>NC_080695.1:23753544-24994591 GCF_030445035.2 Dasypus novemcinctus | reverse complement strand
AAACGAAAAGACTCTAGATAGTAACTTGAATCCACATAAAGAAATAACAGCAATGATAAAAGTTACTGCACAGGTAAATATAAAAATAGTATAAACATATTTTTTGGTGCAACTTTAATTCTCCTATCTGAATTAAAAGACAACTGCAGGGAGTGGATATGGCTCAAGCAGTTGAACGCCTGCTTCCCCCATGGGAGGTCCTGGTTTCAGTAGCAACAAACAAACAAATGAAAAAACCAATTCGGGGGGCAATGTGTCTCAGTGATTGAATGCTGGCTTCCCACACACAAGATCTGGGGTTTAATACTCAGCCCCAGCACCTAAAAAAAAAAAAAAAAAAAAGACAACTGCTTAAAGCAATAATTATAAAAGTGTATTGATGTACTTATAATGTATAAAATTTAATTTGAATAACAATAACCCAAAGGAGGGGTGAAGAAACAGATTTATATTAAAGCAGTTTTTGTATACTATTGAAATTAAGTTGGTATTAATATAAACTACATTACAAACTTAAGACATTAATTTTAATAATTAGGAAAATAAAGAAAATTTATAGTAAAATAAATGAGGGAATAAAATTTGTATACTGGAAAATAACTGTAGCAGTTTGATATGGTTATGAATTCCAAAAATAAACATTGAATTATGTTTGTAATCTGGTCTGTACCTGGGCATGATTATATGATTAGGTTTTTGATTGGGCCATGTCATTAGGACTTGGGGACCAAGGGGTGGGGACTCACAGATAAATGGCATGGCAAAGGACAGAGTTGAGAGTTTTTGATTTTAGAATTTAATGCTAAAGCCTTAAACTGGAGCACCAGGAAGTAAGCTCACAGATGAAACAGAAGTGAGCCCCAGGAAGAGAACAACCCTGAGCCTAGGAAGAAACAAGCCATGGGAAAAAAGGATTCCTGAACCCAGAGAGAAGCAAAACCCTGGAAGAAAGTAACCCAGGAAGGCTGAACCTCACAGATGTCAGTAGCCATCTTGTTCCAACATGTGAAAATAGACTTTGGTGAGGGAAGTAACTTATTTATGGCCTGGTATCTGTAAGCTCCTACCCCAAATAAATACCCTTTATAAAAACCAATCAATTTCCGGTATTTTGCTATGGCACTCCTTTGGCTGACTAATACAGAATTTGGTACCAGGAGTTGGGTAGTGCTTTTGCAATTACTGCTGGAGTGGTTTTATAAATAGGTAAGGGGTATTTTTTTGGAGGAATTGTGAGATGCTTAATGAAAAAGGCCTAGATTGCTTTGAAGAGACTGTTAATAGCAATATGGATGCTAAAGAAACTTTATGATACCTTAGAAGTAAATGATGAAACTATTATTAGAAACTGGAGGAAAGGCAATCCATGTTTTAAAGTTGCAGAGAATTTAGCAAGATTAACTCCTGGTGTTTTATGGAAGGCAGAATTTGAAAATGGCGAGCCTGGACATGTAGCTAAAGAAATTTCCAAAGTAAACCCAGAGAATGCAGCTTAGCTTCTGCTTGCAGCTTATAGCAAAATGCTAGGCGAGAGAGATATGATGAGGATGGAACTGTTGGGCACAAAGAAAACAGAAACTGATTCTGGAAATTCCAAGCCTTTGGAAATCAAGCTCCCAGATGAAAGTGCCCCATTGGAGGACTTAACTAAACTTGGAACTTGTAAATCAGGATTGAAGATGCGGTTATGTCAGAAAGACTTGTGGAAAGTCTTACTGTCAGATGGCTGGAACCCCTGTTTCCTGAATGCTAAACCAACAGACTTTTTGAGAGAGCTGAATGAACAAAACCACTGTCAGCCTGGAATGAAAATGACACGGAAAGGAGAGATTGAAGGAGAAACACCTTTAAGAGGAAAATCATGGAAGCTGACAACTGGAATTAAGATTTCACCATGGACCAAGAGAGGAACCCCACTCATATGTACAGAGAGGATGAGTTTGCCACAGCAGTTGAAGAGGGTGGATGTTCCTGTCAGATATTCTGGGAGAGTTTTGCCACCCGTGAGTACAGAGAGGGTGGAGCACATGCCCCAAGGATTAAGGTGGTTAAGGTCAACACCCCTCAGGTCTGAGAGGGGTGGACCTGTCGTCAACTTGTTGCTCTGTGAGGGTTGAACCTATATGCCAAAGGTTAGGGGGAATGTTTTCTTCACATCACTGTACTAGGGGGTTAAAACTCTAACCCAAAGATTGGATGAGGTGTGGCAATCACCCCAGTACTCTTGGAGGGGAAGGTCTGGAGCTTGGTTGACACCCAGATGCTTGATGAGGGTGGAACCAAGAAAATGGCCATTGGGGAAGACTGTGGAAAGGGTGGATCCCCGTATGGCCCCAAGGAGAAGAAACCTTCTTCTTAAGAATGACTCTGAGGCGTTGAAATCAAATGGAGGATGCCCTGTAGGTTTACCTAACTGTAGAAGACCTGTGACTCATGTTTCCCTCCCAATTTCTCCTTATTGTAATAAAAATGTTTATCCTTTGTCCATTTGTGTATTGGAAGCAGGTGAATTGTTTTGTAAGTTTCAGAGGTCTATAAGAGACAGGGCTTTGCCCCAAGACAAACTGTATTTCTTTAAATTGGTTATGATATGATTTAGTACTTGCCTTGTAACTGATTTAAGACTTTTTTGAATATTGTGATGACTTTTTGGAATTCAGAGGGTGGAGTGTAGCAGTTTGATATAATTGATGAATTCCAAGAAGAAATATTGGATTATGCTTGTAATCTGATCTGTACCTGGGCATTACTGAATTATGATTAGGGTGTTGTGTCCCCACCCCTTGGTGGGTGGCGATTCACAGATAAAAGGCATGGCAAAGAACAGAGTTGGGGATTTCTGATGTTAGAGTTTGATGCTGAAGACCTGGAAAGTCAGTACCCAGAGGAAAGAGAAGCCAGCACCAGGAAGGAAGGAAACTTGAACCCAGAGAAAAGCAAGCCCCAGGAACATAGGAACCCAGGAAGCCGGAACCCTTGCAGATGTATGTCATCAGTCATCTTGCTCCATATAGACTTTGGTGAGGGAAGTAACTTACGCTTTATGGCATGGTAACTGTAAGCTCCTACCCCAAATAAATACCCTTTATAAAAACCAACCAGTTTCTGGTATTTTGTATCAGCACCCTTTTGTCTGAAAAGATCTTTATGGTTTTGGTGCCTATATTTAGATCTTTGATCCATCTTGAGTTAATTTTTGTATAAGGTATGAGATGGTGTTCCTCTCGCAATCTTTTTGATATGGATATCCACTTCTCTAAGCACCATTTGTTGAAGAGGCCATTTTCTCCCAGTTGAGTGGGCTTGGTGACCTTGTGGAATATCAGTTGACTATACATGTGAGGATCTATATCAGAACTCTCAAATTAGTTCCATTAGTCAATATTGTCTATCCTTGTGCCAATACCACGCAGTTTTTACCCCTGTAGCTTTGTAGTATGTTTTAAAATCAGGTAGTGTGATTCCTCCAATTTCGTTTTTCTTTTTCCATATGTCTTTGGCTATTTAGGGCCCCTTGCCTTCCAAATAATTTTCACAGTTAGCTTTTCCAATTCAGTACAAAATGCTGTGGTAATTTTTATTGGGATTGCATTAAATATGTAAATCACTTTGGGTAGGATAGATATCTTAATGATGTTTATTTTTCCTGTCCATGAACAGGGAATATTCTTCCATTTATTTAGGTCTTCTTTGATTTTCTATAATAGTGTTGTGTAGTTTTCTACATACAAGTTGTTTACATCTTTAGTTAAATTTATTCCTAGGTATTTGATTTTTTTTTGTATTTGATTATTTTAATTGCTATTATAAATGGGATTTTTTCTTGATTTCCTCCTCAGATTGCTATTATTGATGTACAGAAATACTACTGTACATCAGTAGCCTACTACTTTTTAAAATTCATTTATAAGCTCTAGATGCTTTGTTGTAGATTTCTCAGGGCTTTCAAGGTATAGGATCATGTCATCTGCAAATAGTGTAATTTTTACTTCTTCCTTTCCAATATGGATGCCTTTCATATATTTTTCTTGCCTAAGCACTTGAGCAAGTACTTTTAACACAGTGTTAAATAAGAGCAGTGACAGTGGGCATCCTTGTCTTGTTCCCAGTCTTAGATGGAAAGTTTTTAGGATTTCATCATTGAATATGATATTAGCTGTGGGTTTTTCATATATACCCTTTATCATGTTGAGGACATTTCTTTCTATTCCTATCTTTTAAAGTGCTTTTATTTGGAAAGGGTGCTGTATTTTGTTGAATGCTTTTTCTGCATCTATAGAGATTATCATGTGACTGTTTTCTTTTTTTTTTTTAAGATTTATTTTTATTTATTTAATTCCCCTCCCCTCCCCCGGTTGTCTGTTTTCTGTGTCTTTTTGCTGCGTCTTGTTTCTTTGTCCGCTTCTGTTGTCGTCAGTGGCACGGGAAGTGTGGGCGGTGCCATTCCTTGGCAGGCTGCTCCCTCCTTCACGCCGGGCGGCTCTCCTTATGGGTGCACTCCTTGCACGTGGGGCTCCCCTACACGGGGGACACCCCTGTGTAGCACGGCACTCCTTGCTCGCATCAGCACTGCGCATGGGCCAGCTCCACACGGGTCAAGGAGGCCCGGGGCTTGAACCGCGGACCTCCCATGTGGTAGACGGACGCCCTAACCACTGGGCCAAAGTCCGTTTCCCTCTTTTTTTTTTTAAAGACTTATTTTTATTTATTTCTCTCCCCTTCTCCCCCCCCCACCCTGCCCCCTGTTGTCTGCTCTCTTTGTCCATTTGCTGTGTGTTCTTCCATGTCTGCTTGCATTGTCAGGCAGCACCAGGAATCTGTGTCTTTTTTTGTTGCATCATCTTGCTGTGTCAGCTCTCCGTGTGTGTGGTGCCACTCCTGGGCAGGCTGCACTTTTTTTTTTTCACATGGAGCAGCTCTCCTTGTGGGGTGCACTACTTGTGTGTGGGGCTTCCCTATGCAGGGGACATCCCTGTGTGGCATGGCACTCTTTGCGTGCTGCAGCACTGCGTGTGGGCCAGCTCACCACACCAGCCAGGAGGCCCTGGGTTTGAACCCTGGAACTCCTGTATGGTAGGTGGATGCTCTATCAGTTGAGCCACATCCACTTCCCTGATTTCTTTTGATCTGTTTATGTGGTATATTACATTATGTTGAACCATCCTTGCATACCAGGGATGAAACCCACTTGGTCATGGTGTATAATTCATTTGATGTGTTATTGAATATGATTAGCAAGTATTTTGTTGAGGATTTTAGCATCTAATTCATTAGAGAGATTGGTCTATAGTTTCCTTTCTTTTTTTAAATTTTATTTTATTTTATTTTTTTATTTTATTTTTTATTTTCTAATTTTTGTTTTTAATTTTTTTTTATTGACTTTGTAATAATATTACATTAAAAATATATATATATGTGAGGTTATAGTTTCCTTTCTTGTGGTGTCTTTGTTTGGCTTTGCTTTTAGGGTGATATTGGCATCATAGAATGAGCTAGGCAATGTTCCTTGTACTTCTGTTTTTTGGAAGGGTTTATGCAGGATTGGTGTTGGTTCTTTCCAGAATGTTTGATAGAATACACCTGTGAAGTTATCTGGTCCTGGGCTCTTCTTAATTGGGAGATTTTTTTTTTTTTTTGGATTTATTTATTTATTTATTTTTAATTGACTTTGTAATAATATTACATTAAAAATATATATGTGAGGTCCCATTCAACCCCACCCCCCCCTCTCCCCCCTCCCCCCAACAACACTCGTTCCCATCATCATGACACATCCATTGGATTTGGTAAGTACATCTTTGGGCACCTTTGCACCTCATAGACAATGGTTCACATCATGGCCCATACTCTCCTCCATTCCATCCAGTGGGCCCTGTGAGGATTTACAATGTCCGGTGATTACCTCTGAAGCACCATCGAGGGCAGCTCCATGTCCCAAAGACGCCTCCACCTCTCATCTCTTCCTGCCTTTCCCCATACCCATCGTCCACCATGTCCACTTTTCCCAATCCAATGCCACCTCTTCTATGTGGACATTGGATTGGTTGTGTCCATTGCACCTCTATGTCAAGAGGAGGCTCAGATTCCACATGGATGCTGGATGCAATCCTCCCATTTTCAGTTGTAATCACTCTAGGCTCCATGGTGTGGTGATTGTCCTTCTTCAACTCCATCTTAGCTGAGTGTGGTAAGTCCAATAGATCAGATTGTAGGTGCTGGAGTCTGTTGAGGCTCAGGACCTGGCTATCACATTGTCAGTCCAGAGATTCAAATCCCCTAAATATATCTTAAACCCCAACATTAACTGCACCTCCAGCACATTAGCATGAAAGTCTTATGAAGGGAGATCCCATTTGAGTCCAGATTCATCACACATAAACACCATTTCCAAAGAGGGGCCATCTGCCCTGGTAGTTAACCCCATCGGCCATGACCATAACTCCCATGGGTCTCTTTAGCCCTCAAAGGAACCAATATCTGGGGGTTGTATCTGCTTTATCTGTCTCTCTGACTCTGCTCAGTTGTGCATGAGGGCAATCCTTCTGCCAGCCTCCAGACTCTTTTTTAGAAACTCGTAGCCATATAAACTCATTTCTCCTTTCCATTTCCCCCTTACTTTAGGTCAAACAGCATTTTAAAGTCATGGTATTTTATGTAGACATGGATATTCTGCTGATCCGCATTGAACCTTCCATATAAGGTCATTTTCCAGTTGCATCATCAGTTGGTAGTTGATAGTGGTCCCTCGTTGCCAGGGAGGCTCATCCCCGGGTGTCATGTCCCACGCTGGGGGGAAGGCATTGCATTTACATGCTGAGTTTGGCTTCGAGACTGGCCACATTTGAGTAACATGAAGGCTGACAGGAGGAAATTCCCAGGCACAATGTTGCTCTAGGCCTTGTTCTTATTTTAGGTTTATCAGCTCACAAGCATAGTCATTAGCATCAGGGGCTCACTGTTGAACCCTCACTCCCTCCCAGTCCCCGCCACTGTACCTGGGAGACTGTCGCTGCTCCCCTAGGGACCACGACAGAGCACCACTGGCCAGGAACCCAGTACCCCCCCTGCTGTGGTTTTTAATTGTTGCCACTATGAGTATATCCAAACATTACCATGCACCCTGGACATATGTTCTGTACAGCTCCCTGTCAGCCATATATCACCTGTCATTGGTATCCCATACCAGTATCCCTCCATTGCCATTGTTGAAACACTCTGTGATCCAGAACTCCCCGAAATTTGAAGCCCAATATAATGTCATGGTCCCTTACTAGGGAATGGCATATAGCGATGGGTTTAAAGGATAGATAAAGAACTTGGATAAAGTTAGATAAAGAGCTTAGATAAAGAATGTTGACTTGAAAAAATTCCACATCCTATCTTTTTCTCTTTTTTTTTTTTTTTCCCCCCCTAATTATTCAGCTTTTCTTCACAGGAGTCCTAGACCACAGCAATGTATATATATAATATACAGCACTCCCACACATCCACCAGAAAACCTTTTCCCTTCCACAGTGATACTCTTACGCCCTATTCATATCATATTTACTTAAAGTGATGTACAGAGTCTGAGACATTAGCTTTCTAACAAGGTGACATCTGTGCTTACATTATGGTGCATACTTTAGGATACACAGTTCTTTACATTTTTAGTTATCCTATGTTTTACATTATGGTTTACATTATCAGTCTGTCATCTCCTATATGTTATGGTGTAATATTGCATGTTTTATATCCATCCTTGTGTACTCTCAAGAAACTCCTCTCTTACCCCCCATTTACTTTGGTTCCACACATTTAACGTCCATTTTCCCTTCCACCTTGGTGCCCACAGTGACAGCCAACCTCCGTTTCCTGAGGAGCCACTTCCAGAGATAGATGGAATAGTGTTCAGGGCCTAACTTGCTCAACTGCCCCAATGCCCTGGGAGCCACCCTTTCTCTCGAGGGATACAGTTCCCTCTATTTGATGGCATTAGTCCTCCCCAGGATGTGGGTCCACCCCCACTCTCACTACTTGGGTTTCTACCCCATGGTGTCACCCACTCTGGCAGAATGAGCATTTAGACATTCCCCAGGAGCCCGTCCTGCATCAGACCCTCCCCTCCGAGCATTCTAAACAGGTAACCCTCTTTATTATATTTTGATATGATTTTCTCGGCATTTTACTCTCCACCAACACCTGACCCTCTCCTGTGTTCGTATGCTACCCCTCCCTCCCCCCACTTTTGGGCAACGTTACCCATCCGTCCCTCCCCAGCCACCCTCAAACTCGCAAAGCTTAATTGGGAGATTTTTGATAACTAGTTTAATCTCATTGCTTGTGTTTGGTCTGTTGAGTACATCAATTTCTTCTTGTATGTTTCTAGGAATTTGTCCATTTCTCATTTATCCATTTTGTTGGCACACAGTTTTTCAAAGTATCCTCTTATGATACTCTATTTCTGTGGGGTCAGCAGTGATATTCCCTTCTTTGTTTCTTATTCTATCTATTTACATCTTCTTTCTTTTTTATTTTGGTAGTCTAGCTAAGGTTTTATCAATTTCATTAATCTTCTCAAAGAACCAGCTTTTGGTTTTATTTTTTTCTAGTGCTTTCTTATTTTCAATTTCATTTAACTCTGCTCTAATCATTGTTATTTCCTTCTTTCTACTTCCTTTGGGGTTAGTTTGGTGTTCTTTTCCTGGGTATGCAGTTAGGTCTTTGATTTTAGCTCTTCTTTTTTAATGTAGGCATTCATGGCTATGAATTTCCCTCTCAGTATACCCCTTATGTTTTCCTGCACCCCATATGTTTTGATACATTGTGTTGTCATTTTCATTCATTTCAAGGTAATTACTTAGGTAGTCAAGGTAGTTTTTTTTTTAATTTTTAAAGAAATTTTAGATCACATAAATGTTACATAAAAATGTAATGGATTCCCATATGCCTCACTCCCTCCCTCTCCCATACTTTCCCAAATTAACAAAATCCTTCATTGGTGTAGTACATTTATTACAATTGATAAACATATATTGAAGCATTGCTCATAACCATGGACTACAGTTTACATTATAGTTTGTACTTTGTCCTGCACAGTTTTGTAGATTATAACAAAATATACAATGGCCTATATCTGTCACTGCAGTATTATTCAGGACTACTCCAATGTCCTGAAAATGCCCCCATGTTACACATAGTCTTCCCTATTCCATCCCTCAGAACCTCTGGAGGCCATTGCCTTTGTATCAATAAGAATTCTTCCATTGCTAGAATAATAATAAGTTCATAGTAGAATAAGAATAAGTCTACTTTAATCCATTGTTCATTCCCCAATCTTGAGGATTTGGGGATGGTGATTCCCACTCTGCTTCTGATTGAGAGAGGGCTTAGATACCATGGAGCCAGTGGATATAACTATTTTTCTTGCAGTTGCAGACACTCTCTGTTTCTTGGGATGAGCATTGTCCATCATCATCTTCTTGTTAGTTGTCCTGGGTGAGTCCAATGAACTGGTGAGTAGGTATTGCAACTCTGCTGAAATTCAAGGCTCAATTGGCACATGGACAGATGAAAGATTTAAGTCTCTGGGACGTATTTATCAAGTATGGTTCCAATTATAGGTTCAGATAAAAGGGGCAGGAAAGCCATATGTAGAGAACCTATAAATAAGTCTAATTCTGTTACACCGGGGAGCATAAATTCCAAAGTAAGGCCCACTGACAGGGTGCCACATTTCTGAGCTGGCTGCTCTGCTTATAGTTTCTGGATGTCTCTAGATCCCTCAGGAGCACTGCTATTTGAGGCACTGTTTACTGTGACAGTCAGTGAAATCCTGCTGAGACTTGCATAAGCATAACCTCTGGAATGACCTACCAACTCACTTTGAAATCTCAGCCATAAAAACTCTTTTGTATTTACCATTTCCCCCTTTTGGTCAAGATTTTTTTCTCAGATGCATCTCTAGTTGGCCCTTGGTGATAATCCCTTGGTGCCAGGGAGGCTCATCCCTGGGAAATCATGTCCCATGCTTGGCGGGGGGGAGGAGGGGGGAAGGTAATGCATTTATGTGCTGAGCTTGGCATAGAGAGAGGCCACATTTGAGCAACAAGGAGGCTCTCAGGAGGTAACTCTTAGGTACCGTATAATACTAGGCTAAGTTTCAATTTCATATGAAAAGGTTCATAAGTACAATCATCAATATTAAGGGCCCATCAGTGGTTCATCCTTCTTCATTACTCACTTCCCCTGTACTCAGGGGATTCTTGCTGTCCCATTAGAGAATGTGGCAGAACTCCCCAGGGTGGGAATTCAATATTCTTTCAGTTATTGTGTAGATCTCCACCCACCAAGACAATGCCCCTTGAACACTGGAACATATTCCTATGCCTTAGGGGCATGATGCAGGTGAACCCCTTTTTTATTATTTCTTTCCTTCTGTTTGTTTTGGGAGTGTTTTTCTGTTCTTTTTCTAGTTTCTTTAGGTATTCAGTTAGACCTTTTATTTTAGCTCCTTTTTTTTAGGTGGGGCAGGACTGAGGCTGGTGATTGAACCTGGAACCTCATAAGTGAAGAGGTGGTGCTTAGCCACTTAACTACATCAGCTTCCCGAGTTGGTTTTTTCATTTGATTACTTGTTGTTTGTCTTTTATGTTTTTATGAGGCACTCAGAACAGAACCCAGGACCTCGCATGTGGGAAGCAGGCACTCAGCTGCTTGATCCACATCTGCCCTCTGTCTTCTTTTTTAAAATAGGTATTTAGGGCTATTAATTTCCCTCTCAGCACTGCTTTCACTATATCCTATAAGTTGCTTTCTTTTTTTGACTTGACATTTTATTTTTTTTAAACTTTATTTTGTATATTTAGTAATTGAAAATATAAAAAATAGTTAAAAAATGAAAACATAGATAAAACATACTTCTCAAATGTACTGGATACAGATACTTTTTAAAAAAAGTAATATTCACCTTATTTATTTGTTTGTTTGTTTGTTTATTTTTAAGATTTATTTATTTTTATTTCTCTAACCATACCCCAGCCCACCCCCCAAACCGGTTGTCTGCTCTCTGTGTCCATTCACTGTGTGTTCTTCTGTGACCACTTCTGTCCTTATCAGCGGCACCTGTTGTGTCATCTTGTTGTATCAGCTCTCCGTGTGTGTGGCGCCACTCCTGGGCAGGCTGCACTTTGTTTTGCGCTGGGTGGCTCTCCTTACGAGGTGCACTTCTTGTGCATGGGGCTCCCCTACACGGGGGACACTCCCGCGTGGCACGGCACTCCTTGCGTGTGTCAGCACTGAGCATGGGCCAGCTCCACATGGGTCAAGGAGGCCCAGGGTTTGAACCGCACACCTCCCATGTGGTAGGCGGACACCCTATTCATTGGGCCAAGTCTGCTTCCCCCCTTTTTTTTTAATCAAAATCAAACAATTTGTTAAACGATATATTTGGTTCATAGTAACACAGTCACACAGTATTTGTCCTTTTGTGTCTGGCTTGCTTCACTCAACATAATGTCCTTCAGGTTCATCCATGTTGTCATATGCTTTACAACATCATTTCTTCTTAAAGCTGCATAATATTCCATCAGGTTAGTACACCATAGTTTGTTTATATATTCATTGATTGATGGACACCTGGGTTGCTTCCAAGTTTTGGCAAGCATGAATAATACCACTATGAACATTGGTGTGCAGATTTCTGTGTCACTGCTCTCAGTTCTTATGGGTATATACCCAGCAGGGATATTGCAGAGTCACAGGGCAAGTCTATATTAAGCTTCTTTAGGAATTGCCAAACAGTCCTCCAAGTGACTTTCCCACCAACAGTGAATAAGTGTTCCATTCTCTCTACATCCTCTTCAACACTTGTAGTTCTCTGTCTTTTTAATAGTGACCATTCTGATAGGTGTGAAATGATATCTCATTGTAGTTTTGATTTGCATTTCCGTAATCACTAGTGATGTTGAACATTTTTTCATGCGTTTTTTTGCCATTTGTATTTTTTCTTTGGACAGATGTCTATTCAAGTCTTTTGCCCGTTTTTTAATTGTTTTTTTTGTCTTTTTATTGTTGAGTTGTAACATCTCTTTTATATATCCTGGATATTAAACCCTTATCAGACATGTAATTTCCAAATATTTTCTCCCATTGATTTGACTGCCTTCTCACCCTTTTGACAGAGACATGGGAGGTGCAAAAGTGTTTAATTTTGAGGAGGTCCCATTTATTTTTCCTTTTGTTGCACATGTTTTGAGTGTAAGGTCCAAAAAACTACCATGTACCACAAGGTCGTGAAGATGTTTCCCTACATTTTCTTCTAGTAGTTTTATAGTCCTGTCTTTTATATTAGACCTTTGATTCATTTTGATTTGATTTTTGTATAGGGAGTAAGATAGGGGTCCTCTTTCATTCTTTTGGTTATAGATATCCAGTTGTCCCAGCACAATTTGTTGAAGAGACTGTTTTGTCCCATTACAATGGACTTGGTAGGTTTGTCAAAAACCAGTTGTCCATATATGTGAAGGTTTATTTTTGGATTCTTAATTCGATTCCACTGATCAATGTGTCTATCTTTATGCCAGTACTATGCTGTTTTGACCACTGTAGCTTTGTAATATGTTTCAAGGTCAGGTGGTGAAATTCCTCCCATGTTGCTCTTCTTTTTTAGAATGCTTTTGTCTATTTGGGTGTACTTTCTCTTCCAAATGAATTTGGTAATTACCTTTTCTAATTCTGTAAAGTAGACTGTTGGAATTTTGATTAATATTGCATTGAATCTATAAATCAATTTGGGTAAGATTGACATCTTTATGATATTTATTCTTCCAATCCATAAACACAGAATGTCTTTTTAATGTTTAGGTCTTCTCAAAATTTCTTTTAGCATTGTTTTGCGGTTTTATCCTATAAGTTTTGATAAGGTGTTTTCTCATTTTCATTCATCTCATTATATTTACTGATATCACTTACAATTTCTTCGTCGACCTACTAATTATTTAGGAGTGTGTTGTTCAGCCTCCATACGTTTGTGAATTTCCCTCTTTCCCATCTACTTTTTAATTTTTTTAAAGGTTTATTTTATTTATTTCTCTCCCCGTCCCCCATTGTCTGCTCTCTGTGTCCATTCACTGTGTGTTCTTCTGCATCTGCATGCATTGCCAGGTGGCACCGGGAAACTGCATCTCTTTTTTGTTGCGTCATCTTGCTGTGTCAGCTCTCTGTGTGTGTGGCGCCACTCCTGGGCAGGCTGTGCTTTTTTCATGCGGGGCGGCTCTCCTTTGGGGCATATTCCTTGAGCGTGGGGCACCCCTATGTGGGGGCACACATGTGGCATGGCACTCCTTGTGCATGACAGCACTGTACATGGGCTAGCTTACCACATGTGTCAGGAGGCCCTGGGTATTGAACCCTGGACACCCTCCATATGATAGGCAGGTGCTCTATCAGTCCCATCTATTATTGATTTCCAGTTTCATTCCATTGTGATCTGAGAAGGGGCTTTGTATAATTTCAATATTTTTGTATTTATTAAGACCTGCCTTGTGACTTAACGTGTGGTCTATCCTGGAGAATGATCCATGAGCACTTGAGAAGAATGTATAACCTGCTGTGTTTGGGTGCAATGTTCTATATATGTCTGCTAGATCTAGCTTGTTTATAATATTGTTCAAGTTCTCTTTTTCCTTGTTGATCTTCTGTCTAGTTGTTCTGTCAAATGTTGTGAGTGGCATGTTGAAGTCTCCAACCATTATTGTGGAGATATGTCTGTTTCTCCCTTCAGTTTTGCCAGTTTGCTTCATGTATTTTGGGGCACCCTGGTTAGTTGCATAGATATTTATGACTGTTACATCTTCCTGGTAGATTGTCCCTTTTATTAATATATAGTGGTCTTCTGTATCTCTTTTAAATTTTCTGCATTTAAAGTCTGTTTTGTCCAATATTATTATAGCTATGCCTGCTCCTTTTTGGTTGCAGTTTGCATGGAGTATCTTTTCCCAGTTTTTCACTTTCAACCAGTTTGTATCCCTGGGTCTAAGGTGAGTTTCTTGTAGGCAGAATCAGCCTGTATCTTTTGATTGGGGAGTTTAGTACATTCACATTCAATGATATTATAAATGCTATTTTATTCTTTGGTTTCCATATGTCATATCTTATTTTCATCTGTCTTTTTACACTTTTGTTATCCTTTCTGCTCTTCTTTCTTCTTTAGGAGGCACTGGAAACTGAACTCAGGGCCTCCCTGAGGTGCCCAGCTGCTTGAGGCACATCCACTTCCCTGTTGATTCTTTTTTTTTTTTTTGAGCTCTCTTAGTTTCCACTAATGAATATTTTAAACTGAATTTCATATCTGTGGACAATTTTGTTGGATAAAGAATTCTTGGCTGGTAATTTTGTTTATCATACCACTGTTCTTGCCTCAATGGTTTCTGATGAGACATCTTCACTAAATCTTACTGGGTGTCCCTTGTATGTGACGGTTTGTTTCTCCCTTGCTGCTCTGAGAATTTTTTCTTTATCTTTGATGTTTGATATTCTGAATAGTATGTGTCTTGGTGTAGGCCTACCTCTTGGACACATAAGCGCATTTCTTTCTGAGAGCTGGGAAAATTTCAGCAATTATTTCCTCAAATATACTTTTTGCCCCTTTGCCCTTCTCTCCTTCTGGAACGCCTATGATGCCTATATTGTTGCATTTCATGTTATCATTCAACTCCCTGAAACTTGCTCAATTTTTTCTGTTCTTTTCTCCCTCTGCTCTTTTCTCTCTCCAATATCAGCCCTGGACCCAGTAATGGGTTGACATTGACTTCTCAGGGCCTTGGTGAGGGAGGCTGTAAAGGTTGATAATTTCCTTATGTGCACTTCCTTGGTCTGCCAGCAGATGGTGCTCTTTGGCAACCCTCTCAGTTCAAAGCTTGTTTGGAATGTGCTTGCTGCTACATGGACTAGATAACTGTGATAGAGGATCCTGCCTGGAAGCTAAGAACCTTCTAAAGCAAACTTTCTCAGAGGCAGTTCTCCAAACTTTCTTGGCAGTCTGCTCCCTTTTCATGGGTATGAAATAATTCCACTCCCCTCTGTGTCCTCAACAACCAGGACCTTTCAGTAGAGAGGGAGATTAAGAGTGTCCTTTCCCTAAAGTCTCTTGCTTTTTCCCGAGGCAAAAAAATGGTGTAGCCTGGAAGGGTTCGTGGGGCACAACAGACCAAATTTGTTGGTCAAAGCTGAGTGAGCCTTAGGTTGTTTTCCTGTCTCTCCCTTTTACTCAGGAGGTGGGTCTCTGGGGTCCCCTTTGTCTAATCCCAAGAATGGCTAAAGTTTGAACCTGTCCAGGTTGGAAAGAGGCCAGTAGCCTCCATTTTAATTCTACCCCAGGCATGAAAGGAATTGGTGCCAATTGAAAATCACAGTGACAGTAGGGTCCAGCTTCTTTCTAACTGCAGCCCTAATGTAGGCTTCAACCCCACCTCCCACAGAGAGGAAGCTGGGGAGACCTGCACCAGCCTCTCCAGGCAACTGTAGTCCCCTTTGGCCCACAAATTGTTCAGCACATATGGCTTCATCTCCTCCCCCCCCCCCGCCCCCGCCCCATAGGATTGGAGTGGGCTGTATTTTCCCAGCCATTCTGGGCAACAGCAGGCACTTTCAGTCTGCATGGACTGGATTGTTGGACACCTGTGGCTCCATCACCACCCCCAATAGGACAGGAAGTGGGGCATTTGTTTCCTCAACCTCTCCAGCCAACTGCAAGCCCTTTTGGCCTACATGGATTAGACTGTCCATGCAGCAATCCTGTGGTTCCATCCCTGCCCCTGAGAGGGCAGAAAGGATAGTGCTCCCTCAGCTTCTTAGGACAACTACAGCCACTTTTGGTCAACATGTACTAGATTGGTGGGAAATCTGTTTCTACATCCCAATCCCAGAATGGGGGCAGTGTTTCTTCAGCCTCTCTGGGCCACTGCAGCTGCTTTTGGACTGCACAGACTAGACTGCTGGCTCCATCCCACCCCAGAAGGACAGGAGGAGGGACAGTGTAACGGCCAGGGACAAACAACCCAATTTAAAAAAATGGTCAAAATGCTTGAATAGACATTTGTCCATAGTAGAATTATAAATGGCAAAAAAAAAAAACACATGAAAAAATTTTGAACATCACTAGTGTATTAGTCAGCCAAAAGGGTACTGCTGCAAAATACCAGAAATTGATTGGTTTTTGTAAAGCATATTTATTTGGGGTAGGAGCTTTCAGATACCAGGCCGTAAAGCATAAGTTACTTTGCTCACCAAAGTCTATTTTTATGTGTTGGAGCAAGACGGCTGCCGACAGTTGGGAGGGTTCAGGCTTCCTGGGTTCCTCCCTTCCACAGTCTTACTTCTCTCTGGGTTCAAGGTTCCTTTCTTCCCAGGCTTGCTTCTTCCTCAGGGTTCCTCTTTTCCTGGGGCTGGCTTCTCTTTCCTCTGTGAGCTTATGTCCCAGGGCCCCAGGTTAAGGCTTCAGCATCAAACTCCAACATCAAAATCTCTCATGTCTTTTATCTGTGAGTCCCCACCCACCAAGGGGTGGGGATTCAATGTCCTAATGACATGGCCCAATCAAAGCCCTAATCATAACTTAATCATGCCCAAGTACAGACCAGATTACAAACTTAACCCAATAGTTATTTTTGGAATTCATAACCATATCAAACTGCTACAACTAGCAATTAGGGAAAAGCAAATCAAGGCTAAAATGAGGTATCATTTCACACCTATTAGAATAGTCACCATTAAAAAGACTGAAAACTGCAAGTGTTGCAGTGGATGTTGAGAGAGAGGAACACTTATTCATTGTTGGGAATGTAAGCTGGTACAGCCACTGTGTTTGGCAGTTCCTAAGGAAGGTGAATATAGATTTGCCACATGGCCTGGCAATAGCACTACTGGGTATATACCCAGAAGAATTGAGAGTAGTGATACTAACAGACATCTACAGACTGATGTTCATGTTCATAGTGGCATTATTCACGATTTCCAAAAGTTGGAAACAAACCAACTTCAGCTGATGAACGGATAAACAAATTGTCATGTGTACACATGATGGAATATTATTCAGCTTTAAGAAGAAATGAAGTCATGGAGAATATGACAACATGGATGAACTTGGAGGGCATTATGTTGAGTGAAGCAAACCAGACACAAAGGACAAATATGGTATAATTGTGTTAAATATATTATATATAAATATATCGTATAATCTCATGGAGTTAATAACTTGAATATGCATCACCAGAAAATTGAATGAAGTTAGAGAATGGAAAGCTGAGAGTTAACTTGTGCATAACTGGTAAAAAGAATGTGTGTTAATCTTTGGAAATGAATAGAAAAGGTGAAAGCCCAAGATAATGTCTATAATTAGCAATGCTATTATGTGGTTATGACAGTGGTTGAAAGGGAAAGTCTAAGTTCTTGTATAACTAAAAGGAAAAATGTAACCAGGGCATTGTATAGCATAGTAAAACCTCATGTGAAATTTGAATATTGTTAATATTGCATATGTGATTGTTTTTCTTTGAAAATGAACAAGTGTATGTTAATGTTACAAAATGTTAATATCAGACAAAAAAACAACACCCATTATGCTAAATGAAAGAAACCAGACACAGGGAAACGGACTTTGGCCCAGTGGTTAGGGCGTCCGTCTACCATATGGGAGGTCCGCAGTTCAAACCCCGGGCCTCCTTGACCCGTGTGGAGCTGGCCATGCGCAGTGCTGATGCGCGCAAGGAGTGCCGTGCCACGCAAGGGTGTCCCCCGCGTGCGGGAGCCCCACGTGCAAGGAGTGCGCCCATGAGGAAAGCCACCCAGCGTGAAAAGAAAGAGCAGCCTGCCCAGGAATGGCGCCGCCCACACTTCCCGTGCCGCTGACGACAACAGAAGCGGACAAAGAAACAAGATGCAGCAAATAGACACCGAGAACAGACAACCAGGGGAGGGGGGGAAATTAAATAAATAAATAAATCTTTAAAAAAAAAAAAAAAAAAAAAAGAAACCAGACACAAAATACTACATATTGTTTGATATTACCTAATATGTAAATATAAATCAATTTATAAAGATGAAATTAGATTAGTGGTTGTGTAGTGCTGGGGTAAGATAGAGGGATTGAGATGTGACTGCTAAGGGGTGTGATGCTTTCCTTTTGGAGTAATGAAATTGTTGTAAAATTTTTTGTGGTGATGAATCCGCAACATTGATTATTCTAAAAGCCTTTGATTATACACGTTAGATAGATCACATGGTGTGTGAATATATCTCAATAAAAGTGCTCAATAAACAAATATATAATTCTGCAAGAATAGCCAGAAATAGCAGCTATGTACAGTGGGGAAAACAGAGAGATAAAGAAGTGAAGAATTTTCTTGTTCATTTTTATTATTATTATTATATTGAAAAAAAAAATAGAAATAAATGTGCAAGAATGCCCAAAATAACAGTTATGTACAGCAGGGAATGCATAAAGAGATTGAGAAATGATGACATTTTTTTGCTGTTCATTTGTTTGTTTTTTGTTTATTATTATTATTTTTTATCATTATTATTTAGGAGGTACTAGGGATTGAACCCAAAAACTTGTACATGGGATTATTTTTATTGTTATTGAAATAATGAAAATGTTCTAATAATGATTGAAGTGATGAATGCACAGCTATGTAATTACAGTGGATACCATTGATTGTACACTTTGGATGGATTGTATGCTTCGTTAATATGTATAAATAAAATTGATGTGTTTAAAAAAAAAGCAAAGCTGTTATTTGAGACAAGGAAAGGCATTATATATTAATAAAAGGGGGCAATTCGCCAGGAAGAAATAACAATCACAAATGTATATGCACCTAACCAGGATACCCCAAATTACATGAGGTAAACAGTGGCAAAATTGAATGGAGAAGTTGATGTTTCTTAAACAATATAATAAATGAAATAAACCTAATATACATATATAGAACATTGTACTCCAAAATAGCAGGATATAAATATTTCTCAAGTGCTTATGGTTTTTCTCCAAGATAAACCATATATTAGGTCACAGAGCACATCTCAATAAATTTAACAAGATTGGAAAACAAAGCACTTTCTGGATCATAATGAAATAAAGCTGGAAATCAACAACAGGCAGAAAAAGGGAAAATTCACAAATATATAGAGATTAAACAACATACTCTTAAATAATCAGTAGGTCAAAGAAGTAATTGTGAGAGAAATCAATAAATATCTTGAGACAAATGAAGTGGAGAACACAAAATATCAGAACCTAAGGGATGCAGTGAAGGCATTGCTGAGAGGGAAAGTTATAGCCCTCAATGCTTACACTGAAAAAGAAGAAAGAGCTAAAATCAGTGACTTAACTACGTAGCTGGAGAACTAGAGATAGAACAGCAAGCTATTCCCTAAGCCAACAAAAGGAATTAAATAACAAAGATTAGAAAAGAAATTGAGAGAGAAAAAAAGAATTAACAAGAACAAAAGTTGTTTCTTTGAGATGATCAACAAGATTGACAAACCCTTAACTAGACTGACAGAGCAAAAGAGAGAAGATGCAAATAAGTAAAATAAAAAATGAAAATGGGGACATTACAGAAATAAAAGAAATCACAAGGAGATACCATGAACAACTTTATGCCAACAAACTAGACAGTGTAGATGAAGTGGAAGAATTCCTAGGATAATATAAATAACCTACACTGACCCTAGAAGAAAGAGAAGACCTCAATAAACCAATCACAAGTAAAGAGATTGAAACTCATCAAGCAACTCCCCAAAATGAAAAGCCCAGGACCAGATAGCTTAACAGGTAAATTCTACCAAGCATTCGAAGATTTAATACCAGTCTTACTCATTCGCTTCCAAAAAATGGAATGCAAAGGAATGCTACTTATTCTGTGAAGCCAATATCACACTAATACTAAAGCCAGGTAAAGATATTACAAGAACAGAAAATTACAGACCCATTTCTCTAATGAACATGGATGCAAAAATCCTCAATAAGATACTCACTAATCAAATCCAATAACACATTAAAAGAATTATTCATCACATCAAGTGGGTTTATACCAGGCATGCAAGGGTGCTTTGACACAAGAAAATTAAAGTAATACAACAAATTAATAAAGCAAAGAAGAAAAATCACATGATCATCTCGACAGAAAAATGATTTTACAAAATATAGCATCCTTTCTTGATAAAAATACTCCAAAAAGATAGGAATTGAAGGAAACTTTCTCAACCTGATAAAGGGCATATAAGAAAAACCCACAGCTAACATTGTACTCAGTGGTGAAAGACAAAGATTTCCCTTTGAGATCAGAAACAAGACAAGGATGTCCACTGTCACCACTGTTGCTCAATATAGTGCTAGAGGGGCAGGATACAAGATATGTAAGTAAAATAAGTAAAAATCAGTAATGTTTCTATGCACTAGTGAAGAGCAATCTGAGGAGGAGGTCAGGAAAAGCGTTCTATTTACAATAGCAACTAAAAGAATTAAATATTTAAGAATAAATTTAAGGACACGGATGTTGCTTAAGCAGTGAGATGCCCACCTACCACATGGGAGGTCCTGGGTTTGGTTTCTGGTGCCTCCTAAAGAAGATGAGCAAGGCAGTGAGCTGATGCAACAAGGAGACACAATGAGGAAACACAATGAGAGACACAACAAGCAGGGAGCAGAAGTGGCTCAAGTGACTGGGCACCTTCCTCCCACATGGGAGGTCCTGGGTTAAGTTCTTGGTGCCTCCTAAAAAGAACACAAGCAGACACAGAGAGCACACAACAAACAGACACAGAGCATAGACTGCAAAGGCAAAAGAATGAGGGGGGAAGGAGAAATAAGTAAATAAAATAAATCTTAAAAAAAAAAAGAATAAGCTTAACCAAGGATGTAAAGCACTTGTATTACGAAAACTACAATGCATTGCTAAAAGAAATCAAAGAAGACCTAAATAAATGGTAGAACATTCTGTGTTTATCAATTGGAAGACTAAATTTCATTAAGATGTCAGTGCTACCCAAATTGATATACAGATTCAATGCAATCCTGATCAAAATCCCAACAGCCTTTGTTTAAAGAAATGGAAAACCCAATTATCATATTTACTTGGAAAGGTAAGGGGGGACCTGAATAGCCAGAAACATCTTAAAGTGATGGAGTTGGAGGACACTCATTTTTGGACTTTTAAATCATAATACCTAACTACAGTGGTAAAAACAGCATAGTATTGGCATTGAGATAGACATATAGACCAATGGAACTGAAATGATTGTTCAGAAATAGACCTTCACATCTTTGTTCAAGTGATTTTTGACAAGGCTGTCAAACCCACCCAGCTGAGGCAGAACAGTATATTCAACAAATGGTGCCGGGAGAACTGAATATCCATAGTAAAAGAAAGAAAGAGGATGCCTATCTCACACCTTATACAAAATTTAAAAATAGATCAAAGACTTAAATATAAAAGATAGAACCATAAAGCTCCTAGAAGAAAATGTAGGGAAACGTCTTCAAGACTTGGTGGTAGGTGGTGGGTTCTTAAACTACACCAAAGGTATGAGCAGCCAAAGAAAAAAATGGACTAATGGGACCTCTTCAAACTTAAACACTTTTGCAATTCACTGAACTTTGTCAAGAAGGTGAAAAGACAGACCACTCAATGGGAGAAAATATTTGGAAACCACTTACCCAATAAAGGGATGATTTCCATGCTATTAATATATAAAGAGATTGCATAGCTCAACAATAAAAGGGCAACCAATCCAATTTAAAAATGGACAAAAGAGTTAAATAAATATTTCAACAAAGAGAAATAGAAATGGCAAAAAAGCACATGAAAAAATGTTCAATATCACTAGCTACTACGGAAATGCAAATCAAAAGTACAATGAGACATCATCTCACACCTCATAGAATGGCCATTATTTTTAAAAAAAAGAAGAAAACTACAGGTGTTTGTGAGGATGTGGAGAAATAGGAACACTCCTTCACTATTGGTGGGAATGTAAAATGGTTCAGCCTCTGTGGAGGATAGTTTGGCAGTTCCTCAAGAAGCTAATATAGAACTGCCATATGATCTGGGAATCCCTCTATTAGGAATATATCCAGAAGAACTGAAAGCAGTGACGTGAACAAACATTTGCACACCAGTGTTCACAGCAGCTTTACTCACAATTGCCATAAGATGGAAACAACCCAAGTGTCAATTAGCTGATGAATGGATACACTAAGTTTGGTATATACATGAAACGGCATACTGTGCTGCTGTAAGAGGAAATGAAATTGAGACTTATAGGATAGCATGTTCGAACCTTAAAGACATTATGCTGAGTGAAATAAGCCAGGACATACGGGAAGTGGACATGGCTCAAGTGATAGAGTGTCTGCCTACCATATGGAGAGTCCAGGGTTTGATCCCCAGGGTGTCCTGACCCATGTGGTAAGTTGGCCCACACACAGTGCTGCCATGCACAAGGAGTGCCGTGCCATGCAGGGGTGCCCCTGTGTATGGGTGCCCACGCGCAAGGAGTGTGCCCTGCAAGGAGAACCGCCCCATGTGAAAAATGTGCAGCCTGCCCAGGAGTGGCACCACACACATGGAGAGTTGACACAGGAAGATGATGCAACAAAAAATACACAGTTTCCCAGTTCTGCCGGATAATGCAAGTGGAAGCAGAAGAACACACAGGGAATGGACACAGAGCAGACAATAGTGGGGGGGGGGGGGCGGGGCAGGGAGGGGGTAGGAAGGGGAGAGAAATAAATAAAATAAATCTTTAAAAAAAAAAAAAAAGAAGCCAGAAAGGACAAATATTGTATGGTCTCACTAATATGAACTAAATGCGAAGAATAAACACATAGAGTTGAAACCTAGAGTATAGATTACTAGGAGATAGGGTGAAGACTGAGAAGGGATAGTTATGCTTAATGTTTGTAGAATTTTTAATTAACTTGACTGTAAAAGTGCGGATATGGTTAGAATTGATGGTAACACATTATAGTGTTCTGCAACAACACAGCTGGTTAATAAGTGGGATTGTGACTGAAAAGGGTAGTCTAGGGATGTAATGTGAATTGAAAGAAAGCTAGAGAATAATTTAGGGACTGAATAATATAGTGAACCCAGTAGTGGATTAGGAGTGTGGTTAACAGTGCAAATACAAGACTGTTCTATAAACTTGAACAAATGTACATCACTATTACAAGGTGGTAAGAATATGCTGATGCATGGGAAAAATACAATTAATATAACTTATGGACTATTGTTAACAGCAATATTGTAATATTCTTGCATCGGTTTCAAAAAGATACTATATTAATGCTAAAGATCAATAATAGGCTATGGCATTTTTCTTTTGGACTAAGGAAAATGTTCAAAAATTTAGTGAGGCAATAACTACACAGCTCTGTCATGAAAGTGAGAGCCACTGAGTGTACACTTTGGATAGACTGTACAAGGTATGGGACCATATAACACAGTGAACCATGTGGTGGAAGATGGACTGTGCAAATATGAGAGTGTTCTCTCATGAATTATAACAAACATACAATACTAATACATGGTGTTAATAATAGTTGGTGGAGAAGCAGATGTGTCTGGGGAGTGAATGTGGCTCAAGCAGTTGAGTGCCTCCTTCTATGTAGGAGGTCCCAGGATCCTGGGGAATCCTAGGAACAAGAAAAACTAACAGCAAGCAAACAAATGAGAAAGCCAACTCAGGGAAATCAATATAGCTCAGTGGTTGAGCACCAGCTTTCCACCTATGAGGTCTCAGGTTCAATCCCTAACCCTGGTGCCTCAGGGGAAAAAAAAAAGATGGGTGAGTGGATGTAGCTCAAGTGGTTGAGCACCTGCTTTCTATGTATGAGGTCCTGGGTTCAATCCTTGGTACTTCCTGAAAACAAGTAAACAAACAAAAACCAACTCTCCTAGGGGAGCAGATGTAGCTCAGTGGTTGAGCACCTGCTTCCCATGTATGAGGTCCTGGATGTAATTCTGGTACCTCCTAAAAAAATGATAATAATAGGGGGTATATGGAAAAGATATACCAAATATACGCTATAGACAATAGTTAGTGGTAATAGTCTGATGATGTTCTTTCAAAATCCGTAGCAAATGTTATACAGCAATGTAAGATGTTAGTGCAGGGTGATGTATGGGAATTCTTCACATTATACATGATTGTTTTCTAAGTTCACAACTTCACTAATAAATAAGTAAATAAAATAAAGACAAAGGAGAAAACCTGACTCTACGTGTGTGGATTCATCTCTGTACTCTCAATTCTGTTCCATTGGTCTATATTCAAATCCTTTTACTAGTTTCACATCCTTTAGTTACTGTAGCTTTGCAGTAAGTTTCGAAATCAGGAAGTGTGAGCCCTCCAACTTTGTTCATCTTTTTCACGGTTATTTGGCTATTTGTCTTTCCATATAAATTTAAGGATCAACTTCTCTATTTCTGTGAAAAAGAGTGCTGGGATTTTGGTGGGGATTGCATTGAATTTGTATATCATTTTAGGCAGTTAATGACGTCTTTACAATAATAAGTCTTCCAATCCATAATCATGGGGTGTCTTTCCATTTATTTAGGTCTTTCATTTCTGTCAGCAAAGTTTTATAGTTTTCAGTGTGTAAGTTTTTTTACTTCCTTGATTAAATTTATTCCTAGGAATTTTATTCTTTTGGATGCTATTGTAAATGGAATTGTTTTATTGATTTCCTTTTCAGATTGTTAGTGATTGTGGCAGTTTGATATTATTTATGAACCCCTCAAAAGAGAAGGGTTATGTTTGTAAATTGGTCTTTTCTTCTGGTTGTGATACCCTTTGAATGCATTAGATTCAGCTGACATGTCTTGATTAAATTAGGTGTTAAGATTAGGGCTTTGATTTGACCACACCAGTAGGGTATAACTCAGGGTTGAGTCCCCACCCCCTTGGTGGGCTGATATAAAAGGACACTCATGAGAGAAGACATAGAAGACGACACAGGAAGAGAGAGTTCCATAGATACAGAAGAGGAGTGAACTTGGTCATTTCGGTCCTGCCTTGTGACTAATAGGAGAAGACTCAAATGACTAAAGTGCCAGGAAGAGAGATGAGCCCTATGCCAGCCTACAACTGAGATTGGAAGAAGTTGGGCCCATGGAGCCTTAAGGGAAGAAGGCCTGAGAGACCAAGCAGAGATTGCCCACCATCTTGCTTCAACACGTGGTAACAGACTTTGGGCGAGAAAGTACCACTTATGATACTTTGAGTTGGACTCTTTAGGGCCTTGTAACTGTAAGCTTTTACCCCAAATAAATATTCTTAAAAAGCCAACAGATTTCCAGTACTTTGCATCAGCACCCCTTTGGCTGACTAATACAGAATTTGGTACTGGGAGTGGGGTGGTGCTTTTGCAATTACCAAAAATGCTGAAATGGTTTTATAAATGGGTAAAGGGTATATTTTGGAGGAAATGTGAGATGCTTGAAGGAAAAGGTCTAAATTACTTTGAAGAGACTGTTGGTAGAAATATGGAACCTACAGTTATTTCTAATGAGGCCTTAGATGGAAGTGATGAAACTATTATTGGAAACTGGAGGAAAGGCGATCTATTTTTTAAAGTTGCAGATAACTTAGCAAGATTGACTCCTGATTTATATGGAAGGCAGAATTTGAAAATTATGAACTTGGACATTTAGCTAAGGAGGTTTCCAAACTAAATGTGGAAAATAGAGCCTGGCTTTTCCTTGCAGCTTATAGCAAAATGTTAGAGGAAAGAGATACATGGATAACTGAATTGTTGGACACAAAGAAACCAGAAACTGATTCCAGAAATTCCATGCATCTGGAAGACCAGCCCCCAGATGATAGTGGTCCATTTGAGGAATTAACTGAACTTGGAACTTGTAAATCAGTATTGAAAATGCAATTATCCAGGGAAGACTTAAAAGTCTTACTGTTTGATGGCTTGGACCCGTGCTTCCTGCATGCTAAACCAACAAGTTTTTTATGAACAAAACCATTGTCAGCCTGGAGTGAAAAAGACAGAGCTAGGAGAGATGGAAGGGAAAACAGGTTTAAGAGGAAAACCATGGAAGCTGAGGTCTGGAATTAAGATATCTCCTTGGGCCGAGAGGGGAGCCCCACCCATGTATATAGAGGATAAGTTTGCCTTGGTATTTGAAGAGGGTGGATATTCCAGCCTGCTGTTCAAGGAGAATTTTGCCACTCCAGGCTACAGAGAGGGTGGAGCACATTCCCTAAGGGTTGGGGAGAGTGAAGTCACTACCCAAGTGCTCTGAAAGGGGTTGGCCTATTCCCCATGAGTTGGGGAGAGTGAGGTTGACACCCCAGTGCTCTGAGAAGGGTGGGCTTTCCGCCACAGATTAGGGAAGGCCAGGTTGCCAACTTCTGTTCTGAGAAGGAAGGGCCTGTATGCCAGAGATTTAGGAGGATGTTGCCTTTACCTCACTGTACTAAGGGGGTTGAGACTATACCCCATAGATTGGGTAAAGTATGGCCATTGCCCCAGTGTTATTGGAGGGTGAGGTCTGGAGCTCATTCACCAACCAGTTTCTTGATGAGGGTGGAACCAAGAAAATGGCTGTTGGGTAATCCTGTGGGAAAGGTGGGCTGCCATGAGACTCCAAACCCAACTGATTTCTTTGTGTTTGTTTTATATCTTGCAACTTTGCTGATTCGTTTATTAGTTCTAATGGCTTTTTTTTTTTTTGTAGATTCTTTGAGATTTACATATATGTGATCTTGACATCTGCAAATAGAGATTATTTGACTGCTTTCTTTGCAGTTTTATTGCCTCTTACTTCTTTTTCTTACCTGACTGCTTCGGTAGAACTTCCAGTACAATGATGAATAACAGTGTTGCCAGTGGTCAATGTTGTCTTGTTCCTGATCTTAGGGGGAAAGCTTTCAGTCTTTTACTATTGAGTATGATATTTGCTGCAGATTTTTCATAAATGCCCTTTATCATGCTGAGAACCTTCCTTCTGTTTCTAGTTTTTTTTAAATCATGAAAGGATGTTAGATTTTGTCTAAAACTTTTTCTGCTTTAATTGAGATGATTCTGTGTGTGTTTTTTTTTCTCCTTAAATGTATTCTATTACATTAATTCAATTTCTCATGTGGAACCAACATCTTTGTGTTCCTGAAATAAATCTCACTTGGTAATAGTGTATGATTTTCT
Organism: Dasypus novemcinctus; assembly: GCF_030445035.2. Lineage (NCBI taxonomy): Eukaryota > Metazoa > Chordata > Mammalia > Cingulata > Dasypodidae > Dasypus > Dasypus novemcinctus. Next base: position 24,967,386 of record NC_080695.1, on the reverse strand, counting down.
TAATATACTGTTGGATTTAGTTTGCCAGTATTTTAAGGATTTTTGCACCTGTATTCTTAAGGGATATTGTTCTATAATTTTCCTTTTTGTTCTGTCTTTATCTGGCTTTGGTATAGTGCTGGCCTTATAGAATGAATTAGGGGGTATTTGCTCCCTTCTATCTTATGAAAGTGTTTGAGAAGGATTGATGTTAAATCTTTAAGTGTTCAGTTGAATTCAGCATTGAAACCATCTGGTCCTGGACTTTTCTTTTGGAGAAGTTTTGATTACCAATTCAATCTCTTTGTTACAGGTCTGTTGAGATTTTGTTTGTGTCTCTTCCCTCTCTTTTTTTTTTATTTTGAAGATTTATTTTTTGTTTATTTCTCTCCCCTTCCCCCCCGCCCCCACCCCCTTGTCTTCTCTCTGTGTCCATTCCCTGTGTGTTCTTCTGTGACCGCTTCTATCCTTAGCAGCAGCACTGGGAATCTGTGTTTCTTGTTGTTGTGTCATCTTGTTGTGTCAGCTCTCCGTGTGTGCGGCGCCAGTTCTTGGGCAGGCTGCACTTTCTTTCGTTCTGGGCGACTCTCCTTACGGGGCGCACTCCTTGCACATGGGGCTCCGCTGCATGGGAGGACACCCTTGCGTGGCACGGCACTCCTTGCACACATCAGCACTGCACATGGACCAGCTCCACACAGGTCAAGGAGGCCTGAGGTTTGAACTGCAGACCTCCCATGTGGTAGGTGGACGCCCTGTCCATTGGACCAAGTCTGCTTCCCTTCCCTCTCTCTCATTCTCTGTCTCTTTCTCACTCTCTCTCACTCTCACTCTCACTCTCTCTTATTCTTTCTCTTTTTGTCATTCTAGCTAAAAGTTTGCCAGTTTTATCAATTCTCTGAAAAAAAGTCCTGCTTTAGTTTTGTTGATTCCCTCTTTTTTTTCTGTTTTCTATTTCATTTATCTCTTCTCTAACCTTGATATTTCCTTCCTCCTACTAATTTTGGGGTTTGATTGTTCTTCTTGTTGTTTCTTTTTTAACATAGGCACTTAAATATATAATTTTTCCTTTGAGCACTGCCTTCACTGCATCCCATGAGTCTGGTATGTATATTAGCCAAAAGGGGATGATGCAAGGTACCAGAATTATGTTGGCTTTTATAAAGTGTATTTGTTTGGAGTAGAAGCTTACAGTCACAAGGCCCTAATAAGTCCAACTCAAGGTGCCCTAAGAAGAGGTACTTTATTACCCAAAGTCATTTGCCATGTGTTGAAGCAAGATGGTTGGTGATGTCTGCGAGGGTTCAGCCTTCTTTCTTCCTCTTAAGGCTCCGTGGTCCTAGCTTTTTCCAATCTCAGCTGTAGGCTGGCATAAGGCTCATCTTTCAGGACTTCTCACTGCTTTGTTTTCTTCAGCTGCAAACTCGCAGGCTCACCTCTCTTCCCGGGGCCTCTGTTGTGTCTCTGGAGCTGTCACTCTTCCTCTGTGTTCTTCTCTGTATATCTACTACCATGTTCTTGATTGAGTGTCTGTTTATACAGTCTGCCAAGGGGGCAGGGACTCCACCATGTACACTCTAATGATGTGGTTGAATCAAAGCCCTAATCTTGGTTTAATAAAGTAAAGGTGAAAAAAAAAATGCCGAAAAAAAAGGAAAAGAAAAAAAAAATAAAGGTGAAACCTCTTAATTTAAATACAATCAAAGGGGTATCACATCCAGAGCAACAGACCAGTTTACACACATAATCAATATCTTTTTTTGGAATTCGTAAATAATATCAAACTGCCACATTATGGTTTTTTTTCTTTTGTCTCAAGATATTTATTAATTTCCCTTGTCATTTCTTTGTTTGACCCATTGGATGTTTAATTGTGTGTTATTTAATTTACGCATATTTGTAAACTTACATATTTGTAAATTTTCCATACAGAGAACTCCAAAATACTCCCTACATAGATACCCAGATCCATCAACTGTTAACATTTTGCACATTTACCATATCATTCCTTGTATCTAGCTATCTCTCTCTCTCTCTATGTCTATTTTCTACACATTAGAAAGTAGGTTATATACATCATACTCTTTGATAACTTCATATTTACCATGTATATTTCTCAAGAAAGGCAGTCACTTATATAAATGTTCAAGGAATTTATCACTGATATAAAACAGTCTGTATTTCAGTTTTTTTCATGTGTTCTAATAATGTTCTTTTGGGCATATTCTTTTCCAGTCAACTCAGCATCCTGTATTGCATTTAATCATTACTTTCTCTTTAGTAGCTCTCCTTTTTTTTTTTTTAAATGTGGAAACATATATATACCATAAAATTTTCCATCTCAAACAGTCCCAAGCATTCACCTCAGTGAGATTAATCACATTCATGGTGTTGTGTTAATCTAATGTGGCAGTTTGGTATTGTTTATGAATTCCAAAAATAGATATTGGATTGTGTTTGTAAACTGGTCTGTTCCTCTGGGTGTATTAGATTGTATTAGACTCAGAGGTTTCACTTTTACTTTATTAAATCAGTTTCAGGGCTTTTAGTTGACCACATCATTAGGCAACTTGGTTTGAGTCCCTGCCTACAGCTGTGAGCTCTATAAATGGATGCTCAATCAAAGTAAGGGAAGTAAATACATGGAGAAAGAGAACACAGAGTTTAGTTTTGGACGCTAGAGCCCTGGGGAGAGAGCTGAACCATTTGCCTGATAGTTTGCAGCTGCAGAGACCAGAGCTTTGAGCAGCTGAGCCCAGGAAAGAGAAGAGCCCTCCAATTTACAGCTGAGATCAGAAGAGGCTGGGCCTGTGAAGTCTTAAGAGGAAGGAAGGCAGAAACCTCCCAGACATCACCCACCATCTTGCTTCAACATGTGGCAAATGACTTTGGGTGTGAAAGTACCTCTTATGATACCTTAAGTTGGACTCTTTAGGGCCTTGCTACTCTAAGCTTCTACGCCAAATATATACCCTTAAAAGCCAACAGAATTCTCGTACTTTGCATCAGCACCCCTTTGGCTGACTAATACGCCTCACCAACATCTAATACCAGAACATTCTCATCACCTTAAACCGAAATCTGCAAGCATTATGAATAAACATCCCATTACCTTTCGTCCTGCTTCTGCACCTGGTAACCTGTACTCTCTGTATATATGAATTTCCGTTTTCTAGTTAGTCATCATATAAGTTGAATCATACAAATCTGTCCCTTTGTATTTCACTTATTTTGTTCAACATTATGTCTTCAAAATTCAATCATATTATGGCATGTATCACTTCCTTCCCTTTTTATGGCTGGATAATACTCCATTGTATGTATATACTAGATTTTCTTTATCCATTTTCTATTGATGGAAATTTTAGTTGGTTCCTCCTTTGGATATTGTGAGTAATGCTGCAATGAACTTTGGTGTTCTGTCCTAGTCCCTTATTTCAGTTCTTTTGGGTATATAACTAGAGGTGGGATTGCTTAGTTAAATGGTAATTCTTAGTTTAACTTTTTGAAGAACTGCTCAACTGTTTACTCTAGCACCTGTACCATTTTGTATTCTCACCAACAATTTACTAAGGTTCCTATTTCTCTGCATGCTTGCCAGCCTTGTTTCTTTTCATTTAAAAAATAATAGCCATTCTAATGGTACGAAATGGTATGTCATTGTGGTTTTGATTTGCATTTCCATAATGGCTTATCTGTTGAGCATTTTTTCATGTGCTTTTTGGCCATTTTAATAGCTTCTTTGGAGAAATAGCTATTCAAGTATTTACCCAAAATTTGCAAGTAGGGATAGCTTTACTTCTTTCCAATTAGTATGTTTTTATTTATTTATTTATTTTGTGTGTGTGTACGTGTGTGTCTAATTGCTGTATCACTTCCTTCACAATGTTGTATAGCAGTGGTGACATTGGGCATCCCTGTCTTGTTCTTCATGAAAGGGGGAAACATTTCTGTCCTTCACCATTGAGTATAATGTTACCTGGGAATTTTTCACACATGCACTTTATTACGTATAGTTGAGGAGGTTCCCTTGTTATTCTTAGTTTTCTGAGTGGGTGTATTTATTTATTTATTTATTTCTCTCCCTCCCCCCATTGTCTTCTCTCTGTGTCCATTTGCTGTGTGTTCTTCTGTGTCTGCTTGTATTCTCATTATGTGGCTCCGGAAACCGATCCTGGGACCTCCTGGAGTGTGAGAGAGGTAATCATTCTCTTGTACCACCTCAGCTCCCTGTTCTGCTGCATCTCTTATTATTTTTCCTCTGTGTTTTGTTGTGTCATCTTGCCTGCACTAGCTCTCTGTGTGAGCCAGCACTCCTGTGCGGGGAGCACTCCTGCATGGGGCAATAGTCTGTGCAGGCCAGCACTCCATGTGGACCAGTTTGCCTTCACCAGGATGCCCTGGGCATCAAACCCAGGACTTCCTGTATGGTAGATGGGGGTCCCAATCGCTTGAGCTACATCTGCTTCCCATTTTTTTTAAACTAAGAAAGGGTGCTAGATTTTGTCAAATGCCATTTCTGTGTCACTTCAGATGATAATATTGTTTTTTCCTTCATTCATTAATGTGCTGGATTGCATTAATTGGTTTTCACATGTTGAACCAACTTTCCATGACTGGGATAAATCCCTTTTGGTCAGGGTACATAATCCATTTACTAGGTAGTTGGTTTCAGTTTGCTAGTGTATTTTTTTGTTTGTTTGTTTTAGAAGGGCACCAGGGATTGAACCCAGGACCTCATACATGAGTAGCAGACACTCAAATCACTGAGCTACTCCTGCTCCCCAGCTAGTGTATTTTTGAGGATTTCGCATCTATATTCTTAAGGGGTATTTGTCTGTTATTTTTTCTTTTGTTGCCTTATTTGCCTTTGATATTAGAGTGAAGCTGTCTTCACAGGATGAATTAGGATGTCTTCCCATCTCTTCAATAGTTTGGAATGGTTTGAGAAGGACTGGTGTTAATTCTTCTTGGAATATTTGGTAAAAATACATTAGCGAATCCATCTGGTCCTAGACTTCTCTTCATTGGGAGGTTTTTGATTACCAATTCAATTTCTTTATTTGTTATTGTTCTGCTGAGATCTTCCATTTCTTCTTGAGTTACTTTATGTGTTTCTAGAAAATTTTCTGTTTCATCTAGCTTACCTTATTTGCTGATATTCAATTGTTATAATTGTTTTTGTTTCTGTAATATTGGTAGTAATGTCCCCCCTTTCATTTCTGTTTATGAGTGTGTGTGTGATTTTAGTCCTTTCTATTTCTCTTGGTCAGTCTAGCTAAAGATTTGTCAATTTTATTGATGCTTTTAAAGAACCAACTTAATTATGGTTTCTTTTATTCTTTATTGGTCTCCATTCCCTACTTTATGTCTGTTCTAATGTTTATAGTTTCCTTCCTTCTTTTAACTTTGGGTTTATTTTGCTTTTCTGTTTCTGTTTCTTCCAAGTATGAGATGAAGTATCTAATTTGAGATCTTTATATTTTTTATTGTATGCATTTAGAGATACAAATTTCCCTCTGAGCACTTACTGCCTTTTTGGTAGCACATAAATTTCATTATGTTGTGTTTTTGTTTTCATTTGTTTCAAGATATTTCCTAATTCCTCATGTGATTTCTTCTTGGGCCCACTGGTCATTTAAAGAGTGTATTGTTTAATTTCTACAATTTGTGACTTTTTTCTTTCTCCCTCTGTTATGATTTATAGCTTCAATCCATTGTGATTGGGAAGGTAATTTGTATGACTTCAATCTTTTTACATTTATTGAGATGTGTCTTGTTACCTAATACATGTTCTATCCTTGAGAATGATCTGTGTGTGCTTGAGAAGAATGTGCATTCTGCTATTGTTGGATGACCTGCTCTATATTTGTTGGGTCTAGTTGGTTTATAGCAGTGTTCAAGTCCTGTATTTCTATATTATACTTCTTTCCAGATGTTCTGTTATTGTAGATGTTGCATCAAATTCTCCTATTTTTTTTAAAGATTTACTTTTATTTATTTCTCTCCCCTTCACCTTCCCCCCAGTTGTCTGCTATTTGTATCTATTCACTGTGTGTTCTTCTTTGTCCACTTGTATTCTTGTCAGCGGCACCAGGAATCTGTGTCTCTTTTTTGTTGCGTCATCTTGCTGCGTCAGCTCTCCATGTGTGCAGTGCCACTCCTGGGCAAGCTGGACTTTCTTTCGCTTGGGGCGGCTCTCCTTACAGGGCACACTCCTTGCGTGTGGGGCTCCCCTATGCGGGGGACACCCCTACATGGCAGGGCACTCCTTGCGCACATCAGCACTGCACGTGGACCAGCTCACCACATGGGTACGGAGGCTCTGGGTTTGAACCCTGGGCCTCCCATGTGGTAGGTGGATGCTCTATCCGTTGAGCCAAGTCTGCTTCCCAAATTCTCCTATTATTAAGGAGAACCATTTATTTCTCCCTTCAAATCTGTCTATTTTGGTTTGCTAAGGCTAACAATACAAAATTACCAGAAATGAGTTAGCTTTTATAATGCAAATTTATTAGGGTAGAAACTTACAGTCCACGGTTGTGAAAATGTCCAATTAAGGCATCATCAGAGATGCTGTTTCACCATAGTTTGGCTGCTGGCATATCCTGGAGTCATGCTATGTGGCAAGGCAAAATGGTGGCTCTCCAATTAGGGCTCTGCCTTCTTCTCCAGGCTGCTTCCTCTTCAAGCTCAGCTTTGGGCAATCAAGCACATGGCATGGCTTGTCTCTTCAGCTGTAAACTGCTCTGTGGGCCTAGCCTCTTGGGAACCTCTTTCTGTGCCTGCGTGCCTTGCTGATTTAGAACATACACAGCCCCCAGGACTTCTCTGTCTCTTGGGTCTTCTTTCTGCAGGTGATCCTCTCTCTCACATGGCCAGGTAAAAATGGCAACTTTCTCTGTGTGTTTCTGTTTCTAGTTCTCAACTTACGTAAGACCCCAGCAAGAGGTCAGAGACCCTATCTGGGTTACAACTCACTAATGAAGTCCAGTCTAGGGCCCTAAAGTGATCTAAACAAGAGATCTAATCAAAAGGTCCCTTAATGCATTCAAAGGGCTCCATACCCAGAGGAATAGATTACTATAAGAGCATGATCTCTTCTGGGATTCACAAGACTGCAAATGTCACACTATCAATGTGTGATTAATAGATGTTGAGGCTCTGTTGATAGGTGCATATATGTTTTTACTCATTAGATTTTCCTGATTAACATTAATCAATATGTGGTGCTCTTTTAGCCCCTTTTAACAGTTTTGACTTAAAATCAATTTTGTCTGATATTAGTGTAGCCCCTGCTTTCTTTTTTCTTTTAACTTTAAAAAATTTCTCTCCCCTTCCCCCACCCCCACCCCCAGTTGTCTGCTCTCTGTGTCCATTCACTGTGTGTTCTTCTTGTGTCCACTTGTATTTTTGTCACCAGCACCCGGAATCTCTGTCTTGTTTTGTTGTTGTTGTTGTTGTATCATCTTGGTGTGTCAGCTCTCCGTGTTTGCAGCGCCATTCCTAGGCAGGCTGTGCTTTTTTTCATGCTGGACAGCTCTCCTTATGGAGTGCACTCCTTGCACATGGGGCTCCCCTACGTGGGGGACGCCCCTGTGTGGCATGGCACTCCTTGCGTGCATCAGCACTGCATGTGGGCCAGTTCATCACATGGGTCAGGAGGCTCTGGGTTTGAACCTTGGACCTTCCATGTGGTAGGCGGATGCCCTATCCGTTGGGCCAAATCCGCTTCCCTCCTGCTTTCTTTAGGTTACTTATTACATGGAATTAAAAAAAAAAAAAGTACTTACACTTTCAATATACTTGTATTTTTGAAATTAAGGTGATTCTCTCATAAACAGCATATAGTTGGGCCATGATTTTTCAGCCTCTCTGCCTTTTGACTTCCGATCTCTGCCATCTATACTCAAAGTAGCTACTATTAAAGGACTTACTTTAGCGATTTTACCTTTGAATTTTGTAAGTCTTCTACCTTTTTTGCTCTTCATTTCTCCTGTTATTACCTCTTTTTGCATTTGGTTTACGTTTAGTAGTGAACCCTTTCAGAGCACTTCTCATTTCCTTCTGTGTACATTTTTCTGATATTTTCTTTGTTGTTACCATGGGGCTTAAATTTAACACTCTAAATCTGTAAAAATCTAGTTTGATTTGATACCAACATAACTTCAATGCCATATACAAATTATATTCCTTTATCCCTCAGGCCACCCACTTTAAGTAGATCTTGTCACAAATTATGTATATATTCATTATGAGTCCTAAATCATTGGTTCATCATTACTTTTTATGCATTTTACCTATAAGAAGTGAAAATTGGGGTTACAATAAAAAATACAATAGTACTAGCATTTATATACACCCATGTTTTTATCCTTACTGGAGACCTTTATTACTTCATGTGGCTTCTTTGTTTTATCTAGTGTCCTTTACGTTTATCCTGAAGAACTTCCTATCACATTTCTTTGTAGGGCCAGTCTAGTGGTATCAAACTACCTCAGTTTTTGTTGTTTATTTGGGAGTACCTAATCTCTCCTTCATTTTTGAAAAAGAGATGTAGAATTCTTGGTTGGGAATTTTTCCTTTCAGCGCTTTAATATGTCATCTCACTGCCTTCCTACCTCCGTGGTTTCCAATGAAAAATAGGCACTTTGTCTTACAGCAGCTCCCTCCTATGTGACACATTGCTTCCCTCTGGCTGCTTTCAGTATTCTCATTTTATTTTTGGCATTTGATGGATTGATTATAATATATATTGGTGTGAGTCTATTTGGTTTTACCCAGTTTGAAGTTTCTTCAACTTCTAGATGCACATATTAATGTATTAATGTGTTTGTTTTTTGTTGTTGTTGTTGTTGTTGAGTTTGGTAAATTTCCAGCCATCATTTCTTCAAATACACTCTCTGCCTATTTCTTTCTTTTTGTCTGGGACTCTCAGAATGAGTATATTGGTATGAATGGTTGTATCTCACAGGTTTCTCAAGCTCTTTTTTTTTTTTTTTTAAGATTTTATTTATTTCTCTCCCCTCCTTTGCCCCCTCCCACCCCCCCACATTGTCTGCTCTCTTGTGTCCATTCGCTGTGTGTTCTTCTCTGTCCACTTGCATTCTTGGCAGCACTGGGAACCTGTGTCTCTTTTTGTTGTGTCATCTTGCTGCATCAGCTCTCCATGTCTGCGGTGCCACCCCTGGTGGGGGGCTGTGCTTTTATTGCATGGGGCAGCTCCCCTTGCAGGACACCCTTCTTGTGCGTGGGGCTGCCCTATGTTGGGGACACACCAGCATGGCATGGCACTCCTTGCACATGGCAGCACTGCATATGGGCCAGCTCACCATATGGGCCAGGAGGCCTTGGGTTTGAACCGTGGCCCTCCAAAATGGTAGGCAGGTGCTCTATCAATTGAGCCACATCCACTTCCCTCTTTTTTTTTTTTAATTAATTTATTGAAGTATATCACTCATATATAAACAAACCTAAACAATAAGTGTATAGTGATAGTTGTGAACTTACAAAACAAACATATATAACATCATAGAGGACTCTCTTAACTCACCCCACCACCAACACCTTGCATTGTTGTGAAATCTTTTTAACTAATGATTAAAGAGCATTGTCAAAATATTACTACTAACCAAAGTATTTTCCCCTAACCCACCCTATTATTATCATCTTTATATCATTTATATAAGAACATACATAAACAAGTGTATAGTAAAAGTTGTGAACTTAAAAGCAAATATGCATAACATCATACAGGGGTCCCATACATCAACCCTCCACCAACACCTTGCGTTGTTATAAGATGTTTGTTACAAATTATGAAAGGATATTGTCAAAATCTTACTATTAATTTATAGTCCTTGCCTTACATTTGGTGTGTTTTTCCCTCTACCCTCCCTATTATTATTTTTTAAATATATATATTTTTGACAGAAGTTGTAAACTTATAAAACAATCATGTACATGTGAAGAATTCCCAAACAACATCCCTCTATGAACACACCACACTGTGGTGTACCATTTGTTCCAGATAAGATAATATCATCTGATCATTACCACATCCATAGTGTACATTTGTTTGTTTGTTTTTTGAGGTACTAAGCCTGGGCATTGGGCCAGGGATTGAACACCTGACCTCATACTTGGGAAGCAGACACTCAACCACTTGAGCTACATCTGTTCCCCATAGTGTACATTTGGCTTACATTTTCCATACCGCCCCATTATCAACACAGTGCATCTTTTGCATAGATGCAAGAATATTGTATTATTACTGCTAACCACAGTCCATATATCATTCCAGTTTTATTTTTCCCATGCTTCTCCACATTCCCAACATCCTACAGTAGTGATGTACATTTGCTCTAGCTCACAAAGGACACTCTTGCATCTGTACTGTCGACCACAATTCTCATCCACCTCTTGGTTTACTGTGCTATTCAGTTCCTAGATTATTGTCTAGCATTCTGTCAATTGGCATTTACATACCTAGACTACCATTTTCATCCACTTACCCATTTATCAACTAGCTGTTACTCACTATTTGTTACCATCCACTCTTTGCATTTCCACACTTTTACAGTAAAGCTAATTAAAACTTCTACACATATTAAGCATCAGTAGTCCATCTCAGTCCTCCTCTTACCTCTTTTAAGAATTCACCACCTACCACCAGTCTTGAAGATATTTTCCTACAATTTCTTCTAGAAGTTTTATGGTTTTTGCTTTTATTTTTAGGTATTTGATCCATTTTAGGTTAATTTTTGGATAAATTGTGAGGTAGGGATCCTCTTTCCCTCTTCTGGCTATGGATATCCAGTTCTTTCAGCACCATTTGTTGAATCGACTGTTCTGGCCCAGCTGTGTGCATTTGACAGGCTAGTCAAAAATCACTTGACCATACATGTGAGGGTCTGTTTCTGAACCATGCATTTGGTTCCATTGGTCTATTTATCTATCTTTATGCCAGTATCATGCTGTTTTTACCACTATAGCTAGGTAACATGATTTAAAGTCTGGAGATGAGAGTTCGCTTTTCCTTTTTATGATGCTTCTGGCTATTCAGGACCCCTTATCCTTCCAAATAAATTTAATGATCATGTTTTCAATTTTTTAAAAAATGCTGGTGCAATTTATATCAGGATTGCATTCAATCTGTTTATCAATTTGAGTAGAATTGACATCTTAATGATATTTAGTCTTCTAATCTATGAGCATTGAATGTTCTTCCAGTTATTTAGGTCTTTTTTATTTCTTTTAACATTGAGTTGCAGTTTTCTGAACACAAGTGCTTTACATTGTTGGTTAAGTGTACTCCTTGACTATTTGAGTTTTATCTGTCATATTTTATTTTCACCACTCTTTTGACACTTTTAATTACTTTTACTGATATAAGCTTCATTTCTAGACTCTCTTCCAGGCCTCTCTCTCCTATCTTTTCTTTTCAGGCTCTAGCACACCCTTCAGTATTTCCTGAAAGTCTGGTCTCTTGCTTAGAAATTCGCTCAATTCCTGTTTATCTGTGAATATTCTAGTCTCATCCTCATTTCTGAAAGACAGTCTTGCTGGATATAAGATTCTTGGCTGGAAGTTTTTCTCTTGTATTATCTTAAATATATCAGTCTTCTTGTGTCCATGGTTTCTGGTGAGAAATCAGCCCTTAATCTTATTGGGTATCCCTTATATATTATGCATTGCTTTTCTCTTGCTGTTCTCAGAATTCTCCCATTATCTTTGGCATTTGACATTCTGATTAGTATGTGTCTCAGAATTGGTCTGTTTTGGATTTATTCGGAGGGTAGTATGTTGCGCTTCTTGGACATGGATATCTATGTCCTTCAATAGGGTTGGGAAATTTTCTACCATTATTTCTTCAAATATTCCTTCTGCCCCTTTTCCCTTCTCTTCTCCTTCTGGGACACCCATGACATATATGTTTGCATGCCTTTTGCTGTCATTTTATTCCCTGAGACCTTGTTCAATTTTTTCCATTCTTTTCTTCATCTTTTGCGTGTTCACTTTCAGAGGCTATTTCTTCAAGCTCACCAACCCTTTCTTCTGCCTCCTCAAATCTGCTATTATATGATTCCAATGTTTTTTAAAATTTCATTTATTGCACCTTTCATTCTCTTAAGATCTGCTATTTTTCTTTGTGTGCTTTCAATTTCTTCTTTGTGCTCATTCAGTGTCTTAATATCCTTAATCTCTTTAGCCATCTCACTGAAATTTTTTAAGGAGACTTGTTTGAATATCTATGATTAGTTGTCTCAACTCCTTTATGTTATCTGGAGGCTTATCTTGTTCCTGTAATTGGGCCGTATCTTCCTGTTTCTTGGTATGGATTGTAATTTTTTCTTGGTGTCTTGGCAGCTGATTTACTAGCATATTTATTCTGCATGCACTTTTTCTCTTTTATTTTAGGGCTTTCTGCCCTTTCTCCCTTGCTGGTTGTGCAGTAGGAGCCAAGGATATACTTGGTCCTATAAGCTGTGGAGGCTCAAGTTGCCCTCATTGCCCCAGGGACTGATGAAGCTTCTCCCAGATTTCTCCTTTGCCTGGGGTAGTCACAGAATCACAGCTGTGTGGAAAATCACAGCCATGCAGGCCTAGACTTTAGTTGCCCAGAGAGGCTGATGAAGCTTCATGCCCCTTTCTCCCCTACCCAGGGTGGGGATGGAGCTGCAGGTTTGGGCAGCAGTCTATGCAGCGCAGGTCCAAGATGACCACAGCCCAGTAGACTTCCTATTAAGTCTGTGCCAGCCAAAGGTACCTGCAGTTACCTGGATAGGCTGGTACAGGGCCCACAGTCCTCTTCCCTGCCAGAAGTGGGGCTGAAGCCTAGCCTAGGGCTGCAGGCCAGTCTGGATGAAAGAAACTGGCTCCTACCATCAGTGTAATTTTTGGTCAGTCTGGCTTCCCCTCATGCTGGGGGCAGAGTCAAAATGGCAGCCACTGGTCTCTTTCTGACTTGGACAGATTCACACCCTAGCTTTTCCTAGGGTTATACCTTAACCAGGTGAGTCTACCAATCATTAGCTGAAAATGGCAGCCAACCGTCTCCTCCTCCCCTGTTTTTGGGAAATGGAGCTTTCATTTCCAGCCACAGAATAGCTCCTGGGGTGGCTTGTGCTGCCAGGGTAGGATGATCACTGGCCTCTGCAGGTTGGCATCCTGATGCATGTCCCTGCAGCTTCCTCCCTGCTGGAGGTGTGCTGGGGCCTTGGCTAGAGCTGCAATCTATCTGGATGGAAAGAAGCTGGTCCTTACCAGCACTGTGATTTTCAGTCAGCTGGGCTTCCTCTCATACCAGGCATGATGTTAAGATGGCAGCTACTGGCCTCTTTCTGACTTGAACAGGCTCAAACTTTAGCTGTTCTTAAAGTTATACTTTAGCCTACTGAATTTACTCATCAGTAGCTGAAGTTACTGCCCAACTGTCTCTTCCTTCCTGGTTTTGGGAGGTGGCTTGTGCCTCCAATGGAGGATGGGAACTGGCCTCCATGGCATGGAGCATTCTACTTATGAATCTTCTCTGCAGATGCGCTGTCTACTCCTTCCATTCCTTCACGTATATTGCAGGATGCTTTTCTGTCTTCCTGAAGCCCCCAAACAGGTGCTTTAGATAGCTCTGGGTGATTACTAACTACCCTGTAGCAGGAGCTGACTCTAGGAGCTCCTTACTCCAACACCATCTTGCTGGTTGTCCTCACTCTTTTCTCTTTTCTTCATTATTTTTTCTTTCTGCTCCTCAGACTGCATTATTTCAATTGTTTATCATTAGGTTCACAGATTCCTTCTGTCATCTCTAATTTCTTACTGAACCATTCTAGGGAATTTTTATTACTGTTACCATGGCATTCAGCTGATTGGTTCCTTTATATGATCTCCTTATTGATATTCACTTTGTGTTCATCTTTTGTTTTCCTGATTAACTTTGGTACTTTGTGCTTTCTTTTAGCACTTAGAGTATATTTAGGACCTGTTTTTAAAGTCTGTTTCTGGTATGTCCAAGTGTTGTGTCAGAGTTGACAGACCTGAAGGGTATTGGGAATGAAAGAAAAAGAGAGATTGGGATCAGGGGTTCTGAGAGCATTGAAGCCTCAAGCTCATCAGATGACTTTATTGATTACAAGGTGCTCTTTATATACCACAGTGTACATGTCTACAAGCAGGACCACTATAGCCTACATGCCAATAAGCACAGACCTAGCACAAACATAGCGTACGTGACATTAAGGAGCAACATGTATTAATCATCAGCATTACCTATAGTCTAAGGAATTTTAGAAAAAAATCTTATCTCAAGGTACAAAGTCTAAGTGTTCTATTCATTACAAAAGGTATGAGCTCATCTTTTCTTTCAGCCTTTAACAGCTTCAGCCCATTTGCCGGGAACTCCCAATCACTGCATTCCTTAAGCATAGTCATGGAGACAGCACTAGCATGGAGACAACACATCTCTCCTTGAGAGGCCACTGTGCCTCAGTTTCCAACAGTGTTGGTCTTTCTCAATGATGATTTCTAATGCTGTATATTTTTCCCTTGCTTGAGCCATTACTTCCTGTTTCTTTGTATATAATGTGATCTTTTGTTGCACCCTGGACATTTTGACATTTTAATGCATTATGTTTGGAATTTAGATACTTAGATGCCTGTTTTTTAAGCTTGTATTAAGCTAATGTTATGACAGATTCCCTTGAATGCTAGGAGCCAACAAAACAAAACATAACTTTTTTGGATGTGGAACTTTTGGTTGACAGTTTTTTTCTTTAAGGACATTATGCCATCCATTGCTTTCTCTTCTCCCTGATTTCTGATGAGAAATTCACTGTTAACCTTATTGGGAAATCCCTGTGTGTGGTAAGTCGCTTATCTCTTGCTACTTTCAAAATCCTCTCTTTGTCTTTGGATTTTGACAATGTCACTATTATATATCTTGGTGTAGATGTCTTAGAGTCTATGTTGCTTGGAGTTTGTTGGGCTAACTGGGTATTTTTTAAATTATGTCTTTTATCAGATTTGGGAAGTTTTCACCAGTATTTCTTCAAATACTTTTTCTGCCCTTTTTTCCTCTCGTTGTACTGGGACTTCAAAGAAGCATATGTTGGTATGCTTGATGGTGCCCCACAGTTTTCTCAGGCTCTGTTTATTTTTCTTCATTTTTTTTCCTTCTGCTCCCCATACTGGATGATCTCAATTATCTTGTCTTCAAGTTTGCTGATTCTTTCTTCTGCCTGTTCAAATTTGTTAAATCCATCTAATGAGTTTTTCACTTAATTTACTGTACTTTTCAGCTTCAAAATTTCTTTTCTGATTCCTTTTTTAGTTTCATCTCTTTAGTTGGTCCAGACAATAGCTTCTTAGTTTCTTCAATTTTTTATATGTACTCCTGTAGATTAATTAACATATTTAAGGCAGTTGGTTTAAAGTCTTTAAATAATTACAAAGTATGAGCTTCCTCAGGGATGGTTTCTGGCAAATTATGTTATTCTTGTGAATGTTTCTTTGTGTGTTTTATAATTTTTGTTGGAAGCTGAATATTCTAAGTATTAGGTTGAATAATCCCATCTCTATTGATATTTTCTTTATATTCTTTGTCTTCTTTTTTTTTTTTTAAAGATTTATTTATTTATTTAATTCCCTCTCCTCCCCCGGTTGTCTGTTCTCTGTGTCTATTTGCTGCGTCTTGTTTCTTTGTCCGCTTCTGTTGTAGTCAGCGGCACGGGAAGTGTGGGCAGCGCCATTCCTGGGCAGGCTGCACTTTCTTTTGCACTGGGCGACTCTCCTTACGGGAACTCCTTGCGCGTGGGGCTCCCCTATGTGGGGGACAACCCTGCGTGGCACGGCACTCCTTGCGCGCATCAGCACTGCGCATGGGCCAGCTCCACATGGGTCAAGGAGGCCTGGGGTTTGAACTGCGGACCTCCCATGTGGTAGACAGACTCCCTAACCACTGGGCCAAGTCCGTTTCCCTTCTTTGTCTTCTTGATTTCCTATAGTTAATCTGCCCATGTTTTCCTTTAGCTAATTGATCACGTGAGACTTTTTAAAAAAATTAAAGACATTGTATGGTATATCCCAGATTTGGTCCTCCTCATTGTTGGTTTCTAATGCCTTGATATTCTCCTTTGCCTGGGATATCACTTCCTTTTCTGTGCATGTTTTACAATCTTTTGTTGAAACCTTGACATTTTGATACTTTGGTGTGTAATCAGTGGAATTCAGACTCTGATGTGTCTGATCCTTAAGCTTCTTTCCAGCTAGCATTATGACCGAGATTCCCTTGAGTGCCAGATGCTAACAAAAAGAAAAAAAAAGAATACCTCTTTTCCAGTCTTTGGATATTGACCTGAATGCTCTTTTTCAGGGGTTATCCATATAATGACTTTGGAGAATAGCTCAAGGCCAAAGAGCAAGATAGTGCCTGATCCTCTCTACACATGTGTTTTGTCTTGGGCATGCATATGTGACCCTAGACATTTCACCATTTACATGGTTCTATATGTCCCCGCTTCCTTAGGAAACAATTTCCTTACAATCCCGGGTACTGCAATGTATGTCCTATAGCCAACAATCCCTTGCCCCAAACAGCCACTTGACTGCCTTCCCACAGTATTCATTAGGAGAACCTTGTATGCTGCCTTCTACTTGCAGGCCAAGTTCTGGGACAGGGCGCCAGCTGACAGTTTGGGCAGATATACATGTTCTCAGTATGTACATGAGGACTACTCTGCTCCATCTGGAACTAGGACCAGGGATTTACACTAGGAGCATGGGCTGGTTCCGTGCCAAGCCAGTGAGGGATGGGGGAGGGACCAGCCAGGGTGCCACAATATTCTACTGCTTTCAAGTGTCCTTTTCCTTGATTTGCTACTTGGCTTATTATTGCAGTACTTTAGCTGCTTTTTGGAGCTTTTAGAAAGTTGTTTCCGCCCGTTCTTGGTAGTTGTTCAAAGCTTTTGTAGGGATATAGTGCCCTGAAGTGTCTCTCCTGCCATCTTGATTTGTGAGGGACCCTATTTTAATTATTTTTTAAAACTTTTATTGTGATAACATATATAATGTAAAATTTGACACTATAAGTAAGGATTTTTAAAATTGTTTTATTTTTTTTAAAGATTGATTTATCCCCCCCATCCCCCATTGTTTTGTGCTCAGTGTCTGCTTTCTGCATCCATTCACTGTGTCTTCTTCTGTGTCTGTCTTCTCTTTAGGCGGTAGCAGGAACCGATCCTGGGACCTTCCAGAGTGGGAGAGAGACACTCAATGTCTTGCACCACCTCAGCTCTCTGGTCTGCTGCATCTCTTATTGTCTCTCCTCTTTTCTCTTTGTTGCATCATCTTGCTGCACCAGTCTCTGTGTAGGCCTGCGCTCTGTGTGGGCCAACACTCCTTCATGTGCCAGCACTCCTGCGCAGGTCAGCACTCTGAATGGGCCAGCACTCCGCGCAGGCCAGTTTGCCTTCACCAAGAGGCCCCAGGAATTGAACCCTGGACCTCCCATATGGTAGACAGGAGCCCAATCACTTGAGCCACATCTACTTTCCCTGTAATGATTTTTTTTTTAAGATTTATTTTTTTATTTATTTCTCTCTCCTTCCCCCCGCCCCAGTTGTCTGTTCTCTGTGTCCATTCGCTGTGTTTTCTTCTGTGACTGCTTGTATTCTTGTCAGCGGTACTGGGAATCTGTGTCTCTTTTTGTTGTGTCACCTTGCTGCGTCAGCTCTCTGGGTGTGCGGTGCCACTCCTGGCAGTCTGAACTTTCTTTCATACTTGGCGGCTCTCATATCGGGGCTCACTCCTTGTACGTGGGGCTCCCCTACGTGGGGGACACCCCTGCATGGCATGGCACTCTGCGTGCATCAGATGCACATGGGCCAGCTCCACATGGGTCAAGGAGACCCTGGGTTTGAACCCTGGACCTCCTATGTGGTAGGCAGACACCCTATCTATTGGGCCAAGTCTGCTTTCCTGTAATGATTTTTAAATATACAATGCAGTGGTATTTCAGTTTTTTTTCTCCATGACTGTGTTTTATTTTGGTGAAAAAATATAAGGCATATTTAAGGATTTTAACACATTTTTATTAATGCAATGCAAACCGACACTCTGTTTTTTAGAAACATAGTAAGAAAAACTCATTGTCTCTTGGGTTGAGATAAACAAGCAGTAGTTCTTTATTAAGAGAGAATTCACATACCATATAATTCACTGGTGTAAAGTATACAATTCAGTGGTTTTTAGTATATTGAGTGCTGTGCAACCATCACCAAAATTTTAGAACATTTTCATCACTCCAAAAAGAGACCCCTTATCCATTAGCAGTCATTTCCCACTTAAAGTGTACTCTCTCTCATTTTTTATTTTTATAATTAGAGAAGTTGTAAGTTTACAGTGTTTACATATGCCCCCTATTTTGACACTTTGCATTAGTGTGGTGCCTTTGTTAGATGAAAGAATATTAAATGAAAGTATATTAAAATTGTACTATTAACTGTAACCCATTTCTATAGTAGGGTTCACTATGTTATATAGTCCTATGTTGTATCTTAATTTTTATTCTAGTCATATATGGAATCTAAAATCCCCCCTTTTAACCTCATTTATATATAAAATTCAGTGCTGTTAATTATACTTACAGTGATGTGCTACTATCACCATGATCCATTTCCAAACCTTTGTAATCAACCTAAATAGAAATTCTGTACAAATTAAGCATCAGCTCCCCATTCTCTACCCAAAAGTCCATCCCCTGGTAACCTATATTCTAGATTCTAACGCTGTGATTTTGCTTACTATAATTAGTTCTTACCAGGAGATCCTACAATATTTGTCCTTTTGTGTCTGGTTTATTTCATTAAGCATAATGTCCTCAAGGTTCATCTGTGTTTTTGCACGCATCAGGACTTCATACCTTTTCACAGCTAAATAATATTCCATTGCATGTTTATATACATTTTGTTTATCCAGTCATTGGTTGATGGACACTTGGGTTGCTTCCATCTTTTGGCAACTGTGAATAATGCTTCTGTGGTGGAGTGGCTGAAGCTCAGTAGCTGAGCACCTGCTTTGCCAGTACCATGCTATTTGGACCACTGTAGTTTTGTAATATGCTTTAAAATCAGGAAAGGTGAGTCCTCCAACTTCATTCTTTTTTTCAAAGATTTTTTCTGCTATTTGGGTGCCCTTACCCTTCCAAATAAATTTGATAATTAGTTTTTCCAGTTCTGCAAAGTAGACTGTTAGACTTTTGATTGGGATTGCTATAATCTGGAAGTCATTTTGGGTAGAATTTTCATCTAATGATATATAGTCTTCCAATCCTTGAACATAGAATATCCTTCCATTTATTTAGGTCTTTGATTTCTTTTAATAGTGTTTTGTGGTTTCCTGTGTACAACTTTACATCCTTACTTAACTTTATTCTGAGATGTTTGATTCTTTTAGTTACTGTTGTAAATGGAATTTTTTCTTGATTTTCTCCTCAGACTGATCATTACTAGCTTATAGAAACACTACCAATTTTTGCATGTTAATCTTATACCCCATCACTTTATTTATAAGCTCTGGTAACTTTATTGTGCATTTTTTTGGGACATACTCAATAATGGATCATGTCATTTGCAAATAATTAAAGTTTTATTTCTTCTTTTCCTGTTTCAATCCTTTTATTTATTTTTCTTGCCCAACTGTTCTCACTAGAACTTCCATTGCAGTGTTGTGGCAGTTTGAGATTATTTTATGAATCCTGAATGAGAAAGATTATATTTTTAAACTATTCCTGTGGGCGTGATACTCTTTGATTGCATTAAATTAAATGGAGGGTCCTTTGGTTAGATTATTTGATAAGACTGATTTAGGAGTTTTGATTGGATTACACTAGGGGTGACTCAGGTTGAAACTCCGCCTCCTTGCTGGGTCTCATATAAACCCATAGACACAAAGAACCACAGACACAGGAAAAGGAAGCTGCCATATTTGATTCTGACATCTGAGAGAAGACTAGGGGACCACTTAAGCACAATGCTCCTAAGAGGCTGCGCCTGGGAGCAGATGTGACTAAAGTGGTTGAATACCTGCTTCCCATATGGGAGGTCTCAGATTCAGTCCCTAATGCTTCCTGAAAACAAAAACAACAAGCAAACAAACTAACTAACTCAGGGTCACTGATGTGGCTCGGTGATTGAGCACTGGCTTCCCACATAGGAGGTCCTGGGTTCAATTGCCAGCCCTGATACCTAAAAAAAAAAGAGGCTTGGCTCACAAAGCATCTCAAAAGGAAACAATGCACCTGGAGGGGAGGGGACTGCTGAGACCTCAGCAGAGGTGGCGGTCTTGCTTTACTCTGTGCCCAGACAGGATCAACAGTAGCTGATTTTGGTGAGAAAGCACCTTTTATGCTGCCTCAATTTGGACTTTTCACAACCTTGAAACTGTAAGTTTTTACCCAGAATAAATCCCCTTTATTAAAGCTGCCCATTTCTGATACTTTGTATTTACAGCCACTTGGCAAAGTAAAACAAATATTTTATTAACAGTGTTGACAGTGGGCAGACTTATCTTGTTCTAGATCTTAGAGGGACAGATTTTAGTCATTCACTGTTGAGTATGTTAGCTATGGGTTTTTCGTATAGGCCCTTTAACATGTTCTATTCCTATTTTTCTAAGTGTTTTTTTTTTAATCAAGAAAGAATGCAAAATTTTGTCAAATGCCTTTTTTTGTGTCAATTGAGATGATCATGTATTTTTTTTCTCTTCATTTTGTTCATGTGGCGTATTACATTAATTGATTTTCTTGTGTTGAACTACCCTGGGATAAAACCTACTTGATCATGGTATAATTCTTTTAATGTGCTATTGAATTTGATTTGCAAGTATTTTGTTGAGGATTTTTGCATTTATAGTTATAAGAGAAATTGTAGTTTTCTTTTCTTGTAGTATCTTTATCTGGCTTTGGTATTAGGGTAATGTTGGCCTTATCTAATGAGTTAGGTAATGTTCTCTCCTGTTCACTTTTTTGGAAGAGTTTGAGCAGGACTGATATTAATTCTTCTGGAATGATTGGTAGACTTCATCTGTAAAGCCATCTGGTCCTGGGCTTTTCTTTGATGGGAAGTTTTTTATTATTGACTCATTCACTTTACTTGGAGTTGTTCTGTTGAGGTCTTCTATTTCTTTTAGAGTCAGTGTTCGTTGTTTGTGTGTTTATAGAAATCTGTTTATTTCATCTAGGTTTTCTAATTTGTTGGCATATAGATGTTCATAGTGTCCTCTTAGGATCCTTTTTATTTCTGTGGGATTAGTACTAATGTCTCCACTCTCATTTCTTTTTTTAGCACAGTTTTATTGATACATATTAAGAAAGCATAGAGTTCATCCAAAGTGTACAATCAATGGTTTTTGGTATAATCACACAGTTGTGCATTCATCACTTCATTCATTATTAGAGCATTTTCACTATTTCAATAATAATAATAAACAAAAACCAGACAAACAAGAAAATTCTTTACCTCTCAATCTCTTTATGTTTCCCCTGCTGTATATAGCTGCTATTTCTGGCTATTATTGTACAATGATTCATTTATTTATTAAGCAGTTTTATTGAGATATATTCACATACTATATAATCTATCTAAAGTGTGTAATCAGTAGCTTTTAGTATAATCACAATGTTGTGCATTCACCATTGCAAAAAATTTTAGAATTATTTCATTACTCTAAAAAGAATAACTTGGGAAGCAGATGTTGACTCAAGTGATTGGGCTCCTGTCTACCATATGGGAGGTCCAGAGTTCAATTCCTGGGCCTCCTGGTGAAGGCAAGCTGTCCCATGTGGTAAGCTGGCCCAAGCAGAGAGCTGGCCCATGCAGAGTGCTGGCCCATGTGGTGAACGGATGTGAGCAGAGTGCTGGCTCTCACAGGAGTGCTGGCCCACGTCGCAAGCTGGCCTAAGCAGAGACCTGGTGCAGCAAGATAATGCAACAAAAAGAGAGACACAGGTGGTGGACTTGGCCCAGTGGTTAGGGCGTCTGTCTACCACATGGGAGGTCCGTGGTTCAAACCCCGGGCCTCCTTGACCTGTGTAGAGCTGGCCCATGTGCAGTGCTGATGCACGCAAGGAGTGCCCTGCCATGCAGGGGTGTCCCCTGCGTAGGGGAGCCCCACGCGCCGCAAAGAGTGTGCCCCATAAGGAGAGCCGCCCTGCGCAAAAGAAAGTGCAGCCTGCCCAGGAATGGTGCCACCTACACGGAGACCTGACACAACAAGATGATGCAACAAAAAGAAACAGATTCCCATGCTGCTGACAACAACAGAAGCGGACAAAGAAGACGCAGCAAATAGACACAGAGAACAGACAACTGGGGTAGGGGGTGGGGAAGGGGAGAGAAATAAATAAATAAATAAATCTTTAAAGAAAAAGAGAGACACAGAGAGAGACAATAAGAGATGCAGTAGACCTAGAACCTGAGGTGGTGAAAGAGATTGAGCACCTCCCTCCCACTCCAGAAGGTCCTGGGATCAGTTCTTGGTGCTGCCTAAAGAGAAGACAAGCAGACACAGAAGAATAAATAAATCTTTAATAATAATAAAATAAAAAGAAAAACTCTATATCCCTTAGCATGCCTTCCTTAGCCCTACATATCCACCAAATTTCATCTTTATAAAGTAATTTGTATTTGCATTTTATATAAATGGAACCACATAGTATGTTACACACTGTTTACTTCATAGTAATGCAGTCATGCAGTATTTGTCCTTTTCTCTCTGGCTTGCTTCACTCAACAATGTCCTCCAGGTTTATCCATGTTGTCATATGATTTACAACTTCATTTCTTCTTACAGCTGCATAATATTTCCTGTGTGAATACATCACAGTTTGTTTTTCACTCATTGGTAGATGGACACCTGGGTTGTTTCCAAATTTTGGCAGTTGTGAATAACACCATTGTGAACATCAGTGTGCAGATTTCTGTTTGTGTCACTGCTCTCAGTTCTTCTGGGTGTATACCCAGTAGTGGTATTGCTGAGTCACAGGGCAAGTGTATATTAAGCTTCTTTAGGAACTGCCAAACAGTCCTCCACAGTAGCTGTACCATTCTGCATCCCTACCAACAGTGAATAAGTGTTCTTATCTCTCCACATCCTCTCCAGCACTTGTAGTTCTCTTTTTAATAATGGCCATTCTGATAGGTGTAAAATGATATCTCATTGTAGTTTTGATTTGCATTCCCTAATTACTAGTGATATTGAGCATTATTTCATGTGGGTTTTTTTTTTGCCATTTGTATTTTTTCTTTGGACAAATGTCTATTCAAGTCTTTTGCCCATTTTTTAATTGGGTCGTTTGCCTTTTTATTATTGAGTTGTAACATCTCTTTATATATCCTGGATGTTAAACCCTTATCAGACATGTTTATTAGTCAGCCAAAGGGGTGCTGGTGCAAAATACCAGAAACTGGTTGGTTTTTATAAAGGGTATTTATTTGGGGTAGGAGCTTATAGATACCAGGCCATAAAGCGTAAATTACTTCCCTCACCAAAGTCTATATGGAGCAAGATGGCTGACGACGTCTGCAAGGATTCAGGCTTCCTGGGTTCCTATGTTCCTGGGGCTTCCTTTTCTCCAGGTTCAAGTTTCCTTCCTCCCTAGTGCTGGCTCCTCTTTCCTAGTGCTGACTTCCCGGGTCTTCAGCATCAAACTCTAACATCAGAAATCCCCAATTCTGTTTTTCACTATCCCTTTTATCTGTGAATCCCCACCCACCAAGGGGTGGTGACATAACGCCCTAATCATAACTCAGTCATGCCCAGGTACAGATCAGATAACAAACATAATCCAATATTTCTTTTTGGAATTCATCAATTATATCAAACTGCTACAACATGTAATTTCCAAATATTTTCTCCCATTGAGTTGGATGCCTTTGCACCCTTTTGACAAAGTCATTTTCTGCTAGTAGTGTTATGGTACTGGCTTTTTATGTTTAGGTCTTTGACCTATTTTGAGTTGATTCTTGTATAGGAAGTGAAAGAGTGGTCCTATTTCATTCTTTTGGTTATAGATATCCAGTTCTTCCAGCATCATTTGTTGAAGAGACTGTTTTGTCCCATTAACATGAACTTGGTAGGTTTGTCTAAATCCAGTCTACTGTCATTTCTGATTTTATTTACTTGCATCTTCTTTTTTTTCTGTTAGTTTAGCTAAGGGTTTGGCAATTTTATTGATCTTTTCAAAGAATTTACTTTTGGTTTTGTTAATTCTCTTTATTGTTTTTTTGTTCTCTATTTTTCTAAGCATGTGTTATTTTTTTAAACAAACAGCTATATCGAGATATAGTTCATATACCATAAAACTCTCCCATTGTAAGGATGCAAGTCAATTTTTAGTAGATTTTGTAGACTTACACAGCCACCACAAGAGTCCAGTTTCAGAAAATTTCCATTATTGCAAAATGTCCCTTAATATCTCATTGCATTTAAAGTCCTACTTCTACCCGTGCTTTCTGTTTCTCTCCTTGCCTTTTGTGGTACATTTCATATAAATGTATGCTGATCTTTCTGCTCATTTTAAAAGAGAGTGGATGGGAGAGAAAGAAAACAATGGTTATACTTTTTAAAAAAGATTTATTTTATTTATCTCTCCCCAACCCCCCATTGTTTGCACTTGCTGTGTCTGTTCATCTTTGCTTCTTTAGCAGACACCTGAAACAGACCCAGGACCTCTGATTTGGGAGGGAGGAGCCTAATTGCTTAAGCCACCTCCATTCCTTGCTTTGTTGTCTCTTTCGTTATGTTTTTCTTCTTGTGTCTCTTGTTGCGTCATCTTGTCACATCAGCTCGCCACGCCTGCCTGTCATGCCAGCTTGCTGTCCTGCTCATCCTCTTTAGGAGGCACCAGGAACCTCTGTTTCCTGTTTTGTTGTGTCTCTCATTATGTTTTTCTTCTTGTGTCTCTTGTTGTGTCAGCTTGCCATGCTTTCCCATCATGCCAGCTCTGTCTTTTTTAGGAAGCAACAGGGACTGAACCACAGACCTCCCATGTATAGGTGAGAGCCCAAATTGACCTATCCACTTAAGCCACATCCACTTCCAGTATATTTTTACTCTTGTTTTTATTTTTAAGCATGGCTTTTTAGGGGTTGCCTCCCATCTGCAAAGCCTAGTGGTCAACCAGTGCTTAGATAGGTTTTGCTCAAACATCTTGAGACAGACGTTTTTTTGTCTACCTCCAAAGATCTTTGTGTGGGTAAGGGAGTACATTCAAAGTTCAGGCCATTTTCAAATCTGCCCTCACTTTAACTTTCCACTCAAGTCTTTTCATCTCTACTTTGTGAGTGAGTGCAGCCTCATATTAGGACACAAGCTTGCCCCAACCACGACTGCAACTTCAGGCTTGTAGAGCTATTGATCCTTTTTGTTCACTTGCTTCCCTGGATCATCACTTATACAATGCAGTTCAGCATCGGTGCTATTTACCACTCTTAGTTTGCCACAGGGCTGCTGATGCAAAGTACCAGAAATGGGTTGACTTTTATAATGAGGATTTTATTTAGGGTAAAAGCTTACAGTTCTGAGGCTGTGAACTGTCTAAATCAAAGCACCATCAGAGATGCTTTCTCACCCATGAGCTACTGGTGATCCTGGTGTCCTGCCACATTGTGAAGATGGTGGCTGATATATGCTGAGGTTCTTGCCTTCCCCTCCGGAATCTACTATCTTGTGGAGCACAGCTGTGGGCAACCAGGTATAGAGCTTATCTCTTTCCAGGCTTCCTCTCCCAGGCCTCCTTTCTCAGTCTTGGCTGCTGCTCTTTCTTCTGAAGTTCAGCTGTGAGCTATCAGCATATGGCTCATCTCTTCAGCCTTGAGCTGCTCCATGGGCCCAACCTCTTGGGGGCTTCATGCTTAACTTTGACTGCTAGCAATCCTCGAGTCCTTCCTCACATGGCAGGATAAAAAATGGCAGCATCCTTTCTCTGTATGTCTCTCTTGGTGTCTCTGTTTATATAAATCTCCACTAGAAGGGCAGGTACCCAACTTGATCACTCCTCATTGATATCATCCAATCAAAAGAGCTCCACACCCACAGGAATGGATTAGTTCAAGAACATAATCTTTTTCTTTTTGGGATTCGTAAAATAACTTCAAACTCCTAATTTTGACAGCTCCTTTCAACCCTGACACCAAAGCAGTTTGCTTTGCTGTATAGAACCCCTGTGCTTAATTAGTTTTTGTGGGTAGTGGGAGTAAGTAGCCTTAAGCAAGAATGCCATTGACTCTCACTGTCCTTACCCAATATTCAACAGTTTTTCTAGCACAAATGATTCCCATTGTTATATTCCTTTGGTAAATTCCTATAGTACTGAAAAAGTATTTTTTAATCAATTTTATCCATTTTAATTGGTTTCTGGGGAGAAGATTTTACCTACCTTTTCATTAGGTCATAGGTGGAAGACCTGCCTTTCAAAATGTATTCTTTTTTTCTAGTATAGTTAGTTATTTCCCAAAGGTATACTTGCCCTTGGAGGATTTGGGGTAAATTTTTTTCTCTAGGTATAGTTTAATTCCCCTCCTTCTCAGTATTGTATGCTTTCTCCATCTAATCTAGCAGTTCTAATGTTTCACACACATGCCTCTGCTTTTACATGTCCATGTCTTTACTTATAGTGTATCGTCAGTTTAGAATCCTCTGTGTGTCCAAATCTTATCTGTCCTTCTGAGGGCTAGGTCACAGACATATATACATATGCAATTTTCTTTACACTCTATGCACCAGCTCTCTTGAACTATTTCCTGTTACCTAATTAAGCTGTGTTCTATCATGTCGTGCTTCTGTATACAAGGTCCTGTTCCTTAGCATTCCCTCTCTCTCTTTCCATAAAACCTTTACTGGGTCCCTCACACAGACTTAGGTGCTTGTTTTAGTTTGCTACATGCTGCCAAAATAGGGAGTTTAGGTTAAAAGCTTATAGTTCTGAGGCTGTGAAAGTGTCCAAATTAAGCTGTATCTGAGTACAAGCTCTCACCGAAGGTTGGCTGCTGGTGATCCTGGACTCCTACCTCACCTTTAGGACCATAAAATAAATTGTGGGATGAATAAAACAAATCTGTGTTAAAGATTTGGAATTTGAATGTTTGTTCTCTAACCTTTCTTTATAGTAGCTTGTGGAGTCTGTGATTTCTTGGGGGTGAAGCAAACCTTGATACCAGAAATGAACCGTGAGATGGACTCCAAGCATGCTTGGGCATATTAAATATTTGCCTGACTTACTGATAGCAGTGGTTTTATATATTTTTCCACTCGGTGTCAGGTGCATAGTTTCAAAATTGTTAAATTAAGAAAGGCTGTGTCTGTTTGTTTATAAATCTAGATTTATGTTTGCAAATATTTGTATATACTTGTGTTCAAAGTATATCAAAGCATCCAAGACTGCTTCAGTTTCTTTCTAGTTAAAATGTAATTATGATACTGGTGGTTAATTTATGAATAATATTAACATGATGATAAAATAACTTTTTCCTTTTCCTACTAGATGTTGATCAACTTTCTGAAGTAAAATCTCCATGGCCTGAACATTCTCTGAAAATCACTTCTAGGAAAATACCTAGTTAATAACAGAATAATATCAAGATGGTTGGAAAACTGAAGCAGAACTTACTATTGGCATGTCTGGTGATTAGTTCTGTGACAGTGTTTTACTTGGGGCAGCATGCCATGGAATGCCATCACCGAATAGAGGAACGTAGCCAGCCAGTCAAATTGGAGAGCACAAAGACCACTGTGCGAACTATCTTGGATGTCAAAGCCAACAAAACCTTTGCCTATCACAAGGATATGCCTTTAATATTTATTGGAGGTGTGCCTCGGAGTGGAACCACACTCATGAGAGCCATGTTAGATGCACACCCTGACATTCGCTGTGGAGAGGAAACCAGGGTCATTCCCCGAATACTGGCCCTGAAGCAAATGTGGTCACGGTCAAGTAAAGAGAAGATACGCTTGGATGAGGCAGGTGTCACTGATGAAGTGCTGGATTCTGCCATGCAAGCCTTCTTGTTAGAAATAATTGTTAAACATGGGGAGCCTGCCCCTTATTTATGTAACAAAGATCCTTTTGCCCTGAAATCCTTAATTTACCTTGCCAGGTTATTCCCTAATGCCAAATTTCTTCTGATGGTCCGAGATGGCCGGGCATCAGTACATTCAATGATTTCTCGAAAAGTTACTATAGCTGGATTTGATCTGAACAGTTATAGAGACTGTTTGATCAAGTGGAATCGTGCCATAGAGACCATGTATAATCAGTGTATGGAGGTTGGTTATAAAAAATGCATGTTAGTTCACTATGAACAACTTGTCTTACATCCTGAACGGTGGATGAGAACACTCTTAAAGTTCCTCCGTATTCCATGGAACCACTCAGTATTACACCATGAAGAAATGATTGGAAAAGCTGGGGGAGTATCTCTGTCAAAGTGAGTAGAAGTTTTATTTTTTATTTTTATGTTAATATTCAGCTAATAAAGAATACTATTCAGCTAATATTCAGCTCATAAAGAGATGGACGGATATATAGATAAACATCAACCTTTTCTGGAGCAGGAAAACTTCATTGATGTTAATTTTTTGCTGTTTTAATTCCTACCAATTCATTATAGACCCTTTCATATATTTAATTCATATGTTTATTTGTGTGTTCTGATCCTTTTTATTTGTTTGATGGATGTAAATCCAATTTTCAGGTAGTAAAAGGCCTTTTCCACTGACTTCAGCCCTTAAAAGTTCATTGTTCAATTTTAGGAGCTTTTGATTTTTATTTTCTAGGTGTTCTGTTAATAAGGATATTTGGCTTTTGTGTGGCTGAAGATAAATATCAAGAAGTGCAGGGAAGCGGACTTGGCCCAGTGGGTAGGACGTCCGCCTACCACATGGGAGGTCCGTGGTTCAAACCCCAGGCCTCCTTGACCCCTGTGGAGTTGGCCCATGTGCAGTGCTGATGCGCGCAAGGAGTGTTGTGCCACACAGGGGTGTCATCCCCCACGTAAGGGAGACCCTTGCGCAAGGAGTGCGCCCCGTAAGGAGAGCCACCTAGCGCGAAAGAAAGTGCAGCCTGCCCAAGAATGGCACTGCACACACGGAGAGCTGTCACAGCAAGATGACGCAACAAAAAGAGACACAGATTCCTGGTGCCACTGATAAGGATAGAAGTGGTCACAGAAGAACACACAGTGAATGGACACAAAGAGCAGCAGACAACTGGAGAGAGTGAGAGAATGGGAGAGAAATAAATAAAAAATAAATCTTAAAAAAAAAAAAAGAAGTGCATCTGCCATGTTGGGGAGCACATACCAAATTCCAAACGTTTAGAAAGTTTTAGTGATAGAGAAAAATCAAGGCGTTTTATACTCCCTTCAGAGTATATGGATGAAAAGACTGAGTCACAGAAAGAGTAGAGTGATTTGCTCAAAGTTGGATAGCAAAACCAAAATTAGAACCTGTGCCTTGGTCTTAATGGGCTAGTGCTTTTTTGGATGGCATTTTTCTACATATAGTGCTTCTTTTGTCATCTCGAAGGAAAGGCTAGGGAGTCCCTAGAATTTAGAGGCCTGATCCATACAAGGAGATCATTACATTTAAATGTGTTTAAAATCTCCATTTCACCTCCTTTCTTTAAAGTGAGAACTAGGGTTCCTGACTTGATCTGATAATCTGACTTGATACTTCTGTACCTCGAAGGAGAGTATAAAAATGGAACTACTGTTAAATTCAGTAGTATCTCCTCATGAGGAAAAGTTGGATATAATTAAATTTCAGTTTTTATCATTTTGCAGTTATAAAATTTATATATATCACCTAAAAAAAAGAAAAACAGTATACTTCCCTTGTGTGTTCTGCTTGCTTCCACCACGGAATATCTTCTTTATTTTATTTTCAATGGATAGAAATTATGAATATTGATTCCTAATGTAGACTATCTCAAAGGAATAGCTGCCTGCCTGTACCTAGCTTTTAGTTATTAATTATAAAGTATTAGATATCATCATTCTAGTGGCTCTAGATTATTTTCATAATTTCAAAGAGAATTACATCTCCAGCTACTGTCATCACTGTTTATTGTTCTTTCCATATAATAGTCTACAATTAATTTTTAATTATCTATATTCCTAAGTAAGCATTTCTTTGGGTTTGCAAATTGGCTCAGAAGCTCTGATGCTATATTAATGTAAAAGAAGGCTCTCAGATCCTCAGCTCTCCAAGTAGACATTAAAGAGATAAGCTCAAGTTAAATTTTGGTGGAAATTAGAAAGGGATCATTTTACATATATACTTATTATGTTTAAGTCAAATATAAAGACTAAGGAAATTCATAAAAGTTTTGGATTAATGGATTTTAGAATGGAAAGAGACGTTACTTAGCATGTAGCATATAGAATAGAGGCCCAGTGAAGGTCTATGTTTTGACAGGTTTATGGCAGAACCATGATGAGAACCTTCTAACATGTAGTCCAAGACTCCTGCCATCTTATGATTTTTTTAAAAAGTTATAACATATATATAGTAAATGCCCACATATTCAATATGTAGTTTGATGAATTTTACGTCTATATACACTTTTGTAATCACTACCCATATCAAGGTATAGAAAGTAACCAGCACCCCAAGTGGCTGTACTATGCCCCTTCCCAGTTAATAACCTCCCAACTCCAAGGTAACCCACTTCTCTGACATCCGTCACTATAGATTAGTATTGTTTGTTTTTGAACTTCATATAATGCAGTTAGGCATATTATGCTTTTCTACCTAGCTTCTTTCATTTGACATTATATTTGAGATTCATTCATGGTTATAGTAAATAGCAAAAATTCATTTTTAAAATATAGTATAATATTTCAATGTATAAATATACCAGAATTTATCCATTCTTCTGTTACTGGCATTTGAGTTATTTCTGTTTGGGGTATTATGGGTAAAATTGCTAAAAACATTTTTAAAAATGTATTGTTGTAACATAACACAAAACTTCCCATTTTAACCATTTTTAAGTATGCAAGTTAGTGGTATTAATTACATTTACATTTACATTACCACCATTCAGTACCCAAACTTTTTCATTACCCCGAACAGAACCTGTGTGCCCATTAAGTAATTACTCCCTAGTCCTAGTAACTACTAATATACTTTCTATCTCTAGGAATTTGCTTATTCTAGATATTTCATTTAAATGAAAGCATATAATATTTGTCCTTTTGTGTCTGGCTTATTTCACTCAACATGAGGTCTTCCAGGTTCTTCCCTGTTGTAGGATGTATCAGAACTTCCTTCCATTTTATAACTGAATAACATTATTTTACATGGATATACCACATTTTGTTTATCTGTTCATCTGTTGTTGGACATTGAGTTTGCTTCCACCTTTTGGCAATTGCAAATAATGTTGAGTCCCTGCTTTGCATTCTTATATACCTAAGAGTAGAATTTATGGGTCATATTGTCTGTTAGTTTCCTGCATACCAAAACAAATGCATACAAATGCCGCTGGCTTAAAATACAGGAATTTATTGGCTAACAGCTTTGAGGCAAGGAGAAGTCTAAAATCTAGGCAAGGTAATGCTTTCTCCCTAAAGGCTGTAGCTGATTTTCTCCAATCTTGAATCTTTGGCTTTTCTGTCACATGGCAATGTACATGGTTGCAACCTCGCCTTTTTGTTCTTGTTTCTGTTGACTTCTAGCTACTGGCTGCTCCCCATGGCTTCTCTTGTGTCCAGTTTCCTTTACTTTTAAGGACTTCAGCCATATTGATTTGAGGTCCTCCTCATTTACTTTGGGCATACCTTAAATTATGACATCTTCAAAGGTCTTTTTTTTTTTTAAAGATTTATTTATTTTTTATTTTTATTTATCCCCCACCCCTGCCCCAGTTGTCTGTTTTCTGTGTCTATTTGCTGCATGTTCTTCTTTGTCTGCTTCAGTTGTTGTCAACGGCATGGGAATCTGTGTTTCTTTTTTTTGTGTCATCTTGCTGTCAGCTCTCCATGTGTGCGATGCCATTCTTGGGCAGATACACTTTCTTTCCCGCCAGGCGGTTCTCCTTATGGGGCACACTCCTTGCGTGTGGGGCTCCCCTATGCGGGGACACCCCTGCGCAGGGACACCCCTGTGTGGCAGGGCACTCCTTGCGTGCATCAGCACTGCGCGTGGGCCAGCTCCACTTGCGCATGGGTCAAGGAGGCCTAGGGTTTGAACCATGGGCCTCCCATGTGGTAGGTGGAGGCCCTAACCACTGGGCCAAGTCTGTTTCCCTTCAAAGATCTTATGTACAAATGGTTTTATAACCGTAGGACTTGGGATTGGGACCTAAACAGACCTTTTATCGGGGAAATGATTCAACCCCACATATGGTAATTCTGTGTCTAACTTTTTTCATTTTAAAAACAACAAACACTTTACATGTCACATAGTTTCTGTGTGTATGAGTGGTTTAGCTGGGTGGTTCTGGCTCAAGGCCTCTCATGATGTTGTAGTCAAAATATCAGCCATGCCTGGTTAGCTGGGAAGGCTTGACTGCAGCAAGAGGATCTATTTCTAGGATGGCTCACTCATGTGGATGGCAAGTTGGTGCTGGTTGTTGGCAGGAGGCCTCAGTTCCTTGCCCTGTGGACTTCTCCATTGGGCTGCTTGAGTATCCTCACAGCCTGGTTGCCCTTCCCCCAAGTGAGTATCCAAGAGGGCAATGTCTTTTTTTTAACCTAGCCTCATAAGTTACACACTGTTACTTCCCCTGAATTCTATTGGTATGATGTGGAGGAGGTGACTACGACTATATAGGATGTGAATATCAGGAGGTG
This sequence comes from Dasypus novemcinctus, assembly GCF_030445035.2. Taxonomy (NCBI): domain Eukaryota; kingdom Metazoa; phylum Chordata; class Mammalia; order Cingulata; family Dasypodidae; genus Dasypus; species Dasypus novemcinctus. Next base: position 24,934,561 of record NC_080695.1, on the reverse strand, counting down.
AGGACCATTGGGAACTATATTGGAAACTGACTTCCACATATAACAACTGGGATAGTAACTGTATCAGCAGCAAGCTGTTTTGCCTGATGCCCTGCACAAGATGCCAGTTCTTGACACCTTGGCAATGTGGAAGATACCAGAACTAGTGCAGTTAGGGGTGGGAGATAGGCTTTCAGAATTGCTCTTATGTTTTCTGTCAACCTGGTGGAATTGGAGGCACAAAATAGATTTTAAACTATTACAGAAAGTAAAGAAATGTATAATTTACTGCATATTTAAGTTTATCAATTGAGTTACCTATTCACTAGTACACTATCTTCTATAGTAAAAACAATTACCATTATTGTAAACCTGGGAATCACTCTACTTTTATGTCACTTTCCCAAGTAGTTCAAGGCAACTCCAGTCCCATTAAGCCAGTAACTCTCAACTTGGATATACAGGAGAACCAACTGGAGAGTTTTAAGAAAATACCCATTGTATTAGTCAGCCAAAGGGGTGCTGATGCAAAATAACAGAAATTGATTGGTTTTTATAAAGGGTATTTATTTTGGTGTAGGAGCTTACAGATACCAGGCCATAAGCATAACTTACTTCCCTCACCAAAGTCTATTTTCACGTGTTGGAGCAAAATGGCTGATGATGTCTGCGAGGGTTCAGGCTTCCAGGGTTCCTATGGGCTCAGCTCCTCTGTTTTCTCTACAAGGTCAGCTGTAGACTATCAGGCGCATGGCTGTGTCTCTCTTCCCAGAGCTCCAGCTTAAGAACAGCATCAAACTCCAACATCAAAACTCCAACATTAGGGGCGGTGGTCTTGGCTCAGTGGTTAGGGCGTCTGTCTACCACATGGGAGGTTCCCCGTTCAAACCTGGGCCTCCTTGACCTGTGTGGAGCTGGCCCATGCACAGTGCTGATGCGTGCAAGGAGTGCCGTGCCACGCAGGGGTGTCCCCCGCATAGGGGAACCCCGTGTGCAAGGAGTGCGCCCTGTAAGGAGAGCTGCCCAGCGCGAAAGAAAGTGCAGCCTGCTCAGGAATGGTGCTGCACACACGGAGAGCTGACACGAGATGATGCAACAAAAAGAAGCACAGATTCCCGTGCCGCTGACAACAACAAGCGGACAAAGAAGACGACGTAGCAAATAGACACAGAGAACAGACAACCGGGGTGGGGGGGGGAAGGGGAGAGAAATAAATAAATAAATAAATAAATAAATAAATCTTAAAAAAAAAGGCTTAAAAAAAAAAACAGCTCCAACATTAGGAATCCTCAACTCTGTCCTTGCCATGTCTTTTATTGGTAAGTCCCCACCCACCAAGGGGTGGGAACTCAACGCCCTACTTACAGCAAACCTCTGAATCCAGTATAATCTAATATACCCAGAGGAAAAGATCACTTTACAAACATAATCCAGTATTTCTTTTTAGAATTCATCAATAATATCAAACTGCTACACCCATCCATAAAACTTCTGATTAAATCTATCTGAAGTGGATCCTTAGCATCAGAATTTTTAAAAGCCCCAAAGGTGATATTAACATTTAATCAGGGCTGATACCCAGTGCATGTAAACCCCAGGTCTCCTTGCTATTGCAAACATCTTTGATTGTATCAGAAATTTACCATATAGGAAGCTGGCTAATCCTTCCTGCTAACTACCAGAGCAGTTTTCCCTGGAAATACCACAACTTCTAAATGATTTCCACTGGAATGCAGAATAAAAACTAGTTTGCTAAAAACAAAACAAAAAAATAGGACCAAGGGATAATCTCAGTTTACATTGTATTCTCAAATGTAATCAACCCAGCCCTGTTTCTTCTCCCTGTCATCCCCAGTAACAGGCAAAAATGTACATTTTACCCATCAACTATTAACACACAGATATACACACACATCCACTTCCCTGTACTATTTTACATTCTTACCTATAGTATATGTGTGTCCCTATTTCTCCACATCCTCTCCAAAACCTGTTTTATTCCATATTTTTAAAAATCTTTTTATTGAAGTATATCATTCATAGATGAATATACCTGAACAATGAGTACATAGTAAAAGTTGTGAACTTACAAAATAAACATGCATAACATCATACAGGGGTCCCATACATCACCCTCCACCAATACCTTGCATTGTTACAAACTATGCAAGAACATCATCAAAATATTACTACTAACTATAGTGCATATCTTAACATTTGGTGTATTTTTCTGCCAACCCACCTTATTATTTTTTAAAATATATTTTTATTACAGAGGTTGTGAACTTATAAAGCAGTCATTCACAAGTGTAAAATTCCCATACAACACGCCGTCACCAACACACCACACAATGGTGTGGAACATTTGTTACAGATTTGAGATAATATCATCAGTTTATTATCACCAACTGTGGTACATAATGGACATTTGGCACACTTTTTCCATAACCCCCTATTATCCACACAATACATCTTTGGCATTGATGCAAGAATATTGTAGTATTGCTGTTACCCACGGTCCATAGGTCATACTAATTGTATGCTTCTCCACATTCCCACCTCCCTGCAATAGTGAATGTACATCTGCTCTAGCTCACAGAAGGACATTTTTTTTTAGCCAAAAGCCTAAGAAGTGATGTTGGCTTTTTTTTTCTTCCTTTTTTTAAGTATATATTTTTATTATTTTTTAAAGATAGTTAGATTACATAAATGTTACATAAAAATATTTATATAGGGGAGGGAAGTGGATGTGGCTCAAGCATTGGGCTCCTGCCTACCACATGGGAGGTCTCTGGTTTGGTTTCCAGTGCCTGCTGAAGAAGATAGCAAACTAGTGTGATGGGCAGGCATGGCAGGCTGATGCAACAAGATGACACAACAAGAAACACAAGGAAAAACATAATGAGAGATGCAACAAAGCAGGGAGCGGAGGTGGCTGAAGTGATTAAGTACCTCCCTCCCATGTTGGAGGTCCTAGGTTCGGTTCCTGGTGCCTCCTAAGGAAACGAAGATGAACAGACACAGCAATTGCAAACAATGAGTGCATGGGGAGAAATAAATAAATAAAATAAACCTTAAAAAAAATATATATATATATATATGTATAGGAAGTTGATTCCCATATGCCCCACTCCCTACCCCTCCCACATTTTCCTACATTAACAACATCCTTCATTAGTGTGGTACATTTGTTACAATTGATGAACACATTTTGGAGCATTGCCATGAAGCATAGATTATAGTTTACATTGTAGTTTACACTCCCACACAATTTTGTAAATTATGGCAAGATATATAGTGGCCTGTATATGTCATTGCAATGTCATTCAGGACAATTTGTAAGTCCCAAAAATGCCCCCATATTACACCTGTTTTTTCCTCTCCCTCTCCTTAGAACCTCCAGAACCTCCTTAGTACCTCCCTCTCCTTAGAACCTCCACATCAATGATAAAAGTTCTTCCATTGCTAGAATCACAATAAATCTATACTAGAATACCAGTAAGTCTATTCTGGTCTATCATTTATTCCCCAATACTGAGGATTCTGGGATGGTGATGCCCACACCAAGTCAAACTGAGAGGAGGCTTAGATTCCATTGGGCAGATGGATGGCACTATCTTTCTTGCAGTTGCAGACTCTCTGTGTTCCTTGGGATGGTCATTGTCCATCATCATTGCCTTGTTAGTTGTCCTGGGTAAGCCCAATGAACTGGAAAGTAGGTGTTTCAACTCTACTGTTGGGATTCAGGATCCACCTGGCACATGGACAGCCCAAAGATTTAAGTCTCTTGGACATATACCTGTCAACTCTAGTTCTTACTATAGATTCAAGTGGAAGGGGCTATTTGAGGCACTATTTACTGTGGCAGTCAAGATCCTCCTGAAACGTGCATAAGCATAACATCTAAAATGACCTCCTGACTCTGAAGTCTCTTAGCCATATAAACTCATTTGTTTTTCCCCTTTGCCCTTTTAGTCAAGGTCTTTTTCAGTTGTGTTGCTAGTTGGTGCTTGGTGGTAATCCCTCAGTGCCAGGAAGGCTCATCCCTAGGAGTCATGTCTCATGCTGGGTGGAGGGTAATGCATTTACATGCTGTGTTTGGCTTCGAGAGAGGCCACATTTGAGCAACAAGGGGCTCTCAGGAGGTAACTCTTAGGTACCGTATAATACTAGGCTAATTTTCAATTTCAAAAGAAAAGGTTCAGGGAAGTGGACTTGGCCCAGTGGAAAGGGCGTCTGCCTACCACATGGGAGGTCCATGGTTCAAACCTTGGGCCTCCTTGACCTGTGTGGAGCTGGCCCATGCTCAGTGTTGATGTGTGAAAGGAGTGCCCTGCCACATGGGTGTCCCCCACATAGGGGAGTGCCACGTGCAAGGAGTGCACCCTGTAAGGAGAGCCGCCCAGTGTGAAAGAAAGTGCAGCCTGCCCAAGAATGGCGCTGCATACATGGAGACCTGACACAGCAAGATGACACAACAAAAAGAAACAGATTCCTGGTGCCACTGATAAGGATAGAAGCGGTTACAGAAGAACATACAGCAAATGGACACAGAGAGCAGACAACTGGGTGGGGGGAAGGGGAGAGAAATAAATAAAAAACAAATCTTTAAAAAAAAAAAAAGATTCGTAAGTACAGTCATCAATATCAAGGGCCCATGAATGGTCCATCCTCCTTCCCTAGTCACTACCCCTGTACTCGGGGGAGCTGTCCCATTAGCGAATGTGGCAAAACTCCCCAGGATGGGAATTTGATATTCTTTCAGTTATTGTGTGGATCTCCACCCACCATGGCAATGTCCCATGAACACTTGAACACATTCATACGCCTTATAGGTATGCCCCAGGTGAACCTCCTCCCATGCACCTCCCATCACTGATGCCCGGTACCAATGATCCTCCCCTGCCACAGTTGTACTCCTACAGAGGGACATTCTTGGATCTGTACTGTCAACCACAATTCTCATCCACCTCTGGATTCACTGTGTTATTCAGTCTCTAGATTATTAGCTTTCTTTCAGTTGACATTTTCATCCCTTGAATGCTCTTTTCTTTTTTTTTAAAAGATTTATTTATTTATTTCTCTCCCCTTCTCCCCCACCCCAGTTGTCTGTTCTCTGTGTCTCTTTTGCTGCGTCTTCTTTGTCCGCTTCTGTTGTTGTCAGCGGCATGGGAATCTGTGTTCCTTTTTTTGCGTCATCTTGTGTCAGCTCTCTGTGTGTGAGGCACCATTCCTGGGCAGGCTGCACTTTTTTTCGCGCTGGGCAGCTCTCCTTACGGAGCGCAGTCCTTGCACGTGGGGCTCCCCTACACGGGGGACACCCCTGCATGGCAGGGCACCCCTTGGGCGCATCAGCACTGCGCATGGGCCAGCTCCACACGGGTCAAGGAGGCCCGGGGTTTGAACCTCGGACCTCCCATGTGGTAGACGGGTGCCCTAACCACTGGGCCAAGTCTGCCGCCTGACTACTCTTTTCAGCCACAATCCCATTTATAAACCAGCTGCAGCTCACTATAATGCGTTACCATCAGCTCTATCCTTGTTCACACTTTTAACAGTTAAGTTAATGAAAACTTCTACATAAATTAAGCATCATTAGTTCTTCTCAACCCTTCTCTCATCTCCTAATAACCTGTACTCTAGGTTTTTAACTGCATGCATTTATTCTTTGTATTTGGTTCATATTAATGAGACCATTTGCCCTTTTTTGTCTGGCTTACTTCACTTAGCATAATGTCTTCAAGATTCATCTGTGTTACCAAATATGTTTCAATTTCATTTCTTCTTACTGCAGCATAGTATTCCATTGTATGTATATACCACATGTTGTTTATTCATTCATTGGTTGAGGGACATTGGGGTTGTTTACATTGTTTGGCAATTGTGAATAATGCTGCTGTGAACATCAGTGTGTAGGAGTCTGTTTATGTCACAGTTTTTAGTTCTTCTGGATATATTCAGTGTAGAGGAATTGCTGGATCATACGGCAATTCTTTATTTAGCCTCCTGAGAAACCACCAAACTATCTTTCAAAGACACTGCACCATTTTACAATCTCACAAATAGTAAAGAAGTGTTCCTATTTCTTCACATCCTCTCCAGCACTGATTATTTTCCATTTTTTAAATAATGGCAATTTATGCAGTGTGAGATGTTATCTCATTGTACTTTTGATTTTCATTTCCCTAATAGCTAGTGATATTGAACGTTTTTCATGTGCTTTTTCTCTATTTGTTTTTCCTTTTTGTAGAACTGTCTATTTAAATCTTTTGCCTGTTTTTTAATTGGATTGCTTGCACTTTTATTGAGTTGTATGATTTGTTTATATAGCATGGAAATCAAACCTTATCGGATATGTGGTTTCTAAATATTTTCTCCTATTGAGTGGGCTGTCTTGTCACCTTCTTGACAAAGTCTGTTGAGTCACAAAAGTGTTTAAGTTTGTATTTTATTTTATTTCTTTTTAAGAGTTGCCATTCTAATTATTGCGAATTGGTATCTCATTGTGTTTTTAATTTGCAACCATTTCTCTCATGGCTAATAATAGTGAGCAGCTTTTCATGTATTTACTGACCATTTGTTTGTCTTCTTTGGAGAAGTGTCTATTCAAGTCCTTTGCCCATTTTTTAATTGGAGTTTTTGTCTTTGTTTTTGAGTTGTAGGCATTCTTTATATAATATAGTCTGGGTATTAAACCTTTATCAAATAAATGACTTCCAAATATTTTTTCCCATTCTGTAGGTTGTCTTTTCACTTTCTTGATAATGTCCTTTGATGTACAAAAGTTTTTAAATTTTGATAAAATCTATTTTATCTCATTTTTCTTTTGTTGCTTGTGCTTTTGTTGTCATGTGTTAAGAAATCACTGCCAAATCCAAGGTTATGAAGTTTTCCCTATGTTTCTTTCTAAGACTGTTAATAGTTTTTTTTTTTTAAGATTTATTTATTATTTATTTATTTAATTCCCCTCCCCTCTCCCGGTTGTCTGTTTTCTGTGTCTTTTTGCTGCGTCCTGTTTCTTTGTCCGCTTCTGTTGTCGTCAGTGGCACGGGAAGTGTGGGCGGCGCCATTCCTGGGCAGGCTGCACTTTCCTTCGCGCTGGGCGGCTCTCCTTATGGGTGCACTCCTTGCGCGTGGGGCTCCCCTACGCGGGGCACACCCCTGTGTGGCATGGCACTCCTTGCGCACATCAGCACTGCGCATGGGCCAGCTCCACACGGGTCAAGGAGGCCCGGGGCTTGAACCGCGGACCTCCCATGTGGTAGACGGACGCCCTAACCACTGGGCCAAAGTCCGTTTCCCTGTTAATAGTTTTAACTCCTGTGTTTCAGTCCTTGATCCATTTAGAGTTAATTTTTGTAGACGGTGTCATTTTTTTTTAAAGATTTATTTCTCTCCCCCTTCTCCCCCCCCCCCCCCCCCCCCGCTCCCCACCCCAGTTGTCTGTTCTCTGTATCCATACGCTGTGTTCTTCTGTGTACACTTCTATTCTTGTCAGCGGCACTGGGAATCTGTGTCTCTCTTTTTTTTTTTTTTTGTCTTTATTAATTTTTTCAACATTATATTAAAAAAATATGAGGTCCCCATATACCCCCAACCCGCCTCACCCCACTCCTCCCCCCATAACGACAACCTCCTCCATCATCATGAGACATTCACTGCACTTGGTGAATACATCTCTGAGCACCGCTGCACCTCCTGGTCAATGGTCCACACCACAGACCACACTCTCCCACAGTCCACCCAGTGGGCCATGGGAGGACATACAATGTTATCAGATAACTGTCCCTGCAGCACCACCCAGGACAACTCCAACCCCTGAAAACGCCCCCACATCACATCTCTTCCTCCCATTCCTACCCCCAGCAGCCACCATGGCCACTTTCTCCATTTGTGTCTTTTTTTGTTGCGTCATCTTGCTGCATCAGCTCTCCGTGTGTGCGGCACCACTCCTGGCTAGGCTGCACTTTCTTTCGCGCTGGGTGGCTCTCCTTATGAGGTGCACTCCTTGTGCGTGGGGCTCCCCTACGTGGGGGACACCCCTGCGGGGCATGGCTCTCCTTGCACGCATCAGCACTGTGCGTGGGCCAGCTCCACACGGGTCAAGGAGGCCCTGGGTTTGAACCGTGGCCCTCCCATGTGGTAGGCGGACCCTCTATCCATTGAGCCAAGTCTGCTTCCCATGATGGTGTCATTTTTGTTACATGTTGGAAAGCCAGTTTTCCCTGTACCATTTGTTGAAGGGCCATTCTTCATTTTTTGTATTTTGCACTGTTGTCAAAAATTGGTTTGTTTTATGTGTGGAAATTCATTTCTGGACCCTCAATTCTATTACATTAGTCTATAGGTCTATATTTATGTTAGTACCACACTGTTTTCTTTACTATGGCTTTGTTTTAAGTTTTGAAATAGGAAAATGTGAGACCTCCAACTTTGTTCTTTTCCAAGATTGTTTTGGCTTTTTTGGCCTTTTTGCGAAACCATACAGATTTCATGATCTGCTTTTCCATTTCTGAGAAAAAAGGCAGCTGAAATTTTGATCAAGATTGCATTTAATCTGTAGATCACTTAAGGTAGTATTAACATCTTAATAGTATTAAGTCTTCCAATCCATGATCACGGGATGTTGCACCGTTTATTTAGGTCTCCTTTAATTTCTAAAGCAGTGTTTTTAGTTTTCAGTGTGAAATTCCTTTGCCTATTGGGAATGGAATTGTTTTTTAAATTCCCATTTTGGATTCTTTACTGGTATGAGAAAAATTAACTGTTCCATGTTAATCTTGGAATCTGCAACTTTTCTAAATTCATTTAGTAGCTCTATTAGTTTTTTTGTGTATTCTTTGGGATTTTCTATATAAAGAATCATATCATCTGTGAGTAGAAAGAGTTTTACTTCCTCTTTTCTAACTTAGAAGCCTTTATTCCTTTTCTTTGTCTAATTGCTCTGGCTAGAACTTCCAGTACAGTGTTTAATAGCAGTAGTAAAAGTAGGCATCCTTGTCTTATTCCTTAGGGGGAGGGCTTTCAGTCTTTCACCAATGAGTATAATGATAGCTGTGGAGATTTCTTTTTTTTTTTAAGATTTATTTTATTTATTTCCCCCAAGTCCCTTGTTGTTTGCACTCACTGTCTGTTTGTTGTGTGCTCATTCATTGTGTGCTCATTTGTTGTGTGCTTGGGAACTGAACCCGGGGCCTCCCATGTGGGAGGGAGGGGCCTAATCATTTGAGCAACCTCCACTCCCTGCTTTTTTGTGTCTCTCATTATGTTTTCTTCCTTGTGTCTATTGTTGTGTCATCTTGTTGCATCAGATCACTGTGCCAGCCTGTCACATCAGCTTGCTGTCTTGCTTGTCCTCCTTTAGGAGGCACTGAGAATGGAACCCGGGACCTTCCGTGTGGTAGGCAGGAGCTCAATCACTTGAGTCACATCTGCTTCCCTGTGGGAATTTCTTAAAAACTATCTATCATATTGAAGAAATCCCTTCTCTTTTTCTGTGTATTTTTATCATGAAAGGATATTGGATTTTTTTTTTAGGAGATACTGGGGATTGAACCCAGGACCTTGTACATGAGAAGCAAGTACTCAACCACTAAGCAATACCTGCTCCCCAAAGATAGTAGATTTTGTCCACTGCTTTTTATGGTTTAGTTGAGATTATCGTGATTTTTTCCCTCCTTTATTCTGTTAGAGTGGTATATTACATTAATTGATTTTCTTATGTTAAACTACCCTTGCACTCCTGGGATAAATCCCACTTGATTATGATGTATAATCTTTTAAAATATGCTTTTGGAATCAACTTGCTAGCATTTTCTTTAGGATTTTTGCATCTGAATTCATAAGGGAAATTGTTCTGTAGTTTTCTTGTGATGCCTTTATCTGGCTTTGATTGTGCTAGCCTCATAAAATGATTTAGGAAGAGTTCCCTCCTCTTCAGTTTTTTGGGAGAGTTTGGAAAGTATTGATTTTCGTTCTCCTTTGAATTGTTTGATAGAATTTACCAGTGGAGTGAGCTAGTCCTGGAATTTTCTTTATTGGGAAGTTTTTGATTACTGATTCAATATCTTTATCTGTTATAGGTCTCTTGAGAGCTTCTATTTCTTCTTTTTTTTAGGTACAGTACCTGGGGATTGATCCCAGGACCTCATATGTGGGAAACCGGTGCTCAACCACTGAACCACATTGACCCCCTTGAGTTGATTTTTGCATTTGTTTGCTTTGTTGTTTTGTTTGTAGGAGGCACCAAAAACCAAACCCAGGACCTCCCATGTGGGAAGCAGGTGCTCAACTGCTTGAGCCGTATCTGCTCCTTTCTGTTTCTTCTTGAGTCACTTTAGATAAGTTGTGCATTTCTAGACATTTGTCCATTTCCCCTAGATTATCTGATTTGTTGGTATGTAGCTGCTTATAGTAATCTCTTAAAATCCTTTTAATTTTTGCAAGATCAGTAGTAATGTCCCCCCTCTCATTTCTGATTTTAGTTGTTTGTGTCTTCTCTTTTTTCTTTGTCATTCTAGCTAAAGGTTGTCAATTTTATTGCTCACTTCAGTGAACCAACTTCTGATTTCATTGGTTCACTCAACTTTTTCTGTTTTCTGTTTCATTTATCTCTGATCTAATCTTTATTACTTTCCTCTACTATTTTAAAGTTTACTTTATTCTTCTTTTTCTAGCCTCTCAACATATGAAGCTAAGTTATTGATTTGTAATCTATCTTTTTAAAGATTTATTTATTCACCCCTCCTCCATTGTTTGTGCTTGCTGTCTGCTCTCTGTGTCTGTTCATTGTGTGCTCTCTGTGTCTGTTCATCTTCTTTTGAGGAGGCACCAGGAACTGAACCTGGGATATGGGAGGGAGGCACCCAATCGCTTGAGCCCCCTCTGCTCCCTGTTTGTTGCTTCTCTCATTGTGTTTCCTCATTGTGTCTCTTCTTTGCATCATCTTGTTGTGTCAGCTCGCTGCCCAGCTTGTCCCATCAGCTCACTGTCTTGCTTGTTTTCTTTAGAAGGCCCTGGGAACTGAACCCAGGACTTTCCATATGATAGGCAGGCACCCAACTGCTTGAGCCATATTCACTTCCCAGTGGTCTTCTTTTTAAAAGTAAGCTTTTACAGCTATAAATTTCCTCTGAGCACTTCCTTTACTATATCCCACAAAATTTAATACGATGTGTTTTCATTTTCTTTCCTCTCTGTGAATTTTCTAATTTCCCTTTTGGTTTCACCTTTGACCCATTGATTGTTTAAGGGTATGTTATTTAATTTCCACATATTTGTGAATTTTCTACTTTTTTTCTGTTAAATGATTTCTACTTTGATTCCACTTGTATTTGTAAGATATATTTTATATGACTTCAATCTCTTGAAATTTATTGAGAATAGTTTTTTTTGGCCTTTTAGATGATCTGTCCTGGAGAATGAGCCATGTGTACCGTAGACAAATGTGTATTCTGATCTTCTTGGGTAAAGTGTTCTGTATTTGTCTGTCAAGTCTATTTGATTTATAGTATCATTTAAGTCCTCCATTTCCTTATTGATCTGCTGTTTGGATGTTCTATCCATTATTGAAAGTGGTATAATGAAGTCTCCTACTATTAATGTAAAACTGTTTCTTCCTTCAAATCTGCCAATATTTGCTTTATTTTTTTTTTGGTGCTCTGCGTTTAGATGCTTCCGTTGTATTGTGTACTATTGTAGCTGTCTAGTTCTTTTGTTAATGTTTGCTTCATGATTTTGGGACTGTAATTTGGTGATGTGTATTTATAATTGTTGTATCTTTTTAGTTTATTGAGCCTTTTCTTAGTATATAGTGCCCTTCTATGTCTCTTGTAACATTTTGACTTAAAATCTATTTTATCTAATAAAAGTATAGCCACCCCAGCTCTCTTTGGTTACTATTTGTACGGAGTATTTTTTCTATCCTTTCACTGTCAAGCTATTTGAGTCTTTAGGTCTAAGGTGAGTCTCTTGTAAACAGCGTAGGGTTGGATTTTTAGAGATTTATTTTGTGGTTATTATTGGGTTTATATTTAACATCTTTATATCTATAGCAATGTTGCTAGAATTGGTACCAACTTAACTTCAATAGCTTACATAATTGCTACTCTTCTATACTTCCATTCCCTCCTTTTTGTGGTTCTGATTACAAATTACCTCAGTGTTTTGTGTGTCCAATAGCATAGAAATAGGATTTATACCTATTTACTTACTTTTTTAAATAAAGATTTATTTCATTTATTTATTTTCCCCCATCCCCTCATTGTTTTCACTTGTTGTGTCTGTTCATCTTCCTTGTTTCTTTAGGAGGCACCAGGAACCGAATGTGGGACCTCTGATGTGGGAGGGAGGTGCCTAATTGCTTGAGCCACATCTGCTTCCCTACTTTGTTGTGTCTCTCATTGTGTGTTTCTTCTTGTTGTGTTAGCTTGCTATGCCTGCCCATTGCACCAGCTCACTGTCTTCTTTAGGAGGCACTGGGAATTGAGCCAGGGGCCTCACGTGTGGTAGGTGGGAGCTCAATTGCTTGAGCCACATCCACTTCTCCCTATTTACTTTAGATCATATGATAAATACAAATTTGAGTTACATACTGAGAATACAATAATACTGGAATTTATATTTCCCTATGTAGTTCCCTTTACCACAGTTCTTTTTTTCTTCATACAGCTTTTAGCTCCAGTCTAGGTACTTTCCTTTCAAAATAAAGAATTCCCTCTAGTATTTCTTAAACTTTCCCTTTTAACCACAATCACACCCCTAAATCAGTGCTGTTAATTACACTCACAATAATTTGCTATCATTACCTCTATCCTTTTCCACACATTTACAATCAATCTTATTAAAAATTCTGTACATGTTAAGCATCAGCTCCCCATACTCTACCCTCATTCTCTCTCCTAGTCAGCTGTACTCTAGACTTTAACTCCATGAGTTTACTTATTAATATCTGACTTCTTATCAGAAACTATGAAGGCAAAAAGGCAGTGGGATGCCATATTCACAGTGCTGTGAGTGTAGTAAGGGTGGAGACATCAACCAAGAATTCTCTACCCAGCAAGACTATCCTTAAAGATAAAGGAGAAATTCCCAGAGGAGCAAAAACTGAGTTTCTCACAAGCAGACCAAACCTACAATGTTAAAAGAACTCCTTTATGCTGAAATGAAAAGAGCTAGACAGTAACTCAAATCCCTATGAAACAAAGGTAAATGTATAGGTTCACTCAGCACTGATTCATGCTGGCGCCAGAAAATTAGGCCATCCAGAGAGCACCAGCCTGAAACCAGGAAGTGGGAAGTACATTTCTCTTTACTCCCAGCTTTTCAGAACTGTGACCCCTTCTCTCATTAAATATATGTTTTGAATAAATTAATGAGGTGGTATATTTTCACTCTTCTACTAAAAAAAAGAGTAGGTTCAATATTATTATTCAGGGAATGCAAATTTAAACCACAATGAGGAGCAGATGTAGTTCAAGCAGTTGAGTGCCCACCTCCCACAAGGGAGGTCCTGGGTTCATTTCCCCGTGCCTCCTAAAGAAGACAGACAAACAATGAGCAAGCAACAAGCAGACAACAAGCAAAAACAGTGAGCAGACAACAGGCAAAAAACCCCAAATGAGCAGGAAGCAGAAATGGCTCAAGCAGTTAGGCTTCCACCTCTCACATGGGAGGTCCCGGGTTTGATTCCCAGTGCCTCCTAAAGAAGACAACAAGCAGGCATCGAGTAAAAACAATGAGCAGCTAATAAGGAAAAAAAAATGAGCAGGGAGCAGATGTAGCTCAAGCAGTTGGGCTCCTGCCTCCCACATGGGAAGTCCTAGGTTCAGTTCCCAGTGCCTCCCAAAGAAAAAACAAACAGACAATAAGCAGACAATGAGTAATGAGCAAAAAACCCCAACAATGAGCAGATAAGCACAAACAACAAGCAAACAGATGAGGGAGCCTTCTCAAGGGTGGTAGGAACTGCAATGGGATGGGAGAAAATATTGGCAAAACACATATCTGATAGAGGGCTTGTATGTGATATAGACAAGGAACTCTTAGAACTCAACAATAAGAACACAAACAACCCATTTAAAAAATGGACAAAAGATCTGAACAGATGCTTCGGCAACGAAGATAAACAAATGGCAAATAAGCATATGACAGGTACTCAACATAATTTGACCTTAGAGAATTACAAAATAAAATGAGCTCCTACTATGCATCTATTAGAATGGGTAAAATCCAAAACAATGACAACAAATGCTGGCGAGGATATGGAGCAATAGGAATTCTCATTCATTGGGGTGAGAATGCAAAATGGTACAGCCACTTTGGAAGACAATCTGGCACTTTATTACAAAGCAAACATCAGTTTATATAATCCACAATTGTATGGTATTTACCCAAAGGAGTTGAAAAACCTGTACACAAATATTTATAGCGGCTTTATTCATAATTGCCAAAGAGTGGAAGCAACCAAATTTTTAGTAGGTGAAAAGGTGAGTGGATAAACAAATTTTGGTACATTGATACAATGGAATATTAGTCAGAAATAACAAGAAGTGGGCTCTCAAGCCACAAAAAAATATGGAGGAACCTTAAATGCATATTGCTTAGTGACAGGCAGTCTGAAAAGGCTATGTACTGCATGATTCCAATTGTATGACATTCTGGAAAAGGCAAAACTATAGAAACAGTGAAAAGATCAGTGGTTGTCCGGGGACAAGGGGTAGGGAAAGATAAATAGGTGGAGCATAGGGAATAGTTAAGGCAGTTAAATTATTCTCTATGATAGTGTAATGGTAGATACATGACATTATGCATTTGTCAAAACTCATGGAACTGAACAACACAAAAAATGAACCCAAATATAAATATGGGCTTTGGTACTAATAATATATGAATATTGGCTCATCAGTTGAATAAATGTTCCATAGTAATGTAAGATATTAATAAATAAGGAAATAGCGTATGTGTGAAAGAATATATGGAACTTCTCTGTACTTTCAGTGCAATTTTTCTGTACACCTAAAACTACTCTATAAAATAAAGTCTGTTAAAAAAAACCAAACACAACACCATGAAATGCCCCTACAAATTCACCAGAATGGCTAATATTAAATGGGTGAACAATATAGTGTGTTGGCAAGATATGAAGCAACTGGGACTTTTAAACAATATTAGTGACAGTGTAACCTCATACTGCAACTTGGGAATACTGTTTGTTATAGCTATAAGCAAAACATATACCTTCCTATGACCCAGCAAATCCACTCCTAGCCATAAACCCAACAGAAAGAAGTACTTATTTACACCAAAAGGCTTATATGCAGGAATGTTTATAAAAGCACTATTCATAATAATAGCCCCCATACTGGAAACTAATCCAAATGCCCATCACGGGTGACCGGATACATAAAATGTGGTATATTCATGCAATTAGATACTGCTGAGCACCAAAAAGGAACAGACTACTGATACAGTAATACAGATGAGTCTCAGAAATATTATGCTGAGCAAAAATGTCAGATGCAAGCAAGTTTATACTGTAGGCTTTCATTTATTTGAAGTTCAAATATATGCAAAACTGATCTATGGTGATAGTAGTAAGAATAGTGATTATCATAGGGGGTACTGACTGGAAGGTGATGGAAAGGAGCCTGTTGTGGTCTGGGAATGTTCTCTTATCTGGACCTCGGTGTTGGTTACATGGGTTTATATATAAAAATTTAAATTACACACTTAAAACAATTTTACTGTTTTTGAAGTTCTCTTTGCACTCCATATTATGAAAGGTAAAGGTAGTTTAAGATCTTGCAAAACATCTTGAATGCTCTGTCAATGTTGGTGAATAAAGGGTATATAGGGAAGCAAATTTGGCTCAACTGATAGAGCATCTGCTTACCACATGGGAGGTCCAAGGTTCAAACCCAGGGCCTCCTGACCCGTGTGATGAGCTGGCCCATGTGCAGTGTTGATGTACCAAGGAGTGCCATGCCATGCAGGGGTGTCCTCCACTTAGGGGAGCTCCATGTGCAAGGAGTGCACCCCGTAAGGAGAGCCACACGGCGTGAAAAAAGTGCAGCCTGTTCAAGCACACACGGAGAGCTGACACAGCAAGATGACTCAACAAAAAGAAACAGATTCTTGGTGCTGCTGGCAAGAATACAAGCGGACACAGAAGAAGACACAGCAAATGGACACATAGAGCAGACAACCGGGGGGGTGGGGAAGGGAAGAGAAATAAATAAAAAATAAATAAATCTTAAAAAAAAAAAGGATATATAATATTATGAAATACAGTAATCGTGGAAGAAAATCCAAACAAAATTTCATTATTTGTAATTGCTAAAATGTTGGTAGATTTTAACACATATGAGAATACATGAAAGTTCAACTGTTAAGTAAGATAAACAATTGAAAACAATTCACCTTTGAGATAAAAACTTAAACCTAGGTCTAATGATAGATCTGATGATTTTAGTCAATGTTTAAATATTTGGTCATATATGTTATTGAAGTCTGGAATGGGATTGGGGCAATTATTAGCAACATTAAACCAGATTGATTCTGTTATTTCATACTGGAGGACCAAAGCAGAATGAGTATGTTAGAGAACTTTTGAGAAATTAAATGCCAATGTTTTTACAACTACTTGACAGCCATAAAAAATAAATCAGATTTGTTCCTTGTAAAGAATGTAGGGCTGGCTAAACATCAAGATGTTGCTATACAGAAAAAAAAAAAACAACCACAGACAAAAACAAAAACTGTAAAAGAGCTGTTTTCACCCTAGAATATGCAAGAAACTGGAGAATAAGAACTGAGCATGACCAGGGCAAAAGGTAGAGGAGGGGAAAACAAGGGAGGAGAAAGATTTTTAAAAAATTTGATGTTGGTGATAATTATTCATCTAAACCTAGAAATGCTGATTTTATTTGACGAATCAGCAGATTTCCTCAGTTTATTTATGTATTCAACAAATATTCAACAAGGTCCTATTACGTACCTGGTACCATTCTAGGCACTTACAATATAGCAAAAAACAATGGAAACAAAAATCTTTACCCTCATAGAACATATATTTGGAAGGGGTGGAGTTGGCAGGAATGTATGCACACAATTTACACATAGCTATGAATTTAGATTAGATGGCTATTTTTCTTGGTAACCATAGTTTAGCTTTCAACTGTACGTACTCTTGGGGATTGAATTATATCACCCAAAAAAGGCATATTTAGGTCCCAACCATTGGTCCTGTGGGTTTGAATCCATTTGTAAATAGGACATGTGATGGTGTTATTAAAGATGTACCCAACTGAATGAGGGTGCGCCTTAATACAATATGGCTAAAATCCTTATAAGCAAAAGAAATTGGACACAAAGAGAGAAGCCATGGGAGAAGCAAGACACTGGAAGTCAGCAGAACCTGTAAGAGAAAGGAGAAGACGCTGCCATGTGCATTGCCATATGACAGAAAAGCCAAGGAACTCCAAGGATCACCGGCAGCTAGTCCTAGAATGCCACTTTCTTTAAGGACAAAGCATCGCCTTGCTGTTGCCTGTATTTTGTACTTCTGTTCTGAAAGCTGTGAAGGCAATAAATTCCCTTTGTTTAAGCCAACCCATTGTATGGTATTTGTTTTAGCAGCTGGGAGACTAATACACTTACCTTCTGAAACTTCTAGTTAATGCTAATATTGATGCCCCTATTACACATCTACTTTCTCTGAGAACTTTATTTCATTAATAACAAAATCTCCTTGCATATGATGATCTGTCTTTTTAAAATGTTCATTTTATTTTTAAAGAAGCTTTAGATTACATAAATGTTACATAAAAAATATAGGAGATTCCCGTATGCCCCGCCCCCTCCCCCTCTTACACTTTCCCCCATTAACAACATCTTTCATTAGTGTGGTACATTTGTTACAATAATGAACATGTATTGAAGTATTGCTACTAATCATGGAATATATTTTACATTATAGTTTACACTCTGCCCATGCACAATTTTACAGGTTTTGACAAAATGTAAAATGGCCTGTATCCATCATTGCAATGTCAAGCAGGACAATTTCAATGCCCCAAAAATGCCCCCATGTTACACCTGTGCTTCCCTTACCTCTTAGAACCTCTGGTGGCCACTGCCTTTATATCAATGATACAAGTTCTTCCATTGCTAGAATAATAAAAAGTCTATAATAGAATAATAATGTCTACTTTAGTCCATTGTTCATTCCCCAATCTTGAGGATTTTGGGATCGTGATGCCCACTCTGTTTCTAATTGAGAGGGGGCTTAGATCCCATGGAGACAGATGGATGGAACTGTCTTGCTTGCAGTTACAGACACACTCTGTTCCCTGGGATGGGTGTTGTCCATCATCATCTCCTTGTTAGTTGTCCTGGGTGAGTCCAATAAGCTAGAGAGTAGGTGTTGCAGCTCTGCTGAGATTCGGGGCTCAACCATCACATGAACAGACCAAAGATTTAAGTCTCTGGGACATATATTTAAAACAAGTATGTACTAATTACAGGTTCAAATTAAAGGGGCAGAAGAGCCATGTGTCGGAAAGCTATAAATGAGTCCAACTCTGTTACACTGGGAGCATAAATTCAAAAGTAAGGCCCACTGACAGGGTGCTGATGATCTGTCTTAATGGCAAACAATATAATTAAGAAATAGACCTAAATCGTATGGGGATTTAGGACATTGAAATGATATCTTACACAAAGGAGTGGGGGAGTATTGGAATAAAGTCAGTGTAGATAAAAGCTGAAATTAATAGAATAGAGAAAAAATATTAGAAAGGATAAATATAAACAACTGGTTCTTTGAGACAATAAAAAGGGTAAGTGTTGCAGTTATTGATGAAGCAAAAGAGAACAAATGCTTATACCACATCAAGGATGAAAAAGGAGAAATAACCACAGATATAAAAGAAATTGTAAGAATTATATGAAAATACATGAAAGTTTAATTTTAATAAATTTAATGATCTATAGATAATATATGAATTTTCAAGAGAGGGCTTAAATAGGTTGATTAGCTTCAAAGAGATTGAAAAAGTGATTAAAAGATACCATTTTAAAAGGCATAAATGATTCACAACTGAATTATTTCTAACATTTAAAGAACAGATGAGTCTAATATTATTAAAACTATTTTAGATCAGAGAAAAACATGGAAAGCTCCCCAGTTCATTTTATGAAACCATAATTAAACGACAAACCCAATAAAATTACAGAAAAGGAAACGTCTGATGAACTTTCTTATACATATAGATGTTAAAATCACAAATAAAATACTAGTAAATAGAATTCAACAGTGTATCAAAGATTGATAAGCTATTTTGACCAAATGGTTTTTATCCCAGGAATGAAAAAAAAGTTGTTCAATATCAGAAAAATCTATCAACATAATTTACTACATCAATAAAAGAGAAAAACCATATGCTCATATCATTAAAGGCTGAAAAGGCTCTTTGGTATAATTCAGTTGCCATTCATAATGAAACTCTTGGGTAAAGAAGGAATCCAGAAAACCATTTAAATATGATAAAGACATTTGTTCACCTAAATTGTTTTTACTGAACATCCATTATGTGCCAGGCAGTGTTGTACATGTTCAGAATGGTACAGCAGTTAATAAAACAGACAAAAAACCACAAATAAAGCAAACCCTGCCTTCATGGAACTTACATTAGCATTTGAGGCGCAAACCCATAAAAAAATTAACAAGTTAAATATATAATATGTCAGATGGTAATAAATACTGTGGAGAGAAAAAGCAGGGAACAGAGGGTTGCCAAGAGCTAGGGTGTAGGAATAGTCGGGGAAGGACTCATTGATTAGGTAACATTTGAGTCTTTATAGGAGGGCAAGAATATAAAACAGATGAAAATCTCTGCCCTCATGAAGCTTATAGTCAAGTGGGAGGAAGACAAAAAATACCAAATAAGAAAGGCATATAGTATATTATATAAAATTTATAGTATATTAGAAGGTTATAAGTCCTATGGAAAAAAAAAGATAATGGAGAATAAAGGGGGTTCATGAACCAGGGGATTTTGAGGGGAGGTTGTAATATTAAATAGAATCGTCAGGGTATGCCTCATTGAGGCCTAAGCAAAGCCTTGAATTCCTGTGAGAGAATTAGGCAAGTGAATTTCTGGAGAAAGAATGTTCCAGGCAGAGGGAAGAGCCATGCTGAAGGTGCTATCAAGGGAGCAGGCCCGGCCTAGTCAAATAACTGCAAAGAGGTCAGTGGGGCTGGAACAGAGTGAATAAGGGAGCGTGTACAGAGCAGATTATGTTATTAATACGTCAGGCCTTGTAGGCCATTGTAAGTATTATTTAAAAAATAACTTAGACTTTTCTTTGTCTTTTTTAAAATAAAATTTTATTGAAGTGTATCATTCATACATGAACATATGTAAACATAAAGTGTATAGTAAGAGTTGTGAATTTACAAAACATGCATGTCATCATACAGGGCTCCTGTATAACACCCCACCACCAGCACCTTATGTGTTGTGAAACATTTGTTACAAACTATGAAAAAGCATCCTCAAAATATTATTACTCCATTTTTTGTAGCAGTGCTTCAGGATGTGTTCATCAATTGTAACAAATGTACCACACTATGGAAAGATGTTGTTAATGAGGGAAAATGTAGGAGGGGATGGGGTGGAGTATATGGGAATCCCCTATATTTTCAATATAAAATTTATATAATCTAGTTTCTTTAAAAATTAAAAAAAACAGAATAAACGCTTAATATTTTAAAAAATGAAGTAAAAATAAAAGTTTATGTCAAAAAGCAAATATATATATATATATGTTACTACTAACTGTAGCTCATATCTTATATATTTGGTATATTTTCCCCCAACCCACCCTGTTATTAACACCTTGTGTTAGTATTATATATTTGTTATAGTTCATAAGCAAATGGTTTCATATTTGTTCTGTTAACCTCAGTTCATCTTCCACCACTGGATTCCCTGTTTTATACAGTGCCAGGCTTTGTAGAGTCTAGTCAAAGTGTACACTCAGTGGCTCTCATTTTCATCAGAGTTGTGCTGTCACCATGTCAGTCAATTTTAGAAAGTTTTCATTACTCCAAAAGGAAAAATCCCATACCCCTTTATACCCCCAGTGTTGTCCCTTAGAATTGATATATCTTCTTTGCCATAGCTGCAAAAAATATTACATTATTACTGCTATCATCCATAAATTACGTTTTAATTTTCCTGTCTATGACCATATTCTTAACACTTTGTAAAAGAAGAACATTCTTATATTTTTACTTATAACCATAATTTTCATCCACCACTGAAATCACACTTAATGATATTTAATAAAGGAAACACCCTTGTAACTATTTTCCATGTCAAGAAATAGAACTGAGAGCTGATGTGGCTCAAGCAGTTGAGCACCAGCCTCCCACATGGGAGGTCCTGGGTTCAGTTTCTGGTGCCTCCTAAAGAAAACGAGCAAACAATGAGCAAAACAGATGAGGGAGCCAACACAGGGCAGCTGATGTGACTCAGTAGTTGAGCTCTGGCCTCCTGCAGACAAGGTCCTGGATTCAATTCTCAGTTCCGGTATCTCAAAAAAATAAAAAATAAAAAGAACTATGCCAGTCAACCCAGAAGCCTTACTATGTACTCTCTCTCCAACAAAATCCTCTCCTTTCTTCCAAAAGTATCCATTATTCTGCCATTATTATAAATTGCTTCCTTATGTTTCTTTATAGTTTTATCATCCAAGTGTGCATCTCTAAATACTATATTTTACTTTTACCCATTAAAAGCAATTTGGCATGCCTCAAATTTTTTTTAAACTACAGGTTCTCAAACCCTCCATTCCATTGTTTACCATACACTTTAATTTGAAGAACCCAGGCCATTTCACCTGTAAAGCTATTTATAATCTGAATTTTGCTGATCACAAATTGTGCAGTTTTCCAATTGAACAGTTGGTTGTTCAGCACACTCCTTTGAATTTTGTGCTTGATGAAAATTGGCAGCAGAATCCAGAGCCTTAGTCAGGCTAAAGGTCTATTTTTGGCAAGGCTGCCCATTATGTTGTGCTATAAATCTTTTTTTTTTAATTTAAATTTTAGCAACCATTAATCCTCATTGCCAAGATTCATCAATTTGTTGGGTCTTGCAAAATCCCAATATTCTAATTCTGTAATTTCCCTTCCATATATTAGGTTGGAAAAATTTATAAAGAGATACATCTCAGCTTCTATTTCTTGGTCACCCAGTTCATATAGGAAAGCATGATAATTTCTTGATTCTTTGCTTTATTTGCCAGTTTCCAAGGTAATAGATTGGTTCCTTATCTTCCAAAGAGACCAGTTTGATGGGTTTCAATCTATTGTAATTATTTTTATTGTAGTTCAAATTGTCCCATCTTTGGCCACTGGAAACTAATTCAAGTTGGATCCTGAGAACTTTTGCCTTGACCTAATCCTAGTAGTGTCAGATAATTTCCTTGCTATCCAATACTACTGATATGATAAGATAAGCACATCTCAGATCAGGAATGAATCACTTCTTTAAGATGCCCTAGTTTCATTTAGTGGAGAATAGTATTTTAAGACCACTCTTTCGGCCCTAGGGTTGCTCCTTGCTGCTGGGTTAGTCATTGTTTATGAGCCTTTTCAGTTGATATAGTTTAGTAGATGTATTGTGTGTGTGTGTGTGTGTATGTATAATCAAATACTTTGTGTTCATACTGATAGTTTCAATTCAAAAGCCATGAATATAGGGTTCCATGTTAAATCTACACCTTGCTTTTCACTCTGAGAATCCTTGTTCTTAAGAACACAGGGGATGATAGGATTAGACTGTTTTATAATTCACTTGCTTTTCCCAAATTACTCCACCTATATGATTAGTGAGAACAGGGAAAGAAATTTTTTTTGCATATGTGCTTTCCCTTCTCCTACATTTTAAAAAATGATTATCCTGTATCTACATTGTTAGAGTATATAACCGGTACATACTATGCCCCTTTTAACCTTCATTTAGTTTTAATTCTAAGAGCTTGTCTGTGCCCTTTATTCTTGAAAATCAGTTTTGCTGAATATAAAATTCTTGGCTCAATTTTCTTCCATGTGTATATTAAATAGATTGTTCCATTTTCTTCTGACAAAAAGTATTAATGTTGAAAAGTCTGATAATCCAATTTTCTTTATCTTTGCTTATTTTTGGTCTAGATGCCAAAGGTTTTTTTTTCCCCCTTAAAAGTCCAGTAAATTTACTAGATTATATCTTCATGTTGGCCATTATAAAGTAGGTCTTCTCAGGTACACAGTGTGCTTTGTCAATATTAGTTTTTTAAAAAAGTTTTTAAAGAACATTTTCTTGAATTTTATTCTGTTCTCTAACTTTGATTTTCTTTCTCTTCAGGTATTCCTTTTCATGTGCTGGATTTTTTTTTTTTTCCCTGTCTTCAGTATTTGTCACTTTCTTTTGAATTTATTTTATCTCTTATTTTTAACAGAAAATTTTTAGAGCAGTTTTAGGTTCACAGAAAAATTGCACAGAAAATACAGTCTTCATTTATGTTTTGTTTTAAAAAGATTTCTTCTGTTTCCAATTATTTTCAAGTGCATATTTGTTTCTTGAAGGAATTGTTCTACTCTACCTTTAGTTTCTTCTGAGAGTATTATTTTCAATATTAGCCCTTGCCTTCCTTCTAAGTTAGTCCTCATTTTGGAAATGATTTTTTTCTTTCATTTATGATTTTTTTCCCTGAGTTCTGTCTTCTCATTTCTGAATTTTTGTAATTATGATTTTCTTAATATTTTAGCTTATTTTAAAATAGCAAATTACAATTTTAATGTGTTTTGTGGGCATGTTTTTCAGGCTGTTTTGATTGTCTCGAGGGATGTTAATTCTCCTTATTTTCTTTTTTTCTTATAACTTTGTGTGGGATTTGTACTGAGACTTTTCTGTTGTTCATTTTTACACAAAAATTGCTTTCTTAAAACTTTGAAAAGAGTAATTGTTCAGAATATCATTATTAGTTCCATAGATCTTCTTCTGCTGCTGTTTTTTTATTTTTAAATTTTTTTAAGAGGTACCGGAGATTGAACCCAGGACCTCGTACAGGGGAAGCAGGTGCTCAACCACTTGAGCTATATCCGCTCCCTGTTGTTTTAATCAAGTGCTAAATAATGTGGTGATTTGCTTTCTGAGATTTCCTGACTCTGTACTTCTTCCTCAGTTGTTAACTAGACCCTCTTTCTTTTGTTTCTGCCTTATTTTAATAGCCCAATTTTGATTCTAATCCCAGAAATTTCTCCAGTATGATGCTGTGTTTTGGCTGTAGGTTTTCAAGAGTTCATGTTTTTCAGCCTTCTCTAGCTCCTTTCAGAACTTACCAAGAGCCCTTTGTACTCATCTGCTTTTGGTTTGAGCAAACCTCTTGCAGTGTCTACTGCTCTGATTTTCAGAGAATGGTTGTTGGCTGTTCTGATGTTCTGTTATCTGTCAGATGCCCTGTTGCTTCCTTCTGCTTCCTTCCACACAAATGTTCTTTCCATTCAGATAATGTGTCTTTTCTTGGCCATCTCCAACCACTTGTATTTTGGGGTTTATGGGGCTACTTTGTCACCTAGCTTTGTTGTAAATGTTGTTCATAGATTTTTGCTTCTATTATCTATTTGCTTTGTTTTCATATGGTGCTGTGGGGAGATTAAAAAACTATTCTGTGATTTCTCAGATTCTCTCATTTACATGAGTTGGATTTTTACTCTGAGTGAATGGGGAGTCATTGCAGGATTGTGACATGATCTTACTTGTGTTTTTCTGACTGATATGCCAAGAAGAGACCACACTGGTGTAAAGGAAGAAGCAGTATTTTTATAGTATTCTATAGAATACTGTAGAAATCCAGGCGAGAGGTGATGTTGGCTTAGACCAGGAGAGAAGTGGTGGAGTTAGTGAGAAGTGGTCAGATTGGGATATATTTTGAAAGTATAGATGACAGGATTTTCACATGGATTGGATATGGACTGTGAGAAAAAGAGAGTATTCAAAGGTCATTCCAGTTTTATGTTATTTTATCCTGAGCAACCAGAAGAATGAGGTTGCTTTCAACTAAGATGGGGAGGACTGTGGGTATAGCAGATTTTAAGAGTAAATTTATGGGGAGCAAAAGTGGCTCAAACAATTGGGTGCCCACCTCCTGCATGGGAGGTCCCTATTCCATTCCTGGTGCCTACTGAAGAAGATGAGCAGATGCCACAACCAGCAGGGAGCGAAAGTGGCTCAAGTGGCTGGGCACTCACCTCCTACATGGGAGGTCCTGGGTTCCATTCCTGGTGCCTCCTAAAGAAGAGGAACAGACAACGAGCAGGCAGATGAGGGAGCCATCTGGGGGAATGAAAAAAAATAAAAATTAAAAAAAAGAGTAAATTTAGGAGTTTGGTTTGGACTATATTAATCTTGGGGTAACAGACCTTTTTTTTTTTTAAATCAATTTTATTAGTACATATTAATAAAACATACAATCCATTCAAAATGTACAGTCATGGTATTTGGTATAATCATATAGTTGTACATTCATCAATTCAATCATTATTAGAGCATTTTCATTATTCCAATAATAATTTTAAATAAACAAAAAACAAAAACTCATCACCTCTCAATCTCTCTATGCTTCTCCTGCCATTCATAGCTACTATTCTTTTTCTGTCTCTCTACTTTATTTGTATTTATATTTTGGATAGATGGAGTCAAGCAGTATGTAGTGCCTTGTGTCTAGTTTCCCTTAGTATATTTCCTCTTTTTTTTCACCCTTATTGGAAGAGTATTGATATATTACTGTATACTACTATCTGTAGTTTGCTTTGGTTGTATTTTTGCCAGATAATATCTTGTAGCATACATTTTTTCAGTTTCAAGGAAAAACAGCCTTATGTGCAATATTACCCATATTCATATTTCACATGAGGTTTCACTTTGCTATACAGCCTGTGTTATATTTTTAGCTTTCCTTTTAGTGGTCATGACCTCAGACTTACCCTTTTAACCACTGCCATACTCACTAATATCTCTGTTAGTTACAGACATTATGATGTGCCTTCACCTTTTCTATTAATCTCCAAAGATTTACAAACAATCTTTTTCCCAATTCTGCACAGATTAACCCTCATTTTTCCATTCTCTAACCTCATTCTATATTCTGGTGACCTATATTCTAGTTATTAACTCCATGACTTGACACAATATATTTAGTTCATAATAGTGCAATCATATAGTATTTGTCCTTTTGTGCCTAGCATGCTTCACTCAACACAATGTCCTTCAGGTTCATCCATGTTGTCATATGCTTCATGACTTCATTTCTTCTTAAAGCTGCATAATATTTCATCGTGTATATACACCACAGATTGTTTATCCACTCTTCAGTTGATGGACACCTGGGTTGTTTCCATATTTTGGCAATTGTGAATGATGCTACTATGAACATTGGTGTGCAGATGTCCTTTCATGTCACTGCTGTCAATTCTCCTGGGTATATACCTAGTAGTGGTATTGCCAGCATGTGGCAAATCTATATTCAACTTCTTTAGGAACTATCTTTTAAATAGTGGGCATTCTAATGGGTGTGATATGAAATCTCATTGTAGCTTTGATTTGCATTTCCCTAGTGATTTTGAGCATATGTTAATGTTGTTTTTTTTTTTTTGCCATTTGTATTTCTTCTTTTTTTAATATACTTTTTTATTTTTATTTTTTAAAAGAAACTTAGATTACAAAATGTTACACAAAAAATATAGGGGATTCCCATATGCCCTGCTCCCTAGCCCTCCCATATTTTCTCACATCAGCAACATCCTTCATTACTGTGGTACATTTGTCACAATTGATGAACACAACTTGGAGCATTGCAACTAAGCGATGATTATAGTTTACATTGTAGTTTACACTCTCACATTTTTGCAGTTATTACATGATATACAGTCATCTGTATCTGCCATTGAAATGTCATTCAGGATAATTCTCAAGTCCCAAAAATGTCTCCAAATTACACTTATTTTTTCCTCTCCCTCCCCTCAGAACCTCCAGTGGCCACTGCCCCACATACATGATAAACGTTCTTCCATTGCATCACAGCAAGCCTACAGTAGAACAACTGTAAGTTGATTCTAGTCTATCATACATTCCCCAGTCCTGAGGATTCTGTGATGGTGATGCCTACTCCACCTCTAATTGAGAGGGAGCTTAGGTCCCATAGGGCAGATGAGTAGGAGTTTCTTGCTTGCCCTTGCATACTCTCTCTGTTCCTTGAATTTTCTTCTTTAGACAAATGTCTATTCAATTCTTTTGTCCATTTTTTAATCGTGTCTTTTGTCTTTTTATTGTTGAGTTGTAACATTTCTTTATATATCATGGATATTAAACCCTTATTGGATATTTGATTTCCAATTATGTTTCCCCCATTGAGTCAGCTGCTTGTTCATCCTTTTGACAAAGCCCTTTGAGGTGCACAAGTGTTTAATTTTGGGCAGGTCCCATTTATCTTTTTTCTTTTGTTGCTCATGCTTTGGGTTTAAGGTTTAAGAAACCACCACCTACCACAATATCTGAAAGATGTTTCCCTACATTTTCTTCCAGTAGTTTTATGATCCTGGCTTTTATATTTATGTCTTTGATCCATTTTGAGTTGATTCTTGTATAGGGAGTGAAAAGGGTCCTCTCTCGTTCTATTGGTTATGGATATCCAGATGCCCCAACATCATTTGTTGAAGAGACTGTTTTGTCCTGGTAACGTGCACTTGGTTTGTCAAATACCAGTTGTCCCTAAAGGTGAGGGTTTATTTCTGGACTCTCAATTCTGTTCCACTGATTGATGTCTTTTTTTTTTTTAAGATTTATTTATTTCTCCCCCCACCCCCATTCCCCCTGTTGTCTGCTCTCTGTGTCCATTCACTGTGTGTTCTTCTGTGTCTGCTTGTATTCTCATTAGGCAGCTCCAGAAACCAATCCTGGGACCTTCAAGAGTGGGAGAGAGGTGATTACTCTCTTGTGCCAGCTCAGCTCCCTGTTCTGCTACATCTTCTTACTTTCTCTCCTCTGTGTCTCTTGTTGCGTTATCTTGCTGGGCCAGCTGTCCATGTTGTCTGGCACTCATGTGCGGGGCAGCTTTCCTGTGCAGGGTGGCATTCCCATGCAGGGTGGCACTCCTGTGTGGGGCTGCATTCCCTCAAGGGTTGGCACTCCGCATAGGCCATCTCACCATGTGGGCCAGCTTGCCTTCACCAGGAAGCTCTGGGCATCGAACCCTGGACCTCCCATATGGTAGACAGGAGCCCAATTGGTTGAGCCACATCCATTTCCTGTGACGTGTCTGTGTTAATGCCTATTATTCCATGATGTTTTGACCACTGTACCTTTGTAATATGTTTCAAGGTCAGACAGTGAAAGTTCTCCCACATTGCTTTTCTCTTTCTGGATGCTTTTGGCTATTTGTGTGCACTTTCCCTTCCAAAAATTTTGGTAATTACCTTTTCTTTTTTTATAAAGTAGGCTGTTCGAATTTTTATTTATATTTCATTGAATTTATAAATCAGCTTGGGTAGGATTGACATCTTCATGATATTTAGTCTTCTAACCTGTGAACATGGAATGTATTTCCATTTGATTTGTTTGGGTCTTTTTTTTTTCCTTTAGCATTGTTTTGTAGTTTTCTGCTTATAGGTCCTGAATCTTGAACTTCTTTGGTTAAATTGATTCCTAGCTGTTTGACTATTTTCGTTGCTATTTTAAATGGAATTTTTTCCTGATTTCCTCCTCAGATTGTTCAATACTAGTAAAGAAAGATTACTGATTTTTATGTGTTGATCTTGAATTCTGCCATTTTGCTGAACTCATTTATTTATTCAAATACCTTTGTCATAGACATTTCAGAATTTTCTAAATATAGGTGTGCTGGTCGGGGCGGCTTTGGGCGGTGCTGCAGCTCCCGCAGCCGGAGCCTGGAGCCTGGGCGCCGGGCCTGGGGGTCCCCTGCGGGCTTGTTGGGCGGGGACAGGCCGCCGGGGCGCTGGGACCCCAAGCTCCGGCGTGCCTCAGGGCCTCAGGCCGGGCCTGAGGAGGATGAACTGGCTCTTCCCCCTGGCCAAGAGCGCCTCGTCCTCGCCGGGGCGCCCGGCGGCCTCACCAGCCTGCAGCAGCAGCAGCAGTGCCTCATCGAGTCCCTCCGGAGCTCCCACGCCAGCTGAAATACAGAAAGATGTGGAGTACAGATTACCATTCACCGTAAACAACCTGACAATTAACATTAATATATTGCTTCCTCCTCAGTTTCCTCAGGAAAAACCAGTGATCAGTGTTTACCCACCAATCTGGCATCACTTAATGGATAAACAAGGAGTGTATGTTACCTCTCCATTAGTAAACAATTTTACTATGCACTCAGATCTTGGAAAAATTATTCAGAGTCTCTTGGATGAGTTTTTGACGAATCCTCCAGTTTTGGCTCCCACTTCAACATCATTTCCATACCTGTACAGCAGCCCAGGCGGGGCGCCTCCTTATGCTTCTCAGAGTTTTCCATTTCTTCCTCCATATCCCCCACAAGAAGCCAGCAGGACCATCACGTCTGTACCTGCTGCTGACACTGTTTCTTCAACTACAAGTTACAACACAGCTAAGCCTGCTTTTCCTTCCTTCGGCGTCCTTTCAAATCTGCCCTTACCCGTTCCTACCACAGAACTTCAGCACCGGTAAGCCAAAATGGTTTTGGATACAAGATGCCAGATGTCCCTGATGCATTTCCAGAGCTCTCAGAACTAAGTATGTCACAACTCACAGATATGAATGAACAGGAAGACGTACTGCTAGAACAATTTCTGACTCTGCCTCAACTAAAACAAATCATTACTGACAAGGATGATCTAGTAAGAAGTATCGAGGAGCTAGCAAGAAAAAAATCTCCTTTTGGAGCCCATTTGGAAGCCAAAAGGCAAACTGTCTTAGATAAGTATGAATTACTTACACAAATGAAATCTACTTTTGAAAAGAAGATGCAAAGGCAGCATGAACTTAGTGAGAGCTGTAGTGCAGGTGCCCTTCAGGCAAGGCTGAAAGTAGCTGCACATGAAACTGAGGAAGAGTCTGATAATATCGCTGAAGATTTCTTGGAGGGAAAAACTGACATAGATGATTTTCTCAGTACCTTCATGGAAAAGAGAACAATTTGCCACTGTAGAAGAGCCAAGGAAGAGAAACTTCAACAGGCGATAGCAATGCACAGCCAATTTCATGCTCCACTATAGGTCCCATGTTTTTGGAAGCATGTCTTGTGCGTCCTCTCTGCTGGGCTCCAGGGAGGACCTTCAGGTGGTGAGGAACACGGCTTTGTCCGAGTCCCGGTCCCTGCCGCTATCCTCACTGGGCGGGCACTCTCCCCGACTCGGAGACCAGCAGCTCAGGTCCTCCATGCCGGACTCCTGGTCGCTGTTGGCCGATAGATCTGGGTCTGAGCTCTTCAGGTTGTCCTGGGTTAGGATCAGGACAGAGTCATCGTCGCCCTGGGAAGGGCTCCTGGAGGGGAACGACCGCAGGTTCCCACTGTAGTCCTGGGGTGTGTTGGCCGTGCCGTCGTCGCAGGTGGAGAGCCCCCAGTGCTTGCTGGGCTCGCTCTGCTTACTCTTCACTCGAGTGCGGTTTAGTTGGACTTCCTGAATTTTTTCCAGCCTCTAAAAAAGAAAACAATTTCAGGGAAAAATGGTAACTAATTTACCTCTTTTTTTTTTTTTTTTTAATATATCTATGCTTTTTGTACTCATTACTTTCCAGCTGGGTATAATGTTAATTAAGCATGTGTGACTTAGCATGGACATAGGTTCAAATCTAGACTTTATGACCCTGAACAAAATAATTAAATTCTCTGAGTCTTGTTTCTTCATCGCTAATGTAGGGGTGATAATACCTGCCTTAGCATCGTTTTTCTATAAAACTTAAACCCAGGTAAAGCTCTTGGCAATAGATATTCTCCTTTTCTGTATATGTAAAGGTTAGGAGGATTCCTATAGGGTTTTATGTGAACTAAAGAATATTAGAAATGAGGATTTATTTTCCTATCTAAGTTTTTTCTAAGTTGAGATCTAATTTACATACTATACAAGTCAGCCTTTTTTTAAAGAGGACAATTCAGTGGGTTTTAATATATTCACAAGGTGGTAGTACCATCACTATTTTCTAATTCCATTACATTTCATCACCCCAAAGAGTAACACCATACCCAGCAGTGTCTCCCCACCACCCCTGCAACCACTAATATACTTCCTGTGTCTATGAATTTGTTTAATCTGGGTAATTCATATAAATGGAAAAATGTGTAGCCTCAAAAAATATATAGAATCATGTCATCCACAAATAGTGAGAGTTTACTTCCTCTTTTCCTGTTTGGATGCTTTAAAAAATTTTTTTTTGTATAATTGCTCTAGCTAGAATTTATAGCACAATATTGAATAACAGTGGTGACATCCTTGTCTTGTTCCTGAAATTAGAGGGACAGCTTTCAACTTTTCCCCATTGAGTATGACGTTGACTGAAGGTTTTTCGTATATGCCCTTTACCATATTGAGGAACTTTCCTTCTATTCCTGTCTTCGTGTTTTTATCAAGAAAGGATGTTGGATGTTCTCAAATGCCTTTTCTACATTGATTGAGGTGAGCAGGAAGTTTTTTTCCCTTGAATTTCTAATGTGTTGTAGTACATTAATTGATTTTCTTATGTTGAACCACCCTTGCCTGCCAGGAATAAATTCCACTTCATGATGGTGTATAATTCTTTTGATATACTTTTGGATTCTATTTGCAAGTATTTTGTTGAGAATGCAACTATGTTCATTAGAGAGATTTGTCTGTAACTTTCTTTTCTTGTATTAATAGTATCTTTTTTTGGCTTTGATATTAGGGTGATGTTGGTTTCGTGGAATGTGTTGGGTAATTTTCTCTCCTCTTCAATTTTTTGGAAGAATTTAAACAGGATTCTTGTTTATTCTTCTTGAAATGCTTGGTAGAATTTACCTGTGAAGCCATCTAGTCCTAGACTTTGCTTTGTTGGGAGGTTTCTGATGATTGATTCAATTTTTTAAAATGTGAGTGGTTTGTTGTGTTCTTATATTTCTAGTAGAGTCAATGTCAATTGTTTGTGTCTAGGAATTTCTCCATTTCACCTAGGTTGTCTAGTTTGTTGGAATACAGTTTCTTGTAATATGTTATGATCCTTTTTATTTCTGTGGGGTCAGTTGTAACTTGGCGTTTTTCATTTCTAATTTACTTGCCTCTTCTCTCTTTTTTTCTTTGTTAGTCTAGCTAAGGATTTTGTCCATTTTATTGATCTTCCCAAAGAATCATCTCTTGGTTTTATTGCTTTTCTGTAATGTGTTTTTTTATCTCAATTGCATTTATTTCTGCTCAAATATTTTTTATTGTTTTCCCTCTGTTTGCTTTGGGATTCTTTTGCTGTTCTTTTTCTAGTTCCTCTGGGTATTCAATTAGATTTTTTATTTTAGCTCTTTTTTAAAAAAAATATTTATGTATTCTCGCCCCTATCCCCCCGCCCCCCCCCCTCCCCTGCTGTTGTCTGCTCTCTGTGTCCATTCGCTGTGTTCTTCTGTGACTGCTTCTGTCCTTATCAGCGGCACCAGGAATCTGTGTTTCTTGTTGTTTCATCATCTTGTTGTGTCAGCTCTCTGTGTATGCGGTGCCATTCTTGGGCAGGCTGTACTTTCTTTCATGCTGAGCGGCTCTCCTTATGGGGCGCACTCCTTGCATGTGGGGCTCCCCTATGCAAAGGACACCCCTGCATGGCATGGCACTCCTTGCACGCATCAGCACTGCGCATGGGCCAGCTCCACCCGGGTCAAGGAAGCCCGGGGTTTGAACCGCTGACCTCCCATGTGGTAGGCAGATACCCTATCCATTGGACCAAGTCCACTTCCCTCTTTTATTTTAATATACACATTTAGGGCTATAAATTCCTCTCTCAGCACTGCTTTCATTGTATCCCATAAATTTTGATAGGTTGTGTTCTTGTTTTCTTTCATCTCAGTATATTTACTAATTTATCTTACAATTTCTTCTTTGACCCAGTGATTGTTTAGGAATATGTCGTTTATTTATTGCGGCCTGCCTTGTAACCCAATATGTACTCTATCCTGGAGAAAGCAACGTTATGTATTTGTCAGTTAGGTCTAGCTCATTTATCATATGGTTCAACTTTTCTGTTTCCTTATTGATCTTATTTAGCTGTTCTATTTAATGATGTGAGTGGTGTGTTGAAGTCTCCAATGATTATTGTGGAATTGTCTTGCTTCTTCCTTCAGTTTTGCCAGAGTTTGCCTCATGTGTTTTGGGGCCCCCTGGTTAAGTGCATAGATACTTATGACTGTTATATCTTCCTGGTGAATTGTCCCTTTTATAATATATAATGGCCTTCTGTATCTCTTATAACTTTTTTGCATTTAAAGTCTGCTTTTTCCCCAATATTAGTATAGTTTTTGGTTTCTATTTGCATTGAGTATCTCATTCCAACCTTTCACTTTCAGCTGGTTTGTACCCCTGGGTCTAAGGTGAGTCTCTTGTAAGCAGCATATGGATGGTTTATGGTTTTTTTTAATCCATTCTGTCAGCCCGTATCTTTTGATTAGGGGGTTTAATCCATTCATATTTAGTGATATTATATAAATGAATTATTTACTCCCATAATTGTTTTCTTTAGCTTTTATATATCATATCTTATTTTCATCTTTTTACTCTTTTGGTTAGTCTTTCTGCTAGTCTCCTCCAAGCTCCTCTCTCCTGTCTTTTTCTTTCAGACTGTAAGGTTCCTTTTAATGCTTCCTGCAAAGGTAAATTCTTTTTCACAAACTATCTTAGTTTCTGGGGTTTTTTTGGTGAATATTTTAAACTTACCTTTATATTTGAAGGACAAATTGTTGGATAAAGAATTCTCAGCTGGCAATTTTTTTCTTTCAGTATTCTATTTGTATCATGCCACTGTCTTCTCGCCTCCATGGTTTCTGATGAGGAATCTGCAGTGAGTCTTACTAGGTTTGTTTCTCCCTTGCTGCTTTCAGAATTTTCTCTTTATCTTTGGCATTTGACATTTTGAGCAGTATTTGTCTTAGAGTAGGTTATTTACTTTTATTCTATTGGGGTACATTGTGCTTCTTGGACATGTAAGCTCATTTCTTTCACAAGAGTTGGGAAATTTTCAGCCATTATTTCCTCAAATACTCATTCTGCCCCTTTCCCTTCTGTTCTCCTTCTGGAATACCCACATCTCGTATGTTGTTGCACGTCATGTTATCATTCAACTCTGAGCCCCTGCTCAATTTTTTCCATTCTTTTCTCTCTCTGTTCTTCCCTCTCTTCCATTTCAGCTGTTCTGTCTTCTTTATCACTTATTCTTTCTTCTATCATTTAGAGTCTGTTGTTATATGCCTGTAATTTTTTTTTTTTTTTTTTAGGTGCCGCTCCAGGTATTGAACCTGGGACCTTGTATGTGGGAAGCTGGCACACAACCACTGAGCCACATTGGCTCCCCTGAGTTGATTTTTTTGTTTGTTTTGCTTGTTTTTTTTTTCTTTGTTTGTTTTTTGTTTTAAAGGAGCAACCAGGAACCAAACCTGGAACTGCTTATGTAGGAAGCAGGTGCTCAACTACTTGAGCCATATCTGTTCCCTCTAGTGCAGGGTTTCTTAACCAGGGTCCATGAACTTGAATTGAAATTCGAAAAAACATTATTCTTGTGGGGCTGTGTTGGTACAGGTGTGATGTATTTATTAAATAATACACAGTATAATGTGGACTTAGTAAGGGGTCTGTGGTTTTTACCTGACTGGCAAAGGGGTCTGTGGAACACAAAAGGTTATGAACCCCTTCTCTAATGTGCATTCATTCTCACATTTTCTGTCTTTCAATCCCATAAGCTCTGTTATTTTTCTATTCAGATTTTCAAATTCTTCTATGTGCTTACCCAGTGTCTTCTAGCCATACTATCTTTCAACTCATTGATTTGATTTAGGAGATTTGTATGAACCTTGTTGATTTAGTTGTCTCAAAACCTGTGTCTCATCTGGGGCTTTAATATATTCCTTTGCTTGGATCATTTCTCACATTTTCTTAGTGTAATTTTTTCTGACTTAAAGGCATCTGATAAGGATGGTGAATTTCCTCTGATGCTCAATTTCTTTCTCTTTGCATTGGAATTTAGTGGCAGGAGATTGTGTGTTACTGCCATTCTTTGATTCTTTTCTCTCTCTTTTTTTTTTTTAGATTAATTTTTAAAATTTATTTCTCCCCACCTTCATTTTCTTTGTTTCTTTAGGAGGCACCAGAAACCAAACCCAGGACCTCTGATGTGGGACAGAGGCACCTAATCACTTGAGCCACCTCCATTCCCAGCTTTGTTGTGTCTCATTATGTTTTTCTTCTTGTGTCTCTTGTTGCATCATCTTGTGGTGTCAGCTTGCCATGCCTGCCCATCGCACCAGCTCACTGTCTTTTTTAGGAGGCACCAGAAACTGCACCATGGATCTCCTGTGTGGTAGGCAAGAGCTCAACTGCTTGAGCCACATCTGCTTTCCTGTTCTTTAATTCTTGGTTCAACCTGTTATAGGTCTTTAGGATTGTTCCTGGTAGTTGCTCAGATCATGCCCATGGACCCAGTAATGAGTTGCATACCCTTTTCCAAGGTCCTTGGGGAAGAAGACTGGAAAAATCCTCTCATTTATTTTAATTTCCCCATTTGCACTTCCTTTGTTTGCCAGCAGATGTCGCTTTTCAACAGCCCTCTCAGTTCAAACCCTGGTAGGAGTGTGTTGGCTGCAACAGACAGCAACTGTGTGACAGAAGATCCTGCCTCAAGGCTATGCAGAGTCTTGTAAATCAATCTTTCTCAGAGGCTGTTCTGCAAACTTGCTGGCAGCCCCCTCTCTTTTCCTGGGTAGGAAATAATTCCACTCCCTTCTGTGATCTCAACAACCAGTCCTGGCATGGGGGGAAGGCTGCTGGTAGCTTTAGCTGGAGCTTCTACTCACAGTCTTTCCCTCAAGATTCTTCTCCTGTGCCCCTCTCTCTTCTGGGTAGTGTCCAGCCTTCCCCTGCTGTTTTAAAACCTAAGACACTTTTTTCCAGGCCATTTCTGCCTGAAAATAAAAATCCTGCTTAATCCCACCTCTCATTATTAGCATTTTGGTATGATTCTGTGTGTGTATATGTGAGTTTGCATGTATAACATATTTTAATGAAATTGAATTCCTGTCATATATACGTTTTGAAATCTTTCATAGGACATAACCTGATCATTTTCTAATAGTGAAATAGTCTTTGAAAACTGACTTTTATTTCATCATGTGTTTTTTGGTTTTTTGGCTTTGCTTTTTTTTAGAAGGTGCCAGGGTTTGAACTCGGGACCTTTTACATGCAAAGTAGGCCCTCAACCACTGAGCTATACCCACTCGCCTCATCACGAGTGTGTGTGTTTAAAGATTTATTTATTTATTTATTTATTTATTTATTTATTTATTTATTTATTTATTTATTTTTCCCTCTTCCCCTCCTCTGCTGCTGTTTTTGTTGTCTGTGTTGTCTTCTCTTGTCTTTTTCTCTCCTCTAGGATTCACCGGGATTCGATCCTGGAGACCCCTGATGTGGAGAGAAGTTCCCTGTCAATTGCGCCACCTCAGTTCCTGGTTTCTGCTACGCTTCACCTTGACTACCCCTTGTCTCTCTTTTTGATGCGTCATCATCTTGCTGTGTGACTCACTTGCGTGGGCACTGGCTCACCATCCAGGCACTCGCGCAGGCACTGGCTTGCCATGCAGGCACTTGTGCAGTCACTGGCTCACTGTGCAGGCATGCTTTCTCTTCTTCATTTTCAGCAGGAAGCCCCAGGGATCAAACCCAGGTTCTCCCATGTAGTAGGTGGAAGCTCCATCACTTGAACCACATCTACTTCCCTCATCATGTATTTTACTGCAAAATAACTAACCATTTGGACGATATATTCTTCGACCCATTGCTTTTTACATGTCCACTCTAGCTCTGATGCTTTAATCTGGATTATTTTAATCTGGGTTATTGTGTATAATTCAGATCTGTGGTTTGGCAACTGGCCTAGCTGTAGTGTTTAACAGAGACTCAAGGAAGAGCCATGCTTACAATGAGTGTCTTGTAGTATTAGATTCACCTCAGTCATTCAAGACATTGTTCCCATTCCTCCAGGCAAGGTGCCTGTCACTATAAATGCTACAGAGTAAGTAACCTGAACCTTGCTGATTGGGGGGAAATTGCAGATTCACAGATATCTTGCCTTGCAGTCCTTTATCTAGGCTCTGGCTGCTGAAACATACCAGTCTGGTCAGGTACTATGTTTCCAACTCCTACTGTGACTACTGTGACTAGGGTGCTAGAATAGCCAGTTCATATCCTAGTACACTTCAGGCCTAAGTGTTGGTTAACTTCTGGAATGACTGAATGACTGAAAGAGTAGGGGAGAGATGATTGTCTCCATCTAGTCTGCAGGCTGTTATTTAGAAAAGAGAATGAGGCTCTTTGGACCAGGTCTGTTCAACTGTAGTAACCATATCCTTTTTATCAGAGATTGGCAGCCTTCTACTGTAAAGGACCAGGTAGTAAATATCTTTGACTTTGTTTGCCGTATGGTTTCTGTTGCAACTATTTAGTACTGCTGTTGAAGAGCAAAAGCAGCCATAGATAGTATAGAAACAATTGGGTACAGCTGTGTTCCAATAAAACTTTATTTACAAAAATAGCAGGCTGGGTTTGGGCCATTGTTTGCCAAACTTTGCATATTCTTCTTCTTTAAAAAGTGTACAACTGTTATTTTATTGTTCAGAACTTAAAAAAATTTTTTAAAAATTTTTAGGAGGTATCAGGAATTGAGCCCAGGACCTCATATATGGGAAGCAGGTGCTCAGCCACTGAGCTACACACAGTTGCTTAAAATTTAGTTTTTATTGTTATATTGCATATAACAAAATTTGCCATTTTTACATGTATAATTCAGCAGCATTAATTTCATTTACAATGTTGTGCTACCATCCATTACCAAAACTTTTTCTGTACTCATTACCCCTCCCCTCAGCCCCTGATAGCCCCTCTTTTCTATCTCTCTGAATTTGCTTATTCTAGGTATCACATATAAGTGAAAGTATATAATATTTGTCCTTTTGTGTCTAGCTTATTTTACCTAGCATAATATTTTCCAGGTTCATTCATGTTGTATCATGTATCAGCACTTTGATTCTTTTTTTATGGCTAAATAATATTCCACTGTAAATATACACCACACTTTTTTTTTTATCCATTCATCTGTTGATGGACACTTGATTAACTTTGCATAAGAGCCAAAATGTTTTCCACAATGACTACACCATTTTACCTTCCCACCAGCAATGTAGAAGAGTTCAAGCCTTCACACATCCTCACCAACTCTTGTTATTTTCCAATTTTAAATAATAGCCATCTTAATGAGTGTGAAGTGGTATTTCATTGTGGTTTTGATTTGCATTTCCCTGGTGGCTAATGATGTTGAACATCTTTTCATGTGCTTATTGGCCATTTGTTTATGTTCTTGGAAAAAATGTCTTTGTAAGCCCTTTGCCTATTATTTAATTGGGTTATAGTTGTAGGAGTTCTCTGGATATTCTAGATATCAAGTCTTTATCAGGTACATGATTTAGAACTATTTTCTCCCAATCTGTAGGTTGTCTTTTCACTTTTTGTTAGTGTCAGTGTCTAGTTTTGATACTATCTTTTTTTTCCTTTTGCTGCTCATGCTTTTGGTATCATATCTCAGAATCCATTCCCTAATACAAGGACATGAAGGTTTTCCCCCAAGAGTTTTGTTTCCTTCTAAGAGTTTTGTGCTTTTAGCTCTTACATTTAGGTCATTGATCCATTTGAGTATATGATGTAAAGTATAAGGGTCGAATTTCATTCTTTTGCATATGTATATCCAGTTTTACCAGTATTATTTGTTGAAGAAACTATTCTTTCCCCATTGAGTGGACTAGGCACCTTTGTCAAATATTGCTCATCCATATGAAGACAGATAGATTAACCAATTGAACTGAATTGAGAATTGAGAAATAGACCCTCACATCTACAGTCAGGTGATTTTTGACAAGGCTGTCAAGCTCTCCAGCTGGGCTAGAACAGACTATTCAACCAATAGTGCTGAGAATATTGGCTACCATGTCCCAAAAGAAAGAAAGGACCTTTATCTCATACCTTATACAAAAATTAACTCAAAATGTATCAAGGACCTAAATATAAAGGTGACAATGTAAAACTTCTAGAAGAAAATGTAGGAAAACATCTTCAAGATGGTGGTGGTTTCTTAAACCTTATACCCAAAGCACAAGCAACAAAAGAAAAAATAGATAAATGACATCTCAAAATTAAACACTTTTGCACCTCAAAGAACTTTGTCAAAAGGGTGGAAAGGCAGCCTACTCAATGGGACAAAATATTTGGCAACACATATCAGATAAGTTTTCAGTATCCATGATATATAAAGAGATACTACAACTCAACAATAGAAAGACAAACTTCCCAATTAAAAAATGGACAAAACCAGAATAGATATAGCTTAAGTGGTTGAGTACCTGCTTCCCATGTACGAGGTCCCGGGTTTGATGCCTGGTACCTTCTAAAAACCAAACAAACAAATGAAAAAAAACAACTTTCATTGGGGAGCAGATCTAACTTAGTGGTTGAGCGCCTGTTTCCCACATACAGGGTCCTGGGTCCAATCACCTGTACCTCCTAAAAGAAAAATGGGCAAAAGATTTGAAAAAAAAATTGTCCAAAGAAGAAATACAAATGGCAAAGAAACACATGAAAAAAATGTTGAGCATCACTAGCAATTAGGGAAATGCAAATCAAAACTACAAAGAGATATCATTTCACACTTATTAGACTGGATACTATTAAAAAGTTGGAAAACTCTAAATGCTGGAGAGAATGTGGTGAGATAGGAACTCTTATTCACTGTTGGTGGGAATGTAGAATGGTACAGCAACTGTGGAGGACTGTTCGGCAGTTCCTAAGGAAGTTGATATCGACTTGCCAAGTGACCTGGCAATACCATTACTAGGTATATACCCAGAAAAACTGAGAGCAGTGATGTGAACAGACATCTGCACACCAGTGTTCATAGCGGCATTATTCACAATTACCAAAAGTTGGAAACAATGCAGGTGTCCATCAACTAATGAATGGATAAAAACCTGTGGCATGTACACATAGTGGAATATTATGCAGTGGTAAGAAGAAATGAAGCTGTAAAGCATATGACAATGTGGGTGAACTTGGAGGACATTATGTCTACTGAAGCAAGCTAGACACAAAAGGACAAATACTGTATGGTTGCACTATTATGAACTAAATATATTATGTAAACTCATGGACTTAATAATTAGAATATAGGTCACCAGAAAATAGAATGAGAGTAGAGAATGGGGAAAGCTGAGGATTAATCTGTGCAGAATTCGTAAAAATGTTGTTAGTAAATCTTTGGAAATAGATAGATGGTGAAAGCATATATAGTGTTGGTAATTAGCAGACCTATTATATGGGTATGACAGTGGTTGAAAGGTAAATCTAAGGTCATATATAATACTAGAAGAAAAGTTAAAAATGTCAGATGGGACTGTTTAACATAGTGACACCTCATGTAAAATATGAATATGGGTGATATTGCATATATAAGAGTTTTTACAAAATATAAATACATTATGCTAGAGAGAAGGAAACAGAATAGCAGCTATGTATGGCAGGGGAAGCATAGAGAGGTTACGAGGTTGTGAGTTTTGTTTGTTTGGTTTTTGTTTTTATTATGAAAATGCTCTAAAAATAATTAAAGTGCTGAATGCACAACTATATGGTTATACCCAATACTATTGATTGTATACTTTGGATGGATGTATGCTTTATTAATACGTATCAGTAAAATTGATTTGTTAAAAAAAGTGCCCATAGATATTAGGGCTTGTTTCTGAATTCTCAATTTCACATCCTTGGTTAAATTTATTCCTAAATGTTTTATTCTTTTGGATACTATTGTAAATGTAATTATTTTCTTGATTTTCTTTTTGGATTGTTCATTGCTGGTATATACAACCGTGTTTTTTAACAATGTTTTTGAACCTGCAGGTCCTCTACCTGTTAGTGGTCATTATCCACAAGTTCTGAGTTTCACTGTTTTTCTTAGATCACAAAGCTGGATCACACAAGCCTATCTTCTAAGTCTGCATTCACAATAATAATCAAAGAAGAAAAATCACATTATTAACATGATTGACACAGAAAAGGCATTTGACAAATGCAACATCCTTTCTTATTAAAAATACTCTGAAATATTGGAATTAAAGGAAAGTTTCTCAACATGATAAAGGGCATATATGAAAAACCCACAGCTAACATTGCACTCAATAGTGAAAGACTGAAAATTTTCCTGTTGTGATTAGGAAAAACACAAGGTTGCTCACTCTCACCACTGTTTTTCAGTTTAGTGCATGAGTTATAGGAATCAGGTGAGAAAAAGAAAAGGCATTCAAATTGGAAAGGAAGAATTTAAAAATTTGCTATTTGCAGGTGATGTGATCTTATATCTAGAAAACCCTGAAAAATCTTCAAAGTTATAGAGCTAATAAATAACTCCTAGAAGAAAATTTAGGGAAGCATCTTCAAGATCTGATGGTAGATGGTGGTTTTTTAAATGTTACATAAAAATAATGGGCAACCAAAGAAATAAATGGGACTTCCTCGAACTTAAATATTTTTGTGCTTAAAAGGGCTTTGCCAAGAAGGTGAAAAGACAGCCCTCTCAGTGGTAGAAAATATTGGGAAACCACAAATCTGATAAGGGTTTGAGTTCCATGCTATATAAACAGGCCATACAACTTAACAATAAAAGGACAAGCAATCCAATTAAAAAATGGGCAAAAGACTTAAATAGCCATTTCTCCAAAGAGGAAATACAAATGTTTAAAAGAGCACATGGAAAAATGTTCAATATCACTAGCTCTTAGAGAAATGCAAATCAAAAGAACAATGAGATATCATTTCACACTTCATAGAATGGCTATTATTTAAAAAACAAAACAAAACAGAAAGCAACAAGTTCTGGAGAGGATGTGGAGAAACAGGAACACTCCTTCACATTGGTGGGGAATGTAGAATGGTGCAGACTCTGTGGAAGATAGTTTGGCAGTCTTATTACCAATGAATACAATGAATAGATAAACAAAATGTTATATATATATATATATATGTATGTATCTATCTATGTATGTATATATGCATGTATGTGTGTATGATGGAATACTATGCTGCTGTATGAAGAAATGATATTGGGACACATTTGATAACATGGATGAACCTTGTAGATAGATAGATATTATGAAATAAGCTAGACACAAAAGGACAAATATTATATGATCTTACTAATATGAACTAAATACGAACAATAAACACATGGAGTTAAAAACCAAGAGTATAAGATACTAGGAGATAAGTTGAGGGTTGAGAATGGGGTACTGATGCTTAATGTATATAGAATACTTAATCAGCTTGACTGTAAAAGTATGAAATTGGATAGAATTGATGGTAACACATTATAATGAGTATAACTAAAACACACCTAGTTTATAAACAGGATTGTGGCTGAAAGGGGTAGTTTAGGAATGTAAATGTCAGTGAAAAAGCTAGATAACAATCTAGTGACTGTATAACATAGTGAATCAATGGTGGATAAGTGTTGTAGTTAATAGTATAAATACAAGAATTTAATTCTATGAGATAGAACAAATGTACATCACTATTAAAGGTGGTAAGAATATGGTGATGCATGGGAAAAATACAATGAATGTAACTTATGGACTATAGTTTACAGCAATATTGTAATATTTTTGCATCAATGTCAAAGAAGATACTATATCAATGCTAAGGATCAGTAATGGGGGGTATGGGATTTTTTTTTTGGACTAAGGAAAACCTTCAAAAATTTACTGAGGAGATTATTGCACAACTCTGTGATGAAAGTGAGAGCCACTGAATGTTCACTTTGGGTATATCGTACAAGGCATGGGACTGTATAACAGTGGACCATGTGGTAGAAGATGGACTGG
Source organism: Dasypus novemcinctus (assembly GCF_030445035.2). Taxonomy (NCBI): domain Eukaryota; kingdom Metazoa; phylum Chordata; class Mammalia; order Cingulata; family Dasypodidae; genus Dasypus; species Dasypus novemcinctus. Next base: position 24,891,391 of record NC_080695.1, on the reverse strand, counting down.
ACTGTGGTTAACAGTACAAATATGAGAGTGTTCTCTCATGAACTATAAAAAATGTACAATATTATTATATGGTGTTAATAATACAGGGCATATGGAAAAATATGCCAAATGTAAGTGGTGATAGTCTTATGATGTTCTTTCATAATCTGTTCGACAACAATGCAAAATGTTGGTGGAGGGATGATGGATGGGAATTCTGCACATTATGCATGATTGTTTTGTAAGCTTATAGATATATTAAGAAAGAAGAAAGAGCTAGAAATTGAAGCCCTAACTGCATACCTGGAGAAACTAGAAAAAGGACAGCAAACTAATCCCAAACCAAGCCAAAGGAAAGAATAAAGATCATAGCAGAAATAAATGAAATAGAAAAAAAAAAAAACAAAAAACAGTAGGAAGAATCAACAAAACCAAAAATTGTTTCTTCTAAAAGATCAACAAAATTGACAAAGGAAAAAAAGAAGATGCAAATAAATAAAATCAGAAATGAGAGGTGGGGCATTATCTCTGACCCTGCAGAAATGAGATCATAAGTGGATACTATGTATGCCAACAAACTAGACAATGTAGACAAAATGGACAAATTCCTAGAAGCACATGGGGAACCTACACTGATCATAGAAGAAACAGAAGACCTCAACAAACCAATCACAAGTAAACAGATCGAAACAATCATCAAATAGATGAAAAAGCCCGGGACCGTCTGGCTTCACAGGTCAATTCTACCATTCATTCACAGACGATCTAATTGCAATTCTTGCTTAAGCTCTTCCAAAACATTGCACAGGAAGGAATGATACCAAATTCATTCTATGAAGCCAACATCACCCTAATTCCAAAACCAGGTAAAGATTAGACAAACAAAGAAAATTACAGATCAATTTCTTTAATGAATATAGATGTAAAAATCCTCAACAAAATACTTGCAAACTGAATCCAAAAGCACATTGAATTATATACCATGATCAAGTGAGATTTACCCCAAGTATGCAACAGTGGTTCAACACAAGAATATAAATTAGTGTCATAAATCACATTAATAAATTGAAGGAGAAAAAATCACGATCCTCTTGATTGATGCAGAAAAGGCATTTGACAAAATGCAGCATCCTTTCCTGATAGAAACACTCCAAAAGATAGGAATAGAAGGACACTTTCTCAACATGGTAAAGTACATGCATGAAAAATCCGTAACTAGCATTGTACTGAACAATGAAAACTGAAAGCTTTCCCACTGAGATCGGGAACAAGACAAGGATGCCCACTATCACCATAATTCAATATTGTTCTATAAGTTCTACCTAGAGCAATTAGGCAAGAAAAAGAAAGAAAAGGCACCCTGATAGGAAAGGAAGAAGTAAAACTGTTGCTATTCACTAATGATATGATCCTATATCTAGAAAATCCCAAAAAATCCACAACAGAACTACTAAACTAATAGATGAGTTCTGCAAAGTGGTGGGATATAAGATTAATATGCAAAAATCACTAGTGATTCTGTATACTACTGGTGAGCAATCTGAGGAGGAAATCAGGGGAAAAATTGCATTTATAATAGCAACTAAAAGAATCAAACATTTAGGAATAAACTTAACCAAGGACATAAAGGACCCATATTCAGTGAGCTACAAAACATTGCTAAAAAAAAACAAAGAAGAATTAAATAAACGGAAGGACATTCCATGTTCATGGATTGGAATACTAACTATACTTAAGATGTCAGTTTTGCTCAAACAGATTTACAGATTCAACGTAATCCCAATAAAATTCCCAACAGCCTTTTTTTAAATTTCAGAAATGGAAAAGCCAATTGTCAAATTTATTTGGAAGGGTAAAGGGCCCAAAATAGCCAAAAATGTCTTTGAAGAATAAAGTTGGAGGACTCTCACTTCCTGACTTTAAAGCATATTACTTAGTTACAATGGTAAAAACAGCATGGTACCGGTAAAAGATATACATATTGGCCAATGGAACTGAATCAAGAACTCAGGAATAGACCCCTCACATCTACGATCAAGTGACTTTTGACAAGGCTGTCAAGCTTACCCAGCTGAGCCAGAACATTCTATTCAACAAATGATGTTGGGAGAACTGGCTATCCATAGCTAAAAGAAAAAAGGAGGACCCTTATCTCACATCTTATACAAAACTTAACTCAAAATGGATCAAGGACCTACATATAAAAGCCACAGCCATAAAACTTCTAGAAGAAAATACGGGGAAACATCTTCATGATCATTTGGTAAGCAGTAGTTTCTTAAACCTTACACCCAAAGCACAAGCAATGACAGAAAAAAAAAATAGACGCATGGAACCTCCTCAGAATTAAGTGCTTTTGTTCTTCAAAGTACTTTGTCAAAAAAGTAAAAAGGCAGCCTGCTCAGTGGGAGAAAATATTTGGAAACCACATATCCAGCAAGGATTTGATATCCATGTTATATAAAGATATCATACAACTCAATGATAAAAAGACAAACAACCCAGTTAAAAAAATGGGTAAAAGACTTGAATAGACATTTCTCTGAAGAGGAAATACAAATGGCTAAAAGGCACATGAAAAAATATTCAACAATTACTAGCTATTACGGAAATGCAGATCAAAACTACAATGGGATACCATTTCACACTTTATAGAATGGTCTTCATTAAAATAAAAACAGCAGAAAACTACAAGTGCTGGAGAGGATGTGGAGAAATAGCAGCCCTCCTTCACTGTTGGTGGGGAATGTAGAATGGTGCAGCCTCTGTGGAAGACAGTTTGGCAGTCTTCCTCAAGAAGCTGAATATAGATCTGCCATATGATCTAGCAATCCTTTATTAGGGATACATTCAGCAGAACTGAAAGCAAAGTCACGACCTGACAGTTGCACAACAATGTTCATAGCAGCACTATTCACAATTACTAATATATGGAACCAGTCCAAATGTCCATCAGCTGATAAATGGCTAAACAAAATGTGGTATTTACATACAATGGAATACTATTCAGCTGTAAAAAAGAAATGAAATCAGGATGCATATTACAATGTGGATGAACCTTGAGGATATGTTGTGCAAGATAAACCAGACACAAAAGGACAAATATTGTATGGTCTCACTAATATGAACTAAATATGGTGAGTAAACTCATGGAGGCAAACTCTAGAGTATAGGTTACTAGGAAATAGAATGCGGGTTGAGAATGTAAGCTAATGCTCAACATATACAGAAATTTTAATAAGATTTATTGTAAAAGTGTGGAAATAAATAGAGTTGATGGTAACACATTATAGTTAGTATAACTAATACTGCTAATTTTGTAAATGAGATTGTGGCTGAATGGGGTAGTCTGTGGACATAAATGTCAATTGAAAGAAAACTAGAGAATAATCTAGGATATGTATAACTGATTTCTGTGGTGGATGAAAATTGTGGTTAATAGTATAAATATAAGAATGTTCTTTTACAAAGTGTTAAGAATATGGTGATACATGGGGAAATTACAGCTAATGTAATTTATGGACTATGGTTAACAGTAATATTGTAATACTTTTGCAGTAATGGCAAAGAAGATATTATCAATTCTAAGAGACAACTATATGGTGTGTTAGGGAGTATGGGAGTTTTCCTTTGGAGTAATCATTCTAAAATTCACTGAAGTGATGATAGCATAACTCTGATGAAAATGAGAGTCACTGAGTGTACCCTTTGAATGGATTGTACAAAGCATGGGACTGTATAACACAGGGAATCCAGGGTGGGAGATGGACTATGGTTAACAGGACAGAAATGGGAACAGTCTCTCATGAACTATAACAAATGATTAATACTAATTCTGGGTGTTAATCGGGTGGGTTGAGCGAAAATACACAAAATGTGTACAATATGGGCTATAGTTAGTAGTAATATTTTGACTGCTATTTCATAATTTGTATCAAATGTTTCACAGCAATGCAAGGTGTTGGTGGTGGGATTATGTATGGGAGTTCTGTAGGATGATATGCATGTTTTCTTGGTAAGTCACAACTTTTACTATACACTTATTGTTTATGTATGGTCATGTATGATTGATATATACTTCAATAAAATTTTATAAAAAATAATACCTATTATTTATTAAGCACATACTACATTCTATCACTCTAAGTTTTATATGTACTTTATATTTATTAACTCAGTTAATCTAACAGCCAGTGAAGTAGATCCTAGTATTATCCTCATTTTACAGATGAGAACATTGAAATGCTGAGAGATTAAGGATTTTGTCCTAAATCATTCACTGGCAGTGCCATGATTTACCCAATCCTCAAACTCTAGAACTCATGCTCTTAAAAGTTACACTCTAGGGAGTGGATGTGGCTCAAGCAGTTGAGTGCTTGCTTCCCATGTGGGAGGTCCTGGTTTGGTTCCCAGGGCCTCCTAAAAACAAAAAACAAAAAAACAAACAATAAGCAAACAACCAAAAAAACCAATTCAGGGGAGCCGATGTGCCTCAGTGGTTGATCACTGGCTTCCCAAATACACGGTCCCAGGTTCAATTCCTGACCTGGGTACCTAAAAAAAATAGTTACTCTCTGCTGCCTCCCAGTGTAACTTACTGGTTAAAAATGAGATGGGAAATGATGGGGAACGCCCATAGTCAACTATAATTTTTGTAGCCCTTAGTAACTTTCTGATTACTATTTTTTTTAAGTTATTCATCTTTTTTTTTTTAATTTATTTTTTTATTGGTTTTGTAAAAATATTACATTAAAAAAATATGAGGTCCCATTCGACCCCACCACCCCCACCACACCCCTCCCCCCCCCCCCCCAGCAACACTCACTCCCATCATCATGACACATCCATTGCATTTGGTAAGTACATCTCTGGGCATCTCTGCACCTCATGGTCATTGGTCCACATCATGGCCCACACTCTCCCCCATTCCATCCAGTGAGCCCTGGGAGGATTTACAATGTCCGGTGATTGCCCCTGAAGCACCATCCAGGGCAACTCCAAGTCCCAAAGGCGCCTCCACATCTCATCTCTTCCTGCCATTCCCCATACCCATCAGCCACCATGTCCACTTTTCCCACTCCATTGCCACCTTTTCTCTGAGGTCCTTGGATTGGTTGTGTCCATTGCACCTCTATGTCAAGAGGAGGCTCAGATTCCACATGGTTACTGGATGCAATCCTCCTGCTTTCAGTTGTAGGCACTCTAGGCTCCATGGTGTGGTGGTTGCCCTTCTTCAATTCCATCTTAGCTGAGTGAGGTGAGTCCAATAATTCAGATTGTAGGAGCTGGAGTCTGTTGAGGCTCAGGGCCTGGCTATCATATTGTCAGTAAAAAGATTCAATCCCCTAAATATATCTTAAACCCCAATACCAACTACAATTCCAGTAAAGTAGCATGATAGTCTTATGAAAAGAGATCCCCTCTGGGTTCAGTTTCATCACGCAGAAACACCAGCTCCATAGAAGGGCCATCTGACATGGCAGTGAACCCTATCTGCCATGACCGTAGAACCCGTGGATCCCTTTAGCCCTCAAAGGAACCAATACCTGGGGATTGTATCTACTTTATCTGTCTCTTAGACTCTGCTCAGTTGTGCATAAGGGCAATCCTTCTGACAGCCTCCAGACTCTTTTTTTTTAGAGACTCATAGCCATATAAACTCATTTCTCCTTTCTATTTCCCCCTTACATTAGATCAAACAGCATTTTAAAGTCATATTATTCCATGTAGACAGGGATATTCTACTGATCCGCATACTTTCTGATTACTGTTGATTTACCTCTTTATTGTGTGTGTTCCCTATACCTCAAACAAAACAAAGCAATGACACCAGAAACCCACTTGCTTTTCTCCCATTCTATTATAATGAATGATAACATGATCAAGTCATTGAAATAAAATCTGGAATTAATCATAGACTCTTTTCCCCCATATCTAATTGTCAGGCTTATCAATTAAAAAAATATCTTTGGAATTTGTCTTCTTTCTATCTCTATATCATTTGCTCTAGTTGAAGCCTTGATCATTCCTCAACTCTGCTAATATATAGTTGAACATCTTTACTGGTTTTCCTGAACCCAGTTGTCCCATCCTTCAATCTACTCCTCCCACTGTTACCAACAATGAATACTGATAATGATCATCTAATATTAGTCCTGTGATTGAAGTCCTTCAGTCATTCCCCCTCATTTTCCTTTTTTTAGATTTATTTATTTATTTATTTCTCTCCCCTCCCCACCTCTACCCCAGTTGTCTGTTCTCTGTGTGCATTTGCTGCGTGTTCTTTTGTCTGCTTCTTTTGTTGTCAGCAGCATGGGAATCTTGTGTCTCTTTTTTTTGTTGTTGCATCATCTTGCTGTGTCAGCTCTCTGTGTGTACAGTACCATTGCTGGGCAGGCTGAACTTTCTTTCGTGCTGGGCGACTCTCCTTATGGGGCGCACTCCTTGTGTGTGGGGCTCCCCTATGGAGGGGACACCCCTGCGCGGCATGGCATTCCTTGTGCGCATCAGCACTGCGCGTGGGCCAGCTCCATACGGGTCAAGGAGGCCCGGGGTTTGAATGGCGGACCTCCCATGTGGTAGACAGACACCCTATCCACTGGGCCAAGTCCGCTTCCCACCCCCTCCATTTCAAGATAAATCCAACCTCCCAGGTGATCCCAGTGCTTAACACAGATATATTTCAAAAGTCAGAATTTTTTTTATTTTAGGAAGGTAATGTAACATATAATATAATACTGATTCTGGATTAGCACTTTGTAATCAACTTTAATATTTCTGCATCAAAGAGTATAACTTTACTCCAAGTGGAATGAAGACTATAGATTCCAGTCAGTACAGGTCAGGTTTTGCTGCTAAATGAGTTACTGGAAATTGTTAATTTTCAGCTTTTGGGATTTTAGAATTTGAATGAGAGATTGTATGTGGCCTTTGTAGATATCCAGTGGTGTGCTGGAGCTGGCTTGCACCAACTGTAAAGAACCCATTTTGTGAATCTCTTCCTAACTCTGCAGTCAGTAATGTCATGTTGATACTTGAAATCAGCCATGGTGGGAATATTTACATCATGGACATCAGCATATGCAAAAAACTGTAGTCTTGTTTTCCCCCTTGCAGAACCAATTGTTAAAAATCGTCAGCACAGCACTGTTATCAGCATGGCACTATCTAATATATATTAATAGATGTAGTATATTTGTATGTTTTTCCATCATGGTAAACCAACTTTGTGGTGGAAAGCCAAAGACCAAGATTTTTAGGGAAGCATAGAATATAAAAATGAAGATGGTCGAGAGGAAGGCAGTAAGAAATAGTGGGGAAAATGGGGGCTTTGCAATCAAACTATCCTGGGTTCAAATTCTGATTCCATCATTTACAGACTGTGATCCTGGGCAAATCATTTACCTTCTCTGGGCCTCAGTTTACACATTTGAAAAATGGGGAATGGGAAAATCTTCCTCTTCAGGTTGTTTTTAGAATTAGATATCATATGCAAAATACTTGACATAGGATGACAGAAAACATTTTTTGTTTACTATAAGCTTTTTTTTTCTGAAGGTGTTTATCTCTGTAGACATGACTCCCAATCTCTAAATTTTTTAGTGCATCCACAGAAAATACCATGCAGTTTAGCATTTGGGTGTTCTCCAGTTGATTCATCTTATGTGTCAATTAGATATGCATTTCTTATAAAGACGTGGTTCTTAACTTCTCTTGAATATAAATTATAAATTAATATTGTATGTATTTTTCCATGAAAAGCTTTTAGTCATTCATTTAATCAACATTTATTGAGTATTTAGTATATGTTAATGTGCTATATGCTAACGATAGATTAATAAGACAAAGACCTTCCTTGTAGTTTAGTGGGATGATAGATAGGCAAGGAAACCAATTATTTAAATGCACTGAGGTTAGGAAGCTTTTGAATGATGGTGAGAAATGATGGCGAAATGAATTAAGGTGTAGTGGTAGTAGGAATGGAGAAGAGATCATCCTACTCAAAGATAAAGCCTGCAGAAATGGGTAACTTGAGAGTGATCATGCTTTCTCCCCAACCCACTCACGATCTCTGGCTTTGCTTTGTGGCTAGGTGAGGGTGCCATTTATCAAGACAAGATGTACATGAAGAGGAGAGGTTTTTTAAATATATATTTTTTTATTAGAGAAGTTGTGAGCTTACAAAACAATCATGTATGTGCAATCATCACCTCAGTGAATTTTTTAACACTTCCCTTATTCTGAAAGAAAAAATCCCATACCCCCCTATTACTTACCCTTTGCATTGAAATAGTACATCTTTGACAATGATGCAAGAATATTACAGGGAGAAGATGTAGCTCAAGTAATTGAGCACCTGCTTCCCATGTACAAGGACCTGGGTTCAACCTCCGGTACCACCTAAAAGCAAAACAAAACAAACAATAAAAAAACCAACTTAGGAGAACCCATGTAGCTCAGTGGTTGAGTACCCGCTTCCCACATATGAAGTCCCAGGTTCAGTCCCCAGCCTGGGTACCTGAGGAGAAAAGAATATTACAATATTGCTAACTATAGTCCATAAGGTAACATTAATTGTATTTTTCCCATGCATCACCATATTCTTACCCCCTTGTAATAGTGACATACATTTATTCTATTTTATAGAAGTACATTCTCGTGTTTGTACTATGCACAATCCTCATCCACCTCCAGGTTCACTATGTTATTCAGTCCCTAGGTTATTCTCTACCTTTCTTTCAACTGACATTTACGTCCCTATATTACAAGGAGTAGATTTTGAGCAGAAGATGATAGATGCAGTTTCAGACTTTCGTAGTTTTGAGGTGCCCATAAGGGCATATGGGCAGGGTGTCCAGATAATTTATCATACAAACTTGAACACTTATGAGAGTGAATACAAGGTGCTATTATTAAATAAGCCACGGCAGTAGGTATAAACTGGACCTGTCCTGGACAAACCAGGATGTGTTTTATACACAGGTAAAGAATGTCAAGCAGAAAACATTGGAGATGAAACTACCTAGAGAGAATACAGAGAGTTAAAAGAACAGTGAATTAAGTGGAGTCCTGAGAAAATACTTAAGAGGAGGAAAAGAATGTGGCCATTGAGGCAAGAGGAACCAACACCTGGAGAGAATGACCTTACAGAATCCCTGGGAGGAGTCAATCATTTTATTTTGTCTTGTCTTTTGTTTTAAGGGAGGGGCCCCTTTGAGAGACTCCTCATCAGGTAATGAGTATCTGTAGTGAGAGGTTATGGACTTGAAGAAAGAGGGTTTTTACCTTTTATTAGAATGATATATTTAAATGATTTCTTCTGTATTAGGATATAAATCCTCCTGAGCACTTCTGTTTTATAGTAACTTGTCCAAAATGTGTTCATTAATATCCAGTTTAGATCCAGATGCCAGTTCATATCGTATTTTATCCTCTTGTTATATTTTATTTTGTATAATTATGAGAGATAAGCACATTTAGCTGTAATATTGAAAACTATAAAACAGCATTCTTTTTCTTCCTTAGAAAATTGAGCCCTTTAGGAATCCAACAGCATTGCCTGGCTGTTTTCCCCATGACATTTTATTATGAAAACTTTTAAACACACAGAATGGAAAAAATTATCTACCACCTCAATTCTACAATTATCATTTTGCTGTATTTGCTTTATCACATATTTCTCCATCTATCCATCCCCTTAGTTGTCCATCAAGCCATCTTATTGTTTTAATGCATTTCAAGTAGATTGGCTGGCTGTTTTTCTGAAAAGTCTTATTTTTGGGTTTTGGTGGGTTTTTTTTGGATGTTGAAATTAAAGTGTCAACTCATTTTGTGCAGATGTTTCCAGTTGATCCTCCTCTCTATTTTTAGAAAAATGCAGTTGCTAATAATCACTATCAAACATACATTTTAAAAAAGTTTGGTAATTAGTGGTAAGTCTGTTTAGTGCCTGCTTTCTCAACTGCTTTATAATCTAGACACTTGCAAATTTTAAAGTTGTCAGAAAATAATTTCTAGTGTTTTATTACACTGTTTTTAATAATCTAATATTTACTCATATTATATGGTTTTCAGAGTGGAGAGATCTACAGACCAAGTCATCAAGCCAGTCAATGTGGGAGCCCTATCAAAATGGGTTGGGAAGATACCTCCAGATGTTTTACAAGATATGGCAGTGATTGCACCCATGCTGGCCAAACTTGGATATGACCCATATGCCAATCCACCTAACTATGGAAAACCTGATCCCAAAATCCTTGAAAACACTAGAAGGGTAAGTGAAGTTTTTTAAGTGAACTGAGATAATAGGATCTGGAACCCTGCAATTTGGGTCCTGAAAAGTTCTTTCTTATATTCTTTCCTGCTTTTTTATGACCAACAAGTTATTTTAAATTAGAAAAATTCTATTCATAAAATGCTTTATCAACAGAAACCTTCCTTTGCATTTTAAGGATGATTCTGGCTCTTCCCAAGAACTGTGGAAACAGTTGTTTAAATGTATTTTTTAATCAATTTCTAGTACTACTTACTATTGTGAAGATTTATTCTCATAGCTGATTATCACAAATTTGCATCATCACCAGACTTGTTAGTGATCTCATTTATTTCTGGTTTCCTTTTTCTTTAAATCTAATGACTACTTTACTTTCAAACCTTTGTTTAAAGCTAATTGCCTAAAGAGGAGGTATATCTGTCTAGCATGCCACTTTTATAATCCTTGATAATCTCTCAGTAATTGGTAATTCATCTATTTTCCTTTCCACAATACTGAAAGGGTTTTTATAAACCAAGATACATATACAAATGATATGTTGATGTTTCCCAGGCAGTTGACATTATAGTTTTCCTATGCAGGTGGCTTAGCTAGATGATTCTTGGCTATGTTGGGTGGTAGGTTGGGAAGAATGCTGTGGTTTGTATCCATGTGACTAGAGAATTTGTTTCATACACACTTGTGGCTTTTAAAAGAGTTACAAAATGCAAAATAAACCTGTTTTTCTATCTCTCTCGATCTCTGAAGTAACAAATAGTTTTGAGGAAGAAAAGATAAAATCTGAAGCGTAATTGTATTTCCACTTCCTTGTGATATGTGTTCAAGCTGATATTCTTGTTATGTAGGACTAGATTTCATAGGCCTTGTTGAAACCCAAATCCTATGTATATCTTCAAAGCATTCTTACCTGTAAAAGCTCAGATGCCAATATATCCAGCACTGGTGATGGTGAGGTTTCATAAAGTAATGCTTAAAAAGTGATCTTCAGTTGTCAGCTGTGACATGAAAATGGGTTCCAGAGTAAACAGTAACTCAGGAAATCATTCACTATTTATGGAATGAAAATTTACCTTTAGTTGGGAATAGAAATAAAAGTTCCAGGCCTTAAAAAGTGCTGGTTTTAATAAAATTCTGAGTAGTCTAGAAGTATTGGTGCTTTGAGTCAGCACATTTTTGGGACATTTTGCCCAATTTTGGACAGAAAATCATGTGCTTCATGGTTGCTGTGACTCAGATGGTAACTGGAAATGAAATGCTAATATATTCCATACTCTATCTTACCATGGTCTCTAACCCTCAAATTATAGCACTTTTAAGTAAATAGTGCCCTCTAAGTTATATCCTTAGCTTTCTCTCTCTCCCATATGTTCTTAACCTTTTTAGGCTTACAAAGCTATTTGAAAATCTGATGAAACCTATATACCCCCACCTCAGAAATATGGATAGTTACATACATATACAGAATTTTTCCCACATTTTCAGTGAATTCATAGATGTTTCTGAAGCCCATCAGATTAAGGACTTCTGTTTTATAGCCTCCTTGATCAAGGCCATTCACACATATGGCATTGATTGCAGCCTATTTGTTAAATGATCATAAATCTCCATCCCCCAATGTGTCTTTTTCCTGCACCTCAGACTCATTTCTAGCAGCCTTCTGTATATCGTCACCTGGATGCTCTCAAGAACCTCAAACTCTGGGTCCAAAATTGAACTTACTATTCAAACTTGTTCCCTGATAAACAGGAGCTAGGTGGAATTGTGCACTCAACTGAGCAGGAATCCAGAGTGGGCGTGGGGATGAGGCTGTGTTCATCTGTACTTGTCCTATCTTGGACCAGTGAGGAACAGAATTCTCAGGGGCATGTATCAAAGCCACAAAACAGTTCAACAACTTGATTACTAAACCTGAAGAGTGAGCCAGAAAGTATATCCAAGTATAAATGGAAACTTGATTATATAGTACTAGGAAAGAATAACCATATTCTTTCCTCTGTCAGGCACCTAGGATGACTGGCTGATCATTCAGATGTCACAGTGAGTCAAGCTGAGCTAGGACTGAGCAGTGGCTTTAATAAATTTCAGTTTACTCCTGGATTCAAATGAGTCTATGGAAATTTGATCTTTAACCCAACTCTCTACTTGCAGTGTGCTGTAGATAAGGGGTTGATTTTTTTGATTTATTAGCCAAAGGAGTGCTTTGCAAAGTACCAGAAATCTGTTGGGTTTTAGAAAGGGTATTCATTTGGGGTAAAAGCTTACAGTTACAAGGCACTAAAGAGTCCAATTCAAAGTACCATAAGACATATTTTCTCACCCAAAGTCTATTGCCACATGTTGACGCAAGGTGGTGGGCAATGTCTGCAAAGGTTCAGCCTTCTTCCCTCTTAAGGCTCCATGGGTCCATCTTCTTCCGATCTCAACTGTAGGCTGGCATAAGGCTTATCTCTCTTCCCAGGGCTCATTTCTTTCCAGACACAGCTGCTCTGTTCTCTTTACAAGGTCAGCTGTAAGCTCTCGGGCAAAATGACTCAACCGTCTTCCCCAGGCCTCTGCCATGTCTATGGAGCTGTCGCTCTTCCTCCATGTATCTTCTCTATATATCTGCTTCTCTGTGTTCTTGATTGAGTGTCCATTTATATAGCCACCAAGGGGGCTGGGACTCAACCCTGCACACCCTAATGACATGATCTAATCAATGTCTTAATCTTGATTTAATCAATTAAATGTGAAGCCTTTGAATTTAAATCAATCAAAAGGTATCATGGGGAGCAGATGTGGCTCAAGTGATTGGGCTGCCATCTACCATATGGGAGGACTTGGTTTCAACCCCCAGGGCTTCCTGATAAAGCCTTGCCATGCCCACATGGGGAGTGACACAGCAAGATGATGATGCAACAAAAGAGAAACATGGGAGAGTTAAGGCGAGACCAACAGAAACCAGGAACTGAGGTGGCACAAGTGACAGGGAACCTCTCTCTCACATTGGAGGTCCCCAAAATTGAATCCCAGTGAAACCTAGAGGAGAAGAGAAGAGAAACAAACACAGAAGATCACACAGCAAGGGGACACAGACAGCAAATGGGGGGGGGGGGGACGGTGAAAAAAATAAATGAATCTTTTAAAAAAAGGTATCATGTCCAGAGGAACAGATCAGTTTACAAACATAGTATCTCTTTTTGGAATTCATAAATAATCTCAAACTGCCACAATCTCATTAAAATTTTAGCTGGGAAGCTTAAATTAATTTATTTCACCTATAGATTGCAATTGCAGCAGGCTACTGGAACATAAGCACCACACAAAATTGGGAGATCTCTCTCTCTCTGCTCTCTAGCTTTGTCCTCACTGCCACTTAGCACAATTCCCTTGAGGTAGAATTGTCAGGCTGAGATTTGCTTTTATACTTGGGGCTCTTCCAGATTCTAGTCCATCAAATCAGTCCACATTATCACTAAGAGTTCAGCTTCTTTCTTTATGACTCAGCAAAATCTTTTCACCTAAGGTAGGCCTCCTTTTCTACCCACATGTACCCAGACCAGGCAGTTGATTCAAGGTAGAAAGAGGCTCTTTTCTCACCTATGAAAAACTCATCCTTCTCTGGAATTTGGTCCATTTGCATCAGCTGCTCTTTGATGACTCTAAAGAAAAGCATGGTGTTTAGTTTTCAGGTATTTTCATGTTTTATTGGGAGCACTGGTTTTTTGAGACTTTCTGCATTCTAAACAGAATGAAATTCCTTAGAATGGCCTTAAGACTGCCTTCTTCCCCCAACCTTCTTTTCACCTTATCTCTCTTTATTCTAGTCCCACCACCTTCTTGCCTTTCAATCCTTTAGCACATTTTTAAACCTCTATGCCTTTGTACTTGCTGTTCCTTCTGCCTTGAATGTCCCGCTTCTCCTCTTCAGCTTGTAACTTTGTCCTTCAAGAGGCAGCTCAAATGATACTCTTCTGGGCCACAGGTTCTTCTATTATATTTTGTACCTAACTTTATTCTTGCAGTTATCACACTGTATTGTTATTATTTTTAGACTAAGGACTTTTTAGACTAAGGACTTTTCCTGGGTAAGGACCACATCATAAACATTTTGTATACTGAGCACCAAACTTGACAATTGGTAGGTGTTCAGTTGTTTTTGACAAAATAAACCTTAGACATAGGAATATGAATACTTATGTAACCATAAAAGCTATATGCTTGTATGAGCTCTTATAGACAATGATTATGGCTCAGCTCACTGGTATTCTACTCTGATTATGTGTCCATTACACAGAGGTGGGTCTCCAGTGGCTGTAGCAGTGCTTTATGACTGTATCAGTCTAGGTTCACTTGGGAAAAGAAAGCTACTATAAGTATTATAGGAGTGAGGGGTTTTATATATTAATTAAGATTTGCACAAATGTGGAATGGCATGGGAAGTAAAGGCCTGCAAACTTTTTATTGTATACTTTGGTTTAAAAGAAAGGTGAAGAATGACTAGATACAGCTACAACTGAAGGATTAGAACAATAGGTATTAATGATTTCTTTAAATTGAGACACTGGAGTGGGTAGAAAACCAGAGCCTGGAGAGAAGTCCTAGAAGCTGCATCTAGCTGCCAAAGTGGGATTAAGTGTGGGAGCCTGTTGGAGGGTGTGCTGATGAAGTGAGGGCTTTTTCATGGTTCTCTTAAGAATAATGTGTTTGTTTTTTTTTTAAAAGATTTATTTATTTATTTAATTTCCCCCCCTCCCCTGGTTGTCTGTTCTTGGTGTCTATTTGCTGCGTCTTGTTTCTTTGTCCGCTTCTGTTGTCGTCAGCGGCACGGGAAGTGTGGGCAGTGCCATTCCTGGGCAGGCTGCTCTTTCTTTTCACGCTGGGCGGCTTTCCTCACGGGCGCACTCCTTGTGCGTGGGCTCCCCCACGCGGGGGACACCCTTGCGTGGCACGGCACTCCTTGCGCGCATCAGCGCTGCGCACGGCCAGCTCCACACGGATCAAGGAGGCCTGGGGTTTGAACTGCGGACCTCCCATATGGTAGACGGACGCCCTAACCACTGGGCCAAAGTCCGTAAGAATAATGTGTTTTGCTTCATTTCCACTTTCCAGATCTCATGCAAGTTTCTTGCATTGACAGACTGCCTCTGACCCAGAACCACACAGAAGAGGGCATTCTGGGAAACTTAATTTTCAGCCTTAGATAGTAGTGTTGATGTTGGTGCCAGTTTATCATCAACAATCCAGTATAGTCCACTCCTTTGTCAATATGGCATGCATTTTAACCATATTTAACATCCAAATAAAGATAAAATGATATTATGCTTCCAGTTAATATGATCCAACTATCCATTATAAAATTGACAGCATGCTAACCATCTCCCCAAAAAAGGAGACACACTATGTTTCATATGTCATTTTATTCATTTTTGGGTGATATTTATGTTCTCTGCTAGCTGAATCATGCTCTCTCTTTGCTATCTGAAACTTAAATATTGTGATATAGGACTGGCTGTTATCAACAGACCTTGTATTATGTAATATGGGCATGAGAAAAAGGTGGGGGGCTTAGTTAACATATTCATATCAAAATAAGGAAGAGTTTGTTGGCATACAGCTGTTCATGTTCATAGTATCCTTTTCTGATCCTTTTTATTTCTATAGGGTCAGTAGTAATGTCCCCACTCTCATTTCTGATTTTATTTATTTTCATCTTTTCTTCTGTGCAGGCAAGGTTAGAATTTGGCAATTTTAATGACCTCTTCAAAGAACTGACTTAGTTTTGTTAATTCTCTTTTTTTTTTTCTCTCTCTTGATTTTATTTATTTCTGTTCTAATCTTTGCTATTTCTTTCCTGCTGGCTGCTTTGGGGTTAGTTTTCTGTTCTTTTTAAAATTCCTCCAGGTGTGCAGTTAGGGCTTTATCTGTGAATACTTTAAACTCTACCTCATTTTTGAAGGACAGTTTTGCCAGATAAAGAAATTTGGGGGGCTGTTTTTTCTTTTTCATACCTTGAATATATCATACACTGCCTTCTCACCTCCATTGTTTCTGATGAGAAATCGGCATTTAGTCTTATTGATATACCCTTGTATGTAACAAATCACTTTTCTCTTACCGTTTTCAGAATTCCCTCTTTATCTTTGGCATTTGACATTCTAGTTAGTATTGTTTTAGAGTAGGTCAATTAGACTTTATTCTGTTTGGAGTACATGGCATTTCTTGGACATATTTATGTCTTTCATAAGAGTTGGGAAGTTTTAGGGGCCATTATTTCCTCAAATATTCTTTCTGCCCCTTTTCCTTTTCTCCTTCTGGGACACCCATGGCATGGATGTTTGTATGCCTCATGCTGTGACTCAAATCCCTGAGAGTCTGTCTTATTTTTTCTATTCTTTTCTCTTTTTGTTCTTCTGACTGTACGATTTCGGTTGTCTTATCTTCTAGCTCACGGATTCTTTCTTCTGCCTGTTCAGTGTACTTTTAGTCTCCACTATTATGCCTTTTATCTCCATTATTTCTGTTATGTTTCTTTTTATACTTTCATGTTCTTCTTTATGCTAACACATTGTCTTCTTAATATCCTTTATCTCTTTATGCATGTTTTCCTTCATGTCCTTGAAATGATTTAGAAGATTTATCTGAACATCTTTGATTAGTTGTTCCAAATTCTGAGTCTTCTCTGAAGTTTTAATTTATTCCCTTGACTGAGCCATATCTTCCTGTTTCTTAGTATAGCTTGTGATTTTTTTTTATATCTTTTATCTGGTTCTTGCCCTGGATGTGCAGTGCAGTTTTAAAGATTACACTTTTTGTGCAGTTGTTTCACCTCCAGGAGAGAGCTTCTTTTTCTCTGTTCCTTCTCTAGGAATCTTGGTCTGTTCCATTTATTTTTGTGTAGACTTTTCTTCTCACTTCCTATGATTTGTTTAAATTCTTTCCCTTACTCAGTGCCTTGTTTTCCTTATACTTTTCAGTTCTGAGACCCATCATATCTTATAGCAGCTCAGTTTAATGCCCCTGCCCTTCTTTTCCCTCTTTGTGAGGCTTTGCTGCTTCTAGTTTCTTCTCCATTAGAGTATCCAGCCCCGGGGAGCCAGATGGAATCAATCCAGAAAAGTGGGTCACTTCACAAAAGTCTGTTTTGTCTTTAGGTAGTCCAGCCAACTGAAACTGGACTGGTCACAACTGTTCTTATCAGCCATTCTATGGCCGTCTCTCTCTTTTTTTCTTCCCATGAGGACCCTTTTCTATACAGCCCTCCTCAGTGGCTCATGTTCCTCCCTGGGTCTCTGCAGCCTTAGGTTCCTTGGATATGTGTGGAGTTCTAACTTGATGCTGTGATTTGGTCTACAGTTTCTGTCTGCAGTGAGAGGGACTCAGGGTCATGCTGCATCTGTGTGGCTCTCAAGCCCTGCAGGACCAAGTGAGGCAGAGGCAAAATGGAAACTGACTGGTGGTCTGGGATGAATTTCTCCTACCTGAAATTTTTCTGTTTCTTTGATCCAGCATTTGTGGAGTTGTTCTCCAGCCTCTACCATTCCACAGAGTTTGAAGCAAGTGGAATCTGTCCTTTTAGTGCGAATTTCTGGGGATGCTTTTTTAAGGGATGTTTATATCACCATGTTGATGATGTCACTTGTCAGTTGATTTTTGACAGGAGTGCCAAGACAATTCAATGAGGAAAGAACAGTTTTTCAACAAATAGTGCTGGACCAACTACATATCCATGTACAATGAAATAAAGTTGGACCCCTTCTCTATAACATCCAGAAAAATGAACTTGAAAGGAACCATAAACCTAAATGTAAGAGGTGAAACTATTAAAACTCTCAGAAGAAAACAGGGGCAAATCTTCATGGCCTTGGATTTGACACTTGTTTCTCAGTTCTGACACCAAAAACACAAGCGACAAAAGAAAAATTAGATAGATTGGACTGCAGCTAAGTTAAAAACTTTTCTTCTGAAAATGATATTATTGGGAAGCAGACTTGGCCCAATGGATAGGGCATCCGTCTACCACATGGGAGGTCCGCGGTTCAAACCCCGGGCCTCCTTGACCCGTGTGGAGCTGGCTCATGCGCAGTGCTGATGTGCGGAAGGAGTGCTGTGCCACGAGGGGTGCCCCCCTTATAGGGGGTGCAAGGAGTGTGCCCCATAAGGAGAGCTGCCCAGTGCGAAACAAAGTTCAGCCTACCCAAGAACGGTGCTGCCCACATGGAGAGCTGACACAAGATGATGCAACAAAAAGAAACACAGATTCCTGTGCCGCTGACAACAACAGAAGCAGCAGACAAAGAAGAACATGCAGCAAATGGACACAGAGAACAGATAGCTGGTGGGGGGGCGGGGGGAGGGAGAGAAATAAATAAAAATCTTTAAAAAAAAAAAAAGATATTATTAAGTGAAAAGACAACCCACAGAATGGTATTTAAGGACTGATATCCAGAATTTATAAAGAATTCTTAAAATAAAACAGGTCACTCATTATAAAAATAGGCAAAGAATTTAAATAGACATTTCTCCAAAATGATGTACATGTGGCCAATAAGCACATGAAAAGATACTCAAAATCATTACACATTAGGAAAATACAAATTAAAAACACGATGAAATACCACCCCACACCCACTAGGATGGATAGTATTTTTCAAAAAAAACCAAAATAATTAGCATTGGTGAGCATACAGAGAAATTGGAACCATTATACATTGATGATGGGAATGTAAAATAGGGCAACTGCTGTGAAAACAGTCTGGTAGTTCTTCAAAAAGTTAAACATGGAGAATATGACCCAGAAATTCCACTTCTAGGTAGATACCTCAAAGAAATGAAGGCATACATCCACATGAAAACTTATAAATGGGTGTTCATGGCAGCACTATGAAGAACAGGCAAAAAGTGAAAACAGCCCAAATATCCATCACCTGATGAGTAGATAAACAAAATGTGATGTATCCATAAAATAGAATATTACTCAGCATAAAAAGGAATGAACTATTGATTGATGATGCTACATGGATGAAGCTTGAAAATATTATGCTAAGTGACAGAAGCCAGTCACAAATAACCATACAGTGTATGATAACATTTAAATCAAAAGTCCAGAATAGGGAAATCTATAGTGTGGTGGCCTGTGTTGGAGATACGAGTGAGAGGGACTGCTAAAGAGTAAGAGATTACATTTTAGGTAATGAAAATGTTTTAAGTGTAAAATTGTGATGATGGTTGCATAACTGTGAATACACTAAAACCCTCTAATTGTAAATATAGGGAGAAGTGTATGGTATGTGAATTATATCTCACTAAACAACGTTTTTTAAGCTTTTTAACAAAAGATAGTGGTGACAAGATTAAGTATTAGAGACTATGCAGAACAACTAGAATTCTTATCCACTGCTGGTAAGTAAGAGTGTAGAGTGGTAAAGTTATTTTGGAAATCTGTTTGGCAATATCTCATAAAGTTGACCATATATATACCATATTACCTACCAGTTCCATAGTTGCACCGAAGAGAAAAGTGCACATGCTTGTCAAATGTCATGTACATGAACATTCAAAGACACATTAACTACTATTAGTCAAAAACTGAAAACAACCCAAATATGTCTATCTAGAGTACAGTGGATAAAGTCTAGAATATGCATACAATGTATTAATAATACTGTGCAACAATGGGAACGAATGAATTACTGCTTAATGCTACAATATGATGAAGCTTAAAAATATACTAAATGAAAAATTGGAATAAGAGTACCTTTTTAGGACTCCATTTCTATAACATTCGAACTCACTCTTACTGGGGAGGGAGGCATGTTATGATTTGAAGGCTGCTTGGTTATGTTCTGTTTCTTAGGGTTCACTCTGTAAAATTTCATTGATTTACACATTATCCTTTATGTGTTGTACTTTAAAGTTTATTTAAAATTGGAAAAAAACAACAACTGAGTTATCTGGACTTCCGTTTTTAAATGCTCGGTTATAGCTGCTTTGTTCTATCCTTGGAAATCATCTAAAAACAATAACCAGGAGAGTAGATGGAGCTAAGTGATTGAGTGCCTGCTTCCCATGTACACCCTGGATTCAATCCCCAGTACCTTCCCCCTCCACCAAAAAATAAAATCCAATACTCTTTCATGATAAAAATAAAATAAAAATAATCAGACCTCTATGTTTGACACTTGGAGAAATCTGCATCCTAATCAACAAGTCAGCAAAGAAGGATCAACAAACACAGCGAAAGTCAAGCAAAGGTAAAGGGGAAACCCAATATGGTCATTTTTAGATGAGCACAGGTTTCCATAGTAATTTGCAAGCCTTGAGGGCAAAACCAACAGCCTCTTATCTGTAACAAGGGGAATACTACATAACCTAGTGGCAAGAGCTTCTCTGGACATGGTTTGATATGAAAAATCAAGAAGCAAGGAAGGCATGGGCTGAACACATACCATAAGCCATATTTTCACTAAGCTGTCTGTTGTGAAGTTAGTTAATAGACTCGGCAATGAGAGCATCTGCACTGTGTGGATCTTGGTTAATTGTAGAGATGTTAAAAAACTCAATTCTTATATAGCCTATGTCCTAAAGAGAATTTCTCCTAGCCTGGAACATGGCCCTGGCCCTCCCCAGTGTAAACCTCCTGCAAATATTTGACATATGAAGAATTCCTCTCTTTCAAAAACTGAATAATAAATAAACCTGAAAGGAACTAGCACCAGATGAAAATTGTGACCGAGCATATAGTGCTGAATTTTTTTATAAATTAGAGAATAATCATCTCTTTTAAATTAATTAATTAATAAAACAGGAGAAGATATGAAATAAGGGCAAGGTGTCTGTTATTATCAACTTTTATATGGTGACAGGATCTCTCTCCCACCAGAACTTATAAAGGGAGGCATTTCCCAAATGTAGGAAGGGGACTCAAATCCTAAGCAGCCAAAAAGCATATAAATACCACTATAAGGAGATGTGTAGGAAAAAAGATACATACATACAACTATGGAGTTTGGTCTCTGTCTTAGTTTGCCACAAGGCTGCCAATGCAAAGTACCAGAAATGGGTTAGCTTTTATAATGGGAAATTTATTTGGGTAAAAGCTTACAGTTCCAAGGCCATGAAATGTCCGTATCAAGGTACCATCAGAAATGCTTTCTCACCAAAGTCAGTTTCTGGTGATCCTAGCATCCTGCCATGTGGTGAAGATGGCCAGTGATCTCTGCCTTCCCCTCCAGAATATACTTCTCCCAGACCTCAGCTTTGGGCAACCAGGCATAGGACTTGTCTCTTTCCAGGCTTATTCTCTCAGTCTCAGCTGCTCTACTTTCTTCCCAAGTTCAGCTGTGAGCTGTCAGGCATGTGGCTCATCTTTCCCTGGGTCTAGGCTCTTTGAGCCTCTTGATGCATCTCTGTTTTCTTATAGTCTTTTTCCTCACATGGCAGGATCAATATAATGTGGTGACTTCCTTTTCCTGTATGTGTGTGTATCTGTGTCTCCGTTTATATCAGACCCAGCAAGAGGGCAGAGACTCAACTTGAGTCATGCCTCACTGACATAGCCAAATCAAAAGCACTGTAATGAAGTGATCTAAAGTGAATGTAATGCAATCAAAGGGTACCACACACCACAGAAATCAATTCGTTTAGAAACATAATCTTTTTTTTTTTTTTTTTTTTTTTGATTCACAAAATTCAGACCGTGACAGTTACCTTTTCACTGAACCCAATTGTTTCAACCCAACTTTGAAGGGCATGGGTTGGGATAGCAGTTAAGACCAAAGAATGCACTAGACAAATAATTAGGCATGAGATTTACTGGGACTTAGAAACAGGAGATCTTCAATGGCAGCAGCTGAAATATGAAGTTAGCACTCCACAAATAAGCAAGAAAAGGAGGGGGAATGTAAGGGGTCTCAGGACAAAGACATTCCACAGGATATGAGAACAGAGTTTCTACAAAAGCTACATGAGGTGCACAAACATGGTGTTTGTTGATGTTATCACGGGAAGGGAGTATACAGCCTTAAAGGGATTAAAGTTTGTAGGACCATTAATACATTCTTTCCCTCCAGAAGATCTGTTATCTTTTAGCTAGTAAGTTAACCAGCTTACACCAGGTGGCTAGGTGCTTCAAGCTGTGTTTTGGGGGGAGGGGAGGCATCCTAGTCTCTGGGCTTCCATATCAATAATTATAAAATTCTGCCTAATTAAACCAGTTTATGCTTTCTGCTTTAAGAAAACTGAACATGCACCTTTCTGATTCTAGCTCTTAGGATTTTGTTTAACTGGAAATATTTTTTTTTTTTAAATTGGAAATCTTAACAGTTAAATATGTGACTATTTCTTCAGCCTTTTTCTTAATCTCTCTTTTTCTTTGTAGGGCATCTTCTTTAGAGGAAATCTGATCATCCTAATTCAGCTCCTTTATAAATCATGTCCAAAGTAGACACATTTGGAGGGAGGGGAGAATGAGGTAAAATACTTGTATCTGCAATGAGATTTTTGTAGAATGTTTTTCCAGGCAGGTAAAACACCATGATTGTTGGTATCTTGGTCTTTAAAAATAGACTGTTTCTTTTCTCTTACTGAAGGCTTACTAATGTTGACAATTGGGAAAATTTCTTAAATAAATTTTCTACCTTTTTTTTTTTTTGTGACCTGGCAATAATTGGTTCATTCATGAAGATTTCAAAATGCAACTGAGTAAAACAGAGCACATTTTAAAAAGCAATACTGTATTTTATTTTTTAAAAACTCTTTAAACTTCTTGGATTCTTTTTAAAAAAATAAGTATGGGTTGAATACAATGATGGAATGAATGTCAGTATCCTATAAAGTAATGTCGTATGTAGTAGCCCAGAGCTTCAGCAGGTTCAAATCAGGCAGACCCCAACAGAACCACCTTTTCAGCCTCCCACTACTCAATTTATTCTGTCGGTGGGTCTCAGAAACTGTTTAGTCCATCTTCTATAATAATGGAAACCACTATGAAAGGATCTTATTCATTTATTTCTTCTTTTGCCCAGCTGTCCATTTGTACCTCATTCAGTATAGAAGGATAATTAAAACTCTGTCCCTCTCTTTAAGGAGTCTAATAAGGAAGGTAGACACATGTAATTAACTGTATTTCATTATGATAACTTCCATGATGGTAAGATATTCAGGATGCCACATGAGCACAGAGATGGCATTACAGGATTCTACATGTTTCAATGATAAATAAAAGTTCCACTGGTTGAGAAAGGGGGGAAAGGCACTCCAGTGAAAAGATATTAATGAAATTACTGGTGACTGTACTCATATATCTATTGGTGTCTCTGAAAATTTTGGTTTACTTTCATTTCCATTGAAAGGAAATGAGTTAGCATTCCTGCCTAATCAGTGTCCTATAGTTAAATGATATGGTTTCTTCATCATTCTGTATACTACGCCATTTTTCAGGAAAGGGAATGCCAATTTTCCTATATTCATATGTGCTATCTGTAAGAGGAAGAGGTTCATATTTTCCACAGTTGAAGCTCAATTCATATTCCAGTCCACCTTGTTCAACTTCACCCTTTTCAGCACACTGAAACATTTCTTTCTCTTAAAAACGCTGTAGGGGGAATTGAATGTGGCTCAACCAATTGGGCTCCCGTCTACCATATGGGAAGTTCAGGGTTCAATGCCCAGGGCCTCCTGGTGAGGGCAAGCTGGCCCATGTGGTGAGCTGGCCCACACAGGAATGCGACCCTGCGCAGGAGTGCCACCCTGCATGGGAATGCCGCCCTGCGTGGGAAAGCCGCCTCGCGTGGGAAAGCCGCCTAGCACAGGAGTGTTGGCTGACGTGGAGAGCTGGTGCAGCAAGATGACACAACAAGAGACACAGGAGAGAAAATAAGAAGATGTAGCAGGACAGGGAGATGAGGTGGCTTAAGAGAGTAATCACCTCTTTCCTACTCTGGAAGGTCCCAGGATCAGTTCCCGGAGCCGCCTAATGAGAATGCAAGCAGATACAGAAGAACACATAGTGAATGGACACAGAGAGCAGACAATGAGGGGAACGGGGTAGGGGGAGAAATAAATAAAAATAAATCTTAAAAAAAAACAACACTGTAGGAATAGAATATAATGTTTCTGAGCTGATTACATTTTTTTCCCTTGATATAGGAAATAATAACATTTATCCACTCATTTCTAGGCAGCACAAAACTGTGATGAACTCTCCAAGAACCCAGTCTGAAATGTGCAAAGCTGCCAAAATATTTTAAGACAAATGAGAATATGTAAACAACACTTTATCAGCTGTTTTATAATATTTATCTTTTAAAGATAATGAGTCCCTAGTGTGCTACAAGAGCCCAGTGGAATTGAAGATATAAATTTCAAAATCTGGATTCCATCCTGTATTAGCATATCTGGCTAGAGTTACATTTTTTTTCTACATGTGAAACAATCCAGTTGTAATTCTTCTAGGGGGAAAGGTTATTACATAATTTAAAATAACGAATTACATTACTAAATAAATGACAGCAGGCCAAGCATAGACTAATGATGAAAGTATATCATAAACTATGGATTATGATTAATCCAATTTGCACATGAGGTCTAATTGGAAGGAAGGGAAGGAGAAAATTTTATATTAGTTTACAGTGAGTTTACAGTAATAAAGGAGAATAATAAATTCCATTTTGAGTTTATGAAGAAATTTGAATTTATAACCCAGGGTTGTGAGACTAGTCATTTAACCTTTGTGGTTAAAAGTTAAAGAGCATATCAATATCCCTTATGAGTATAGATGCAAAAATCCTCAACAGAATACTAGTAAATTGAATCCAACAATACATTAAAAGGATTATACACCATGACTGTAGCAGTTCGATATAGTTATGAATTCCAAAAATAGTGGATTATGTTGTAAACTGGTCTGTAATTGAGCATGATTAAGTTATGATTAGGGCTTTGACTGGGTCAGTAGGGTGTTGAGTCCCTGCCCCTTGTTTAGTCGGGACTCACAGATAAAAGGCATGACAAAGGACAGAGTTGAGGGTTCTTAACGTTGGAGTTTTGATGTTGGAATTTGATGCTGTACTCTTAAGCTGGAGCCCCAGGGAGAGAGACAGGGCTGTTCGCCTGATAGTCTACAGGTGACCTTGTGGAGGGAGGCAAGGCCTAGAGAGCCTCATAGTCTACAGCTGACCTTGGGGAGAAAACAGTAGCTCAGCCCAGAGGAACCCAGGAAGCCTGAACCCTCACAGACATCAGCAGCCGTCTTGCTCCAACATGTGAAAATAGACTTTGGTGAGGGAAATAACTTACCCTTTAATGGGCTGGTATCTGTAAGCTCCTACCCCAAATAAATACCCTTTATTAGAACCAACCAATCTCTGGAATTTTGCGTCAGCATCCCTTTGACTGACTAATACAATGGCCAAGTGTAATTTATCCTCAGAATGCAAGTGTAGTTCAACATAATGAAAATTAATCAATGTAATATATCACATTAATAGAATGAAGGAAAAGAAATCACTTAATAATATCAATTGACACAGAGAAGGCATTTAACAAACTCCAGCACCCTTCCTCGATAAGAACACTCAGAAAACTAAGTATAGAAGGGACTTCCTCAACATGATGAAGGGCATATATAAAAACCCATAGCAGATGTATCACAGGTAGTTTAGTGCCTGCTTCCCATTTATGAGGTCCCAGGTTCAATCCCCAGGACCTCCTAGAAACAAAACAAACAAACAAAAACCTAAAAAACCAACTCTGTCATTAAGGAGTGGATGTAGTTCAGTGGTTCAGTGCCTGTTTCCCATGTACCCAGTCCTTGGTTCAATCCCTGGTACCTCCTGAAAAAAAACAAAAAACAAAAACAAAACATACCTAACATCATACTCAACAGTAAAAGACTGAAGGTTTTCCTGTAAGAGCAGGAACAAGACAAGGATCCCTGCTTTCATGACTGCTATTCAACATGGTACTGGAAGTTCTAGTCAGAGCAATTAGACAAGAAAAAGAAATAAAAGTCATGCAAATGAGAAAAGAAGTAATAAAGCTATCCTATTCACAGATGACATGCTCTTGTGCACACAGAATTCTAGAGACTCCACAACAAAGCTATTAGAGCTAATGAACAAATTCAGCAAGTTTTCAGGTTACAAAGTCAGTACACATATAAGTTATATTTCTATACAGCAGCAATGTATGATCCAAAAAGGAAATCAAGAAAACAATCCCGTTTGCAATATTTTATTGATACATATTAATAAAGCATACAGTTCATCCAATGTATACATTCAATGATATTTGGTATGATCATATAGTTGTGCATTCTGCAGTTCAATTATTAGAGTATTTTCATTATTTCAATACTTAATAAAAAACAAACAAGAAAATTCTTCACCTCTCAATCTCTCTCTGTTTCCCCTGCTGTACATAGCTGCTATATCTGGCTATTCTTGCACAATTTTTTATTTATTTACTAAGCAGTTTTAAGAGATAGTTGGGAAGCGGATGTGGCTCAAGTGATAAGGCCTCTGCCTACTCTATGGGAAGACCCAGGTTCCATCCCTGACGCCTCCTGGTGAAAAAGAAGAAGAGAACGTGTGCCTGCACAGCAATCCAGTGCCCATGTGGCGGGCCAAGTGCCCACGCAATTAGCCAAGTGCCCATGCAGGTGCTCGCGCAGTGAGCCAAGCACCCACATGGTGAGCTGCATGTCCATGTTAGTGCCCACATGGTGAGCCAAGTGCCTGCATGATGAGCCAAGTGCCCTCGTGGTGAACCATTTCCCACGTGGTGAGCTGAGTGCCCTCATGAGTGCTCACATAGTGAGCCGAGTGCCCACGCAGTGAGCCAGTGCCCACACAAGTGAGTCAGGCAAGAAGATGATGACACAACAAAAGAGAGATGAAGGCAAGAGTCAAGGTAAAGCACAGCAGAGGCCAGGAACTGAGGTGGCACAAATGATAGGGAACCTCTCTCCACATCAGAGGACCCCAGGATCAAATTCCAGTGAATCCCAGAGGAGAAAGATGAGAAGAGAAGACAAAAAGAGAAATAGATACAGAAGATCACACAGCAAATTGACACAGACAGCGAAAACAGCAGGGCAGGGGAAGGGGAGGGTAAGGAAAAAAAGATAATAGTCACATACTGTACAATCTATCTAAAGTGATTAATCAGTGAATTTTAGTAAAATCACAATGTTGTGCATTCATCACCACAAAAATTTTAAAACTGTTTCATTACTCCAAAAAGGAGAACTCTGCACCCCTTAGCAGCCACCTCTCAATCCCTCTATCCTTCCCCAGCCCTACATAACCACTAATCTAATTTCATCTTTATAAATGGATTAATATTTACATTTTATATAAATGGAATGATACACTATGTTGCACAATATATTTAATTCATAGTAGCACAATCATACAGTATTTGTCCTTTTGTATCTGGCTTGCTTCACTCAACATAATGTCCTCCAGATTCATCCATGTTGTCATAGGCATTAACGATTCATTTCTTCTTACAGCTGCATAATATTCCATCATGTGACTGCACCACAGTTAGTTTATCCATTTATCAGTTGATGGGCACCTGGGTTGTTTCCAACTTTTGGTATCCATAAATGATCCTACTATGAACACTGGTGTGCAGATGTCTAGTCACATCACTGCTCTCAGTTCTTCTAGATATATGATCAGTAGTGGTATTGCTGGGTCACATGGAAAATCTATATTCAACTTCTTTAGGATCTGCCACACAGTCCTCCACAGTGGCTATACCATTCTACATTCCCTCCCACAGTGAATAAGTGTTCCTATCTCTCCATATCCTCTCCAACATTTGTAGTTCTGTCTTTTTAGTAGTGGCCATTCTAATAGGTATAAAAGGATATCTCTCAAAGAACCAGCTTTTGGTTTTGTTGATTTTTCTCTTTTTCCCTCTCAGTTTCATTTATTTCTGCTCTAATCTTTATTATTTTTTCTTTCTTCTTGCTTCTGGATTGGTTTGCTCTTCTTTTTCTAGTTTGTTCAGTTGTTCAGTTAGATCAGAGGTTCTTAACATTTTTTGTTCCACGGACCCCTTTGCCAGTCAGGTGAAAACCATGGACCCCTTCTCAGAATGTAGCAGCAGATAGTTTTATGATATTCAACATCGGCATGTCTTTAAATTAAATTTTAGGGTTATTCAAAATTACGTTACCAACTTTCCCATAATTTCAATACCCGATAACCCAACATGACTCAACATCTGTTCAAATGGTCATTTTTGGCAAATATTTAGAAATTTGAGTTTTCCCATGGCATCATAAACCATCTCTGCCATCCTTCCCAGCCTTTTTTGCAGGTAGTTATCCACTGCACTCAGAACATGGTACATTAAAATAAAAAGCAATCTATGTCCACACTATGCTGTGTATTATTTAGTAAATATATCACACTCACACCAACACATCCCCACAAGAATAATGTTTTTTTGAATTTTCAATTCAAGCTCACAGACCCCCTGAAATCTTTCCATGGACCCCTGGTTAAGAACCCCTGAGTTAGATCTTTGATTTTAGCTCCTTTTTATTTTTTAATATAGGTGTTTAGGGCTATAAACTTCCCTCTGAAGACTACCTTCCCTGTATCCCATAAGTTTTGAGAAGTTGTGTTCTCATTTTCATTCATCTCAATAGATTTACAGATTTCACTTGCAGTTTATTCTTTGACCCACTCATTATTTAGGAATGTGTTGTTTAGCCTCCACACATTTGCTAATTTACCTCTTTACTGTGTATTATTGATTTCATTTATGATTTGAGAAGGTGCCTTGTATAAAATCAGTCTTTTTATATTTATTGAGAGCTGCATTGTACTCTAATACATGGTCTATCCTGGAGAAAGATCTATGGGTACTTGAGAATAATGTACAACCTGCTGAATTTGGATGCAAAGTTCTGTATATGTCTGTTAGGTCTAATTCATTTATCATATTGTTGAAGTTCTCTGTTTCCTTGTTGATCTTCTGTATATTTATTCTATCTAATGATGTGAGTGACATGTTGAAGTCTCCAATGATTACTGTAGAGATGTCTGTTTCTCCTTTCAGTTTTGCCGGAGTTTGCCTCATGTATTTTGGGGCCCCCTGGTTTGGTGCAAAGATATTTATGACTGTTGTAACTTCCTGGTGGATTGCCCCTTTTATTAGTATATAATGGCCCTCTGTATCTCTCTTAACTATTTTGCCTTTAAAGTCTGTTTTGTCTGATATTAGTATAGCGACCCCTGCCCTTTTTTGTTTTCTATTTCCATGGAGTATCTTTTTTCAACTTTTCACGTTCAGCCAGTTTGTATCCCTGGGTCTAAGGTGAGTCTCTTGTAAGAAGCATACAGATGACTCTTTTTAAAATCTATTCTGTCAGCCTATATCATTTGATTGAGGAGTTTAATCCGTTCATGTTCATTATTTGCTTCAACCATTTTATTCTTTGGGTAAATGCATTATGTGCTTCAACCATTTTATTCTTTGGGTTTTCTTTTGTCCTATCTTATTTTTGTCTGTCTTTTTACTCTTTTAGTTATCCTTTCTGCTATTCTTTCTCCTATACTCTCCTCCAAGCCTCTCTCTCTTGTCTTTTTCTTTAAGGCTCTAAGGCTTCCTTTCATATTTCCTGCAAAGGTGGATTCTGTTTTATGAACTCTCTTTGAGTTTCTGGGTTTTTTTGGTGAATATTTTAAACTCGCCTTCATATTTGAAGGATCATTTTGTTGAATATAGAATTTTCAGCTGCCAGTTTTTCCCTTTCACTATCATAATGGTATCATACCACTGTCTTCTTCCCTCCATAGTTTCTGGTGAGAAATCTGCACTAAGTCTTACCAGACATCTCTTGTATATGATGGTTTGCTTCTCCCTTGCTGCTCTGAGTATTTTCTCTATATCTTTGACATTTGATTTTCTGAGTATGTGTCTTGGAGTAGTTTTATTCAGATTGATTCTGTTTGGGGTATGCTGTGCTTTTTGGACATGTAAATTCATTTCTTTCATGACAGTTGGGAAATTTTCAGGTATATCCTCAAATACTCTTTTTTTTTTTTAAGATTTATTTATTTATTTCTCTCCCCTCCCCCCCCACCCTGGTTGTCTGTTCTCTGTGTCTATTTGCTGCGTCTTCTTCTTTGTCCACTTCTGTTGTTTTCAGTGGCATGGGAATCTGTGTTTCTTTTTGTTGCATCATCTTGTTGTGTCAGCTCTCCGTGTGGGTGACACCATTCTTAGGCAGGCTATATTTTCTTTCATACTGGGCGGCTCTCCTTATGGGGCATACTCCTTGCGCGTGGGGCTCCCCTATGCGGGGGACACCCCTGCGTGGCAAGGCACTCCTTGCACACATCAGCACTGCGCATGGGCCAGCTCCACATGGGTCAAGGAGGCCTGAGATTTGAACTACAGACCTCCCATGTGGCAGACGGACGCCCTAACTGCTGGGCCAAGTCCACTTCCCTCAAATACTCTTTCCCCCCCTTTTTCCCTTCTCTTCTCCTTCTGGAACTCCCATGACAAGTATGTTGTTCATTTCATGTTTTCATTCAACTTCCCGAGTCCCTGCTCATTTTTCCCCCCATTCTTTTCTCTCTCTGTTCTTTCCTCTCTTCAATTTCAGCTGTTCTGTCTTTGGTATCACTTATTCTTTTTCCTGTCATTTTGAGTCTGCTGTTGTATGTCTTTAATGAGTTTTTTATCTCACTTATCATGTCTTTCATTCCCATAAGCTCTGTTTCTTTTCTATTCAGATTTTCAAATTCTTCTTTGTGCTCACTCAATGTCTTCTTGATGTCCTTTATCTCTTTAGCCATATTGTCTTTCAACTCATTAATTTGACTTTGGAAATTTGTGTGCATCTCGTTAATTGGTTGTCTCAAACCCTGAGTCTTTCCTGGGGTTCTGATCTGTTTCTTTTCTTGGGCCATGTCTTCCATTTTCTTAGTATGGTTCATAAGTTTTTGCTGATGTCTAGGCATCTGATTTGGATGGTGAGTTTACTCAGATGCTCAATTTTTCTCTCTTTCATAGGGATTTAGTGGCAGGAGGCTATGTGTTACTGCCGTTCTTTGAAATTTGGTTCAACCTAGGCTTTTAGGCTTGTCCCTTTTAGTTGCTCAAAACTGGGCTCTGGACCCAGTAATGGTTTGCAGACCTTCCTCCTAGGGCCTTGGGAAGGGAGGCTTCAAAAGCTAGAAAGACCCTCTCTTACTTTTTTACTTTCAATTTCCTCACATGCACTTCCTTGATCTGCCATCAGATGGCGCTCTTTGGCAGCCCTCTCAGTTCATTTGCTTGGTTGGAGTGTGTTTGCTGCAACAGGGACTGGATCAATGTGATATAGGTTCCTGCCTGGAGGCTAAGTGCCTTGTGGTTCAAATTTTCTCAGAGACAGTTCTCCAACCTCCACTGGCAGTCCCTCCCTTTTCCGAGGTAGGAAATATTTCCACTACCCTCTGAGTCCTTAACAATTAGTCCTGGTTAGTAGAAAGAGAGATTGAGAGGGTTGGATCTCTTTAGTCCAGAACTGGCTCCCAAGGCAAACAATGGCGTGGCCCACCTGCTGGTGGGACACAGCAGACCAAATTTGTAGGTCAAAAGCTGAGTCAGCCTTAGGCTATGTCCCTCTCTCTCCCCTTTCCTGGGGAGGTGGGGCCTTGGGGCCCCCTTTGTCTGTAGCTGAGAATTTAAGAGTTTCTGTATTGTGGAAGAGGGTGCCAGCAGTAGCAGTTGCCACTTTTAGCTCAGAGTTTTGTGTCATAATACTCTTCCTTTGTCCCTCTCTCTTCTGAGAGGTGTTCAGTCTTTGCCTGATATCCTAGAAGATTTTTTTCCAGGCTGTTTCTGCCTTTCCTTTAGCTATTTTTCTGGAAGAGAAGAGAATCCCATGTCATTCTAGTTTGCTATCTTCCAGGAAGCCTACAATAGTATCTTTTTAAAAATAGATATCTAAGAATAAATTTAAGCAGGGAGGCTAAAGACTTGTACACTGAACTATAAAACATTACTGGAAAAAATTAAAGAAGATCTAAATAAATGGAAAAAGGGAGTGGAGGTGGCTTAAATGATTAGGCACCTCCTTCCCACATCAAAGGTCCCAGGTTTGACTACTGATACCTCCTAAAGAAAAAAGGAAGATGAACAGACACAGCAAGTGCAAACAACAAGGGGGTGGGGAGAAATAAAAGTAAAAGTAATTTAAAAATAAATAAATAAATAAATGGAAGACATCTGTGTTCATATATTGGAAGATTTAATATTGTTAAAATGTCAGTACTATTCAAAGTGATCTACAGATTCGATGCATACAGAGCCTCGCTCCTGATACCAAAATCTTAGTTATCTACTAAGGCATAAAAAATTACCCTAAAACTTAATGGCGTAAACAACAGACATTTATTACCTCACCAGGAATCTAGACACAGATTAGTGGGATGCCTTTGTTCTTTAGTCAGGTTACAGTGAAACTGCTAGCCAGGGCTGCAGTCACATTAAGACTCAGTTGAGGTTTCCAAGCTCACTCATGTGCCTTTTGGAAGGTTATATGTGCTTGCTGGCTGTTGGCTGTAGATATCAGTTCTTTGCCATGTGGGCCTCTCTCTATATAAAGATTCTCTTTTATCTCCAGCCCTTCCCCCTCTTCCCCCATTAACAACATCTTTCATTAGTGTTTATTGGTTTTGATAAAATGTATAATGGCCTTTATCTGTAATTGCAGTGTCATTCAGGACAATCACAATGTCCCCAAAGTACTCCATGTTATACATATTCTTCCCTCTCCCTCCCTTCAGAACCTCTGGTGGCCACTGCCTTTAAATCAGTGATATAAGTTCTTCCATTGCTAGAATAATCATAAGTCTGCTTAAGTCCATAGTTGCAGTCCCCCCTTATGTTTGTTCATTCCTCAGTCTTGAGGATTTGGGGATGGTGATGCCCACTCTGTTTCTGATTGAGAGGGCGGTTAGATCCCATGGGGCAGATAGATGGAACTGTCTTGCTTACAGTTGTAGATACTGTTTTTTGCAATGGACATTGTCTATCAACATCCTTTTGTCAGTTGTCCTGGGAGAGTCCAGTGAACTGGAGAGGAAGTGTTAAAACTCTTGCTGAGATTTAGGGCTCAACCAGCATCTGAACAGACCAAAGATTTAAGTCCTGGGGAGTATATTTAATGAGTATAGTGCAAATTACAGGTTCATATAAAAGGGGCAGAAGAGTTGTGTGTGGGTAAATTATAAATGAGTCTAACTCTGTTACACTGGGGAACATAAATTCCAAAGTTAAGCCTACTGATAGGGTGCCATATTCCTGAGATTGTCTGCCTTGTCTAGATTCCTCGGAAGCTCTGCTGTTTGAAGCACTGTTTACTGTGACAGTCAATGAGATCCTGCTGAGATGTGCATAAGCATAACCTCCCAACTCACTTTGAAATCTTTTAACCATATGGGAGTTGTTGTAGCTCAACTGATAGAGCGTCTACCTACCTTATGGGGGGGTTCAGGGTTCAAACCCAGGGCCTTCTGGCCTGTGAGCTGAGCTGGCCCACGTACAGTGCTGCCACGCGCAAGGAGTAACATGCCACGCAGGGATGTCCCCCGCGTAGGGGAGCCCCACATGCAAGGAGTGCGCCCTGTAAGGAGAGCCGCCCAGAGCGAAAGAAAGTCCAGCCTGCCCAGGAGTGGCACCGCACACATGGAGAGCTGATGCACCAAGATGATGCAACAAAAAGAGAGACAGATTCCCAGTGCCACTGACAAGAATAGAAGCAGACACAGAAGAACACACAGTGAATGGACACGGAGAATAGACAACTGGGGGGAGGGGAGAGAAATAAACAAAAATAAGTCTTTAAAAAAAATAACAGGAAAGACATGTTGCTTTCTTGAGCTAATTTTCAGGACCACTTCTCTCTTGGGTCTTCCAAACTACTTAGGCAAATTCTTCCTTCTCCTCTAGCTCCTTATTCTAGGTAATCCCATAATTGAAGGCTGTACTTACAAGAAGTTAATTATACATCCAAAAATTTTGAATCTGATTTCAGCCTACAAACCTAAAGCAGCATATATAATTGACCCTTCTGTTTGAGTTATTTCTTTTGGAATCCTATCTGTTGCCAGTGAATGCCTTTCAGATGGAAACATACTACCACTGTAACAAGTAAAAGCTATAAAGCAAATGTTAAGTATGTGGAGCTCACATTAAAAAAAAAATCTTTGTTTCTTTGCTGAAGCAACATTCCTAATCAGTGTATGTTTATTAAACATAGAGACCTGTGCAGAAAAATTACATAGTAACCTAAACAGGTTTTGTTATACTTTGCTTCTTGATGGAATAGTTCCATTTTTTAAGTTTATACACCAAAAGTTTTGAATTTGACCCGGCTGGTCATTAATTCATCTCTGAAAGCCTAAATGGCATTGAATTTTAGCTACTATATTTTATAGCATTAAAAGTTTATGCCTGGGAAGCGGACTTGGCCCAATGGATAGGGCATCTGTCTACCACATAGGAGGTCCACGGTTCAAACCCTGGGCCTTCTTGACCCATGTGGAGCTGGCCCATGCACAGTGCTGATGCAAGGAGTGCCGTGCCATGCAGGGGTGTCCCCCGCAAGGGGAGCCCCACACTCAAGGAGTGCACCCCATAAGAAGAGCCGCCCAGTGCGAAAGGAAGTTCAGCCTGCCCAGGAGTGGCACCGCACACACAGAGAGCTGACACAACAAGATGATGCAACAAAAAGAAACACAGATTCCCAGTGCGCAGTGCTGATGTGCACAAGGAGTGTCATGCCACGCAGGGGTGTCCCCTGTGTAGGGTAGCCCCACGCGCAAGGAGTGCACCCTATAAGGAGAGCCACTCAGCACAAGAGAAAATGCAGCCTGCCCAAGAATGGTGCCACATACACAGACAGCTGACACAACAAGATGATGCAACAAAAAGAAACACAGATTCCCAGTGCCGCTGATAAGGATAGAAGTGGTCACAGAAGAACACACAGCAAATGGACACAAAGAGCAGACAACTGGGGGGAGAGGGGGAGAAGGGGAGAGAAATAAACAAAAAATAAATAAATCTAGAAAAATTTATGCCTAAAAAAAAGTTTATGCCTAAAAAAAGTGTATGCATTAGGTAGCTTTTCTTTTTTTTTTTAAGTCGAACTTTTTTTTTTATTTCTCTCCCCTTCCCCCCTCCAGTTGTCTGTTCTCTGTGTCTATTTGCTGTGTGTTCTTCTTTGTCCGCTTCTGTTGTTGTCGGCAGCATGGGAATTTGTGTTTCTTTTTGTTGCGTCATTGGCCCAAATCCCTTTACTCAATCCACATAGCCTTTAGGTCATTGTTCAAAATGCACATGAAAAAATTTGGAGATAGGATGACAAAGTTTGAAGACGATGTGTTAAGTCAAAACTTGGAACATCTTAATTATATCTGTTCTGAGAGAAAAGCATTAAATCCTTTGTGTACACATTTAGTTTTATTGTAACAAAGTTGGTATTCAAAAATGATGGAGAGGGAAACAGACTTGGCCCAGTGGTTAGGGCGTCCGTCTACCACATGGGAGGTCCGCAGTTCAAACCCCAGGCCTCCTTGACCCGTGTGGAGCTGGTCCATGCGCAGTGCTGATGCGCACAAGGAGTGCCGCGCCACGCAGGGGTGTCCCCCGCGTAGGGGAGCCCCACGCGCAAGGAGTACACCCATAAGGAGAGCCGCCCAGCGCAAAAGAAAGTGCAGACTGCCCAGGAATGGCGCCGCCCACACTTCCCGTGCCGCTGACGACAACAGAAGTGGACAAAGAAACAAGACGCAGCAAATAGACACAGAGAACAGACAATGGGGGGGGGGGGGGGAATTAAATAAAAATAAATGAATCTTAAAAAAAAAAATGATGGAGAGTTCAAAATATTCACAGATAAACAGAAACTAAGAGAGTATGCCAATAAGAAACCTGCCCTTCAAGAAATACTAAAGGGAGTTCTGCAGGATGAAAGAAAAAAAACAGGAAAGACAGTTGGAAGAGAGTGTAAGAACAACTAAAAAGACAAAAAGAGAAATATAAACAACATATGACATAACAAATCCAAAGAAAATATGGCTAATGTACATAATTCCTTGAGAGTAATAACACTGAATGTTAATGGATTAAACTCACCTATCAAGAGATAGAGATTGGCAGAATAGATAAGGAAATAAGACCCGTCTATGTGCTTTCTACAAGAAACCACCTTAGACCCAGGAATTCAAGGAAGGTGAAAGTGAACAACTAGAAAACAATCTCACAAGCAAACAAGGGCAGGCATAGCTATACTAATATCAGACAAAAGGAACTTGCACACTTGTAACATTTAAAACTGAGCATCATCTTTCCTTTCCAGTGAAAGAAAAAGAAAATTTTTAAATAAACAGGAACAGAATTACAACAGAGAATGTCAATTCCAAATAAGAGCCTATAGGTTCTGCTGATTCTTCTATCAAGTGGCAGGGCTCAAGTCATCATTTGGAAAGAATTTTATTTTAAAACTGTCATCTTAAACTGTAAGGTTGTCCGTTAAACATCACCATTAAACATGCCAAAGGAGAAGCCATGTTTTCAAAATGCCCACTTTAACCCACCCAAATATCTCAAAACCACCCTTTGCTGACCCTCTATAGCCCCATTTTTTTGTTTGATGGCTTTTTTGCTTTTTTAAACAAGAAAAAGTAGACAGAAACATATTGGTAAATGCTAACTGTCCATATTCACATAGAGACACAGTGTAATCTGAATCCAATATACAGAGAAAGGAGGAAAAAAGATAGAATTCTGTGCCCTTCTGCCAGGGCCCTAAAGAATCTAGCTCAAGGGTGCTTTCTCACTGAAGTGAGCTACCACATGTTGAAGCAAGATGGTGCACAATCTCTGCGAGGGTTCAGCCTTCCTCTCTCTCAGCTACAGACTGGCATAGGGCTTATTTCTTTCCAGGCTTTCCCAGCTGTGCAGGGTGCTGGTCTCTTCAGCTGCAAACTATCAGGCGATGGCTTAGCTCTCCCCGGAGCTTAAGCTATTTGAGCTTTCTCCTTTCTGTCACATGGCAGGTCCCAAATGACCAAGTTCTCTCCTCTTCCACTTGTGTCTTCTTGAGTGCCCATTTATATCAGCCCGCCAAGGGGGCGGGGACTTAACCCTGAGCCGTGCCCTACTGACATGGTCAAATCAAAGTTCTAATCATAACAGGTGATTTAAGCAAGCCATGCCAGCAGAATCTAATGCATTCAAAGGATATCACACCCAGAGGAACAGACCAGTTTACAAACATCATCTTTTTTCTTTTTGGGGATTCATAAATAATATCGAACAGCCACAGACAGGGAGGGATAAAAATGAATTTGAAACAGAAAGAGGTAGAGATTCTTTTCACACTGTATTCTGTTCAAGGTATTTCCTCCCCACCCCCACCCCCCCTCCAAATAAGTTGAAAACCATGATGTAAAGGAGAGAAAAGAGACCTCAAAAACCCGGAAACTGAGCACAAGAGA
This sequence comes from Dasypus novemcinctus, assembly GCF_030445035.2. Taxonomy (NCBI): domain Eukaryota; kingdom Metazoa; phylum Chordata; class Mammalia; order Cingulata; family Dasypodidae; genus Dasypus; species Dasypus novemcinctus. The sequence continues at coordinate 24,853,636 of NC_080695.1, read as the reverse complement.
GGAAAGAAGAAAAAGGAAAAAAAAAAAGGTTGCAACTTGCTCCAAGGGACTGGAGAAAATTAAAAGGGAAGGTTGGAATCCATCAGTATTCTATTAGTCACCTTCTCCTGCATCCTCCTTTCCTTCCTCTCCCTCATCATTATCTTCATCTCCTTCCCCTTCTTTTTTTTTTTTTTTTTAAAAGATTTATTTATTTATTTAATTTCCCCCCCTCCCCTGGTTGTCTGTTCTTGGTGTCTGTTTGCTGCGTCTTGTTTCTTTGTCCGCTTCTGTTGTCGTCAGTGGCACGGGAAGTGTGGGCGGCGCCATTCCTGGACAGGCTGCACTTCCTTTTCACGCTGGGCGGCTTTCCTCACGGGCACACTCCTTGCGCGTGGGGCTCCCCCACGCGGGGGACACCCTTGCGTGGCACGGCACTCCTAGCGCGCATCAGCACTGCGCATGGCCAGCTCCACACGGGTCAAGGAGGCCCGGGGTTTGAACCGCGGACCTCCCATATGGTAGACGGACGCCCTAACCACTGGGCCAAAGTCCGTTTCCCACCTTCCCCTTCTTTATCCTCCATATCAGGAACCAAATAGCACTGTAATGAATTTGGCCAAATATCAACTTTGATGATCTCTCCTAATTCATCAGTAAACCAGGTAAAGAAGCTATCTGATTCTTCCTGTTGCCTCTTCCTGCTGGCTTTATTCTGTTTTTGCTTTGAATGTTTCGGCAAGTCCTTTCCAGATTTCCATTTGATTTCAGTGAACTTTGAGGATGGATCACCACTCTCATTCAGATGAAATTCTTTGGAGAGAACTTTATTTTTGAAGTAAGGATTTTCATCAAAATAAAAATCTCTTCTGTAGCCTGATTTAATACCTTCAAATTCTGTCTCTTCAACTCTTGTCTAATAATGTGCAGTGCATCTTCATCCTCCTCCCCAAGCAAGGCAGACAATTGTGGACAGTTGACAAATATTACCTCAAAATTTGGAATTTTGATAATCAATCCTGACCTATACTGAAAGAATTGGCTGTTTATTATGTTTCTGTTCTACTTTCAAAATCTCTTCACTGGCTTCTTCAGTCTATCCATTTCATTTTGTACTTCATCAAAACGGTGAGTTGCTTCCTGGTGTATTTTTTCTCATTTTGGCAAGTCTGGAGCATCCAAAGCCTCCTGTGGCCTTAGGGCAGAAAGCAGCTTTGCTTTCTTTGTTTGAGACAAGAGTGAAGACTGGCACTTGGGGGATGTGTTGTTAGGAAAGTCCGGTAACTAGGGCTTAAGAGAGTTGTTCGCCTGAAAGAAATCCAAGAGAACTGATGGAGTTCACATTTTTATGAAACCTTATGTAGTGTTTTGCTCAATGAGAGAACTGAAAACAGTGCAGTAACCTCTGTAACTGGTAGACAGGAATTGAAAACCTGCTTGGGAGAGCAAAGGTGGAACTAAGAAAGTATCCCCTGTGATACTCAGACTTTGAGAAACTTCCTTCAGGATCATAGAGTATTAGAGCATAGTGAAGGTAGGGAGGTACTTAAAAAAACCCTTAGTCCTTTTCTTTACCCTCAGCTCTGGCATCTTGCGGATAGTTAAAAGTAAAACTGAAAAATGTGGGAATTACATGTGTCTCCTTATCTTTTTCCTCTGCACAACACAGAATTTCTTTTCCAGTAGTAGTTTGTTCCTCTATTTAGCAATACCATAAATGGTAGTTTCAAACATCTGCCAACACTAGCAACATCCTCCCTCTGCTCACAAGTTACTTAACTGGCCCTCAGAGAATATGCATGCTATGTGTGTACCCTACCCACAAATTTCCTTAAAGCTAAGTATTTAACTTTAGCACCTCTTATTCTCTTTCCCCATTTACAACTTTGCAGAGACCACCATACCCATTTGTTACATTGTCATAGAATGAGATAACTACAAATCAACACTTTATGCTGATGGCCCATGATTTGTAAAAGAGCAATAGACTGGGCGTTCCAAGACTTGGATCCTGCCTTTTTCACTTACCAATCTCTGAATTTAGGCTGCCTATATTACTTCTCTGGGTCTTGCGATCTTTACTGTCCTTCCCGACTCATAAGACTATAAGCATTGAATGAAGTAACACTTGTGAAAGCAGTAAAATCACTGCACAAAATAAATGGATTCCAGTTTAAGACAGTTGAGTAAAGACCTACAACATGATACTTGGCGAACCCCAACAAGAAAGCTAGCCGAGGAAACCTACCTGTAATTCGGCTGAGCCCTCATATACAGAACTCAATTCAGTTTTTTAGTGTGTTTCAGCCAACACTCACCATACATTTGCAGACAGTCTCTAATATGAAAGAGAGAGACCAAAAGAAAGAAAAAAGGACCGCAGAGGAAACAAAAACAATGTAAGGAGGAGAAGAAAATTTAAATAAACTCTAATTCATATTCTTATAGCATTAAAGTACAGAACAAGGTGCTATTTTTTAAAACGAAAATTTAAAAACAATCAGAGAACTGAAAAGAACACTTGGAAACTAAAAAATATGGGAGCCAAAATTTGAACTCAGTAAGAAAGTTGGAAAAATAAAGTTGGGAAAAATCTCTTATAAAGTAAAAAACGAAATCAAAAGATGATTTGTAGAAGAAAGATAAGAAAATTGGAGGCCTAATGCAGGTGGTTCAATATTTGACTGATTGGAGTTCCAGAAAAAGAGAACAGAGAAAACAGTGAGCAGAAAATTATGAAAGCAATACTATAAGAATGTTTTTAAGAATGGAAGAACATGTCTCTGTGCCACTGAATGATGAAAATGACCACTCAAAGGCATAGCATCAAAATTATAGAACACCGGGGGTGACAGAAAATCCTTGAAGCTTCCAGAGTGAAAAGACAGGTCTCATACAAAGGACCAGGATTAGAATGGTATCAGCCTCCTCAATAGTAACATGGGAAACTAGAAGACAATGGAGAAAAGTCATGAGTTCAAAAAGAAAAATTTTTATATCCTAGTATTATTATATTGCTAACTAAACTTTCACATAAGTGTTAGAATAAGATAAAGTCATTTTCAGTCATGCAAATCACAAAAGATTTACTTCTCATACACTCTTTCTCAGGCAATTACTGAAGAAGTTACTGAAAAAAATGTGCTCCATAAAAGTGAGGGTTTAACCAAGTAAGGGGAAGACCTGGATCAAGAAACAAGGACTCAAAAACAGAGAGGAAAATAAAAATAGACATGGAGAATGTCCAAGTGAACAGCAAAGGGAAATCCTAAGACAGCAGCTGTGTAAGAGACCTAGAGTACAACCCAGTGCAGACTGAGGTAGACAGGGCTTTGGGAAGGATGTTTTAGAGAAGGGGAAAAATTAAACAATGATTATCAGACAGATTTCATCATGTGGAAAATACTATTGAGAGGTTTTTATAAAGCCATTGGAGAATGTGAGAAATCTTTGCTATGTTTTAAAAAGAAAAACCTGCAAAAAAAAAAAAATGAAGCCATTATTTAACTCTAGCTAAAACAACACAAGGACGTGGATGTGGCTCAACTGATAGAGTGTTCATCTACTATATGGTGGGTCTAGCATTCGATCCCCAAGGCCTCCTGACCGGTGTGGTAAGCTGGCCCATATGCAGTGCTGCTGTGTGCAAAGAGAGCGGTGCCATGCAGGGGCGCCCCCAAGTAGGGGTACCCCATGCGCAAGGTGTGCACCACACAAGGAGAGCCGCCCTGTGTGAAAAAAAGTGCAGTCTGCTCAGGAGCGGTGCTGCACACATGGAGAGCTGATGCAGCAAGATGATGCAACAAAAAAAAAGAGATGCAAATTCCCAATGCTGCCTGATAATGCAAGCAGACGCAGAAGAACACACAGTGAATGGACACAGAGAGAGCAGGCAACAGGGGGGAAGGAGAGAGAAGTAAAGTCTTTTTTAAATTAAAAAAATAAAAAATAAACAGTTGTATGAGGACAACCAATCCAATGTCCACATAGAAGAGGTGGCATTGGATTGGGAAAAGTGGACATAATGGACAAAGGGTATGGGGAAAGGCAGGAAGAGATGAGAGGTGGAGGCGTCTTCGGGACATGGAGCTGCCCTGGATGGTGCTTCAGAGGTAATCACCGGACATTGTAAATCCTCACAGGGCCCACTTGATGGAATAGAGGAGAGTATGGGCCATGATGTGAACCAATGTATATGAGGTGCAGAGGTGCCCAAAGATGTACTTACCAAATCCAATGGATGTGTCATGATGATGGGAACGAGTGTTGTTGGGGAGGGGGAGAGGGGGGGTGGGGTTGAATGGGACCTCACATATATATTTTTAATGTAATATTATTACTAAGTCAATAAAAAATAAAAAAATTAAAAAAAAAATAACAGTTGTATGAGGAAGAAAATGTAAATATTTACATTGTTGTAATAATGGAAACATAGACTGTGGCTTTAACCAAAAATTCTGTTAATTTATTAAGAGACTATAGGAAGGGGAAGTGTAACAGAGCTAAAATCCCCATATATCATAATGGAAAATCTGTTAAGAGAGATGAACCTCCATGCTCCTATCTGAAGACATTCCCTCTCCTTGTGTACCACAGCCCATCCCACCCACCTCCTGCATCATCAGATTTTGGTTTCTAGAAGGATCATTCTTATCAGCAAACAAATATTCTCTTAGTTCTTCCACCTTAACACACATGCACACACACATACACACTCAGAACTCTTGATCCTGTTTGCCCTGTCAGCTGCCACTCCATTTCTTTGCTTCCCCTTCACATCAAAATTCAAATTTTCTATATTCCGTTTCCACTTTCTCTCCCCCTATCCTCTTGTACATCTACTCCATTGAAGAATTCACACTTGGAAAGCGGACTTGGACCAACGGATAGGGCGTCCTCCTACCACATGGGAAGTCCACGGTTCAAACCCCAGGCCTCCTTGACCGGTGTGGAGCTGGCCCATGCTCAGCGCTGATGCACACGAGAAGTGCTGTGCCACACAGGGGTGTCCCCCGTGTAGGGGTGCTCCCCGCGCAAGGAGTGCGCCCCACAAGGAAAGCTGCCCAATGCGAAAGAGTGCAGCCTGCCCGAGAATGGCGCCACACACACGGAGAGCTGACTCAACAAGATAATGCAACAAAAAGAAACACAGATTCCTGGTGCCACTGATAAGGATAGAAGCAGTCACAGAAGAACACACAGCGAATGGACACAGAGAGCAGACAACTGGTGGGGGGAAGGGGAGAGAAATAAATAAAATAAATTTTAAAAATCTTTAAAAAAAAAAGAATTCACACTTAACTGAAATTGCTCTTATCAAGATGACAGTGACCTCTGCACTGCTGTATATCTACTGATCAATTATCATCCTACCTCTCAGCCTCTTTGACACTCCCTTCTCTAGTATATTTCCCTCCAGGACTCTTTTGATTTTCCTTCTACATCATTTGTACTTTCTTCTCAGTCCTCTTTGTTGATTCTTCCTCTTCTCCCTAACCTCAACATAGAATTTCCCTAAATCTCAGCCCCTGCTCTTCTTTATACTGAGTCCCTGTGTTATCTCATCAGGCATCAAGACTTTAAATACCACTTATAAATTGATGACTCCCAATTTATATATCCCAGCCCAGACCTCTTTCACGAACTCATTTTGTTTTTTAAAAGGTTTGCTTATTTATTTCTGTCCCCCCCCACCCCTCATTGTTTGCACTTGCTCTCTGCTTTCTGTGTCTGTTCATTGTGTGCTCTCTGTGTCTGTTCTTCATCTCTTAGGAGGCAATGAAAACTGAATCCAGGATCTCCCATGTGAGAATGAGGTGCCCAATCACTTGAGATATCTATTCACTGCTTGTTGTCTCCTTGTTGCATCAGCTCACAGCACCAGCCTGCTCTCTTGCTTGTCTTCTTTAGGAGGCACCAGGAACTAAACTGGGACTCCCATGTGGGAGATGGGCACCCAACTACCTGAGCCACATGCATTCCCTGAACTCCAGTTTTGTATATCTAACTGCCTACTTGACATTTCAATTTGTTCTCTAATAGACATCTCAATCTTAACATATCTAAAACCAGTCTACTAATCTTCCTCCCCAAATCTGCTATGCCCAGGGCCTTCTCCAGTTTAGCTGATAACAGTTCCATATTCCCAGTTTGTGGTTGCTTAGGCTAAAATCTTAGAGTCATCCTTTACTCACCTCTTTTCTCTCACATTCACATCTAATATATTAGGAAATCTGAATGTAATTATTTCAAAAAACCCAGAATCCCACCGTTTGTCCTCACCTCCGCTGCTGTCTCCTTGGTACAAGTCATCATCATCTCTTGTCTGGATTACTGCTGTAGCTTCCATGTACCTGTCCTTGTCCCTCTACATCTATTCTGAACAGAACAACTAGAATGAATACTTCTAAAATGGAACTCTAACCATGGTACTCCTGCAGTAACTTTCCATTTCACTGCATTGGACAAACTACTTAATTTCTCCATGCCTTAGCTGCTTCATCTGTAAAAGGGGAATAATACTAGCACACCCCTCAAGAGGTTGTGGGATTTGGTGAGGTAATGCATATAAAGTACTTACCTAACACCAAGCTTGATGCATAGAAAATAATTGTTTAGCTGCTGTTCTTATTATTTTTATTTAAATAAGCCTTCTAAATCAGAAGCCTTACTTTTGTCTCCTCATCATTCCTTCAGTGCTTGAGGTAGGAGAGGTCTGTGGAATTATTTAGATACTGAGTACTTAGTTCATTGCTGTCAAGCAGAATCCACAATCCTTTAGCACCAGAGAGCTGTATGTTCAAAACCACTGTTCGCTTAACCAAAAGAAATTCCATTCCTAGCTTGGCTGTTTTTATTAACCATGTAATGCTTGGTTTCCTGCCTTAGATAGGAATTGCTTTGTCACTGGAAAATGTTCATTCAGTCAGTACCATAAATTCCTAACTTTTGAGGCATTTGTTCCTAAAGGAAACTGAAAGGAAGATATCCCCCAGCAGTTTCCCATTTCTCTTTTTTTTTTTTCTTTTAAAGATTTATTTGTTTCTCCCCCCTCCCTCCATTGTCTGCTTTCCCTGCCCTTTCGCTGTGTGTTCTTATGTCTGCTTGTATTCTCATTGGGCGGCTCCCGGAACCAATCCTGGGACCTTCTGGAGTGGGAGAGAGGCAATCGTTCTCTAGCACCACATCAGCTCCTTGGTCTGCTGCATCTTATTGTCTCTCCTCTGTGTCTCTTTTTCTTGCATCATCTTGCATCAGCTCTCCATGTGGGCCAGCACTCCTGAGCAGGGCAGCACTCCTGCACAGAGCAGCACTCCGTGTGGGCCAGCTCGCTGCACAGGCCAGCTTGCCTTCACAAGGAGGCCCTGTGAAGGTACCTGGATCCCCTATGTGGTAGACGGGAGCCCAGTTGCTTGAGCCACATCCACTTCCCTCCCATTTCTTTTCTGAATGAGCCTTTTATCTGATCTCTTTCTCTAGGCCCCTTTTGGATTTTTTAGTACATTTATGACATCACATACTTAGTGTTGTCCCTTCTTATAAACATGACCTATCTAGAACTGTCAGTACCTGGAAGAAATTTATATTTAACATTCCCACTCATTTTCTGTCATGTCTTTCTGGTTTTTACAGCCAATCAAGAAGAGAAGGAAGGCTCTAAATATAAGATATGCTAGTGGCAATGTAAGATGCAAAGAACATGGGAGAGGGGAAGAGTACCGGCGCCTGGCTCTGCCACTGTGTGCCCAAATGACCACCTGGGTTTAAGTCAAACTTTCGTGAAATCTAGCAGACTAAGGGGCAAGTTAAAAGAGAAGAGATTCCATTTCTGAGCAGCTGAGAGGATGTGAGGAAGATAAGAAAAGTAACTCAACCAATGGAAGAGAGGCCAAGGCAAACCAAACTTAATCTGGTTCATAAAGCAGATTCTTTAGGGAGCAGCTAGGCCAGTTGCAGTTTTAGGAATTACAAACAAAAGAAATGGGGAAAAAAAGTGTATACATTCTCTGAATCTCAGAAGGAATGCAGCTATTTTTGGAAGTTCGCCATCATATAGCCAAGTAAAAGGGGAAACTTCTTTAGGTTTGTAGGCTAAGGGCTTACTATTTAGATTTCTTTGTGTTCTAAGGGGCTACCCAATGATGCTATCCCCAACGACTATATCTAGTTTCCTGCTACAATATTCTCTAGTCCAGTGGTTACTAAACTTTTTTCTAATGGGACCCATCTCCACTCTTGACTGACGTTAGTAATTACCAGGTTTTTTTCTTTTTGTTATTGCAAACAATGTTGAAACAAACATCTTTGTATTTGAACAAGGCTTTTTGTAGCAGTGAATTTTAGCATTAAGCTGCTGGCTTAATTTGTTTTTTGAATTTTGTCTTTTAAGTGTAACAAACATACAGAAAAGTGTGATAAATAATCATAAAATGAGCACATGCTCATCATCACTACCCATTTCAAGCAAAATAAAATTATTAGCACCCTGGAAGCCTCCCTCATTCTCCCTCCCAATTGCTACTACCTCCCTCCTCTCCAGAGTAAACAGAATTCTGATTTCTAACATTATATATTCATTTTGCCTATTTATGACCTTGAAAAAAACTTTCAATGGAGTATGTAGTATATTATTCTTTTGGGTCTTGATTTTTCCCCTCATCATTATGTGTGTGAGGTTCATTAATGTTATTGGAATAGCAGTAGTTCATATTTTTCTCACTGCTGTATAGTATATCATTATATGCATAGACCACATTTATTTATCCATTCCGATTGATGGACATTTGAGTTGTTTATTGTTTTTAACTGTAACAAATACTGCTACTATGAACATTCTCATGCATGTCTTTTGGTACATACCTGAGTAGGTATCTCTGTTAGGTATATATCTGACAGAGTGAAATTGCTGGGTCATAAAGTGTACCCTAGTAGACAATGCCAAACAATTTTCCAAAGTGTTTGTGCCAATTTACATTGCCACTGCTAGTGTTTGAGAGGTCCATTTGTTCTACATCCTCATCAACACTTGGTGTTGTCAGTCCTTAATTTTAACATTCTGACAGACTGAATGGTATGCCATTGTAGTTTTAATTTGTACTTCTCTGGTAAGTAATAAAGTTGAACATCTTTTTGTGTATTTATTGACTGTTTGGATATTCTCACTTGTGAAATACCTGTCAGACTCTTACTTATTTTTCTAATCAGTTGTCTTCTTTTTGATTTGTCAAAAGTAAAATATATTGTGAGGGAATGGATGTGGCTCAAGCAATTGAGCACCTGCCTCCTACATGGGAGGTCCCGGGTTTGCTTCCCAGTGCCTCCTGAAAAACCAAAAACAAACAACTATTAAAACAAAAAAACCAACTCAGGGAAGCCGATATTGCTTAGTGGTGAGTGCTGGCTTCCCACATATGAGGTCCTGGGTTTTATCCCTGGCCCATAGTACCTAAGAAAGAAAAAAAAATGAATAGATAAAGCTACTTTAATACTATTTCATCAATTGTAACAAAGGTATCTACTGTTTAAAAAATAGTACAATTATCTTAAAAAGTGCTATCATCAATTTTAACAAATGTTCCACATCAATGCAAGGTGTTGATGTTAGGATAGTATATGGGAATCCTGTATGTTATACATGATTGTTTTGTAAACTCACAACTTCTCTAATAAAAAAAGAAAAAATTGTGACTATGAACCCTTTTAAAATTATATATGGGGCAAATGTCTCTTCCCAGTTTCTTCTTTGCTTTTTAATTCTTAATGGCTCTTTCGATGAATTAATGTTCTTTTTTTTATGTAATCCAATTTATTAATATTTTTCTTATGGATAGTGCTTCTTACATCTTCCCCTACCCCAAGGTTACAAAGATTTTCTGTTATTTTTCAGCAGTTTTATTATTTGGCCTTAGATCTATAATTTCCATGAAATTGGTGTGAGGTAGAAATCGTTTCGTTTTTGTTCATATTGATACACAGTTGACCCAGAACCATTTATTGAAAAGATCATCCTTTCTTGATTGCTCTACAATGCCACCTTTGTTATAAACCAGGTATCCATAGATATGAGGATCCATGTCTGGACACTTCATTCTGTTTCGTGGATATATTTATCTGTCCTTGTGCTAGTACCTTACTGTCTTACTTGCTATAACAGTGTAATAAGTCTTAATTTCTAGTAGAATAAGTCCTCCACTTTGTTTTTGATTTTCTTGACTATACTTGACCCTTTGCATTTCCATATAAATTGCACTTGAAATTATCCCCATTCCCTCTCCCCCCCCAGAAAAATGCCTGCTAGAATTTTGATTAGGACTACTTTTTTTTTTAAAGATTTCTTTTTATTTATTTCTCTCCCCTTCCCTCCCGCCCCAGTTGTCTGCTGTCTGTGTCCATTCGCTGTGTGTTCTGCCATGTCCGCTTCTATCCTTGCCAGCGACACCCAGGAATCTGTCTCTCTTTTTGTTATGTCATCTTGTTGAGTCAGCTCTCTGTGTGTATGACGCCACTCCTGGGCAGGCTGAACTTTCTTTCTTGCTGGGCAGCTCTCCTTACAGGGCAGACTCCTTGTGCATGGGGCTCCCCTACTTGGGGTACACCCCTCCATGGCATGGCACTCTTTGCACGCATCAGCCCTGCACGTGGGCCAGCTCCACATGGTTCAAGGAGGCCCCGGGTTTGAACAGAGGACCTCCCATGTGGTAGGCGGACACCCTATCCGTTGGTCCAAGTCCACTTCCCTGATTAGGAATACTTTAAGGAGAATAGACACCTTTACTGTACTGAATCTTCCAGTACCTGAAAGTGGTATGTCTCTTTATTTATCTAGGTTTTCTTTAATTCCTTTCAATAATACTTATAGTTTTCTGTGAAAAGGTCTTACACATCTTTTATTAGATTTATTCTTAGATTGTTGATGTTTTGGATGTTGTTATAAATGGTTTTATCTTTTTGAAAAAATATTTCTTAATTACTTATTGATATTAGAAATAGTTGTTTTTAATATACGGACAAGAGTAATTTTTTAATTTTAAGAATTATCCAATATGCAAATCATTGTGGGAATATTGGATAAATTGAGAAAAGTAAAGTTGGATTAAATCCAGGGTTGTAACATTAGCACTTTCAAAAGGCAACCAGCAAGGACTGTTCCTAAATAGTGTGAATTTGGTTGCTTAAGAGAGATTGCGTAGGTAGGGCTTGTTTCTCTCTTGGCTAACATGATTGGAACGTCGACATTCTAGGCCCTCTTCCAGGCAGTCCACATTTGGAAACACTCAGGCAAATGTGGAGCAAGAAGGAATCAGTGAATTGGAATTTCACTCTGTCCTGCCACCCTGGCTGCTTTTGGACTGACAGGCTTTGTTCCTCTCCTGAAGGTCCCCAAGGATGAAGCTGTAAACCCACCATTGTCAGGCACCGCGTATTTGTGGTTTTTTTTGTTTTGTTTTGTTTTGTTTTTAAAGATTTATTTTATTTATTTCTCTCCCCTTCCCTCCTCCCCTCCTCCCGGTTTTCTGCTCTGTGTCTATTTGCTGTGTGTTCTTTTTGTCTGCTTCTGTTGTTGTCAGCGGCACGGGAATCTGTGTTTCTTTTTGTTGCGTCATCTTGCTGTGTCAGCTCTCTGTGTGTGGCACCATTCCTGGGCAGGCTGCACTTTCTTTCACGCTGGCAACTCTCCTTACGGGGCACACTCCTTGCACGTGGGGCTTCCCTACGTGGGGGACACCCCTGCGTGGCAGGGCACTCCTTGCGCACATCAGCACTGCGCATGGGCCAGCTCCACAAGGATCAAGGAGGCCCGGGATTTGAACTGCGGACCTCCCATGTGGTAAACGGATGCCCTAACCACTGGGCCAAGTCCGCTTCCCGGCACCGCGCATTTGAAGTGATGATGACAGTACCCATTTCCTTAAACTCATCTCTGCTTTGTTTTTCCAGGTCTATAAAGGAGAGTTTCAATTACCTGACTTTCTTAAAGAAAAACCCCAGGTACGGTGTCTACTTTTCCTCTTGATGTATGATAGGTGAGCTCTTGCATCAAAGTAATCTTTTTTTTAAGAGATAATGTTATATGCTGGTGGTAGAAAGACTCATCTCAGGTAATTGTTGGTTTTAACAATAATTCAACCCACAGTCTTAATTTTAGAGCTCAGTATTTTCCAAAACTTGGGAAATACTTCACTGATAACAAAAATCCAATTGCTTGCATTCACTCACAAGCCGTACTAGCATTCTACATATGAGAGACCTGCCTTGGTGGATCTGCTCCAACTTTCTAATATCTAACTTGAAGTTAAAATACACAGGCACCCTCCTTGTTCTTATTACATATACATCCATGGCCTTTTAACTTTTCTCTGTATAGTCATTTGGAGTCTAGAAATCTTGTGAATACATTTATGTACATAGCTGTTGGCCCTTAACTGGAAAGTTCCCCAAGTTGATGAAAGGACTGTGAGAGTTTGAAGCTTGTAACTTTTACTCTTTAAAAAATTAATTGAAACAGATTCACACTTATCCATCATGTCAACCTCTCACTTACTTGCATTCTGATATGTGTTATGCTGACCTGCCTAGTTTAGTAGCTCAGAGAATGTCATGCATCTGAGTCTCATCTGCCATTCATAGTAAGGAAAAGATTTGGAAGCGCTGCTTACTGTGCAGCAAAGAACTCCTTTTTTTTTTTTAGCATGTGATAATATTGTTCCCTCTAGACTGCTACTATCAGTGATCGGCTTGTTAGTAGGAAATGAACTCAGTTTCTAAAACTCTTCTAGATATGGGTTGGTGAGGGAACCATACCACTTCATGACTGGGGGATGTCATGTTGCCTGAAGTGAGCCTAGAGCAAATGGGCTGGCCTCTTTAAAAGAAGCGGTGTCTCACACGAGGCCTAAGGGCTATTCCCTGAATCTGGTGTATTTTGTTTGTCTGATAATAACCATCAATAATTGGTATATATTATTATATTAAGAATTTAAAACTATTTTAAAGGCGTATACTTATATATTTCACTTTAATTCCTCCTTTCTTTCATTTCGTTTATTCAACAAATGTTATACTGAGTGTCTTTTATGGGTAAGGAATTGAAATAAGTCCTCAGGAGTCAAAGGGGAGAAAAACAGTCTCTGCTCAAGGAATTCCTGATCTATCTGAATCACTCTGATCAACTGTTACAGACAAGGGGATGCCGCGCTTTGAGCCCAGGCTGGGGCCTGACGTCCTAGAAATCTGGGTGGATTCATTAACAGGGTGTCACTCACAGGCTGTGGAAATTGGATCCAGAGGATAAACCATGAGTCAGGGTTTTGAAGGAATGTCACATCAAAAGGCTGATTTGCATAATGAATCTGAAGGCGTCTAAAGGGATTTGAAGACTCCATACTGCCATCAGGTGGTACACATATGATTTAAAATTCCTGAAGGCTCCCCTTGACTTTTAGGACAAAATTCGTACACCTTAGATGGTATGTAAGATTCTTCATGATGAACCTCAGCCTTCTTTACTCAGCCTCCTTTCCTATTCTTTCTCTGTTCTCTAGCCATATGCAACTTACCTTCTCTAGTCTCCCAAATTCCTTTACATCTCACTTTAAAATAACAAGTACAAAAAGTGTTTTAAACATATTAGATTATGTTAATTATGTTTACAAAAAAAAGGGCAAAATCTCAAGAAGTCAGACTAATTGGAAAAGCCTTATACTAATAATAGAAGTTCAAAATTATAGAACATTTAGGCAAAATTATAGAATCCTTAAAATATAACACACCTGCTAAGCAGTAATTCTCCAGAATCTGATTCAGAGAATGACAGGGCTGTGGCTGGTTTACTTATTTTTCTAGTTTCCTGTATTTTCCAAATTTTCTCTAAGAGCTCATATTTTTTTAATAATTAAAAAATAAATGTTAAAGAAGTGGTCTTTTAATAATTAAAAAAATAAATGTTAAAGAAATGGGTTCTCTTAGGTAAGACATGCCTTTGTTAACAAAACCTTTCTTCTCAGTTTTCAAAGCAAACTCTCAACCATTTGAATAGTTGCAATTTACAAAATACTGTTGTTTCAGTGGGAGCCTGCCTCAACCTGGTTCAACTAACCAATAAATGTCCCTATTGGATCCCTTTGGTGAAAAAGCAATTTGATAATGCTGTTTGTAGATTTTTAAAAAGGGTTGTGTAGAGCAAGTATAGCTCGGTGGTTGAGCAACTGCTTCGCATGTGTGAGGTCTTAGGTTCAATCCCTTGTATCTCCTGAAAAATAATAATAATAAAGAAAAAAAAAAAGGTGGGGCATATATTTCATGGGTAGCAGACTGAAAGTCTGTGAACAAAGCCTGTACGCTCTCACTTCTTGTACTGACCAACTTCAAAGGCTTTAAATCATCTTTTGCTTCCTTCAACAGACTGAACGAGTGGAGTAGCAGAGCTGGGAACCTTTTTCATATGTGAGGTGAGGTTTGGGGGGGCATCACTTGGGTTCTTGTAGGAGGCGGTGTAGGCAGGACTGGAGAGCACAGCTTTGGACACCATCTGCCTAGGCTGAAGTACTGTTTCTGTTACTGACCAGCTGTGTGGCATTCAGCAAATTACTTAGCCTCTCTGTGTCTTAGTTTCCTCATTTGTAAAATGGGGATGATATCAATAAGAGAGTGGTAGTAAGAGTTTACCCTAATAACTGCAAAGTCTGCAAAGAACCTGGCACATAGTAAGCATTCCAGATGTGCTAGTTATTTTTATTTCTTTTGTGAGGAAGGGTTTAAAATTATAAAATATTTTAGCTGAAAGGCACTTAGAGATCATAAGCCCAACCACCTGTTTGCTGATAAGAAAACTGATCCTAGAGGGAGCAAGTTATTTGTTAAGGTCACATCACAGAGGCAGGAGAAACCCAGGGCTAAAGAACACCTAACCCTGAATTCCAGGTAGGACATTAGAAAAGTGCTGGTTTTTGAAATGTTTTTACATTAATACTTTTTATTGTTGGTTGGTTTTTCAAATCTATCCTTGCTGACTTAATATATTATGATGTCTTATCTTTGTAAGCCATGTGGTCTCATGGTAGCCAAGGACTGCAGTGTGGGCTAGGCCAGCCACACCTTATAAACTCCTTTTTTATCTGAGAGATCATCAGGGTCATGTCGGGGACACCTGCTAATTAGTGGCAAAACTGGTTTTTGAACCTAGACTGCCTTACATACACTCAGAGCTTGTTCCCTTCTCCTCCACTTCCTTAAGATTGTCATGCTCCAAAAGATGTGGCAATGCCTTAGATCATTTGGATATTGGAAAGATTTCTAAAAATTTTAATATCAATTTATCTGCTCATAGGTTTTCTTGCTTATTTTTGTTTTTTTAATGTTTTACCTAATAACCATGTACTAAGTGTAGCCACACCTGACATAAAACAAAATGCCAATCATAATATATAGTGTATATACAATTAGTATGTGTATATCATACACACACACACACACACAAACTTCCATTCAGTTCTCAAACCATTCTGTCCAACACCTACTCTCCAGTTCATTGGACTTACCCAGGTCAGCTAAAAGGGAGGTGAGAATGGTCAACCACCACATCAGGGAACCTAAAGAGTCTACAGCTGCGAGCAGGAGAATTCCATCCATTAGCCATGTGGGATCTAAGCCCCCTCTTGATTTGGAGGTGGAGTGGACATTGCCACCCCAGGATCCTCAGGATGGAGGAATGGAATATGGATTGGAGTGAACTTACTGGTATTCTACTATAGAATTATTGTGACTCTAGCAATGGAAGAAATTGTATCATTGATGTGGAGACAGTAGCCACAGGAGTTACTGAAGGCAGGGAGAGGGAAAAAGATTGATATTGGGGCATTTTCAGGACTTGGAGTTGTCCTCAATGATATTGCAGGGACAGATGCAGGACATTATATATCCTGCCATAACCCACTGAATGGACTAGGAGAGAGTGTAAACTACAACATAAATTATAATCCATGCTGTGTAGCAATGCTCCAAAATGTACTCATCAAATGCAATGAATTACCACACTAATGAGAGAAGTTGTCGATGTGGAAGGAGTGGGGGTTGTGGAGAGTGGGGTATATGGGAACCTCTTATAATTTTTAATTTAACATTTTGTGTGATCTATGTATCTTTTTAAAAAAATGATTTTAAAAAAGCATTCTGTCAAATGGGTGGTATTATCCCTGTTGTACTGATGAGGACACTAATTTGAATAAGAGGCTTTATGACTTGCTGTGTTTTCATGGACTATAGACATTAGAAATGCTGAAACATTGCTATGCCATTTCATCACCATGGGTAGCAGTAAGTTATATTAGTGGGTTTCAGGATGTACAGATGTCTTTGTGCTAAGCAGTAAATGCTCAATGTTAGACTTATACTATATGGATCAGCATGTATAAGTACAGTTATCAGGCCTTGGGATAGTTTTGTTTCTCCAAAATAGATAGTAGATAAACTGCTCCCCCCCCCCCCCCCCCCCGCCCCAAGCTTACACACAAGGATGTTTTATAAGAAGAGAGTACATTGTCAGTTAACCAAGCCTTGGAGTTGGCTCCTCAACAGCATTTCATCCTTGTTTGTTTATTGAGGTCTGTAGGTTCTCACATGCAATGAGAGAAGAACTAGAAGGAGCTGGAAGGAGAGCAAAGCATCCACACTTGGCTCAAAGAATCATACTGTCCACTTTTTCAGCATGCTTCTGGGCCCCTGACATTTAATGCACACACATGCACACACACACACGTGTTCCTAGTCTCTCTAAAGTAGCTTCTATTACAGATGACAGTTGCAGTTATTTGGAAAAGGGCAGTAGCAGCCCTTGCTTTGGCTGCCAACTTCTTACTTTGCACATAGAAGCTCCTTGCAGGCATCTGAAAGCATCCTAGACTGAGGGAAGGTGTGCCTGTGGGGTAGTTCTTCTGAGGCAGCTGTTGTCATTGTTGTCGATCCTCCTGTCCCCTGAAGTGCCTGCTTGTGTCTGGGGCCCATAACCATGAAAGAGACGGTGATGGTACAGGGGAGAACTGACTGCAGCTTCCCACCTGTAACCACATTCTGCTTGTTTGCCCTAGGAATGACTGCTGCCTTTTTAATGGACAAGACATTTCTAGGACTGGCTCTCTCCTGCTGAGATGCATGGAGTGTGTGTACCATGGCCTGTATTTCCTCCGAACTTGCCATCCCCTCCAGCTGCAAGGGTGGGGGGCTGGTGCACATTCAGGCCTTCCTGGGTGATCTGCTTCCTGAGTCAAGCTCTCTGATCTTAAGTACATGTACAGCCCTGTGGATAAGGAGCCCAGAGGGGAACATGTGCTTTCTATTAAAACTGCTCTTGGCCTCACCTTTTCTTATCAGATTCCAAACTTTGTTTTCAAGGAAGAGTTTTAAAATGAGATTCTGTAAGCAAAATTGGGCAGTTTCATTTTAGAATAGGTTGTTCATGTTCTAATATTTTGTAGGACACTTGTGCCTGTTTAAATGTATTGATGTGGATAATGTTAAATATCTTGATTATTTAAATAATTCATTGTGTTGTTTCTGAAAAATTGGGAAATTACCCCATACATTTACAATTTAATGACTTTTGTATTTTATTTTTCAAAATAAAAGCTTTAAATGTGAAGCGTTTTAGTGGTTCACTTGCTTTCCTTCATGTGGTTTCAGAGAAGCAGTAACACATATCAGATGTTGATCTGGTAAGCCAAAATTTCTCCTGTTGACTGTAGTGTAGATATTATCCCTCTACACAACTTGATTTCTTAATGAAGTTCTATAATTTATTTCAGAGACACCACTGCCATCCATTTGTCTCAGAATCCTGATCTTCTTCCTGCTTATATACTTAAGGACAGAGAAGTTACTGGTTCCAGCTGTTTTCCAAAATCCAGTACTGTAAGAATATAGAATGATCAGATAATAATACTGATTCCATTTATTGAGTGTATTCTGCGTGCCAAACACTGAACATGGTATTTTACATATGTTACCTATCTCTGCCCCCAAACCTGTACCTCCTCTTCCAGTCTTATCCATCTCAATAATTGCAATATTTTCTACTCAGTCACTCAAGTCAGAAAGCTTGGGAATCATACTTAATCTCCTCCTTTTTCTCCCTCTTTCCACTCACATACAAGCATTTTTGAGGTCTATCTTCAAAATATTTCTTGAATCCATCCACTTCCCTTCAGCTCCACGGCCCCACCTTAATCTAAGACACTACCTTCCCTCACCTCAACTGTTGTGATATATAGCCTCCTAAACAAGATTAGCCTGTCTACTTTAGCCCCCCTCAAATTTGTTCAGGCCATAGCAGAGGAATAGTTTTGAAATACACATCTAGACACAACCCTCTCCCATTTAAAGCTTTTCAGGGCCTTACTACTTCATTTAGAACAAAATCCAAACTCCTCCTCTGACCTAGTCACCACCCTCCTCTCCATCTCTTTGCAGTTGCTCTTCCCTGCCCTGAGGTTGTTCTCTAGGGTTCTTTGCAGTTCCTGAACACAGCAAGCCTTTTGCTGCCTTGGGGACTCTGCAGGTATTATTCCTTTCCCTGGAATGTTCTCCTTTTGTATGTTTGGCACATTTTAGGAACCCAATAAAATACTTGCTAATGGATTAATCCTCCCAGGAACCTTCAGACATACCATTTTACAGATAAGGAAACTGAGGCTCAGTTAGGTCAAGTCCTTTAAACTACCCCCCCCACCCTCCTGCCTGCCCCTCCGCCTGCCTCCAGCTAGTGCCACAGTGGTGACATGGTATCTGGACTTAGATCTGACCTGATATCTTTCTTTCTACTCTACTTACCTGGCCTTGTCCCCTTCAATTTAAAATGAATATTGTGGGAAGCGGACTTGGCCCAGTGGTTAGGGTGTCCATCTACCACATGGGAGGTCCGTGGTTCAAACCCCGGGCCTCCTTGACCCATGTGGAGCTGGCCCATGTGTGGCGCTGATGCGTGCAAGGAGTGCTGTGCCATGCAGGGGTGTCCCCTGCGTAGGGGAGCCCCACGCACAAGGAGTGTGCCCCATAAGGAGAGCCGCCCAGTGGGAAAGAAAGTGCAGCCTGCCCAAGAATGGCGCTGCACACACGGAGAGCTGACACAACAAGATGACGCAACAAAAAGAAACATAGATTCCCGTGCCGCTGACAACAACAGAAGTGGACAAAGAAGACGACGCAGCAAAGGGACACAGAGAACAGACAACTGGAGCGGGGGGGGGGGGGGGAGAAATAAATAAATAAATCTTTAAAAATAAAAATAAAAAAGAATACTGCAGAGAAGCAGATGTGTCTCAAGTGATTGGGCTCCTGTCTACCATATGGGATATCCAGGGTTTGATTCCCGGGGCCTCCTGGTGAGGGCAAGCTGGCCCATGCAGAGTGCTGGCCTGTGTGGTGAGCTGGCCTGAATGGAGTGCTGGCCCATGTGACGAACTGGCCCAAGAGGAGTGCTGCCCCTAGTGGAGTGCTGGCCTGTGCAGGAATGCTGGCCTGCACCGCAGGCTGGCCCTAGCGGAGGGCTGGTGCAGCAAGATGACACAGCAAAAAGAGACACAGAGGAGAGACAATAAAAGACCCAGCAGACCAGGGAGCTGGGATGGCGCAAGAGATTGAGCACCTCTCTCCCACTCTGGAAGGTCCTGGGATTGGTTCCCGGTGCCACCTAAAGAGAAGACAAGCAGAACAGAAGAACAATAGGGTGGGGGTATAAATAAATAAATCTTTTAAAAAATAAAATAAAAATAAAATGAATATCACTACCAGATCAATCTCGTGTGTTCAGCATTATGCCCTAAGTAACTTTTTGCTCCAAAACCTTCTTTGATTCTCTAATGTCTAACACACCACATCTAAATTTTTCTGCCTTCATAATATGGCCTGACTTCTCCCTCATATATAATATACTTCCTCCCAGTCTACTGTTCTTTCACTTTCTGCTTTTTCCAGATACTCACAGACTCACTTCTCCCTGCTGCTTGGGAAATCCCAGCCTCTTTAAGGGCTTGGCCATCTTAAGTCCATTTCTTCATGAAGTCTTTTTTTTTTTTAAGATTTATTTTTATTTATTTCTCTCCCCTCTCCCCCCTCACCCCGAGTTGTCTGCTCTCTCTGTCCATTCACTGTGCGTTCTTCTGTGTCTGCTTGTATTCTTGTCAGTGGCACCAGGACTCTGTTTCTCTTTTTTTGTTGCATCATCTTGCTGTGTCAGCTCTCCATATGTGTGGCGCCACTCCTGGGCAGGCTGCACTTTTTTCATGCAGGGTGGCTCTCCTTAGAGGGTGCACTCTTAGCACATGGGTCTCCCCTACATGGGGGACACCCCTGCATGGCATAGTACTCCTTGCGTGCATTAGTACTGCGCATGGGCCAGCTCACTACATGGGTCAGGAGGCCCTGGCTTTGAACCCTATATTCCCATATGGTAGGCAGACGCTCTATCCATTGAGTCAAATCTGCTTCCCTTCATGAAGTGTTATTACTCGATTACTCCAACCTCCAAATAGGAATAAAGTTGGCTTCAGCATAACATAATATTTATTTTTCTTTGTTTCCTGTGTTAATCTTACATCGTCAACTTTGTGGGAAGGGGCCATGTGGCAGTTTGAGATTATTTATAAACTCCCAAAAAGATAAGTGTTATGTTTGTAAACTGGTCTGTTCCTCTGGATGTGATAACCTTTGATTGTATTAGATTCATCTGAGATGTCTTTGATTAAATTACGCTAAGATTAGGGCTTTGATTCGACCATATCGTAGGGTGTAATTCAGGTCAAGTCCCCACCCCCTTGGTGGGCTGATATAAATGGGCACTCACTCAAGAATACACAGAAGACACAGGAAGAAAGAAAGACTTCCATAGACACAAAAGAGGAGAGAATTTTGATCCTGCAGCCCCAGGAAGAGAGATGAGCCATTCACCTGATAGTTTGCAGCTGATTTGGGAAGACCTGAGAGATGAGCCCTATGCCAGTCTACAGCTGAGACTGGAAGAAGCTGGGCCTACAGAGCCTTAAGAAAAAGAAGGCGAGACCAGGCAGAGATCACCCATCTTACTCCAACACATGGCAACTGACTTTGGTGAGAAAGTACCTCTTATGGTACTTTAAGTTGGACTCTTCAGGGCCTTGTGACTGTAAACTTCTACCCCAAATAAATACTCTTTATAAAAGCTAACAGATTTCTGGAACTTTGCATCAGCACCCTTTGGCTGACTAATACAGACCATATACTCATTTAGGACTCTCAGAAAGGGACAGGAGGATATCCTTAAACTCAAGCCCTCTCATATTCCAATACTTGCACCCAGGGAAATGTATACATTTTTTCCCCCATACCTATCCAAACCCAGAGAATCCCCTGTTATGGATGGGAGTATAATGAAATAGGAAAAAAAACAGAGAACTACTTCACAGAGTGGCTGATTTGGAAGACAGAGAAGAGATCCATTCTCAAATGGCCTGAAGGAGTGATGCTTTGATGTCTCCATCCCTATTGACAGTCCCGCTTTCACAAAGTCTTATTTCTTTCTGGGGTGAACATATTTCTTTTGAGCTTCTAAAGAAAAGTATTCCCATTCAATATGCCAGCTTAGAACCTTCAGCATCTTGTGGAGATGACTGTTTATATGTATGAAATGTGATTTGATTGACTCAAATGGGACTTCTGTTGAATAAGTGAAAGACAACTAAAGTAAAATTTAAGAGTAGGTAACTGAGTAGGAAGCCAAGAGGTAACTGTGGCCCATGACCATCAGCAAGCTTCCTAGGCCCAGTACAGCCATAGCCACAGCCACAGCCACAGCAAGCACATGGACCTGAGGAGCCAGGGAGAGGCTGGCATCCTCATTGGCTTGTGGAAGAGCTTGAAGAGAGAATTTCAGAATAAGAAGGGAAAAAAATCTTAGTGATCACTTAGCCAAATCATCGATCTAGTAATATTTATCAAGAGCTTCTCATGGTCCAGGCCCCGTGCACACATACTAAGTGCATACCTAGTAAGTCAGGATGCAAACACAGCAGACTAGCTCCAGAGCCTGCACCCTTAACCACCACTCTACCTCTCAATAAACATCTTTATACAAGAATAGAAACTTGCTATTTGTGTCAGCTGTCTAAGTACCTCCCTTGTACCTGGCAATTTGCTAGGTGTAATTGCACGTGCCCAGAAGTTTAGGCAGATTGCTGCCCTTAGGAACTTCTGGTTTTGGTGAAAATCAAGAAAAATGCGCCTAAAACAGTTATTTCAAGCTCTATCTAACACAACTTATGGTATTGTCTACCAAACACAGTCCTGATAGGTGATGGATAAGCAGTGGTTTAGGCAAGACACCATGCAGTGCTGCCCCAAATCTGTATTTCTAGGGACCTACAAATCCTGGAATTGTCTGAGCATGTCTCTAGCAGGGTCACTGTTTTCAGGATGAGTTGCCTTCCTAGTTTGTCACTGTCCAACACTGTCTTCTACTGAGACACTATCTCCTGCACAAAGCAGAGCATGCCTTTAGTTATTCTGAATTGGATAAAAGAGGTCACTTTTATTTCTTTTGCGTTTAAATCCTAACAAAGCAATTCATTATTTCAGTATTGGTTGTGTATGTGTGTGTGTGTTTAATCTTGTGGGAAAATATTATAATAAGTGACTATGTTTCTCCCTTTGGAGTTTGTTAAAGTTCTTTATTATTGAAGATTCAATATTGAATGATTTTCACAACCACTTTGTTATATACTATATAAATGGCCTTATGTTCTTTCCCAGAAAAGAAAAGCCAAAATGCCTTTTGGTGGCCAAACTTGGGATGAATGCCAAACCCATGAACAAATTTTAAAGTTGAAAGAAGGAAGGAAGTATAGCATGAGTGTGTGTGCAAAACTTTCTCTAAAAAATGTCGATTGCAGTGTAGTTGATATAAAAATGAAAAATAGGAAACAACCTACCAATAGAGTAAATTGGTTAAATGAATTGTGATATATCACTCTTCAGCCATTAAATATTATATTGTAGAAAAATATTTAATAACATGGAAAGATGTACATGTTATACTAAGTGAAACTTAGAGGTCACAAAACTGTTCAGTATGATCCCATTTATATTTTATTTTATTAAATAACATTTAACTGATAGGTAGAAAAATAAATAGAACAGCTAGATTAATAGACAACTGAAAGGACATGTACCAAAATGTTAACAGATATCTGTTAGTGGTGGGGTTGTGGAAATTCTTATTTTCTTCTGTTTTAGTCTATTTTGTTTAAAACAAAAACAATGTTTTTTCTTTTAAAGAAAGAAATCATGAGATTAAACCCCCAATCTTAAAATTAAAAAACAAAACAAAACTGGGATCTAGAGTAATGCTGTGATTTACCCAAGACTATATACACATCTAGAGAGAAGGAAGAATTGAATCTAGTGATCAAAAATTGATACATTGGAGATAAAACTTGGGAAGTAGAAGAGTTCCGGGTGCTGGAAAAAATTCAACAGGTGCACTGGCAGTTTCTAGAAAATTCAACAGAATATACTTGGAGTTTTCTCTTCCTTCCTTTTTCTTCTCACCCCCTCCTCTGAAACAAAATTACCCTTGAAGAGTTTTAAATGGGAGGGTGACATACATGATCCAATATAAACTGTTCAGAACAGCATGAGACATAAAATAAAAGTTCATAGCAGCACTGTTTGTCACAGTACAACCCTAGAAATTAACATATGCATCAGCAGGGGCACAAATAAGGTGTGGCACACTCATATAATGGATTACTGTATAGCAACAAAGCCAGACAGACCCTAGCTATGTACAAGGATGGATCTCACAAATATAAAGTAAAGCAAAAGAAAAAAGACACAAAAAAATACATATCACATGGTTCCACTCATTCAGCCAAAATTAAACTGAGATGCATACATTGATGGTAAAACTGAAAAACCAGGAAATGATTGTCGCAAAAGTGAGGACAGCAGTGACCTCTGGGAGAATGGGGATTGTCTGCATCAGAGAGAGGCCCAGAGAAGGCTTAAGAGCCGGTCGTGTTCTGTTACTTGACTCAGTAGTAGTTATATGGGTTATATGGCTATCTCCTTTACCCATTTATACACCATATTTAGAAAGGAGGGGAATGAGGTTAGGAGAGGTATGTGCATTCACAAATGTATTTGTAATAATGTGTTTCATGAGCTAGGAGGCAAGAACATGGGTTTTTATTATCTTTATTTGTTTATATGTCTAAAATGTTTTAAATCAAAAGTAAAAGAAAGGGGAAGCAGATGTGGCTCAAGCAATTGGGCTCCCGTCTACCATATAGGTCCAGGTTCAATACCCAGGGCCTCCTGGTGAAGGCAAGCTGGACCGTGTGGCGAGGTGGCCCACATGGAAGTGCTACCCTGCACAGGAGTGCTGGCCCACATGGAGAGCTGACGCAGCAAGATGATGCAACAAAAAGAGACACAGAGGAGAGACGACAAGAGATGCAACAGACCAGGGAGCTGAGGTGGTACCAGAGAATAATAGCCTCTCTTCTACTCCATAAGGTCCAAGGATCGGTTTCTGGAGCTGCCTAATGAAAATACAAGCAGACACAGAAGGAGACAACAGAAAAGGACACAGAGAACAGACAATGGAGGGAGGGGAGAGAAATAAATAAAATCTTTTTAAAAAAGTAAAAGAAAGCAATGTGGAAAAGAAGATAGGTGCTTTTGTTCCTTTTTTTACTTCCTTTATTATTGTCAGAATATTTATTCAACAAATTAAAATGGGGAGAGAAAATTCAGCAGCTGAAGCAGTACTTCAGAAATCTGTCAGTGTTCAAAAATTCCTTCTTTTGAGGAGGATGGCAGAAAAAAATATATAATCCAGCTGAAACGATCGTAGAGCTTGATGCCTACAGGTCTATTTGGTTGACTCTTGGAGAAGTAAATCCCAGTGCTGTAACTGCCTGTGTTGTCAGAGTGGTGCCCACCTCTGCAGGGGCCTGGCCCAATAGATCCCTCCCTCAAAGGCTCACCACCCCTTTCCTGCAGCCCTCATGTGAGCTGGCCTGGAATTCATTCCACTGGGGGATGGCCGTAGCTGCTGCCAGCAAACTGCCCTGTCCTCCCAGAAAGCCTGCTCCAACCCCTTCCTACCTCATTCACAAAGCAGTCATTCCAGGCTGTTGACCTTGGATTTCCCCCCAGTGTATAAACAAAATCAACTGGGAAACTAGATTTCAAAAAGACATTCCCTTGGAATAACTGTCTCCCTAATAGCCCCTTAATTCTGTGGTTTCTTCATATGGATTCCTAGGGGAGAGGAAGCCATCTCCACAGTGGCTAAATGGAAGGAAGCTGGTTAATGATGACCTTGTCAAGAGACTTAATGAACCAAACCGGACTTGCTCAGAACTGTCATATAAGATAATAAAATTCCCTTATTAAATAAAACATTTTTATTGTTGTTTCTGTTGTAGCTGAAACATCCTAATTGTCATAAGGATGGAAAGGAAGTTTTGTTACAGGTATTTTTGAGAAAGTCTGAAGCAAGTGGTTGTAGATAAAAGAAGGCCTCCAGGGGGCCTTCTTTAGGGCAGCTACTCAGGGTGGTTTATGTACCTGCAATATCAGAATCACCTGGGAGTGTGTTAGGTGTGCAGATTCAAGGGCTTCACCCCAGACCTACCGAATCAGGATCTGTTTTAACAAGCCTATCCCTGGGTGATTTTGATGTACCCTAAAGTTGGAGAAATCACTTGCCTGGTTGACTCCTACAACCAGGAGTGTCAGTGGTCAAACAAGAAGTGCTGTGCCACTAGTTCGTTGCTGACCTCGGTGAGCCTGCTGAATCCTCTAGGCCTCAATTTTCTTTTCTGTCAAACAATGTGAAAATCAGAAGAACTGGTTATGAAAATGGTTTGAAAGAGCTAAAGACCTTGATGAGTTCATTCCCTAGGAGAGTATGTACTAGAAAAACCCAGTATAGCATAAATATTGAGGCATTGTACTGAAACTTTGTAACCGAGGGTTAAGAATGATATAGATGCCTTCATATTAAAAAAAAAAAAAAAAGGAAATGGTTAATAGCTGAAATTGCTGAAACTGGCTGGATTTGGCCTAGACCTGCCATTATGATGGTCATTCTAAACATGTCTCATCCCTGTTTATAGTTCCACAAAACTTAGCCTCTCCCTTGTGTGTAACCCTTCCAACCCTCCTGTTTGATATCCATATGCAACACCTTGTAGAGGTTGCAACTAACCTCTACTCTGTACGTTCCTATCCCTGAATCTTGATCTCTGATGATGATTATAACCTTGTAACGCATCCTGATTTGGTACCCACCCCACCATGTTCAACCCCTTAATGCTTATTAATGAAGAAACCTGTGTCCAGCTCTGCCCAGTTATCCATTAGCATCCTGATGGTGTAAATATTAGACTGCCTGCGGCTTGGAGATGCTGATTTGAGATTGTACATCTCGGTCTTCCCCACCCCCACTCGCACGCCCCCCCATCCCCCCCCCCCCCCCCCCCCCGCCGGTGACTAAATTCTCTTTTCCTTCTTAGACTAGTTCCATGTGTCTGTCAATTCTACCTTGCCAGGAGAACAAACTCAGCCCAGGATCACCCCCGCCCTTCTTCAAGAGTCCCCGAGCTGACCCAGTCCCAGACACCTCTCTCCTAACAGGGAACAGAGCTCTCCGAGGCTGCAGAGTGATGTGTGGGGTCAGGCTGAGCTCCGCCTCCAGCAGCCCGTGAGCTTCTTGGTCTGGGCCTGCCTCCGTCCCTGTGCCCAGACTCCCAGGGGAGGATGTGGCTCGGAAAGGGTGGACAGTCACTATCATTAATAGTTGAACCCAACCGCTTCTGAGTTTTCTTCTTCTAATTCCTGCCTGAGTTCAAGCCTGGCAAACGGGTAGGACTAGAAAACTTTGGTTTTGCCCTTGGAACCTTAGGGGGGTCCCTCAGTGCTGCTCCCTCTTACAGCGGCCTCAGCCCTCCTCTCCAGCACATCTCCACGAAAGGCTGCCCAGGCCTTTCAATGAGGAGATCCGGCTCCCCCGAATTTCTCTGGCCTTTGCAGCCCAAGGACAAAGGCCGTGAGCCCTTCCCTCAAGGTACCCAACCCGACGGGGTAACCATCCTCAGGCCCACAAGGAGGCCGGACTCGAGCGATGGCAAAGCGTACCCACCCCCAGCCCTAAGCACCACCTCCTTGCTATGAGCGGAGAGTGGAAGGGAGCGAAGAGGGCGCCCTCGCTGGCCAGACGGCCAATCAGAGCAGGGCAGGCAAGCAGGACCGGCTCCCAGTGGCCACTTAGCTTCAGGCTAAGCGCGCTGCCTGCTCTGGCACTAGGCAGGCTCCCTGCCAATCAGGGGGCGGAGCGAGCGGGGCTCGGCCAATGGGGGGGAGGCGTCCCGGCCAGGCCCGTGGCCCGGCGGTCCGCGCAGTGGACTGCGAGCTCGTCACGCTGAGGGAGGCGGCCGCCAGCCCGCGCCCGCCGCCCGCGCCCAGCCCGCCCCTGCGCGTCATGCTGAGCGCTGCTCGGCGCTAGTGCCCGGGGCCGCCGCCAGTCCTGCCGCCCGCAGCCGCGCCCACCGCCCAGAGCCAGAGGGATGGTGGTAGTCACGGGGCGGGAGCCAGACAGCCGTCACCCGGACGGTGCCATGTCCAGCCCCGACGCTGAAGACGACTTCCTGGAGCCGGCCACCCCGACGGCCACGCAGGCAGGGCATGCGCTGCCCCTGCTGCCACAGGAGGTACCTGGAGCCGGGGTGGGGGTGGGGGGCCTCGGGAGAAGCAGGGGCGGGGCGGAGCGGGACGCTGGGCTTCCCCACCCCCAGGTCCGGTGTGCCAGGGGTGTCTTCCCTGCCCCAGCGGGTACCTGCCCCCACCTCTCCTTCCAGAGCTTACTGGCCTGCATGGCTGGTTTACTCCCAGCCCTAGGCCCTGCCCTTAATAACCTGGAAAGGGGACCTTGGAGCCCCAAGAGGTGATAGTATCTTCTAGAGAACCCAAGAGAGGTCTTGGCCCAAGTCCAGTCTCCACAGAGTGAGGCAAGGAGGTACCTGCAAATGAGAAGCAGAACCGTTGAATAGACGTGTCCACACTCACCTGCTCACCTGACAGCCCCTTTTCCCGCATTGCTCTTGCTCACCAGCTGCTATGCTGTGATGTGCTTTGGCTTCCATTGGTCTTACTTGACTTGTGTGTGTCTATCATGTTAATGCCTGAAATTACCCACAAGAGAAAGGCAAAGAGGCAAGGAGGGTGGAAGCTAGGAGGTGGAGGCTAAGGTAGCGCCATGTGGGAGCATGTGATGTGTGGAGTCTAAGAGAAGAGCCAGAGCCCCAGAGAGGCTGAACAAGGCTGGACGAGGCTCTTTGGAGCAGAGCACGTAGTCTTGGAACTAGAAGCCCTGGGAAGCTCGTGAAAACGAGCAAAACTGTAGAGGTAGTCTTACAAATCGGAAGAAAAGGCCCTTAGAGACACAGTGGTGCTGTGTTTTAGCAAGGGTAGAGAGGAGTTTTAAGGGTCTTTTTGTGCACTGGCATTGGGGAAATGTGGTTTGGGGGAAAGAACACAGAACCCAGAGACTATCACAGGCCAGGATTCCAGGACTAGCTCCCCCCCAGTGGTTACATTGCTCCACGTGAGCTCCAAATCTTTGTGTTCTCCATTGCTTTTCTCCTCTCTGCCTCAGTCTTCTCATCTCTAATATGGGACAAACACGTGGATTGTGATAAGATAGCCTTGGAAAAGGTTTGAAGAGCTCCACAAATTATTAGTATTCCAAAACAACATGAGTCCTTGGTATGCACAAAGAATGGTTTTAGAGGAATTATAGAATAGGCAGAAGGCATTTCCATGTCCTCTGGGAGCAGAATAGTAACAGCACATCCATCCACACACACAACTGAAAATGCCTATTTTATTCACCCATTCAATGAATATTTGGGTCTTTACTGTGAACCAGACACTGTCCAAAGCCCTGGGTAAGTTTTATTTAATGTGTTTGTATCCTACTTTATTTCACAAAAAAAACTTGAAAGGTGAGAAAAGGGACTGTCTAAACTTTGACTGGACCCAGAGAGATGTTGTAATATTGAGAAGTATGCAGTTGGATAGATTTTTAGCTAATCTGGAGAAGATTTGTGGGAAAATTAGAGAACTGGCCTTATTTCTTTGAGATGTGGTTTGGTAGAAACCACAGGTGGTGAAAGCCATCCAAAAAAGTTTTAAAGGCCTGAGTATTTTAGGGGAAACCTCGAGTTTTCCAGGGCAAATCTCTGCTTCTTGGTGAAAGCCATCCAAAACAGTTTTAAAGGCCTGAGCATTTTAGGGGGAACCTCGAGTTTCCCAGGGCAAATCTCTGCTCCCAGCCCTTACCTCCAGAGGCTTAGCTGGACTGGGCACTAATCTTCTCTCTGCAGATGAAGTTGAGGAGGAGCTGTGAGGCACAGAGAATGAGTGGATGCCTGGAAGCACTCAACAAATACCCGCTGAGCCCTGCTGGAGTGGCCAGGATTGGTACTGCTCCTGCCCTTGGGAAGCTTGGGGTCTAGTAAGGCGGGTTAACAGAAGAAAATAATTGCCAGTGTATTGTGCTAGGTCCTATAATAGAGGAGAGTGTGGCACACAGTGAAGGCACAATGGAGGGACTGTTTACTTAACTCTTAGGGGAAAGTGAAGGAGGGTAGAGCAGAAATGTTCATAGAGGAGAAGTTGGATAGAAGCCTGTAGAATGAGTGGATGCTGTTAACCTGTATGGTGACTTGGTATAAAGTAGTAACCCAGCTGGGCTAGTTCCATCACTGTCATCCAGGTGCCTTTGTGCGGTGAACAACCTACACTACTCTACAAGGCAATTCCATTGGCTAGGTGGACAGAGGGAGAGAGAAAGAGTAAGAACTTTTTGGGCAGAGAAAACAGCATGAGCAAGGGCACAGAGATGGTAAATTCAGGAAGTAAAAGAGGACAATGAAAGCTTGAACTTCAGAGTGGAGGTAGTAAAACTGTGGTAGAAAGACCTAACTTAAGAGTCATTAGGAAGAGAATGTATAGGACTTGTCAGTTGACAAGTGTGGGGAAGAAGAAAGCTTTCAGAAGACTCCTGGGTTTGGGGCTTTGGCAACTGAGTCATTGGAGTGGCCCTACCAGGAGAAGACGGAAGTCGGAGCAGTCCCGGCTCTCACTCTCCCTGCCTGCCTGAGATCCCTGGTGGTTCCTTTCCAGTTTCCTGAGGTTGTCCCCCTCAACATTGGAGGGGCCCACTTCACCACCCGCCTGTCCACCCTGCGGCGCTACGAAGACACCATGCTGGCGGCCATGTTCAGCGGACGACACTACATCCCCACCGACGCCGAGGGCCGGTACTTCATCGACCGCGATGGCGCGCACTTTGGGTATGTCTGTCCTCTACAAGCAGCTCGTAGTCCCAGCAAGTTAGTGGCCTGGGCTTGGGTATGGGGCTTTGGCATTTTCCATGGTGCTCAAAAGAGGACATAACGTATCGATGGAATTTGATAAATGTGCTCATTGAATTGGATCAAAATTATTAATTTTTTTTTAGAATTAAAATCATAGGTACATTTATTAACATTCAACAGTTTTGGGTAGATATTGAGTTGACACATATATCCATATGTGGATCAGAATTCTTAGTTTCTTTCCCAAAGGAGTCCAGGACAGCCAGAGCAACCCTAGGAAACATACCCTGGGTGGGTGTGCTGAAACTTTATTTCTAGACTATGCAACCGAAGACCGGGGAGTTGCCATCTGTGTGGAAAGGAATAGGTGTGATGCCACCTTGAGGCAGTGGAGGTGTAAAACAACTTCTCACAGAACACCCTGGGATCCCAATTCTGGGCTCACCGTTACCATTAGGGAGGAACAAAGCGTGGTGTGAGGCAGTGGTCCCAGACTTTCAACAGTTTAAAATAAACAAACAAAAAAAGGGGAGGGGAGGGCTGATCTAGGGTTTCTATACTTTAATTCTGCCAAGTCTCAATAAAAAAACCTTCTGTTGTTACTGTCATTTTGACACAAAAAAATAGTGTCAAAAACATAATCTCAAAAAAAAAAACCCTTCCTAAGACACCTGACAACTTTATATATAAACAGTTTTAAGACTTTAACTCTCGGTTTCCTTGTTTATAAAATGAGAATTAATTATAGCTGCCTTGCAGGCTAGTCCAAGGATTAAAGAGCCTTGATGTGACTCCTAGCCATGTTCTTTCCAGGGCATGCAGTTGAAATTCTTTGCCCTTTCAGTCTAACTTTGGAGGTGACTGCAGAATTGCCATGGTCCTTGACCTTGAACCAAATGACCTAGAGAAAGGAACTCTCCACCTACTTTGTTTCTGTGCTGGCCTCTACACAGGATTGCTGTCTTTGGGGAAAGGGTCACTTTTATCCTCAGAAAGGAGCCTCTGGCCAAATAATTTGCTTTGAAGCATCTGGGTTTCCCCAGTGGGCCATCAGCTGCCTCCAATGCTGAGAAAACAAAGTGTCACATCACTCTGCAGAGCTATAAAAAGATTTTTGTTTGCAGGCTGTTTAGTGGAGGAAAGTGCTGGCCCCAGCTGGCAGCTCCCACAGCACTCTTAGCTGGGTCTTGCCCCAGGATTATGT
Organism: Dasypus novemcinctus; assembly: GCF_030445035.2. Classification (NCBI taxonomy): domain Eukaryota; kingdom Metazoa; phylum Chordata; class Mammalia; order Cingulata; family Dasypodidae; genus Dasypus; species Dasypus novemcinctus. The sequence goes on along the minus strand of NC_080695.1, from coordinate 24,822,043 downwards.
TTTTTCCGGAGCTTATCAAGGTTTGCTGAGGGTCCTTCAGAACTAATTTTGGAAAGGGGTATAGGGAGGGGAAGCAGGGTTTGGCTCTAGAATGATCTACCCATGTCTGAGTAGCCACAACTAGGAGAGATGGAACCAGGCAAGGGCAGAGCAGAAAGCACATTATTGTGGCATTCCTACTCTGGCTGCTGGATTCCAATGCAGTGAAGATTTTCAAAGACCCAGATAAAATAAAGTAGGGGTTCAGGGCATATGGAGGATGCATTTCTCTGCTGGTGGTGCTCATGTACCCCAGTACCTACCATGGAGGCCACCTGGACCTCTGCCCAGGCAGTGTCCCCTTGGAGTGAGTATGCAGCACTTTGGACCACTGTGCGTATGAGCATGGGGTCAACTACACCTGGATCTGAGCCTCTAGAAAGCTGTGGCCTTTTTTTTTTTTTTTCCTTTTTAGGAGGTACTGGGGATTGAACCTGGGATCTTGTGCGTTGGAAACAGATGCTCAACCACTGAGCTAAAGCTGCTCTTTTTTTTTTTAAATTTTTATTTTTTTATTTAAGTATGTATAAGCTGTGACTCTTTGAGCAAGGATATGCCTTGACCTCTCTGAGCCTTGGTTTCCTCATTTATAAAATGGAGACAAGATAGCACCTACCATATCATGCTATTGAAAGATTACATGGGACACATATGAATAGTCACTAACATAGGTTAATATCTAGTGAGTGTTGGCTGGTGGTGTGTTATGGTCATAGACTAATTATTGAGGTGACAGCTTACTCCTGTGGTATGCTCACATATCCTTCAGGAAAAATCCTTCCCACATCTACCAGTTATAGAACCAATTTCTCTTAGCACTAAAGAATCTGAAAAGAGAATTAGCAGGACCAAGTTTCAGTTTCTAAAAAAAAATGTAATATATGATTTCATTCAGCCCTAGAACTAGTCTGTTTAGACATTAGGGTTAGGCATTTTCTCCATACACCTATAGAATAACACTAATGGCAAGGACATGGAGCAGCTAGAACACTCCTTCATCACGGGGAGGGAGTGGGTGCAAAACACTGCACCACATTGATAAACATATACTAACCCGATGACTGAGCAATTCTCCTAATATTAACCCAAGAGCAGTTGGTGCATGTTTCCCCAAAAAGTCTTAGATACGAATATTTATTGCAGCTTTACTCCTAATAGCCCCAAATTGGGAGCAAGCCAAATGTCAGGAGAATGGGTAAAAGTAAATAAATTATAGTCTAGCCATACACTGGTATACTTCTTAGCAGTACAAAGAAACAGTCTATAGCTACACATAACATGTTGGGATAAATCTCAAAAATATTATGTTGAAAGAAAGAAGCCAGGCACACAAAAAAAAGAACTTTCTGTATGGTTTATTTGACTTTGAGGAAGAGGCAAAACTAATATTTGGTAATAGAAATAAAAGTCAGAAGACTGCTTCCCTCTGTAGGGATTGCCTGGGAAGGGGCATAAGGGACCCTTAAGGAGATACATCTTGATTCTAGGCATGGTCACATGTAAAAAATTTATTAAACTTTATACTTAAGATTTGTGCATTTATTATTTATAAATTATACTTCAAAATACATCTTTCCATTATACCTATTCCTAATAATTGTAATAATAATAATTGCAATAGTAATAATAATGATACCGATAATAACAAATACTAATACTTACTGAGGGCTTAATCTGTCCCAGGTATTTTCTAAGCACTTTTCATATATTAACTCATTTAATCCCCTCATAATATTATGAGATTGTTCCATTATTTTCCCCCATTTTACAGATGAGGCACAGAGAGATTAATTTCCCTTACCCAAGATTGCACAGCTGGCACTCTGGTTCCAGTTTCTGTGCTCTAACCATTATGTGGCACTGCCTAGGTCCCTTAGCTCCTTCTCACTGACTCTCCTTCCTCCCCAGAGATGTGCTAAATTTCCTGCGCTCAGGGGACCTCCCACCCCAGGAACGCGTGCGAGCCGTGTACAAAGAAGCCCAGTACTATGCCATCGGGCCCCTCCTGGAGCAGCTGGAAAACATGCAACCACTGAAGGGGGAGAAGGTGCGCCAGGCGTTTCTGGGACTCATGCCCTACTACAAAGGTGAGAGGTCAGCTGCTCAGGGCAGTTGGGGTGTGGGGGAGGAGGGTTGTAAAGCAGCTTCAATATCTAGGTCTCCCCCAGAATAAGTGGCTCTAGGGTTCATCTAAATTACTGAAGATGGGATTGAATTCTGCTTCCTTCCCTGCCTTCCCCCATAGTTACACTGGGATGATTCAGGTTAGGGTGGGCCCACCTGGCCCATGACAGTCGTCACATCACATTTCAGAAGAACAGCCCTCGGCCCATGGGCTTCCTGTTTGCTATGGAGAACCGTGTAAGTTTGTACCTCTCATAGGCCCTCAGAGTCCCTTCCCCAGGAATCTGTCCCTCCCTCTTTATCCTGACATCCCTGGGGCTCTCTGCCCTCTGCCCCTGCATAGTCCTCTCCTCTGCCCCACTGACAGGTGCTATGTTCACCCCCTTAGACCACTTGGAGCGGATTGTGGAGATTGCCCGGCTGCGCGCAGTACAGCGGAAGGCCCCCTTTGCCAAGCTCAAGGTCTGTGTCTTCAAGGAGGAGATGCCCATCACCCCCTACGAGTGTCCGCTCTTCAACTCTCTACGCTTCGAGCGGAGCGAGAGTGACGGGCAGCTCTTTGAGCACCACTGTGAAGTGGATGTATCTTTTGGGCCCTGGGAGGCTGTGGCTGATGTTTATGACCTCCTGCACTGCCTGGTCACGGATCTCTCAGCCCAGGGCCTCACTGTGGACCACCAGTGCATCGGGGTGTGTGACAAGCACCTTGTCAACCACTACTACTGCAAGCGCCCCATCTATGAGTTCAAGATCACATGGTGGTGAGTAGCCCTGGTAGGGAACAGAGTCCCATCAGGGAGGGTGCCCATTCCCCTTGGTGGCTCTGGGAATAAGATTCCTGGAGGGCTGCTGACACCTGCCCAGAACCTGCTGAGGTGAGGACTGAGCCCTGAGGCACAGCTCCAAGGGAACAGAGGTCCAGCTCCCACCTGCCTGGCTGTACCTCAGGGTCGGGCTCAGGGCTTGGGGCCTGTGGGCACTCTGGGCCTACACTCACCTGGCCCTTCCTCGAGGTTGGCAGTCACCGCCTGTGGCTGATGGGATCTAGCTAGGGCTTGACCGGGAAGCCCAGAGAGGTTTTATCACCTTGACCTTGCAGGAGAGTTTCTGCCCTTTTTAGAACATAGTCACTTCCTCAACCCTGTTGAAGTATCACTTCCTTGTGCTAAGTGTGTAGGTATGAGCGTAGAGAATGATGGGAGGTTTACCCAAACAGCCCACCCTAGCCCCTAGCTGAAGAAGAAAGAGCATCTCTCTCTCCCGGTACACTCTCTGTCCCCCCAAGGATAGTCCGATGGATTGTCTTAGGATATGAGAAGACTCCTTTTCCCTTCCACAACATGTTCACCACCTTTTGGAGCTGTAACTGTAGTTGCCAAAGCCGTGTACCAGGTTGGCCTTAGAACACCACAATGTTTACAGCCCTGTCTTGGGCCTTTGGCTTCTCCTACCTTCCTCCAACCTTTCTTGCTCACAGGGTTATCTTCTCACAGGGCTGGAATACAAATTTCAAAGGCTGCTGTCGAAGATTTCCAAAGTCAAAGCAGGCAATATGCCTAGATCTTCTGTTAGCTATCAGATGTAACATTCTTTTTAGAGGCTAAGAATACCTCCTTGGCTTCTATTTCATTGGTAGGTTCAGATTTAAGTGAACCTCCTTTGATGGGAAACACACACATCCCACCCCTTTAAGCTCTGTTGTTTTATCCTGCTAACCTTCTATCTCTAGAAAGGTGTCTACTCTGGACAAGTAAAGGAAGGGCTGGACTAGAGGCCCAGCCATCCTAGGAACTATAGGAAAACAGCAGATTTTGATTTTATTTTACTTCCCACATTTCAGAGAGCTAAAAAGATCCACAAGGGTCTCTTCCCATTGCATTTCCTTCTCGCTCTGTCTGCAGCCTAGCTGGTGGGCACAGGAATGTGTCCTCTAGAGGAAGAGCTTGGCAGCACCACTGGTTTCCATGCTGCATCAAGGGCTTCTCCCTGTGGTCATGACTGTACATGACTCTTCCTGGGTGTTCTCTTAGGGGCATTTTTTAATATGTAAAGAATTGGCAAGGACGACCTCACTGGTCTCAGTTTTCAAGGACCGGATTGGTGAGGTGGGGCAAGAGGGAGCTGAAGATGACTGTGTCCTTCTGAGAGAGGGAAGGCCAAGCTCTGGGGCCCTGGCTGAATTCTCTCGTGGGGCTGGAGAGATTCCAGGGCAGGGGTTTGCTCTCTGCACTTTTAAATGGGTGGTATGGAAGGACAGTGAGCTCCAAGAGGAAAGGACAGCCATTCAGATTCTGAAATGTCTTGTGTGTTCTCATCCACCAATGGATGGTCTCTGCTGCAGCTGATGTCTCTGCTTGAAGCTGAGCTCAACAGCATGGCTCCTGCCTTGTTCTCACAGAGCAGTCTTTCATTTCAGTTGCCACGATTGGTGTTCCTGCCTAGTACATGTTCATTTCATGACAGACACTGAGGTGCACTATTCAGGAGGAAGTCAGTGAGTAGAGGGCAGATAAGTGAGCCCCATGCTTTCAGTAATCCAGCCTTGACCCTTTCTCCTTCCCACCCCCTCCACAGAGCATCACAGGGCTTGGCTGTTTAGAGTCACTGCATGTGAGACATGGAGCAACTGGTAGGCTCAAAGGCAGGTTCACGAAAAAACAGGCTGTCGTGGTGGTGCGCTCTCTGCCATTCCAAGGAGACAAGGTTCCAGGCCAGTAGAGCAGGCAGAGAGGGGACTCTGTGCAGCCAGCTGAGAGCTCTTTCTAAATGGATTAAAAGAATTCAGCAGCCCAGCTTGGCCATTCAGTGTTGAGAAACCAGGGCTAGGCTGAGAAGTGCTTTTGGATGTTGTGGTGCAAGGTAATGGCCTCCAAATAAAGGGGCCATCTCTGAGGTAGTGACTTCTTTCATTCAGATCCTTTTCCAACTCTCAACGCCCAGGCCCAGAGCCACAAGAAGAATTAGGTCAGGAAGGAAGGAGCATCATTTAGAGCTCCCTGATCAGCAGGAAGGATATTCTCATAGAATTCTTGTGCATAGTGTTGATAGCTGTCTCTCATCTCATCCTGCCTTGAGACAGGTCACTGGTTATCAGTACATCAAACCAAAGTACCTCCCTTCACAGCCTCCCTGCTGTTTGATTTTGGACAACTTTTTATCCAGGTGCCATGTTCACTGGCTAGGAGAGTGAAAATTTTAGGAGACAGGACTGTATGTGCAAGGCTAGCCATAAAAAATTTCAAGAAAAATAAAACTAAAAACCGTTACAGGGTAACAGCAGCCAAAAAGACCAAAACAAAACCACAGTAAAATATGTCACACCATCCTGGGTGGAGGAATTCCTTTGGTGATGCTCTAAATAGAGGAAAGTCATCACTATCCTTTTTCTACCTTGGATGGGTTCTCCAGGCTGCCCAGAGCATACCATGCAGATAGCAGTAACCATACTCTGAAAAGTTTCTATTCCTTTGTTCCTAGGACTTAGGATATTCTGGAAGCTATCTGAGGCTGCCTCAGGCTGGTCAGGGGATTTAATCTTCTTGTTTTGAGTTGCTCACTGGAGAACTGGGAGATAGACATTTGCAAGACATGTTGTAGGATGAGCGTCAGTGTATAATTTTGGTCTAAGCTGGATCTAAGAAAAACAACAACAAAACAAAAACCACTCACACTGAACATTTGACCCTAGTAAAAATTTAAAGCATTATTCTCTGCATTCCTTCTGTCCATATTTGATTCCAGTGTGATTCCAAGGCTTTCTTGGGCACCATTCTCCTGAGGGTCTTGCATGAATTGGTGCCTGCCTCATGGTCCTTAAGCAAAGAGGCTTTCTCATCATAAGCTGGAGTGGCAGAAACCAGGGTGGGAGAGGAACTATTGGAATTCTGGAAAAAAAACCATGTCTGTATATATGTGTTAAGTGGGATGGGTGGGTTGGCAGGGGTTGGGGGAGGCAGGTGTAGGAACAGGCAATCACCTCTGGAGTGTGGGAGGTCACCTGGGTCCACTGTCTTCCTTCTGTATGATGTTGGGTTTGTGTCCATGGTGTAATGCTTCCTGTGTTCATTCACGTACCTGTCTGTGAGCACTTCGGGGCGTGGAACCTCAGCCCCCTCGGATGGCATTAAAGTCAAGAATTAGAACCTGGCTGCTGTGCCTTTCTTTTTAAAGCCTCCTTGCTGTTGTCCCTCCTCTACCCCCCCACCCACCCATCCCCCTTGCCAGCAAATAGATCTTGATTTCCACTTAAAACGTATGGTTTGGATGCCATACTAAATAAAGCAGGTGCTTCCCTGAGACCAGCAGCTGAACTTGAAATTAAAGGGAGGTGGGACCCATTAAGGCCCTTCTGGAGTTACTCCAGCTTTGTCTCAGGTAGGGACAAGCCTATCTCAGCCAAAGCAAAGAGCTTTCTCCTCACTACTGAGATTTCTGCAGGGGAAGAAGATACCACAGTCGCACAGTCGCTTGAATGGCTCACAGCCATGTCAGATAGTTCTGAAAGAAATCCTTCCTATTGTATCACCTGCTTCTTTCCAAGAGGCAGATAAGTGACTCTACACTATATGAGCCTCAGTGGCTAAGACCCTTCCTTGAGGGAAATGGACAAAAGTTGCCCTTCCTCTTAAATCAGGGTTTGGCACCTTCCTGGCTAATGAGTCACCCCAAGAAGATGGCCCATGGAGTGACTTCATGGATTAATGTGAGTTCTTAATGTGAGTTCTGAAGTGCGGGGTGGCTACATCACTTGCCAGCTGCCTCCCTGAAGTCTCTGATTATTCTGACTTTTAAATGAAAGTACAGTATCATCTGTGCCAAATGTATTCCCTGACCTAATTACCATGCACATAACCACTTTGTAATAACATACTAATAATACATCACAAGGTGGAAGCCGAAGCTTGTAGAGGTCTAATTTCCCCAAAGGCACAAAGCTAGTAAGTGGCAGAGCCAGAATTCAAACCCAGGACCCCTTTCCCAAATTCTCTGGGTGTTCAAGAGCAGGGTCCTCCTTCCTCCTGGCAGCTCAGTATCCACCTCTGAGGCCCAGATCTTCACCCTGCTTAATCTGTAAAGATGTGAAAAGCCAGTACACTAGGAAAGAAAATTAGAAAGGCTCACTTAGACCTCTAGGCCTTAAGTAGCCCCTGAACATGAAGGAGATAGCTGGGGTCCCCAGTTTACTGCCTGTCCTTCTGAGGCATGCATGTCCATAAGGTGGAGAAGGGCTCCGCCCATGGGCACTGAGCAGAGGGTGGCTGAGCAGGTGAGGCATGGCTTCCCGGCTGGACCCTGGCTGTGATTCGGTGATCTGGGACAGCCCTGTCAGCACCATCCCTTTTGGGATGGCAATTCTGACCTTTTTATGGCAACATTACCCCTGGGAACCCCAGACTTGTCGATCAACATGCAGAGAAATTCCAAGACAGTCCAAACAAGGTCTTTGCATGAGGATGAACATGAAAGTGATGCTCCTCGAATAGGTTTTTCAGATACTCAGCAGGATTTCTGGAGTTTATAGACACCACTGGTCATTTGTTCATGACCCTCAGTTTCCTCACATGACGAGTCTTATCTTTTTAGGAAATGGGTTCACCTAGTCCCAAGTTAAGGATCCAGCATTCCAATAGCTAAAAGCCCTATATGTATTTTCTCCTTTCCTGGTCTTGCATCTCCAAGATAAAACTTCAGCACTTTAGCAAGGGCCCAAGTTTGGGCAGCCCCTCTCTCCCCTGTTTCTTCATCTCCATGATGCTGGTATTAGCTAAGGCCAATAGCCCTTGTAGTTGTGAGAGTTGAAATATTAATAGGTTCAAGGTCTAAAGGCACCATTTCATTTGAAAAAGCCCCTTTAGAGAAGTGTGTCCACAGAAGCCTGGAGGAGCAAGGTGAACCTGTGAGCACAGTCCACACAGAGAGGGCCGTGTTTTGAAACATTTTGGCTTTAGAAGACATGCTGCTACATAATCAAGACCCCAAGAGGCCAGCAGAGAAATTCCAACCCTGGTTGTAGCTGCCTGAGAGAAGCCACTGCAAACTGCAGGTATGTACCTGGGTTCAGGAGAAGCCAGCAAAATCCCAGAGCCTCCCAGATTGCACACCAGAGGGACTGAGTTCTCTTGGAAGGGATGATTGGTGTCAGGAGAGGAAGCCTGAACTCAGGTACTCCTGCTCCACCCCAGTGCCATCCCATCTGCCTTCACATCTCACTCATTCAAAATGGAAAAGGACATTGATTTCTGGGGACCTTGCATCTGATATCTCAAGCTACTCTCCTTGAGTGATCTTGCTTGTGTTGCAGTTAGTACCATTTGTATCTTGCATGGTCCAATCAGGAGAGAAAAGCTGCATAGTAATTTGAACATGAAGGTTTACTATAAAGAAATATAAACTATAACAAGGGATTGGAGAATGAAAGATTGGCTAATAAAGAGTAAAAAGAACATAGGAATAGTAGATAGAAGGAGCAGCCAGTACCCCTAGGGTTGAAACAGAGGGCCCAAGGTAGAACTGCCCCCACATCCCAGGGCCATGGTCCAGACCTTATTGGAAAGGCCACGGCCATGGTTCACTGAGTGGCACACAAGTCAGTGGAGGGCTGTGCTAGTGGAACTTGCTAGAAATCTACCCTTCAAAATGCTGGAGAAATCTGTTCACAATGAAGTGTCTTGCTGGAGAAATCCCACTACAGAACCACCCTGGGTGGGTACGGGAAAGCTGCTGGCCTGTTTGCTGACTACCATGCCCTGTAGGGACCTAGGGCTCGAGAAGCTCTGTGTGCTGAGAGCGAGCACGCTAGGACAGCAAGGAAGCCCCACCCCGCCCCCCAATCCTGCAGTGTCTCACTGCTGCCCTCTACTGGTAAAGGTTAACATCATGTAAGCTAACAAAGGGAAAAAAAGTGAGCAGGCAATGAAGGATGAATTTGGAACTGTGAGGCAATAAATTGATTAACTGGGATATCAACTATATGCCGATGACTCCTAAGTTTATACTCTTCCCCAGGACTCTTTCCTCAGACTTGAGTTACACACCCAACCACCTGCTAAATAATGCTGTTTAAATGTCTATTGGTCGTATCAAACAATACATTCAAAATCAAACTCTTGAGTTCCCTTCTTCACCCCAAACACCTTCCTCATTCCATTTTCTCTATCTCAGGTTATGGTACCACCATCTACCCATTTGGCAAAAACCCGGGAGTCAACTTTGACTTCTTAACTCACCTTCCACCACCACGTAGTTGATTCCATCATCAAGATATATCTCAAATCTGTTCACATTTTCACGTGTCCAAATCACCATTATCTTTCACCTTGCATTATTACAGACATTAGCCCCCGATCATCCCCCTTTAACCTATTTTCCAGAATGACCTTTTAAAAGTGTTGATTGGGTCCTGCAATAGCCCTACTTAAAACCTTTTAGAAAAAATTGAAAAGAATTGCAAGTACTGAACTATGTTTGATCTGTTCCTGCCCACCTCTCTCCAGTCTCCTCTCGTATCACCCTTCTACTTCCCATCCTTCAGTGACCCTGGGCTTTACTCAGGTCTTGCCCCTAGGCTTTGTGATTGGCATTCCCTCTGTCCAGAATGCCTTTCCCCAGACCTTCTCATTCTTAGGTCCCAGCTCAAATGTCACATCCTCGGTGAGAAGTCACTGGCTATCACATCACCCTGTTTATTTCCTTCAAAGCATTTGTTACCAACAGAAATTATCTAGTTTGTTTTATCTCATTCCCTGTCAAGTAAGCTCCCTGTGGGCAGTGATTTTGCCTCTTGTTCACAACTACATCCTCAGTGCTTAAAACAATGCCTGACACAAGGATGTGGTCATTTAAGATCTGTGGAACGAGTACCTGACACTGGCATATGGGTCAACAGCAGGCCGAAAAAGTTCACATCAGCGGTATCCATTCTTGACTTGGGATCACTGCAGGGATAATAGCATGACAGCTCTGATGACACATGTGCCATCAGCAGACTTCACTCACTGCACTAGCCCCTGGTCTGCACCTGTCCCCTCCAGGAGACCTGAGGATGTACACTCATAAGTACTGACCTTTGTCAGGGTGTGGTGCATGGGGATGTCAAATGGAGAAGAGCTCATGGGAACCAGCAGCACCTGAAGTGTATGTGAACATGGAGGGACTTTCCATTGAGTGGGCCTGGGAAACCCCGGTCACACTTCCTAGGGCCTGAGGTAGGGTCTGTGTGAGACTGTCTGCCTGGCTGCCAGAGAAAGTTATGAGCGACGGGGCTTGCTGTAGGCATATCTCTGGTATGTAGGATTGACTCTCTTCTCCCAGAGGTGTCCAGCTTTGACCTCTTGATGGCAAGTTCAGACTCTTCTCTGGCTCATGGACTGCTCTATGCCCTGCCCTCTTCAGTCACATTGGGTAAAGGACATCTTTGGTCACTCTCAGCCCCTAACTCCTGAATCCTAGCCAGGATTCTCTCCCATCTTAAGTTTCATCCTCTGTGTATGTGTGTACATATATAAATGCATTTATAATATTTATAATACATGTTATATATAAATATGAGTAATGTAATATGTGTTTGCTTGCATAGGCAGAGATATTATCTTCATATCTGGTCACAGTTGTTGGTTCTGGGGAGGAAAACTGTCTGAAAGACAAGTATGTAAAGACTTTGATCTTCTGAACCATGTGAATGCATTAGCTCTTTAAAAATTAATCTCAGAGGGAAGCGGCTGTGGCTTAATCAATTTGGCTCCCGTCTACCATATATATGGGTTCACGTCCCAGGGCCCGCTTGTGAAGGCAGGCTGGCCCACACCCACGGAGAGCAGTTGGCCCACGGAGATCTGATGGCCCATGCCCGCGGAGAGCTGGCGCAGCAAGATGATGCAACAAAGGGAGACAAGCAGAAAAACGCACGGCAAATGGACACAGCAGGCGGCAAGCAAGCTGCAAGGTGGGGGGGATAAATTTTAAAAAGTAAAGAAAAATAAATTAACCTTAGAATGTCATTTCCCCCCCACTTTCAGCATATTATCTATCTCTGCTGTTGAATGGTTCTTTGCTTATTCATGTATTTAGGTGTCTACCCTGAATTAAACATTATGCAGTGTGGTAGTTTGAAGCTGTATACTACTACTAGAAAAATGTGTTCTTTCTATTCCTGTGGGTGAAACCTCATTGTTAAGTAGGTCCTTTTGATGAGGTTACTTCAGTTAAGGTGTGTCTCACTTTAACCAGGATGAGTCTTAATCCTATTACTAGTGTCCCTTATAAGAGAATGAAATTCAGACACAGGGAGAAAGCCATAAAAGCAAGAAGCTGAACTCAACAAAAGAGAAGGGAGAGATCACCAGATGCCTCTACATGCCTTGTCTTGTGGCTGAGGAGACAGACACTGCTGGCAGTGGTCTTCAGGAAGAAAGCATTGCCTGGATGAGGACTTGATTTGAACATTTTCCTGGACTCTAACCATGAGCAAATAAATTCCCATTGTTTAAGCTGAACCATTTCATGGTAATTGCTTTAAGTGGCCTTGGAAATTAAAACTCAGAGTAACCCCACAAATTGTGAACTATTATGTATATTTTGGCATATTATGTTCAGGCTTGTGTGCATTTTAATGTAATTCTACATTCCACTTGGTAAACTGCCCTTTTCACTTAATACATTGTGATGCAAAACAAAACATTTTTCCCAAAGAATTCTGAAAATATTTATTTCAATAGATCATTCAGGCACATATTTATAAAAATAAAACAGTACAAAAAGATAGACAGTGAAAAGTAATTCTCTCTCCTATGTCTATCTCCCAAGCCTCGGTTATCCTTCCTTTCCTGAAGCAATCACTATTACAGTTTCTTATAAATCCTCCCAGAGATGATGTTGCCCCTCCCCCTTTAACAATTTGATAGTATTCCATTAAAAGTATGTTCCACCAAAGAATTTTTTGAAACTACTTCTGCTGCCTTTTGAGACACACATGCCCTTACCCATCAACAAATAAGCTGTTCTTTCTCACATTTGGCAAACATATGCCTTAACTGTTGTTCTTGATACGATAAAGACTACTTGGAAATTTAAGAAAAAAAGGTAAGATGGAGATCGTGGGTTTCATGGTTGCCTTCAGTATTGCTTCAGCAAGAGAGAATGTACTTCACTGTGTATCCCAGAGATCTGTTTTCCCTAGCTTTTTGATCCCAGGGCAATTGGCTCACATTTTGTGTTTCCTAACTTCTTCCTAGCTGAGAACATTGTAATATGGTATGTTCTTCTGCCATAATTATTTGACCAATCAACTCAAGCTGAATCACTTGAAGATGACCCAGGTACTGTGCCATTGAAAGTCTTCAGAACTCTTGTTTCCCTGGGTCCATCTCTGAGGTTTTGCCCTGGGTTGGTGCTTTCCTAGGCAGCCTTTATCCACTATAGAGATGGACTTTACTTGTTCTAGGATTACACTGCCTTTAGCAAAACCAGAGTAAAGAGACAGCCACTTTCCTGAAAGCTTCAGAAGTCCCAGGGAGGACTCATGGGCCAATCCTCGTACATTCGTTGTGGCTAAGCAAATGGCAGAGCTTACATGCCTACTCCTGGAGCCAAGGGACAGCGTTATCAGTAGCTGAATGACATAGGCTAATAAGGTATAGTTCCCCAAAGAGAAGCTAGGTACACCAAAAAGCACACATCCTCTCGAAGTTACACAAAATTACATACCTGTTTCTGCTGAGAGAAATTAGTCATGACCACATTATATGAATTTAGCATAGATACCTGTCCGTGAACGGTTTCTTAAAGTATTCAGAAAAAATAAGGTTAAGAAAATAAGTTCCTCTTGTGGAGTCAAGTAAAAAAAAAAAAAAGCACAAGAGGGACAGTTTTAACCCCTTTTCTAATTTATATTTTAATGGTTTGATAGGTTTTTTTTCCCTTTCTTTCTCTCTCTCTCCACCCAACCATTTTATTTCATTCACAATTTTGTGGATCAGGAATTCGGGAAGGACCCAAATAAGTGTCCACCTGGACTGGCTTAGACTAGAAGGATCCTCTTTCTAGATGGCTGGTTATCCACCAGGGCCTTGCCACATCCTGGGTTCTTGCAGAGTAATGGTGTCAGGATAGTCACACTGATACTAGTTTTTGATGAACTGCAACATGCCCTATCATATAGCAAGTAGAAAAGTAATGACCTGCTCCATGACACTGATGTGATTTTACTATCACAAACCAGATAAATCTAGTCAAGAAAGATTTGTTTATTTTATCTAATTGCTGCTCGAAATAATGGACCAATATTATGTACAGTTAAAATTCCTGTTTTAGACACACATTATTAAAAATGTAAGTGGGAGCTGGTGTGGCTCAGTGGTTGAGCACCAGGTTTCCACGTGAGGTCCCAGGTTCAATCCCTGGCCCCAGTATCTCAAGAACTAATAATGGGACAATTTGAGCATCTAAATAAACAATTATAGTAATGGGTTATAACCCAAATAAAACAAGAATTCATGAATTCATGCTGACACAAATAGTTGTATAAAATAGAAAGGAAAGGTCTTAGAGTAAAATGCCAATCATTAAAAAAGAGATGAATTTAGAAACTCACCATTTATAACCAATATAGGCAGGAATCATCAATGGATGTGGAAACTGATGGATCAAACATTGACGACAAATAGGATATTTATATAGTCTCAAAGTATTTCCCTACAAATTGCTTATTAATTAAAAAGTAAAAACAGTAACTTCATTTTGAGATATGGAGACAGGAAGGATCAAGGTCTGTGTGAAAAACAAAATCACCCCCTCCAAAAAAAGGGGGGGGGTGTGTGCCTCTCTTCCCTATTGAATTACCTGACCAGTTTTGTTGGTGAATTTGACAAGCTTTTACATATGTACACTGTCAAACTGATACAGGGAAAAAGTGGGTTTTCTCTCAATGCATCTTTAAAGCCAATTCCGGGGGAAGTGGATGAGGCTCAACCAGTTGGGCGTCTGCCTACATGGGAGGTCCCAGGTTGGGACCATGGTGCCTCCAAAAGAAGACGAGCAGATGCTTGCACCCCGCCCCAACAAGCTAGCTGCTGCACCACAACGAACTAGACACCATACCCTGCTACAACCAGCTAGATGCAGCACCTGCTCCATCAAGCAGATCCCTAAACGAGCAGATGCCACAAGCCAGCAGATGTCACAGCCCAGTGGGGAGCAGATGTGGCTCAGGCTGCTGGGCGCTTGCCTCCCATGTGCAAGGTCCCAGGTTCGACAGACAGACCAAAGAACCATCTGGGGGAGGTGGAGATAAATAAAAATAAAATTAAAAAGCCAATTCCCAAGACACCAGTGTTTCAAAGAGAGAGGTTTTTGTTTTTTTTTGGAGGTACCAGAGATTGAACCCAGGACCCTGTACATGGGAAGCAGGCACTCAACCACTGAGCTATACCCACTTCCCAAGTCTTTATTGGTTGCACAAGCAATGGAGCACAATGGCCTCATGGCCCAAAACTGTGTCCTAGATGTGCAGAAACTCTTATTATTTTAAAACATCAAGATGCTAATAAGCAATCAGGGTATAGTTTGCACAGGTTCTTTCATTAAGGGGCTGAGTCAGGATGGGGGTATCAATTGGGGGGGTAGTTACAAGGTTACAACCATTATCCAGGAGAGGGGGATACCTAAAACAAAGGTCAGCTTCAAGATTTTTCATATGGCTATCAAACAGAGGAAGATGGAATGGTCTCCCTTTCAATAGAAATGTTCATATACAAAGGTAAGATCTGGAGTAATCATTACAATGGTAGGTTTTTAGTTGGAAATGGCCATATACAAAGGGTGAAGTCAGTATAGCCAATTTCAGTAATTTTGAATATTAACTCTTTTGGCTAATTTAAAAGCATTTATATGATGTTTCAGTAACCATAATTATTTGTTAATTCTTAACCTTTGGTTACAAATTCTCCCTCTCTGTTTTGTAAAATTCCCAATCTTGGGAATGATCTGGATGTGGGATCTTTCTAGTTTCTTCATGCTGAAAAGGGGCATCGACATTATGAGGTAGAGAGGGGAAGCTAGTTGTCTTCTGGGTTCCAGAGCTCTTCTGACATAGTAATAATTCAGAGACTTTCTGAAAAATAAATTGAGAATTATAGGGTTAAATATCCATTTTACATTGGGGAAATAATTTTATAGCCTTTCTTGGATAAAGCCTGAAGTATCCTTTAGGCTTTGCCTGCTAGCTGAAACCTGCATAAAAGTAATTCCAGAATGACCTCTCAACTCTATTTGAAATATCTTAGCCATTAAAACTTTATTCTGTTCTATTCCTTTTCCCCCTTTTGGTCTAATCCCACATTGTCAGGGAGGCCCATCCCTAGGAGTTGTCAAGTCCTGTATTGCCAGGAAAAATCTCTGGAAGTTAAGTCCCACATTGCCAGGGAAGAGTTTATTCCTGGAATTTCTGTCCCATGTAGGTAGTGAGAGTCTGGCTTAGAGAGGAAGGTCACATTTGAGTAACAAAGAGGTTCTCTGGAAGTGACTTAGGCATTAGACAGGTAGGTTTAGCTTTGACATTACAGAAATAAGTTTCATGGGTGCAAGCTAGCATGTTTCTTTTTCACAGGTTTACCTTGCAGAATTCTACCATGTTGTTGCAGTAACACTGTGGATTCTGAGTTTCTAGGTTCTTGGCTTCATCGCAAAAAATTCAGAGATGTGCCAGTTTAATAAAAAGAAAAGTACACACCCAAGATTTGGGTGTGGGCATGCTACAGGGTGATACATGCAATGGGGGTGGGGGGGTGGGTCCCAGCATATGTCCTTTCAAGATCTTTCCTCCTCCCCCCTCCCCATATTAAGGAGGGATCTCAGCTATTTGCTGGCCTGATTGATTGCCTTTCTACCTTCAACTGACAGCTTTCAGGGAACCAACAGGGAGGACTTTCTGTTTGGAGTTATCTAGGGCTTTTTTTTTTAAAAAAAGATTTATTTATTTATTTATTTCTCTCCCCTACCTGCCCCCAGTTGTCTGCTCTCTGTATTTATTTGCTGTCTGTTCTTCTGTGACCACTTCTATCCTTATCAGCGGCACCGGGAATCTGTGTTTCTTTTCACTGTTATCTTGTTGTCTCAGGTCTCTCTGTGTGCAGCGCCACTCTTGGCCAGGCTGCAATTTCTTTCGCTCTGGGCGGCTCTCCTTATGGGGCGCACTCCTTGTGCGTGGGGTTCCCCTACGCAGGGGACACCCCTGAGTGGCAGGCACTCCTTGCGCGCATCAGCACTGCGCATGGGCCAGCTCAACAGGGGTCCAGGAGGCCCGGGGTTTGAACCACAGACCTCCCACATGGTAGGCGGATGCCCTATCCACTGGGCCAAGTCCGCTTCCCTTAGGGCTTCTTTTGAGCCTGGGAGTTTCAAAGTTCCAGGTGGGATCTTACGACTATGTTCTGATGAGCAGCCTTCCCTCACTTCCTATACTAACCTGCCTCAGTTTCAATAAATTGTTTGAGAGAGTAGTAGGAAATACCCAGGTGATGGAGTTTAATATTTCTATATTTCTTCCAGTCCTTAAAAGTCTTTGCAAATACCTTTCAATTTATGTTCTAAAACTATGAAATGCATAGGGCATTACAACAATTATGTATAGAATATTACAATTTCACTCACTATTTTAGGTTCCATGTTAGTTATGCTGTTTATTATTATTTTAAAATACCACCTTTTTTTTTTTAATTAAAAAAAATTTTTTTGAGAGGTACCAGAATTGAACCCAGGGCTTGTACACACGAAGCAGGCACGCAACCACTGAGCTACACAAGATATGCGACTCATTAGGTTAAACTAGATAGTGCTGGACAACCTCTGGGAAGACAGCAATCTAGAAGGACACAGGACTCTTCTCTCCCAGAAAAATAGCTAGAGGTCAGGCAGAAATGGCCTGGAAAAATGTTCTAGGGTTTAGGACACCAGGGAAATAGAGGAAACTGCCCAGAAGAGAGAGAGACAAAGGAAAAGAATCACAAAACTGTGAGTTAAAAGCAGCAGCTGCTACTACCAGCACCTTCTCCTATAGAGATACTTTTGAATACTCAGGCCTTAGGGCCAGCAGTTACAGAAAAAGGGGGTCCCCCCGGGGAACCAACTCCCCAAGAAAGGGGCAAGAGAAGGAAACAGCCTAAGGCTGACTCAGCTTTGACCCACAAATGTGGACTGCTGTGTTCCACCAGCCCTTCCAGGCTAGGTGGGGACACACTATTGTTTGCCTTGGGAACTAGTTTGGGGCTAAAGAGATCTGGGACTAAAGAGATCTGAACCTCTCATAATTCCTTTCTACCAACTGGGACTGATTGTTGAGGACATAGATGAGAGTGGAATTATTTACTCCCTGGGAAAAGGAAGGGGACTGCCAGCCAAGGTTGGAGAACAGTTTTGGAGAAAGTTTGAATCACAAGGCTCTTAGCCTCCAGGCAGGAACCTGTATCAAACTGATAAAGTCTCCGTTGCAGCAAAAACACTCCCACCAGGCATTGAACTGAGAGGGCTGTCAAACAGTGCCATCCACTGGCAGACCAAGGAAGTACATGTGAGGTAAGAGACTTTTCCCTGCCTTTGAAGCCCCCAAGGTCCTAGGAAGCAGATCCAGAGCCCAGTTTTGACCAACTAAGAGGGAAAATCCTAAAGACCCAGATTGAAACAAGAATCAAAGAACAGCAATTAACAGACACCCTCTTGCTACTAAATCCCTACAAAACAGAGGGAAATTAAGCATCTGAGTAAACTCACCGTCCTAATCAGATGCCTGGACATCAGGAAAAAATCACTAGCCATACTAAGAAAATAGAAAACATGGCAAGTAAAGGAATATATTAAAGCTCCAGAAGAGACTCAGGATTTGAGAAAACTGATAATAAATGAGATGTACACAAATTGATAAAATCAAATTAATAAGTTGAAAGACAAAATGGTTGGAGATAAATGAAATCCAGAAGACACTGAGCGAGCACAAAAGAGTCTGAAAACCTAAATAGAAAATTAACAGAGCTCATGGGAATGAAAGACATGACAGGTGAGATCAAAAACACTGTAGGTGATTAGGGAAATGCAAATCAAAACTACAAGGGAAGCTGATTTAGCTCAATGGATAGAGCATCCGCCTACCACATGGAAGGTCCAGTATTCAAACCCAGGGTCTCCTGACCCGTGTGGTAAAGCTGGCCCACACGCAGTGCTGATGCGCGCAAGGAGTGCCATGCCACGCAGGGGTGTCCCCCGCATAGGGGAGCCCCACGCGCAAGGAGTGCGCCCCATAAGGAGAGCCTCTGTGTGGGGAAAAAAAAAAAGTGCTGCCTGCCCAGTAATAATGGTACCATACACAGAGAGCTGATGCAGCAAGATGACACAACAAAAAGAAACACAGCTTCCCGGTGCCACTGACAATAAAAGTGGAAACAGAAGAACACACAGCGAATGGACAGAGAGAGCAGACAACTGGGGGTGGGGGTGGGAGTGGGGAAGGGGAGAGAAATAAATAAGTCTTTAAAAAAAAAAAAAACTACAATGAGGTATCATTTCACAACTATCAGAATGGCCACTCTTAAAAAGACAGTGAACTACAAGTGTTGGAGAGGATGTGGAGAGAAAGGAACGCTTATGCCCTGCTGGCGGGAATGCAGAATGGTAAAGCCATTGTGGAGGACTGTTCAGCACTTCCTAAAGAAGTTGAATATAGGTTTGCCACATAACCCTGCAATACCACTTCTGGGTATATGTCCAGAAAAACTGAGAGCAGTGACATGAACAGACATCTGCACGCTGATGTTCATAGTGGCAATTTTCAACCCAGGTGTTCACCAACCAATGAATGGATAAATAAACTGTGGTGTATTCACAGACTGGAATATCGTGCAGCGGTAAGAAGAAATGAAGTGGTAAAGCATATGACAATGTGGATGAACCTGAAGGACATTACGTTGAATAAAGCCAGTCAGGCACAAAAGGACAAATACTATATGATTGCACTATTATGACCTAAATATATTGTGTAAACACATGGGAGTTAATAACTAGAATAGCAGATCTCATGGGAATGAAAGGCACAAATAAATGAAATTAAAAATACGCTGGAGAGAGCGGATGTGGCTTAAGCGGTTAAGTGCCCTCTTTCCGCATGGGAAGTCTGGAAGCATGGGAAGTCTGGAATTTGGTTCCCAGTGCCTCCTGAAAAAACAAAAACAAACAAAAGCAAAACAAACAAAAAACCAACTCAGGGACGCCAATATGGCTCAGTGGTCAAGCACTGGCTTCCCACACACAAGGTCCTATGTTCAATCCCCAGCTCCTGGTTCCTCAAAAAGAAAAAAAAAACCATTGATTATACACTTTTAGATAGATCATATGGTATATGAATATATCCCAATAAAACTGCTTTCTATGTAAATAATTGTACAAGAATAGCCAGAAATAGCAGATATGTACAGCATGGGCAACAGAGACTGAAAGGGGAGGAATTTTCTTGATTATTTGCTTTTTGTTTACTATTATTGAAATAATGAAAATGCTCTAATAATAATTGAAGCGATGAATGCACAATTATGTTCTTATATCAAATACCATTGATTGTACAGTCCGGATGAACTGTATGCTTTATTAATATGAATCAATAAAATTGACTTGGTTATTAAAAAACAGATAGTGCTCCAGAGAAATTGAAAGAACTTTCTTAAAATAAATTTCTCTTTCTGGTCCCCACAGCACTCAAAAGTTTCAAAATGCCAACATTACTACCCTTTTCCTTGCATCCTGACTCTCCCCAGTCTCTAGATTAGCTCCATTTACCTATTAACCGAAATCTGGTTCTTTTTAGTTTTCTTTTTTCTTTTTTTCTTTCCTTAGTGTCTGCGCAGTGCTGATGTGCGCAAGGAGTGCTGTGCCATGAAGGGGTGTCCCCCACATTGGGGAGCCCCACACGCACTGAGTGCGCCCCGTAAGGAGAGCCACCCCGTGTGAAAAAAGTGCAGCCTGCCCAGGGGTGGCGCCATAAACATGGAGAGCTGACGCAACAAGATGATGCAATACAAATAGACACAGTTCAGTGCCATGTCAGGTGGCCCTTTGGAGTTTGATTTTCTGTGTGATGGAGCTGGACTCAGATGTGATCTTTGTCCACAAGCCTCTCCTGTTACTTTTACTGGAACTGTAAATGGTGCTGGGGTTTAGTGTATACCCAGGGGACCTGAATCTCTGAACTGACCATGTGATAGCCAGGCCATTAGCCTCAAAAGACTTGCAACTCCTACACTCTGGTTTATTGGACTTACCCCACTCAGCGAAGTGGAGGTGAAGAAGGTCAACCACCACACCAGGAAGCCAAGACTGCCTACAACTGAAATCAGGAGGATTGCATCCAGCATCCATGTGGAATCTCAGCCTCCTCGATATAGATGTGGAGTGGACACAACAATTCTAAGGTCCACAGGATGGAGGAATAGAGTATGGATTAGAGTGGACTTAGTGATATTCTATTCATGAACTATTGTGATTAATAATCTAAGGAAATGTGGCACTGGTGTGGAGAAAGTGGCCGTGGTGGCTGCTGCGGGTAGGGAGTGGGAGGAAGAGATGTGATGTGGGGGCGTTTTGGGGACTTGGAGTGGTCCTGGGTGGTGCTGCAGGGACAGTTACCAGACATTGTTATGTCCTCCCATGGCCCACTGGGTGGACTGTGGGAGAGTGTGGGCTATGACGTGGACCATTGACCATGAGGTGCAGCGGTGCTCAGAGATGTATTCACCAAATGCAATGAATGTCTCATGATGATGGAGGAGGTTGTTGTTATGGGGGAAGGAGTGGGGTGAGGGAGGTGGGGGGTATATGGGGACTTCATATTTTTTGAATGCAACATTAAAAAAATAAAGACACACACAAAAAAGAGACACACAGATACCCGGTGCCGCTGACAAGAATAGAAGCAGACACAGAAGAACACACAGCAAATGGACACAGAGAGCAGACAACTGGGGGCGGGGGGGAAGGGCAGGGAAGGAGAGAGAAATAAATTTTTTAAAAATTGAAAATTAAAAAAAGAAGAGACACTGAAAACTTTAAAAGTCTAAGAATTTTATGCAATCTCCAAATATATAAGTAAATTACTCATGTAATTTTTCCATTTTCTTTTAAAAAGATACTGTTTACCCGAAAAAAACTTCAGTAGTAACAGAAGAAAACTATTTTTCTTATAAATTTTATGAGATCCTAAGATTCCCAACGGAATTGAGATTTTCTATTACATTTGTTATCACTACTTGAACCAAATGCTTACTGGAACATTAATATCTTGATTCTAAGAATATATTGCTTTATTTTTTGTTAGGTCTGTAATTAAGGAATGGAGAGAAGAGAAATCAGGGAAAATAACAAGATTAAAGGTCCCAGGTAGAGGGGAAGGGGCTGAAAAGTGACAGAGGGGGCTGATTTACAGACTACAATTCCCCATTACAGATTACAATGCCCAGGTACTCCCCTCAAGCCTGTTCTCATATCCCCTGCTCAAAACTCTCTGACGTTGTGCCACCTGAGAGGCAAGTTAGTTTAGGGAGAAGGGAAATGAGTCACAGCCGAGACACATGGCCATGTAACCTCACTTGGAAACCCCCTAAGGGTAAGACCACCATCAAGAAGGCTGCAGGAAGGACCATGCAAGACTACGGCGACAAGAGCCTGTTTGACCCACGAGATCCTATTGGGTCTTGGGGAAGCCCTGGAAACCTCTCAACAACAGACTTCCCCATTGGCCCCTAGATAGCTAACAGGTGGGGCAACCAATCAGAACAGCAAGCAGTTGGGGCCCTGCCCCAACATTAGGAGGAGAGGGAAAGGTCTTAAAAGACCTAACTCAGGGCCTCACGTGAGTCTAGTTCAGCAACATGCCCAGTCCATGCCTCCGACCATGTACTTTTCTCGTTTTGTTTCTTAATTAAACTCTTTACTCCCTTGCCTGCCCTACGGCGTGTCCTTAAATTCTTTTATGCTACATAAACCAAGAACTGAGAAGCCAACATAAATCAGATTAAATGCTAAAGTCTTTACCTACAAGATCCTGCAAGACTTGGTGTCCCATTTTCTTTTGCCCTCATTTCCTCCCCCGCTTTCACTCTGCCAATAAGTACCTGAGGGTCTTTGCCCTTGCTCTTCCCTGTGCCTAGAATATTCTTGGCCTCGTATTTATAGAGCTGACTCCTCACCACCTTGTTCTAACGTCATCTCAGTGAGACCCTCTCTGCCCACTCTAAAACTGCAGACTTCCCTGTTGCACGTCCTACTCACCTTCCCTGCATTATTTTGCTCCACAGCAATTATCATGATAATAAACCTGCTTTTCTCTCCAGACCATCTTGGTGTGGACTCCAATTCATCTGCTGCGGCAAGGACCCAGAGGGACCCCTGTGGGGTCTTCCTTCAATGGGAATCATGAGAACTGTGATTCGACCATTAACGACGGACATCTCTAACTTATTTAACTTTTCTTGGTCTCAGTTAAGAGCTGCTGCTAAGAAGAAAAAAAAAAAAAAAGGCCCTGGCATCGACCGATCTCTTTAGAAGAAACTCTGTAGGTCGTAACCCTTGTAAAATCCGAAGATCCGAGAAAGAATGGGATTCATACGTTTTCCAGTCGGCTTCATTCTCTTCCAGCTGGGATCCGTGTCTTGGCCCAATGACTCCTCTCGCGCGCCGCCTTTTCAGCCACCGCCTGGCTTTCCACGCTTCTACAGTGGCCCATGGGCCAAGCGGCCCCGAAGTAGAGTCTCCCTCAGGTTACCGCGAATCGGAACCCGCCGCAGAGATTGAGGAAACGATCGGGTGACACCGCCTTCCCCGCCGGCGCCCCGGCGCTTGCCTCGGGACCTTCCCCTGCTCTTTGCTCTCCGGGGCAGTCTGCGGGAATCATCACGCCAACGCCCAGCCCAGCCCTCGGAGCAGGCGACAGCACCCTCCCGAGACGTCGGGATTCGGAAGTGACGTACGTGCGCGTGCGTGCATGACGTGCGTGCGCTCGCCGCGCTGGGGGCGGGCCGGGAGAGCGGGAGGGCGGGCGTGAGGGAGGGGAGTGGACCGGCGGAGCCCGAACCCGGTCGAACGAGCTGCGCGGGGAGAGCTGTGGTCCTGACGCCCGCGGAGCAGCAGACGAGGTACGGAGCTGACGGACGGGCCGGGGGCAGCGCAGCTCTTGGGTCCGGACGGAGGGGCGGCGGCCTGGGCGGGCGGCTGCCGGGTGCCCGGTCTGTGCGGTTCACCCGGCCCCGGCCGGTTCGCTTCGGTGCCTCCTACCGCCCTTCGTCCCACCCCCAGGCCCCGGCAGCGCGGCCCTGCCAGACGCCAGGCCGTCGCCGGTTCCCTTAATCCTCTTAGTGCTTAGCCTCCCGGTTTCGGGCACTCGGCGCCAAGTTCTGCCCGGCCCGGCCCTAGCTCCGACCGACAGACGCTTATCATTTCCTGGCCGCTTCCTCCCGCCGGTCCCCCCTCCTCTGCCCGGCTCCCGCCTCGCTGTCCGGTCCGCCGACTCCGAAGGGACACCTGTGGTTGCGGCCGGTCGAGTCGTGCCCAGGGCCCCGCCGGGGACCCTCCCAGCGCCAGTCTGGATTCGAGCCTGGTCTTGACAAGGGGGCCGGGGCTTGGCGAACCCGCGTCGGTCTTGGGGAACGGAAACGTCCTGGAGCCGGGCGGGTGCTGTCCTGCGTGGCGAGGCAGTTGAAGACCGTGGCCCTAACTTTCGCCCTGTGATTCAGGGCAAAGTTTCTGCTTCCGAACCGTCTTGGAGGAGAGCGGAGGTGATGCCGGTCACGGAAGTTTACAGGAGAGAGGGAAGGGCTCAGCCGCTTTAGACACTAGGTCACAGGCAGCCAGTGCTGTCTCCGCGCCGGCGACCAGGCTCTGTGGTTGGGAACTGTGTTAGTGGGAGCTGGTGGGCTTGTTTCGCCTTTGAGATCACATGTAAAAAATTGCCAGAACGAGTTTACAGGATCACCTAAGGGAGTGGTTTTCTTTTGAGGGGTGTGGGTTCTAAAGAGTTGGGATTTTCGTTTTTGTTTTGTTTTTGAGGTTACAAAAAGGTTGTACCAAGCAAACTTACCGGCGGTGCAAAAAGATTTGATTGTTTTATGTCCATTTAATGATAAGGTTAACTTTTAAGAGTTATTGGTTCTAATGAATTTTAAAGCTTTTTATCTCTCTCAAATTTAGGCATTCACAAGTGTTAGATAAGTACTTGACTTGATGGGAATAATTGATTTATTTGATTTCTGATGTTGGTTTTCAATGAAAAAATTCATCAGCACTTACTCATTTTAATATCTACATGTAAAACTAAGATCCTCTTTCATTTGTTTGTGGTATTCTTTGGCTAGAAACATAGAATGCCAATCTTGACAGTGTGAGTTTGTTTTCTGATTCTTTTTTTTTTTTTTTTACTAGTTGCAAAGTAAACATCTGTAGCCAAAATGACCCATCCTAGTAGGATATACCTGTGTGACATACATCTATGACTCAGAATAGAACTGCTATTAAGTGACTTCTTTATCCATCAATAAAGTTGTCATACTAAAAGCAGGCGTTTCACAGTAGAGCAGGGGTTCCACAGTCCCCTTTGCCAGTCAGGTGAAAACTACCCACCCCTTACTAAGTCCACACTATACTGTGCATTATTTAATAAATATACACACCTGCACCACCATGTCCCCACAAGAATTTTTGTTGTTTTTTTACTTTCAACTCAAGCTCACAGACCCCTTCTTAAGGAACCCCTGTATTAGAGGGTAAACATTTTGAAAGTCTTATTAAAAGCTTACCTCATGGGGCACATATGTTAACATGGATGAACCTTGAAGACATTACGTTAAGTGAAATAAGCCAGACGCAAAAGTACAAATATTGCATGGTCTCACTAATATGAACTAAATACGAAAAATAAACTTAGGGAGTTAAAACCTCCAGAATAGGTTATTCGGAGATAGGAGGGCTGAGAAGGTATACTGATGCTTTATGTATGTAGAAGTTTTCATTAACTTGACTGTAAAAGTGCAGAAAATGGATAGAATTGATGGTAACGTATTATAGTGAGTAGAACAAATACATCTGATTTATAAATGGGATTGTTGCTGAAAAGGGTAGTCCAGGCATGTAAATATCAATGGAAAGAAAGCTAGAGAAAAATCTAGGGACAAAATAACATAACATAGTGAACCCAGAGGTAGATGAGAATTGTGGTTAATAGTACAAATACAAGAATGTCCTTCTGTGAACTAGAACAAATGTGCATCACTATTGCAAGGTGGTTAGAATGTGGAGAAGCATGGGAAAAATAAAATTGATTTAACCTTTGGACTATAGTTAACAGCAATACTGTACTATTCTTGCATTAATGCCAAAGACGTACTGTGTTAATAATGGGGGGGGGGGGATATGTAATAGTGGTAGTGATAATAGTCTGATAATATTATCTCATAAATTGTAACAAATGTTCCACAAAACTGTGTTCTATAGAAATCCCACATATGTACCTGATAGTTTTGTGAGTTCACAACCTCTCTAATAAAAATATATTTTTAAAAAACCCTTCACCTCTATCATCTTACTGTTGAAACATACCATGTTTCATATGACTGAAATGCCTTGAAGTAAACTAGACAATTGTTAAGTAAACATTTATAGAAAACAATAGTCGATTGACTTATCTCAATCTCACTTAATGCTCTTTCACTCATATTTTATCTGTTTGTTGTTTGAATGAAGGCTGAAATGCTTCAAGAAAAGGTTGTAATTGTATGGTGCTGTTTTCAAGTTCTCTGTGAGATTCCTGTTTTGGGTGAACTTACTGTTAGTATGGTAGGAAGTTTAATTTTTATTGTATAGTAGAACATTTTTACATATTTCTGATAGCATAGCTCACTTGTTTATGGTTACTCAGTGAGTCAGGAACTATAATTATAATAAATTAATTGGGTGAATATGTGGTTAAAAGTTATGACCAGAATCATAACTATGTGTTCATGAAAGGGTAAAATATTACAAACAAGGGACATCTTAAGCTTTTTATTTTCCCCAAACGATATAGCAAGGAGATGGCTGAAATCTCTGAAACAGGAATGTAGCACAAGCTTTTGGAGCTCTAAATTCTGTATTGTCTCACCTGAAGGAATAGCTATTCTGAAGGGGTTAGTTGTACAAAAATCTTATAAACTGCTTTTGAAGCTAGTCTGTTCAGTTCCTATTCAGAATAAATATTCTACTGTAATTGCATTTATGGTCTGTATTTTAAAATTTAAAAATGCCTTTTGGGGGATTTTTACATAGGGGTATATTTATAATTTTCTGTGTGCTCCCGTGTTAAAGATACATAATGAAAGTATTTTATTTTTGTAGTTCCTCTATCATTAGAATTTTCTAATTTTAGACATATTTGCTATGAAGCATTTTCCTTTTTCATTTAGAAGGCACTTTAGAGCATATAAAAGCACACAGAAGAAAGTGTTTATTGATGGAAGTTTTTTTGAAGTAGAGCATATCTTTTAATTACACTTTTTTTCCCAGAAAGGACTTAAAAAGGTACAACATACCCTTCATAACATACAAGTAGAAATAAGTGGGTGATGAATTCAGGACTGAGAGAGAAAAATTAAGATGAATACAGGAATGAGATCTGTACACAAAGTACTTGGCCTAAAGTCGTAAGTATTTGTTCAAAGGCCACAGATTTGACTTTGCTTTTTATAGTAGCCAGTTCACAGAGACATATCATCAGTTACATGGTTCATTGACTGGTTATAAGATAGAACATAATTTTCTCAGGAGGAGAGCTGTTCCTGGTTCTTAGACCAGGGGGTGAATTTCTCCTTTGGATTCCCAATGACTCCATATTAAAAAGTTCCTCAATGACATCCTTAAGTAAATATAGTGTGCATTTCTAAAGCTGTTTTGTTTTGCCCTTTTTTTTATAGGTTGATGACATAGTATCAAAATATAATTCAGTAAAAGCAGTTCTGGTGTA
Organism: Dasypus novemcinctus; assembly: GCF_030445035.2. Classification (NCBI taxonomy): domain Eukaryota; kingdom Metazoa; phylum Chordata; class Mammalia; order Cingulata; family Dasypodidae; genus Dasypus; species Dasypus novemcinctus. The sequence continues at coordinate 24,794,865 of NC_080695.1, read as the reverse complement.
GGCAAGATAATGCGATCCAAGTACTTAGATCTCTAGCTTGATTTAATTTAGGATTCTGTTTTAGATTACCTAGATAAGTAGGTGGATAGCACATTCATCAGGCACCTTCACCTTTCATAAATACTTTTTTCTTTGTGGAGCTGTGGGGCAATAGGATTGGAGTTGGTGCTCCCTGACAAGTTCCTGGAGTACATCTATTTTATGTTGTTGGCTAATTGCAGAGCCATATGTTTTAACAGGCGTACTTTATCATGCATAGTGTGAGACTAGAGGGGTCTGACAAGGACACTTGTTTGAATTAAAGCCACCTCACCTCCACATGGAGTTGGGCTGAGGGAATACCAATAGCAGATTATGATTTGTTTCCAGAAGTAGATTTTGTTGTATTAGCTCAAGCACAGAGAACATTGGTTTGAAAAACCCAGGCATATACTTTATTTTTAAGAAAGGAACAGATCTGTCCATCTTTTTTTTTTTTAAGATTTATTTTATTTCTTTATCTCTCTCCACCCCCTTGTTGTTTGCACTTGCTCTGTCTGTTCTTCATCTTTGTTTCTTTCGGAGGCGCTGGGAACTCAAACCTGGGACTTCCAATGTGGGAGGGAGGAGCCTAATAGTGCTTAAGCCACCTCTGTTTCTGCTTTGTTGTGCCTCTCATGTTTTTCCTCTTGTGTCTCTTGTTGTGTCATCTTGCTGTGCCATTTCACAGTGCCTGCCCATTGTGCCAGTTCGCCGTCCTGCTTGTCCTCATTAGGAGGCACCAGGAACCTCTGCTCCCTGCTTTGTTGCGTCGGCTTGCCATGCCTACCTGTCACCCCAGCTCTCTGTCTTCTTTAGAAGGCACTGGGAACCGAACCATGGATCTCCCATGTGGTAGGCAGGAGCCCAATTACTTGAGCCTCCTCTGCTTCCCCTGCTCATCTTTAATAGAATCTGTATTTCACTCAAACTAAAGAATTGGCCTTTTAAATAATAGTAGTTAAAAATAGTAGTTAAAACTGATTGATTGCATGAGCCAGACACTGTGCTAATAATTTCTTTACATGCATTATCGCAGTGCTACTCCATTCCCCTTTTATATATATGAACAAAGCAATGTGGTTCAGAGTGGTAATTTGTTCCAGGTCATACAGGGGTGGCAGAGATTTAAATTCAGATAGTCTGACTCAGTGATCTGGACCTACTGCTTTATACTGCATGGGATCGACTAGACTATGGGCCCACCAGATGCAGCTGGACCTGAACAGTTGGTATAAACACATTGGCAAGTATCAGAATCTACCACTAAAGGACTTTGAACAATTCTGGATCTCCCTGGCTAAAAAATGAGCTGGGGTCTACAAGTTCAGGGCATTTGGTCATAGTGTATAAAGTGAGGGGAGGAAAAAAAAATATTCTAGATACATATCATGGTGGAGAAATGGGAATATTTTATGTTTTTGTTTACATCTATTGATGCACATATTTTTCCTTTCAGTTTACTGTAAATTCATCTCCTGTGAGAATCAGAAAAGCTGTAATGATATTTGTAAAGACAGGGTGCCATCCTAGAAAAAGATGCTTATATTTTAGAATAAAACTTTAGCTGGTGAGCTCACAAGCTTGATTTGAGGTATAGTTAGGTAATACATATGTGTGGTGGCATTGCTAGATGTATTTGTTCTTAAATCTCATTCTTGTTTCATTAGGAATTATACTGCATTAGAGTTATACAGATAAATATACCATTATTTATTGCAAGTTTTCGTAGGACATTGTTCCATGAATTCAAGATCATTTTGTTTTGAAGTATTATGATATAGTTCCTACAATACGTTGTAAATTGTGATCTTGCCTATGAAATTAGGATAGGCAAGATAGAGGATACAGAACACCCTTATTCATTTTTATTCAGTAAACAGTGGGTGACCTGTCCTTGCCTAAATATAGTTATGCAATGCTGTGGTTCCTTAATTGCATTTTCATAGAGCTTTAGACATTGTTCTTTTAATGTGTCCCTGAAAAATGAGTTGGGCTAGTGACCAAAGTTTTGAAAAGAATATTATTGTATAAGAAGAATGCAAATAAAAAGTGTAAAAACAAAACAAAATCCCACAAAACTGTAGACTAATGAAATAAATGTTGAAAATCCATCATAGTATTTCAGGGGGTAATATGCTTGGTGTCCACCTAGAAAATTGGATTACATTTTCATTTGTATGAATTTATTAGACATTGCAATTGGGATTGTACTGTGATGTGTTTAGATTTTATTTGCCTAGGATTTCAAATGTATTGTCATGAATGAACACATCATAATACATTTATGAGCAATAACTAGGTGACAGAGTGTTTTCATAATTAAATGCTAATTGCCAGTGCTTCCACAAAACATCACTGTGATATCTGCCCCAGGAAATGGGATGACTTATGACAAAGACAATATTGAAATTCAGTTTTTAAGTCTTTAAATGTCAACTATGTTAAGTAGATACCACTTTCTTCCAAGAGCCTACTTTTGTTGGACATATTTGGGAACAAATTGCAGACTTTTTTTTTATTACCTAAAAAAGCATTTGTAGGATGTTAAGTTGTTTCCTCAAGGAAGCATTTTTGCCTTTTCAGTACTTTGGGCTGTAATTGAAGATATATAAAGAGAAAAGTATATGAGAAATAAATTGGGATTCTTTTAAAGTTAAGGTTCTTAGATTCTAACAGAAATTGATCAGGAAGTTGGAGTCTAGGTCCAACTGGCCCCAGCCCCAAACACAAACAATAATGGTTATGATGGTGATTTGACCATTTACGTTTCAGTGAAACACAAAGATTTGAGTTCCAGTCTGCAGTGAATGCTTTTGGAGAAAAAGAATCTGAGTACTAGGAAATGCTTTCAAAAGGTGTTTCTTTTATTTTTGAGGATTTAGTTTCAAGAAGTCTTCTTTTTATAGTAATGAATTTTAGTGACTATCAAAATCATCTGTTCTAGTAAACACCACATTACCCCAGAATATCTTCTGATGATTATTAATGTATGCTTTTGTTGTCTAAAAGTGTATACCTTTTACTTTGTATTTTTAAAAAAGAACATTTTTTATAAGCATTTCAAAGCTCCCCATAGGTATATATGTGAGTTTTATGGTATTTTAAAGAACAGGTTTTTTAAAATAATTTTTTAAAAAGATTTATTTATTTATATCCCCCCTCCCCTCATTGTTTGCTTTCTGTCCATTCACTGTGCATTCTTTTGCCTGCTTGCCTTCTCTTTAGGCAGCACCGGGAACCAATCCTGGGACCTTCCAGAGTGGGAGAGAGGTGCTCAATCTCTTGCACCACCCCAGCTTCCTGGTCTGCTGTGTCTCTTATTGTCTCTCCTCTGTGTCTCTTTTTGTTGCATCATCTTGCTGTGCCAGCTCTCTGCGTGGGCCAACACTCCGCTTGGGCCAGCTTTCCTCACAGGCCAGCTTGCCTTTACCAGGAGGCCCCAGAATTGAACCCTGGACCTTGCATATGGTAGATGGGAGCTCACTCACTTGAGCTACATCTACTTCCCAAGACCAATATTTATGCTCCATATTATTGTGCAGTTTTATCCTTCTCTGATCTGCCATGGCTTTTCTAAATAGAATTGGTTACGGTCAGTATTTTACATTGAACTTCAAAGCCATTAGTAAGAAGTACTCTTCTTAGCTCCCAGTGATGGCTAATTTTTAACTACTTGGCTACCATTAGATTTTTTATATCTTCCTGGTGGATTGACACTGTTACCATTTTTAACAACCCTCTTTTCTCTCTAGTAGTGCCTTTTTGCCTTAAAGTCTACTTTGTATGTTGTTTTTTTTTTTTTTTTGGATATTTTTATTTTATTTTATTTTATTTTTTTAAAAAAATTACATTAAAAAAATATGAGGTCCTATTCAACCCCGCCGCCCCCACCCCCCATACTTTGTATGTTATTAACATAGCTTTACTAGGGTTTTTTTTTTGGTAATGTTACATGCTATCTTTTTCCATTCTTGCACTTTCAAACTTCCTTTGTTCTAGAAAGCATCATGGATTTGGATTTTGTTTATTTTTCTTTAGGCTGATAACGTTTTAATCTTTAAATTGGAATTTCTATTTAATGTAATTATTGATATATTTGGTATTGTATCTACCATCTTATTAAAAGAGTGTGCTTTTATTAAAAGTGGGCTATTTTTTGCCCATTTTGGGGGGATTAATCAAATATTTGATTATTTCATGCCTCCATTTTTTCCCCCTCTAGTAACTTCTTAGTTATCATGCTTTTACTATTCTTTTAGTGGTTTTATTAGAGATTATAGCATAACCTTCACTTATTACAATGTAATGTAAATGACTTTTACCACTTCCCTGATAATGCTAGAACTTTAGATACTAACTCCATTTGCCTTTCTCCTCCTTCCTTTTTTTTAAAGATTTATTTATTTTTATTTATTTCTCTCCCCTTCCCCCCCTCCCAGTTGTCTGTTCTCTGTATCCATTCCCTGTGTGTTCTTCCATGTCCAATTATATTCTTGTCAGTGGTACTGGGAATCTGTGTTTCTTTTTGTTTCATCATCTTGCTGCGTCACCTCTCCATGTGTGCGGCGCCTCTCCTGGGCAGGCTGCACTTTTTTGCATGGGGCAGCTCTCCTTATGGGCTGCACTCCTTGCACATGGGGTTCCCCTACGCTGGGATACCCCTGCATGGCAGGGCCCTCCTTGCACGCATCAGCACTGCGCGTGGGTCAGCTCACCACACAGGCCAGGAGACCCTGGGTTTGAACCCTGGGCCTCCCATGTGGTAGGCAGATGCTCTATCAGTTGAGCCAAACCCACTTCCCTCTCCTCCTTTCTATTTTACTTTTTTTTTTTTAATGAGGTAGCAGGGATCAAATCTGGGACCTTGTATATGGGAAGTAGGCATTCAACCACTTGAGCTACATTCACTCCCCTTGTTTTACTTTTCACTCATTTCAATTCCACATGTATTTTAAACCCCATAAGAAATTATGGTATTTTTACAATTGATATTTATTTGTATTTAAAAACATAATTCTCCTTTGTTTGCTCTTCATTCCTTTCTTCATTTCTGTGTTTGGGAGAGGATAATTTTTCTTGTGCCTGAACAATTCTTTTTTTTTTTTAAAGATTTATTTATTGTAATTCCCCCCCCCCCCCGCCCCCAGTTGTCTGTTGTCTGTGTCTATTTGCTGCATCTTCTTCTTTGTTCGCTTCTGTTGTTGTTAGCAGCACGGGAATCTGTGTTTCTTTCTGTTGCATCATCTTGTTGTGTCAGCTCTCCATGTGGGTGGCGCCATTCTTGGGCAGGCTGAACTTTCACGCTGGGCAGCTCTCCTTACGGGGCGCGCTCCTTGCGGGTGGGGCTCCCCTACGCGGGGGACACCCCTGCATGGCATGGCACTCTTTGCGCACATCAGCACTGTGCGTGGGCCAGCTCCATACGGGTCAAGGAGGCTGGAGGTTTGAACCGCGGACCTCCCTTGTGGTAGACGGATGCCCTAACCACTGGGCCAAGTCTGCTTCCCTTCCCCTGGATGCCCTAACCACTGGGCCAAGTCTGCTTCCCTTCCCCTTTAGTCTTTTAATAGAATTAATAGAAGTCGTCGTTGTTGACATTAGAGTTGCCCCTTGGAGTGTACTATCTTCAAAGATACTAGGGAGTACAGATGGAAGTTGCTGACTTTAATAGAAAAGCAACCAAAGTTGTCGTTAAAAACGAAACAGGGAGCGGATGTGGCTCAAGAATTTGAGTGCCTGCCTCCAACATGGGAGGTCCTGGGGCCTCCTAAAGAAAAAGAAAAATGGACAAGGAGCAAAAACGTGAGCAAACAGTGAGCAAAAACAACAAGCTGACAGAGCAAGAACAAGCAGACAGAGGAGCCATCTCAGGGTGAAAACAAAACAAAACAAAACAGGTCAGCCAGGGTCAGATGCTCAGCTGGATATCTTCAGATCTGTTGACCCTGGCTCCACACCCACAGCTGACTCAGTCACAACGTTCTGGATTTGCAGACAACAGCTGTCAGGTAAGGTGGGAGCTGCACATCTGCTCCAGCAAATGATCCTTCTGGGCTCTTTAAAGTAGACACGTGGGGCTGCAGCTCCATTGGACTCTCCTGCCTTTTAGATAAATGGCAGTCAGGAAGATGCTGTTGGAATGCCCTTCACAGTTAGGGCCTCAGTGGGGCTGGCTGCTGGAGGAGATAGGGCTGCTGTCCTAACAGTCCATGCACCAAGTTCTGGAGATGCTGACCTGGTCTATGTATAGATTGCAGAGTTTTGCGGTTGCAGCCTTGGAGACTTCTCATCTGGAAGCTGTGCAGCAGGATCCTTGATTCTCTTGTACTCCTTACTGGAGGTCTAGCTTCTGAGGAGGATATTAAGCAAGGCAGGGGCTATCTGATATCTTCCTCCTAAGCAGGAATTGCTCAAATTTTGCAGCTGCTTTTGTATGGGATATCCTTTACAGCTTTTACAGTTTTTGAGTTTGCACTCTATGCTCTAGCTCAGGCTTACTCTGGGCATTTTAAACTCCCTGGTGAGACTCCACATGGATCAACAGCTCAAGAAGCATTCTTGAAAATGACCTTTATTTTTTATTTGTTTATTTATTTTTACATTTAGGCTGCTGAAAAAGCCATTGGCTTATGGGCTGCCTATTCCTCTCTCAACCCAGGCTCCATTTTGTGGAGCTACTTCTCTGGTCCCTGATGTACAGACCATTGCAGCAGAGAGGACCCCTCATCACACTACTGCTGCATTTGGGCCCCTGGGTTGCTCTCCAAGTCCTTGCTGAAAACCTTGCCCTAGGGGCAGCAGTCATGACCTGGACACTTTTGGGGAGTGGCCTGCTGGAGCCCAAGGGCTGTCCATTAGTTTGAGGAAACGGCTGCTGCTGTGACTGAAGGGAGGGCAAATATTGCCCTAGATTCCTGTGGCTCAGGTATGTAGAAGGTGATCCTGGAACAGTGGCGTCTTTCAAATTCTGAGGCTGTTGAGACTCCTATAGATGACATCCCCATCCATTCTGCTGCTGCCCTTGCAGTAGTAATGATAATAGGCCATAATCTCTTCCCTCCTGTTGCTTCCCCACTCCATGAACATTATAAACCATAGTTCGAAAAGAAGGGATGTGCATGCTCCCTGCCCCAGGCCTGTCCTTATTGAAATAATTCCCAGAAGTATGAATGTAGATTGCTAGCTGTGACTTGGAAAAAGATAAGCAGAAGGTGCATTTCCTGTGTCACCTTGATTCTTCAAAGCATAGCCTGGTTCCTTTTTAATGCCTGGGATCCCAGAGCCACCTGAATCCACCTGCTGAATGGGAACCCACTGTTTCTTCAGAGAAGAGCTGCCAGCTCCATGCAGCAGAACCTCCTGGGCACAAGAGAAGCTCTGCTCAGTGGTGTATTTCGAGACTTTATCCTGGGCACTGGGGAGACTTAGAAGTGGATCACCTTGGACAGGGTACTCATGAGGTTTCCTAGCAGCAGATATTATGTGTCTCACTCTAGGTGGTAGTAGGGGCTATTTTGTTCTGAAACAAGTTATCAGTTATAGACACATGACAATGAACATGTCTGGCCAGTTCTTCCCTAGTTGTAAAATCAGGGTAAGGGTTCTCTAAATATTCTGTTAAGTGTGTTGAATTCTTCATTAGTAAATTTGTGTCTTGTTTTTCCTTTTTCTCTTCCCCGTTTTGTTCTTGCTTCATTATGACTATCCTCTTCAATTGGAGAGCCATTGGAATCTGTCAAATCTCTAGTCCAAGTCGTTTTGCGTGATAAATGTTTAATGTGTCTTTTTCCCTCTGGTTACTTTAAAAAGTTTTGATTATCAATAATTTAATTATGGGAAGCAGATTTGGCGTCCGCCTACCACATGGGCGATCCAGGGTTCAAACCTAGGGCCTCCTGACCTATGTGGTGAGCTGGCCCACACGCAGTGCTGATGTGCGCAAGGAGTGCCCTGCCACGCAAGGGTGTTCCCCGTGTAGGGAAGCCCCACACACAATGAGTGTGCCCCCTAAGGAGAGCCTCCCTGCGCGAAGAAAGTGCAGCCTGCCCAGGTGTGGTACCACATACACAGAGAGCTGATGCAGCAAGATGACGCAACAAAAAGAGACACAGATTCCTGGTGCCACTGACAAGAATCTAAGTAGACACAGAACAACACACAGCAAATGGACACAGAGAACAGACAATGGGGTGGGGAGAGAGAAATTTAAAAAGTAAAAATAAATCTTTAAAAAGTAATAATAATAATTATCAAATAACTATTATGGATTGAATCATGTCCCCCACAAAGTCATGTTCAAATCCTAACCAGTCCTGTGGATGTGAACTCATTTATAAATATGATTTTTCAAGATGTTATTAAAGTGAGACCAAACTGAATGAATCATATTAATCCAATCCAGTCATATTAACCCAATATGACGGGAGTTCTTACAAGCAGAAGAAATTTGGAGAGGAGGAGGTAGATTAGAAGGAGATAGATGTTTACATGATGGAGGTGAGGACTGAGCTATGCCAGCAAACACCACCAGGACACTACAGATGTCAGAGAAAGTATGCCAGCCAACACCTTAACTTTGGTCTTCTAGCCTCCAAAACCAAGAAAATTACTTTTGTTTAAGCCAGTTAGTTTGTGGTACTTTATTACAGCAGCGTTAGAAGACTAAGCTAATACCTTTGTGCATTTTTCTTTGCATTATTTCTGCTTGGGGTTCACAGAGCTTCTTGAATTTTGAATTAATGTCTTTTATCAGTTTTGGAAACTCTCAGTACTTCGATTTTGTTATATTGACCTATATTCTAGTGACTAACTCTCTCGTGTGCTGTGTCTAATGTCTGCTGTTAAACTCACTGAAGTGGCTTGGAGTTATGTGTCCCAGAAAAACATGTTCTAATATTAATCCTTTACAATCACATTGTAAATAGGACCTTTTGATGAAGTTATTTTTAGTTGTGGTGTGGCCAAATGAATCAGGATGGGTCTTAATCTTGTTACTAGAGGCATAGAGAAGGCCACAATGAGAGATGCCATGGGGAACAGCCAGAAGTCAGCAGAACCCAGAGGAGAAAGAAGACATTGCCCTGTGCATTGCCATGTGTCAGAAAAGGCGGAGAACCCCAGTGATTGCCAGCCAGCCAGAAGATAGCAGAAGATACTAACCCTAGGGGGAAGCAAGCCTTCTACCCTCTGAAAGCATGAGCCAATAAATTCCTGTTTTTAAGCCAACCCGCATTGTATGGTATTTGTTTTAGCAGCTAGGAAACTTTAATGAACTCTTTGAGTTCTTAATTCTACTTATATTTTTCAGATCTAGAATTTCAGTTTGTTATAGATTCTCATTCTCTGGTGAAATTTTCAATCTTTTTATACATTCCCCCCTTTTCCCCCTATTGAAAACATACCAATCTTTATTATTTAAAAAGTATTTAACTTTAATGCCTGGATCAGCTAAGCATCGGTTGCTGGTATTTTTCCCTTTTGGTTATCAGTTATATGAATGCTAGACATTGTGAATAAAGTGAGGCTCCATATAATGCTTTCCTATTTCAGAGAGGAAGCTACCCATGCTTTGCAAGGCAGGTAGAGTGGGGACTAATCACCTACTTGTATTAGGGACTGAGCTGAGGGTTGTGGTTGTATTGCAGGGTTGTTGGTTTTTTTGGTTTTTTTTTAAAGATTTATTTATTTCTCTCCCCTTCTCCCCCCCCCCGCCCCCCCCCCCACCGCCCCAGTTGTCTGTTCTCTGTGTCTATTTGCTGCGAGTTCTTTGTCCGCTTCTGTTGTTGTCAGCGGCACGGGAATCTGTGTTTCTTTTTGTTGCATCATCTTGTTGTGCCAGCTCTCCGCGTGTGCAGCACCATTCCTGAGCAGGCTACACTTCCTTCTGCACTGGGTGGCTCTCCTTGCGGGGCGCACTCCTTGCACGTGGGGCTCCCCTACATGGGGACACCCTTGCGTGGCAGGGCACTCCTTGCGCGCATCATCACTGCACGTGGGCGATCTCCACACAGGTCAAGGAGGCCCAGGGTTTGAACCGTGGACCTCCCATGTGGTAGACGGATGCCCCAACCACTGGGCCAAGTCCACTTCCCTGTATTGCAGGTTTGATAAGGTTCTGTTTCCCTCTGGTTTGCTTTTATTACTAGCAAGCAGCCTTCCAGGGCTTCAAACTGATAGTCTGGTGAGTTTACAGGGGTACTTCTTCTAGTGGGCTCTATACTATAATCCTTGTCTCCTGAACACAGTGAGATTCCTGAAAATTCTCCAATTTCCAGAGGTTTTGGGTTTTTGTTTTGAAACCCTCCTATGCAGCTGCAGAATTTGGCTTAGTTTTTTGACTTTCCTTTCTCACTGATGTCTTGGTTCCTTAAGTCTTCATTTTATCTCTTCCAAAAGCTCTAGAGGTTCCTCTGCCTGAAGAAAAAGTCTGGATTCTCAGCCTTTTGCCCCAGAACCAGCATATGCACTTGGGGGAGGGGGAGAGATATTGGCTGCAAGATGTTACTCATTTCTCCACAGTTCCCCTCTTTTTCTAGAATCTAGGCCTTTCTAGTCCTGGTTGCTTCAGCAGCTCTCTGGTACCTTTAAATGGATTTTAAAAATGTATCTAGCTTTCCTAGTTGTTTTCACCAGGAGTTTTGGTTTGTTACAAGTTACTCCATATTCAGAAAAGGGAGTCTCCCACTAGGAATGAAGTCATGAGAAGAAATGTTTTCTTTTCATAGTTTTGGCATTTTTCTTATGCAGTGGTTCTCAAAGTGTAACTTTCAGCAATATTTCCTGGGATCTTATTAGAAAACCAAATTCTCAGGCCCCACCCCAGACCTATTAAGTCAGAAATTCTGGTGTGGGCCTGGTAATCTGTGTTTTAACAAGTCCTCCAGGTGATTCTGATACCTTATCAAAGTTGAGAAGCACTGTTTATAAGTTAATTGTTTGCTATTTAATTTTTTATTCTTACCTTCTTTGGGTTCTGGAAATTGTGTAAGGGACAAAAATGAAAAAGATGCTTTTGCCTCAGCAGATCCTTTGTCAATTTTAGGAAACCGTTTAATACTTTTAGAAAATATTTATTGAGTACCGACTCTGTGCCTAGTACTGTGTTTGTGTCTATGAACAGGAGTGGGTGTGCAAACAAGTCACTGATAGAATGCATGTTATAATAGATGTATTTGCGAAACACTTGGAGAGAGAGAATCATTAGTTCTGTCAGTGGGGGAAATGAGAAACAGATGTTGATGTTGTTTGAACAGGGTGTGAGTTGAAGGTAAACAAAAACCTAGAATTTGCTCTATTAGGTATTCTAGGTTTGCTTATAAATAGGAAGACCATGTAATTTATCATCCAAAGCAGATCCTTTGTGCCAGGACAACAGGCATAAACCAGGACTGCTCCTTGCTAACTGGGGTATAATTTCCCAGTTTGTAAAGAAGTGATGTTATGAACTCAGAGTTGTATGTCAAATTGTGGAAAACTGGTTTTTAAAAATTATTTGTAGAGTTGACAGCAGTTCTTATTGGGTAGGATGGTTTTTACAGCTTTTAAAAATTTCTGCAGTTTGACTAAATTTTCATTTTCTTTATGGCATTTAAGGAAAGTTAATTTTGTTGAAAACTCAGGTTCATAGAGTAATTTATCTCATTTTATGAATAGATGTAATATTCAGAAAAGTATGTTTCTTTATCAATAACCAAAATTTCATTATGTCATGGGATTTTTTTTTTTTTTTTTTAATTTTAGCTTTTACTGGTTTTATTTGTAGCATTTTTGTTTTGGCCACCTTCTAGCATTTTCAGATTTCAGTTTCTTAAACCTAAGTTATTTATGTGTAATAATCAGTAGCCAGAAATTAATAAGAGATATATATAGTTAATATGGATTTTAATTTTGTTTTAGTTTTGTGGCAGCTCTTTTTCAGTATGATTGTTAGTCCAACCCAGGTGAACATTCATGTTTTAGACACAAGGCACTACACAGATTAAAACACAATAAAAATGTTTATTTGATTGAGTCTTTCAACAAATTTGAATAAATACATTTTTAATCCAATCGATTGCCTTTTGTAGTTTTCTCAACTCATAGATATATGTGTGTGTGTATGTGTTACTTTGCCCAGCCACATCAAAATAGCTGAGGGTAAAGTGGATGTAGCAAAGATTAAACTTTGAGGGAAAAAAGATCTTCAAAGTTTGAAATCATTGTATGTATTGCAATTTCCTGTTACTGTAGGTAGCATTAAGAGAAATAATTTTGATCATCTGTTTACTGAATAAGTTGACTATTTGAAGATTTGGCTTATCCCTGGAAGAGAGGGTAGAGAATGGTAGGATATAGACTGGAGGGCCAGGGAATGGCATGCTCAGCTCAGACTCATAATTTCACTTAATTGAAGAGGGTGTGATTTAGTAGAGTACAGGATTGTTGTCTAAAACTCCTTAAGAATGCTGCACTGCTGGCTCTGCTCATTCCAGCAGCAATAAACTCTGCATTATATTCCTTGGGTTTGCATATCATTTGGAGTTATTTGGGCAGGCTAGTTTTTGGATACTTTGTGTTGTTATGTTTAACATTTAAATTTAAACTCTGCCTTTGATTCTCTATGTGACCTTCACATTTGTTTTTGAAACAGTGTATTTAATGATAGAAAAGTTGGCCAAACTTGGATACAGATTTGAAGTCCTAAGTCTTCAGTTAAAATTATGGTGTCTTCATAACATATAAAGTCAAGGACTAAAAAGATAATATAGGAGAATTGGGTGTAGCTTAGTGGTTGATTGCTTGCTTCACATGTAGGAAGTCCTGGGTTCAATCCCGGGTACCTCCAAAAAATTTAAAAAGATAATATAAAAAGAGCGCCTATAAGTCAGAAAGAAAAACAGTCTGTAGAAAAATGAGCAAAGAACATGAACATTTAATTTTTTCAAAGAAAATATACTATTGGCCAATAAATATGTAGAAAGATGGCTGACCTTCCTAATAAGGGAAATGCACATGAAAACAAAGAATGATAATACTTTTCCACACAAGATTGGCAAAAATTGAAGATTAATGTGCAGCATTCATGAGTTTGTGGGAAGGTATATAGGGACAACCTTTCAGTGAGGTCTGGAAGTATATATCAAAATTTGAAGTGGATACCCATTGCAATAGCATTTCTGTTTCTAGCAAACTTTCCCCTTTTGTGAATGGTTTGCTCCTATTTTTGTCCTTCATAGCTATCTCAGATTTTATTGTATTTAGAATTATTGGTATAATTTCTAAATACAATAAAATACTGCATTGTCCTATTTAACTATTTTTTCAAGTCCCTTACTTGCCTATTTTGGCTATAGGTGAGGCCTTTTTAAAACTACCTAAAAGTTTCAATTTATTTATTCAAATCTGTTCATTTCCCTTATGATTTCACCTACTGGTAGCCTATAAGCTTGAATAACCCTCACTTCTGTAATAGTTTCATAAGTACCTAATATTAGTTCTTTCTATTTTTTTCTCTCTCTCTCTTTTTTTTTTTTTTTTACTTAACTCTTTAATATACCTGTCATTAATTTTAGGGATATCAGATTGCTGAGCAGTTATTCTATAAACTATTTGTTGAAAATTCTTCCCTTTCCCTCCTTCCTCTCATTTTAAATTATTTTATATATTAGGATTCATTTTGGGGACAGTCTAATCTGTAGTAATTTTCCAGTTCTACTGCTAAGTTCACAGTATTTTAACTAGTTTGCACCCTTGCTATTAATTTTTTGTCAGAATTTTTTTTTTTAATTTCTTCCCTGATTATTAAGGCTGTGAAATATGGAATATTTTGTCAAGTTCCAGAAAGTCTGTTGAGTTTTTTTAGACAAATCAATTTGATTGATACATATAAATAAAGCATACCATTCATCCAAAGTGTGCAGTCAGTGGTATTTGGTATAATCACATAATTCTACTTTCAAAACTTTAGTCATTATTAGAGCATTTTCATTATTTCAGTAATAATAAGCAAAAACAAACAAACTAGAAAATACTTAAACTCTCAGTGTCTCTATGCTTCCCCTCCTGTGTATATAGCTGCTATTTCTGGCTGTTCTTGCACAATTATTTACTTATTTTTAAGCAGTTTTATTGAGATTTATTCATATACCATACTACCTATCCAAAGTGTATAATCAATGGCTTTTAGTATAATCACAATGTTTTGCATTCATCACTGCAGAAATTTCTAGAACAATTTCATTACTCCTAAAAAAGAAAAATGCCACACCCTTTAGCAGTCACCTCTCAATCCGCTATCCTTCCCCAGCCCTACATAACCACTAATCTAATTTCATCTTTACAAATGACTTTATATTTACTTTTTATTGTTGTTGTTAAGGAGGTACCAGGGATTGAATCTGAGACTTTGTACACGGGACAAAGGCACTCAACCACTTGAGCTACATCTGCTCCTGAATATTTACATTTTATATAAAAGGAATCATACAATATGTAGTACTTTGTGTCTGGTATCTTTCACTTAGCATAATGTGTGTGTGTGTTTTGTCTGTTACCATCTTGTTGTAGTAACATAAATTAATTGAGTTTACAAAAAAGACTTACCTATGCAATATTACCCATATTCATATTTCCCATGAGGTTTTACTATGCTATACAGTCCCATGTTACACTTCTTAGCTTTCCTTTTATTAATAGATATGATGTTAGACTTTCCCTTTAAACCACTGTCATACCCATATAATGGTAATGCTAGCTACAAACATCGTTTTCTGTTTCATCTTTTCTATTCATTTCCAAAGATTAACACACAGCCTTTTTTTTTTTTTGTCAAAGAGTTATTTTCTATATTTTCCCCACCCCCTCATTGTTTGCATTTGCTGTGTCTGTTTGTTGTATGCTGGGCTTCTTTTTTTTAGGAGGCACTGGGAACTGAACCTGGAATCTCCCATGTGGGAGAGAGGGACCTACTCACTTGAGCCACCTCCTTTCCCTACTTTGTCATGCCTTTCATTATGTTCCCTCTATGTGTCTCTAGTTACATCACCTTGCCGAGCCAGCCCATCGCATCAACTTGCTGTCTTGTCTTGCTCGTCTTCTTTAGGAGCCTCCAGGAACCAAACCCAGACCTCCCATGTGTAGGCTGGAGCTCAGACACTTGAGCCACTTCTGCTTCCCTAACACAAATCCTTTTTACCATTTCTGCAGAAGCTTTCCTTTCTCTACCCTCATTCTATTTTCTGGTGACCCATATTCAAGTTATTAACTCCATGGGATTACACAATATATTTAATTCATAGTAGCAAAATCATACAGTATTTGTCCTTTTGTATCTGGCTTGCTTCACTCAACATAATGTCCTCCAGGTTCATCCATGTTATCATATACTTTATGACTTCATTTCTTCTTAGAGATTGCACAATATTCCCTCATGTGTATACACCACATTTTGTTTTTACTTTTGTCGGTTGATGGGCACCTGGGTTGTTTCCATCTTTTGATATTCATGAATGACGCCACTGTGAACATTGGTGTGCAGATGTCTGGTCGTGTCACTGCTCTCCGTTCTTCTGGGTATATACTCAGTAGCAATATTGCTGGGTCACATGGCAAGTCTATATTCAACTTCTTTAGGAACTACCAAACACAGTGGCTGTACCGTTCTACATTCTATCCAACAGTGAATAAGTGTTCCTGTCTCTCCAAATCTTCTCCAACACTTGCAGTTCTGTCTTTTTAGTAGCGGCCATTCTAATAGGTATAAAAGGATATCTCATTGTAGCTTTGATTTGCATTTCCCTAATCGCTAGTGATGTTGAACATTTTTGCATGTGTTTTTTTGACATTTGAATTTCTTCTTTGGACAAATGTCTGTTCAAGTTTTTTACCCATTTTTTAATCTGGTCATTTGTCTTTATGATGAGTTGTAGCATCTCTTTATAAATCATGATATTAAACCCTTATCAGATACGTAATTTACAAATACTTTTTCCCATTGACTTGGCTGCTTTCTCACTCTAGTGTTTACTTTTGAGATGTCCCATTCATCTATTTTTCCTTTTGTTGCTCTTGCTTTGAGTGTAAAGCCCAAAAAACCATTGTCTACCACAAGGTTTTTAAAATGTATCTCTACATTTCTTCTAATAGTTTTATGGTCCTAGCTTTTATATTTAGGTCTTTGATCCATTTTGAGTTGATTCTTGAATAGGGAGTAAGTTAGGGGTCTTCTTTCACTCTTTTGGTTAGGGATATCCAGTTCTCCCAGCACCATTTGTCGAAGAGACTGTTTTGTCCTGTTAACATGGCTTTGGTTGGTTTGTCAAAAACTAGTTGAACATAGATGTGAGTTTATTTCTGGTCTGTCCATTCTACTCCATTGATCAATTTGTTGATCTTTATACCAATACCATGCTGTTTTGACCACTGTAGCTATGAATATGTTTGAAGGTCAGGCAGTAAAATTCCTCCCACATCACTCTTCTTTTTTAGGATGCTTTTGACTACTTGGGTGCACTTTCCCCTCCAATTGAATTTAGTATTTGCCTTTTCTATTGCTGTAAAATAGGCTTTTGAAATTTTGGTTGGTATTGAATTGAATCTATAAATCAGTTCAGGTAGGAATGACATCTTTACAATATTTAGTCTTCCAATCCATGAACATGGATTGTCTTTCCATTTGTTTAAGTCTTCATTGATTTCTTTCAGCCTTGTTTTGTAGTTTTCTGCATATAGGTCCTTACTTCTTTGGTTAAATTTATTCCTAGGTAATTGAGTCTTTTTACTGCTATTGTAAATGGATTTTTTCCCCTGATATTCTCCTCAGTTTGTGTAACATTAGTGTACAGAAACATTACTGATTTTTGCATGTTGATCTTGTATCCTGACACTTTGCTGAACTCATTTATTTGCTCAAGTAGTTTTGTTGTAGACATTTCAGAATTTTCTAAATATAGGATCATGTCATCTGCAAATAGTTTTACTTCCTCTTTTCCTATTTGGATGCCTTTAATTTTTTTTCTTGTCTGATTGTTCTAGTTAGAACTAGAACAATGTTGAATAACAGTGGTGACAGTGGGTATCTTTGTCTCATTCCTGATCTTAGAGGGAAAGCTTTGAACCTTTTCCCATTGAGTACAATGTTGGCTGTGGTTTTTTCATACACACTTTTTATCATATTGAGGAATTTTCCTTCTATTCTTATTTTTAAAATTAATTTATTGAAGTATATCATTCATATATAAACATATATAAGCAATATATGTATAGTAATGATTATGAACTTACAAAACAAACATATATAACATATAAAACTCTCATAACTCACCCTACCACCAATACCTTGCATTGTTGTTAAACCTTTTTAACTAATGATTAAAGAGAGGCCATTTCTTCAAGCTCACCAATCCTTTCTTCTGCCTTCTCAAATCTGCTATTGTATGATTCTAATTTTTAAAAATTTCATTTGTTGCACCTTTCATTCACATAAGATCTGCTATTTTTCTTTGTATACTTTTAAATTCTTTGTACTCATCCAGTGTCTTCTTAATATCCTTAATTTCTTTAGCCATCTCATTGAATTTATTAAGGAGATTTGTTTGAACATCTATTATTAGTTGTCTCAACTCCTTTATGTCATCTGGATCCTTTAACTGGGCCATATTTTCCTGTTTCTTGGTGTGAATTGTCATTTTTTGTTGGTGTCTTGGCATCTGGCTTACTGGAGTATTTATTCTGGGTATAGTTTTTCTCTTTAGTTTAGGGCTTCCTACCCTTTCTTCCTTTCTGGTTGTGCAGTAGGAGCCAAGGATGTAGTTGGTGCTATAAGCTGTGGAGACTCAAGCTGCCCTTATTGCCCCAGGGACGGATGAAGCTTCTCCCAACTTTCTCCTTTGCCAAGGATAGGGACAGAGTCACAGCTGTGTGGAATAATCCAAGTCATGCAAGCCTAGACTGTAGTTGCTCAGAGAGACTGATGAAGCTTCACACTCCTTTCTCTCCTGCCTGGGGTGGGGTTTAAGCTGGTATGGGCAGCAATCTATGCAGGCAGGTCCAAGATGACTGCAGTTGCCCCAGTAGACTTCCGATTATTCAGTCTGTGCCAGGCAAAGGTACCTGCAGTTACCTGAATAGGCTAGTGCAGGGCCCACCAGCCTCCTTCCTGCTGGAGGTGGCGCTGGGACCTAGGCTAGAGCTGCATTCTGATCTGGATAGAAAGAAGCCGGTCCCTGTCAGCACTGTGAGTTTCAGTTCGCCCTGCTTCCCCTTGTGCCAGGTGCAGTGTAGGATGGCAGCTACCCGCCTCTTTCTGACTTGGACAGTCTCCAACTTTATTATACTTTAGCCCACTGAATTTACTCATCAGTAGCTGAAGTTGGTGCCCAACTCTCTCTTCCTCCCCCATTTTTGGACAGTGGAACTTTCAATTCCAGCCACAGAACAGCTCCCAAGGTGGTTCATGCCTCCAGTGGAGAGTGGGCCCTCCCTTCGTGGCATGGAGTGCTCTACTTAAGAATCTTCTCTGCAGTTGGGCAGTCATCTCCTTCCATTCCTTCAAGTATGTTACAGGATACCCTTCTGGCCTCCTGAAGCTCCCAAACAGGTGCTTTAGAAGCTCCATATAGCTCTGGGTCTTTACTAACTGCCCTGTAGCAGGAGCTGACTCTAGGAGCTCTTTACTCCGCCGCCATCTTGCTGGTTCTTATCCTTCTGTTTTGAAGTGTTTTTATCAAAAAAGGATGCTGGGGGAAGCAGCTGTGGTTCAGTCAGTTGGGCTACGGCCTAGTATATGGGAGGCCCTGGGTTCGCATCCTGGGGCCTCCTTGTGAAGGCAGGCTTGCCTGCAAGCCGCGGAGAGCCGCCGGCCCGCAAGCACCGTGGAGAGCTGACTCAGCAAGGTGATGCAACGTAAAGGGAGACAAGTGAAAACATAGAAGAGCGCGCAGCGAATGGACACAGAGAGCGGACAAGAAGCAACTTGCAAGGTACGGGGGTGGAAATAAATACACACACACAGAAGAGTGCACAGTGAATGACATAGAGAACAGACAGCAAGTAAGCTGCACGGGGGGGAGATAAAAAAAAAAGGATGCTGGATTTTGTCAAATGCCTTTTCTGCATCAATTGAGATGAACATTGTTTTTTTTTCTTTATTTGCTAATGTGTATTACTTTGATTTTCTTAGGTTGAATCAGCCTTGCATACTAGGACTAAATCCCACTTGGTTGTGATGTATAATTCTTTTTGTATGCTATTGAATTCTGTTTGCAAATATTTTCTTGAGAATTTTTACATCTGTGTTTGTTAGAGAGATTGAGCTTTGATTTCCTTTATCTTGTAGTGTCTTTATCTGGCTTTGGTTTTAGGGTGATGTTGGCTTCATAAAATGTGTTGGGTAATTTTCCCTCCTCTTCAGATTTTTGGAGGAGTTAAATAGGATTGGTATTAATTCTTTTAGAATTATTGGTAGAATTCTCCTGTGTAGCAATCTGGTCCTGGACTTTTCTTTGCTGGGACATTTTTGATGATGGATTCAATCCCTTTGGATGTCATTAGTTTCTTAAGTTCTTGTATATCTTTTAGTTGTTTGTGCATTTCTAGGAATTTGTCTATTTTATCTGGGTTGTCTTGTTTGTTGGGATACAGTTTCTCATCATATTCTCTTATGATTCTTTCTTTTTCTGTAGGGTCAGTCATAACTTCCCCCCTTTCATTTCTGATTGTATTTATTTGCATCGTCTCTCTTTTTTTCTTTGCTAATCTTGCTAGGACTTTCTCAATTTTATTGATCTTCTCGGAGAACCAGCTTTCGGTTTTGTTGATTTTCTCTATTCTTTTTGTTGTCAATTTCATTTATTTCTGCTCTAATGTTTATTATTTCTTTCCTTCTGTTTTCTTTGGGATTGATTTGCTCTTCCTTTTCTAGTGTCTCTAGTTGTTCAGTTAAATCTTTGAGTTTAGCTCTTTCTTCTTTTTTAATGTAGGTGTTTAGGGCTTTAATAAATACCCCTCTCAAGACTGCCTTCGCTGTATTCCATAAGTTTTGATAAGTTGTGGTCTCGCTTTCATTTATCTCAATATATTTACTGATTTCACTTGCAGTTTCTTCTTTGACCCACTGATTATTTAGGAGTATGTTGTTTAGCCTCCACACATTTGTGAATTTACCTTTTTCATGTCTATTATTGATTTCCAGCTTCATTCCATTTTAATTTGAGAAGTTGCTTTGTATAATTTCAGTCTTTTTATATTTATTGAGAGCTTTTGTGCCCTAACATATAGTGTATCCTGGAGAAAGATCCATGGGCACTTGAAAAGAACGTATAACCCACGGAGTTTGTTTGCAATGTTCTGTATATATCTTTTAGGTCTAACTTGTTATCATATTGTTCGAATTCTCTGTTGCCTTGTTGATCTTCTGTCTAGCTGTTCTATCTAATGATGTGCATGGCATATTGAAGTCTCCAATATTATTGGAGAGATGTCTATCTCTCCCTTCAGTTTTGCCAGAGTTTTCCTCATGTATTTTGGGGAATAGATATTTATGACTATTATATCTTCCCAGTGGGTTGTCTTTTTATTAATATAGAATGGCCTTCTGTATCTCATAACTTTTTTGCCTACATTTTAGCATCCAGGTTCATTAGAGAGATTGTTCTATAGTTTTCCTTTCTTGCGGCATCCTTGTTTCACTTTAGGATGATGTTGGCATCATAAAATGAGTTAGGCAATGTTCCCTCCATTTCTATTTTTTGGAAGAGTTTAAGCATGATTGGTGTTAGTTCTTTCTGGAATGCTTGGTAGAATTCACCTGTGAATTGTCTAGTCCTGGACTCTTCTTAGGTTTGATGATTGATTTAATCTTCTTACTTGTGACTGGCCTGTTGATTTCATCAATTTCTTTCATCAGTGTAGGCTGCTTGTTTGTTTCTAGGAATTTGTCCATTTCCTCTAAATTATCCATCTTCTTGGCATATAATTTTCCAAAGTATCCCCTTATGATACTCGCTAATTATGTAGAGTCAGTGGGGATATCCCTTTCTTAGTTTCTTACTTTATTTGCATCTTCTCTCTTTTTGTCTGTGTTAGTCTAGCTAAGGATATGTCAATTTTATTAATCTTCTCAAAGAACTAGCTTTTGGTTTTATTTTTTCTAGTGCTTTCTTATTTTCAGTTTCATTTAGAGCCGCTCTAATCTTCGTTATTTCCTTCCTTCTACTTCCTTTGGGGTAGTTTGTTGTTCTTTTTCTAATTTCTCCAGGTGTACAGTTAGGTCTTTGATTTTAGCTCTTCTTTTTTAATATAGGTATTTATATCTATGAATTTCCCTCTCAGTACAACTTTTGTTGCCTCCCATAGGTTTTGATACGTTGTGTTGTCATTTTCATTCATTTCAAGGTAGCTACTGATTTCTATTGCGATTTCCTCCTTGACCTACTGTTTGTCTAAGAGTATGTTGTTTAACTTCCATATCTTTGTGCCTAATCTAGTTCTCTACCCCTTACAGATTTCCAGCTTCATTCCATTGTGATCAGAGAAATTACTTTGTGTAATTTTAGTTTTTCTTAAGTCATTGAGAGTTGTTCTGTGGCGTAGCATGTGACCTATGCTGGAGAATGATCCATGTACACTCAAGAAGAATGCATACCCCACTGTATTTAGGTGTAATGTTTTATGTATGTCTATTAGGTCCAGATCCTCTAATGTATTTTTCAAAATCTTTGTTTCTTTATTGATTCTCTGTCGAGATGTTCTGTCTAATAGTGATAATGGTGTATTAAAGTCCTGTGGGAAGTGACTGAGATCCTTCCTACCACATAGGAGGTCTATGGTTCAGTTCCTGGTGCCTCCTAAAGAAGACAGCAAGCTGGCATGACGGGCAGGTATGGCAAGCTGACATAGCAGGGAGCAAAGGTTCCCGGTACCTCCTGAAGAGGCAAGCAGGTTGTTGAGCTGGCACAACGGGCAGAAACAGTGAGCAGACACAACAAGAGACCCAAGAAGGAAAAAAAAAACATAATGAGAGACACAACAAAAGCAGAGGTGGCTTAAGCGATTAGGTGCCTCCCTCCCATATCAGAGGTCCTGGGTTCAGTTTCTGTTGCCTCCTCAAACTAAAGAAACGAAAAGAAGATGAACAGATACAGCAAGTGTAAACAAGAAGGGAGTAGATGGAAATAAATAAAACAATCCCCCTCTATAATTGTAGAGACATCTATTTCTCCACTTAGTATGTCCAGTGCTTGCCTCATGTATTTTCAGATGCCCTGGCTAAGTGCATAAATGTTTATGATTGTTCTTTCTTTTTGATAGTTGACCCCTTTTATTAATATATAGTGTCATTCTTTCTCTCTTATGATGGTTTCGCATTTAAAGTCATTTTGTCTGATATTAATGTAGCCACTCCCGTTCTTTTTCGATTATTGTTTGCAGGTAAAATTGTTTTCCCACCATTCACTTTCTTTTTTTTTTTTTTTTTTTTTAAGATTTATTTATTCATTTAATTTCCCCCCCTCCCCTGGTTGTCTGTTCTTGGTGTCCATTTGCTGCGTTTTGTTTCTTTGTCCACTTCTGTTGTCGTCAGCGGTACAGGAAGTGTGGGCGGCGCCATTCCTGGGCAGGCTGCACTTTCCTTTCACGCTGGGCGGCTTTCCTCACGGGCGCACTCCTTGCACGTGGGGCTCCCCCACGCGGGGGACACCCTTGCGTGGCACGGCACTCCTTGCGCGCATCAGCACCGCGCATGGTCAGCTCCACACGGGTCAAGGAGGCCCGGGGTATGAACCACAGACCTCCCATATGGTAGACGGACGCCCTAACCACTGGGCCAAAGTCCATTTCCCCCACCATTCACTTTCAACCTCCTTGTGTCCCTGGGTCTAAGGTGATTTTCTTATAGACAGCATATAGATAGGTCACTTTCTGTTGCTGCCTCCCTCCACCCCTTCCCCCAGCCTTTGTTATCTTCTTCTTCCAGCCGTTACTGTCCTTCCCGCCAGTCCCGCCCACGTTGCCAACATATAATCTGCCTTCTTCCTTAGCCACTGCTTACCTCATAGCCGCCTGCCCAGTTCCGCCTATCCATTATCACCCCTAGCCAGCCCGCCCTAGCTCCAACCCCTCCCTCTACCCAACCATATATAACTAAGTGTACTTCCTCAATAAATTAGACTTGCGCATAGACCTTGTCTCCGTGGTTTCTTCCATCTGACCGCGCGTCCCCTCCAAGCCTTGAGCCGCCCGTTGCCACCCCGGTCAGGCCGTGGCGTAGGCCCGACCCCCGGCAGCGATCCGCCGGCTGTACTCCAGCGGCAGCAGAAGTCCCCACAACAACTTTCCTTATCCATTCTACCAATTTGTGTCTCTTGTCTACTGAGTTTAATCCATTAACATTCAATGTTATTAATGTCAAGAAATTTCTTACATTAGCCATATTTTCTTTAGGTTTATGTATGCCCTATGTTGTCTTTATTTCTCTTTTTATTTTTTTAGTTGTTCTTATACTGTCCTCCAACTCTCTCCTGTTTTTTTCCTTTTGACCTATAGAACTCCTTTTAGTATTTCTTGAAGGGCAGGTTTTCTTATTGACATACTCTCTTAATTTCTGTTTATCTGTGAATATTTTAAACTCTCCCTAATTTATGAATGCCAGCTCTGCTGGATAGAGAATTCTTGGTTGGAAGTTTTTTTTTCTTTTAGCACCTTAACTGTGTCATACCACTGCCTTCTTGCCTCCATGGTTTCAGATGAGAATTCAGCATTTAATCTTATAAAGCTTCCCTTGTATATGATGGATCTCTTTTCTCTTGCTGCTTTCAGTATTCTCTCTTTGTCTTGAGCATTGGACAATTTGACAAGTATATATCTTGGAGTATGCCCATTAGGATTTATACTGTTTGGGATGCCCTGCCTGCACTTCCTGGACATGTTTGTCCATGTCAGTCAATACTGTTGGAAAGTTTTCAGCCATTATTTCTCCAACACATCTTCTGTCCCCTTTCCCTTCTCTTCTCCCTCTAGGATGCTTATAATGCATATGTTTGTGCATTTCATGTTGTCATTCAAATTCCTAAACCCCTGCTGGATTTTTTCTCTTTTAACCTATCTGTTTTACTATCTGTCTGAGTTTATATGTACTGTGTTTCATATCGCTGATTCTTTCCTCTACCTATTCAAATCTGTTATGTGCTTCCAGTGTATTTTTTATTTCTTAGATTGGGCCATTCATCATCATATCTGTTATCTTTTTATACCTGTTTACAATTTCTTCAGTATGTTTTCCCAGTATCTTCTTAATATCCTTAATCTCTTCCTTTACTTCATTAAGTTGATTTATGATATTTGTTTAGATATCTCTGATTAGTTGTTCCATGTTCTGCATCTCCTCCTGGTTTTTAGTTTGTTGGACTCAGCCATGCCTTCCTGTTTCTTAGTATGACTTATAATTTTTCGTTCGTGTCTATGCATCTGTTTATCTTGATGGGTTTATTCAGTTGATTAGCATTTTATTTTGTTGTGTTATTGTTTCTAGGATTTTATTTTGTTGTTGTTTCTGTGCGTGTGGTAAGGTTTCACTTTGACGTTTCATTCCTCTTATTCTATTTCCTTTCTGTTGTCTTTGTTCCCATGAAAAAAAATTAGGACCAGAGAAAAGGAAAGAGATAAGAGAAAAAGAATAATAGTAATAATAATAGTAAAAGGTAGAAAGGGAACTGTACAAGACCTAGGAAAATTAATAATTAATACAAATAAGTAGTACAGAGGAATAAGAATAAAAAAGTAGAATAAAAACAATGAAATGAGAAGCAGAATAGAGAAAAATATATAGAATGAATTAAAAGGCTAGAATGATGAGTAGAGAGGAAAAAATAAAAAAGAAAGAAAACAGAAAAAAAATAGAGAAATAAAAAGAAGAAAAATTGAAGACCAAACAAAAAGAGTTGAAATGAAAGAACAATAGAAAACAGAAGACTGAAAAATGAAGGAGAGAAAAGAAATAGCGTAAGAAGAAAAAATCAGTAAACAACAACAACAACAAATAAAACGGAAACAAAGGAGGGGAAATACAGGAAACAAGACAGCAGCAACTAATTTTTAAAAAGGAGAAAGAAAGAAATTTCTTACATTAGCCATATTTTTAGTGAGTAAAAATAAAATTTTTTAAAGTAACTTTTTTTTTTTAAGAGATCCAAGAAAAGCTAATACAGAAAGAATGTCTACATGCTCCCTGTCATAAAGTTCAGATGGATACCCAATAACCTGGTAGGTCCCTTCTCTAAGAATACCTGGAAATTGAACCAGGGACTTCATGTCTTCTTAGTATGGCTTGTAATTTTTTGTTGGTGTCTAGGCATCTGCAGGAATTCTTCCACTGAGCTAAAGTGTGTCCTTAGATTTCTTAGCCTTTCAGAAGGTTATCTGCCTCCTTTCCCTTGGGGAGATTAGATTCCTTGTAGTTTGCCAGAGTCCTGCTGATTAGGTGCCTGTCTGTCCTGCCTCCTCTTTAATCTAATTCCTTTCTTTACCTGGGTGGGGGCATGACAGCCTTCCTGAGGAGATACCCCTTCCGCTCTCCCTGTCTAATGGAGTCCCTTCCATTATTCAAAGAGGGCGCTCATCTGGCTGAAATCAATGCAAAAAACCACTCTCCACCTTCCCAGACCCCTCTTCCTCCCAAGGATCTTCCTTTATACTCCATTCACTGTAAGGAGCCAGTGACTCCCCTAAGCTATTTGCCCTGAGGGCAGAGTATATGTGCTGCTTCCATCCACAGGGAAGAGCAGCTCACAGTTTTCCTTTGGCTTCTTTATCTTTCCAGTACCCTCCTAAATGACTCAGGGCACCTTCCCATTCTATATATATCCAAAGCAGCTAACAGGGAGGAAGACATCGGCTCTCTTCTCAGTTAGATGCAATTCACTAGGAGTTTTACCCTTGCTTAGTATCTTGCGGGGTGGAGGAGGGAAGCCCTTCCCAACAGCCCTTCCCAACAGCCAGGAGGCTTAATAACTCACAGCTTGTTGTTTCAGCTTCTTTGTCTCTTTGTCCCTCACTCTTCTGGAAGTTGTGAAGCAGTGTCCTGGTTTACTGTACCCTAAAGCAAGTCCCCAAGTCAGCCTTTGACTCTTTCTCTGAGCCTTATGTACCTAACCTGATGGCCATGTTCCCACAATTCCCCTCTACTGTGTTTGTTTATTTTTCAGATTTTTATTTTTTATTTATTTCTTTCCTCTCCCCACTCCCCCACTCTCCAGTTGTCTACTCTCTGTGTCCATTCGTTGTGTGTTCTTCTGTGGCCGCTTCTATCCCTATCAGCGGCACCAGGAATCTGTGTTTCTTGTTGTGTAAGCTCTCTAGGTGTGCGGCGCCATTCTTGGGCAGGCTGCACTTTCTTTCGTGCTGGGCAGCTCTCCTTATGGGGTGCACTCCTTGCGCGAGGGGCTCCCCTATGCAGAGGACACCCTGTGTGGCACAGCACTCCTTGCACGCATCAGCACTGCACATGGGCCAGCTCCACATGGGTCAGGAGACCCTGGGTTTGAACCACAGACCTCCCCTATCCTTTGGGCCAAGTTCACTTCCCTCTTCTGTGTTTTTGATCTCACCTCTTGTATCTTTCATTCTCATGAGCCCTGTTACTTTTCTATTCATGATTTCAAATTCTTCGTCCTCACTCAGTATCTTCTTGATGTTGTTTATCTCTTTAACCATATTGTCTTTCAGCTCATTAATTTGATTTTGGAAATTTGTGTACATCTCTTTAATCAGTTCTCTCAAATCCTGAGTCTCTTCTGGAGCTTTGATATATTCCTTTTCTTGGCCTACCTATGTCTTGTCTTCCATGTTATAGTATAACTTGTAATTTTTGCTGGTGTCTAGGCCTGTGATTAGGATGGTAGCTTACTCAGATGCTTGATTTTTTTCTCTTTTGTAGGGATTTAGTGATAGGAGACTGTGTGTTACTGCTGCTTTTTGATTCTTTGTTATACCTGGAACGTTAGGATTGTCCCTGTTTGTTGCTCAAAACTGGACTCTGGACCCAGTAATGTGTTGCAGACCTACTTCCTAGGCCCTTGGAGAGGGAGGCTGGAAAGGCTGGAAAAGGCCTTTCTAATTTATTTTCTCGTGCACTTTCTTGGTCTGACAGCAGATGGAGCTTTCTGTCAGCCCTCTCAGTTCAGTAACTGAACTGGTCAGATTATGTTTGCTGCAACATGGACCTGATAAATGTGATAGAGGATCCTGCCTGGAGACTAAGAGCCTCATAATTCCACTTCCTCTGCGTCTTCAGTAACCAGTCCCGCTCAGTAGAGAAGGAGATCAAGAGAGCTGGATCTCTTTAGTCCTTCACAAGTTCCCCTGGCAAACAATGGTGTAGCCCCGCCCAGCCTGGAAGGGCTCGAGGACACAGCCTTCTGGATTTGTGGGCCAAAAGCCAAGTCAGCCTTAGGGTATGGCCCTCTCTCTCCCCTTTCCTGGGGCACTGTGTCCCTGGAGCCCCCTTTGTAGCTGGCCTAGAGGCCTGAGAATTCTGAAGTTTGTTCATTGTGGGGGAGGGCGCTGGCAGTAGCAGCCGGTTGGTTTTAGTGTTGCAATTCTACTCCTTTGTCAGAGTTTTAGTGTTGCAATTCTACTCCTTTGTCCTTCTCTCTTCTGGACTGTATCCAACCTTTGCCTGGTGTCCTAAACCCTAGATCTTTTCCCAGTCCATTTCTGCCTGACCTCTAGCAGTTTTTCTGGAGGAGAAGAGATTTCCATGTGTTTGTAGTTTGCCATCTTCCTGGAAGTCTGTCCATGTTTATTCTGATTGGGTTACACTGCACTTCTTTGACATGTAAGTTCATTTCCCTCATGAAAATGGGAAATTTTCAGCCATTATTTCCTCAAATACTCTTTCTGCCTCTTTTTCTGGATCTCCCATGACACAGATCTTACTGTTTTTTGTGTTATCGTTCAACTTCCTGAGTCCCTGCTCAGTTTTTTCCATTCTTTTCTCTATTCAATTTCAGCTGCTCTGTCTTCTGTATCACTTTTTCTTTCATCTGTCATTTCAAGGCTGCTGTTCTATGCCTCTAATGTGTTTTTGATCTCACCTGTTGTGTCTTTCCTTCCCATTGTTGTAGACATCAAGAGACGTCCAATAATTGCGTATGGAAAGGCCAGGACTCAGTAATAATTTTGGGAAGGGAAAAAGGATTTATTTACAACCAGCTGAGCTTCTCATTCAAAACCTGAGCCACAAATAAGATTTTAAAGTTTTTTTATACGGAGGAAGAGTTAAATGGTCCTTTGTTTCAGTGCTTAATAAATTTGAATTAACGCATATCCCCCACATTCTAGGTAAGCATTTAGCATGAATTTCATACATTCTAGGTAAGCTTTTAGCATGAACTTCATACGTTCTAGGTAAGCTTTTAGCATGAACTTAATACAGTCCATGTAAGCTTTTAACACATTTGGTTTGCATTTTCCCTGAATATTTAAAGTATATAGAGTTTGCATTGCTAAATTGTTTTTCCTGGACTGGAGTTGTTACCATGGTTGCCAAGGGCAGGGCTGCAGCTCACATAGCTCAGATTATCTACAAAGAGAGGAACAGTTCCCCACCCATAGCGTACATCACCATGAGCTCTGTTACTTTTCTATTCAGGTTTTCACATTCTCTTTTATGTTCGCTCAGTGTCTTGATATCATTTGTCTCTTTAGCCATATTGTCTTTCAGCTCATTAATTTTATTTTGGGAATTTGTGTGCATCTTGCGATTTGTCCCAAATCCTTGTCTCTTATAGGGCTTTGATATATTCCTTTTCTTGGTCTATGTCTTGCATTTTCTTAGTATGGCTTGTAATTTTTTGCTGATATCTAGGCATCTGATTAGGATGGTGAATTTACTTGGATAGTTGATTTCTCTCTCTTTCATAGGGATTTAATGGTTTGAGGCTGTGTGTTACTGCTGTTCTTTGATTCTTAGTTTAACTTGATAAGGGTATTTAGGATTGTCCCTGTTAGTTGCTCACATCTTGGCGCTAGACCTAGTAATGGGTTGCAGATCCACTTGCCTTCGATAGGGAGGATGTAAAGGCTGCAGAAAGCCCTTATTTTAAGTTCCTCACATGCACTTCCTTGGTCTGCCAGCAGATGGTGCTTTTTGGCAGCCCCCAATTCAAAGCATGGTTGGCATGTGTTTGCCCCAACATAGACCAGATCAATGTGATATATGATCCTGCCTAGAGGCTAAGAGCCTGGTAATTCAGACTTTCTCCTACCTTTGCTGGCAGCCCCCTCCCTTTCCCAGGTAAGGCATAATTCTGCTTCCCTCTGCTTCCCTAACAGCCAGTCCCCATCAGTAGAGAAGGAGATTGAGAAGGCCAGGAGGTTCCCAAGGCTAACAATGGCGTAGCCCCCCAGCCTGGAAGGCCTAATGAGACACAACAGACCAAATGTGTGGGTCAAAAGCTGAGCCAGCCTTATGCTGGTCCTTCTCTCTACCATTTCCTAGGGAGCTGGATCCCTTGGGTCCCCTTTGTCTATAGCTGTTGGCCCCAAGGTCTGAGAATTCAAAAGTGTCTGTAGGGTAGGGAAAATGCTGGCATTTGTAACTGCTGCTTGTAACTCAGTTTTACTGATGCGATTCTTTTCCTTTGCCCCTCTCTATTCTGGGCAATGTGTGGGCATTGTCCAGCCTTCCCTTGGTGTCCTAACCTCTAGAAGATTTTTTCTAGGCTGTTTCTGCCTGTCCTTCAGCTGTTTTTCTGGGAGAGAAGAGAGTCCTGTGTCCTTCTAGCCCTCCATCTTCCTGGAAGTTCTTCTTTATTTTTAAAAGACACTTTTGCTGGATATAGAATTCTTGGTAGTCAGTTTCATTGCTTTCAGCACTTTAAATATGCCATACCATATTTGGCATATGCCTCCATGATTTCCAATGAGAAATCAGCACTTAATTTTATTGAGGCTCCCTTGTTATGGATATGTTGCTTCTCTCTTGCAGCTCTCAGAATTCTCATTATCTTTGGCATTCCACTGGTTGATTAAAATATACTGCAGTATGGGTCTATTTGGGTTTATCCTGTTTGGAGTTTGTTGCATGTTTAATAATTCCTTTATAATGCTAAGTGTCATTCCATCACATGGATGTGCCACAGCTTATTTGTCCATTCACCCATTGAGTGATATTTAGGTTGTTTCTAGTTTTTGGGTGATGATGAATAATGCTGCTATAAAAATTGTGTATATGTTTCTATGGACATCAGTTTTTATTTCTCCAGAGGAAATACCAAGAATGGGATTGCTGGATCATATGTTAAGTATATGTTAAATTTTTAAAGAAACTATCAAACTTTCCAGAGTTTTCATACCATTTTGTTCCACTAAAAATGTATGAGAGTAGGAAGCGGACTTGGCCCAATGGATAGGGTGTCCGTCTACCATATGGGAGGTCCGCAGTTCAAACCCCAGGCCTCCTTGACCTGTGTGGAGCTGGCCCATGCGCAGTGCTGATGCACGCAGGGAGTGCTGTGCCACGCAGGGGTGTCCCCTGCGTAGGGGAGCCTCACACACAAGGAGTGCACCCCGTAAGGAGAGCCACCCAGCACAAAAGAAAGAGCAGCCTGCCCAAGAATGGCGCCGCACACACGAAGAGCTGACACAACAAGATGACGCAACAAAAAGAAACACAGATTCCCAGTGCCGCTGATAAAGATAGAAATGGTCACAGAAGAACACATAGCGAATGGACACAGAGAGAAGACAACTGTGGGGGAAAGGGAGAGAAATAAATAAATAAATCTTTAAAAAAAATGTATGAGAGTTCTAGTTGTTCTCCATCCTTGCTATCACTTGGTAATATCAGTACTTCTTTGTTTTAGCCATTCTAATAGGTGTTTAGTGGTATTCATGGTGATTTTACTTTGCATTTCTCTAATGACTGATTTTAAACAACTTTTCATGTGCTGCTTTGCCATCTGTGTTGTCAAGAACTGTGAAGAACCTGGGAAGCGGATGTGACTCAACTGTTAGAGTGTCCACCTAACATATGGGAGGTCCAGGGTTCAAACCTAGAGCCTTCTGGCCCATGTGGTGAGCTGGCCGACATGCAGTGCTGCCATGTGCAAGGAGTGTCGTGCCACACAGGGGTGTCCCCCACTTAGGGGAGCCCCATGCGCAAGGAGTGTGCCCCGCAAGGAGAGCCATCCTTCGTGAAAAGCGCAGCCCGCCCAGGAGTGACACTGCACACACAGAGAGGTGATGCAGCAAGATGACGCAACAAAAAAGAGACACAGATTCTTAGTGCGACTGAGAATGCAAGTGAATGCAGAAGAACACACAGGGAATGGACCCAAGAGAGCAAACAACAGAGTGGGGGTGGGGGTGAGGGGGGAAGGGGAGAGATTTTTTTAAAAATTTTAATTAAATTAAATTTTAAAAAGAACTCTGAAGGACCTGAGTTGTTTTTTTTTTTACCCTACTTGCAAACTAACAAGTTAGCCTGCACAGTTTTATGGGTGCTGGCAGAAGACACAAGACTCCTGGGTCAGAGACAAAAGTCTTATTACCCACAGGACAGGTGCAGAACAAGTTTCATTGTTCCTAATGGCTGCTCTTGCTCCCCAAGTTCTACAAGGAGCTCCAAGAATCCAAGCTTCAGGAATCCAAGTCTTTTATAGTGAAAAGCAAGCAAACTTGCCTGACCTTTGATGCAGTAGGAGACATTTTTAGAGACCTCTTGTACAGGAATGTGAGAGACCCTTGCCAAATTGTTTCCCAGAACATATATCTCTTTGGTGAAGTGTCTGTTCAAATCTTTTGCCCATTTTTAAATTGAGTTGTTTTCTTTTCTTTTTCTTTTTTTAAACAGTATTTTATTGTGCCTTTATTCACCTTAGTTCATCTATAATGTACTTGTTCTAAAGATCCTATAAATAGACAACCTAATGTAGGATAGAAGTTACCCCTTTAAGCATGGTATTTAAAAAACAAAACAAAAAACCACAGTATTTCTAATAGGAATTTTATTGATCACATATTAGTTTACAAGAAGGCCAGATATAATGACATACAGTCTAAACAAGACAGGCTGATTGAGAATTTACATAATGCAGTAAAAAATATATATATATTCAAAGTCAGCAATGTGGTCAGAGGCATGCAGCAGGAGGAAGTGAGGAGGCTGCAGATCCCTGCAAGACTGGGCATGAGTGCACACAGGAGCAAGACTGCTTCCTTCCCATGTCGGCAACCACTCGCACTAAGATTTACAAGCATGCCACATACATCTAAACAATGCATATACAGTTTAAATGGACATAGCTATAATTGTCCAGTGATATTCCTACAAAAATAGTAAATAGTAATTACTTATTCTAGGTAGAATTTGAAAGAGGTTTAATTCTTGACATTAATATTTGTAAAGAGCTTTTTCTACATTTTTTTTCACAAGTGACATGCATTTAAGAGTGGGGAATTTTTTCTTTCTTTGGAGGTACTGGAGATTGAACTGGGATCTTGTACATGGCAAACAGGCACTCAACCACGTGAGCAACACCTGCTCCCAAGAGTGGGGGAATTTTGATGGTTGTTTCACCTCATAGTAATAGGTATTCTTGAAAGTGTGAGAGATATTTAATAATATATTTTAGTTGCACACTTAACAAATAACATGAATCATCTATAGCTTTAAGCCAAAAGGTAGAGGGTAGAATATCTGAATTTTAATGTTTGAGTTTTAGTTTCTACCACTGCCCTGATGAAAGCAATGCCACTGATTGTTTATTTACCAAACCAGGTACTAGTTTGAGTTCTCAGAGAAAGTCCAAAATAAGAAATGCCACTCCTTTTTTCTCTTGAACCTTTTCAGAAGGTAGACCAAAATTTTAAGTTACAGAAAGATTCCTACTAAGCTGTGGTGTTTTTCTGCATATAACTGTCTAGAGAACAAACCAAAGCAGCAACTTGGTATTTTATCAAACTTCTTTTTTTTTTTAGATTTTTTTATTTTTTATTTTTTTATTTTTTCCTCCCTCCCCTCCTCTTGCCCTGCTATTTTTGCTGTCTGTATTTTCTTCTCTTCTCATTTTCTCTCCTCTAGGATTCACCAGGATTTGGTCCTGGAGACCTCTGATGGGGAGAGCATGGGCACGCTTTCTCTTCTTTTTCACCGGGGGGCCCCATGTCCTCCCATATGGTAGGCAGAAGCTCTATCACTTGAGCCACATCCGCTTTCCCTGTCAAACTTCTTAATGCTGCAGAAGGCCTGATTTGGTATCTATTTTCCTAGGAATTGGGAACATTGAAAGGCAGCTCAGAGTCAGAATTGTTTCTGTACAACCCCATGTGCCCTGCTTTATACCAACTATTATAGCAAATGATTTTCAGGGGGCATGGGGTTATGCTTGACAACATATGCTTAAAGATCCTCCTGTGGAGATTTCTCCAGCTGAATGGAAACCCTTCTCTACAAAGTTGCAGAGTCTGTGAACCTTAAGAGAAGCCAGGGTCTCTCAGAATGCCTTTCAGTACAAGTTTCTATGTTTAAAAAAAAAAAAAAAAAGTGTATTAAAATAACTTGAAGGTCTCTTTTATTGGCAACTTAAAATGCAAAGTATTTTATTTTAAAGCTTCTAAAATTTGAGAACAAGATGCTCTAGGCTAAATAATAAAGTTTTCCAAAGCTGAATGTCCTAATTTGGAGGTCAGTTTAAAATATAAGAGCAACTTCCTAAAACTCTTAGGTGAAACACTATTCTTTGATGACCTGTGAATAGATAATATCAGTTGGGGTTTTTTTTGTTTTGCTTTTTATGACCTCAGTATAAGGGCTTTAAAATTCTAGAGTACATGCATCTGCCAGCCTTAAACTGTCCATTTCATTCCAGATGTCTCCTGAGAGGCATATACCATATACAGAAATCCATCTTCATCCTTCTTGTTTTCATACACTTGAGAAGTGGATGTGGAAACGCTCATCATGCTGTGTCAGTTCACTAACAGGAAGAAGGCTTGATTAGCATTCAGCTGCCAGTGCCTTCTAATTATTTTGTTTAGTTTACTCATGTTGACATGATCTGTTACAAGGCAGTTGGTTTTATCCAGTACAGGAAACTGCTTCTCACCCTGGTATCTTTTTTCTTATCACCAGGATTTTGGTAGGATGCTGCTCTTAGATACGTTGGACGTCTTCTAACCTTTATTCAGAGGTATGGTGCTGCTTGAAGGTCTTCTCCACGGGCATGACAGAGCAATTGTGTGTGGGGTGGCACTCAAAGCAATGACACTGCGGGGCACATGGCAGCAATACTGAGGGGCCTGGCTTTGAAGGCTACTGTAGCAAAGGCCAACTTGTTTGTTTTCTTACTATTGAGTTTTGAGAATTCTTTAGATATTCTGGATACAAGTCCCTTTGTCAAATATGTGATTTGCAAATATTTTCTCCCAGTTTGTATTCTTGTCTTTCATTTCCTGAATAGTATCATTTGGAGGGCAGTTTTTGTTTTTTTTTTAATTTTACTGTCAGATTCAGGCTACAAGTTCTAGCCCACCTTTTGAGGGCTGTCGTGCCAATG
Source organism: Dasypus novemcinctus (assembly GCF_030445035.2). Classification (NCBI taxonomy): domain Eukaryota; kingdom Metazoa; phylum Chordata; class Mammalia; order Cingulata; family Dasypodidae; genus Dasypus; species Dasypus novemcinctus. The sequence goes on along the minus strand of NC_080695.1, from coordinate 24,760,315 downwards.
TTATTTCAGTTTTCAAAGCCTTTGCAGTGTTATGTTCTGTTTCACCTGTATGATAGTCTGGGACCTATGCATTGGTCTCTCTATTAGTTCACTTTTCAAAGTCTGAATTCTTGCATGCACATTTTGAGAATGCTTTCTTGAGTTCTTCCCAGCAATTTCTCCAGTAGTTTGTTGTTGTTCATCATTTTTTGCTTGTTGCTCATCATTTCTTTCCACTGCCCAGAAAGTTGTATGAGTTACCCCACTATGCTGTGTACTTCCATGACTGCCCCCATATCTGGAGCCAAAGATTGGGAGGGTAGAGAATGGGAAAAATCAACAGTACTCCTTCTTCAGAGTTTGGCTCCTAATACTCTCCTATTCCAGCCACTACCATTTACATCACATAATGGCTTGGGCTCTGTGATGCAAGAGAAGGGGGGCGGGGGGGGGGGGGGAGAAAGACAATTAAATTGAGGGATTTCCATATTCTGAGTGTTAGGAATTCCCGTTCTCATTCCTTTAACCAGAACTATAAGATTTCTCCTGGAGCTCCATATTAGTCAGGGTTCTCTAGGGAAAAAGAACTGACAGGAGTATCTGTAAATAGTATGAAATTTTATAAAATTGTTTTACATGACCACGGTGGGGGTGTACAAGTCCAAATTCTAGAGGGTAGACTGCAAGCCAGGGACCCTGATGAAGGTCCTCCTTGAGTTCCCCAGGAGACCCTGACTCTCTGAAGCAGAGATGGGAATTCTCTCTCTAAATGCAGAAATCACTTCTCCTTTTAAGGCCTTCAATTGGGCAAAGACCAGTGAAGTAGGATGGTCCAATGATGAGCCCTTCATACTGATGACTATGCTTATAAGCTTGTGTTCCTGAAATTTCAACTAGGCCTAGAGCTGCAGGGTGTCTAAGAGTTACCTCCTGAGAGCCTCCATGTTGCTCAGCATAGCCACTCTCTAAGCCAAACTCAGCATGTAAATGCATTACCTTTCCCTCAGCATGGGATGTGACTTCTGGGGATGAGTCTCCCTGGCGCTGATGGATTACTACCAATCACCAGCTGGTGATACAGCTATAAAAAGATCTTGAATAAAAGGGGGAAATGGTAAAATCAAATGAGTTTATATGACTACTAGACTTCAAAATGAGTCTGGAGGTCATCAGAGGGGTCGCACTTACCCACTTCTCAGCAGGATCCCAGAGATAGCCAAAATAATTGCAACCCCAGGTGCTAGTGCTCCTGAAAGCTACGGAGACACACAGATTCTATGGTCATGGCAGGTGGCTCTGCAGTTCAGTACCTTATCAGTGGAATTTGTGCTCCTAAATGTGATGGAGTTGGACTCAGATGTGAACTTTCTACGCATGCCTCTTCTGTCACTTTTACTGAACCTGCGGTTGGTGCTGGAGTTGGTATACTCAGGAGACTTGAATATCTGGACTGGCCATGTGCCAGCTGGGCCCTGACCCTCAGAAGAGTTGCAGCACTTACCCTCCAGTTAGTTGGACTTATCCAGTTCAGCTTACAGGGAGATGGTCAACCACCACACCACCAAGGAACCAAGAGTGCCTACAACTGCAAGGAGGAGAATTGTATCCTTCAACTATGTGAGATCTAAGTCCCCTCTCGATTTAGAGGTGGAGTGGATATCACCATCCCAGGGTCCACAGGATGGAGGAATAAAATATGGATTAGAGTGGACTTACTGGTGTTCTACTATTGAACTATTATGACCCTAGAAAATGGAAGAAATTGTATCACTGATGTGGAGACAATGGCCACAGTTGCTGCTGAGGGCAGAGAGAGGGAAGAAGAGAAGTGATGTGGGGGCATTTTTGGGACTTGGAGTTGTCCTAAATGATATTGCAGGGACAGATGCTGGACATGCTATATCCTGCCATAGCCCACTGAATGAACTGAGGGAGAGTGTAAACTATAATCCATGCAGTACAGCAGTGCTCCAAAATGTATTCCCCAAATGCAATGAATGTGTCACAATGATAAAAGAAGTTGATGTGGGAGGTGTGTGGGGGGGTGGAATGTGAGGTATATGAGAACCTCTAATGTTTTTTAAGGTAACATTTTTTTTGATCTATGTATCTTTTTTTTAAAAAAAGACAAAGAATTCTAAACAACAACAAAAAAGGCCTTCAGCTGTTCAACTGATAGGATGAGACATCACTCATTGTTGACGGCAGTCTCTTCAGTTGATTGTAGATAACCTGCCATCTATGCAGTCAACTCACTGATGATTAAAGTCCATGAAATGTCCCTGTATTACAATTAGCTCACTGCTTGCTTGACCAAACAATGGGCACCATTACCTCGCCAAGTCGAAAGACACCATCACAGTCCACCCCTTGTCAACTTGGCAGCCATATATATCACCTTAAAGCATACTTAGTCTCTAAATAAAAACAACATATATGTGTGTGTGTGTTTATTTATTCACCTAACAATACACAGCTGTCGTGTATAACACCAGAAGTGCACTAAATCCCTCCAGAATAGGGTGCAAGTCTTTGGGAAATCTTTACTATTAAACTTGACATTCTTAAGTACGGCAACATGAAACTAATGCAACTTATGTCATATGATAAGGGGGAAGGATAGGGAAGAAAACAAAGGTATTCATTTTATGTACATATACAAGCATACTCAAAACAAGAAAGAAATATTCATGACCATTACAGTCCTTGTTTCTGTAACTGGTCATGTGGTTGAAGTTCGTATTGGTCACTACCTTCTTCCACTACCCATTTTATGTTCCCTTTACCCTCAGCAAGTACCTCACCTGGTTCTTTGCCTTCATTCCTGAAGATTCTGGGCCACTGTTAGTCCTGCCTGGATTGGGTTGTTGTAGTTTTCCATTGTCTTTAATCACAGGGCATGGTAGTACTAAGAGATGCTCTAGGGAATCTCTTGTATTCACATAAACTCTTCTTTACCTCTGTTGTTTAGGTGCAGTACTATTTCCCCTTGCTAATCAGGATCAGTCACCCCAGCCAGTACAATATTTCCCTTCTTTGTCTGTTGATTCAGAGGCACAGGGAGCCCAAAGTGGCCAGGTGGTACTCTTAACTTCCAGTCCGTGGAACCATTGTTATGTTCCCTGGTGGAAGCCACCCTCTTCCTTTTGGAACTAAGAACTGTAGACCAGCAGAGCTTAAGATTTCAGGGACAGGAAGCAAAAATTTTCTTAGTGGATCTCTAGGGGTAGTAGTGGTGCCACTCCCATTTCCACCCCTTGATTTCCGGACCCATGAATCCTGGCTATGGGAGAAATAGCACCATAGAGTAGATGTTAATTTAGAGCATACCCAGACTCCTGGAGAATGTTGCAGAGGTATTTCCACCTAGTTGGTGCTGTAATTGAGTCTTCAAAAGGCCATTCCACTGTTCTGTCATTCCAGCTGCTTCAGAATGATGGGGAACATGGTGAGACCAGTGAATTCCGCCGGCATGTTCCCATTCCTGCACCTCACTGTGAAGTGGGTTCCCTGATCAGAAGCAATGGTGTGTGGAAAAAATGGCAATGGATAGGACAATGTTAGTTTGGGGAGAAAAGTTGCATGCAGGGAAGGCAAACCCATATCCAGAGTATGTATCTATTCCAGTTAGAACAAATTGCTGCCCTTTCCATAGAAATACCTACTATGGGTTACTGAAACAATGAACAAATAAGTTAACATTTGATATGGTAGGAAATAGACTGGGAAACTAGTTGATTTTTATTTCAAATTTTCTTTTTTTTTTTTTGTCTTTATTTTTTTTAATATTACATTTTAAAAAATGAGGTCTCCATATACCCCCCCCACCCCCCTCACCCCACTCCTCCCCCCATAACAACAATCTCCTCCAACATCATGAGACATTCACTGCATTTGGTGAATACATCTCTGAGCACTGCTGTACCTCATTGCCCACACTCTCCCACAGTCCACCCAGTGGGCCATGGGAGGACATACAATGTCCAGTAATTGTCCCTGCAGCACCACCCAGGACCACTCCAAGTCCCGAAAACGCCCCTACATCTCATCTCTTCCTCCCATTCCCTACCCCCAGCAGCCACCATGGCCACTTTCTCCACACCAATGCCACATTTTCTTTGATTACTAATCACAATAGTTCATGAATAGAATATCACTAAGTCCACTCTAATCCATACTCTATTCCTCCATCCTGTGGACCTTGGAATGGTTGTGTCCACTCTGCATCCATATCAAGAGGGGCCTTAGATTCCACATGAATATTGGATGCAATCCTCCTGCTTTCAGTTGTAGGCACTCTTGGCTCCCTGGTGTGGAGACTGACCTTCTTCAACTCCATGTTAGCTGAGTGGGGTAAGTCCAATAAACCAGAGTGTAGGAGCTGAAGTCTGTTGAGGCTCAGGACCTGGCTATCACATGGTCAGTCCAGAGATTCAGGTCCCCTGGGTGTATATTAAACCCCAGCACCAACTATAATTCCGGTAAAAGTAACAGGAGAGGCTTGTGAACAAAGATGTGGAGGCGTTTTCGGGACGAGGAGATGTCCTGGGTGGTGCTTCACGGACAATTACGGGACATTGTAGATCCCCCCAGGGCCCACTGGATGGAACATGGAAGAGTGTGGGCTATGATGTGGACCATTGACTAGGGGTGCAGTGATGCTCAGAGATGTACTTACCAGGTGCAATGGATGTGTCACGATGATGGGAGAGAGTGTTGCTGTGGGGGGAGTGGGGGGTGGGGGCGGGGGGGTTGAATGGGACCTCATATTTTTTTAATGTAATTTAAAAAAATAAATAAATAAATAATTTTTTTAAAAAAAAAGATGACATCTGAGTCCAGCTCCATCACACAGAAACACAAACTCCAAAGAAGGGCCAACTGACATGGCACTGAACTCCATCTGCCATGATCATAGAGCCTGTGGGTCTCTGTAGCCCTCAGAAGAACCAATACCCGGGGTCGTATCTACTTTATGTGTCTCTGGGACTCTACTGAGGTGTGCATAAGGGCAATCCCTCTGATAACCTCCCGGCTTTTTTGGAGACTCATGGCCATATAAACTCATTTGTCCTTTCCATTTCCCCCTTGATTCAGATCAAAAAGCATTTTTAACTCCTGGTATTATATGTAGACTGAGATATTCTGCTGGTCCAAGTTGACCCTTTTATTCAAGGTCATTTTCTAGCTACATCATCAGCTGGTACTTGGTAGTAATCCCTCAGCACCAGGGAGGCTCATCCGTGGGAGTCATGTCCTACACCGGGGTGGGGGGGGGGGGCGGAAGGCAGTGCATTTACATGCTGAGTTTGGCTTCAAGACTGGCCACATCTGAGCAACATGGAGGCTCTCAGGAGGTAACTCTTAGGCACCCTGCAGCTCTAGGCCTTGTTCTTATTTCAGGTGCACAGGCTCACAAGCATAGTCATTAGTATCAAGGGCTCATTGTTGGACCTTCATTCTTTTTTGGGTTTGCCATTGCACTTGGGGGATTGTTGCTGTTCCTTTAGGGACTGTGATAGAGCTCCCCTGGCTAGGAACTCAGCACTCCCTCAGTTGTTGTTTATAATTGTGTCCACTATGAAAATATCCAAACATTTTTTATGTACCCTGGATATATGCCCTGTAGAACTCCCTGCCAACCATGTGTCCCCTGTCAATAACATCCCACACCAGTATTCCTCCCCTGCCATTGTTGAACCTCCCTGTGATCCAAAACTTCCTGAAAAGTGAAGCCCAATATATTGCCAGGTTCCATTAATAGTAAAATGGAATATAGCAATGAGTTTAAAGGTTAAATATAGAATACATATTAATTTAGAAAAATTAAGGTAAAAATAAATTGGGTAAAATTTTTCAAAAAATTGAAAAATGCAAAAGCTTTGTTTTTGATGTTTTGCCTTCCATCACTGCAGTAAGTGTTGCCCTGTATGCAAATTGGCAAGGCAACTACTTCCGTCTTTTCCTCAGTGTATACGTCCTATCTTTTTCTTTCCTTTTTTCTAATTATTAAGCTTATCTTCACAAAAGTTATAGATCACAGTAATTCATATATTCATTATACAGTACTCCCACATTTCCAACATAAAACCTTTTCCCTTCCACAGCAATAATCTTTTTACATATTCATATTATATTTACTGAAACTGATGTACAGATATTGAGACAATAGCTTTCAAACAAGGTAACATTTGTGTTGACATTGTGGTTTATATTTTAGACTATACAATTTTCTAACTTTTTAGTTATCTTATGTTTTACATTATGATTTACATTTTAGCCTATAAGCCCCTATATATTTTTGGTGTGATTTAACATGTCTTATATCCATCCTTGCATACTCTTGTGGAACACTTCTATTGCCCACACAGTTACATTGGTTCCATCTATTCGATACCTCTTTCCCCCTCCCCTTAGGGCCCACAGTAACAGTCAATCTTCATTGCTTGAAGGGCCATGTTCAGAGATACTTGCAACAGTGTTGAGGGCTTGACATGCTCAACTGCCCTAATGCACTGGGAGCCACCATTTCTCTTGAGAGATACAGTTCCCTCTATTTGAGGGCATCAATCCTCCCCAGGATGTGGGTATACCTTCACTCTCATTATACGGGTCTCTACCATTTGTCTTCAAGCTCTGTTTCCTCAATTGTAAAATGCAAATAATTCCTTAATTTTGATGAGTGGATGATTTTATATTTTGTAAACACACAAGTTTTCTATAACTTGTTTACTACAACTTATCTTCATCCAAATTTGGTTTTTATCTATTTCTGTATATTCTAGCAGAGGGAAAGAGCACCCTTTGTAGGAGCTCTTAAATGGTTCTTCCTCACTCCCCTAATACTTACAATATGATAGCAGCAAGAAGAAAATAGGGATTGGTAAAATGAATCTACCTAACAAGATTGATTAAATCCACTTGATTGCTAAAGATGAAGATAGCTTTGACATATTTAGCATGCCAAGCAAAGGATCCAGTTACGTAATAACTTCAGAAACTCCAAATTGTTTTGCTAATAATGTAAAAAGGAAAGTCATAGCTGAAAATTTCTCTCGGTTTCATAATTATTCCAAGACACCATTTTGGTGGTTTTCTCCTTATACAAATAACTTTTTAACATTTGCATTGTGTAAGGCCTCAGATTTGTATCAAATCTTAAGGGAAGCCCTGGTCCAAGTACAATCCGAAAACACATCTTAGTTTCACACTAAATTCTATGGAGACTATAAAGCAGCACTTCATGTAGTCTAGAGAGGGGAAGACAGACATAGAAACAATTCTTTCTACCAAACTAGAATGAAATAAATCATTCTGGTATAAGCAGTATTTTGAGAATGGAGGCTACAAGGTAATTCTGGGTGGGAGGAAGCTCATGGAAAGCTTCTCCAAAGAAGTGGCCCTTAGAATGAGCAGGAAAGAGTGGGTCATCCTTGAAAAGCAGAAGAAAAGTATAGGAAAGAATTCCAAGCTGAGGCGTGAAAATGCATGACTTGTCTGGAAAATAGTGATATGCTTTAGAATTACTGTGCCCAGGGTCATGAGTTTAGACAAGTAGGTAGGAGGCAATGAATGAGGTACAAGAATTTTGGAATCTCACCGGTTTTTTGTTGTTGTTGTTGTTGTTTTTAGGAGGTATGGGGAATGAACCTGGGACCTCATACATTCAAAGCAGACACTCAACTACTGAGCTACACCTGCTTCACTCAGTGGTGTTGAACCCCTTCTCTGCTGCTTATTTATTAGTAGAGTTTATACACATTTAAAATTTTCTTTGAACCTCAGTTTTCCTATCTAATAAAACATATATAATATCTTCTTTGGTTTCGTGAGAATTAAACAATTATATTAAGTGTCTGTCACAATATTGGTTATGTGGTGAGTGCTGACAAATAATAGACACATGTTAATTTGTCCTGGATTTCTGGGAGCTTTGAATACCATGCCAAGGAGTTTGAATTCTCTTCTCATTGCTTTAATTACCCTCACTGTCTTGGTTAATGTTAAAATATTTCAGTTGAGACAAAGTATTCACTTCCATACCGTTGATTTCTTAAAGTATACTTTATGTTATCAGGCCAGAGAACAAGAAGTCTTTTCTTAAGAATGACTCTGTCAGGAATTAGCTATATTTAACCTTTCTTTTTTCTTTTCTTTCCCCTTTACTCCCTTTCTTTCATTCATTCGTTTGTTCTTTCACTCTTATAGCTTGAAGATCATGGACTCTCTTTTTGGGGGTGGTTCTTAATTGCTATGCTGTAAATTAGTAGAATGACAGTAAATTCATTTCAACAGCACTTCCTTGTTTGTTTCTTGGTTAGCAGGAAGAAGATGAGCCTTAAGTCTGAACGCCGAGGAATTCATGTGGATCAGTCGGAGCTCCTATGCAAGAAAGGATGTGGTTACTACGGCAACGTTGCTTGGCAGGGTTTCTGCTCCAAGTGCTGGAGGGAGGAGTACCACAAAGCCAGGCAGAAGCAGATTCAGGAGGATTGGGAACTGGCAGAACGGTAAACAGACCTAACTAGGAATGATTAACAATGGTTTAACTGTGTACATAGTCCTGTCATTGTCATAATATATTTTTCTCTTCTGAGCAAACAATAAGTCAGCTTAATATTTAAAGAAAGAGAAGTTCTTTTTTTTTTCCCCTTAACTTCTCATCAGTCAACATGTAATGAATGGCTCTCAGTGATCCCTTCATTTTGGGTTTGTGTTCATTTCTAAAAGATGGAGTGGCTTAAAAAAAAAAAAAGTTGGAGTGGCTGGACTCACAATGGAATGTGATTATGACAAAAAATATAAAAGATGAAATGACTGATGATGGAATTCAAAGTGCCATAAATAATATTAATCCTTTGACAAATCATCCTAGAAACTGTAAAACTGTTTCAAAAGAAGAAAGGCAAGTGGAACCCTGACAGCTTTTGCTAGTTTTGTTGTATCCAATTAACCAGTATTTATTGAGTGACTACTTTGCTAGCAGCTGTGATGAACTCAGAATTATAAAGCATACTTTTTGCTGTCAATGAGTCTATTTTAAATCAGAGAAAATATAGACATAGAGTATTAACTGTTTCCCTCATGCTCCCCACTGCACTCCTGATAGTCTTAGTAGCTGACCTTTATCTCACAAAGAAAGTCAATACCACTAGCTATGAACTCCCTCAGCTTTCTCCCCCCCACACATCAAAATGTACTTATATCTTTATATTAACTTCTCTTCTGTCTCAGAGAAAGATATGTCCCTATTCCATTCTTTTTTTTCTTCCCTCCTCCCCTGCCCTGCTGTTTTTGCCTATTCACTGTGTGATCTTCTGTATCTATTTCTCTTTTTATCTTCTCATCTTTTTCCTCTAGGATTCACTGGGATTTGATCCTGGGGACCTCTGATGTGGAGAGAGATTCCCTGTCAATTGTGCCACCTCAGTTCCTGGTCTCTGCTGTGCCTCCCCTTGACTCTGCCCTTCATCTCTTTTGTTGCTTCATCATCTTGCTGTGTGTGCGGGCACTGGCTCACTGCATGGGCACTCAGCTCACTGTGTGGGCACTGGCTAACCGTGTGGGCACTGGCTTACCATCTGGGCACTCGTGTGGGCACTTGGCATATCATGTGGGCACTTGGCTTGCTGTGCAGGCACCCATGTGGGCACTCAGCTTACTGTGCGGGCACTTAGCTCGCCACACAGGCACTGGCTTACTGCTTAGGCACACTTTCTTTTCTTTGATCCCCAGGGATCAAACCCAGGTCCTCCCATATGGTAGGCAAAGGACTTATCACTGAGCCATATCTACTTCTCCCTATTCCATTCTATGGTTAATAAGTCTACGTTTGACCTTGTTTCTGCTTCCAGTTGAAACTGTCCTTGAGATTTCCTACACCAGTATTTCTCAAATTTGAATAGGCACCAGAATCAGCTGTAGACCTTGTTAAAACAATGATTGCAGGTCCCAGATCCCTTTAGTAAGTTGTAGATGGGGCCCAAGAATTTGCATTTCTAACAAGTTCTCAGGTGATGCTGATACTGCTGACCTAGGGCTCATACTTTGAGAGTAACTGATCTATAGCTAGTGCTTGAGACAATACAGACACCTCAAGTTCAGCTGGTCCAAAATCAAATTTATTGCTTTTTACTTACTCTTCTTCCTACTGCCAGCATTTTCCTCCTAACTCTCCTCCTGTATCAATGACTAGTATCACTATTTTTCCAGCTAAAAAAACCTTAGAGTCATTCTTAATTTCTCCTTTACCTCACTCATCACCTACAACTAATTGGGTAAGTTCTACTTATTCCAGCTCAGAAAAGTCTTTTGAATTTTATCTTCTTTATTCTCATTTTCCAGGTCCTTATTTTCTCTCTTAAACCTTTTAAATAGACTCCTTATTGTCCCTATCTCCAGTCTGTCTGTCTGTCTCTGTCTCAGATCAGGTAATAGTAACTTCTTGGATATAAAATCTTTCTTGGTTCTCCACTACTATATGATAAATGTGGAGTAACAGTGGGCTTGACAGTCAAAGTTTCTAACCATCCAGTGTCATTCAGTCTATCTGCCATCATAGTCCATCACACCATCATATGTCTGGTTCCCTTGAACTAGTCCTGCACTAAGCCACATGCCTTCACATGTTAGTTCCCTATTCCTATAAAACCTCCTCAGACTCCTCTAGCAAATTCAGTTGCTCTCTTCTATATTCTCAGAGCATTTGGCTTTTACCCTCTACTATAGAAACTGTCATATTGTATGGTAATTTTTTATTTACCTATTTCTTCCTTCCATCTTTGAATTTGTTAGGGAAAAGGACTGGGCCTTATTTCTTTCATGTTAATCCTAGTACAGTTGCTGAATGAACATCATCCATAGAGAAGGTTCCTTTTGAAGTCTGCAGAAGCATGTAGGACAGTTTCTTAACTATAGCTATCTGTCAGATACTCCATACCTATATGGTGTATTTTCCCTCTAGTTCTAAAAATTTTAAATCTTCCTCAATTCATTGAGTATCAACCTTTACATATAAAGAAAACTTGAAGATTAGTTAAGTAATTTTTAGTCTTTTCTTGAACTACAGGCTTCAGCGGGAAGAGGAAGAAGCCTTTGCCAGCAGTCAGAGCAGCCAAGGGGCCCAATCCCTTACATTTTCCAAGTTTGAAGAAAAGAAAACCAATGAAAAGACCCGCAAGGTTACCACAGTGAAGAAATTCTTCAGTACTTCATCCAGGGTTGGATCAAAGAAGGGTAATTTTCTGATAACTCTTTTTTGAAAAAACTTTTATTGTGTATCTGAACAATGTGATGTGGAATAGACTCATGAGGCATATAGAGGTAGCTTTCAGATAATCTTTGAGACAGAAATTAGTTTGAGGGTCAGATGATAGACAAAACCAAAATCTCTGGTTAGATGTCATTGTTTTAGAGAAGTTTGTTTACTCTTTATGGGAGAATAAAGAAAATTGGAATACATAATTTTATTTATAGAATTCATTCCTGGGAGCGGATGTAGCTCAGTGGCTGAGTTCCTGCTTCCCATGTATGAGGTCCTGGGTTCAGTCCCTGGTACCTCTTAAAAAAAATTTTAATTCTCACCCAAAAGGCTTTTTAGCTGTTTTTGGATTTTTTTTGTGCCTTTAGTTTTTAGATCCTGGCTTATTTCTTTTGTTATCCTTAGCTTATCAGAATTGGCTGTTTGTGGGCTTGTACACATCTAAGAAAGATTTTCCTTCTTAAGAGCCTATTTGAGAGAGAGTTTGTGTCTTGAGGAAATGTACAGGAATGTATATGAAAAATATAACTTTGGGCTCTTAGGAGGTAGGGGTGAAAGTAACCCATAGTAGGTATTTCTAATATGGATTTGTATGTGCATGACCTTCTTTATCCTGTTTTTTATAATGCCATGTAACCACTAAGGGAATTACCACTTAAGTCACAACTGTTCTATGGTCCCACTGGTGAGCAGAGAAGCTAGTTGAAATGGCTTCATATGAAGCAAGGAAGAGTCTCTCTTGATAGGATTCAGTCTCTGAACCTTTAAGTACTTTTCAGAGTTAGGCAGTAAAATTGGAATGATGAGGCAGAGTGAGAACCAATGCTGATGCTCTCAGAAGAGCTGCTGCTTAGAGCTCCCCTCCCACTCAGCCTGGGTAATTGTGATGAAGTTTTTGGTCTGCCTAAAAGGAAAGGGATTGAATAATATCATCCATCAAGATCCTTGCTGAGATGTTAATCATGGGGTGGGTGAGGTATATAGAAATCTGTGTGATTTTTTTTTTTTATAAACCTATACCTTCCTTCTAATTAAAAAAAAAGATCCTTGCTAGTATGTCAGACTTAGTGATACTACTTTTTGTTTTCATTTTATTGAAAGGAAAATTGCTTATAAACAAAACACAGCATTTTAAGAAATATATAACTTTAAACAATCTTCTTTGTTTACATGATTAGTTTGGAGTTATTTCTTGGTTGGTTACTGGTTGTAGCTGTTTTCTCTCTGCTGTAATAACGAGGAAATTAGGAGGGAGTATAGCAGGGTTGTTGAAAGCATAGGCTTTGTTGTCACTCCTGGTTTGAGTCCCACCTCTGCATTTCACTGACTATGTGACCTTGGACAAACTGATCTCTCTAAGTCCTGTCTATACTAAGAGATGGTGACACCTATCATAGACTGTGGTGAGGATTAAATAAATTGATGAAGGTAAAGAGCTCAGCATTGTGCCTGGCACATTTAGTCTCCAGTCAGTGTTAGCAAGTTTAAAATACAGATTTTATTTCTGGATAGAATAATCTCTGCTGGTAAGGAATGCAAGGATATTGATTAAAGCCATTCATTCTCCACCCCATCCCCACCGCAAGATGTCTCCTTCATCTGTTTGCTTGTTGTTTGCATGTGTTGTCTGTTTGTTGTTTTTTGCTCACTGTCTGTTTGCTTTTTCTTTCCGAGGCAGCAGAACCTCTCATGTGGGATATGGATGCTCAACTGCTTGAGCCACATCTGCTCCTGCCATTCTTTCTTATGTAGCTTAAATTCTGTTTCCTACTTTGGGAAAGTCACATTAACCTTATTAATTTATGATATATATATATAATGAAATGACATATGTTAATGACAATAGATGAAATATTATAAATATAAAATTTCTATTAAGTGCATACTAGTTATGCTTATTCTGACTTTTCTTGGTAGCTTTGAAAAACCTTGTCCTAAGGGCTTCTGGAGGATGCAGATTATATTATGAAAAGAAGATTTATAATCCAGTGTGGTGCCACTACTTTAAAGGAAACAACTCTCAAGTGATTTTTATTTTAAAGAACTTTTTTAGAGCAGTTTTTTTGAGCTATATTCACATATCATACAGCCCATCTGAAGTGTACAGTCATTGGCTTTTAGTATAATCACAGATTTGTGCATTTACCACCACAATCAATTTTAAAATATTTTCATTACTCCAAAAAGAAAACCCTCATACCCCTTAGCAGTCACCTCTCAATTCCTCTATCCTTTCCCAGCCCAAATAACCACTAATTTATGTCTGTCTCTATAGATTTATTTACATTTACAACTTACATGGGATGTAAACTTCCATGTAACTTTTACATGAAATAGTTTTTAACTTTTTTTTTTTGACAGATTTGTTCTTTAGATTTTTTGCTGTTTGGTGTTTTTTGTTTTGTTTTGTTTTGTTTGTTTTGTTTTTTGGAGGTTTTTGTTTGTTTTGTCTATGGAAATCTTCTGGTGGTAAAGACCTCAAGAGTATTTTTAAAACTGATGTGTGTATATTAGAAATGAGGATGCTGTTGGATGTTTTGTTTTATTTTGTTCTGTTGTGGTTTTTTTTTTTTGAGATACCAGGGCCAGGGATTGAACCCAGGACCTTGTATGTGGGAAGCTGGCACTCAACCACTGAACCACATCAGCTCCCCTAAGTTGGTTTTTTCATTTGTTTTTTGGGGTTTTTTTTGTTTTGTTTTGTTTTTAGGAGGCACCAGGGACCAAATCTGGGAATTCCCATGTGGGAAGCCGGGTGCTCAACCACTTGAGCCATATCTGCTTCTGCTATTGGATCTTTGTTTCACAGATTGCTTATATAATTGCCAGATGGTCTTTGTATTTTAAACTGGATTATTTGTTTGGCTATTTGTGTGTGGATAGGTTAGCCTGCACTAAGTACAATTTTAACTTATTGGGTATAGAATAGAATAGACATTTTGTATTATCTATTTTTTATTTGACTTATTTAACACATTTCTCTTGCTCTTGATATTTTGCTTATGTCTATTAGTAGCACAAAAGAAAGCTCTTAAACTAGGGAAGATTGATAACAAACAAAACACAAATAACCTTTCAAGGGATTTGAAGAATGTTTTAGCATCCTATCAGAGTTGGGTGCCCTTTCAGAGAAGGTAAGTAGAACAGCTTGGCTGTTTGTACAGGCTCAGAAAGCTTACTTGTAGTTTTCTTTTTTTTTCAATTTCCAAAGTGAGGTTGAATAACTGTTGATTATTGGTTAAGATGAAATTATTGTTCATACATTCCAAAATGCCTTTTTCCTTTAGAGTTCAAATGTGTTTTCACCCTGAGTAGACTCTTTGTTTGCCTTTTAAAAATTGATCCCATCAAAATACAAAATAAAAATTTTAAAAATTAAAACACACACAAAATTTATCTCGGGGAAGCAGATATGGCTCAAGCCATACTTTTCACATGGGAGGTCCCAGGTTTGGTTTCGGGTGACTCCTAGGACAAAAAAAACAAAAAAACAACTAACAGTAAGCAAACAAACAAGAAAGCCAACTCAGGGGAGCCGATGTGGCTCAGTGGTTGAGCGCTGGCTTTTCACATATGAGATACCGGGTTCAGTCCCAGCACTGGAACCTCAAAAAAAGATCTGGTAGTGAATATAGCTCAAGTGGTTGAGTGCCTGCTTCCCATGTACTAGGTCCCAGGGTTCCAGGTTCAAGCCATGGTACCTTCTTTTTTAAAAAAAGACAAAACTTGTGACTATCCCTCAGGCTTCTTGTAACACCCTGGGAACCCAGAGCTACCAGGTAAGGAGTCCTAAGACTGCCCTGCTAGAGAGACCTCATTCCTTCAACAGCACCAGCTGATCCTAGCATTCCAGCCATGTCCTTCTAGGTGGCAGAAGCCCAAGTAACCCTAGACAATGCCACATTGCTCAGAAGCTGAGGCCTACCCAAATTTCTGCCAAAATTGTGAGCTATAGTAAAATGGTGGTTGTTTAACAAAAAAAAAATTTTTTTTTTAATTGATCTGAAGATAATGCTTAGGAAAAATCTCTTTTCTTCTTTTAGGATTAAAATACTCATCTCTCTGCCAAGACCTTAGATTTTAGATGCCGTTTCTCACCCAAATGAACCAGAGTTCCTTGGAGAAATGACCGATTCTGAGACTGGGGTTGGGAAGGAAGGGTGCCATGTAAAAAATACCCTGAAGCCAGCTTGAAGGGTTTCCCACTGTCCAAATCTAGGACAGTGTGAGTATCACAAGAAATAAGGATAGTAAATGGATTATAAGTGATTGAATGAAATTACAGTCCATGAGATAATTCCATTAATAAAATAGATAAATAGAGGAAAAGAGAAAGCTTCTTCACCAGAGTGCTGACTATTAAATATAGAAGGAATGATGAAATTAGAAAATCACTATTTTTCAATCATAGTAAAAATTTATTCATGCAATTTTAGCAATGGGGGCTAAATCTGGGGTGGAGAGAGGGAGTTTTCTGAGGAACAGGTTCTTAACAGGATCTGTAATTTGTTAATTACATGTAGAGAAATGGTAACTATAAAACATGGTGATGGTGGTTGGGGAACAGACATCATGTGCCTTCAGATATGATACTCTAAGAAGAACTGAGCATCACTTATGTAGTATTTGAGCTGAAAATTCATAACCTGAATCCAATCCTAAGGAAACACCAAAGAAACCCAAATGGAGGGACATACAAAATAACTGACATATGTTCTTCAGAAAAGAAAGTCTGAGGAGTGTTTCCAGATTAAAGGAGACTATAGATTCATAACAACTAGACCTTGAATTGAATTCTGTATGAGGGGGGATATATATATATATATATATGTATGTATGTATGTATAATTAAAACATTTGGAACAACTGATAAAATTGGAATATGGACTGTAAATTAGATAAAAATATTGTATCACTAGATTTTCTGAACTTGATACTAATTTTCAGTCAGTTATTATATAACTATAGTTAGAACAACTGAAAAAGTTAGAAAACAATATATCTTTGTTATTACGAAATACTCATATTAAGGAGTATATGATATATGCAGTCTGCTCTGAAAAGGTTTAGAAAAAATACAGAGACAAATGTGACAAAATGTCAAAATTTTGTTTATCTGGATAAAAAGTACAAAGGAATTCTTTGTAACAGTCTTGCAACTTTTCTTGCAAGTCTGAAGTTATTTCTAAATAAAATTTTTAGAAATCAAACTATAGTTTTCCAGCATTCAATGCTGTTCCAAGACCTAAATTTCAACTGTTAATTAAATAGAGGCATAGTGCTAATTGCATCGTTGACAGGATCACTAACAAATTGCTACTTTAATCACCTAGGGACTTTTTGTTTTTTTTTGTTTTTTTAAAGATTTATTTTTTATTTATTTCTCCCCCATTCCCCCCGTTGTTTGCTCCCTGTGTCCATTCGCTGTGTGTTCTTCTGTGTCTGCTTGTATTCTCATCAGGCAGCTCCGGGAACCGATCGTGAGACCTGTTGGAGTGGGAGAGAGGCAATTATTCTCTTGCACCACCTCAACTCCCTGTTCTGCTATGTCTTCTTAGTTTCTCTCTTCTTTGTCTCTTGTTGTGTTATCTTGCTGTGTCAGCTCTCTGCGTCAGCTGGCACTTCTGCATGGGGCAGCTTTCCCACATGGGCTGGCTCACCACGTGGGCCAGCTTGCCCTCACCAGGAGGCCCTGAGCATCAAACCCTGGACCTTCTATATGGTAGACTGGAGCCCAATTGGTTGAGCCACATCCGTTTCTCTGAGGGCGTTTTTGGATGAAACTGAGGTGTAACTATTTCCCAAACTGAATTTGGAACCCATGTTAGTTATATCATGCCTGTTTTTACCATCATTTCTCAAGTACACTGTACTTGGCTGTGTTTTCTTGTCTACTCTAAAGATTGTTTTTCCTGTAAAATCATCCTTTATATAATGTATTAAATAGAATGTATTTGGAGCACAGTCAATTTCAGACTGTCATTGCTAAGGACTATCTGCTTTTCAGTCTATAGTATATAACTATAGTCAGAATAACTGGAAAAGTCAGAAGAACTATAATATTCTACTGAGTTACCCTTTTTTAGTTTAGATGATCGAGAAATATGTGTGGGTTGTTTTGTAAATGTCTTAAAATGAGATATAAAATGTTATTTTACCCAGACCAGAAATGGTGTCAGTTACCTCTACTAATGATCACATTCTGTTTTTAGCAAATAAATTTTATTGATACATATTAATAAAGGATAAACTCATCACCATCATTTCTCAGTGTCTGTATGCTTCCCCTTTCATATTTTGATACTGATATTTTCAGATTGTCTTTACTCTCTCACAACTATTCTTAAAATCTATTGGTGAAAGTTTTGCTTTCACAGTCTTACTTTGTGTATTAAAAACTTAACTTGCTTTAATCTGCCTTGCAGATAGGTTTATATAGGTGTTCAGTTAATACCCATTGATTGCTTTAATTTTAAAAAAATAGATGGCTGTAATAACAGGAGGCCTTTGTGGTGTGGTGTGTGTGTGGACTTTGGGAATCGGTCAGATCTAGATTCACATCCCAGCTCTTCCTTTTACTAGCTGTGTGGCTTTGGGCACATAAGTGACTTACTATCTTTAACCTTAGTTTTTTCACTTTTAAAATGGAGTTAATACCACCTGCCTAAACAGAGATTTTAGGATTAATGAGCTTGTATAGAAAAGCATAGTATCTGACATAGAGAAAATTCTCATTGAATGATACCAGTAAATATTATTGCCATCATTATAATTCAAGAGTATATGTTGTTCTACCAGGAAGACTTTAAACCAGATGTTTAGCAGAGCTTAGTCATGGCTGACAGACTATACTTGAAATACAAGCTTCGTTTCTATATTAAGAATGCAAGATGATTTTAAGTTAAAAGCAAGCATTTGTCATTTGGGCTACTGTAACTGTAATGCAGGTGAAGTTTTTCCTTTCCATCTTTCATCTTACACATTGAATACTAGATGCTCAAAACTCATTCCTTCATGTGTACCACACACCTGAACTATCTCTCCTTCACTTTCAACTCTGTAGTCCAAACTGTATTCTCTTAGTAGGGTTGATTTTTTTGTACAGTTGGAGAGAGACAATTGAGAGTTAATTTTTTTTCCATAGTTATTTTTTTTTATCATTTTTTTCTTTCTTTTTTTTTTTTTAAGATACATCACACAAAATGACTTTTGATTTTAATCAAAAGAATTTGTCTTTGGGGAAAAGTATCGGTGAGTGGGATGGGGAACGTGTGCAAGTAAAGCAATAAAGGGAATGGTTAATATTTCCCTACCCTGAGTGGTTTACAGATCTCCAGGGTCACAAGGATTGGTTATTCCTTTGAAGAACTTTCATTCCTCTCTTTGGCATGTGGAGGCAGTTTTAACGTAGTGAAGAGCTCTAGCCTTAGAGCTAAAATACCCAGATCTAGGTTCAAATTCTAGCCTATACTGGACTGTTTAGACATTTTTGGCCTTCATTTTATTTCTACATATGGTATAAAACCTACAATATGTTATTATTGTTTTGTCTCTAAACAATTATCTTTTTTTTTATTTTTTAAGATTTATTTTATTTATTTATCTGCTCCTTTGCCACTTGCACTTGCTGTCTGCTCTCAGCATTGCTACTAACCATGGACTATAGTTTACATTATAGTTTATACTTTGCCCAGCACAATTTTATAGGTTTTTGGCAAAATGCATAATGGCCTGTATCTGTCATTACAGTGTCATGCAGGACAATTCCAGTGTCCCAAAAATGCCCCCATGTTACACCTAACCTTTCCTCTTCCTCCCCTCAGAACCTCTAGTGGCCACTGCTTTTTTTTTTTATCAATAATAAAAGTTGTTCCATTGCTAAAATAATAAGTCTACTTTAGGGAAGCAGATGTGGCTCAACTGATAGAGCATCCACCTACCATATGGGAGAGTCCAGGATTAGATCCCCAGGGCCTCCTGACCTGTGTGGTGAGCTGGCCCACGTGCAGAGCTGCCGTGCAAAAGGAGTGCTGTGCCACGCAGGGGCGCGCCCCCATTTGGGGGTGCCACATGTGCAAGGAGCGCACCCCGTAAGGAGAGCCTCCCCGTGTGAAAAATGTGCTGCCCACCCAGGAATGGTGCACAGAGAGCTGATGCAGCACAGAGAGCTGATGCAGCAAGATGATGTAACAAAAAAAGAGACGCAGTTTCCCAGTGGCACCGAGGGTACAAGTGGACACAGAAGAACACACAGCGAATGGACACAGAGAGCAGACCATGGCGGGGGAGAGAAATAAATAAAATAAATCTTTTAAAAAAGTAATAATAAGTCTACTTTAGTCCATAGTTGCATTCTCCCCTTATGTTTGTTCATTCTTAAGTCTTGAGGATTTTGGAATGGTCATGCCCACTCTTTTTCTGATTGAGAGGGGGCTTAAATCCCCTGGGGCATATGGGTGGAACTGTCTTGCTTGCAGTTGTATATACTGTTTTTTGTTTGTTTTTTGTTTGTTTGTTTGTTTCTCTCCACTCCCTCGTTTGTATTTGTTATGTCTGTTTGCTGTGTGCTGGTCTTCTTTTTAGGAGGCACTGGGATCCAAACCTGGGGCCTCCAGTGTAGGAGGGAGGCATCTATTTGCTTGAGCCACCTCTGCTCCCTGCTTTGTTGTGTCTCATTAGGTTTTCCTTGTGTCTCTTGTTGCATCATCTTGCTTTGTCAGCTCACCATGCCAACCTGTTGCATCAGCTCTCTGTCTTGCTCATCTTCTTTAGTAGGTACCGGGAACGGAACTTAGGACCTCCCATGTGGTAGGCAGGAGCACAATCACTTGAGTCACTTACACTTCCCTCTCTTTTTTTTGTCATGGGTATTTTCCATCATCATTATCCCTTTGTTGTCCTGGGCGAGTCCAATGAACTGGAGAGTAGGTGTTGCAACTCTGCTGAGATTCAGGGCTCAACTGGAACATGAACAGACCAAAGATTTAAGTCTCTGGGATATATATTTAACAAGTATAGTGGTAATTATAGATTGAAGTAAAAGGGGCAGAAGAGCCATGGGATATTATAAATCAGCATTATTTCTTGAAATATTTTTTTTCTAGTTCACCTCCCTTTCAGGAACTCCAATGTTATTGGCCCTACAGGTCACTGATGCTCTGTTAATTTTGTTTCAGCCTTTTTGCTCTCTATGATTTATCTTAGATAATTTCTTTTGCTATGTCTAAAGTTCAGTGATTTTTTTTCTTTTGTATTGTCTAATGTGTTGTCAATACCATGCTGTGTATATTGTCCATTTCTCTCATCTTGTTCTCTTTTGTCACCTTATTGAATATTTGGAGTATATTTATAAAATCTGTTTTAACAGCCTTGTCTGCTAATTCTATCATTTGGGATATCTCTAGGTCTGTTAATATTGATTGATTTATCTCTTGTTTATAGATCATATTTCCCTAGTTCTTTGCATGCTTGGTGATTTTTTTTTTTAGAGAAGTTGGAGGTTTCCAGAAATATGCAGAAAATACAGAATTCCCATATACTTCCCCTAATATTAACACTTTGCATTAGTGTGGTACATTTGTTATAACTGATAAAACAATGTTATTATAATGGTATTATTAAATATAGTCCATGGTTTACATTAGGTTCTCCTATGTTTTTTCTATATATAACAACTTTAAAATTCCCCTTTTAACCACATCCATGTATGTAATTCAGTGCTGTCAGTTACAGTCACAATGTTTTGCTATTATCACCACTATCCATTACCAAAACTTTTTCATCACTGCAAATTGAAACTCTATACAATTTAAGCATTAACTCCTCACTTTTTACCCCTACCCAAACCACTGGTAACCTGCATTCTGGATTCTGATTCTATGAATTTGCTTATTCTAATTATTTAATATCAGTTAGATCTTATTTTCCTACTTCTTTTCATACTTGGTAATTTTTTACTAGATGCCACATATTTTGAATTTTACATTTTTTGGTAAATTTTGTTTTTTTCCTTTAAATATCATTGGGCTTTGTTCTGGAATACAGCTAAGTTATTTGAATTTGGTTTGATTCCTTTGAAACTTGCTTAAAGCTTTGTTAAATGGATCAGGACAGCCTTTAATCTAGGGCTAATATGACCCCACTACTAAAGTAGTAATCTGAGAACTCTAATTAATGTCTTGTATTAGGAGGTCTTTCCACTTTGGCTAGTGAGAGAATGAACCATTCTTAACCATGTGTGAGTTCTAGGAATTGTTCTGCCTGTTCCTTCTCCCAGTTTTGGATAGTTCTTTCTCCAGTCCTTGGTAGTTTCCTCACATGCCTGTGCAACTCAGTACTCAACGAAAATTCAAATGGACTCCTCTGCAGGTATCTGAAGCTTTTATCCCTCCACTTTGGATATTTCATCCTCCAAATTCTAGCCACCATGGCTTCCCTGAACTCCGAACACTGTTTGCTCTATTCATCAACTCTGCCAGGCTCTATTTGAGTTCTCTCTGTGCCATGGCCTGAAAACTCTCTCCAGGCAGTGAGCTAGGACACTTTTAGGACTCAATCATATTTGTTTCTCTTCTCTCAGAAGCCAGTCTCCTGTTTGCCTGTTGTCCAATATCTGAAAATTATTATTTCATGTATTTTGTCCAGTTGTAAGGCAGTAGGGTCAATCTGATCCCTGTTATTCATCATGTCTAGAAGTGAAATCATCAGACTGAGTGAAGAATTAAATTCCAAGTATTACAGGATTTTTTCTAATTGTACAAGAATGTCAAACCCAATTTTTGGTTTTCCATTTTAATAAAATATGTTTCAAAACATGTTCCCTGGGAGCAGATGTGGCTCAAGTGGTTGAGCCTCCTGCTTACCACTTGGGAGGTTCCAGGTTCAGTTCCAGTGCCTCTTAAAAAACAATAAGCAAAACAAGTGAAAAAAGCAACTCAGGGGAGCTGATATGGCTCAGTGGTTGAGTGCCAGCTTTCCACATACGAGGTCCCAGGTTCAATCCCCAGCCCCCAGTACCTCAAAAAAAAAAAAAAAGAAAAAAAGATGTTCCTATTTTTTAGTTAAATTATACTTTATTTTAAAAATAGATGTTATCAAAAGGACAAATACTGTATGATTGCATTACTGTGAACCAAATATATTGTGTAACATATTGTATGATTTCAAAAAAATTTATATACAGTACATCTAATTGAGGAATGTATGTTTTTATTCAACTGTTTTCTTTTTATTTTTGTTTGTATTTCCAATTCTTAAATATACAAAATAAAATAAAATAAAAAATAGATGGTATTTTCAAATGACTCAAAAATGTGTAGTTTCCCTTCCACTCCTTGTCTATCACCCATCTAGCTCCCAACCCACTATCATTATCCTCTCCTCATCCAGGTAATCTCTGTTATTAGTTTCTTGTTATCTTTCTGAACTTCTGTTCTCATTTATAAATAGTACCCCCATTTTACATAAACTAAAAGCACACTGTGCTCACCCTGTTATTTATACTTAGCAATATTTACAAACTCTTTCCTTATAAATATACAAAAAACCTACTTTTTTCTTTCTTTTGTTTTTTTACATTGACATGGTAGTCCATTTTATGGATTAAATCGTAATTTACTTAGTCCCCTAGTGGTGGCCCATTTGTGTTACTTCCAGTCTTTTGCTTTTACAAGTAGTGCTGCAAATTTGCACATATTTCATTTTGTACATGTGCAATTATATCAGTAGAAATTTTCTGAGAAATAGAGGTTTTTGGCCATAGGATAAATGCATTTTTAATTTTGATGATTATTACCAGACTGCTCTCCATTGAAGTTATATCATTTTACATTACCACCAGTGTTGTTGGAGAGTGCCTTCTTCCCCATTACCTTATTAACACCAAACATCAGATTTTTTAAAATTTTTAAAATGGGATCTCATAGTAGTATTAATTAGCATAGTTGTTATCATGAGTGAGATTGAACATCTTTTCCTAAGTTTAAGATCGTCTTTGTTTTCTTTCTGTGTACTGTTGGTATTGTTTACCTATTTTTCTATTTGCCTGTTGTATTTTTTTTCTTCTCTATTTATAGGAGACCCTATATATTAGGGAGATAAGCCCTTCGTAATGTAGCTTGCAAATAATTTTTACAATTTGTTGTCTGGCTTTTGACTTAGTGGGTTTTCTTTTGCCATACATACAATATTTTTTGATTGCTAGTTTCCTTTTCTTTATGTGATTGAATTTACAATTCTTTTAACAATGATTTTGAATCACTGTTAGGAAGACTCTAATAATTTAAAAGATTGGCAAATACTTGATTTGGAAAAAATCATTAAATGCAATTTATTTCTGCTAACTACTTAATATTAGTAAGATATTTTGCTTTAATTTGAACATAAGTCGAACAACTAAATACCAACTTAATGACCAGTTATGTAATAATAAGTGAGAGGTAGAATTTTCAGTTTGCCAGGTTTTAGTAGAATATTCTTTTAGATAACCTACATAGTTTTCTTATTTGAATAAAACCACAATTCTAATAGGAATGTATCTCTTGAGTTTGAGTTTTAAAGTTCAAAAAAGATTTCAAGAAATTACTTGATTTTAATATCTTCAGAGGATACATTTTTTCCTAATTATCTTTTTTGATGTAAAAGAAAATCATAGGGGTGTGAGGTAGTTTAATTCATTTCAGGTATTGAATTAGCACAGTTCAGAATCAGGAGGTTTAGAATGTGATCTGAGACCAAGTATAGGGATGTTTTTACCTTCTGAGAGCATTTCCTCTATATTCTTACACCCTTACTGTGTACAATGAAAGGAAAATGATACCTTGACAGGTCAATAAATCATTGTATTTATTTAAAGGGAGGAAAGAGTTTTGGGCCCAAGAAAGTGTGATTTGCTTCCCCTGCCTCTTTGCTGTGTGCTTTGACACTTTTATTATGCTACTTTGGATATGCATTCTTTTACTTTGAGATGTATGATCTGTAGATTGGATGGTAGGTAAACTAACTGTGAGTTTCCCACATAGCAATTAGCAATTAGTCTTTGCCTTTTGGCAAGCAAAGTGGGATTTTATAAGTTATCTAGCATTTTTATGCTTCTTACTGATCGTTGTTTTACTTGTTGACTTTTTTTTGTAAACTCATACAGTCTTTGAGAAAGTTGTTCACGATAGTGGTACCATTTCAGTATTAATGATTAAATATATAGATCAAAGCATGATATATTTTGGCTAAGAAAATGCTAATAAAGCAAGTTTTATATGAAAGCAATATCTTTTAGATCATTTAGTTTATCTGAGGAAAGTTGTCCAAATATTTCAACATAAAAATAACTTAAATCCAAGTTTAAATTTGATTAAGCATATTTAAATAACCTTACATTAAATACTTAAAGTAATTCCATGCATGGATCTCCTGTGTAATAAAATTTAATTATGTTTAATTTTCCCAGCAGAAATTCAGGAAGCAAAAGCTCCCAGTCCTTCCATAAACCGGCAAACCAGCATTGAAACGGATAGAGTATCTAAGGAGTTCCTAGAATTTCTCAAGACCTTCCACAAGACAGGCCAAGAAATCTATAAACAGACCAAGCTGTTTTTGGAAACAATGCCTTACAAAAGGGTAGGTTGAGAATAACCACTTAGAAACACAGAGCTTTGATTTTAGGAAAGGTATTAGAGATAATCTAGTGCAATCTTGTCATTTTATATCTGTGAAAATCTAGGCCCAGAAAAGTTAAGTTGCTTATCAAAGAAAAGCCACTCAGCCTGTTTAAAACCTGACTTCCAAAGTAGTACTTTTCCACTGCAACTTAATGGGTCTTCTTTCTGTGGAAAGTCTGATATTGAAGCCACTTGGGTTACGTGCTTCAGTAATAGGCCTTCTTAACTTGTGACCTTGTAAGTTAACTCTAAGCAGCAATTGTAGGCCACTTGCAATAATTTCAGGTTTTTGGATTTTTTTTTTTTGTATTTTTATTTTTAATTTTATTCTGCTTACTCAGAAAAAGGAAAAATAGCATTTAGAAGTTGAAAGAGACCTTAGCGACTATCTTCTTCATTCAGAAAGGATAAGTGACTTGCCCAAGGCTGCACAGCTAGACTTTGCCAATTTTAGAAGTAGAACTTGTAGCTTTCATACCTGTCTTTTCTAGCACATCATTTCACTTTCAATAATTTGTAAGACTGCCTGTAATGGGACTCCTTTTGCAAATAGTAAATATCACATTCTGTTATAACAGACTATAGGTCACAGTTATCCCCTATAGTCCCTTTTATGAAATGAGGCAGTCTTAGAGCAGAAGGAAAAGGGAATTAGAAAAACAGCATGGTGAATGATTGTTTAGCTGTTTTCCAGTTCTGGTCACAGATTATTAAG
Source organism: Dasypus novemcinctus (assembly GCF_030445035.2). Classification (NCBI taxonomy): domain Eukaryota; kingdom Metazoa; phylum Chordata; class Mammalia; order Cingulata; family Dasypodidae; genus Dasypus; species Dasypus novemcinctus. Next base: position 24,734,706 of record NC_080695.1, on the reverse strand, counting down.
CTAATAAACAATGGGCTTCTGCCTAAATATTTTTTTAAAATATTGAATTCAGGTAGTAAGGGAGAAACGAAGTTTCTTTCTTATTTTTTAGGAGTAGCATTCTACTGAGAATAAGCAACTTCTTTTCTTCCATGTATGTGTGAACAAATAGTGACATTTAGAGTTAAAGCAAGCAAGCTTTTGTGGATTTTTTGAGTTAAAATCAATTAATGGTAGACTATTCTTTGATATGGAAAAATTCAGAGTTCATGGTACATGCAACATACAACCTCAAATTGAAGTTTCATAGTTATTCTTCAACCTATAAGAAATTTTATACTGTGTTAGCATATATACTATAGTATATAATATAGCATACATACTGTAAACTACTATATTTTAGAAAACTGTTTAGCTTGGATTTGTTCATTTTTCTTTTGCTAAGAAGTGTTGTATCCTTGTTCTTTAATATTTTGGTTGACTTTTAAATCCATATACTAAAGTAAAGAGATGATTAAGTGGTATAGGTGCTATTGTGCTTAGTGGCTTTCCAAGACATCGCTAAATATCAGAGACCTGAATGTGGCCTCAGATTCCTTCTAAGAAGGAATCCATCTATGAAACCATCTCTATACCATGTGTTTCATGGCCAAGTGGCCAATCTTATGCATGTATCTATTGTATCTTCAGCATCTTGCATAATGCCTGGCACACATCTGATATTCAGCAGATGTTTGTAAAGCTAAATGTTCCCTAGGGAACTTCCTGTTGCCTTCTCCTGCAAGTTAATGTCCTTTCAAATAAGTAAAATACTTTTTATACCTGAACTAAACCTAACCCTAGCCTCAGATTATTTAATCATATAAATTTCTTGAGAGAATGGACTGAGTACAACTTGCGGAAGTTTCCATGACTTAGTGAAGTGTGTAATGGTGTGCTCTCTACAGTCAGTCCTCTGAAACTGCACAAATGTACAAACTTAATCTTATTTTTGAGTCATCTTACTCAAAGGACTCACCCAATATGAAAATTCATGCTTATCTGATAAAACTACGCTGCCTTTAACTGATAATTCTTCCCACCACAGCCCACAATATTATTCTTCCCAAAATATCCTTTGTGCTGAGATCCACTATAATGTGAAACACTCTTATACACATCTGTGCCTGTTTCATTCCTATTTTCTCCAATCCTAGCGGTGCCAGTGGTGGGCAACCTTTTCTGCATGTGAGCCAAGTCTAGAAAAATAAGTATGTTCAGAGCTGTATTTAAAATGTACTTTAGCTATTTTATTTTTATTTATCTGACCTAGAGTTTCCCTCCTTTTCCCAAAAATGTATCTCTCGTCTAAAATTTCAGCACCCACCTAATTCACACCCACTGCCATATTGTACTATAATACTTCATTGTTCAAAGAAATATTATTGGCCAAGATTTTTCTGAAGCTGGTTTCATCCCACCACCCCCGTTTTATTTTGTTTTGGTTTTTTTTTACTAATCTTATTAGATACTAATGCTAAGTGTTTATTGTCTTATTGTGTAGTACTGCTTGGTATTCTTTTTAAATAGGGCTATTTTCCTTGAAAATGAGACAGGCAGCTACATCAATAAAACAAAATCCATTTGTTAAACATAGTTATTTGCTACCTTTATCTCTTAGAAGTCACTGCAACAAGAGTTTAAATTGTGTTTTAAAAATGGAGGAGGGATGCAGAATATATAGGTGAGACTATACTTTCAGGTTAGGGAAGAATGTATCTGAGGGATTTAGTAACATTTAGCAAGAGCAGGATTTAAACAGTTTGGGCAACAAAATATTTTTTCTTTATTTACTTTGATTTAGGTGAAGTATAATTACTGTGCTTTGTAAAAGGTTTTCATACTAATAAATTCACTGAAAACTATGTTTTTTGCAATGCCATTGACCTCATATTAGAAAATATGGTTTTCTAGTTATAATGGGAAAGATTTACATCTAGTTAGACCTAAATAATGTTTTAAAATTACCCTGGGTACATGACAAAGGAAATCTATATAGCCTTCATTTCATGGGTGACCATGTATATTCCTGAATCCATGATCACTCAGACCTATTTGAAGTCTGGTTCTTATAATAAGATTCTTAAATTCAAGTTATTTTGTAAAGGTAGGAAGTTTAAAAAAAAAGACAATTTAACTATATGCCTATTATAAACATCTCTAATCTCTAGTAAACAGTGTTCCCTTGGAGCAGACATTTTAGTGGGGGAAACAGACAGTAAACAGATCTATAACGTAAGAGTGGTGAGTCCTACAAAAAATCTAAAGAAGAATTAGAGGTCAGAATGGCAAGGGACTTACTTTACATTATGAAGTAAGCACTATAGTGAAAGATAAAGTATAAATCTATGCAATATAAATAAAAGCATAAAAAGATGTTTTCAGGACATAAAATTACACTGATTGTGTGGCTCATGGGGAAGGAAAAGATGACTGAGTGCTACAAGTAAAACAAGCCACTTAGGGCTTTAGAAGGTGGTCATGAGGGTTTATAGTTGGAAGTGAGTACTGGTAATAATCATAAGAATGAATACAGTTTTTTTCTTAAGTTAAATGTTAAAATTAGGTGCAAATGGAAGGTCTAAACTTCCTAAATAGATAAAAAGAATATAGAGTCTGTTGGGGAAAATATAAGAAGTAAATTATAGCATCTAAAAAGACAATTCACATATCACAGTTGGAATGTTAAGGAAGATCCCCATATTTTAAAAAAATAAAAATAGATTCATAGGTTAGTAGTTAAAAAAACCTCTCATCTCAATAAACTCCAGAATGGTAGTACTTCTTTTTATTTAAACCCATTCTGTTTACTGAAAGGATTTGAGGAGGTTTACAAAAACATTTAAAATAAGAATAAGAGAAGGTGATTACTTGATAGATTTTATAACATGTTCTTGTGGACAGGTTTTTCATGTAGCTGCTGTTTGCGATTACATAAAAGTCCAATGAGAAGATTAAAGCTACTTCTCTGAGGAAATATTTCTACTGGACCTAAAATTGTTGGGTCCATGGATATATTTTTATGGTGAGATTGTTTAATATAGAGATGAAGCTTAGAGAATTTATAATAGCAGTTTCTTTTCTCATTTGACAGGAGAAATGAAAATACAGGTATTAGGTTGTGGTAGTGAAAGGAAAGCCATATATTTGACATACCAGTCATGGTCAAGTAGAGACTCATCCTACCTCCATATCGAGGCAGCAGCAGGAGGATTGTGAATAGGGTCAGGGTTTTTTAGAGTCACTAGGGATCTACTTGGGTTCATGCCATTGAGCATAGAGGAGACAACCTTTCTCATGAGAATCATTAGAAATCTCTTGTTATCACCATGTCACATGTTAATATGAAACAAGAATACTTACTATCACTACCACCATACCTGTTTAGAGAGGATTGTTGAAAATAAATGGAATAAGAAAAAGAAGTGAGAGATGTAGTGTATGCCTTTATAACTTTGTCCTTCTTGCTTATAATTACCATAAAGTATTATAATTACTTTATATGCATTTCAGTCTTCCCAATTATGCTGAAAGCCTCTGAGATTTTATTAATCTTTATATTTCATTGTCTGGTACAGTGGCTGGCAATTCTGCTAGTCATGTAGTATTTTTAGATTGGATAGAAATACAATTTTCATGTGTACCAAAAAAAATTATCAAGAAAGCAAAAAAGACAACTTATAGCATGGGAGAAAATAGTTTTAAACTATATATCAGACAAAGGCTTACTATCCAGAAGATATAAAGAACTTTTACAATACAACAACGAAAAGACAACCCAATTAAAAAATAGGCGGACAACTAGACAGAATTTTTTTGGAGTAATATTTCCATAACTTGTTGAGCTGCCTTTTGCCTGCTATTTTACTTTTTGAATTTGAAATGAAGTTTGAAAAATAATGGGTAAACCATGTGAATAGACATTTCTCCAAAAAAGATATTCAAATGACCAGTAAAAACACATGATAAGATGTTCAATGTCATTAGCAAGTAGGAAAATGCAGAGCCACCATGTGAAATCACTTCACACCCACAAGTATGGCTATTACTAAAAAAAAAAAAAAAGGAAAATTACATTGGAGATGATGCAGAGAAATTGGAACTCTAGTCCGTTGTGGTGGGAAGATAAAATGTTGTAGCCATTCCTGAGAGCAATAGGGCAGTTCCTCAAAAAGTTAAATATAGAATTACCATATGATCTGGCACTTCCTCCTCTGGGTATATACCCAAAGAGAGAGAAAACAGGGTCTCAAACAGATCATTATACACCAGTGTTTATAGCAGCACTACTTACAATAGCCAAAAGTTGAAAACAACCCAAATGTCTAAAACAAATGGCTAGTAGATAAAATATAGTACATATAATGGAATATTATTCAGCCATAAGAAAGAATGAAGTTATGAGACATGATGCCATGTCACATGAAAGCACCTTGAAAACATTTTGTCTGGTGAATTAAGCAAAGCACATAAGGACAAAATTGTATGGTAAAACTTACAAGAGATGACTAGAAATAACAAATTTGCAGAGATAGAAAGATTAGAGATTACTAGAGGGGTGGGGCAGAGAGGAGTGTTTGTTAAAAAGAAAAATAAAGGAAAAATGCTTCATGGATTGAGTGGAATCTTGAAGAAAGAAGAGGGAGTAAACCCAACATTCCATGTAATATGAGTAATTTCACATGGAAATTCACTGTTTTTTGTTTGTTTGCTTGTTTTGCTTGTTTGTTTAGGAGGTACTGGGAATTGAACTGAAACCTCGTATATGGGAAGCAGATGCTTAACCACTGAGCTACACCTGCTCCCTGAAATTCAGTTTTTTTATTTGAGTTTCTTTCTGATTTCCAGCATCTGGTTACATAAATTTGTACTGCTTCTGATTAGTTAGCTTGGAGCTAAAACAGTAACATTTCGTTTATGTCCTGTTTATAAAAGGAAACAATAGAGTAGCCAATCCCAATAAAATATACTATTATAGGGGAAAAAATGAAATAGAATTTTAGGTATCATTATCTTCTCAGAAAATTGAAGGGAAAATGAAATATAAATAGAAGTATAAATTTAGCAACATGACATATACAAGATAAATCCACAAAATTCAGTTTCAATACAATATGCAAATGATAAAAAGCTAAAGAGCCTAACACATTTTTTAAAAAAGCAATCAAGAACTCTAAATATTAAGAACTTTATCTTACATGGAAAATTAAAATTCATTCAAAGAATTTTAAAAGTTTGAGAAGTATATCTTGGATCTCACTGAGAGAGATAAAAAGGTAAATTTAAAAATACTTTGCAGATCAATGTATGCACATTTTAAATATTTTCATTATAAGGTTACATTGCTTATTCTAGAAAAACAAGGAAACACATATACCATATAATTTTTTTGAGGGAAGCGGACTTGGCCCAGTGGTTAGGGCATCTGTCTACCACATGGGAGTCCGCAGTTCAAACCCCAGGCCTCCTTGACCCGTGTGGGACTGGCCCATGCGCAGTGCTGATACGCACGAGGAGTGCCCTACCACGCAGGGGTGTCCCCACATAGGGGAGCCCCACGTGCAAGGAGTGCACCCCGTAAGGAGAGCCGCCAAGCATGAAAGAAAGTGCAGCCTGCCCAGGAATGGTGCCACCCACACAGAGAGCTGACACAGCAAAATGCTGCAACAAAAAGAAACAGATTCCCGGTGCTGCTGATAAGGATAGAAGCAGCCACAGAAGAATACACAGCAAATGGACATAGAGAGCAGACAACTCGGGGGAGGGAAGAGAAATAATAAAAATAAAATAAATAATTTTTTTTTGTGAGGCAGAATGAAAGTGAGAATTTGGGGAAGGAAGTTTGTCAATTTAGCAGACTTCAAAAGTATATTCTAAAATGGATGAGATTTTGATTTTAAAAAAATATAAGAACAATGGAAAAAACTAGTGATTCCAGAAATAGATTCCATTTCTCAGGACTAAATTATATGCTAACTGAGGAAACAAGAACAGAGTCCTTTTTTTATCTAATAGCTGCTGAAAAAGATAAGTTTGTATACAGAATACTTTAGGTCTGTTTTATACCATGCACCTTATATTCCAGCTAAATTAAACAGCTGAATGTGAAAAAACTTCGAGGAAAGTAGATTAGAATATTTATTTCAACTGTGGAGAGGGCTAAAATTGAAACATTGAAGAATTGTTTTTAATGTCCAGGTAAAGGCCTTACTGGCATTAACTTTTTAAAAATCTGAGCCATGAAAAAAATTAAAGGGATAAGCAATGGTGGGAAATTACAGTGAATATAAATATGAGCTTAATATGACAAAATGTATAAAATGTATTAAAGTTAGTACCCAGGCCTTATTAGGAATCAGCTTTAATTGAATTAAATGGCATGTATATAAAGAACTAATTTAGATAGGAGGGCTTCAGTCAAGGTGGTCACAGAGTGCTGTAAGTACTGTGACACCTATAAGATTATTTTGACTAAAGGGAATGATGGAAAACTCTTAGAAGAGGTAAGATGTGCACTGAGCCTTGAAGGAGATACTGTTTGGACTTTATTGGACAGTTGGAGGAGTAGAAATATGTAAGTAATTTGGACAGAGAGAATAATTTGATCACTGTTAAAGAGGTGGGAAAACTAAAAGCAGATTCTTGGACCAACAGATAAACTGGTAAGTGGGAAGTAGGGTGGAGTAGATTGGAATTTTGGACTGGGTATACTTAAGCATATATCTGATGGAAGGACCTTGGAATTGAGGCAGAATGTGATCCTGATGATAATCTGAGATCAGCTTGATTGTACTGTGTAAAATGGAGTGGGTGTGAGAGCTGTCAAAGGTGGGAAGAGTAGCTGAACTCCAGGTGGAGGTAAGGAGGGCCCAAACAAAGAATGGAAAGATAATGCAGATAGATGGGAGAGACACTGTGAAGGCACATGAGCATGTTTTGGTGAGCGCCTTAACCCCAAGAGCTCTGGCACCCATTCTGAATTAAACCAGAGATTCCAACTGCTGCATACCTCAATGGGGCTTTATCAGCCCTTGGAGTGTAACATCATTGGCCTGTGTGCAGGTCTGTAGGAAACAGTCCTGTGGAATTTGTCCTGAAGCTTATTTGTACCCTTTTACAATGGCATCTATGAGAACAGTTGTAAGAAATTTCTGGTTTGGGTATCAGGAATGGATTTATTTCACCTGCACAATTAGTTCACTTTTGTTTTTGGATGCTGAATTATGTAACTATTTTCATCTTAGTGGTTATGGCTAGAAAGTTTAGATAGAGATAAAATGTGTATGCTGACTCTTGACTAACTTCTAGATCTCCGAGGAATACATTTTTGTGTAGTCATTCCTGGCTCTATTTTCCATCTCTCTTCATGTTTTGTATTTCTTTTTTTATCACCATCTAATTTATTGTGCCAAACTTTATCAATTATATAAACCTTCAGCCCTCTTTGGAAGAAAGTGGGAAATACATATATTGCACCTATAAATTCAGTAAAACAAAATAAAAAATTGTAAAGTCCAGTGTTGCTGAGGGCCATGGAGAAATAAGCACATGTATATGGCTAATCACAGTCTACACTGGAGTTTCTGAGGATTATATCTAGCAGCAACTACCTAGAACTGTTGTTCATGCTTATTGAACTGTTAATGCTGCTTCTGGAGATGTAGCACAAAGAAATAACCCAAAAGAAAATGGTCTTCACAGAACTGTGGGATTTTTTTTGTGTTCTTTTTTTGTTTGTTTGTTTTTGTTATCTTTGTTTTCACAGAATTGTTTATAGCTGCATTATATAATAGTGGGGAGAGGGGAGAGGAAGCAATATGGCTAAATAAATTGGTTGCTATAATGGAATATTATGAAGTCATCAAAAATGATTGAGTAATTTAGATAAATAGAATTGTACATAAAAGTTGTGTATTATTAAAACATACATTATGTAATAATTTTTTTTAAAAACATGCATTGTAACCATGTAAGATGATGTGTACAGTGAAAAGAATGGAAAGAGCACACAGGATGTGGTGAATAGTACTAATGAATAAGTTTTTCTCCTCCCTGCAAAATTATTTATAATTTTTAAGTACTTTTGGCATTAGCACCAATATAAGAAGTGTACTCATGATCTTTCTTCAGCCACCAAGCAGCCTCTTTGCCCCTTTGTTTCAGGAATTAAGCATTGAAGAACAGTCAGAGTGTACTCAGGATTTTTACCAAAATGTGGCTGAAAGAATGCAGACTCGTGGAAAAGGTAATACTTTATTAGCCAGCCATTGAGGAGATTGCTCAGGCTCTTAGCAATTTCTCTTTCTCTGGTGGCCTGGCTGGCTTGCCCAGTCAATCCTGTAAATGCTGGTATCTGGTCTTAGCATTGCTGTTGAGTACCACCATGTGTATCTTTCCAAGATAATCAGGGCATTTAGATACTTTATCATGCAATGTTTAATGTTTAATAACTCCACTAAGAATAGGGATGGAGTAAATTTTAAAAACCCTTGGGAGCCTTTTTTAAATGAATCCTCCATCCTGGAATCACCATCTGGGTAAGTCATTGTGGTAATCTATTCATCATAGAGGTTGGGGCAGAAAAAAATTTAAGAATCACTGGCACCTAGGAACTTTAGGTTTTCAGGGATTCTTGAACTTGACCTCCACTGATGTGCTTTAGAATGTACTTGGCACATGTGTGTATCAGAGAGCTGCCCCCGTATGTATACTCAGAGCTCTCTAAGGGCATTATGGTAAACCTCAAAGAGATGAAAGTGTGAGTCTTGCCAGTTAATATCAATCTTGCACATTTCAAGTGCTTTTCTAATATAGCGATAGGGGGGAACCCAAACTGAGATCTTCCTGCTTGGCAGTAGTATACCTTTTAGGTCCTGCCAAAACAGTTGAAGCTTAAAGTGATGATTCTGTAAAAAGCAATCCCAGAAGTTGAGGTATTTTAAAGGATGTTTTTAATGAACATCTTACACTTTTGTTTCTGGGTATGTTCAATGTATTTCTAGTAAATTAGTTTTCTACTGTTTAGACAGTACTATGGAAGCACACTCCTAATTTAAAATGTCTGTCTCTTGAGCTTTTTATATCCATTTGGGTATTTCAGTGCCTCCCGAAAGAGTTGAGAAGATAATGGATCAGATCGAAAAGTACATCATGACTCGTCTCTATAAATATGTATTCTGTCCAGAAACTACTGATGATGAGAAGAAAGATCTTGCTATTCAAAAAAGGATCAGGTAGTTGTTTTGTTTTGTGTTGTCTTGTTTTATTTACTACCTGCTAATGGAAGAACACAGTGTGGAAATACAGGGCCCTTGAGTTTCAAACTTTGAGAGAAAGTAACAGCTAAGATGCCAACCATCCTCATCATTTAAGCTTCTCTGTGGTGATAGAAAAGGAAAATGGTAAATTGATAGGCGTAAAAGGGCTCTTGAGTCATCATCTTGCTTATCCCTCTGACTCCACACAGCCTTAGATAAGAACCATGATTGAATGTTTGAGATTGTTTCAAATCGCCAAAATTTCCAAGGAACAGAAGGACTTTTTCAAGTTTCCTTATACTATCTTGTCAGGCAGGAAGCTGTGAATATCCATATCAAGACAACAAATGTTATCTTTCCCCATCCCTACTAGAAATGCCCATTATTCAGCCATTCCTTCTGTCACATCTCTCCGTTCACATTGGATTGGTAACATTTCCTAGAGCATCTACTCTTCCATGGCCAGTGTAGTGAGCCCCAGTGCTCTCCATTCCAGTGGCAGTGAAACACATGGGGAATTAGACCAACTGCCATGTGGAGACAGGTCCAAGGCTGGGCATGATGAGGTGTTTCTGGAGGAGAGAAATGGGATTCCCAAAACCAAAGGACTGGTTATCAGTAGATCTGTCCTTGAAGTTGTCACATCAGAAATGAGTTGAGGGAAGCGGATGTGGTTCACCTGATAGAGCTTCCACCCTCCATATGGGAGGTCCAGGGTTCAATACCCAGGACCTCGTGGCCCTTGTGGCGAGTTGGGCCACACGGAGTGCTGCCACACACAAGGAGTGCCACCCCACACAGGGTGCCCTCCACACAAGGAGTGCCCCCCGCACAAGGAGTGCCCCCCACAGAAGGGGTGCTGCCTCATGCAGGAGTGCAGCCTGCCTAGGAGCAATGGAACTACCCATGCTTGGTGGTTCCAGGATGCCTCAGGAAATGAGGGCAGAGTCTCAAAGGACGTTAACGGTGCTGAACAGTGAAGACAGGGAACAGTGGATGTGTCTCAGATCTTCATTCCTAAATATTGAGTACTTTTTTGTATTGGTAATATAATTTCATTTCAACCAATGAACTTGTCTTTTGTTCTTCTTGTGATACATGAAGAAGAAAAGTCTCATTTTAGGAATCTATTTACTTCTGCATATCAGTTGAGTTCCTTATATGCAGGAGCAATGGACTTGGACTTAGGAGGGCTGGCTGCTGATAAAATAAATGACTAAATCTATTCTTGGAACTCTTCTTTACTGCCTCTCTCTTTATAGAGCTCTGCACTGGGTTACACCACAGATGCTTTGTGTCCCTGTTAATGAAGAAATTCCAGAAGTGTCTGATATGGTGGTGAAAGCAATTACAGGTCAGTGAGACTGAGAGCTTTTGCGTTTGGATGTTTTTCCCTTGAGGTTAATATTTTGCTGTGATATTAGGACATATTTATTAAAATAAGCAAAAAGTCAATAAATTATTTCTGAAGCACAGACTGCCAAAGACATATTAGATTATAGTGGAAGTAATTTGGAGTGATTTCATGCATTCAGGATAGCAGGTAAACATCCTTTCCTCTTCACTTTCAGTGACCAAGGTGTCTTATTTCTTGGACATTGATCTGAGAGCTGTTGAGATGCAGCTAGGGTAAATTTCCAATCTTAGTTGCATTTACATATCAGAATAATTTTGGAGAGTGGAAGAGAACTGGTGTGGCAGGGTAATCCCCAAGTTACAGTAACTAGATTAAAATATGCCTTTGGATTATTAATCAGAGATATGCTTTGAATTGTTTTTCTGGTTTGTTCAGGAAGTAAATGAAGTGCCTCAAATTGATGTAATTTTGCCATTTTGGAAAGCCCAGACTTCTAATGAGTTTTTGTTTCTTGTTCATAGCAATAACTCAGCAGAAGTACAATACAAAAGTTTTTAAAACTTCTACTAGAGGAGGCTTCCAACCTTAGCTAGGTTCTCCTTGATTTGGGGGAGGAGTTGGAAGGACCTGCTCATTTACAGATTGTTAATATCATTCTGCTGGGAAGGAAAGTGGGTCAGCTGATGTTAGCAGTGTTGGAGGCAGGCCATTAAATAGCGAGCACCTTTAGAACCAGAGACTCACTCAAGCTACAGGAGGAAATAGGGGTTTGCTTTAAAAATTCTTAGACTCATAAGGGAAGCAGGATGAACACAGGAACTAGAATCCAAGACTACTTTACGGATTGAGCTGTCATACTGCCCCTTCAGCAGCCAGCGGGTCTTTTTCCAGGCTTTCTGCTGTTGACATGAATCTTCCACTTTTCCGGTTCTGCTTCTCTTTTTATGTTTGCATTTCAACACCTGTTATTAAGTGAATTATTCTGTAATTTCCAGAGCAAGTTCTAGAGGTAGAGTCTAAATGGCATAGCTAAAAACTGTCATTTTTGTTGTTCAGAACTTTTCTGCTAGACTCTGTCATAGGTGCTATGACTTGACTCCTTTAGTTCAAGGTCCACGCCACCTCTACCTTTTGTTCGGGGAACATGGTAAGAAGATTGTGGTTGGGGTAGTTTTCCTAGGTAGTAATGGGCACAGTGAGGATTCAAGAAACCTGGATATGGACCTTCTACTTGTGTTTTCCCAAAGACTCTACTAGAAAGTTCAGTATCAACTAGTTAATGTTTAGAGTAATCCATAGGAGTTTATGATAAGGATCCTTTTCTGCAAGCCATAAATTAAACCTTGTAAACTGAGAAACTGCAAGCACCAGACCACTGTTTACTTAAAACAGAACTGTGAAAGCTGATTTCAAATTTGGTAATAGAGTTTGTTCAGTTTGTTAATAGAATTTGAGAGATGAAACTATTCTCTCAAAGTATCTAAGATGGTGTTCCAAGCGATCTTGATTGTAGAGAAACAACAAAGTTTCAAAGCCTTCTTGCTCTTTCTTGTCTGAGCTCCCACATCTTGCCAGGCCAAGTGAGGATATATTCTGGCTCTGGACTAAAGGCTACATGATCACTTTCTTCCTAATCTAAAACTGTCAGCCAAAGTATAGGAGTTGACCAGAGAGGACACTATAATGCTGGTGTTAAATATGGGAGATAGGGAAACGGACTTGGCCCAGTGGTTAGGGCGTCCGTCTACCATATGGGAGGTCCGCGGTTCAAACCCCGGGCCTCCTTGACCCGTGTGGAGCTGGCCCATGCGCAGTGCTGATGCGCGCAAGGAGTGCCGTGCCACGCAGTGGTGTCTCCCGCATAGGGGAGCCCCACGCGCAAGGAGTGCGCCCCGTAAGGAGAGCCGCCCAGCGTGAAAGAAAGTGCAGCCTGCCCAGGAATGGTGCCGCCCACACTTCCCGTGCCGCTGACGACAACAGAAGCGGACAAAGAAACAAGACGCAGCAAATAGACACAGAGAACAGACAACCGGGGGAGGGGAGGGGAATTAAATAAATAAAAATACATCTTTAAAAAAAAAAAAATATGGGAGATATCAGGTAAATTTCTCTAAATCATCCATGTGCTACTAATTAGCACTATCAATTTTTGTTTATAAATATGTTTTTAAAATCTTAGCTCTACAAACATCTCGAAAACCTTTGAGAGATACTATCACAATAAGGTTTACTTTTTAGGTAAATTCATGGACTAAAGTCTTACTCATTAAAAGATCCTTTCCAAGAAAGCTCCTAGCTTTAAAAGCCAACAAACTTGAGTCTTTAAAATCATCCCAGCCATGCTAGCCTTTTAGGCCAGTTCTTGGTCATAGAAGAGTCTCCAGACTTTCTATACTTTTTCACCTGGGCAGGGCATGGATTGTTGGCATATCACTTGATGACAAGTGTTTGCATGACCCATCCATGGTTAGAGTAGGAGGGCAGTGAATGGTGGTTTCCTGAGGGATTGGGGTTGTGTGGTTGTGTTCAGGATGTGGGATGGATAGGAGATACGTCTGGTCCAGTTGTGCAGTGCAGGTTTTTCTAGGGCAGGTTTTCTGGACTGACTAGTAACAAACGAGGTCTTTTGAAAGAGAACTGCATAAAAATGGGAGAATCCTGAGGTTTAATTAGGACAGCCCTCAGGATCTCTCAAAATAAAGAGCTTGTTTCCCCTGGGAAGATAGAGAGGATCAGAGAGTCCTGTCATCAGCCTCTCCCAATTTCAAGAATTTGAATGTGCAAAAGAAGCGTTAAGGCCTTTGGTCAGGCTTTTGGTCAGGAGTTAAAGTTTCCCTCTCATTTTGCTCTGCCTCTGCATCTTCTGTCTTGCTATTGAGAGTCATCCGTCTAGAGCTGTGCTTCTCACCCGAGGGCTGGTTGGCATTTGGCTACATTGGGAGACATTTTTGAATGTCACACCTATGGGAATGCCACTGGCATCTAGTGGGTAGAAGCCAGGGGTCCTGCTAAACATCCTGCAATGCACAGGGCAGCCCTCCACAGTAAAGATTTATCCAGCCCAAATGTTAATAGTGCTGAGATTGAGAAACCGTGACCTAGAGATATAGCCTACTTTGTTTTCAAAACCCCAGTAAAGAAAAGCCTAGATAACTGGATCCAGCTAAGATAGAGTACACACATGCCACGCCATCTCTTCTATGGGTCACAAGTTCATACCTTGTGCAGAAGATGTAAAACAGTTATCTGAGGACTCTGAAAAATAAATTATGGCAGGCAGATTGGAGAGGGAATCATTACTCAAAGAATAATTAATGCAGCAGTGAGTTTCCTGTTGTGTTTTGTTTGGTCTGGTTTTCCTCCCATATCTCCTAGTTTATGTCTAGTAATAGTTTATGTCTAGTTTGTCTAGTTTAGACTTTAGGGCATTGCAAATCATGGAACTGCACACAGTGGTGGAGATCCAAAAGAGTTGCAAAAACATCCTTTTATTAGACCCAAGGACCAGGAAAGGGGGCTACTACAGGACAAAGAGAGTGGGAAGAAATACTTGGCATGTTTTCTTTCCTTCTCCTTCCTTTTCTTTTCCTTCTTTCCCCTTTTTACACTCCTGGCTCTGCCCTATGGGACAGTGGCAACTACGAAGACATCCAGATAGAAAGTAATTCACTTTTAAATTAACTTTAGGGTGGTGGACTTGGCCCAGTGGTTAGGGTGTCCGTCTACCACATGGGAGGTCCGAGATTCAAACCCCGGGCCTCCTTGACCTGTGTGGAGCTGGCCCATGCGCAGTGCTGATGTGCGCAAGGAGTGCCGCACAATGCAGGGGTGTCCCCGCGTATGGGAGCCCCATGCGCAAGGAGTGCGCCCCATAAGGAGAGCCGCCCAGCATGAAAGAAAGTGCAGCCTGCCCAGGAATGGCTCCGCACATACAGAGCGCTGACGCAGCAAGATGACGCAACCAAAAGAAACACAGATTCCCGTGCCGCTGACAATAACAGAAGCGGACAAAGAAGAACACGCAGCGAATAGACACAGAGAACAGACAACTGGGGCAGGGGGAAAGGGGAGAGAAATAAATAAATAAATCTTAATAAATAAATAAATAAACAAGCTTTTAAAACATGAACAAAAATCAATAAGAAAATGGTTAAAAGTTTAAAAAAGAAAATAAAAATTAATAAAAGGTTGAAGTCTCAATGAGTAAATAAAAATAGTAAAAAATGGTAAAAAGAAAAAACCTTACCCATATTATTTTTTGTAGCACATTCTGTTTAAATAGAAAAGGAAATAGATTGAGATATAGAAACTGTAATTTTAACCCAGAATTAAAAGATCAAAGGAACCAAATAATATCATATAATTCCCAAGTGGGTGGGAGGCAGGATTAAGAGCATTAGTGAGTTAAATAAGTCTGTGGCTCACAGTCCTGCAAGGGTCTCCAATAGCTAAGAGCAGGACCCTTTAGCATACACTGCCATCTCATCTGAGTCTGAAACTTTTATTCCTGCTATGGGTAAGAAAAGCTGCTTCAGCTATTTTCCTTCATGTTCCAGATTGCAAAGGGCAACTCCCTCCCTCCTCTCGTGTTATTCTAGCAGTACTGACAGTTTGTGCTTACCCATTCCTCAGTCTCTCCTAATCTTTCTGACTCAGGTTGTATGCATTTATAAGGGCCCAGCAGGTGGACTTAGTGATAGCCAAGGGCAGTGAAATAATTTTTCTCTGAGAGATATAAAATATTTCTTATGAGATTCAATTTGTGTTTGTGTGTGTGTGGTGGTGGTGGTGGTGTTTATGATATTGAATTTGTATCCTCACTTCTTGCCCTCTGCTAACCCGCAAGTTTTAAGGGTCATAAAGTTTTGTAGACGTTCATAGCTAGTGGAGAGGTAATGTGCCTGGAGGATTGGTTATCGTAGATCTAAGTGTGTTGGATTTCAGCAATTATATTCTTATACCCAATACAAAGATGCTTTATATAGTAGTCACATTTCTAAAGAGCAGTATGCAATTGACTCTTTCTAAATTGAGTGTTAGAATATATCAGACAAAAGCAGTTAAAAGATTCATCTTTTAAAGCAACATCTCTATGGAGTTCAAGGAGTTTAGCATTGTGATTAAAAGCATGGGCTTTAGAGCCAGACAGGTTTGCCTTCAAATCCCAGCTTTGACACTTGCCATTTGTGTGATCTTGGACAAGTAATTTAACCTCTCTGAAACTCAATTCCTTCATCTATAAAATGGATAACAGTAATATCCTTAGCAGAGGATATTCTGAGGATTAAAAGAAAAATACTTATAGAGTGCACTGCATAGTGCCTGGCTCATGGCTATATGTCCTGTAAGAATGAGCTAGTATTTACTGTTTTTCAGGGTCTCACTTTTTCGTTGGTAGGGAAGGGTTAGTGAGAGTACCTCTGTAAACTAACAAACTGATTATATCATTATTTTCTCATCAGAAGCAGTGTCTTTTCTGCTTTACAGATATTATTGAAATGGATTCAAAGCGTGTGCCTCGAGATAAATTGGCCTGCATCACCAAGTGCAGCAAACATATCTTCAATGCCATTAAGATCACCAAGAACGAGCCAGCTTCAGCAGATGACTTCTTACCCACTCTCATCTACATTGTTTTAAAGGGCAACCCCCCACGCCTTCAGTCCAATATCCAGTATATCACCCGCTTCTGTAACCCGAGCCGACTGATGACTGGAGAGGATGGTTACTATTTCACCAATCTGGTAAGTATTTTATTTCTTGGTGTTATGGAGAAGAACCACAAACATGTTTATCTTAGGGGTGTGACAGGTCATTTGTAGGCCTGTGATAGATAGGATAATGCTCCTGAATAAAGCGTCAGCATGGCTGAGGGAGGATGCTGGCTTCCCATTACAGAATATATGTGATCAGGCATGAAAACACACCATCGCCAATACCTGACCAGAGATGGTGTTTCTCTTATGGGAAATGGATGGCAGCCACATTGACAGTCTCTGCTTCTGTTGGGCATCCCTTCCCAGGCTCCTAGGTGTAGAGACATTTACTTTGTTTGGCCTTTTTGACCATGAATGAGTCAAATCTTGGACTTTGATTCATTTTTTAAAGAGTTAAGATTAATTTTAAAAATTATTTCTACAAGTTATGTCTTAAACTGAATACCAAGTTATTCTAAGAAAGCTGAAATGATTTTCAGCTATCATTTTCTTATAGTGGTTAATTGATTCTGGGCAAGACAGTATTAAATTATGTATATACAAGTTATAAGGCCAAACCCTTCCTTCTGCTTATTTGCTTTAGACTAGATTTACCGTGATGCTAATGAATTTGAGCCTCAGGATACCTTGTTTGCTTGGTTTTCTGTGCTGGGATTATAGAGGGTGGTAGGTGGGAAGAGACACCAGGATGCAGTGAGGTAGCATTTCTGCTAAATTGCCTAAAAAGATCTCAAGATGGGTACTTGAATCTCCTAGGCCCTAAAAGTGTTGTGAATTATTATTATTTTTTAAAGATTTTTTTAAAATTTCTCTCTCCCCCCACCCCGCCCCATGTCTGCTCTCTGTGTCCATTCGCTGTGTGTTCTTCTTCTCTGTTTGTATTCTTGTCAGCAGCACCGGGAATCTGTGTCTCTTTTTCTTGCATCATCTTGCTGTGTCATCCCTTCGTGTGTGTGGCATCACTCCTAGGCAGGCTGTGCTTTTTTCACACAGGGTGACTCTCCTTGTAGGGGTGCACTCCTTGCGCATGGGGCTCCCCTATGCAGGGGACACCCCTACATGGCACGGCACTCCTTGCACGCATCAGCACTGTGCTCACCACACAGGCCAGGAGGCCCTTGGTTTGAACCCTGAGCCTCCCATATGGTAGGTGGACGCTCTATCAGTTGAGCCAAATCCACTTCCCTTGAATTATTTTTATATTGTAAATTTATATTCACTTTGTACCTAATTTTGCATTTGTCTCTTTTTTTTTTTTCTTTTTCTTAAATTGTGTTCCCAAAATTGTATTAGCTTCAGGTCCCTCAAAACCTGGCCCTGCCTCTGACCACTATTGTGTTCGGGTGCTTGCTACCATTCTGCCAGCATCTTGGGAGTATAGTTGCAGGTGATTTAAGAGTCTTCTTTCTCAAAATGATACTTGCTCCATTACTTGCAGAGTTTTTCATCCCTTCTAGGCACATGGTTGTTTAAACTACAGTCCTCAAAAAAGTTTAAGTGACCTGAATGGTAGAGATTGGAAATACTCATATTTCATAACATAAATGGAACATGTACTTTTGACTGATAGAGAAGAGGCTTTTCAATTCAATTCTTTATCCAGAGAGTATCACAAGCTCTAGAAATCCCAGAGAAGGGTGAAGATAGAGGCATGGCCTGCAGAAGAATTGAAGCATAACCAGGAAGTTGTTGGGGTTCAGCCATAGTTGTTGGCAATATGGGTTTCTGGTTCACCCACCCTTAGCAGCTTCCTTGACCTACAGCCTTAACTGCTTTTGTACCTTCTTTTGTTCATCCTCTTCTTGCCTGACTCAGAGTCTGGCTTCTATGTCCATCACTCCAATAAAACTACTCCTCAAAAGTATAAAATCTGCCAGTTGACAAATCCTATGGGCACTTTTCACTCTTCACTTTCTCTCTCTCTTTTTCTGTTTAAGGAGGTACCAGGGATTGAACCCGGGACCTCATATATGTGAAGCAGTGTTCAACCCCTGAGCTACACCTGCTTTGCTTTACTTCTCTTGATTACTCCTTTGTTTTTGAACTGCTGACCCTTGGCTTCCACAATCCCACTTCTTCTTTGTCCTTTTGTAGGCTCTGTGTTCTCTACCTACCCCTGAATTGTGTTGTTCCCTGGGATTCTGTCCTCTATGCATCTCTCTCCCTTGGCTGTCTCCTCTGCTCATAGAACTCTGCCCCCCACAGGTCTGTGCCACTTGTCCTGACCTCACGCTGGACTCCAACCCCAGATTTTCAGTGCACCTTAAATTCAGTTTGCTTAAAACTGAAACTGCTTCCCCATCAAAAGTTTTTTTCTTTTCCTATGTTCCCTGTTCCCATGCAATACCATATAGCCACTCACCTGAGCCAGTCTCCCCAGATAACGGGGTGCAGCGATTCCACACACACTATGAGCCCATGTGGGAGAGTCCAGTGCGCATGTTCTTGAGTCACTTTCTTCAGAAGGGTCACTTATAATAGATTTGTTAAATGTTCCTTAAAGAGATGATTGCTTTTTTTATGAAGGACCCTGTGAATGGGTTTCTCAGAAGAAATTCTGTCAGCTGCCTGGTTTCTCCTGTTTATCGTTTATCAGAAATTGTTTTCTTTTTTTTCCTAAGATTTATTTTTATTTCTTTTTCTCCCCTCTCTTTCCCTCCCCTACCCACCGTTGTCTGCTCTCTGTCCATTTGCTGTGTGTTCTTCTGTGTCCTCTTGCATTCTTGTCAGGCAGCACCAGGAATCTGTCTCTTTTTGTTGTGTCATCTTGCTGCGTCAGCTCTCCGTGTGCATGGCACCACTCCTGGGCAGGCTGCACTTTTCTTGTGTGGGGCGGTTCTCCTTTGGTGCGCACTCCTTTGTGCATAGGGCTCCCCTACGTGTCACAGCACTCCTTTCACGCAGCAGTGCTGCACTGGGCCAGCTCGCCACACAGGCCAGGAGGCCCTGGGTACCAAACCCTGGATCTCCCATGTGGTAGGTGGACGCCCTATCAGTTGAGCCACATCCACTTCCCAGGAATGTTTTCTTGTGAAAATACCTTTCTTTAAAAATGTAAAAATGAGCACACAACAAGTAGACACAGCAAATGCAAACAACAAGGGGGTGGGGAGATATAAAAAAATTTTTTAAGTAAAAATGGCATGTGCTTATTGTAGAACAAGTTAGTCATTGTCTGAAAGTATAGCTAACAGATGATATTTAATTGGGCATTTGCCCTAGCATTTCTATATTAATAACCACTACATTTATTCATCACTTACTACAGACCAGGCACCATGAGCTAATAAGCAAGTTACATATTTTATGTTGTTTTAGTCTCACAATAAACTAGGTGGTATTTCCCCCATTTTATAGATGCGGGAAACCTCAAAGAGCTTAAGTAACTTTCCCAGGGTCACGCATCTTTTACTGTTAAAGACAGATATGACATTAACTCAGGCCATCTTACGTCAAAGCTTTTTATTTTAACCATTATGTTAAAAGATATCTGGATATTTGTAACTTTTCTGATACCAGTGTCATAAATAACATTCTTCTCTTTTTGTAGTGCTGTGCTGTGGCTTTCATTGAGAAATTAGATGCTCAGTCTTTGAATTTAAGTCAGGAGGATTTTGATCGCTACATGTCTGGCCAGACCTCTCCCAGGAAACAAGAATCTGAGAACTGGTCTCCAGATGCTTGCTTAGGTGTTAAGCAAATGTATAAGAACTTGGATCTCCTGTCACAACTGAATGAACGACAGGAAAGGATCGTGAATGAAGCCAAGAAACTTGAAAAAGACCTAATAGATTGGACCGATGGAATTGCAAAAGAGGTTCAAGACATTGTTGAGAAATATCCACTTGAAATTAAGCCCCCAAATCAATCTTTAGCAGCTATTGACTCTGAAAATGTTGAAAATGATAAACTTCCTCCACCATTGCAACCTCAAGTTTATGCAGGATGATAAAAATTTATATCAATAGTATTTATTTGAACCTAAATTGGAGCTAGCCCTTACTACAGTCAGTGATTGGGATCTAGGATATAACTTAATTGCTTATAAATGCCAGAACATTTTTAAAGGTACAAATTTGGGGGGATTGTCGTGTTTTGTTTTGTCTTGTTTTGTTTTGTTTTGTTTTGTTTTTTCCAGCAGGGGAAGGTTAGTAAATAATAAAACACTATTTATTTGAGTTACTAAAATGAGGATTGAGTTAAGGCTTGTGTGAAAATGTTATCTAAATCTGCTTTTTGTCCATGATTTTCCTATGTGCTTCCTCCATGGCATGTGCTCTGGTTTGGTTTTAGGGTAAATATTTGCCTTTTAAAGGATAAAATAAATGAATGCTACAAAGTATATGTTTAAGGGAATTTAACGGTACCACTGTTACCACAGTTTGAAATAAGTTTATAATTGTAAAGATAGAAGACATATTGAGAAGTATTTATGTAAAATTGTAAATATGTAAAAAAAAAAAAAAAGGGAATGGTGTATGCTGTGCATGACATTTCATGTGTGTTTTGTTGGTTTAAAATGAAGTACATTGAATGTTTGCCTTTTACAGTTTTTATTTGGTTTACCCCACTAAAATGAATCTAAAAGTATTTAGACATACTCTCCTTAAAATGTTGGCTCCATTTTTAGTAATGTGTTAGCCCTAACTTTGGGTCCCTGTGTAGTTAGAGACTGTGACACCATTGAGTTTCAGAGTAATTTTTACTATTCACTATAGACCACTGAAGACTTTGAGCCATGCTTCTTGCATCTCCCTCCCCCTAACCCCACCCCAATTCATTCAGCAAATGCTTGTTGAGCTCTTTAATATAGAGGAGCTGGCCATAAGCCTGAACTGGAGGACAGAGGAGCAAATGGGACTCTGATGGTGAAAGCTGATGGGAAATCCCTCCCAGCTGTAAAGTGTAGGAGGTACCTTTTGTCCTCCATAGTGTACACCCAGACCTTTCTCATATAAACCTTTTTCTGGGTTTCTCAATCTCAGTACTCTTGGCATTTGGGGCCTGAGAATTCTTTGTTGTGGAGGTTGTCCTGGGTATGGTCATATGTTTAGTTGCATCCCTGGCCTCTAGCCACTAGATGCTGGTAGCATTGTCCACCACCCGCAGTTAATGAAAAATTGTCTCCAGTGCCAGATGTACCCTGGGGTGCAAAATCACCCCCAGTGGAGAACAAGCACGGAAAGGAGTTTTCCTCCTGGTGGTTCATTTAATATAACCAAAGAATATTGCATTAAATGCACAGTATAATGTTAACTGATATCTAATTCATTAAGGCTTTACAGCCACCTGCAGTGTGGAACTTTTTCTGTCCTCATGGAAACTTTTATATGCCATTTATGATTCTTTTTCCAGTCAGTAACTTCTACAGATTATCAATGTACCTGTGAAATGGTGAGTGATTACCCAAGGCACCAATCTTGAAAAATGTCACCTCACACAAACAGTTCTCTTGCTTTCTCAATATCTTCTTAACAGTGTACCACAAATTTGTAGTTCAGTGATTTTGGAATAAAACTAGGGTGAGTATAAAACTTTTTATCCTTTTCTTGTATTTACTTTGTAAAATCTATGAAGTTGACACATCTAGTGTCATACAGCACTAAAGACACAAGTAGTTAACGAAGTCAGCTGATTGTTACGCTCACATCGAAGGTCATGAGTTACTATTAAATGCCCCAGAGAATTTGCTCTTAGAATATGCTAGGCCCAAAGGATTTTAGTAAGAAGGTTCCCCTTTCTTTTTTTCCCCTTGTTTTCTATGTACTCTCTAGGTGCTAATCCAGCATACATAGTCTTAATTCTCCTGGAAATACACAGTTCTTTTAGTTGTTGTACATTACATTTGTTAAATAAAATGTGCATATTAGCCTCCCTCAAAAACTGACTTCTTTTGGTTTCTTGCTTATCTTGTTGGTCAAAGTTAGCATCAACACCATGGCCAGAGTTTCCATTTTTCCAACACAGAAGTGTTGATATTTTATGCACTGTGCATGTGATTGGAACAAACCTTTGGAACAGAAAACCTTATCAATAAAGTTTCATGATTCTTTCCTCTTTTCCAAACAGATTGATTTTTGACTCTTTATCTTAGGAGAATATGCATTATTAATATTCTCATATTACAAAGCTTTCTGTTTTAAGCCACAGTTGTCATTATTGTACTTAATAATGAAACACTGGAGACACTCCATTAAATTAAGAACAAGACAAGGATTTGCTATCACCACAATTAGCATTGTTCTGAAAGGTCTCCGCAGCTCTTCAAAGAGAAATAGAGGTAGAAAGAAAAGGAGTTAATCTAACCAATATAGATATAAAAACATGAACTCTGGAGCTAGAAGGCTAAGATTTGAATTTACCTGTTAGCTTTTTAGCCTTGGGCAAGTCTCTCATGCTTCAGAAACGTCAGCTATGAAATGGATATAATAACACCTGCTTCACGGGCTTGTGAGGATGAACTGACTTATAACAGTGCCTCACATTGGTAAATGGTCATGTTAGCTATTATTTGTAAATGATTTGTAGAACTGATATTAAACTATCAAAGTTCACTAAAATGGTGAGATATGAAATGATACAAGAGCCATAAAAAAATAGTTATCCAGAGCAAAGCTCTGCTTTCTTAAACCTTCCTAAAAGTACCTAATTGGAACCTAAATCCTATAAATCCTAATACCCTCATACTGATGCCCTGCAGTTCCCCAAGGTATATGCTCTCCTCCCTTGTTGCAGTTGGTCAATAAACACAACTTAGTTCAACTAAAAAAAAAATAACTGTACAAGTTATCCGACTTTCCTATATTCCATTACTAACCAGTTGGCAAATATAATAAAAATATATTCACAATAGAAGCAAATACAAATCACCTAGATATAAGAGCTTTGGGGACTTCTATGAAAACAATTACAAAATTGAGTGAGGAACGCAAAAGAAGAGAGGGAGAAATAGACAAGCCCTGTGCTCAGAGGGGCCCTGTGCTTGGGGTTTAATGCCTTGCAGTTGCCGTTTTGAAGTTCTCTGTAATTTTATCTTTGGGTTTGTGTTTTGTAAGTGAAGTCTGATGGGACAGGGGAGCATGTGCCACTGGGAGTCTGGAGCCTGGGCTCAAGCACAGTCCTGCTTCTCACCACCTCCCTAGGATGGGTTTTTGGCTTCCCTGTTGCTGCCGCATGAATACTCTGGCCTGCGCCTTGAGTGCTCAGGAATGGTAGGACATTACTGTCAGTGTTCTTAGGTGTAATAATAGTCTGGCTTTTTTTTTTAAAGGAGTTCAATTGTACTCTTCTTTTTTTTTTTTTTTTAAAGATTTATTTATTTCTCTCCCCTTTTCCCCCCAACCATTGTCTGCTCTCTTGTGTCCATTCACTGTGTGTTGTTCTGTGTTCACTTGCATTCTTGGTGGCACTTCTTAAAATTCTTAAAGACAAACTTCTAAAAATTAAAGACAAAGGAAAAGTCTTGAAAACAGCTAAACAAAAGCACATTATCTATAGGGGAACAATGATTAGAATGACAGTGGCTTTCTTATCAGAAACCACTGGGAGGACAGAAGGAAGTGGAACAAGATATTTCCGGTGCTGGGGAAAAGAACTATCAGCAAAAGTGACCTTTAGGAATAAATGTGAAATAAAGACATTCTCAGATGAAGGAAAAATTGAGAGAATATGTGACCAGCAGACCAATTATGGAAGACTAGTTCAAGGAAGTTCTTCAAATAAAAAGAGAGTTGGATATTCAAAATGAAATAAGAAAAGGGAAAGAATACAAATACGGGTAAGTAGATTAACCTTTTCAGCTTTTTATTGTAACAGATGAAGCAAAAAATTAAAACATTGATACAGTTTTCAAAGTAAGTAAAGCAATATTACTCAACCTCAGCATTATTGATTATTAGTATTGGGGAAGATAATCATTTGTTGTGGGGGGCTGTGTTGTGAGTTTAGGATACTTAGCAGCATTCCTGGCCTCTACCAACTGGATGCCAGTAACATCTGCTTACCCAATATTGACAACCAAAAATATATCTAAAAAATGCTGACAAGGATGTGGAGAAAATGAATCACTCATACAATCCAGGTGGGAATGTAAAATGGTACAGCTACTCTGGAAAATAGTTGGAGGTTTTTGTTATACAAGTAAACATGCAACTACCATGTGAATCAACAGTTGCATTCTTGGGCATTCATCCCAGGGAACTGAAAACTTGTGTTGGTATAAAAATACAAACACAAATGTTCATAGCACATTTATTTGAAGTAATGAAAAACTGGAAAGAACCCTAGTGTCTTCAGTGGGTGAGTAAACAAACTGTAGTACTTTCATTCAATGGAATAAAAAGATAACAATTGATTCACACCAACCATTTGGGTGTATCTCAAGGGATTATGCTTGAAAAAAATCCAATCAAAAATTTATATGTGTATATATGATTCCACTTACGTAATAGTCTTGAAATGACAGTACTCTTATCATTTATTATTTATGGAAGTCAAGGATGGGGGGAAGAGGGAGCTGGCTGTGGCTGTAAAAGGCCAGCACAGAGACTCCCAGAAAGATGGTGGACTAAAAAGACATGGTACTCTCTCTGCTGCCAGAAAAATAGCTATAGGACAAACAAAAGTGACCTGGAAAAAAAAGTCTTTTAGGATTTAGAACCCAGGGGAAGACTGTACACTGCCCAGAATAGAGAGGGACTAAAGAAAAGAAACACAATGGCGAAACTGAATTAAAAGCAGCAGCTGCTACTGTTGGCAATCTCCTCCACACTTTTGAATTCTCAGGCCTCAGGGCCCAGCAGCTACAAAGGAGGCCCCAGGGATCCACTCCCCAGGAAAGAGGAGAAAGGGGAGCACAGCCTAAGACTGACTCAGCTCTTGACCCATAAATTTGGTCTGCTTTGTCCCAGAAGCCCTTCAGGCCAGTTGGAGCCCCACCATTGTTTACCTTGGAAGCCTGCACAGGAATAAGATCCAGGAGTAAAGAGATCCAATCCTCTCAATATCCCCTCTACTGACTGGGACTGGTTGTTGAGGACACAGAGGGGAGTGGGATTATTTCCTACCTAGGAAAAGGAAGGGGGCTGCCAAAAAAGGCTGAAGAATTGCCTTTGAGAAACTGAATTACAAGGCTCTTAGCCTCCAGACAGGATCCTCTATCATGTTGATCCAGTCCATGTTGCAACAAACACACTCTGACCAGGCTTTGAACTAAGAGGGCTGCCAGAAAGCACCATCTGCTGGCAGACCAAGGATGTGCATGTAAGAAAATTAAAAGTAAATAAGAGAGGCTTTTTCTGGCCTTTACAGCCTTCCTCCACAATACTCTAGAAAGTATGTCTGCAACGCATTAGTGGATTCAGTGCCCATATATAAGCAATGAACAGGGACAGTCCTAATGACCCAGACAGGTTGAACCAAGAATCAAAGAACAGTGATAGCAGCCTTCCACCACTAAATCCCCATGAAAGAGAAATTGAACATCTGAGTAAAGTCACCATCATTATTAGATGCCTAGACATCAGGAAAAATTACAAGCCACATTAAGAAAATGGAAGAAATAGCCCAAGAAAAGGAATATGCTAGAGCCTGAGAAGAGATTAGTTAGATTAGTGGTTATGTAGGGGTGGGGAAGGACTGCTAAGAGTGTGAAGTTTTTCTTTTTGGAGCATTGAAATTGTTCTAAAAATTTTTGTGGCGGTGAATGCACAACATTGTGATTGTATTAAAAGTCATTGATTGGGAAGCAGCTGTGGCTCAATGAGTTGGGCTCCTGTCTACCATTTGGGAGGCCCTGGGTTCGCTTTCCGGGGCCTCCTTGTGAAGGCAGGTTTGCCCTCATGCCACAGAGAGCTGCCTGGCCCACAAGCGCCATGGAGTTCTGCTGGTCTGCAAGCACCACGGAGAGTCAGCAAGGTGATGCAACAAAAAGGGAGACAAGTGAAAAACAAAGAAGAGCGCTCAGCAAATGGACACAGAGTAGAAAACATACAAGGGGGAAGGGAATAAATAAAAATAAATACAGACACACAGAAGAACTCACAGCAAATGGACACAGAAAGCAGACAGCAAGCAAAGCTGCAAGGGGGGGAATAAAAATTTTAATGAAAAATAAAGCCATTGATTATACACTTTGGATCAATTGTATGGTATATGAATTTATCTCAAAACTGCTTAATAAATCATAAGTAATTACATAAGAATAGTCAAATAGCTATATGTACAGCAGGGTAAGCATAGAGATAAATGGGTGCAAATTTTTCTTGTCAAATAGTTTTTAGTTTATTATTATTAAAATAATGAAACTGCTCTAATTATGATTTAGTTAATGAATGTACAATGATTATACCAAATACATTGATTGTATAATTAGGATAAATTGTGTGCATCATTAATATGTATAAATAAAATTGATTTGTTAAAAAAATAAAAGTAAATAAGAGGATTTTTCCAGCTTTACACCCTCACTCCCCAAGGCCCTAAGGAGGAGAAGTGGGCCTACAACCCATTGCTGGGTTCAGAGCCCAGTTTTGAGCAACTAACAGGGACAATCCTAAAGACCCAGAACAGGGTGAACCAAAAACCAAAGAACAGCAGTAATAAACAGCCTCCCGCCACTGAATCACTATGAAACAAAGAGAAATTGAGCATCTGAGTAACTCACCATCATAATCAGATGCCTAGACATCAGCAAAAAATTACAAGCCATACTAAGAAAATAGAAGACATGGCCCAAGAAAAGAATATATCAAGTCCATAGACCAGATGCAGGATGTGAGAAACTAATCAGTGAGATGCACACAAATTTCCAAAATCAAATTAATGAGTTGAAAGACAAATGGGTAAAGAGATCAGTGACATCAAGAAGACATTTAGAGAGCACAGAAGAATTTGAAAACCTGAATAGAAAAGTAACATCTCATGGGAATGGAAGATACAATTTGTGAAATCAAGAACACATTGGAGGAGCTGATGTGGCTCAGTGGTTGAACACCAGCATCCCACATACGAGGTCCCAGATTCAATCCCCAATCCCAGTACCTAAAAAAAAAAAAAACAAATTGGAGGCTTACAACAGCAGACTCGAAATGATAGAAGAAAGAATAAGTGGTACTAAAGACAGAACACAAAAGAACAGAGAGAGAAAAAAGGAGAAAAGAATGGAAAGAATTGAGCAGGGGCTCAGGGAGTTGAATGATAACATGAAAAAGAACAATCTTCGTGTCATGGGAGTTCCAAAAGGAGAAGAAAAAGGAAGAAGGGCAGAAAGAGTATTTCAGGAAATAATTGCTGAAAAGTTCCCAACTCTCATAAAATAAATGAACTCACATATCCAAGAAGTACAGTGTGCCCCAATCAGAATAAATCTGAACAGACCTACTCCAAGACACATACTACTCATAATGTCAAGCATCAAAGACAAATAGAAAATTCTGAGACCAGCAAAGGGGAAAAAACCATCACATCCAAGGGAATCCCAGTAAGAGTGCAGATTTCTCATCAGAAACCCTGGAGGCAAGAAGACAGTGGAATGATACAATTAGGATACTGAAAAGAAGAATTGCCAGCTGAGAATTCTTCATCCAGCAAAATTGTCCTTCAAATATAAAAGTGAATATAAAATATTCACAAAGAGAAATTCAGAGGTCATAAGAAGAATCCACTTTTGTAGGAAATATTAAAGGAAGCCTTAGAGCCTGAAAGAAAGATAGGAGAGAAAGGCTTGGAAGATAGTGTAGAAAAAAGAATAGCAGAAAGGATAACCAAAAGAAGAAAAAGATGAAAATCAGATATGATGTATGAAAACCAAAGAATAAAATTGTGAAATTAAATAGTGCGTTTACAGTAATATCAAGGAATGTGGATGGGTTAAACTACCAATCAAAAGATATAGGCTGTCTGAATGGATAAGAAAACATGACCTGCGGCGGCTTGCTCGGTCGGTAGAGGTGGGGTCTGGCTGCGGACGAGGGGTCGGTCCAGCTCTGGACGAGGGGTCGGTCCCACTTGGGACGAAGGGTCGGTCCCACTTGGGACGAGGGGTCGGTCCGGCAGCAGACGAGGGATCGGTCTCACAAGGGGTTGCGCGGTTCGGCTGACGGGGTCGCCCGGCGAAGCCGGCGACGAAGGGGTCGCCCGGAGAAGCCGGCGACGAAGGGGTCGCCCGGAGAAGCAGGCGACGAACTGGGGACAAGGGAGGCCAGGCCCTTGTTGGGGGCTCTCAGGACTGGAGGGCGCACGGCAGAAGAACTACCGCGGAGACAAGGTAAACACGCAAGTCCACTTTACTGAGGGAGAGGCAACAGTTTTATAGGGGCTGGGGAAGGCTGATTGGTCGAAGCCACGCCCTGTTCTGATTGGTTGCCGGCGAAAGGTCAGTGGGCGGTACTGGACGGGGGAGGGGTGGTGGTTAGGGATTGGCTGTCGCTGTTGCTGGGGGAAGGGGCAGGGTTTAGGGATTGGTGGCTGCTGTTGCTGGGGTGGAGGGCAGACTGGATTTTTCCGCCCACGCCTGGCTATTGCTGCTGTCGGGGGAAGGGAAAAGGGCAGGCTGGATTTTTCCGCCCACACCTGGCTGTTGCTGCTGTCGGGGGAGGGGAAAAGGGCGGGCTGGATTTTTCCGCCCACACCTGGCTGTTGTTGCTGTCGGGGGAGGGAAAAAGGGCAGACTGGAATTTTCTGCCCTGCGCCTGCGCAGGGAGAAGGAAGAAGAAGGGTGCCGCCCCACAAGGCATCGGGTGGCGCCATCTGGGAGGAGGGGCGGCCGTGGAAGCATGGCTGCCGAGAAGGGGAGACCCGAGGGCACTCTGCGCCCATGCCGAGCTTCCTTCAGGGGTGGCGGTGAGTCCGACCAGCCACCCTATTATGGGGGCAGCGGCTTGGCCTGCCGCGGCTGCTCCCCCGCCAGGCCAGCAAACCACACTTCAGCCTGAGGGGTGACCGCAATGACCCACCCATATGCTGCCCACAAGAGAATCAGCTTAGACCTAGGGATACGAACTGGCTGAAAATGAAAGGTTGGAAAAAGATACTCCATGGAAATAGTAACCAAAAAAGAGAAGTAGCTATGCTGTTATCGGACAAAACAGACTTTATTTTTCATTTATTTAATTTTTTAAAAGATTTTAAAAAAAATTTATCGCCCCACTCCCCATTGTCTACTCTCTTTGCCCATTCACTGTGTGCTCTTCTGTGTCCGCTTGCATTCTTGTTCAGCAGCACCGGGAATCTGTGTCTCTTTTTTGTTGCATCATCTTGTTGCATCAGCTCGCTGCGTGTGTGGTTCCACTCCTGGGCAGGCTGTGCTTTTTGCTCAGGGCAACTCTCCTTGCGGGGGTGTACTCCTTGCACATGGGGCTCCGCTATGCAGGGGACACTCCTGTGTGGCACAGCACTCCCTGCGCGCATCAGCACTGCACATGGGCCAGCCCACCACACAGGTCAGGAGGCCCTGAGTTTGAACCCTGGGCCTCCCACATGGTAGGTGAACGCTCTATCAGTTGAGCCAAATCCACCTCCCCAAAAGAGACCTTAAATGCAAAAAGTTCTAAGAGATGCAGAGGCTATTATGTATTAATAAAAGGGACAATTCAGCAGGAAGAGATAAGTCATAAACATCTATGCACCTAACCAGGGTGCCCCAAAATACATGAGGCAAACTCTGGCAAAACTGATTGAAGAAATAGACATCTCTACAATAATAGCTGGAGACTTCAACGCACCACTAACATCATTAGATAGAACAACTATGCATCAGATCAACAAGGACACAGAGAACTTGAACAATATCATAACAAGTTAGACCTAACAAATATGTACAGAATATTGGACCCAAACTCAGCAGGTTATACATTCTTCCCAAGTGCTTTTGGATCTTTTTCCCATTAGTATGTCTCAATTAATATAAATGTAAGTCTCAATTAATATAAAAGGATTGAAATTAAACAAAGCATCCTCTCAGATCATAGTGGAATAAAACTGGAAATCAATGATAGACAAATGTGTGGAGGTGGAACAACACACTCCTAAATAATCAGTGAGTCAAAGAAGAAATTGTATGTGAAATTAGGAAATATATTGAGATGAATGAAAAGGAGAAAACAACTTATCAAAACTTATGGGATACAGCAAAGGCAGTTGTGAAGGAGAAATTTATAGCCCTAAATGCCTATATTAAAAAAGAAAGAGCTAAAATCAAAGGTCTGACTGAACAACAGGAGAAACTAGAAAAAGAACATCAAGCCACTCCCAAAGCAAGCAGAAGGAAAGAAACAATAATGACTAGAACAGAAATAAATGAAATTGAGAAAAAAAGAAAAAGAAAAATCAAGACAACTGAAAGCTGGTTCTTTGAGAAGATCAACAAAATGGACTAGCTAGACTAACAAAGAAAAACAGAGAGATGATGCAAATAAATAAAATCAGAAATGAAAGGCTGAAATTATGACTGATCCCACAGAAATAAAAAGGATCATAAGAGGATATTAATGAGAAACTGTATGCCAAGAAACTATACAACCTGGATGAAATGGACAAATTCCTAGAAATGCAAAAACAACCTACACTGATGCTACAAGAAATACAAGAACATAACAAATCAATCACATTTAATGAGATTGAATCAGTCATCAAAAATCTCTCAACAAAGTAAAGACCAAATAGCTTCACAGGTGAGTTCTACC
This sequence comes from Dasypus novemcinctus, assembly GCF_030445035.2. Lineage (NCBI taxonomy): Eukaryota > Metazoa > Chordata > Mammalia > Cingulata > Dasypodidae > Dasypus > Dasypus novemcinctus. The sequence continues at coordinate 24,703,676 of NC_080695.1, read as the reverse complement.
AAGCGTTTCAAGAAAAAAATAACACCAACCCTGTTTTAACTCTTCCAAAAAAGTGAAGAGAAGGGAAAATTAACTAACACATTTTATGAAGCCAACACCACCCTAATACTAAAGCCAGGTAAAGAAAGACACTACAAGAAAAGAAAATTACAGACCAATCTCTCTAATGAACATGGATGCAAAAATTCTCAACAAAATATTTGAAAATTGAATCCAACAGCATATCAAAAGACTTATATATCATGACAAAGTGGAATTTATTCCTGGTATGCAAAGGAGTTCAACATAAGTCAATCAAGTTAATGTAATGCCCCATGTAAACAAATTGAAGGGAAAAACACACAATCATCTTGACTCATGCAGAAAAGGCATTTGACAAAATCCAGCATCCTTTCTTGAAAAAAAAATTACCTTGAAAGATAGGAATTAAAGAAAAATTCTTCAATATGATAAAAGGCATATGTGAAAAACCCATAGCCAAAATCGTACTTAATGGGGAAAGGTTGAAAGCTTTCCCTCTAAGATCAGGAATAAGACAAGGATGCACACTGTCACCATTGTTATCCAACATTGTGCTAGAAGTTCTGGCTAGAGTAATTAGACAAAATAATAATAATAAAAGTCACCTAAACAGGAAAAGAGGAAGTAAAACTCTCAGTATTTGCAGATGACATGATCCCATATTTAGAAAATTCTGAAATGTCTACAACAAAGCTACTTGAGCTAATAAATGCATTCAACAAAGTGGCAGGATACAATATCAACAAGGAAAAATCAGTCATGTTTTGGTATGGTAGTTGAACAATCTGAGGAGGAAATCAGGGACAAAGTTCCATTTATAATAGCAACAAAAGGACCCAAAAACCTAGGAAAATCAATTTAACCAAAGAAGTACAGGACCTATAGGCAGAGAACTATTAATACAAAATAATGCTAAAAGAGGAGGCAGGGCAAGATGGCATCTGAGTGAGTGCAGCTTATAATCTCTCCTGCAAAGAAGGAGCTGAGTAGGGTTGGAGTCCTGCTGGACCGGGCTGTTTCAGGTGTTTGCAGGGCAGAAGGTGTCTGTACATCGATTTGGTGGGATGGTGACAGAGGAGAGTCTTGTAAGAGGTAGAATTTTGGGTCTCTTTCACGGAGGTCAGGGCTGTGTGCGGGATGCTTCCACCTGGGGCCGGCAGCCCGGTGGTGGTGATTCCTGGAGGTTTTACAGTGCTGGGGAGTTCCCAAGCCCTGAGCGAGCTGTTTTGGGGGCTTGCAGGATGGGAGGTGTCTGGAAATCAATTTGGTGAGACAGTGACGGAGGAGATTCTTGCAAGAGGTGGAATTTTGGGTCTCTGACTCAGAGGTCAGAGGTTCCGGGTGAAGCTCCTCTCCCTAGGGCTGGCGGCCAGGCCACGGTGATCTCTGGGATCTTTGTTGTGTGGGGAGCTCCCAAACCCTGAGCAGGCTGTTTCAGGAGCTTACAGGGCAGGAGGTGTCTGGTTGTCGATTTGGTGAGACAGGGATAGAAGTGATTCTTGCAAGAGGTGAAACTTTTGATTTCTTTCCTTCCACCTAGGGCTGGCAGCCCATACGCGGCAGTCCCTGAACTCATTGTAGTGCAGCGGCGCCCCCAGCAGCCTGTTTCAGGGGATTGCAGGGCAGGAGGTGTCTGGATGTTGATTGGGTGAGAGAGTGACAGAAGAGATTCTAGTGAGAGGTGGAATTTTGGGTTTCTGACATGGAGGTCAGAGTTTGCGGCTCTGACCTTCCCCTAGGGCTGGTGCCCAGTTGCGGGGATCCCTGAAGGCTGTGTTGCACTGCGGTGCTCCCAGGCTCCCTGGTAACTAGATACGTGGTTCCCAGGTCTGTGTCCCCTAAACCCTGGTGGCCCACACTCCAGAGATTCACACACCTTGAGTCTGCAATATCACAGACTTCCCATCCCTGAAACCACTGCACACTGAGGTCCATCTGAGGTCCTTGGTTATCCTAGCCCTCAGCGTTTGTGGGTTTTTTTTTTGTTTGTTTGTTTGTTTTTTGTTTTTCGTGGGTTTTTTTGTCTTGTTTGCTAATATTGCATTATCTCCTGGTCTTTTCTCCCATTTTATCCCCCAAGGTCCTTTTTCATTTATTTAGTTTTTTTCCTCCTTTTCTTTTTATTGTTTCCCTCCCTTTTCTTTGCCCACCCCCTTTTCTTTCTTCTCTTTTTTTCTCTTTTCTCTCTTTTTCTTCTTATTTTATTTTATTTTCTTTCATAATAGGTGCTGCAGGGAGCACTTCACATTTGCTGTGTTTCCTCATCATCCATTTCCTCTTTTTTGTGCGAATTGATTTTGGCCACCTACACTATACACTTTCCCCCACATCTTGCTATCCTCCATCATCTACTGTCTCTCTTACATTCCACCAACCTTTCTTTGGCCCCCAAATGTCTGACTTTTTAATTTCTAATACCTTTATTCTCTTTTCTGTCTTGTATCCACTATTGATATTATTGTCTTTCTTTTCTCTTTCCTTCTCTCATGAAAACATTGGCTTTTTAATTCATACTATATTGCTCCCCATATTCAGTTGACTGTCTCATTGTAGATACTCTACTTACTGCTGTAACTACACAACTTATATGAGTCTAATATCCATTCTCCCAGATCTCACATTGTTGCTCTGTTAACATTTATTACCAATACTACTTTACACATTTGCTTTTCTTACTCATTTTGCTTTCCCTGGCCCTAATATTTTCCTTCAAAGTGAACTTAGCCAGCAACAAGAAAATAGAGTAAGAAGAACAAAGTGACAAAGAGAAGACATACCACTTACACAAGAACAACAATTAATTAATCCCCAAGACTAGACAAAGAAGCTAAAGAACTGATTAAACCCATCAAGATAAAATGATGACCAGACAGAAAAAAAACAAACTACAAACCAAACCAATAATCAGGAAAACATGGCTGAATCCAATGAACAAACTAAAAACCAGGAAGGGGAACAGAATGTTGGACAAGTAATTAAAGATCTCAAAACATATATTAGAGACCAACTTAATGAAGTAAAGGAAGAGATTAACAATATGAAGAAAACACTTGGAGAGGAAATTGCAGATATATGCAAAAAGATAACAGGTATGATGGTGATGAACACCACAGTTCAAGAAATCAAAAATACACTCTCAGCAAATACCAGCAGATTAGAAGAGGCAGAGGAGAGAATTAGCCACGTGGAAGACAGTCCATCGGAAATCAAACAGATAGTAGAACTGATCAATAAAAAGATAGGAAACATCCAGCTAGGACTTAGGGACCTGAATGACAATGCAAAATGCAAAAACATACATACTATAGACATCCCAGAAGGAGAAGAGAAGGGAAAGGGGACAGAAGGGTGTTGGACGAAATAATGGCTGAAAACTTCCCAAATCTACTGAGAGAGATGGATATATGTGTCCAGGAAGCACAATGCACCCCAAACACCATAAATCCCAACAGGCCCACCCCAAGACATATACTTGTCAAATTATCCAATGCACAAGACAAAGAGAAAATTCTAAAAGCAGCAAGAGAACAGAGAACCATCACATACAAGGGAGGCTCCATAAGATTAAGTGCTGGTTTCTCATCTGAAACCATGGACCAAGAAGGCAGTGGTATGATACAGTCAAGGTACTAAAAGAAAAAAAATTTCCAACCAAGAATACTCTACCCAGCTAAACTAGCATTCAAAAATGATGGAGAGTTCAAAATATTCACAGATAAACAGAAATTGAAAGAGTATGCCAACAAGAAACCTCCCCTTCAAGAAATAATAAAGGGAGTTCTGCAGGAAGAAAGGAAAAAACAGGAGAGGCAGAATTGGAGGAGAGTGTAAGAGCAACAAAAAAGACAAAAAGAGAAGGAAAAAAACAAACAAAATATGACAAACACAAGTCCAATCAAAATATGGCTAACATAAATAATTCCTTGAAACTAATAACACTGAATGTCAATGGATTAAACTCACCTGTCAAAAGATTCAGACTGGGAGATTGGATAAGGAAATATGACCCATCTGTATGCTGTCTACAAGAAACACATCTTAGACCCAGAAATTCATGGAGGCTGAAAGTGAATGGTTGGAAAACAATCTTACAAGCAAACAATAACCAAAAAAAAGGCAGGAGTAGCTATACTAATATCAGACAAAATAGACTTTAAATGCAAAACAATTGTGAGGGACAAAGAAGGATACTACATATTAGTGAAAGGGACAATCTCTCAAGAATAACAAACAATCATAAATATTTATGCTCCTAACAAGGGCACCTCCAAATATGTGAGGCAAACACTGGAAAAACTAGGTGAAAGAATAGATGCCTCTACAATTATAGTGGGAGATTTTAATACACCACTATCAACTTTCGACAGAACATCTCAAAAGAGAATCACTAAAGAATCAAAAACTTTGAACAGTATATTAGAGGAGCTGGATCTAATACACATATACAGATCATTAAACCCGAATACAGCACGATATACATTTTTCTGAAGTGCACATGGATCATTCTCCAAGATAGACCATATTCTAGGCCACAAAGAAAGGCTCAATGAATTCAGAAAGATCAAAATCATACAAAATAATATCTCTGACCACAGTGGAGTGAAGCTGGAAATCTACAAGGGTGAGAGGGACAGATTTCACACCAAGATATGGAAATTAAACAGCACACTCTTAGAAAAACTGTGGGTCAAAGAGAAAATCTCAAAAGAAATTAATAACTACCTTGAAACGAATGAAAATGATAACACAACATACCAAACCTTATGGGATGCAGCAAAAGTAGTACTGAGAGGGAAATTTATAGCCATAAATTCATACACCAAAAAAGAAGGAGCAAAAATTGAAGAACTAACTGCACATTTGGAGGAATTAGTAAAACACTAAAAAAGTAGCCCCACAGGAATAAGAAAGAAAGAAATAACAAAGATAAGAGCAGCACTAAATGAAATAGAAAATAAGAAAGCACTTGAAAAGAAAAACAAAACCAAGAGCTGGTTCTCTTAGAAGATCAATAAAATTGACAAACCCTTAGCTAGACTAACAAATGAAAAAAGAGAGAAGATGCAAATACACAAAACAAGCAATGAGAAAGGAGATATCACCACTGACCCCACAGAAATAAAGACTATCATAAGAGGATACTTTGAAAAACTATATTCCAACAAAAATGACGATTCAGAGGAAATGGACAAATTCCTAGAAACACATAAGGAGCCTTTTTGACAAAAGAAGAAATTGATGATCTCAACAAACCAATCACAAGTAAAGAGATAGAATCAGTCATTAAAAACCTCCCAACTAAGAAGAGCCCAGGGCCAGACGGCTTCACAGGTGAATTCTACAAAACATTCCGGAAAGAACTATTGCCAATCCTGCTGAAACTCTTCCAAAAAACCGAAACAGAAGGAACATTACTTAACTCATTCTATGATGCCAACATTACCCTAGTACCAAAGCCAAAGACACCACAAGAAAGGAAATTTACAGACCAATTTCTCTAATGAACCTAGACGCAAAAATCCTCAACAAAATACTTGCTAACCATATTCAACAACACATTAAATGAATTATACACCATTACCAAGTGGGATTCATTCCGGGTATGCAAGGATGGTACAACAAAAGAAAATCAATCAATGTAATACACCATATAAACAGATTGAAGGGAAAAAAATCACATGATTATATCTATAGATGTAGAAAAAGCATTTGACAAAATACACCACCCTTTCTTGATAAAAAACACTCCAAAAGATTGGAATACAAGGAAATTTTTTGTACACAATAAAGAATGAAAAACCCACAGCCAACATCATTTACAAAGGGGAAATCCTAAAATCCTTCTCTTTAAGGTCAAGAACAAGACAAAGGTGCCAACTCTCTTCCCTTCTATTTAACATTGTCTTAGAAGTACTTCCTTGAGCACTGAAGGAAGAACCAGATATAAAAGGCATTCAAATTGGAAAGGAAGAAGTCAAAATTTCATTATTTGCAGATGACATGATCCTATACATAGAAAACCCTCACAGGTCTACAACAAAGCTTCTAGAACTCATAAATGAGTTTAGTAAAGTCACAGGTTATAGGATCAATGCGCAAAAGTCACTAGCATTTCTGTACACCAATAATGAGGAAGCTCAGGAGGAAATCAAGAAATAAATACCATTTACAATAGTAAATTAAAAAATCAAATACCTAGGAATAAATTTAACTAAAGATGTAAAAAACACTTATACACAGACAACTACACAAGACTGCTCAAGGAAACCAAAAAAAGACCTAAATAAATGGAAGAATATTCCCTGTTCATGGATAGGAAGACTAAATATTATTAAGATGTCTATCCTACCAAAACTGATCTACACATTCAATGCAATCCCAATAAAAATCAACACAGCCTTCTTTAAGGAACTAGGAAAACTAGCTATGAAATTTATTTGGAAAGGAAAGAGTCCCCAAATAGCCAAAGACATATTGAAAAAGAAAAACGAAATTGGAGGAATCATACTACCTGACTTCAAAACATACTACAAAGCTACAGTAGTGAAAACAGCATGGTATTGGCACAAGGAGAGACACACAGACTAATGGAACCAAATTGAGAGTTCTGATATAGATCCTCATATATATAATCATATAATATTCAATAATGCCACCAAAAACTCTCAACTGGGAGAGAGTGGCCTATTCAACAAATGGTGCCTGGAGAACTGGATATCCATATGGAAAAGAATGAAAGAGGATTGCCATCTTACACCTTATACAAAAATCAACTCAAGATGGATCAAAGACCTAAATATAAGAGCCAAGACCATAAAGACTTTGGAAAGCAGTGTAGGGAAGCATATACAAGACCTTGTAATAGGAAATGGCTTCATGAACTTCACACCAAAAGCACGAGCAGCAAAGGAACAAATAGATAAATGGGACTTCCTCAAAATTAAAGCCTTCTGCACCTCAAAGGAGTTTGTCAAGAAAGAGAAAAGAGAGCCTACACAATGGGAGAAAATATTTGGTAACCATATATCAGATAGGAGATTTATAACCTGCATATATAAAGAACTCCTATATCTTGAAAATAAAAAGATAAACAACCCATTTAAAAAATGGGAAAAAGATTTAAACAGACACTTCTCCAAAGAAGAAATACGAATGGCTAAAAAGCACATGAAAAAAATGCTCCAAATCTCTAGCTATCAGGGAAATGTAAATCAAAACTTCAATGAGATACCATCTTACTCCCATAAGATTGGCAGCTATGAAAAAAACAGAAGACTACAAATGCTGGAGAGGATGTGGAGGAATGGGAACACTCATCCACTGCTGGTGGGAATGCAGAAGGATCCAACCATTCTGGAGGACATTTTGGCAGTTTCTCAAAAAACCAGCCATAGATTTGCCATGTGACCCAGCAATTCCACTGCTGGATATATACCCAAAAGAACTGAAAACAAGGACACAAACCGATATATGCACACCAATGTTCATAGCAACATTGTTCACTATTGCCAAAAGTTGGAATCAACCCAAATGCCCATCAACAGAAGAATGGATAAATAAAATGTGGTATATACATACAATGGAATACTACTCCGCTTTAAGAACAAATACACTACAAACACATGTGATAACATGGATGAATCTTGAGAACCTTATGTTGAGTGAAGCAGCCCAGGCATTGAAGGACAAACACTACATGACCTCAGTGATATGAAATAAGTAATCCAAGCTGCCTCAGAGATCTAGAGACTGGATGATAGGCTTACAGGATATTGGGGAGTAGAGGAAGGATGTAACCTGACACCTACATGGGTGAAATCTATGATAAGCTGGAGGTAAGTATTTGTACAAGGAAGGGATAAAATAGCATTATAGGGTTACCTTTGGGTGGGGATTTATGTATTTGAGGGGGACTAGGGATGGGAGGATGGGTAATATTGCCCAAGAAATTGGGGGGAGGGTGGGGCAATATACAAACATAGGAGATTGTCAGGTATTTGGTTGAGAGTATAATGCTGAGAAAACCTTTTCAAAAATATAGTAAGGAAAGTTACCTGTTTAAGATGCTTAAAGGGGATAATCTGATGCAGGACAGGCTCCTAGGGAATATGTGAATGCTCATTTTGCCATAATGGGTTATATCATTGGATAGAGACCCATATAATGAGTGTGAAGGTATATCCACATCCTGGGGAGGTTTGATGCCCTCAAATAGAGGGAATTGTATCTCTCAAGAGAAATGGTGGCTCCCAGTGCATTAGGGCAGTTGAGCATGTCAAGCCCTCAACACTGTTGCAAGTATCTCTGAACAAGGCCCTTCAAACAATGAAGATTGACTGCCACTGTGGGCCCTGAGAGGAGGGGGAAAGAGGTATCGAATAGATGGAACCAATGTAACTGTGTGGGCAATAGAAGTGTTCCACAAGAGTACGCAAGGATGGATATAAGACATGTAAAATCACACCAAAAATATATAGGGCTGATAGGCTAAAATGTAAATCATAATGTAAAACATAAGATAACTAAAAAGTTAGAAAATTGTATAGTCTAAAATATAAACCACAATGTCAACACAAATGTTACCTTGTTTGAAAGCTTTTGTCTCAATATCTGTACATCAGTTTCAGTAAATATAATATGAATATGTAAAAAGATTATTGCTGTGGAAGGGAAAAGGTTTTATGTTGGATATGTGGGAGTACTGTATAATGAATATATGAATTACTGTGATCTAAAACTCTTGTGAAGATAAGCTTAATAATTAGAAGAAAGAAAAGAAAAAGATAGGACGTATACACTGAGGAAAAGATGGAAGTAGTTGCCTTGCCAATTTGCATACAGGGCAACACTTACTGCAGTGATGGAAGACAAAACATCAGAAACAAAGTATTTGCATTTTTGAATTTTTTGATAATCCAATTTATTTTTACTGTCATTTTTCCAAATTAATATGTATTCTATATCTAACCTTTAAACTCATCGCTATATTCCATTTTACTATTAATGGGACCTGGCAATATATTGGGCTTCACTTTTCAGGAAGTTTTGGATCACAGAGAGGTTCAACAATGACAGAGGAGGAATACTGGTGTGGGATGTTATTGACAGGGGACACATGGTTGGCAGGGAGTTCTACAGGGCATATATCCAGAGTACATAAAAATGTTTGGATATTTTCATAGTGGACACAATTAAAAATAGCAACTGAGGGAGTGCTGAGTTCCTAGCCAGGGGAGCTCTATCACAGTCCGTAAAGGAAGAGCAACAATCCCCCAAGTGCAATGGCAAAGACCAAAAAAGAATGAAGGTCCAACAATGAGCCCTTGATACTAATGGCTATGCTTGTGAGCCTGTGCACCTGAAATAAGAACAAGGCCTAGAGCTGCAGGTTGCCTAAGAGTCACCTCCTGAGAGCCTCTGTGTTGCTCAAATGTGGCCAGTTTCGAAGCCAAACTCAGCATGTAAATGCGTTGCCTTCTCCCAGGGATGAGCCTCCTTGGTGCCGAGGGATTACTACCAAGTACCAGCTGTTGATGTAGCTAGAAAATGACCTTGAATAAAAGGGTCAACTTGGACCAGCAGAATATCTCAGTCTACATATAATACCAGGAGTTCAAAATGCTTTTTGACCTGAATCAAGGGGGAAATGGAAAGGACAAATGAGTTTCTATGGCCATGAGTCTCCAAAAAAGCCGGGAGGTTATCAGAGGGGTTGCCCTTATGCACACCTCAGTAGAGTCCCAGAGATAGATAAAGTAGATATGACCCCGGGTATTGGTTCTTCTGAGGGCTACAGAGACCCACAGATTCTATGGTCACGGCAGATGGAGTTCGGTGCCATTTCAGTTGGCCCTTCTTTGGAGTTTGTGTTTCTGTGTGATGGAGCTGGACTCAGATGTGATCTTTTTTCAGAAGCCTCTCCTGTTACTTTTACTAGAACTGTAGTTGATGCTGGGGTTTAATATATACCCAGGGGATCTGAATCTCTGGACTGACTATATGATAGCCAGGCCATGAGCCTCAACAATTTTCAGCTCCTACACTCTGGTTTATTGGACTTACCCCACTCAGCTAACATGGAGTGGAAGAAGGTCAACCAACACACCAGGGAGCCAAGAGTGCCTACAACTGAAAGCAGGAGAATTGCATCCAGCATCCATGTGGAATCTAAGGCTCCTCTTGATATAGATGTGGAGTGGATACAACCATTCCAAGGTCCACAGGATGGAGGAATAGAATATGGATTAGAGTGGACTAACTGATATTCATTGTATTCATGAACTATAATGATTAGTAATCGAAGAAAATGTGTCATTGGTGTGGAGAAAGTGTCCATGGTGGCTGCTGGGTGTGGAGAATGGGAGAAAGAGATGAGATGTGGAGGTGTTTTCAGGACTTGGAGTTATCCTGGGTGATGCTGCAGGGACAGTTACTGGGCATTGTATGTCCTCCCATGGCCCACAGGGTGGAACGTGGGAGAGTGTGGGCTATGATGTGGACCACTGACCATGAGGTGTAGCGGTGCTCAGAGATGTATTCACCAAATGCAATGAATGTCTCATGATGATGGATGAGATTGTTGCTATGGGGGGAGGAGTGGGGTGAGGGGGTGGGGGGCATATCGGGACCTCATATTTTTTTAATGTAATATTAAAAAAATAAATAAAGACAAAAAGAAAAAAGAAAAAAAATAATGCTAAAAGAAAATTTGAAAGACCTAAACATTTGGAAAGATATTCCATGTTGATGGATTGAAATACTAAATATCTTGAAGGTGGCAATCCTGCCCAAACTGATTTATAGATTCAATGCACTACCAATCAATATTCCAACAATCTATATTACAGAAGTAAAATTCACAAGGAGAAGTGCATCCAAATAGCCAAAAGCATTCTGAAAAGGAAGAGCAACATAGGAATTTCACTGCCTGAACTTGAAGCATATGACAAAGCTACAGTGGTCAAAACAGTGAGTCTTGGCATTAAGATAGACTAATTGTTCAGTGGAAAGAATTTGAGAATCCAGAAATAAACTCTCATCCTTATGGTCAACTGGTTTTTTATAAACCTTCCAAAGGCATGTGTAGCAGTTTGATATTATTGATGAATTCCAAAAAGAAATGTTGGATAATTGGATAATGTAAAGTGGCCTTTTCCTCTGGGCATATTAGAGTGTATTGGATTCAGAGGTTTTACTCTTACCTGATTCAATAAAGATTAAGGCTTTGATTGGGCCACTACAGTAGGAAGCTGAGTCCCCACCCTCTTTGTGGGCAGGGACTCTGAGAGAAGCCACACTGCAGAGAAGAGAGGCTGGAGTTTTTGAGCTAGAGCCTGGGAAGTGAACATAAAGGAGAAGAACACAGAGGAGTAGAGATGGCTCCTTAGACACAGCAGAAGCCCGTGGGAGAGACAGAGCCATTCGTCTGATAGTCTACAGCTGGCCTTCTTACCGAGAACTTGCTCTGCAGCAGGCCCCGCGCAGCAGACTTCAATGAATTCTCCTGAAAACTTAAGCGTTTGTGCTGGCACCCCCCTTCTACTGTTGGGGAAACTGAGGCCCAGAGCCCTGGAGGAAACTGGCTCAGGGCCTGGGTCTGCAGGGTCTTTCTGGACTGGTGGTTCTGGCAGGGGCCGTGCCCCCGCACCACCTGCCACTCGAGTCCAGCCGTGCCCATTTCAGGAGCTCCCGCCCCGAGGTCCCCTCCTTCCTCCACAATTGGGGTGCTGGCCATCAGCTGCTTGGTGGGTGCTGGGGTGGCCGCCGTGCTTTGGAGGCTCTGAAACGTGGAACGGGCTGGAAGCCGGCCATGGTGCTGCCTCGGCTGCTCTCCCTCGGCCCTTCCGGGTGCGCTGCGTGTTCTTGCCGATGGCGCGTGGAGATGTAGGAAGGATGAAGGCGAGGCTTCAGTGACAGATGACCTCCCGAGGCCACGGCCTGCACCCCCGCCTCGCTCAGGGCCCGCGGTCCTGGGGGCCTCCTCTGGGAGCGCCATGGGCAGCAGCTGCGGTCAAGGTGCACCTCGGTGCCTGTCCATGTGGAGTCACTCGAGTCATTTCAGATGCCAGGGTGCAGCGGTGGGCGCCCAGCCGGGCCGGGGGTCGGGCGGAGGCCCCATCTGGGGCACGTGCGCCTCACTGTGAGAAATGGCGGCTTTTCTGTTTTGCCGCACAAATAAAAGTGTGTCGCCGCCCATCCCGATGGGGTTGGGGAACCCTGAGGCCCACGCTTGCTGAGCAGCAGGGCCCAGGCCCCCGCTTCCAGGGCGCCAAGGGGGAAACACAGGTTGAGGCACGCAGCAGGGTGCAGGGGTGCGCAGAGCTCCTGCTGGGAGAGCGGGCCAGGTGGGTGGTGCCGCACATCCCCGTTGTAAAGTGATGGGCCTGTTACTCCAGCATCCCCTGGGGACTAGGCCCAGGGTAAGGGGACCTTGGCCAGGTGGAGGAGTGGGGCCCGCAAGACGCCACAGGCTTTGTCCACGGATCAGGTCGTGTGTTTTGCCTTTGCCCTTGCTGTTGTGGTGCCTGGACCCTTGGACTCTCAGATCTCCAAGCAGCTGCAGCCATCTTGGCGTGGTGGCCCCTGAGGCCCTTAGAACGAGCCCTCTGTGATCCCAGGGCGTGTTCCTGTTCCCTGGGCCATGCCTGCCACTTCCAGCCTCCTCCCTGGCCCATCTGGGAGGGAACCCCCTCCTGCTCTTGTTCCTTTGCTTTCGCTGCCCACCCCCACCTGTCCTGCGCGTCTGTCTGTGGCAATCTTAGGCGCATGGGCCCTCCTCGTTCAAATGTTGCTCCTCAGCTGAGCCCTCATTTGCTGTCTTCTTCCTTCTCTTCTGCCAGGGCTAAATCCATTACCTCTAGCTCTGTTGTCCCCCATTTTACTAAGCTATGTCTCTCCATGTCCACCCAACTTGTGGTCTTACTGTGAATGTGTGTGTGTTCTGGGAAAGGCTAGAGGTGTGTGTGTGCATGTGTGCACATGTGTGTGTGTTCGCGTGGGCTGGTGGAGTGGGAGTGGGGACAGCAGTCCCAGTGCACCCACCCAGAGCCTCCTTCCCAGGAAGGCTCCTTGCAAGGCAAAGATGTGCTTTCTCCCACCTCTTGGAGGGGGCAGAGCCTGGAACTGACAAGCAAGAAAATATGAAAGCCTGACAATTGGAGAAGGATAGGCATAAAATGGAGAAGCCCAAGTGTCTTTCATTTTGCACCTGCACCTTAGGGCTGACTCCCTTTATTAAGCCGTTACTGAAGCACAGGAAGACAAGCGGGTCTTAGTTTAATGAAACTGCCCCTGTGGCCGTGCTGGCTTCAGGTGCCGGCGTATAACTGGATAACGATGAAGATGATGGTGGTGGGAGTTTTCGTACCAGGCAGGCTCTCCCTTTTCGTGCCTTCTGCTCAGGGCTCTGATGGGGTGTCAGGGGCCCACTTCTGACTGGATGCTACGGGGGTGCCGGTCAGGCCAATCGCGTCCCGGCCTTTCGGGAGCTGCTGCCGTTCTCTGGCCCATGCCCTGTGTTGGACCTGGGTGGAAACCCGCCGTCCCTTGGCACCTTCCGTCCAGCGGCCTTAGGGCTGCTCCTGGTATCTGAACTCCTGGCGGTGACTCGGCCAGGGGGCAGGAGGCCAAGGAGCTGCCGTGCTGACTTCTGCTTCATTTCTTTTAAGCGTGTGACCTCCCCCCAGCCGCACCTGTCCATCCCCAGACCTCGCTCCCATCCTGTCCTTCCACTGCTGAGCATCGGCCCCTCCATAGGCTCGTCCTGACCTGAGGCCGTGGAGACCCGGAGGCTTCCCTGCGCTTGGCCATGCAGGGTCGCACGCTCCACTGGGGACATCTTCGTGATGCGCCTCCTTCCACTGCCTTGTCCAGCCGAGGCTGTCCCAGATGAGACGGTGAAGGGAAGCGCTCATTCTGGAAATCGAAGGACGTGTTTGGGGGCTGAGGACACGGTCCCTCGGCATCCACGGTGACTTCAGGTGGCAGCTCGTGGGTGCCCTTCCCGGCCAGGGCCCAGGGAGACCCTTCTGTTCTAAGGCCCCAGGGGGCTTCCTTTATGGGCTGAGGCTCAGCCCGCCCACGTGGCCGGTGCAGCTTCTCTTGGTCTCACTGGACATTCAAAATGATTGTCCTGAGGTGACAGTGCTCAAGACCCAGGTGAACAGGGGACCGGGGTGGGCATGCCTGGAAGTCACGCGGTCCTCGGAGCCAGGCCTTGGACTTTGCCAGTGTCTCCTAAAGACAAGCCTTCAGGTGCCAAAAGTCTCTGCGGAATAGCAGTGCCCCGGGTTGGGTGGGGTAAGCGACAAGGAGGGCCGAGTCTCCAGGACATCTCTGGCCCCTCACAGGGGCCTCTCCCACCCGCCCTTCTCAGGGGTTTGCATTTGGCTGTTGGTGGCTCCCGGGAGACCCAGCTCCCAGCTGTGGGGAGAGGCTCTTCCATCTCTCCCAGCACCTGGCACGAACCACTCACCCCCAGGCTCTTTGTCTCTGTGGCACGAGGTTCGCGCACCCAGAATCCAGAGCGGTGGGGCGTTCATGCCTCCGGGCCAGGTGGCTGAGGACCGAGCTGGAAGGACAGTTGGGAGCCCTGCGGCCAGGCCGGCGATCCACATGCCAACTCCACCGTGGTGCCGTCACCTGTCGCCTCCCAAGATGTAGTCTTTGCCGGCACTTCCACTTTCCAAGAAAAGGGAGCAATGTGGATTTTGATGTAAAAATTCCCAGTTTATTTTTTACTATTCTCTGAGCCAAACACAGCACATCTCTGGGCTGAAAATCTGACCTGGAAGCTGCCAGTTTGTGACTTAGAATCTGCTGGGAGTAGCCAGGCATGCACGTGGCAGACGCTGGGGATGGGGGCCTGGCAGCCCCCTTGAAGGTGCATCGCTGGAAAGCAGCGGCTTTCGTCGTGGGCACCGCCTGCTGCAGGGAGGAGGGTTGCAACTTACTCAAGCTGCAGAGACTTAAACCTGGGTCCTGGTATGGAAGTTGCTAGAAGACAGCTCCACAGCCAAACACACAGATCGTGGGTGAGGTGCATGGGGATGGGTTGCGGGGGCTGCATCCCTGGGGCCTGGGTGACTGGGTGGGTGGCCATGGTCTCTGGTGAGGGGTGAGGGTGAGAGCTTGGTGCAGCCAATGAGCAGGGGCATCGGGGGAGGTGGCTGGTGTAGGAAAGAAGCTGAGTTTGACCTGGGATGGCCAGGAGGGTGGAAAAGGTGGGTTCAGACCGGGTTGTGTCCACACTCTTTGGTTTTGGCTTCCCAAAGTGGGGGCTTGTGATGGGAAGAATGCTAGGATTTTCCCACGGTGCAGAGGGCCGAGCGTGGAGGATCCCCCTTTCCGTTCTCGGTGGGAGCCAGGGTCTCTTCCTCGTGCTGATTTTGCTTTCTCTCTTCACAAGGAGAGGGCGAGCAGCAAGGAGAGAGTGGGGCACAGCGGTGCCACTGTGGTTTTCCTGCGCTGATTTATAAGCCCAGTGTGATGGCGATGACATGGAGGTCCTTTAGGAGTGCATTGCCTTTTGTGAAATATGGAGCCAATTTAAACTTCCAGGTGGTAGCAGAGGGCCTGAAACTGAGAGGGTGCATGGGGCGGGCCTCGGCCGAGGCGGCATCGCAGGCGTGCGCGGCGCAGCGGCTGCTGCACCTGCCTCCCTGGCTGGGACTTCGGGGCCCCGTGTCTTTAGGCTCACCTGAGGCTGCTCACCGTCCTTTTCCCTGAAGCGAGGCACGGAAGGCCCCGGCGTGCAGGGGCAGTTTCCTGGCATCTTCTGTTCTCTGCTCTTTCCCTGGGGTTGCCTTTTCCCTGGGGTCAACGACGGTGGCTTTCGTTGTCCGTGGTGAGGAAGCCTTGCCGTGTGAGGAGTGAGGGATCAGTGGAAAAGGAGGGACGCCCGCGATGGTCCAGGCCGTGCGCAGAGGCGTCAGAACCCCCGGCAGGGGCAGCTGGGGAGGGGCTGGCGCTGGGAATCCGCACCACCCCTCCGCACCCTGTGGTCTCTGTCCCCTCTCGGACGTGCGACTCGGGGAGCGCCAGCCCTTCTCGTGGGGTGTCCCTGCTGCCGGGGCTTCATCCCGTCCCTGCCTCCCCTCTGACCTGCCCCCAGGCCGGGGCGCGTGGCCTGAGTGAGAAGCGGGGGCTGCTCTGCTCCCAGCCCCCAGACTGCGGGGAAGGGCCGAGGGTGCCCTCGGATCTGCTTTCCCGGGCAGACCCTGGGCTGTGCACCCTCAGGAGCGGACAGTGGCTCCTGGTCAGTGCCCGGCCTGAGTGCTCCCGGGTGAAAGCAGAAGGGAGCGCCTTGGAAGTGCGCGTTAGTGAGTTCTGTCCATGCTCCTGGATCCAGGTGAGTGTTTTCCTTGAAAATGCCAACTGATGAGGACAACACCACCTGGTCATACTCAGTAATATGGTTTCTTTAAAAAGAAACTACTTTAAACTCTTCTCTCTTATTTTAAAATGATACTCTGTATTTTGAAAAGTTAAAAAACATGATGGTTGAAAACTTGAATATCCCAAAATGACAAGGAAAAAAAAAATCAGGTATAATCCTATCACCCTCCCCTGAGCAAACCACTTTTGTACTTTTGCAAACTGTTTGGCATGTCATTTGTGTGTGGGAACATGCGTGTTTAGTGGTGTGTGCATGCACATGTGTGTACAAGCCAACGATCATGCTGTTTTCCATACATGTGCAAGCATGTGTGGTGTGTGCATGCACTGTGTGCTGTGTGCATGTGTTATACATGTGCACTGTGTTCGTGTGTGCCGTGTGCACATGCATGTGCACCTTGTCCATGCATGGCATGTGTGCGTTGTTCACGGGTGACCTGTGTATATGCATGTGAGGCACTTTCTCATGTAGCATGTGCGTGCACACATGCAGGTGCCATGTTCACATGTGGTTTGTGTGTGCCATGCTCATGTGTGGTGCACAGGCATGGTATGTGTGGTGCACAGGCATGGTATGAGTGAGTGTGCATGAGTGTGTCATGCACATGTGTGCATGTGGTACGGCTGGATGAAGGCTCTTCCCTGGCCTGAGCCTCTGGCACGGAGGTCGTGGTGAGAGCTGAGAGCCAAGCAAGCACAGCTTTCAGCACAGCCGTCGGTACTTCATGATCAGTCGTTAGAAGCAGAGTTTGGCGTTTTCAATTCCGCGGCCCTCTTTGTTTTGTGGCCCTGGATCCCCACATCTACGGCATGTTTCAGAAAGACGGGGCCGACTTACACTCCCAGGGGGTGCCCTGCCATGTTCTGGTCCCTGCTGCCTCTCTGCCTGGGGGTCCTGTCCCTCGGCCTTTCCCTTAAATGCGTTTTCCATTTTGATAAGGATGAAGCGTTACGTTTTAATCTTGTGTTTATTTAATTTGTAGAGCGGTTGGACGTTTTAAATAAAACACTCCACCCCTTTTTTCTTTACAAACTGCACCCTCAGTATTTGCCACTTTTCCTCTTGGGGGCTGATTGGACGACCTCATACATATGCAGAGATACATTTGTGGGAAATCTAACACCTGTCTCCTACCTGCTAATATGGGTTCAGTTTTTGTTTTGCCAAGTTGCCATTTAAATCCCTCAAGAAATGTTGTGTTTTTTCCCCTGGAGTTCTAGTGAATTCTCAGCATTTGCCCCTACAAGGCTGATGTGTGCGGTTAATGGGGTCTGTCTGATACAGGGGCTGTTGGTTTATATTAATAAATGGGAAAAGCCATTCAAGTTGGCTCAAGCATCTGAAGTGAATTATTGGAAAGGCACTGACAAGCACAGTGGCCGATGGGGCCGGCAGTCCCCCAGGAGCGGGATGTGCACGTGTTTAGCTAAGGACCAGTAGTGCCTGTGTGTGGCTCTACAATCCTCATGGCTCCTGTCATTTCTACCCAGTCCTGCCAGGGTGGTGTGAGCACAGCAGGGCAATCCAGAAACAAGTGGGCATGGCCACAGTCTAATACAACTTTATTTACACAAGCAGGAGGGAGGAGGATTTTGACCCACAGGCCATTTTTCATCCATCCCTGCCCTACTTCTCTACTTTATTCTCCCATTTCACTCTCTCTCTAGCCCACCTTTCCTTATTCTTCTGCACATGTGGAGGAAAGTGGCCACCGCACACCCCACGTTGCCAAGAGCCCAGAGGGACAGTTTCTTGGTTAAAGAAACTGATTGGCCATGCTTGGGTCAGGTTCTATGGTCATGGCAGATATCTCCAGAGTCTGGTGCCTTGCCAGTGGGCCCTACTTTGAAGCTTGTGCTCCCGAGGGTGACAGAGTTGGACTCAGATGAGACTTCTCAACACATGCCTCTTCTGTTTCTTTTATTGAACCCATAGTTTGCTCTGGCATTTGTAGGTACATGTCCAAGAGACTTGAATCTCTGGGCTGTCCATGTGCCAGCTGGGACCTGAGCCTCAGTGGAGTTGCAACACCTATTCTCCCATTCATTGGACTCATGCAGTGTTGGTGATTTGGGCCTGAAGCATACTGGGAATGAAAGAAAGAGAAAAAGGAGAAGGAAACAGAGAAAGACAGAGAGAGAGCTGGGACCAGGGGGTCTGCAAGTAGAGACTCCTCAGACAACTTTATTATCTCCAAGTGGCATTATATATATTCAAGTTATTGTGAGCACAAGTAGTGTAGCTACACATTAACAATACTCATAAATTAAAGAACGTATCTCAGAGTACAAAGATTTAGTATTCCTTTCAAACTGCAAAGTGTGTTTCCTCATATTTCTCCCTGCCCCAGACAGCTTTGTCCTGTTGACCCAAAAGGCTTAATTGCTGCATTCCTATGTTAAAAGCATAGCCATGGAAACAGCACATCTCTCTTTGTGAGACCACTATGCCTCAGTTTCCAGCAATGCAGGACAACTAACGAAGTGAGGACAGCTACCACACCAAGGAACCAAGAGAGTCTACAACTGTAGTCAAGAGAGTCCCATCCATTTTAGCCATAGGGGATTGAGCCCCCTCTCACTTAGAGGTGGAGTGGACATCACCATTCCAGAATCCTCAGGATTGGAGAATAAAATATGTACTAGAGTGGACTTACTGGTATTCTACTATAGAATTATTAGGAGTCTAGCAATGGAAGAAATTCTATCATTGACATGGGGACAGTGGCTACTGGAGGCACTGAAGTCAGAGGGAAAAAGAGTTGTAATATGGGAGCATTTTCAGGACTTGGAATTGTCCTGAATGACATTGCCAAGACAGATACAGGCCATTATGTATCCCGCTATAACCTACAGAGTGGAGTGGAAGAGAGTGTAAAGTACAATGTCAAGTATAATCCATGCTGTGTGGCAATGCTCCAAAATGTGTTGATCAATTGCAATGAATGTATCACACTAATGAAAGAATTTGTTAATGTGGGGAAACATGGGAGGTGTGGGGAGTGGGACACATGGGAATCCCTTATATTTTGTAAGGTAACATTTTATGTAATTTAAGTATCTTTTAAAAATAAACTTAAAAAATATATTTTAAAGGTTTATTTATTTTTCTCCCCTTCCCTTCCCCCCCCACCCCTGAGTTGTCTGCTCTCTGTGTCCATTTGCTGTGTGTTCTTCTGTGACCACTTCTATCCTTATCAGTGGCACCAGAATCTGTGTTTCTTTTTTTGTTGTTGCATCATCTTGTTGCGTCAGCTCTCCATGTGTGTGGCACCATTCTTGGGCAGGCTGCACTTTCTTTCACGCTGGAGCTCTCAATACGGGGTGCACTCCTTGTGCATGGGGCTCCCCTATGTGGGGGACACCCTGTGTGGCACAGCACTCCTTGCATGCATCAGCACTGTGCAAGGGGCCAGCTCCACACAGGTCAAGGAGGCCCGGGGTTTGAACCGTGGACCTCCCATGTAGTAGGCAGACAGCCTATCCATTGGGCAAGTCCGCTTCCCAAAAATATATATATATTTTAAAAGACAGCATGGTACTGGCACAAGGACAGATGTAGAGATGAATGGAATCATTTTGAGAGTGCAGAAATAAACCCTGACATCTATGACCAACTGGTTTTTGAAAGGGGTGCCAAGTCCACTCAATTGGGAAATAATTGTTTCTTCAACAAATGGTGCTGGGAAAACTGGATAGCCATATGGAAAAGAATGAAAGTGAACCCCTAACTCCCACCACATACTAAAATTAACTCAAAATAGATCAAGACCTAAATATAAGAATGAAAACTATAAAACTCCTACCAAAAATGTAGGGAAGTATCTTCAGGTCCTTATGTTCGGCACTGGTTTTTTAAATTTTATACCGAAAGCATGAACAACAAAGGGAAAAATAGAGAAATGGGACATCATCAAAAGTAAATTCTTTGTTTCAAGGACTTCATCATGAAAGCAAAATGAAAACCTACAGCATGGGAAAAAATATTTGGGAACTACATACCTGATACGGGTTTACTATTCAGACTGTATTAAGAAATCCTACTCAACAACAAAAAGACAAACAACTCAGGATGTGGAGAAATAGGAAGCTTAGTTCATTTTTGGTGGGAATGTAAAATCATGTAACCACTGTGGAAAAGTTCAGCAATTTCTCAGAAAGTTAAGTATAGAATTCCTATATGGTTCGGCAATCCTGTTTCTAGGTATATACTCAAAAGAATTGAAAGCAGGGACTTGAACAGATATTTGCATCCTGGTGTCTTTTGGCAAGTCACGTTTGCCAAAAGACAGATGTAACTGTACCCATCAACAGATGAATGGGCAAATAAAATGGGATACACAAACCATGGAAAAGTATTCAGCATGCAAAGGAATGAAGTCCTGACCCATGTGACAACATGGATGAACCTTGAAGGCATCATCTTGAGTGAAACAAGCCAAACAGAAAAGGATAAATGTTGTTTGATCTCACTGATATGACATAATTGGAATGTGCAAATTAATCACAGCAGAAACTAGAATACAGGTGGCCGGGGTATGGGTGGGGTATGACAATGGGGAGTTAATTCTTCATTAGTATAGACTTTCTGTTTGTGGTGATAGAAAAGTTTTGGTAATGGATGGTGATGATGTTACACCAAAATTGTGAATATAATTAACAACACTGACTTGTATGTTGGAAGGTGGTTAAAGGGGGAAATTTTAGGTTGTCTCCCTATTTTACCAAAGTAAAGAAATTTTAAAACCATAAAACTATACAACATAGTGAACGTTAATGTAAACAATGGACTAGAGTAACAGTACAATTATAATAATCTTTCATCAAGTGTAACAAAGGCACCACACTAATGCAGTGTTAAGAGGGAAAACTGTGGTGTGAGAGGTGGGTATATGGGAACTCTGTGTTTCTTCTGTGATATTTCTGTAATCCTACAACTTCTCTAATAAAAAACAAAACAAAACCCAGAGTAAAACTCCAACTTTTCCACTTGCATACTCAGATCCACCAATTTTAATATTTTCCCACAATTACTGTATCATTTTATCTATCTATCCATCTATCTATCCATCTATCTATCTATTTTCTAAACATTGGAGAGTCAACTGTATTCAATGTGCTCCTTGAACAAAATGCAAAAGAGGAGAGTTTTATATTCATTTTTGGGAGCCCTGATTTGGAGTCAGGAATTGGACAATGACAGATTCAGCTGTGAGCCGAATGAGGAGTGGACCCTGGCAGTGGGCAGTCAAGAGGCACATCAAGAGACCAGCCATTGGCAGCAGTGGCAAAACCAGCCAAGAGAAGTTGAAGAATGAGACCGTCATTCAAGCTGAGAAACCCATAGTAGGAGATGTCAATAATAAGAGATAATAACGGAGGGGGGAAGGGGTTTATTGCTAAGAAAAATAAAAATAAAACAAAATATGATGCAATGAAGTACTGAAACCATTCTCAAAAAGAGAGAGAGAAAGATCCTGGCGATAGAGAAACAGAACAGAGCGAATGCATCTATAATAATTACTATGATCACAGTGACATCACCTCAGGAGCACCAAAAGAGGAGAAAGCAGAAATGTAAAAGAAAAAGACACACTCTAAGGTCAAAGCCAAGAGGGAAACTTCCCCTGCAGATCTTCCCATTGACCTGAATGAACCAAAATGGTCTCTGTGCAAGAGGTCCCATTTCTCTTGCCTGAGATATAATCATAAGCCAAAGGGCAAGAGGTGCTGTCTCAAATGTAGAAGGGAGAAAACAAAACAAACAAAAAACAATACAGGAAGCACTGGAGATATCCAAATAAGAGCTTCTAACAGGTAGTCTGGGGGATGTGATGGGGAAAAATCAGTGTATTGGGAAGTGGACTTGGCCCAATGGATGGGGCATCTGCCTACCACATGGGAGGTCCACGGTTCAAACCCCAGGCCTCCTTGATCCATGTGGAGATGGCCCATGCACAGTGCTGATGCACGCAAGGAGTGCCAT
This sequence comes from Dasypus novemcinctus, assembly GCF_030445035.2. Classification (NCBI taxonomy): domain Eukaryota; kingdom Metazoa; phylum Chordata; class Mammalia; order Cingulata; family Dasypodidae; genus Dasypus; species Dasypus novemcinctus. Next base: position 24,681,274 of record NC_080695.1, on the reverse strand, counting down.
GCCACACAGGGATGTCCCCCGCATGGGGGAGCCCTACACGCAAGAAGTGCACCCCATAAGGAGATCCTAAAGAAAGTGCAGCCTGCCCAAGAATGGTGCCGCACACACGGAGAGCTGACACAAGATGTTGCAACAAAAAGAAACACAGATTCCTGGTGTCGCTGATAAGGATAGAAGTGGTCATAGAAGAACACACAGCGAATGGACACAGAGGGCAGACAACTGGGGGGGATGGGAAAAAAACAAAAGAAAACAGTATGTTTACTACATTGTCACTTTGGTTGAGATGTAAGAATTGGAATATGTATATTTCAAAAGAATGTTAGAAAAGGAAACATTCCTTTGATAGGATAGCAGTGATTTTTTCTCTTTCATTTTCATTGTTATACAAATATGTATCACAAGAAAGTGGTCTGTGGCTCAACATTTTAGAAACTACAAATACATGTTTGATTTAAAAATATCCAAGTGATTTCTGATGTGTATGACTTGGAAGAAACATACCATATTAAAAAGTGGAAAGGAAAGATTTCACTTATGTTTCTAAAAAATATATTGGCAAACATATTATTAATAGAATATAATATTTTAATAAAAATCCTGTCATTGCTTTATGAATAATTTTCAAAATTTAGCCATATTGATAAAAATAAAGCCCAATGCAAATTTGTTTCTTGCTACCATAATGTATATTCATATAATTGTTCAGTAACAAGGATTTAAAGTTAGAAGATTATTTTTCAAAAGGTAAATGATTATATTTAATAACAAATATGTTATATTCTGCTCCAAACACCTCTTTTTAAAGCATGGAGTATATTTTATATTAAACCAGACAGAAATGGTTTAGTATTGTCAAAGCATGTTTTCCCATCACAGATCATAAGGCTGCAGTCTTTAATATAAGTTGTATAAATGTACATTTCCAAATGAATTTGCACTTGCTGTGTTGTCATGAGAAATGCAGCCAAATGCCATTGTGAAACCAAGGAGACTTTCCTTTTGTATGTGTGAGAGCTGGGCAGATGTGATGCTAAAGAATAAATGCAGTGTGGCGAGTTTGTTCCTCTCACAGAGATTTATTTATTTTCTGTTTTCTTTTTTCCTTTATTCATTTATTTTTGGGGTGGTACACTTAATTTTGACATAAGTAATTTTAAGAATTCTGCAATTTCTATAAAGCCTTAAGCAAAGTCTGTTATCCTTACCTCAGGTTAATAATAAAGTAGAAGTTACCTAATGGACAAAAAATAAATATGTGTCAAAAAGAATATTTCTTTAGACTAGGGGTGAGAAATTTACAGCCCATAGACAAAATCTGCCCAACCTGATTTTGAATGGTGTGTGAGCTAAGAGTGCTCTTTATATTTGTAAATGATTTTAAAAATCTAAGGAAGAATATTTTGTGACACCTAGAAATTATATTCAATGCAAATTTTATCCATAAATAAAAGTTTTTTGGAACATAGCTATGCTTATTGGCTTTTTATACATTCTCTGACTCCTTTTGTACAATGGCAGAGTTGAATACTTGCAACTGAGTCCACGCAACCCCAAAAAAGAAAAAGATTATGTTTTAAACTAACTCACTCCTGTGGGACGTTTTGTTTGGACCCGGTCAGTGAGGCATGAGCCAGTTTGGGTCTCCACCCTCTTGTTGGGTTTGACGCAGACACAGGAAAAGGGAGGTGTCCTGTTTAATTCTGCCATGGAAGGAAAGGACTGCAGGAAAACAGAAGCCCCCAGAGGCTCGAAGAGCTGCGACCCAGAAGAGACAACCCTATTGTTACCGGATTTTGATTACTTTCTTGACTATGCTGCAGAAATGAATTTCAAGAGCACGTCGGGTGAGTTAGGCCATTAATTTATTCAGGTAGGGAGGGACAAGGAATGGGAGAAGATAACAGATCAGGGGTCCCAGGTAGAAAGGAAGGGACTGAAATGTGGTAAGGAGGGCTGATTTACAGACTACAATTCCCCATTTTAGGTTACAAATCCCCAGGTTTACTTACTTGGCCACATGACAGAAGAAAAATGGCAAGAGCGGTGCACAGATGGCAGAACAGGGGTCCACAGGTGAGAGAGCAGGTGAGAGAGCGAGCTCGGGCCCTGGGGCCTGCCTTTGTGAACTGTGGATTATCCCACCCCTTTGCAAATGGCTGGGGAGGAGTTCTAGCTGTTTAGCATTTTGATTGCTTATTCCTCTCATCAGTGTCCCAGGAGGGCCCAATGATAAAGTCCTTGGCAAATATCCAGAGCTTCTCCTGATTTCTGAAAGAATTCTTCTGAGTGGCACAATCTTGGAGAGGGTCATCCAGCAGCCATCTTGGGGTTATTGATGTCCATGTGAACTTCTTGCCAGGTTCCAGAGCCATCTATTCATTCCCTATCTTAGTAGCCAGCTTCACTATATCTGGTTGCTCACAGCTGAGCTCCAAGAGACAGTAGTTTTGGAAGGAGAAGGCAGAACCTCCTCAGAGGTCAGCAGCCATCTTGCTTCACCATGTGGCAATAATGCCAGATCAACAGGAGCTGACTTTGGTGAGAAAGCCTCTCTGCCGATGCCTTAAATGGGCATTACATGGCCTTGGAACTGTAAGCTTTTACCCCCCAATAAATCCCTGTTATAAAAGCCAACAGATTTCTGGTACTTTGCATCAACATTCCTTGGGCAAACTAAAACAAGGGGCTATTTGGTAGAGAAAGACAAATTATAGTTGATCATACATTAAAATTTGAATGTTTTTTGTATCTACTAGGTACAAATAGGTACTTGCTTTACAGCAAAACTTCTGATGAGGGCTCAGGTAGCGGGGGTGGGGAGTGCAGCAGGGACTGGGGCAGTGTGGGAGACTGCTTAAGGATCATCTCCCCACAGAGCAAACCTGCCCTCCAGGGCAAAGCTGCCCAATGGCCACCCTCTCTCCCAGAATTCCCCCCTTCAGTGACAGATTCCCCAAATGGACACAGCAGCTCCAGCCAAAAAAGGGGACCTGTATTTCTTACTGCAGTGGTCCCTCTAGATCTTGGCCAAATGGACCTGAACCATCAGCACCCAGGACTCCCCAGTCCCTGATTCCATGGCCTTCCTGCCTTGTCCACATCCCTACTCTCCAGGACCCTCCCAGATCCCCACCCGGGCCCCTCACTCCCTCTCCCCATGCCCCACCTGCTCCCTCCATCCCCCCTTTGCTCCCCATTGCTGCTTCTCTCTGCCTGGCTCTGTCTCCCTGCTTCCCTGTCTCTTTCTCTCCCACCTCCCTCTCTCTCTTCCCCCCAATTTCTTTGCTGTTGTTTCTCACAACTCTAGCTGTTCCTCTATATTTCCGTCTCTTTCTGATTCTCTCTCCCTACTGCTTGCTCTGGATCCTTCTCCTGAATTGTCATGACCTCTTCATGTCTGCCTCCATTCCTCTCCTTTTCCTCTGTCTTTTTTTAAAATTACTGTAATAGATACAGTTAATACATATTCTTTTTCTTAAAGATTTATTTTTTAAATTATTTATCTCCCCTTCCCCCCACGCCCATCTGTCTTCTCTGTGTCCATTTGCTGTGTGTTCTTCTGCGACCACTTCTCTCTCTGTTCAGCTCTGGATCTCTGCTTGTGTGTGTGCTGCGTGTGTCTCCTTTCCTCTCTCCCAAGCTATTCCTTCTCTTTGGCTCTCTCTTTCTCTTCCCAACTCTCTCCTTGACTCTCTCTGGTGTTCTCTCACCCTTCCTTCCTTTCTCTTTCCCCCTTTGGTACATCTTTGTTTCTTTCTCCCTCATCTCAATATCCATGGATTTTTCTTCTCCATCTTTGTCTCTCTCTCTGCCTCTCCCTGGCTCACTCCCTAAGGCCCTCTGGTCCTGCCCAGTCCAGAAGTGAGGGGCACCATGTATCCCAGCCCTTGGCCAAGGCCCTGCTCACAGCAGAGGCAGCTCCAGATGTCTGCTCCTGCCTAGTTACGGACCCCCTGCTGTTGGCAGCCTCTCCTGGAGCAGCCTATGGATATCCAGGCCTAGATGCCTTGGTGTCTCACCTGGGAACCCAGGTTGCTGGCAAATGGGACCTCCCACAACTGGCAGGAGGGAAGGCCCTGTGGGTTCCCAGGGCTGCTGGGACAGAATGCAATGGATCGTAGTACTTGGAGGGGAGCCAGACTTTTCCGCCCAGCTCACTCCCCATGGGAGGGGGTCACCACCACTGACTTTTGCTCTGTCCATCCCTGAAAAAGGAAATTGTAGGCAGATTGTGGGAGCTTGTGGGACTTGACAAGAAAACTCTGCTTCCAGCTCAGCTTCTGTCAGAGCCCCTCTGAACTGCTGCTACAGGGGGCAGCTGGCACAGCGCTGCAGGGCACTAACAAGGGCCTGGACCACTGCGGTGTCTCCTCACTGGTTTCTTTTGGCCACTTCTGGCCCCTCACACATTCCCCATCACAGAAATTGGCCCTCCACAGAGTCAGATACCTGTCTGTCTGTCGTATCATCTGGCACACTGTAACTGGCGGTCAGTGGGGCTCAGTGACTATTGACTGAAAGAGTTCACACCACCACCTCCCAGAGCAGGACAGGGATGTTTCCTCCACTCAGGAAGCTTCCCTGGGGCCCTCCCAGCCAGTAATGCCCCAGAGGGGAACCTTGCTTCTGTGTCATCACCTTGCTGTTGGCTTTTTTCCTAGTAAGGAAATGTTAACCCCCCTTGGGGGTGCAGTGCCTGGGGGGTGGTTGTTAGTCCTCCAGGAAGCAGACACTGGACAGGGGGTAGAATAATAGCAAGAGGTTTATTGGGAAAACACCTAGGAGATGAAGGAGGGCGAAAGCAGGATGGGGCAGGGAAAGCTTTCAGAACTTAAGGCAGCTCTGACACCTTTTCTAACTTGCTAACGGCCTCAGCCTGCTGACCACTGCTGAGGGTCCTCTTCAAGGGTCAATATAATTGTCCTGTAAGGCAAAAGGGCCCTGGTTATTTCAATCTGATCTCATTTTTCCTTCATACATTTTGTCTTCTGCACTATGACTGCAACCCCTGGATGAATACTTCAGTGTGTTCTGCAGCTGTGGGTCGTATGCAATGCAACAACCTTGACCACATCTCAGATGGAGGCTCAGAATTTCACTGTGTGCACATTCTCTTTTTTTATCTGGTAGGGTTTGAATTTTAATATAAAACAGACTCAAGGAAATGGGGATTGCGAGTCTCTGGGCCCAGACTCTGTCTAGCCATAGGTTAGTGTAAAGTAATGTAATGTAATGAAGGCTGTGTGCAAATGTTTTCATTTCAACTACGAGAAGGGTGAAGGTCCAACATGGGCCAGATATTCTGGAAGATGCTCTCTTCATGTACTTTATCTTCTCATCTGTAAAACTGGCCTTGTTATCCCTGTCTCAAACATGACAAAATCGAGGCTCAGAATAGACCCCCCGGGAGGGTTGGTATTAGGAGCTGAGGCACAGGAGCACAGGCAAAGACTCAGGCTCCAGCATGGTATGTTTGTGGATGTGAACTGTGAGTTGGGTGGGATCCCAGACGCTGCAGGGGACGTGGTGATGGAGGTTCAGCTGGGGGCTGTGAATGCCCCACGGACAGTCTCACTCATTCTGGAGGCCCACACAGTGCTCCTGTGAACCAGGTCTAGCCTTCACTTTGTTTCATTGGGGTGTAGGAGAGTCAGGCAATCATAATTTCCTGATACAACCAAATTAAATTTCCCACCCCCTACCTGGGATTCTGTCATGCAGATCCAGAACCTTCATAATTCCAAAGGAAAAATATCATCTACATTTCAAATTATGGAGTAGGACATTATGGCAACAAGGACATTTTGATCAAGGTCATTCCCTCTTGTGCCATCTCAACACCCTTGCTAGCAGCTCTGCCTGGACCTCACATTTGCTGTCAAACTGCAGGCTTAAGGTGCTGCCCCAACAGGAATGACCTTCCAGGTTCATCTATTTGAATGTAAATAAAAACATCCTTTTCGCACCAGTTTAACTCTTCCTCCTCTTCAAAATCCTCCTGATTATTTTAGAGGCCCTTCCCATCTCCCTCTTTTGCACTCCAGGGCCCTCCACTGGTGCTTCCATTATGGGCAATCACGTGTTCTGTGCCATGCCATGGCAGTGCCACTCTCCTCTGGGGTATCTTAGGCTCTTAGAGTTAGGGGTGTCTTAGCCCTAACAGCCGGGCACAGGCTGTGGCTCTGAACACAGTGGCAGAACTGATATTTCTGGCTGTCTATAATCAACCTTCTTCTTTGTCTCCAAGGGACAGCTCCTGTGGGGAGATGATGCAGCCCATCATGTGTCCTAACCACTTGAGGAGGGTTACAGTGTCCTCAGCCAGGGTGACCCTTGCATTGGAAAGCCCAAGTAGCAACTGTGACCTTTGCTGTAAAGAATTCATACTGTTCAAATCCTCTTACCGAATGGTGGAGGGTATGCTGGTGGGGGAGGTCCTCTGAGAGGCCCCCAGGATGGAGGAGGTGGCTGGCATCTCAGCACTGGTGGTGGGGGACGTCCCATGCGGTAGTACATGGAGGGTGGTCCTGGGAAAGGAGGGGGCCCCCTTGCAGCCATATTAACCTGCAGAGGAGAAGGATGTGAAGGTTGGAGATACTCTCACGTGACAGATGAAACACTGATAGCAACAGAAGCTGAAACCCAGTGAAGCAGGTCAGCGCCTGGCACCTTCCCCTCGGCCAGGTTTCCAGAGGGCATCAGTGCCGGGAAACTGGACCCCCCTCATTCATCCCATCGACAGCTTAGAGGCAGGGGCTTTTGGGTGCCAGGGGAGAGAGGGACCTGTCCCAAAACATTAGCAGAGGTCATTCTAAACTCAGGAAAAAGCACAATCCAGGCCGACACGTGTCTATTTCCAGAGTCCTTCAGCAACACCACAGAAGCTCACTCTTTGCATGTTGGAAACAGAAGGAATGAGAGGGGATGAGAGGTCCATTCTCTCCGCAAGGAATGGAAGCTACTCTTCAGATCCTTCCACAGGCCTCTCCCATCTCCCCTCCGATTCTAGAACTCTTGCTCTAATAATGATTGAAATGACAGATGATCAACTCTGTGATTATACCAAATAACATTGACTGTACACTTTGGTTGGGTTTGTGCTTTATTAATATGTATCAATAAAATTGATTTGTTTAAAAAAGAAAGTTAAACCTGACCATCCTGCTCTAAATGAAAGGGAACAGGGTCTCCGAGAGGCAGAGGCAGAGCTGTGTCAACGCCCGGTCTGCCTGCCGGCCTCTGCTCACCGCCTCTGCCTGCCCCCCTGGCAGAGGGGGCTTCTCTCTCCAGAGCAGCTGCCCAGGGCCACAGAGCCCTCCGGGGAGGTCATATTCCTGGAGTCCTGCAGGGGACCTGGGTCAGTGTTTTCAGACAGAAACATTACCCATGAAAGTTAGAGCTGCTCAGCTATAATATTTATCTAAATTCACAGGGAATCCTGTATGTTAAGTACATTATGAGATGCAGATGCATTTCATCCTATGGAAAAGTGAGGTGGGAAGTGCCCATAACAGAACTAAGTGTACTTTGACTTCAAGGCTGACAAATCTTGTGAGGCACGTTCAGAGGAATGACCAGCTCTACCAGCTGCACAGGCCACACGAGAACCCCCCACCATGTGAACGTCCCAGAAGGCCTTTGCTGGCAAAGCGCCCTCCAGGTCGTAGCTGCCTTTCATGTCTCACTATTTCACTCCTACTCGACATTTCTACCAATTATGTAATGTGTGATAATTCAGATAATTTTTACCAAGGGTGTAAGTGGAGGGATTCTGCAATAGTACATTTCCAAACACAGATGGGGCAATGATAAATTATGGAATTTCAATGGACTCCCTGTGTCTCAGTGCACTCAAAATTGCCTGAAGCATACAATGTAAGAGGGAAGGGGGACTTTTCATGTTTTCTCAGTAATGAGGATGACAGCACAGGTTCTAAACAGGTAATCAGCTAATCCAAGATGAGAGAAGGTATAAATAACAAGAAGGAAAACACATTTCAGGGGGAGCACGTATGGTTCAGTGGCTGAGCACCACCTTCTCATGTATGAGGTCCCAGATTCAATTCCTGCGACCTCCTTAAAATAAAAAAAAGCACATTTCAGTAATCCAGTGATAAAATTAAATAAAGCCCTGGGGCCCCTGGGGCCCCTGAGAACCAAAAGACTTGTGCTCTCCTGCCTCTTTGAATTCCCTTGAGCTTCCTCTTAATATCTTTTGAAACAGGAAATCCCTACTAAGCTAACTCACCTAGAGAGCAAACCAAGCTCCTAGTTCCCTTTATTTGGCCCAATACAAAACAAAGCCCATCTGCTCCAAACCAGCCTGTAGAGGAAGGCAAACCCTCATCCAATCAATAGGAACCAAGTAAGTTTCCTTTTTACATCTATTAAAATCATGTGTTATCCCTAGAAACCTGATACTACCTCCATTCTTGGAAGTGATCTGGCTTCTTTTGCTGTATCAAAACTTTGTGGTGTCCCTAAGACAATTCTGTAGGCTGCAAACTCCGTGTAGAATTGTCTTTGGACACCAGCAAGTCAAGGAGCTCCATAACAAATCAAAAACTGCCCTGTGGTGGTCGTGAGCTAAGTACCCCCAGGAAAGACACGTTCTTAAACTTAATCCAACTCTGTGGGTGTGAACCCATTGTAAGTAGGACCTTTGGATAAGGTTATTTCAGTTAAGGGGTGGCCCACCTCAGAGAGTATGGGTCTCAATCCTATTACTGGAGTCCTATATATAAAACAGAATGAAATTCAGACAGACAGAAAGACACAAAGGAGTGGCCAGAAGCTGAAGTCAACAGAACTAGGAAGAGATGGCTTAAGAGGTCTGGAGAGGCAGTCTCATGCATTGCCATGTGACAGAAAAGCCAAGACGAAGGATGTCTCTGGGAAGTAAGCACCACCTTGATGACACCTTCATTTGGACTTGTAGCCTCAAAACCAGGAGCCAATGAATTCCCATTGCTGAAGTCAGTCTATTGCAGGTATTCACTTTGGCAACCAGAAAACTAAAACATGGACCAGGAAAAGTAAAGTAGTGGAGAGAAGGGTCTCTCTCCTCCTGTTCCTCCCAGAAAGAGCAGCATACACGCCCTGCAGCCTCAGCCCTAAGGACTTACAGCTTCTCCAGGTGCTGCCAAAGGTGGTCTGCTGGGACTGGCGCTGCCCTCAGGCCTCGGCAGAGGAGTTTGCTATTTGAAAAGGAAATGAGACAGCAGAGGGATCAGTAACCACACCAACCTGAGGCCAGAGAGGATTTGTACTAAGCTATCAAAGTTTCCTGAAGTAGCTGCTTACCACTGAAAGTGAGGCAGCACTTACCTTGCCCTCTTCTGTCTCCCCAGCAGGGAATGAGCTTCTGGAGCCATTGCTCCACAGGGGAGCTGCACCAGGTCCTGGATCTAGGAAGGCAGGAGAACTGCTGTGGGTTTCTTCAGATTTGCACATTGGGTGGGGAAGAATAGCAAACCCTCCACCACCTTCCTCCATCTCTAGCTCTTTAACCCACTTGGAGCCCTCACCAGAAGCACAGAGTTACCCAGATGCCCAGATAATCCTGAGGAAGGAGGGGGTACCCCCTAACCCTTGAGGAGGACATGATGGGGCTCTGGCTGCAGGCCCAGGTGTTTTTTTAGTGAGTCAAGCAATTGTGGACAGGTCAGGGCCCAGACTAGCATGAAAACCAGGGGTCTCCCAAGAGACACAGGGGAAGTCAAAGTCCAGATCAAGAGTAGAAATCAGAAGAAGAGCCTTGGACGGGAAAAATGTCAACAAACCCTACACATTAAGAGCACAGCTCCTGCCCTTCAAGCCCCAACATTTACATCTCGGTAATGAGGAAAAGAAAGAACTAAGGAGTATTAATCATGAAGTGTGAGGCTTACATTCATTAGGGTAGAGGAGCAAAATTTCCTGGAAGTGTATAGAGCATTGTAATTATCAATAAAAAGTTTAAATGAACAAAAAAATGTGATCACTAACAGTAATAAATATAAGTTTGATATCTTAAAGAAGCTGTTGTAGTAGACTACATATTCACTAAGACAAATCAAGAAAATTGCTTCTCCAGTTAAGTCATAGATGCCACGTTCTAAGATGTTTGGTGTGATTTTTCTCAAAAGAAGTTTACTACAAGGGAGGAACTGGGTACCAAACCAAAAACTTTCTGGTGACATCTCTTCAGTCAAGAATAACCCCAAGGATGGGGTAGAGGGTGTTTGCTGACATATGAGGGACATGAGCTGCCTCCATTTACAGGGGGTAGACCCAAGAAACCACTGTGGCTGGGGGAGCTGAGATGACAGCATCTGGTCACCCTGTGAAGGGACTCATTCTCTTTGGCAAGGGTGTGGGATTGTTTTCAGGCTGCACAAGGACTGCCCACCAGAGCCAAAAGCATTTTATGTGGACTTTGCAGCAGGAATTATTTTAGAGCTTGTGACAGTTTGAAGCTTTTGGTGGATCCCAAAAATAACCATCTTGTTAGAGCTAATCCATTGTAATCCATGTAAAACGATTGTACATGGGAAGTCTTCATTAAATGTCTCTTGTTAAGGGCCTCTAATTAGGTTGCATGACCCAGGGTGGGTATTAATCCTCTTTCGGTAAATCTTTTATAAATGGAGAACTAAATGCAGCAGAAACAGAGAAGAAAGCTGGAGAGACAAGAGAAATCCTGAGAGGCTGAGGGAAAGGTCCCAGAGGCTGGAGTCAGAAGAGACCAGAGGACTGGAGAGAGGCCCCCTGAGAAGGTGAAAGAGAGAGGAGTGGTGAGCCTGATCACCCACAGCTGCCATCGGAGAGAAGATAAGTCTGGAGGAGAACCAAGAGACAATGGAGCCACCATTATGTCCTGCCATGTGCCTGAGCACCCACAGCGGCAACCTGGTGAGAAGACAGCTCTTAAGGAGGCCTTGATTTGGGCACTTGCACAACCTCAGAACTGGAAGCTGTTAAGCTACTAAATTCCCATTGTAAAAGCCAACCCATTTCCAGGAAACTGCTCCCAGCAGCTTTAGGCAAACTGAAAGATGACTCTTCACAGGGTGCTGCCTACCTCTTGGTGGAGGGTGGTGCATATCAGGCCTTCGCAGCAGCCATGTCGTAATGCCACCCTCCTCTTGGGGCTTCCTATTTTGGGCGAATTCCAGTCTTGAATATAGAAAGAGAACAGAATTGAATAAAAGTGAGAAAATCACACACTTTAGTAGCTACCAAACAACTTGGAATTAAAAACTTGAAAACACTCTTAAAAAAGTGGACATCAAAATATCATATTTCTAAGTATGACTTTTTCAAAGAACATGATGTGGACAGAACTAGTCTCAAATATTTAAAACATGTATAGATAGTTAGATGATAGATAGATAGATAGATAGATAGATAGATAGATAGATAGATAGATAGACAGACATTAGAGAAAGACAAATGGATAGAAAGAATGATATGGAAAATGTTAAAATTGGTGGATCTAAGTATCTGGGGCAGGGCATAATGGAGTTCTATGAATGGATTTGCTATTCTTTCTGTAATCATTCAAATAAGTTTGAAATTATTTCAAAGTAAAAAAAAAATTTTTTTAAGCACATACTTATATTTCAAATAGTCAGTCTCTCTGGTCTGTTCAACCAATTCTCTCTCCAAAGTAAGAACTTTTATCTGTAGATTAAAAAATATATCCACTTTCAGTTGCAGTAGATGGTACACAGTAGAAAGGAAAGGAAGAAACAGCTTACCCAGTTTTCATGAGCTTTCTTCTCATGACAAGCGATCTGAAAAAGACAACAAATAAAGAATAAGTGTTTAGGGATCCTCAAGGCCATTATAATCATCTGCATGGGGTGCTGAAGAATCTCAGGCATCCGGCTCTATCAGTTGTTACCTGTTCTCTGAATGAGCACTCTGCTGCCTGCAGCTTCTCTTCCATTGCCTTAATGTTTTGCCTGTGAGTGACAAGAGCTCACATTAGAAAAAAGCACAATATTGGTGACAAATTTAAGGGATCTGCTCTGTTCCCATCACCCTAAAAACTGCCCCTTGGAGGCATTATCCATACATGTGAAAGCTCATGGCACATGATTAGAAGGACACAGCAGGATAAAAGCATTACCGCATAGTCCCTCACTTGTTCTCTACAGCCTTGGAAGGTTCTGAGTGATGTGCTTTAATGTTGTTAGCCAGTCTCAGGATTTCCCTGATTATTCCTGCTGAGAATATCTTTCATCATAGCTTGATTCTTCCTTTACTTATGTTCTTAGCACATTGCCCAGGGCTGCAGGAACCGGAGCTCTCAAATGGCACAGTCATGTTTAGGGACTGTGACTCATCCTACACCAAACTACTTTCCCAAGGAGTTCCATCATTGACACCACCCCAGAAATGTTAGCATGAGTCAAGGTTCTGTACATTCTGACAAACAAGAAGGATTGGGAAAGTTTTGAAAACGTCATACTTTCCTTCCTTTGTAAGCTTTTTTTTCCTTGTGTGAATTTTCTAGGTCTTCTGACCATTTATCTCTGGTTCTGTGCTATTTTTCTCTAAATGGTGTACCAGAGGACTAAAACAAAAACTTCCCACAGGGTTTCTCATATCCCATGGTGTTTGGTGGGGTAACTCACTTGTAGCTCTGGATTTCCTTTGTGGCCATGTTTGCCTTCCCCTCTACCTCTGACAGCTGTGCCTGCCTTTCTTCCTGCTCACGGGCCTTCAGTTTGAGCATCCTAAGGTGGCACAGAAATACACACCACATCCAGTCACTCATGAAAAATGTTCGCTGTTGAGAACACAGTCCACACAGAGGTAGAGAGGCTTCTGGGACCTGAGGCAGCTTCACAGACGGGTGCAGGGGGTGTGCTTGGGAGGGGACTGCAGGGAAGGAACTGGGAGAGGCCACCAGAGACCCATGGAAGGGAGGGACTCTGCCCTGTGCAGGGGGCTGCATCGGCCCTGCAGGGAGTGGCATGTCCTCTCTAGACTGAGCCTGGAATAACATGGATGATGCAGAGTCTAGAAAATTCACCTCAGTAGCTCCAGCGAGGATAGATATGATATTGCGATGGGCACAGAAGGGCAGGAAACTTGAATTAAGGAGAGTAGTTAGGAGACTGGGGGGGGAAAGGGTATATGGGCCAGAGCTAGGGAGGGGGCTTTGGAGGGAGACTAGGGCAACAAACAGGGGCCTGAATGGATGTTGGAATTGCTGAATCCCTGTCAGGAAGAAAACAATAGATATTTATGGAACCATAGGGCCACTGTAGGGAGAGATTCATTCTTTAAAAAACAAGAAATGAAATCAGAAACATTTCTCTAAAGAAGATCTGGGGAGCACAGAATGAAGGAAATAGTGGAAATAGTGGAAATAGCGAGTGGTGTGGTTTTAGGGTTTGATGGCACAAGAGAGTAGTGGCTCTAACAATGAAAAATAACTAAATTGCATTAGCTCAAACAAAACAGATCTTCTCAGAGTACCACATACTTGGAGAATAAAGTACAAGTGCAGTCACAAATGAAAATCGCCACAGAAAGTCCGTTTTCAGAGAAATTATTTTTATAGAGGAAGAACACAAAATGCACTGCAAGTGTTTTTTAGTTTTTTAAATTTTGTTTTGGTTTTGTGTATTTTTCAAAGTAACCTAATTCTAAATTGGAGAGGCACATTTACGAAGAGTAATGGATTACTCAAGTCTAACTCTCCAAGAGGATACCCCTCACCAAACCACTCTACAGCATTTGGTTGGAATATTAGCCTTATTTTATACCCAAAACAAATGACACTTTTGATAGTTAAGATTCCTTAAAGACATCAAAGATTTTATTCTACTGGAACACATGCCCTACAAAATACTCAAGATTTGCAAGAGCTTCTAGAACAAGTGGAAGAGAAGATCTGAATCCAGTAACTTGGTCAAAGAGAAAGCAAGGATCAAGGAAGTGCTGGAGAACAAAGGAAAAGGATCATGAAAAAGACAGAAGTGGCTGAGCAGCAGTAACTGGAGGTAACAGTACCCCTTCTGCCCTCCCAGATAAAACACAGGCAAGAATCTCTGACAACCATTTTGAATGCAAAGAAAAATACAGATTGTGGAAATCAAGGCAGTAAGAACAGAGCTAACTCTGTAGTGACTGAAAGTGACAAACATATGCTGGGAACTATTCTAGAATATTACAGGTATCTGCTTGGGCGCACACGTTCATTCCCACAGCATTATCCTAACCATGACAAGGAACATCTTACTCTTCGGCAGCCATCCTTTGCTTCTCCAAGATTTCATCAAAAATCTCTATTTTCAGCTTTAGGCTTTTACATTCCTCTTCTTTTGCAGCGTTTGCAGCCCTCAGTAAAGAACAATCATCTTCCAATTTCTTTTTGTATTCTGTAAAGTAGAACACCTTTGTCCAATCTGTGTGAGCATGTAGGCCTGAGAGCTTGGGCTGATGGGCAGCAGGAAGTACACCGCCACAGCAAGAAGCCACTCTTTACCTGTCTAGGGCAAAACCTTTTCCTCAAACGGGGAGATTTCTTTCCAACAAACTTACCCTGCAGTTTACAGACAGCGGGCATCAAGTCACTCAGCTGAAATTTAAAAGGTTTCAGAGCATCCTCAGCTGCTGATACGGAAGTATTTTCCTGCAAATTCCAAACAGAAATACAGTTAAAAGTGAGGGATAATAAGAGCTCCCAGGCAGCACATAGGAAACTATGAAAAGATTTATACCCTGGAGACATCTATCATCTGGTGCATTTCAATTTTCCTTCTTGGGTTGATGTCACCTAAAAAAACAGAAGAGTTAAGTTGCTTTGTAATCCTTTGCTTGCTAACTTTACCTTGATCCTAGAGTTTTACAAGGAAGTAAACACTTCATTAGGTTCAAACATTCAGAGAAAACCACAATTAGTAGCAGAATTAAGAGTAATTGACTTTTTATATTTAGGTAATATACACCAAATTTACCCTTTTCAAGTAACCTTTCAGTGGATTCTAGTCTATTCATAAAATAAAAATTTGTGCAATCCTTACCACTATCCAATTCCAGAACATTTCCATCAGTCCCAAAGGAAAACCTGTACCTATTAATAGTCACTCCCCACTTACCCAAACCTCGGACTCCTAATCCCTGGCAACCACTCATCTCATTTCCTTCTCTATGGATTTGCTTATTCTGGACATTCCATATAAACAGAATCATATGTGTGTTGTCTAGCTTGAAAAACAGTTTTCAAAGTTTATCCATGTTGTAGCATGTATCTGTACTTCATTTTTTATTGCTAAATAACATTCCATTGTTCTGATACGCCATATTTTATCTATGGATCATGGTCATTTAGTTTGTTTTCATTTTTTGGCTCCTGTAAATAATGGAGCTCCGAATATTTGAGGGCACGTTTAGGCATGGACTTACATTTCTGTATGTCTTGAATATAAACTAGAAGTGAAACTTCTGGGTCATCAGGTAAAGCTGTTTCACTTTTTGAGTGACTGTGATACTGTTTTTTCCAAGGGGCTGCACTATTGTACATTTCCAACTTTGATGAACAGGATCAGAATTTCTCCCCATCCTGGCCACACTTGTCATTGTCTGTCTTTTAAATCATAGGCATCCTACTGGGTGTGAAGTGGTATCTCAGCGTTTTCCTTAAAGTAATACTGTAATTAGGATATCCTCCCCATGCAATACAGTCCACCGACTAGAAGTGTACAATTCAGGGAAATGACAAGTGAGGGTTTTTTGTGTGCCCCTGCTCTGACAAGCCCGGCACCCGCCTGGCCAGACATACACACACTCATGGACACAGGTCCAGGGCTGGGAGCCCACATGCCAGTACTTGAGAGAAGATGCAAGTGGCCAAAAGGGCATTTGAGTACTTAAATAAGGGGAAAGTGGTCTGGCCCCGCTGAGGTTGATCTTACCTGCCAGTTCTCCACTCATGTCCTCAGACATACAGTCAGAGACACAGTTCAGCTGAGCAGTGCAATCAGTCAAAGCCTGGGAAAAGAAAAAGTCAGAAAAAGCCTCTCAATTTTAGTTAAGCAAATTTCCACCTTTATTAATGTGGAGAACTTATGGCAATATTATTATCTGTTTCACACAAAGCTTCTTCAAACTCTTTCGGTGTTTTCTAAGTCTTTGATTTGTTCCTGAAATCAGACTGCTCTCTTATCTGGCATTCAAATTCTTGCTGTACTGAAAACAAAAAGGAATGCATTAGAGGGAGCAGCTGTGGGCTCAAGCCACTGAGCACCTGCTTCCCACATGGGCGGTGCCAGCGCCACCTAAAAACACAAACAAGCTCTCAAAAAATACACCTCAGGGAAGCCAGTGTGGCTCACTGGTTGAGCACCAGCTGCCCACATATGAGATCCCAGGTTTAATCCCCATGCCCAGTACCTAAAATAAAAGCACTAGATAAGTCAGGATTTGGGGCCACAGGACTGAGGTAGGGAAGGAGGATGCCAGTTCCCCTCATTGATTAGTCTTTCTTTCTTTTTTTTTTTTTAAGATTTATTTATTTTTATTTAATTCCCCTCCCCTGGTTGTCTGTTTTCTGTGTCTTTTTGCTGCGTCTTGTTTCTTTTTCCACTTCTGTTGTCATCAGCGGCACGGGAAGTGTGGGCGGCGCCATTCCTCGGCAGGCTGCTCCCTCCTTTGCACTGGGCGGCTCTCCTTATGGGTGCACTACTTGCGCGTGGGGCTCCCCTACGCGGGGGACACCCCTGTGTAGCATGGCACTCCTTGCACGCATCAGCACTGCGCATGGGCCAGCTCCACACGGGGCAAGGAGGCCCGGGGCTTGAACCGCGGACCTCCCATGTGGTAGACGGACGCCCTAACCACTGGGCCAAAGTCCGTTTCCCATGATTAGTCTTTCTAACTCTAACCGTGGCCTTGATTAAAAGTAGGAGGCAAAGTGTCAAAACTTTAATGCTGGAATCAGGCCAGAATTGGGTGTTTGGAGTCCCAGAAATAGCTGTCAAGGAAGTTGATCCAGTGAGAGTTGAGAATATCTTGCAGAAAGCACTTTCACACCATATAAAAACAGTCCACAAGCAGGCAATTCATACATCTCACTTCCAGTGTGGATGGAAGGGCCTGGCTCAGTGTCTCCCAGGTTTGGAACCACAGGATGGAACCTCTCCTGGTCAGTGGGGCAGTAATTGCCCCGGTGAGGATCATCAAAGACCTGCTCAAGTCGAATCAGCTGCCATCACTCCCTGGGTGTCTTGGGTGAGAATCTGGTTGGTGTGTAGTAGGACAAAGCATGAACCTCCTGATGGTCATAAAAAATTATGCAGAGACAAGGAATGTGCACAGACACCATGGCCCTGGGGACACATTTCAACCTTTGCCAATAAGAAGAGAACCCTGCACTCTCCTGCCCTGACTTTCAAGCAGATTCGAGAAAGGACAGTCAAGAAGGTAGGGTTTTGGGTTGTCTCATTGCCCAGTCTCTAGAAGTGACTTTTCTTTACCTTCTCCTCTTGGGTCTTCAGATCAGCATTTTCCTTCCTTGCTTTGTCAAAAGCTTTCACCAGAGTAATGCCAGCTTCAAGAAGGGCATTTTTGACCTAAAGCAAAATATTCCCATTAAGGAATTAATTCCCAAGAACAAAATGATTTACCCAATTCCCACAAGACATCACATAACTTGAATTGTCTAAGACATGAAATATTTGTTCCTGAACAAAGCTAAGGTACTCAGTGAATCCTGAAGGAAGCGCAGGCAACCATACCTCAGCTATATCTGCAGCTGTCTTTGAAATAGAGTCTTTCAAGCTGGCTATAAGTTTTTCATTTTCTGAAATCTGCATGTAGGATAGAAACAAAACATATTAGGATTTCAAAAGAAACAACAGGCCATATGCTCAAAAGAACATCATAAGACATATCTCTTGAGCTACCCCTATAGCTCAAGTAAAATCAGTTGATCCAGTTTAAACCCTAGGAGAAAACTAAGCACAGAAATGAGAAATGAAGAAAATCCTGGAAGGCATAAATAATTGGTGACCTCTACAACCTTCCGAAGAGAGGGTGGGAGAATCTAGTGGATGACAAGGTGAACAGAAAGAGAGTGGGGAATCTTTCAAGTCAAACAGCTCTAATGAAAGCTTTTTCTTCATGGCAAAAAAACAAACCATCACTTTGAAAAGCCTCTGTTCTACATTAAGAGGGATGAGAACCCTCAAATTGGCATGAAATTCTGGGTCATCTCTCTCAGGCCCTCAGTTCTTCTACTTTTCAGGGACAGCATGCCAAATGATGAGAAAATTACCCATGGTTGTGAAAATCTATACTTCTTAAGTCCTAAAATACCAAAAGACTTCGGAATATTCCAGTTCAATGTTCAGAGGAAGGGTCAGCTTGCAGACTCCTCTCACCTTAGGTGACAGCACGGGAAAGTAGGGGGCTCTTTTCATCCCAGGTACAGAGACTCAAAAGCCAACTGATAGTAACACTGAGTCCTAAAACTCTTACCAAGTCCTGATAGTTGGCATTCTTAAGCCTCTCTTCCTGTAGGGATGATTGTGTCTGCCCAAGGATGTCAGTCAGTGTTTCATTTTTCTCTTCCAGGATTTTGAGGTTAACCTTGAAGACAGCACATCGAGATCAGTAATAATTAGTCACTCCTTTTACTTCTGCTTTTAGAACCTAATGCAGAAAAAAGGGATTTTTTACCTCAAGTATATTTATTCTGTTAGACAGACTATCATTGTTCGTCCTTTCTTTAATCCATTCTGTCAATTCACTGACCTGTACAGATATGCAATAAAAAAGTCAGAATTCAAAACTATTAATGATAGGATTTGCTAAATATGTCTCTAAGTGGGTGACTCCTCACAGACATAAAGAAAGCATTACTCTGTACTCATGATGCTGCTTTGCATTTGCAGTTTATAGAACATGATGAAGTAGAACTGGAACATGCAAGAAGAAAAAACCTGAATGACAAGAAGGTGGGAGAATTCAAGGAGAAGCCATAAGAAAAGAAAATGAAAAGGTAATTTTACCTTTTTTTCCCTACTGGATATTTTTTCTAGAATTTTACTGTTTTCCTCCATACAACTCTTGATTGTCAACATCACTTGCTGTACATTGGCTAAAAAGAGATAAAAATAATCTCTGAAATTATTAGGAAAATCCTATAAAATTGAATTACACAACGCATTAACAGATAAAACACATTATCTGGCACTATGAGTGAAAACTTCTTAGCATTAATGTCATGCCAAAAAAAAAAGTAATTTTTAGTGAATGATATGTAAGTTTATTTTAAAATATGTAAAGAATCTTATCTCAATGAGATTCCTATTTAATTTTTTCAGAGATTGCAAAACAGTAAATTATCTTAGAGTAATACCTCT
This sequence comes from Dasypus novemcinctus, assembly GCF_030445035.2. Taxonomy (NCBI): domain Eukaryota; kingdom Metazoa; phylum Chordata; class Mammalia; order Cingulata; family Dasypodidae; genus Dasypus; species Dasypus novemcinctus. The sequence goes on along the minus strand of NC_080695.1, from coordinate 24,661,907 downwards.
CCCTTCACTAAAGCACCCTTCTTAAAAAATGGGAGCTCTTCAAATAGGTATACCATTGCCAGAGAAGAGAGAGAGAGAGAGAAATTGAGCATACTGTCCACTTACATGTCTGTCCTCTAATTACCAAGAGAAATAAGTATGTCACTGCAGTGGCCTTACAGAGGAAAACCTCATGACTCCTCTCACAAAAATGCCACACTCATTCCTTAGATTTCCTTCTGAAACACCACCTGCTGGATCTATTCAGAAGCCTCATGGGTTGTCCTGCAACCCAATAGAACCCATGTCATGACCATCAGTGTGGGGTGGCCTGGAGAGCATTGGCTTGGGAATCAGATGCACCTGGTTGAAACTTGACTTAACCATGTGATCTATGGAGGACCTTGGACAACTTCCAATATCTATAAGTCACAAGATTTTTCACTGCCACAATGAGAATGTTGTCTCCCACCATACAGGTAAACAACAAACATCTACCTTCTGGGTATGAACCATTTATGTGCACCTCGAACAGGGTCCAGGGCACCAGACTCCTCCAATTGGCACTTAGTTCTCTCATCTGACCCCAGGGAGCACTTTTCTTCTATTTGCCCAAACTGAGAGCTCTGGTGCCCTGAGGCCACACTTCTCACCACCCAAATACTGTCAGCCCTGTAATAAACAGGAGCATGTGAGGGGCTGTGATAGGCCGTGCAGCTGTCCTGCCCTACAGAGAGCTCCACTCAAGCCTCACCACCGACAAAGCACATGCAGATTTCATCATCTCCATTTTACCTCACTCCACTCTGTTCATTCTCCCCTGGAATCAATGGCCCTTCCCAAACCCCACAGCAAATGGTTTGAACCCCTGTGATGACACATCTCTGCCTAGCAAGATCTGGAGACCTCTGAGCTTTAACCTCTTGACAGGCACAGTCAGTATCTTGCTCATCTCACTTTGCTCCCACAGCCAGGTCTTGCCAAACACCTCCCTGCAGGCTCCAGACTCTTCTCATCAACAGCTTCCGAAACCTTTTCCTCCTCATCACCTCTCTCCATTGGTGGCACCTCCATCCTCTCTGGCATCCAGGCTGACAGCCCAGGAATAGTAAGATTTTGAGAGGTAAGAAGCCAACAAGGCATCAGAAGTCACCATACATCCTTCTGGCTGTATTAGAACCCATGTCAACACTAGTATTTAAAATATATTACAAAGACAGTATAAGTCTAAAACCGTACCTTGATATAGTCGATGTTTAACCTAGAAGAGTGGGGGGGAGAAATTAAATTTTATGTCAAAACATATTCTTAAAACAATTCTTTAGTTTCTGATAAATGAAATCATAATTCAATGAAATTAAAACAATATTTACTTAGTTCAATGTGTATTCACTGAATTTAAAATTTGAAAAAACAGAATATCCTGTTTATATGGTGATAATTCATAAATCATTCCTAGTAAGGAGTACTGGGTAAATGCCTTATCTTGATGGGTTAACATTCTATTTAAAAGAACACAATCTACCTAACTTTTTTAAATTAATTTTTTATTTTTAAAGAAGGTTTAGATTACATAAAAAACATAAGGGGTTCCCATATGCCCTCTCCCTCCCCCTCCCAGTTTCCCACATCAAAAACATCCCTCTTGGAAATAGCACACATTTTAAAAATTTATTTGCAAATAATTGTTTTCAAATCCAATACACATTGAAATCCAGAATCAGGGTTGACTAAAAAGTCCCCCCAAAAACAAATGAAAAAGTAAAATCTTTAAACTAAAATATGCTTCTTTTATTCACCATACAGAATCTAAAACATCTTTTTCAGAGTTGACTATTTGCTGAATTGATTTACAATGCCAGCAAAGAAGGTCCTGTGTTTTTATCAGAACACTTAAACACAGAGGTCAACAAATCAGAAAAGGAGTGCTTGAGGAGCAGAGAAAATGCACAAGCATAACCAGAAATGAGAGCCCCGTGTGTGTGAAAGCACATGTGTTCTAACTAAACTATACAAAATCCCTGGTTTCTGCTTTTTTTCTACTTGACCTTTGATCAAGAATGCTGTCCATGTCCTGAAATACCTTTGGAACATATGGATTTTATAAGCTGCCTAACACTGCAGCACTATAAGGATGTACAGTGATTTAGCTCTTCTGTACTGTTGCCACATTTTCATTGTAATAAATACCATCTGATCAAATATATTCCTCCGAGATCACTGAAAGCATGTTTGGTTATTTCATTGGGGTAGAGTCTCATATGTAGATTTATAATGAATAAAAATGATATGAACATTTTAAAGGCTTCAGACACATTATTAAACTGCTTTTCAGGTGAACCTACAATTCCACCAGCACTATATGAAGGGCTCAGAAAATGCTTAATAGTAGTACTACTTTATGATAAAAGGGATTTATAAATTAAGGGTTCCATCAAGAGTATACAGTTGTCTTGCCCACTGAGTCCTTATTTCAAAGATTGGATTGTACAAGGTTAGCATCCATTTCAAACACGCATTCATGTCAGTCATCTAAAAGCAAAATTGAAAAAACCAAAAGAAGACAGAATTTCCTGCTTATTTAAGAGACCAACACGCCTAGAAGGCACTTTAATATACTCACGGCAAGCACATAGCTGCAGATTAAAATGGCAAATGAAGCAATTCCCAAATAAACAATAATGATGAGAGGTTTCCAAGGTATTTCATAAAAATCAGGACCAGGATAAAAATCCTCAGGCAGGTATTCAATCAGCTGGAATATAAATATTGGAAATAAGGAGGAGCTTCAAGGAAATCTGTCATATAGCAGTGACAAACCATCAACCACAGAAACCCTAAACTGGGCTCTAAGAACGCCTGGGAGTTGGCACCTTGTGTTGCCCATGGCCGGCAGTGTTGCTGGATATTGTGTGTGTGTGTCCTTAAGTAGAAAACAATTTCCTGGTCACCATGGACCCTACCCATTCCTGTGTCTAAAGCTGGGCTGAAGTCCCTTTGAGTCACACTTTTCTCTTGGATGAGTTAATTTTGATCATCATGAGGCAATTCATTTTATAAAAAACAATAGATACATTTACTCAGAAAGTCAACTTTTAGGGTTTAAATAAAATGTAAGTGGTGATAATGAAGATGACATGAATAATGTGAGAATTCTCTAAGATTCTTGATTTTAATTCTATGGCACTCTGATCTGAAGGAAGAAAAGTTGGCAGTGCTCCTGATGAGTGATCTAGATAGATAACTCAGAATTTAACAATATGCTTTAAAAAACAACTTGATATCACTAATTCTAAATGCGTTCTTGAAGACAGCTTTTGACAAACAGGCATATTCATTCAATAGAACACAGAGTTCGCAAGGGGAAAGAATGAATTACTGATGCAGGCAAGAGCATGAATGAATCTCAGCAATGTTGTACTGAGCAGTAGATCCACAGAGTACACATTGATAAGCATCTATTTATTTGAAATTCTACAACAAAGTAATTAACCTACAATGAGAGTAGGGACAGGTGGATAGAGGGATGGCTGGAGGATTGGTAGGTGGATGGATGAATGGATAGATGTGATAACTCAAGTTTAGTTGAATGCTAATGACTTAATATTGCTATCTCATTGAAATTTTTCATATGCTATTAGGTGGAATTAGCAAAACCAAAAGAGCACAAATCAGTGATGGCTCTTTTGAATGAGAATTCAAATAATTATTAAAGGCCTAGGTGTTTGAACTCTGTTAGACACCATCCCAGTTGGATTTTTTTCCTCATCCAATTCAGCACTGAGTTGCAAAAGACAAGTATATCTCACAGAGGTGCTTCCTTGTGCTTTAATGGCCATGACCAGATGGTTAAAACCAGTCACAGCTGTCTTTCCAAGGTAAAAGATAAACAAATTGTAGTATATCCATACAAAGAATTCTCTTTGGCAATGAAAATGAACAAACTATTAATACACAAAACAGAATTCATCAATCTCAAAATGATTACATTGCCTTAAAGCATCCAAATAAAAAATATACATCCTATAGGATTCCATTGCATAAATTCTATCAACTGCAGATCAGTGGTTGAGGGAAGGTGGTAGCAGTGGAGACAGGGGATGGGAAGATGGATTATAAAGGAGCAAGAGGAAACTTCTGGGCTGTTGATAATGATTACTCTCTTGATAATAGTGATAGTTTCATGGTTGTATACACATGTCAAAATCAACTGCTTATATACATTAAATAGTTGCTGTTTATTGTGCATCACATGACTCAACCAAGGTTTAGAAAAATAAGCTGATAGGCAAACTTAGCTTTTTATTTCCTGGCAAAAAAACTGCAAATATTTTGTAAATAGTTCACAATTTAAATGATCAATTTAGAAGCCAATTTACAATTGACAGAAAATTGAAACTTACATTAAAAGGGAAGAATAAGTTTTCTTTTGTATATTCATGAATTACCTGAGTTAAATTCCTTGTCATATTCCTGAAAATACACTGAACCTGCATAAATGAATGCAACAAAATAGCAATCAAATTTCTATATTAAAAATATAAATGAGAGAACTATATATATGATTACAGTATACATAACAGAGAGAGGAAACTGCTTTATATAATATTAATATTACTATTCCAATAAAATTTAGAACAGAATACTGTTAAGCCCACATTTCAAAAACCACTAAAGAATTCTTTCTACATTCATTTTCTCTCTAAATCAGGGCATGTCAGATTTTGGGAGTACATATGTTTGCTAGTAGAGGAATCTTGCCTATCAATTAAAACTATGACAATTGTAGCTAGTTCTAAAGAAAATTTCTTTTTTTTAAAGATTTATTTATTTTATTTCTTTCTCCCCTCCCCTCCCCATTATCTGCTCTCTGTGTCTATTTTCTGTGTGTTCTTCTTTGTCTGCTTCTGTTGTCAGTGGTACAAGAATCTGTATTTCTTTTTGTTGTGTCATCTTGTTGTGTCAGCTCTGTGTGTGTGTGGCACCACTCCTGGGCGGGCTGCACTTTCTATCATGCTGGTGGCTGTCCTTACATGGTGCACTCCTTGCGCATGGGACTCCCCTATGCAGGGTACACCCCTGCATGGCACAGCACTCCATGCACTCATCACACTGCATGTGGGCCAGCCCCACATGGGTCAAGGAGGCCTGGGGTTTGACCCGTGGACCTCCCATGTGGTAGACAGATGCCCTAACCACTGGGCCAAGTCCGCTTCCCTAAAGAAAATTTCAGAGCCACTATCAAGACTTCACCTTCATATTGCATAGTATTGCACCTAAGCCAATCAATTATTACCATAAAGATTATGATGCAAAAAGAATGCAAAAATCTGGCATGTATGGTAACCACCCACAAAAAGCAAAGATACCATTTTTATAAAAACTGGATTGTAGAAGTGTTTTAGAAGAAAATACATTTGCAACCTAATTTATACTAATCCACACACTGTTTCACTTTCCTGCACATTCAAACCTGTCTAGAAAATAGCCTCTGAGCTCTAGAGCCCTTTCATCTTCAGCCCTCACAGCTGAGGGAGGGAAAGTATGTGCTCTGGGGAAACTTACACTATCTCTAAGCAGCCGCCCTCTGGAGGAGCTATAGCTCTAAGGGCATAGTTAAAGGTGGGCAACAAATGCACAGAAAGAACAAAGGCCAACTTGTCCCTAACTGGCAAAGCCTCCCCAGTCAGGGCAGTCCCGTTACATCTGGACTCTGGTATCAGAAGTGTAATACTGGCTAGCCTGATCAGAAAGGGCCACTCAAAGGTGTGGTCCCACAGTGTCAGAAACCTGAAATAATCAAAAAGTCCTGCACGATGAAATCTAAAACTCAGAAACAACCACCATATTGGAAGCCAAATGGATGGAACTTTTAATTTCCTAAAGTACAAGGCTTGGCAATGAGAGGGGACCCTGAGGGAAAGTACACTTTCCCTTTTGAGGAAAATCTGAATGAGAGAAAGGAGGAAAGAGAAAGAAATCAGAAATATATGAAGAAAGGAAGATATTTATTTTTACTTAAATCTTTGCTACTAAGACACGGGTGATATCAACTCTCCAGTTATATATGGGGTGGTGTCAAGGTTCTTATAATCTCACAAGTATTTTAGAGAATCATTTCCCTTCAACACAGGAAGCAATCTGTATGTCCCACCACCCACGTGATGCTTGAGTTTACTTTTCTGCACCATCCTTTGATTTTCAAAGCAGGTAGAATATTGCCTCTAGAGAGCGAATTCTGCCTTAGTGATTGTCAGAATGCAGGTAAATGACTGTCACTGCCCTGTAGGTATTCTCTGGAAAGAGGAGGATGGGCCAGGCACAGCCTCTTCCCTTACATAGATGTGACTTTCCCGGGGAGGCAAAGCCATGTAAACAAACTGCTGCAAGCCAGGGCAACGAACAGAACTGCCGCATGAGAAAGGCAAGCAAAGCTCCCCTGAAACCTACTCTGGGTGCAAAGTTTCCCTCTGGCTGGTCCTAAGACCCTGCTTTGCAAAAGGGGGATGATAAGATTTCACCTTAGTACCATCCCTAGGATGGTAAGGGAGGACATGGCCGTGAGCAAGGGTGGAGGTGGGCTGTGCAAGACAGTAAGGGTTAATTCCTCCACGAAAGCTCAAAGCTGAGGCAGAAGACAACCTAACCTAGCTGTTCTATGGCAAATGCAGCCAAGGTATGGGGTGGGGGGAGAATTCCAGAATAAAGATTATCAAGAAATGAACCCCTGTAGTAGACTCAAAAGAAAGAGAATGGGCCCTCCTGGCATGGCGGGATTCAGCTGGGGTGATTTTGTCTCCATGCGAGGGGTATGCCTGCCCTGTGGACCTTCCCAGAGCCCTCTCTGCAAACCCGGCACCTGTAGATCAAACAAACCTACTGATTGCTACTGGGTGTCTTGAGTCTCTCTCTCTCTCCGTCTCCTTTTGGGGGACTTGTTTTTTGTTTTTGTTTTTTTCTTATGAGAGTGAAAGTGAAAGTGTCCACATTAGACCATCCTGTGCTGGGACAATCAGAAGGACATCATGCACCTTATCTGTTCTGGGTGAAGCAGGAGTCCACCAAGACACCCCTAACAAAGGAAAGGGCAGCAACGCCTCTGCCTCCTGGCCGCGTCCCTCCCAGGGGATCCTCTCAGTAGATGCCGGCAGGAGGCGGCATGGGTTTCAGGGCTCACGGGCTTCTCAGGGCTTCTGTGGAGGGGGGCGAACTCCAGGAGCAGAAGGAAAGGGATGCCCCCAAGTGCTCAAGCCAAGGAGGAAGCTGGAATGCACAGACTGCAGCTGGCGTTTTGCTTTTTTAACAGAGTAGTAATAACACCCATGCGTATGTATCATCACTCGCACGGCTGCCAAGCTTTCGTAAATATGAATAAATACAGGGAAAGTGAAGTGTGCGTGGGCTGGACAACAAGAGTGCAGCGCCTTGCGTGGGACGCTGCTTAGCAACAGCGACGCCCATGTGCCTATTAACGAAAAGGCCCTTGCTTTTTAATAAGACATATCATAATTCCCATATCTTACAATTCCCCCTTTAAAGCCCTGCAGTCAATAGCTCTCATATGTCTACAGTTCTTTACTTTTTGAAGATAGTTACTATTTTCAGGTTTTCAGCATTTCAGTCTTTTCCGTGTAGGGGACAAGCAGAGCCGGCAGGCCCCAGAGTTCCCCGTGGACAGCGGCTGCCACAGTCCAGGCAGGCTGGCTAAGAACCCGCGGCGGCTTACGAACAATTTACCCATTTACCAAGTTGCTTAGAAATGGTTTGCAAGTGGAGCGAGTGCAGCTCAATGGTTGAGCACCTGCTTCACACGGACGAGGTCCCGGGTTTACTCCCCAGTACCTCCTAAAGTTTTTAGACAAACAAAAGAGAAAGAAAACCCTGAGGTCCTGGGTCCTCAGAGAGGGCGGTGGCCCCTCACAGACCCTAAGCAAAAGCTGTTGTTTAAACCCCAGCAAGAAACGCCCCAGGGAAAAGGAGGACAGCACGGTGCAGGCAGCGTGTACTCACACTCGAGGCTCGGGGATCGGCACACCCCAGCAGGAGGAGCCAGAAAAGCAGCCGCGACGCCTTCATGTCCAGGTCTCCTAAGGGGGTGCCGGGAGCAGGCGGCGCGGGAACTGGGGGTGAGGATGGAGGCGGGGCCGAGGACGCGGGTGGGGGTGTGAGCTGGGAGGGAGGGGCCGATTGGGTACCTAAGAGGGGGAGGGATGGGGGCGGGGAGAGGTGAGGGAGGGGATGGGGAGAAGGGAGGGGAGAGGGGGGAGGAGGGGAGCCGACTGCGCTGGGGAGACGGGAGGACGGTTCAGAGACAGGTCAGTAGGTTGCGGGGTCGGTGAACCAGCAGGACAGCAGGACGCGGGGCCACGGGCGCGGGGCAGTGGACTCGCAGAGCAGTGGGAGCAGGAGGACGAGGCTCTGTCTTCCTCGGTGCCTACTCGGGTTTGATCGCTGCCTTGGCAACCTGCACGCTTTAGACCCTTCCTCGACCAATCCCTGCCTTCGCTCCTGGCCATCACAGTGGACCCCGCGCGACCTCACACCTAGAACGCCCCTCCCCCTAACGGATCCCCCTCACGAGCCATCCCCACCAACCGACAGGTCTTCTGTGGAACCGTCACTACTGAGTTCTAGCCCTTTCCAATCCAGCTCGCCCACCCCCACCCCTTTACCCCCTTCTAGGACCCTCCCTTCTTTCCTGAAATCCCAGGGATGCCCTCAGATTGCAGAAGTGTAAGGGGAAACAAAAAGACAAGCGGAGCTGGGTGTTGTCACACCCTTCCCGCAGCACTTGATAGAAGCAGGCAAGAAATGAGGAAAGATCAGATTTGTATAAGAAGCCATGTAAACATTAGAGACATAATAGAGACCATTATGCTTAACAACTCTAAAAGACATTAATTTCAAGCACACATGGTACATTTACAAAATTTAACCTGATTCTGGCAATAAAAGCAACTTTCAATATATTTCAACATAGAAATGAAATCAGACCATGTGTTCTGATTATAAATGTAACTGTGCTAGAAATTGAAAAAATACTAACTAGAGATCCCCCTATGTTTGGAAATGGAGAATTATTGTTTTTCTTTCTTAGGAGGCACCAGGGATTGAATCTGGGGCCTCATCCATGGGAAGCAGTGCTCATCCACTGAGCTGCAGCTGCTCCCTGAGAATTACCCTTCCTAATAAAATGAGCAGAAGAAATTACAATAGAGAAGAGAATATAGTTGAGTGCAATGAAAATAATAATGAAAACATGGCATTAAAATACATCTCTTTCTGGCCTGGAAATTGCATTTTGGGTTGAAAAGATTTTATGATCTTGAAATCCTTCCCCATATCCAAAAAAGACGAATAGCTGTGCACATGTCATTTAACCATGTCGCCCTACCACCTGTTAATGTGGGCTAAGGTATGAGTACAAATGGTTCAGATATCCAAGCTGACTCATGCTTGATCTCGCTCAGATCTACAAGGAACTTTTGCACTTTAACTAAGTTCATCAGTTTTTCTCCTGGGGGGGTTACTGGACAATACCCAGATTGCTTGGTAGCACCAGGGTGATACGTGGTCCAGATGAAGCAGGTAGATAGGGTCCCAGGGGCCCCAGTGCCTGGGAGAGATCCCACTACCACCTGTTCTTCTTGGGCCCTGTCCTGAGCCCAGCGCCCTGGGGTGTTTACCTGTGAGATTGCACACCTTGTTTCCCAGGCTCAGCCAAGTCCACAGCAGCTTAAACCTTATTGTTAAAAGTCTCAACACTTTTTACAGTTAAGTAAATTTAATGTAAGCAGGAAACTTTCTATCACTAATGGATATGCAAAACCGTATCCAGTTTACCTCACTGTAAATATATATTATATTTACCTCACTGTAAATATAAAGAAACCATAAAACCAAGCACAGGATTGCTTCAAAAAGCATCTTTTGAAATGAGGAGCCATCATACTCTTCCAATGAGAGAAAAGTCTTTCAGCTCTGGCAGCAGCCCACTGCCTGCCCAGGGGCTGCTGAGGGTGGGAGCCTCTCTGTCCTCTGATAGGTCAGAGAACGGAGGGGCAGAGAAACAGTTTCCTTGGAGGTCCCCCTGGAGGTGACCTGTACAGGCTGCTCTTTCCTTCTGCACATGCAAAGCTAAGGCAGTCTTTCTGAATGTTGACCTTGGGGAACTGTACTAGGTATATGCTGGTGTCTCGGTCATTTTTTTTTTCTTTACAGGAGTTTCCAGTTATAATAGCAAACTGTATTTTAGGAACAGGAACAAGGAGAATTTTGCCAATCAGTTAAGCACCAGATTCCAAAAGGGAATAAAAACAGGGAAAAGTTTCAATTTAATGGGTCAAGCAACTACACTTTTAGAATTAATTGTTGAGAATTTTAAACACCGTTTTTCAAATTATATATCAAATCTTAGATTCTGCCAGAGTTAAGTCTCCTGCTTACTCGAAGGGCATAATTAATATATGTTGGCCAAGTAAATGTCACAATGTATCCGACAAATGACAACAGATACCCAGCTATTTGCTCTTGGTGGACATTTAAAGAATAGGGGCTGAGCATAGACTGGGAGAGAAAATGTGTCTCATTCCATACATAACTGACTTAGGGGTTTAGCTCAGTCTAGATCAGTGGTTCTCCAATTTGCTGAAAATGAAACCCCCAGGAGAGATCAGAAAGGATACTGATGCCCGGGTTCCAATCCCAGAGATTCTCTTTTAATTTCAGCACTGGGATTTCTTAAAATCCACAGGTGATAATAATATACAGTCATCCTTGAGAAATATTGGTCTGTTCTGTCAGAATATTTTAGCTAGATGAGGCTGGCTTGAGTATTTGCCAGAAGTCCTGATTCAGAATTCAGATATAAGTTCAATTTAAAGTTTTAAATCATTAGCATTTTAAGGGTTTCCCCCCTCAGGATATAGTTAGCACAGTTTTTACCATTTCCCTTTTGAGATTAAACAATGATGACAATAAAATAAATGTACACAATGCCACACACACTGAAGATTTGAAGGTTTGTTCATCAGATTGACTCTGGGCCCTTCTTCGGTCAGTGCTTCCTTTCCCCATCTGACTTCTGATGGGTATTTATGTTTTTTACACCTGGAATTATTTCTTTCCCTCCCCAACTCCCTCTCTTCCTTTTATTTTTTCTAAAATATTATTATTATTATTTTTTGCATCTCAAGCCATCAGTGTCAAGCCAGGCCGAGCTTCCTCCCATACTGGGAGCCTCTGGTGTCCAAGTCCAGCTATATCTCTGGACCCCGGTCAGGGTTCTCTAGGGAAACAAACCTGACAGGTGTAATCTGTAAATAGAATGAGATTTTATAAAATTGTCTCATGGAACGGTGGGGGTGCACTAGTCCAAATTCCGTGGGGCAGGCTGAAGCCAGGGGCTCAGATGAAGGCCCTTGATGAATTCCCCAGGAGCACACACTGGCTGTCTGAAGTGGAGATGGGGATTCTCTCTCTGCAGGCTGACATCACTTCTCCTTTTAAGGCCCTTGACTGATTGCATGGACAACACTCATTGCTGATGCCAATCTCCTCAAGTGATCCTAGATGTAATCAGCCTTCTATGCAATCACCTCACGGATTAAAGTCTATGCTGTGCCACTGTATTACAATTAGCCCAGTGTTTGCTTCACCACCCAACTGGGTATCATTACTGGCCAAGTTGACACATTAACCTAATGGTGCCCCCGATACACACACCTTGGTGAGCAGTAGGTGTAGACTGACTGAAATCCTTGCATTTGACCAGGGAGAAAGAGGAAGTCCCAAGCTGTGCAGGGTGACCCCACAATCACACAACCAATGAGACCCTGAACAGGGGTTCCCACCCAATCTTCTGAGCCCCAATCCAGTGCTCCTTCCTCCTCACCCAGAAACAGCAGGGGTAGGAGACTTTGCCAGGGTGACAGAGTGGAGGGGCACCGTGGAGGCCACAGATTGGGCTCAGGAGCCTGAAAATTCTGCCATGACCTGGGCACACTAGAATCCCACCGTAGTTCCTCCTTCTGCTGCAGGCAACGAGTGCACAGTATGGCATTTGGTCAACAATGAGAGAAACATTTATGGTAAAGTGATGCAATCACTTGAACATCCTGGACCAGGCTCTGTGCTAAAACATTTACAGGCATCATCTCAAGTCAATGTCACAACCTCCTTGAGGGCAGCTATGATCTCATTTATGCATGGGGAAACTGAGGCTAAGAGAGGTCAGAGGGCCTGCAAGAGCAGAAGCTAGAGGGGCGGGGCAAGATGGTGGCTGAGTGAGCACACCTGAGATTCTCTCCTGCAAAGAAGCGGCTGGGCAGCGTTGGAAATTCTTCTGGAATAGGCTGTTTCGGGATTTTGCAGGGCAGGAGGTGGCTGGACATTGATTTGGTGGGAAGGTAATAGAGAAAATTCATGTACAAGATATAATTGAGACTCTATTACACGGAGGTGGGAGCTGCACACCAGACGCTCCCTCCAGGGGTGGGACGAGCCGTGGCATTGGCGATGTGGCGGCGATTTCTGGATGCTCTGTGGTACTGAGGAATTCGTAAGACCTGACTGGGCTATTGGGGGGCTAACAACACAGAAGGCCTTCGCAGACCGATTTTGGGAGACAAATGGGAGTTTTTCTGCGAAGCGGGTAATTTTTGATGGCGGGCACAAATAATAGCGCTTCCACCTAGAGCCCCGCCCCCCCCAAGGCCAGCTGCAGATCTGAAGCAGCCTTAAATTTTTCACAATAAAGAGACATCACCAGGAGACTGTTTCAGGACCTGTAGGGTGGGAGACATCTGGAAGCCCATTAAGGGAATATTTTGCAAAGCATGGGAATTTCGGTTTTGGACTCTGTTATCAGTGTTTCGGGCTAGAGCCCCACCCCTGGGCTTGGCTACTGACCTGTGTCATTAAATTGGATGCTGTGTAGAGGCGCCCCCAGGTGGCCATTCCGGGGGCTTACAGGGTGGGAGGTGTTCTGAAGTGGAATTGGTGATACAGCCACAGAATAGACCCAGTGAGTGAGGGAATTGAGGGGTTCAGAGACATAGGTTAGAGTCTCCCATAGGGCTGGCACCCAGCTGCGGGGATCCCTGAAGGCCGTGTTGCACTGCGGTGCTCCCAGGCTCCCTGTTAACCAGATTTGAGGTTGCCAGGTCTGAGTCCCCTAAACCCTGGTGGCCCACACCCCAGAGACTCACACCTCTTGAGTCTTCAATATCTCAGACTTTCCATCCCTGAATCCATCACACCTTGAGGTCCATCTGAGGTCCTTGAATGTCCTAGACCTCAACGTTTGTGTTTTTTCTTTTTTGTTTTGTTTTGTTTTTATTATTTTATTATGTTTATTTTTTAATGTCCTGATTGTTAACATTGCATTATCTCCTAGTCTTTTCTCCCAGCGTATCCCCCAAAGTCCTTTTTTTTATTTTTTATTTTTTTCAGTTACTTAGGGTTTTTTTTTTGTTGTTGTTGTTGCTGTTGTGGTTGTTCTACATCATTTTTTTCTTTTCCCTACCTGTTCCCCTCCCTTTACCCACCCCCTTTTTCTTTCTTCCTTTCTTCTGTTTTTTTTCCCCCCTCTCTTGTCCCTCATTTTCTTCTTATTTTATTTTATCTTAATTATACAATAGGTGCTGCAATGAACATCTCACATTTGCTGGGTTTCTTCATCCTCCACTGCCTCATTTCTGTGTGAATAGATTTTGGCTACCTACACTATCCCCTTTCCCCTACATCTTGATATCCCCCATCATCTACTGTCTCTCCTATATTCCACCTCCCTTTCTTTGATCCCCAAAATGTCTAACTCTTAATTTCTAATACCTTTGTTTTGTTGTCTGTCTTTTATGCACTCTTGAAACTATTGCCCTTCTTTTCTCTTTCCCTCTATCACAAAAACAATAGCTTTTTAATTCATACCATATTCCTCCCATATTCAGTCGACTACCTCATTATAGTTACTGTGCCTACTGCTATAACTCTACACAACTTACATGAATCTAACATCCATCCTCCCAGATCTCATATTGCTGCTCTGTTAATATTTATCACCAATACTACTTTACACTTTTTCCTTGCTTACACAATTGCCTTTCCCTGGCCCTAATACTTTCCTTTAAAGTGAACTCAACCAGCAATAAGAAATTAGAATAAGAAGAACAAAGTGACAAAGAGAAGATATAACACTTATGCAAAGACAACAGCTAATTAATCCCCAAGACTAGACAAAGAAGCTAAGGAACTGATTAAACCCGTCAAGATAAAATGATGACCAGACAGCAACAAAAATCTACAAACCAAACCAGTAATCAGGAAAACATGGCTGAATCCAAGGAACAAACTAAAAACCAGGAAGGGGAGCAGAACTTCACACAAGTAATTAAAGATCTCAGAATGTTTATCACCGACAAATGTAATGAAGTAAAGGAAGAGGTTAACAACATGAAGACAACACTTGGAGGGGAAATTGCAGACATACACAAAAAGATAACAGATATGATGGGAATGAACACCACAGTTCAAGAAATCAAAAATACACTTGCAGCAAATATCAGCAGACTAGAAGAGGCAGAGCAGAGAATTTGTGATGTGGAAGACAGTACATTGGAAATCAAACAGATAGTAGAATTGGTTCATAAAAAGATCGGTAAAAAATCCAGCTAGGACCTAGGGACCTGAATGACAATGCAAAACGCTCAAACATATGTATTATAGGCATCCCAGAAGGAGAAGAGAAGGGAAAGGGGTCAGAAGGAGTTTTGCAGGAAAGAATGGCTGAAAACTTCCCAAATCTACTGAAAGAGACAGATGTACATATCCAAGAAGCACAGTGCACCCCAATCATCATACATCCCAACAGGCCCACCCCAAGACATATACTTGTCAAATTATCCAACCGTCAAGACAAAGAGAAAATTCTAAAAGCAGCAAGAGAAAAGAAAACCATCACATACAAGGGAAGCTCCATAAGATTAAGTGCTGATTTCTCATCTGAAACCATGGAGGCAAGAAGGCAGTGGTATGATATAGTCAAGGTACTAAAAGAAAAAAATTTCCAACCAAGAATACTCTATCCAGCCAAACTAGCATTCAAAAATGATGGAGAGTTCAAAATATTCACAGATAAACGGAAACTGAAAGGGTATGCCAACAAGAAACCTCCCCTTCAAGAAATACTAAAGGTAGTTCTGCAGGAAGAAAGGAAGAAAAACAGGACAGGCAGAGTTGGAGGAGAGGGTAAGGGCAACCAAAAGACAAAAAGAGAAGGGAAAAAAAAGCCAAACAAACAAAATATGACAAACACAAGTCCAATCAAAATATGGCTAACATAAATAATTCCTTGAAAGTAATAACACTGAATGTCAACGGATTAAACTCACCTATCAAAAGATTCAGACTGGGACATTGGATAAGAAAATATGACCCATCTATATGCTGTCTACAAGAGACACATCTTAGACCCAGATACTCATGGAGGCTGAAAGTGAATGGTTGGAAAACAATCTTACAAGCAAACAATAACCAAAAAAAGGCAGGAGTAGCTATATTAATATCAGACAAAATAGACTTTAAATGCGAAACGATTGTGAGAGACAAAGAAGGATACTACATATTAGTGAAAGGGACAATCTGTCAAGAAGATTGAACAATCATAAATATTCATGCTCCTAACAAGGGCGCCTCTAAATACGTGAGGCCAACGCTCGAAAAACTAAGTGAATGAATAGATGCATCTATAATTATAGTGGTGGATTTTAATATACCACTATCAACTCTGGACAGAACATCTCAAAGGAGAATCACTAAAGAAACAAAATATTTGAACAGTATATTAGAGGAGCTGGATCTAATAGACATATACAGATCGTTACACCCAAACACAGCAGGATATACATTTTTCTCAGGTGCACATGGATCATTCTCCAAGATAGACCATATGTTAGTCCACAAAGAAAGGCTTAATGAATTCAGAAAGATCAAAATCATACAAAATAATATCTCTGACCACAGTGGAGTGAAGCTGGAAATTTGCAAGGGCCAGAGGCCCAGATTTCACACCATGATTTGGAAATTAAACAGCACACTCTTAGAAAAACAGTGGGTCAAAGAGGAAATCTCAAAAGAAATCAATGACTACCTTGAAACAAATGATAATGATAACACAACATACCAAAATTTATGGGACGCAGAAAAAGCAGTACTGAGAGGGAAATTTATAGCCATAAATTCATATATCAATAAAGAAGAAAGAGCAAAAATTGAAGAAGTAACTACACATTTGGAGGAATTAGAAAAACAACAACAAAGTAACCCAACAGGAAGAAGAAGGAAGGAAATAGCAAAGATAAGAGCAGAACTAAATGAAATCGAAAATAAGAAAGCACCTGAAACTATAAACAAGACCAAGAGCTGGTTTTTTGAGGAGATCAATAAAATTGACAAATGTTTAGCAAGACTAACAAAGAAAAAAGAGGAAGATGCAAATACACAAAATAAGAAATGAGAAAAGAGATATCACCACTGACCCCACAGAAATAAAGACTATCATAAGAAGATACTTTGAAAAACTATATTCCAACAAAAATGACAATTCAGAGGAAATGGACAAATTCCTAGAAACACATAAGCAGCCTATATTGATGAAAGAAGAAATTGATGATCTCAACAAACCAATCACAAGTAAAGAGATGGAATCAGTCATTAAAAACCTCCCAACTAAGAAGAGCCCAGGGCCAGATGGCATCACAGGTGAATTCTACAAAACATTCCGGAAAGAACTATTGCCAATCCTGCTGAAACTCTTCCAAAAAACCGAAACAGAAGGAACATTGCCTAACTCCTTCTATGATGCCAACATTACCCTAGTACCAAAACCAAACAAAGACACCACAAGAAAGGAAAGTTACAGACCAATTTCTCTAATGAACCTAGATGCAAAAATCCTTAACAAAATACTTGCTAATTCTATTCAACAACACATTAAATGAATTATACACCACGACCAAGTGGGATTCATTCCAGGTATGCAAGGATGGCTCAACATAAGAAAATCAATCAATGTAATACACCATATAAACAGATTGAAGGGAAAAAAAATCACATGATTATATCTATAGATGCAGAAAAAGCATTTGACAAAATACAGCACACTTTCTTGATGAAAACACTCCAAAAGATTGGAATACAAGGAAATTTTTTGAACATGATAAAGAGTATATATGAAAAACCTACAGCCAACATTGTTTACAATGGAGAAATCCTAAAATCCTTCCCTCTAAAGTCAGGAACAACAAGGATGCCCACTGTCTCCCCTTCTAGTTAACATTGTCTTAGAAGTACTTGCTCGAGCACTGAAGCAAGAATCAGATATAAAAGTCATTCAAGTTGGAAAGGAAGAAGTCAAAATTTCATTATTTTCAGATGACATGATCCTATACATAGAAAACCCTGTCAGGTCTACAAAAAAGCTTCTAGAACTCATAAATGAGTTGAGTAAAGTTGCAGGTTATAAGATCAATGCGCAAAAATCAGTAGCATTTCTGTACACCAATAATGAACAAGATCAGGAGGAAATCAAGAAACAAATACCATTCACAATAGTAAATAAAAAAATCAAGTATTTAGGAACAAATTTAACTAAAGATGTAAAAAAACTTATACACTGAGAACTATACAAGGCTGTTCAAGGAAATCAAAGAAGACCTAAATAAATGGAAGAATATTCCCTGTTCATGGATAGGAAGACTAAATATTATTAAGATGTCTATCCTACCAAAACTGATCTACACATTCAATGCAATCCCAATAAAAATCAACATAGCCTTCCTTAAGGAACTAGAAAAACTAACTATGAAATTTATTTGGAAAGGAAAGAGGCCCCAAATAGCCAAAGACATATTGAAAAAGAAAAACGAAATTGGAGGAATCCCACTACCTGACTTCAAAACATATTACACAGCTACAGTAGTGAAAACAGCATGGTATTGGCATAAGGAGAGACACACAGACCAATGGAATTGAATCGAAAGTTCTGACATAGAACCTCATATTTATAGCGATATAATATTCAATAAAGCCACCGAACCCTCTCAACTGGGAGAGAATGGCCTATTCAACAAATGGTGCCTGGAGAACTGGATATCCATATGTAGAAGAATGAAAGAGGATTACCATCTCACACCTTATATAAAGATCAACTCAAGATGGGTCAAAGACCTAAATATAAGAGCAAGACCATAAAGACCTTGGAAAGCAGTGTAGGGAAACATCTACAAGACCTCGTAATAGGAAATGGCTTCATAAATACCACACCAAAAGCACGAGCAGCAAAAGAACAAATAGATAAATGGGACTTCCTCAAAATTAAAGCCTTCTGCACCTCAAAGGAGATTGTCAAGAAAGTAAAAAGGGAACCTACACAATGGGAGAAAATATTTGGCAACCATATATCTGATAAGAGACTTATACCTTGCATATATAAAGAACTCCTATATCTTGAAAATAAAAAGATAAACAACACATTTTAAAAATGGGAAAAAGATTTAAACAGACACTTCTCCAAAGAAGAAATACAAATGGCTAAAAAGCACATGAAAAAATGCTCCAAATCTCTAGCTATCAGGGAAATGCAAATCAAAACTACAATGAGATACCATCTTACTCCCATAAGATTGGCAGCTATGAAAAAAACAGAAGACTACAAATGCTGGAGAGGATGTGAAGAAATGGGAATACTCATCCAGTGCTGGTGGGAATGCAGGAGGATCCAACCATTCTGGAGGACAGGTTGGCGGTTTCTCAAAAAACTAACCATAGATTTGCCATATGTCCCAGCAATACCACTGCTGGGTATATACCCAGCAGAACTGAAAACAAGGACACAAACCGATATATGCACACCAATGTTCATAGCAGCGTTATTCACTATCGCCAAAAGTTGGAATCAACCCAAATGCCCATCGACAGATGAGTGAATCAATAAAATGTGGTATATACATACAATGGAATACTACTTGGCTTTAAGAACAAATACAGTACAAACACAGGTGATAACATGGATGAATCTTGAGAACCTTATGCTGAGTGAAGCAACCCAGGCATTGAAGGACAAATGCTATATGACCTCAATGATATGAAATGAGAAGCTGCCTCAGGGAGCTAGAGACTGGAAGATAGGCTTACAGGAAATCGGGGTTGGAGGAAGGATGTGAGCTGACATCTGCAGGGGTGGAATCTATGATAAGCTGGTGGTAAGTATGAGCACAAAGAAGAGATAAAATGGGGGCAAGGGGTTGCCTTTGGGTGGGGCTTTGCGGGTTTGAGCGGGGCTGGGGATGGGCGGATGGGTAATATTGCCCAAAAAATTGGGGGGAGGGAGGGGCAACATACGAACATAGGAGAGTGTCAGGTGTTGGTTGAGAGCAAAATGCTGAGAAAACCGTATCAAAATATAATTAGGAGGGTTACCTGTTTAGGATGCTCGGAGGGGATGGTCTGACACTGGATGGACTCCTGGGGAATGTCTGAATGCTCATTTTGCCAGGGTGGGTTGTACCATTGGGTAGAGACCCAAGTAGTGAGAGTGGGGGTGGACCCACATCCTGGGGAGGACTAATGCCATCAAGTAGAGGGAACTGTATCTCTTGAGAGAAAGAGTGGCTCCCAGGGCATTAGGGCAGTTGAGCAAGTCAGGCCCTGAACACTGTTGCAAGTATCTCTGGATGTGGCTCCTCAGGAAATGGAGATTGGCTGTCGCTGTGGGCCCCAAGGGGAGGGGAAAATAGATGTTGAATGGATGGAACCAAGGTAAATGTGGGGGCAAGAGAGGAGTTTCGCGAGAGTACACAAGGATGGATATAAAACATGTAATATTACACCAAAAACATATAGAAGATGACAGACTAATAATGTAAACCATAATGTAAAACATAGGATAACTAAAAAATTTAGAAAACTGTATAGCCTAAAGTATGGACCACAATGTAAGCACAGATGTCACCTTGTTTGAAAGCTATTGTCTCAGAGTCTATACATCAGTTTCAGTAAATAGGATAGGAATAAGTTAAAAGATTATCGCTGTGGAAGGGAAAAGGTTTAATGGTGGATGTGTGGGAGTACTGTACATTGTATATATGAATTACTGTGATCTAGGGCTCTTGCGAAGAAAAGCTCAATAGTTAGAAAAAAAGAAAAAGATAGGATGTAGAATTTTTCCAAATCAATATGTATTCTATATCTAACCTTTAAACTCATTGCTGTATTCCATTTTACTATTAAGGGAAACTGACATTATATTGGGCTTCACTTTTCAGGAAGTTTTGGATCATAGAGTGGTTCAACAATGGCAGCGGAGGAATACTGGTATGGGATGTTATTGACAGGTGATATATGGTTGACAGGGAGTTATACAGGGCATGTGTCCAGGGTGCATGGAAATGTTTGGATATACTCATAGTGGAAACAATTAAAAACAACAGCTGGGGGGGTACTGGGTTACTGGCCGGGGAGTGGGTTCTGTCGTGGTCCCTAGGGGAGCAGCGGTAGTCCCCCAGGTGCAACGGTAAGGACCAGGAAGGAATGAGGGTCCAACAGTGAGCCCCTGATACTAATGACTATGCTGTGAGCCTATACACCTGAAATAAGAACAAGGCCTAGAGCAGCACTGTGCCTAGGAGTTCCCTCCTGACAGCCTCTGTGTTACTCAAATGTGGCCAGTCTCGAAGCCAAACTCAGCATGTAAATGCAATGCCTTCCCCCCAGCGAGGGACATGACACCCGGGGATGAGCCTCCCTGGCACCGAGGGATCACTACCAAGTACCAGCTGTTGATGTAACTAGAAAATGACCTTGAATTAAAGGTTCAGTGTGGACCAGCAGAATATCCCTGTCTACATATAATAACAGGAGTTAAAAATGCTGTTTGACCTAAAGTAAGGGAGAAATGGAAAAGACAAATGAGTTCATATGGCTATGAGTTTCTAAAAAAAGAGTCTGGAGGTTGTCAGAAGGATTGCCCTTCTGCACACCTGAGCAGAGTCTCAGAGACAGATAAAGTAGATACAACCCCAGATATTGGTCCTTTTGAGGGCTAAAGACACCCACAGGTTCTATAGTCATGGCAGATGGGGTTCACTGCCATGCCAGTTGGCCCTTCTTTGGAGCTGGTGTTTCTGCATGATGGAGCTGGACTCAGATGGGATCTCTTTTCACAAGACTTTCATGCTACTTTACTGGAATTGTAGTTGGTGCTGGGGCTTAAGATATATCTAGGGGATTTGCATCTCTGGACTGACAATATGATAGCCAGGCCCTGAGCCTCAACAGACTTCAGCTCCTACACTCTGATTTATTGGACTTACTCCACTCAGCTAACCTGGAGTTGAAGAATGTCAACCACCACACCATGGAGCCTAGAGTGCCTACAACTGAAAGCAGGAGGAATGCATCCAATATCCATGTGGAATCTAAACCCCCTCTTGACATAGATGTGGAATGGACACAACCAAGCCAAGGTCCACAGGAAGGAGGAATACAGTAAGGATCAGAGTGGACTTAATGATATTCTATTCATGAACTATTGTGGTTAATAGTTCATGAATATGTGGCATTGATGTGGAAAAAGTGGCCATGGTGGCTGTCGGGTGTGGGGAAAGGGAGGAAGAGAAGAGATGTGGAGGCATTCTTGGGACTTGGAGTTGTCCTGGGTGGTGCCCCAGGGACAATTGCCAGATGTTGTATGTCCTCCCATGGCCCACTGGATGGAACATGGGAAAGTGTGGGCTATGGTGTGGAACAGGGGACATGGGGTGCAGCGATACCCGGAGATGTACTCAGCAGACGCAATGGATGTGACATGATGATGGGGGAGAGTGTTACTGTGGGGACAGTGGTGGGGTGGGGGTGGTGGGGGCGAATGGGGACCTCATATTTTTTTAATGTAATATCTTTTAAAAAATGAATAAATTGAGTAGAATTTGGAAAAAAAATAAAATTGTGAAAGACAAACAAAACAAACCAAACAAACAAACAAAAAGAAATAATAACAATCTAAAAAAAAAAAAAAAAAGAACAGAAACTAAAGCCCAGGCCTGCCTGAATCCTGAGTCTATGCTCACAGCCACTCCAGGGATATGGTCTTGGGTCTTAGCTGGCTGATTTTTTTGGTATCCGAAGAGCCGGCGACTCTACCTCATCTCCTGGAGGTGGCCCAGGGTGTGGCAGCCACAGCCTTCACCAGTGGACAGTTCTTCCTCATGGCAAATCTTAGTCCATCCTACTGCCAGAGAAAGCCCTTTCATTTTTGCCCTATTTTGGAAAGGATTACTAGTATTTATAAACTAACCTTTCAAGTAGAAAAGAAAATCTCCCTCAACTCTTTATTTTGACAAATGTCAAACCTACACAACAATTAAAAGAATAGACCAACAATCATCCTTCACTTGGATTATCTCCTTATTATTAAAATTTTGCCATGTTTAGTTTTTCTAATTATCTATAATTTTTTAAAAAGATTTATTTATTCATTTCTACCCCTTCCCTCCATTGTCTGCTCTCTACATCCATTTGCTGTGTATTATTCTGTGCCTGCTTGTAGTCTCATTAGGTGGCTCTCTGTACCGATCCTGGGACCTTCTGGAGTGCAAGAGAGGTGATCATTCTCTTGTGCCACCTAATTTCCCTGGTCTGTTGCATCTCTTATTGTCTTTCCTCTGTGTCACTTTTTGTTGCATCATATTGCTCAGCCAGTTCTCTGCATGGCACAGCACTCCTGCATCAGGCAGCACTCCTGTGCAGGCCAGTGCTCCATGCAGGCCAGCATTCCACATGGGCCAGCTCCCCCTTCTTCTGTCTTCCCTCCCCTCCCCTCCCCTCCCCAGTTTTTCCGAGTTGTGAAGTCCTGCTTACACAGTCCTGCAGGCTGGTCGAAATTTCTTTTGTCAAGGGCAAAAAAATTCTTGCTTTGTAAACCCCGAGGCGCTTGTGAGTTCTTTTAAGCCCTGGAGGGAGAATGTGGCACCTGGCCAGCCGGGCAGGTCAAATTATTTGCTCTCTGTCAAAATGGTCAGAATTCGGAGGCCTGTGGGCTGCTCCTGGGGGCCCGCGGCCTGCTCGCCTGTTGACTGCTCTGTCTTTGTGCATGTGTCTTTCCTCCAGTTGCAGAGGAAAAGAGAGCAGGACAAAACAAAGCCCCCTTAGTTACCTTTGACCAGCACGTGTTCCCAGGACTAACTAGTTCCCTCTAACCTCCCATGATGGGCAAGGGAGAGGACTTACCAGCTGTAAATAATGTGACCCCTGCAAACGCCGCCCAAGTCACGGGCTGTCAGCAGAGGGCATGTTCCAGGTGACCTCTCACCTCCCCAAACTGCCTTTCCAGGGAGGAACTGCTCCCTTCACGCTTGTGTTAGTTTCCTGCTGGGCATTAACAGATTTCCCCATCTCTGGGTCTTAAAACACACGCATCTAGCATCTCACACTTCTGGAGGTTGGAAGTCCCAGCAGGTGTCCGACCAAGGTGTCGGCTGGGCTCCCTTCCTCTCTCCAGGGGAGACCCCTTCTGTTCCCCTCTCTAGCTCTAGAGGCTGCCCTGGTCCCTTGGCTCGTGGCTCCTCCCTCCGTCCGCAGAGCAGCAGCCAGCACCTGCCCCCTCCCCACTTGCCCCTCACCTCCTGCTCATCTCCTGTAATACCGCTCCTGCTTCCTCGAGCCCTCTCGGCCATCTCCCATCTCAGGGAACTTGGCTTCATCCCCTCTGCCAAGTCCCTTTGGCAGGGCCAGGGAGCCCATGCCCTGGTCCTGGGTCCTGGGCTGGGACGTGGGTGTGTCAGGTGATGGAAGGTTCCAAGGAGCGCACGCAGCATTTCCCTCTTGGTGGTGCCTTGTGGAGAAAGCACAGCAGCTGAGCCCAGAGAGAAACGAGCCCTGGGAAGAGAAGAACCCAGGAAGCCTGAACCCTTGGCAGACATCAGCAGCCATTTTGCTCCAACCTGTGGCAACAGACTTTGGTGAGGGAGGTAACTTAGGCTTTATGGCCTGGTGTATTAGTCAGCCAAAAGGGGTTCCTTTTGCAAAATACCAGAAATTGGTTGGTGTTTATAAAGGGTATTTATTTGGGGTAGGAGCTCACAGATACCAGGTCATAAAGCATAAGTTACTTCCCTCACCAAAGTCTATTTGGAGCAAGATGTCTGCTGATGTCTGTGAGGGTTCAGGCTTCCTGGGTTCCTACATTCCTGGGGCTTGCTTTTCTCTGGGTTCAAGGTTCCTTCCTTCTTGGTGCTGGCTTCTCTCTCCTCTCCGTGCTGACTTCCTGGGTCTCCAACTTAAGTCTTCAGCATCAAACTCCATCATTAAAACTCTAACATCAAAAAACCCTCAACTTTGTTCTTTGCCATGCCTTTCATCAATGCCCAGTTCATAACTCAGTCATGCCCAGGAACAGATCAGATTACAAACATAATCCAATATTTCTTTTTGGAATTCATCAATAATATTAAACTGCTCCACCTGGTAACTGCAAGTTTCTACCTCAAAAAGATACCCTTCCTGAAAGCCAACAAATTTCTGGTATTTTGCATTAGCACCCCCTTGGCTGATTAATACAGCATGTTAATGGGATAAAACAGTCTCTTCAACAAATAGTGCTGGGAGAACTGGATATCTATAACCAAAAGAATGAAAGAGGATCCCTCTCTCACTCCCTATATAAGAATCAACTTAAAATGGACAAAAGACCTAAATGTAAAAGCCAGGACCATAGAATTACTAGAAGAATATTTAGGAAAACATCTTAAAGACCTGTGATAGGTAGGTTTTCTTGGACCTTACACCCAAATCATGTGCAACAAAAGAAAATAAAGATAAATGGGTCATCCTCAAAATAAACACTTTTGCACCTCAATGGATTTTGTCAAAAGGGTGAAAAGGCAGCCAACTCAGTGGGATAAAATATTTGGAAATCACATATCTGATAAGGCTTTAATATGCATGATATATAGGGAGATGCTACAACTCAATGATAAAAAGAGAAATGGCCCAATTAAAAACTGGGCAAAAGACTTGAATAGACATTTGTCCAAAGAAGAACAACAAATGGCAAAATAACACATGAAAAAATGTTCAACATCACTATTGATTAGGGATGTGCAAAGCAAAGCTTCAATGGGATATCATTTTACACCTATTAGAATGGTCACTGTTAAAAAGACAGAGAACTACAAGTGCTAGAGAGGGTGTGGAGAGATAAGAACACTTTTTCACTGTTGGTGGGAATGTAGAATGGTGCAGCCACTCTGGCAGACTGTTTGGCAATTCCTAAGGAAGTTGAATATAAATTTGCCACATGACCAGAATTAGTCATCCAAGGGATGCTGAGGCAAAGTACCAGAAATCTGTTGGCTTTTATAAAGGGTATCTATTTGGGGTAGAAGCTTACAATCACCAGGCCATACAGTGTAAGTTACTTCCCTCACCAAATTCTGTTGCTACATGTTGATGCAAGATGGAGCATCTTGCAGCATCTGGGAGCGTTCAGTCTTCCTCCACCTTCCAAAGTTCTGTGGTCCCAGCTTCTTCCAGTAATAGCCAAAAGCTGAGAAAAGTCTTGTCTCTCTCCTGGGGTTCATTTCTCTCTGGGCTCAGTTGCTCTGCTTTCTCCACAAGGCCAGCTGTAAATTGTCAGGCAAATGGCTAGTCTCTTTTCCTGGGGCTTCTGCCTTGTCTGGTGGAGGCTTCTCTCTTTCCTCATGTATATGCTTCTCTGTGTGTTTACTCCCTGGGGCCTCAGCTCAAGACTCTAAATTTCTCCTCCACTATGTCCTACTGACATGGCCCAGTAAAAGCCTTAATAATTATTTAATCAAGTAAAAGTGAAACCTCTGAATCCAATCCAATCTAATATGCCCAGAGGAAAGACCAGTTCACAAACATAATCCAATATCTATTTTTGGAATTCATGAACAATAGCAAACTACCATACCTGGCAATACCCCTACTTGATAAGTACCCAAAAACCTGAGAACAGTGACACAAACAGACATCTGCACACCAATATTCCTAACAGCATTATTCACAATTGCCAAGAGATGAAAACAACCCAGGTGTCCATCAACCAATGAATGGATAAAGAAGCTGGTGTACAAACATGGTGGCAGTTTGAGATTACTTATGAACCCCCAAAATGATAAGGATTATGTTTCCAAACTGGTCTGTTCCTCTGAGCGTGATACCTTTTGATTGTTTAGATTCAACTGAGATGTCTTTGATTAATTTATGTTAAGAGAGGGATTTGATTTGACCACATCAGTAGGATATAACTCAGATCAAGTCCCTGCCCCCTTGGTGGCCTATATAAATGGATACTCACTCAAGAAGACACACGAAGAAGATGAGTGAGAAAAGAGAAAGAGCTCCAGAAATGTCAGAGAACTTTGTCATGACATGAAAGACGAGAGAACTTTGCTCCTGCATTCCCAGAGAGCAGTGAGCCATTCACCTGCTATTTGCAGCTGAAGAGAACAGAGCAGCTGATCAGCTGAGGCCCAAGAGATCAGGCAGAGCCTGCCCACCATGTTGCTTCAACATTCGGCAACTGACTTTGGTGAGAAACAAACCTTAAGTTGGGCTTTTTAGGGCCTTGTAACTGTAAGCTTTTACCCTAAATAAAATACCCTTTATGAAAGCCAAAAGATTCCTCATACTTTGCATCAGCATCCCTTTGGCTGACTAATACAGAATTTGGTCCTGGGAATGGGGTAGAGTCTGATGCAATTAACGAAAATGCTGGAACATTTTTATAAATGGGTGAGGGGTATTTTTTTTGAGAAACTGTCAGGTGCTTAATGAGAAAGCCTAGACTGCTTTGAAGAGACCGTTGGTTGGAATATGAGCCTAAAGTTATTTCTAGTAAGGTCTTAGAAGGAAATGATGAGGGAAGCAGACTTGGCCCAATGAATAGGGCATCTGCCTACCACATGGGAGGTCCATGGTTCAAATCCCGGGCCTCCTTGACTCATGTAGAGCTGGCCCATGCACAGTGCTGATGCATGCAGGGAGTGCCGTGCCATGGAAGGGTGTCCCCTGTGTAGGGGAGCCCCATGCACAAGGAGTGCACCCCATAAGGAGTGCTGCCCAGCGTGAAAAAAGTACAGCCTGCTCAAGAATGGTGCCGCACACATGGAGAGCTAACACAACAAGATGACACAACAAAAAGAAATACAGATTCCCACTGCCGCTGATAAGGATAGAAGCAGTCACAGAAGAACACACAGCAAATGGACACAAAGAGCTGATAACTGGGGGTGGGGAGAAGAGAAGAGAAATGAATTTTTAAAAAATCTTTTAAAAAAAGAAGGAAATGATGAAACTATATTGGAAACTGGAGAAAAGGCAATCTGTGTTTTAAAGTTGCAGAAAACTTAGCAAGATTGACTTCTGATGTTATATGGAAGGCAGAATTTGAAAATTATGAACCTGGACATTTAGCCAAGATTTCCAAACTAAATATGGAAAATGCAGCCTGGCTTCTCCTTGCAGCTTATGGCAAAATGCTAGAGGAAAGAGATAAGCTGATAACTGAATTATTGGACACAAAGAAACCAGAAACTGATTCTGGAAATTCCAAGCCTCTGGAAATCAGCCCCAGATGATAGTGCCCCATTTGAGGAATTACCTGAACTTGGGACTGGTAAGTCAGGAGTGATAATGCAATTATCTAAGAAAGACTTGTTTAAAGTCTTACTGTCTGGTGGCTTGGACCCCTGTTTCTTGCATGCTAAACCAACAAGCTTTTTCTGAGCTCTGTATGAACAAAACCACAGTCAGCCTGGACTAAAAGAGACATGGAGGGGAGAAATGGAAGGAAAAACAGCTTTAAGAGGAAAACCATGGAACCTGAGGTCTGGAATTAAAACATTTCCTTGGGCCCAGAAAGGAACCCCACCCATATGTATGGAAAGGGTGAGTTTGCATTTGAAGAGGGTGGATGTTCCAGCCTGCTGTTCAGGGAGGGTTTTGCCACCCCAGGCACCCAGAGAGGCTGAAGCACATTCCCCAAGGGTTGGGGAGAGTGAGGTCACCACCCCAGTACTCTGAGAGGGGTTGGACTGTTCTCCATAGATTACGAGAGACCAGGTCACCACTGCACTGTTCTGAGGAAATTGACCCTGTATGCCAGAGATTAGGGAAAATGTTTCCACCATCTCACTGTAAATAAGGGTGTCAAGACTACCCCAGAGATTGGGTAAAGTGTGTCTGTCACCCCAGCATTCTTGGAGGGTGAGGTCTGGTGTTCAGTGGCCACCAGATCGTTGATTAGGGGAGGACCAAGAAAACGGCCATTGGGCAAGCCCATGGAAAGGGTGGGCCCCCATGAGGCCCCAAGGAGGAGAAGAAACCATCATCTTAAGAATGACTCTCAGACTTTGAAATCTAATGGAGTATGCCCTGCAGGTTTTCAGAACTGTTGGGGACATTGAGACATGGTTCCTTCTCAAATTCTCCTGTGGTAAAGCAAATGTTTATCCTGTATCTGTCCCTTTCTGTATTGGAAGCAGATAAATGTTTTGTGAGTTTCACAAGTCTACAGCCAGAAGGGACTTTTCCCCAAGGCAAACTGTGTCCTATAAATATATTTGTGATGCAATTTTATACTTTGCATTGCTAACTGAGAGGATTTAAGTTTTTTTCCCTGAATATTGTAATGTCTTTTTGGAATTCAGAGGGTGGAGTGGGGCAATTAGAGATTATTTATGAATTCCAAAAAGAGAGATTATGTTTGTAAACTTTTCTTCTCCTCTGGGTGTGATCCCCTTTGATTATAAAGATTCAGCTGAGTTGTCTTGGTTAAATTATGTTAAGATTAAAGCTTTGATTCAACCAGTTGAGCTCTATAGACACCAGAGGAGAGAACTTTGTCATGAAATGGAAGAGGACAGAATTTTGATCCTGTGACCTCAGGGAGAGATGAGCCATTTACCTGATAGTTGCAGTGGAAGAGAACAGAGCAGCTGAGCAGCTAAGGCCCGAGAGACCAGGCAGAGGCCACCTGTCATCTTGCTTCAACACATGGCAACTGACTGGTTAGAAACTAACCTTGAGTTGGACTCCTTAGGGTCTTGTACCTGTAAGCTTTTACCCTAAATAAATACCCTTTATAAAAACCAACAGATTTCTACTACTGTGCATCAGCACCCCTGTGGCTGACTAACATACACATGATGGCATATTATGCAGTTGTAAGAAGAAATGACATCATAAAACATATGACAACATGGATGAACCTGGAGGACATTATGTTTAGTGAAGCAAGCCAGACACAAAGGGACAAATACTGATGATTGTGCTACTATGAATTAAATATATTATGTACTCTCATGGACTTAATAACTTGAATTTGGGTCAGCAGAAAATAGAATGAGGTTAGAGAATGGAAAGCTGAGGACTAACTTGTGCAGAATTGGTAAAAACGATGTATGTTTGGAAATGATTAGAAAAGGTGAATGCGTATAATAGTACAGCTAGTTAAAAACATTGACTGTACACTTTGGCTGGATTGTATGCTTTATTAATAAGCATCAATAAAATTGATTTGCCTTTTTAAAAAAAGACAGTACAATCGATCCTTGTGGGGATGATAAAATGGCATAGAACTAAACCCATCACAAACACACAAATGATTGCATGTAAAGCTGGTGAAGTCTGTGGAAGATCAGTGTACTGTATCAATGTAAATTTCCTGTTGTGATAGGACAATACATTTATGTAAGATACTACCTTTGGGGGGAAATGGGTGATGGGTACATGGGATCTCTATTTATTATGTCTAACTCCTATATGTAGCTCTATAATGATCTCAGAATAAAGAATTTATTTACAAATATATTAAATCATGTAGAAATGACTCAAATTCCCGTAAAGTGATGAATGGCAAAGCAAATGTTGTATATTATTATTCAGCCATAACAAGGAATGAGGTTCTTTTTATTTTTATTTTTTAATAACTTTTTCTTTTATTCCCTACCCCTCCCACTCTGAGATGGCTCTTATCTGTTTGCTCATTGGTTTTTTTGTTTTTTTCTCTCAGCTTGTTTCAACTTTAGGAGGTTCTGGGAATCAAACCTGGGCCCTCTCATCTCCTTCCTGCTTGTTTGTATTTGCTTGTTGCTTGCTCATTGTTTTTTGCTTGCTATCTGCTTTTGTTGTTTTTTCCTCATTGTTTGCTTGATGTCTGCTTGTTTGTCTTCTTTAGGCGGCACCAGGAAGCAAACCCAGGACCTCCCATGTGGGAGATGGGCGCCCAAATGCCTGAGCCACATCTGTTCCCAGGAATGAAGTTCTGATAGGAGAAGTCCAGAGAGAAAGTTGTTTAATGGTTGTCAGGGGATGGTGGGAGGAGGGAGATGGGAAGTGACTGCTGAGTAAGAGATATCTTTATGGGGTGATGAAAATGTTTTGGAATTAAACAGTGATGATGTTGCACAACTTTATGAATATTTTCAAAACACCGAACAGTACACCTCAGAAGGCTGAATTTTATGGTATGTGAATTATATCTCAATAAAACTTTTTTAAAAATCAGCACAGCAGTTTTGGATCTCATTTTTAGCTTCTAAAATTTTTCACATAAATCCTCCAGAATAAACTGTGGCACTTACTTTTAGCTTTTGTTCTTTTTTTTTCTTCTTCAGTAAACTATTATTTCAAGTTAATTTGCTTCAAAGATGATGCACTTTGGCATAATTTTAGCAATTTTTGTTTTCTTAAAGCCACCCCTGGTGATTTTGCTATGATGTAAATGGGAGTATTTGAAAAACAAATGCATAGCAAAAAATGGAAATATAAATAAAAGTAAATAGGCACGTTGCCACGGGGGATGTTAAACGTTTACTCTTTTGTTTAAATCAAAATAAAGTTATGTAGGTATAAAAAAATCTACTGTATTTCTACATACTAAGAGTGAATAGGTGAAAACCAAATATAAAATACACTATAACTGACAAATGCTCAAAAATCATGTAAAGGTATAAACCCATTAATGCATGTACAGGACTTTTTATGTTAAATATCTTCAAAATGAAGAATTCAAGGAAGGTCTAAATAAATGAATTGGAAGACTCTAAGAGTTGGAGATAATTCTCCCCTAAACTGATCTGAAGATCTGATGCAATTCTTATCAAAGTCCAAGCAAGATTATTTCTTCATCTAGAAGAGCTTATTCTAAAATTTATATAAAAAAGCAAGGGAAAGAACAGCTAAAACAATTTTTAAAGCAGTGTTATTGAGCTGTAGTCACATAACATACAATCTGTCCAAAGTGTATAATCAATGACTTCTGCTATAATCACAGTGTAAAACAATTTTTTAAAAGAATAGTTTTTTTAGAGCTGTGAACTAATTGATTCTTTTTTTTTTAAGATTTATTTTTATTTATTTCTCTCCCCTTCTCCCAACCCTCCTCCCCAAGTTGTCTGTTCTCTGTGTCCATTTTGCTGTGTGTTCTTTGTCCGCGTCTGTTGTTGTCAACAGCACGGGAATCTGTGTCTCTCTTTGTTGCGTCATCTTGCTGCATCAATTCTCCCTGTGTGCGGCATCATTCCTGGGCAGGCTGCACTTTCTTTCACGCTGGGCGGCTCTCCTTACGGGGCGCACTCCTTGTGCGTGGGGCTCCCCTACGTGGGGGACACCCCTGTGCGGCAGGGCACTCCTTGTGTGCATCAGCACTGCGCGTGGGCCAGCTCCACACGGGTCAAGGAGGCCCGGGGTTTGAACTACATGTGGTAGACAGACGCCCTAACCACTGGGCCAAGTCTGCTTCCCTTAAAAAGAATAATAAAGTGAGAGGAATCACCCTGCATTAGTCAGCCAAAAGAGTCCTGATGCAAAATACCAGAAATCTGCTGGCTTTTAAAAAGGGTGTTTATTTGGAGTAGGAGTTTACAGATACAAGGCCATAAAGCATCATTTCCCTCACCAAAGTCTATTGACCACGTGTTGTAGCAAGATGGCTGCCGATGTCTTCCAGGGTTCAGGCTTCCTGGGTTCCTCTCTTCCTAGGGCTTGCTTCTCTTCCTCCTGAGCTCATCTGCTTTCTCCACAAGACCAGCTGTAGAACATCAGACAAACAGCTCTCCCTCCGAGATCTCTGCCTGTGTTTAATGGAGACTTCTCTCCTTCCTCAGGTGTCTGCTTCTCTGCGTGTTTACTTCTCTGGCTCCAGGATCAACACCCGTCCCTTCTCTCTGGCCCGGTTTCTCGGTGACTTCCTGCCCACCAAGAGGGTGGGCATTCAGTGTCTCAGGGACGTGGCCCAATCAAAGCCTTAATCATTATTTAATCAAGTGAATATGAAAACTCCGAATCCAATACAACCTAATACGCCCAGAGGGGCAGACCAGTTTACAAACATAATCCAATATTATGTTTATGGAATTCATAAACAACATCAGACTACTACACACCCTGACCTAAAACTGTAAGATTTACTGCATAGGTACAGTAATCAAGACGGCGCGGTTTTAGCAGAGGGCGATCCAAGGGCAGAAGAGAGAACCCAGAAACAGAAAGAGGCCCATACAAGTACAATAACTTGACTTTTGTTTTTGTTCAATTGATTTTTTTTCTTTTTTACAGTGAATACAGGTTCCAGAAGACTAGTTTTCAATGTTCACGACTATACAAAAGAAAAAATACAAAACCGCGGGTGTGGGCTCTTTCAGTAGAATTGTGGGACGTCCCCTCCTGGTCCCCGGAATCACCCGGGGCCACTTTTAGTGCCCTCAGCTTTGGGGGCCGGCGAGGGCGTCCCACTGGCGAGTACAAGCCTTTTGTCCGGGATAGTGGGATTTCGTCAAGAAAAAAAAATTAAAAACGGCTAACAGGCATTGCTGCCACTAAAACTAGGAAGTGACAACTTCTGGGGGGTTAACTTTATTTTCAAAACTGTAGTACTGAATCCAAAAAAGACGTATCTTGAATGATACAAAAAAATTATCCACAGCACAATGTTTATAAAGCCCCAACCACCTCAGAGAAATGACAATAGAGCCTTAACGAGGCTGAGGCTCGGCCACCACTCGCGGAGGCCGGCAGGGGGAGACCGGGCCCTGCGGGTTGTCAGTCTGTCTGTCTGATGACTCAGCGAAGGCCGCCAAGCACAAGTTCCTGGGCCCTCCTACAGCAAAGGCAGGGCGGGGCCCGGGGCGCGGGGCCCGGGGCGCGGGGCCCGGGGCGCGGGGCCCGGGGCGCGGGGCCCGGGGCGCGGGGCCCGGGGCGCGGGGCCCGGGGCGCGGGGCCCGGGGCGCGGGGCCCGGGGCGCGGGGCCCGGGGCGCGGGGCCGGCAGGAGGGTTCCTGGCCGCTTTGCCCCAGGCCTCGCCGGCTGCTCCTGCAGCCCGCCGCGGCCCCTGGGCACGCATCTGCTCCCGCGTGGGAGACCGGCTCTTCCCCCCCCGTCCGCTGCGGCGGAGCCAGGTCTGCGGGGCCGCGCTGGGGCAACTGCCCCGGGCACGAAGGGCGCACGGGCGAGGAGGGCCCGCGGGCGAGGCCGGGCTCCGGGGGCTGGTGAGCCCCGGGGGCGGGCTTGTCGGGGTCGGAGGGCTGCAGGCTGGCTTGCGGGGGTCACGGCCTGGCGGGGTCTCTGAGCTGGGGATGGAGAAGGATGAGGGCACCCGGGCTGGAGCGGCAGGTGGATTGCAGAGCCCCCTTGTTGGCCTGAGCCCTGCGCTTCTGAGCAGACCCGCTGCTCTCCCAGACCCTTCTAAAGCAGGCTAGTAAGGGAATCGAGAGACGGATCTGGAACCTGGCAGAGTCCATGTGGACAAGATGGCTGCTGGAAGACCCCCCCACCCCCAAGATTCTGCTATCCAGGACACACACTTCTTCTGGAAGCAAGGAAAAGTCCCGGATATTTCCCAAGGACTTTATCATTGGGTCCTCACTGGGCGATTGATAGGTGGGGTGATCAAAACAGCAAGCAGCTGGAACCCCTCCCTGCCATCAGCAAAGGGGTGGGATAATTAACAGTTCAAAAAGCCAAAAGGCCCACGGGCTGTGCTGATGCGGGCTGTGCTGATGCGTGCAAGGAGTACCGTGCCACACAGAGGTGTCCCCCGCCTAGGGGAGCCCCATGCGCAAGGAGTGCACCCCATAAGGAGAACTGCCCAGCGTGGAAAAAAGTGCATCCTGCCCAGGAATGGCGCTGCACACATGGAGAGCTGACACAGCAAGATGACGCAACAAAAAAGAGATGCAGGTTCACGGTGCTCCGGGAATGCAAGTGGACACAGAGAACAGACAGCTGAGGAGGGGAAAGGGGAGAGAAATGAAAAATAAATCTTAAAAAAAAAGGAAGTATTTGAATGCATACATAGAAAAATAGCAGATCTTATGGGAATGAAAGGTGCAATAAATGAAGTTAAAGAAAACAAAACAAAACCAAGCGGGGCCTGAACGAGCGCTCTCGCTCTCAGCTCTCTTGCCTCTGGACCTGTTCCTGCCTTCTGTGCGCTGCTCTCACCATTTTTCCTCTGCTGTGTGGCCACGCAAGTAAACCTGGGGATTTATAACTTATAATGGGGAATTGTAGTCTGTAAATCAGCCCTCTTTACCACTTTTCAGCCCCTTCCTCTTTACATGGGCCCCCTGATCTGTTATTTTCTCCCATTTCTCTTTCCCCCTACCTGAACAAATTACTGGTGTAACTCACCCAGCGTGCTTTTGAAATTCTTTCTGCAGCGTAGTCAAAGAACCTAAATGAAATCGGGTAACACTTCATCTCTGGCTTCTGCAGCGAACATCTCTCTTCTCCCAGCCTCTCCACCAGCACCCACCCACAGGCATCACAAGGTCTCCGGACTGGCTTGTGGCGACTTCCTAAGCAGCCTCCGACCCTTGGCATGGAACGGCGTCCCTGTGCTGAGCGTCGAGCTTGAGCGATCTCATTTAGAGAAAAGACTTTAAAATGTCGGCCACCATGAGGCCCAGGGGTCAGGGCGCCTTTCATCTTGCCCACTGCGCATCCCCAGCAGGACGTGGAAGCCACGGCGGATGTTGCCTATAACTATGACGGTGACAGAGGACACGATGTTGGGCGGTGTCCACAGCTCATCGGTGGCCCCCAGCTTGTTGTCCCAAATGATTTTTGACAAAGGTGCAAAAGCAATTTGGTGGAAGAATGATAGACCTTCCAACACATGGTGCTGGGGCCATTGGCCATCCACAGGCAGAAAACTGAACCTCCACCTCACTATAATTTCTGTAAGACTTTTAGAAGAAAACAGAGAAGAAAATATTTGGGACTGAGGACTAGGCCAGGAGTTCTTGGACATCACACCAGAAGCATCATCCATACAAGAAAAACTCATAAATTGGGCTCAATCAGCTTAAACAAAATGAAAGCTTTTGTTCTGTGAGAGACTGTAAACAGATAATTTGGAGATTGGAAAAAAAAAAAATTGCAAATCACATATCAAACAAAGGATTAGTATCCAGGATATATAAAGAACTCTCCAGGGAAACGGATGTGGCCCAACCAATTGAG
Organism: Dasypus novemcinctus; assembly: GCF_030445035.2. Lineage (NCBI taxonomy): Eukaryota > Metazoa > Chordata > Mammalia > Cingulata > Dasypodidae > Dasypus > Dasypus novemcinctus. The sequence goes on along the minus strand of NC_080695.1, from coordinate 24,626,385 downwards.
CTCCTGTCTACCATATAGGAGGTCCAGAGTTTGATGCCCAGGGGCTCCTGGTGAGGGCAAGCTGGCCCATGTGGAGTGCCGGCCCATGCCGGAATGCCACCCACGCAGGAGCGCCCCCTGTGTGGGAATGCCACCCCGTTCAGGAGTACTGGCTGATCCTGAGAGCTGGTGCAGCAAGATGACGCAACAAGAGACACAGAAGAGAGAAAATAAGAAGACGTAGCAGGACAGGGAGTTGAGGTGGCGCAAGAGAATAATCTCCTCTCTCCCACTCCGGAAGTTCTCAGGATTGGTTCCTAGAGCCGCCTAATGAGAATACTAGCAGACACGGAAGAACACACAGTGAATGGACACAGAGAGCAGGAAATGGGCGGAACAGAGGTGAGGGGAGAAGTAAATAAAATAAATCTTAAAAAAAAAAAACTCTCCAAACTCAACAGTGTTTTAAAAAAATCAGTTTGAAAATGGGCATGACTTGATAAAAAGTTCACTGAGGAAAGACAAACAAAGCACTTGAAAAAATATTCAATATCATTAGCCATGAGAGAAATGCAAATTAAAACCACTGATGAAGGAAACAAGATATAGTTAAAGTGGTTGAGCACCTGCTTCTCATGTGCAAGATCCTGGGTTCAATCCCCTGTACCACCTAAAAAAAAAAAGCTACCACTACACACCTATTAGAATGGCTGAAAATGTAAAAAGCCAACAATATCAAGTGCTAGGGGTGATGTAAAGAAACTGGATCCCTCAGACATTGCTGCTGGGAATGCAAAATGGTCCCACCATTCTGGAAAATAGTTTTTAAAAATGCACAAAGGTGATGAACAAACATCACAGACTACAAAATAAAATGTACAAATGTCCAACAGCAGATGAAAATTTTTCAAATTCATCAGTATGAAAGAAATGTAAAATAAAGTAATAACAAAGTACACTTTTTCTCTTATCACACTGGCAAAGATGAAATTATATGCTAGTAGTTTGTGCCTATAAACGTATAGAGAAATGTACATTGATAGAAGTACAAATTGTCACCTTCCAAAAAGCAATTCAGTATGGTGTGTCAAGAGTCTTAAAAATCTTTCTACTTTTTGGCATAGTAATCCCATTTCTAGAAATCTATCCTAAGAATTAGAAACACAATAGAATATTGACTACCAAAGTAAAAAAATATATATAAATATTTTTTTCAAACAGCATTTAAGTGTATTTAAGCGCATAGGGGAATGTTTAAATCATAGTACACTCATGAACATCATTCATTTTTTTAAGTTTTCAAAGAAAAAGTGACTCATTAGCATTTAAAACTTAATTACTACTGAAAAAATGTTTTCAGTAATTATGTGTTAAACTATCGCAGCATAATAGTCAGTAGAATGTTCCAAATATGTTTTAAAATTCCATGAAATGCACAGAAAAAAAAAAAACCCAGAAGGAAACGCCGCAAAATATGAACAGCAGTTATTGGCGGTTTCCTTTTCCTTTTTATTATTTTCTAAAATTTCCCAACTTTAGAAAATACCATGGTTGTTTTAGCATCAGAAAGTGGGAACAAATTATTCAAAAAGTCTAAAAAGCGCTGCAAACAGCACCGCACAATTGTAATAGCACACATCAGCTCTTAGAGAGAGAAGTTTAGTATTAAAAGCAGCACAGCTGCCTCTGAACAGGGCTCCCCAGGCAACCTGTCAGTGGTTGCCAACACAGAATGCTGCCTTCCAGAGCACAACCGCCCTCCCTGAAGTTTCTAAGCCCTGCTTCCCCTCGCAAGAATGAGTTGTCCTCAGAGGTAGGTGGCTGGTTTGAATTCCTTCTACACAACTACACACCTGCTGAGTGGGTTCGGAGGAAAGGTGCTCACTCCTTTAACAAAAGGGCAATGAAGCTGAAAGAAATCTAGTTTCTTGGATTTGTTGTGCCCACCAGAAGACTGCTAAGCATTCTTATAGGACAGAGGAAACTCACCTAAGGCAAGGGGCGATTGTTGGAAATGAACTTGAAATTTTGAAGCCCCGCTAGGAGGGTGATGAATGGGGTCTGGCCACTGTCTCCTAATTTGAAAAGTCAGATCACTGTCTCCTAATTTGAAAAGCTGGAGGGGTGGATGGACATGATTACTGTTGAAAGTGGAAACTTTGCCCCATTACTTAGTAAATCATGGTGACTCAGTCTTTCAGGAACTTATGAACTAATTTGGGAGGCAGAGGTGAGGGTGGGAGGGGGGCTGGACTAGGCTGACTTGTTAAAGCATATTTATTCTATGCTCTAAATATATATATGGAGCACAAACTACATATAATTTCAGGCAGTCCAGTTCCAGAGACCCCATCTTAAGCACCATTTTACAGCACCTTCCCAAGAGGTTGGAGATGGGAGGAAAGAGAGAATGGTAGGGCATTGGAGCTCTAGTCCTTGGGCTTCCAGAATATGAGATTTCCAATGTTTTTATTAGAGAAAAGAGGAAAAAGGGGAGAGGATGTTTTAAATGAGATGTGGCACTTAAATCCTCAGTTATTAGACGATTAGGATTATAGCATTTCCAGCCACAATATTCGATTAATGTTTTAAACAGAATTTACCAATTCCTAAGCAGCCATGAATTTCTAGTCACTCACAGGACGCAGCAGGATCTCCCTGGGTTTCCCATCGCCTACAGGAGGAGGGGACAGGAAACGGCCTGGGGGGCAAATCTGGCCCAACGCCTGTTTTTTGTAAATGAAGTTTTATGGCAACACTGGCACACCCGCTCACAGATGGTCTGTGACTGCTTTCAATGTATGCGGCAGAGTTGACTGGTTGCAGTAGAGGCCGTTTTGGCCTGCAAAGCCGAAAATATTTTTTACAGAAAAGTTTGCTGACCCCTAGCCTAAAGTATTACAGTGATTGTTCATTTTTTCCCTTAACTTTCTATTTTGAAAAACGTCAAATCGACAGAAAAGTTGTGGGAAGCGTACAGTGAACACTTATAGACCTTTCTCCTTAATTCAACACTTCTTAACATTTTGTCACATTTTGCTTCCTGCCTTCACTCTCTCTTCTCTTTCCCTCTTTCTAAACACACACACTTTGCAGGTGCAGTATTAGAAAGTTAGGTCAAACATTAATATTTCTAAATGCATTAGTGTATCTCACTATCCCAAGAATAAGGACATTTTTTCCAATGTGGCCATAGGAATTTAACATTGATACAAAAACAGACCACATCCAAACTTTCCCAATACTGTCTTGTGTAGATTTTTTTAAAGGACAAATACTGGATGATTGTGCAGTTATGAACTAATTTTATTGTGTAAACCCATGGAGTTAATAAGTAGAATATAGGTCACCAGAAAATAGAATGAGGTTAGAGAACGGAAAGCTGAAGGTTAACTTGTGCATAATTGGTGAAAAGGTTGTTCGTTAATTTTTGGAAATGAATAGAAAAGGTGAAAAGCATATCATAATGTGGTTTGTTTTTTAAAGATTTATTTTAATTCATCTCTTTCTCCCCACTCACTCCTTGTTTTGTACTTGTTGTATCTGTTCTTCTTCCTTGTTTCTTTAGGAGGCACCGGGAATGGAGCCCGGGACCTCCAATGTGGGAAGGAGGCACCCAATCCCTTGAGCCACCTCTGTCCCTTGCCCTGCTGTGTCACTCATCATGCTTTTCTTCCCGTATCATGCCCCTGCATCAGTCTGACATGCCTGCCTGTTGCACCAGCTTGCTTTCTTCTTTTGGAGACACTGGGAACCAAACTAGGGACCTCTCATGTGGTAGGCGGGAGCCCAATTGCTTGAGCCATATCTGCTTCCCCATTATATTTTTAACTAGCAGTGATATTATATGGGTATACTGAAAGGAAAAGTCTAAAGTCATGTATGTTATAAAAGGAAATCTAACAAATGTAGCATAGGACTGTATAGCATAGTAAATGTCATGGGAAAGCTGAATATGGGTAATCTTGCATATATAAGACTGGTTTTCCTTGAAACTGAACAAATGTACGTTAATATTATAAGATGTTAATATCAGGAAAAAAGCAAAACAAAACACATTATGCTAAGTGAGAGAAACCAGACACAAAGTACTACATCTTGTATAATGCCATTTACATAAAATGTAACTGGGCCCCGGGTTAGGTTGAGACGGGAGGGTCCTTCGCCCGAGCCCAGAGCGGATCCAAGTGGAGGGACTCACCTCGCGGCCGCCAGGACGGGAAAGGCTGCCGAGGAGGCCTCTGCCTGAGCCGGGTCCCTGCTCGCCGCCGGCGCGCCTCGCCCGCTCTCTCTCCTCCCCGGCCCTCGCCCGGAGCCCCACACCGCCGTCCCCCGCGCCAGCCACGGAGAAGACGGAGTTGATCCAGAAGGCGAAGCTGGCCGAGCAGCCCGAGCGCTACGACGACATGGCCACCTGCACGCAGGCCGTGACGGCGCAGGGCGCCGAGCTCTCCAACGAGGAGCGCAGCCTGCTCTCGGTGGCCTACAAGAACGTGGTCGGGGCCGCAGGTCCGCTTGGAGGGTCATCTCCAGCATGGAGCAGAAAACCGACACCTCGGACAAGAAGTTGCAGCTGATTAAGGACTATCGGGAGAAAGTGGAGTCGGAACTGAGGTCCATCTGCACCCCGGTTGTGGAATTGTTGGATAAGTATTTAAGAGCCAATGCAACTAATCCAGAGAGTAAGGTCTTCTATTTGAAAATGAAGGGAGATTACTTCCGGTACCTTGCTGAAGTGGCATGTGGTGATGATCGAAAACAAACGATAGATAATTCCCAAGGAGCTTACCAAGAGGAATTTGATATCAGCAAGAAAGAGATGCAACCCACACATCCAATCCGCCTGGGGCTGGCTCTTAACTTCTCTGTATTTTACTAGGAGATCCTTAGTAACCCAGAGCTTGCCTGTACGCTGGCTAAAACGGCTTTTGACGAGGCCATTGCAGAACTTGATACACTGAATGAAGACTCATACAAAGACAGCACCCTCATCATGCAGTTGCTTAGAGACAACCTAACATTATGGACATCAGACAGTGCAGGAGAATGCGAAGCAGCAGAAGGGGCAGAAAACTAAATGCATACAGGGTGTCATCTTTCCCCTCAAGAAACCTTTTTACACATCTCCATTCCTTATTCCACTTGGATTTCCTATAGTAAAGAAATCCATTCATGTGTATGGAATCAACTGTTTAGTCTTTTCACACTGCAGCTTTGGGAAAACTCCATTCCTTGATTTGTGTTTGTCTTGGCCTTCCTGGTGTGCAGTACTGCTGTAGAAAAGTATTAATAGCTTCATTTCATATAAACATAAGTAACTTCCAAACACTTATATAGAGGACTAAAATGTATCTGGTATTTAAGTAATCTGAACCAGTTCTGCAAGTGACTGTTTTGTATTACTGTGAAGACAAGAAAATGTAGTTGATTACAATTAGAGAGTATTCTACATAATTTCTTAATTTCTACATTCTCTACCTTACTCTTCTTCAGGGATTTCCTTTCAGTAAGCAACTTTTCCATGCTCTTAAAGTATTCCTTTTTAGTAGGAATCCAGAAGTATTAGATTGAATGGAAAAGCATTGGACATTTCTGGGCTGGGGGTCACAAATTGAAATGCCTCCTACATAATATATATTAAGGAAGTCAAGTATATCTGTGACAACAGGGAGTTTCCTTACTCACTCTTGACATGCTGCTGTTTAAGTTGACAACTTCCCTTCCCAATAAAAATTCACTTACACTCCTGCCTTTGTAGTTCTGGTATTCACTTTACTATGTAATAGAAGTAGCATGTTGCTGCCAGAATACAAGCATTGCTTTTGGCAAATTAAAGTGCATGTCATTTCTTAATACACTAGAAAGGGGATATAAATTAAAGTACACAAGTCCAAGTCTAAAATTTTAGTACTTTTCCATGCAGATTTGTGCACATGTAAGAGGGTATCCACTTTGTCTAATGATTGTTGTTTAGAGAGTTGGACCACTATTGTGTGTTGCTAATCATTGACTGTAGTCCCAAAAAAGCCTTGTGAAAATGTTATGCCCTATGTAACAGCAGAGTAACATAAAATAAAATAACATTTTATAAACCAAAAAAAAAAAAAAAAGTAACTATGAATCAATGACTAGAGATGGAATTAGATTAGTGGCTATGTAGGGCTGAGGAAGAGGGATTGAGAGGTGACTGGTAAGGAGTGCAGAGCTTTGCTTTTTGGAGTTATGAAGGGGTTCTAAAATCTTTTGTGGTGATGAATGCACAACACTGTGGTTATACTAAAAGCCTTGACTGTACACTTTGAATGACTGTATGGTTTGTGAATATATCTCAATAAAACTTCTTCAAAAAAAAATCCAGCTTCCTGTGCAGGATTGCTCATTGTTTCTGCTGGCCCTGTCTCTTTAGTCACCTTAAGCTATGACAGAAGAGGGGTGCCGCCTTATTTGCCTCTTTGTTTCCTGTTTGTCCTGACATTGCTATTTTCGAAGTATGGCCTTGAAGTTTCACAGAATGTCCCTCTTCCCGGATTTGTTTGATCATTTCCTTATGACTAGATTCACAGTTTAAGCATTTGGGGCAGGAATAACAAAGAAGTGATGTGGCCTTCTCAGTGAAACCCTTCAGGAGACCCAGTGATAGTTTGTTAATAACTGCCCTGTCGGTGGTGAACAGCTTTCTATTGCTAAAGACTCACAGTGGCAGGGCTTATAGAGCTGTAGTTCACCACAGAAAAGGGTTAAAAGAAGCAACAGAGTTACAGGAAGGAAATGCATTACAGACAAAGGCTGTGTCACAGACTGGGGTCTGGAAAGGCCAGGAGGGAGCTCCCCCTGCAAGAGCCAAGACAGAATGCGCTTTCTGTCCTGGCTCAGGAACCACCAACACGTGCACAAAACATCATGGGACAGGGAGCCCCAAATGTCGCCTCCGTTTGTTGTTTTTCATTTCTGATCACATAGGCACATTCCTGCTATTCCATCAGTCTCAACTACAGCACCCTCCAGAGCAGGGGTTCTTAACATTTTTTGTTCCACTGACCCCTTTGCCCATCAGGTAAAATGAATACTACTGTCATTTATTTACTGCATACATTCATAAGTGAAGGAAATGCTAGGTTTCAGTGGGCAGTCAGAGAAAATAAAGATACTAAGGTGATTTTTTTTCAGTTCAAGCTCATGGATCCCTGAAATCTTTCCACAGACCCTGTAGGAGTTTGATATGGCTAAGAATTCCAAAAATAGATACTGGATTATGTTTGTAATCTGGTCTGTACCTGGGCGTGATTGAGTTATGATTGGGGCTTTGATTGGGCCACGTCATTAGTGGGTGGGGACTCACAGATAAAAGGCATGGGAAAGAACAGAGTTGAGGGTTTCTGTTGTTGGAGTTTTGATTTTGAAGTTTGATGCTGAAGTCTTAAGGTGAAGCCCCAGGAAGTAAGTACACAGAGGAAAGAGAAGCAAGCCCCGGAAAGAGAGGACCTGAGCCAGGGAAAGAACACAGAGGAATAGAGACAGCGCCTTAGACACAGCAGAAACCCCAGGCAGAGAGACAGAACTGTTCACCTGATAAACTACAGCCGACCTTGTGGAGAGAGGCTCATAGTCTACAGCTGACCTTGTGGAGAAAACAGAGGAGCTGAGCCCAGAGGAGCCCAGGAAACCTGACCCCTCACAGATGTGGGCAGCCATCTTGCTCCAACACGTGGAAATAGACTATGGTGAGCAAAGTAACTTATGATTTATGGCCTGGTATTTGTAAGCTCCTACCCCAAATAAATACCCTTTATAACGCCCAGAAGATTTCTGGTATTTTGCATCAGCACCCCTTTGGCTGACTAATACAGACCCCTAGTTAAGAAACCCTGCTCCAGAGAGTCTCAAGCCCAGGTGTAAATCAACAGTCTCACTGTTATCAGTAAACGATGCCACGCAGCTGCTACAAATTGCCTGGAAACTCTTTGGACCCATGGACACAAAACAACATTATTGATCAGCATGGGCCATGCCTTGACCATTGTCAGTGCCGTGCAGAAACTTGAGCAAAACAGCTCAGGCCAATTTGGAGTTAACCCTCCCAGCTCAGTCCACCCTCCAGACCCATGGTCAAGGCAATTTTCCAAAAACATTATCACCCTGTTTGAGAGCAATTATTTGACTTACAACAGTCTATAATCATTTAGAAAATCAAAATGTGTCTACTGACCCCAAATATTTGCACTAATTATGGAGGGAGGGGGTGGTATGCATTTAAACAGAGAGCTGCACCATCCAATAATAGCAGCACGACCTGCCATATTTTTGGACTAATTTTACATTTCTTTTGCCTCCCTGATCAACGGCTAGCTGCACTTTACAGTATACTTCTCCTGAGTGATTAAAAACCATAATTAATTTCTCATTATTTTGTCCCTCCCAACAAAATCTATCATTTCTCACATACCATACATTAAATCTAATAGAAGTCTATGGTATCTTCAGAATCAGAACGTCTTGGTATAGCCATACTCCTTTTCTCAGGATATATGGTTTGAAAGATATTGGTTCCCCATGAGAGAGATACCCCAAGGCGCATTACTCCCCCATGGGAAGCACTCTAGTCCTGTTTAAAATATGTCCAATACCTGCAAGGTGCACGTTAGGGAAAGGATAGTTGGCACTCGGTCATGGAACCAAAGCTGCTAAAGAGCACTTTAATAGGTTGCATTGTTCAGTGAAGAATCCCATAGACCAGGTGGCTCCTAAGTCTCCCCTAAGAGCGAGCCCTTCTGCTGTGAGGATCCTTTGCCATTGTCCCTGGGAGACCTTGGACTCCGTTTGAATTAAGGTATCTCCTAATGCAGCTGTGTTGACATGCACGCTCGCTTCGTTTCCGTCGCTGGGTGGGAGCATATTGTCTAGGTGCCAGTTCTAAGCACAAGGCTCCTTTTATCAGTGCTTTCTTAGCTTGCCCTCCTTGTCTTTGAAGTACCTTGTGCGCTCCTGTCCCATTAACATGAAGCCTATGCAGCTTTTTCTCTTTTTTTTTTTTTGTCATAGTTCCACCAGTTATGCATCTACCTCCAAACAGTATGTTGATTACCTTGGCATGTTTTGGAATTTTGTGTAATGAAATGATGCTGTAACATAACATTTGGTGATTTGGTTGTCCCCTAATAGTAGTACATCCTGAGATTGATTCTCATTCCTGTGTGAGCTATATTCAATCATTTTCACTGAAGTTTTGTGTTTGATTGTATAGGAATACAACAAAATCTATTTTTACATTTGACTCTTTATGGGCATTTGTTGTCTTCAGCCACCCCCTCAATTTTTTTCATTTCTCTCCCCTTCCTCCCTGCCCCCCAGTTGTCTGCTCTCTGTGTCCATTAGCTGTGTGTTTTTCTGTGACCGTTTCTATCCTTATCAGTGGCACTGGGAATCTGTGTTTCTTTTTGTTGCATCATCTTGTTGTGTCAGCTCTTTGTGTGTGTGGCGCCACTCCTGTGCAGGCTGCACCTTCTTTCATGCTGGGCAGCTCTCCTTATGGGGTGCACTCCTTGCGTGTGGGGCTCCCCTATGCGGGGGACACCCCTGCGTGGCACGGCACGGCACTCCCTGCGCGCATCAGCACCGCACATGGGCCAGCTCCACACAGGTCAAGGAGGCCTGGGGTTTGAACCGTGGACCTCCCACGTGGTAGGCGCATGCCCTAACCACTGGGCCAAGTCCGCTCTCTACCACCTCAATTTTTTAGGACTACAGAAAGTGCTATTGTAAACATCGTTCATGTTTACTTGTGTCTATGGGCAAGTGTTTCTCCAGGGTATATGCCTAGGAATAGGGTTATTGGGATATATATTCTCAAGAGAGAATGTTCAATAATGATTTAGCATGAGTACTGCTGAAAAAGATTGAGTTTTTCTGGCTCATAAAATTATGAACTGCCATATTGTTATCTGTTATAATTCATTCCAATAAGATGTGAAGAAGTCCTAAACAGGAATTTGATTATCCAGAAAGAATTATGGTCTAAATGGAAATTAAATAATTAAACCAATGATTAATTTCATTCTTAGGGATTATTATGTCAAATAGAGGTGTAGTATAAAAATTGGAATTCTGTTATAATTTTTATTATATTAGGATTATCTATATTTACAAATGTTTGTTTCTTTACTACCTACTTCTTAGAATTGATTATACGAACTCTAACCTGGACTTGCACTTTCCTTTAAAATTTGTAATTTCTTTAATTTTTCTATTTATTTTAAAATTTTACAATAAAGGTCTTTTTAATAGCTTAAAAAAAAGCCACTGATTATACAGTTTGGATAGATCATATGGTATGTATATATCTCAATAAAACTGCCTAGTAAACAAATAAATAATTGTGCAAGAATAAGCAGAAATAGCAGCTACATACAGCAGGGGAAACAGAGAGATTGAGAGAGGAGGAATTTCCTTGTCTGTTTTTTGTTTATTTTTATGGAAATAATGAAAATACTTTAATAATTAATGAAGTGATATATGCACAACTCTGTGATTATACCAAATACCATTGATTATACCCTTGGGATAAATTGTATGCTTTATTAATATGTATCAATAAAATTGATTTACTTTTTAAAAATAGGGTGGGTTGGGGGAAAAATACACCAAATGTAAGGTATGGACTATACTTAGTAGTAATATTTGTTCGATGCTCTTGCATAGTTTGTAATAAATGTATGACAACAATGCAAGGTGTTGGAGGGGTCATGTATGCGTCCCCTGTATGATGTTGTACATGTTTATTTTTTAAGTTCATAACTTTTACTATACAATAATTGTTTATGTATGTTCATATATGAATAACATACTAAAATTAAAAAAAAAGGGAGAGGGAAGTACAAGTGATAAGGCCTCCGCCTGCCACATGGCAGGACCAGTTTGATCTCTGGGGCCTCCTGGTGAAAAAGAAGAGGAAGCATGCCTGTGTGGCAAGCCAGTGCCCGCATGGCGAGCCGAGTGCCCATGTGGTGAGCCGAGCACCCAAGTGGGTATCCGTGTGGCGAGCCAAGTGCCCACATGGTGAGCTGTCCGCGCGAGTGACCATGTGCTGAGTTCAGTGCGCACGTGACTGCCCCCACGGTGAGCCAGTGTCTGCTCAAGTGAGTCACGCAGCAAGATGATGACTCAACAAAAGAGAAACGGAGGGCAGAGTCAAGGAGAAGAGCAGCAGAGACCAGGAACTGCTGTGGCGCTACTGACAAGGAACCTCACTCCACATCAGGGTCCCCAGGATCGAATGCTGGTGAATCCTAGAGGAGACAGATGAGAAGACAGAAAGAGAAATAGGTAAAGAAGATCACACAGTGAATGGACACAGACAGCAAAAACAGCAGGGCGGGGTAGGGGAAGAGAAAATAAATAGAAGTTTAAAAAAATAAAAAGGGAGAGAATGTCTATCTTCAAATATCCTGGATAATGCCAAGTTATTTTACCAAGTGGTGTACCAAGTTATACTCTCATTACCAGTGATTAATACACGTGTACAGAAACACAGAGATACACATAAACACAGACACAAACAGCATAAATGTGCGCAAACACACACGCTCACCACACAAATGCCTGCACAGCCCAAACTCACAGCCATCACACACCACACAAGCGCCAAGAAACCCACCCAGATTGACGCATACGCACCACGCACACATCCCACAGCCCTAGTCTCGCACCACCACATTCGCGCTCAGATAAAGAAACGTGCATCACGCACTCCACGTTCAAAGGCACACATCCCACATACACACTTGATACATGTGGACACACACGGAAGACAGGAGGCGTGCCCTTCGCCGGGGGCGGCTGAGGAATCTTGTCCCGGCCGCGCCGCCCTCGGACGGCAGGGGTCGGAGGTCACGGCAGCGTTGGCGGTGGCGTTTTTCTCCCCCGGAAACCCCGGCTGGCGGAGCCGAGCCCGAATAGCGGTGGCTTGTGCGGTGCTGGCCTCTGGTGCTGCCGTCGGGGTCCGGGGCGCGTCGCTGCCCTCCGGGGCGGGGTGAGCCGGGGTCGGGGCCCAGCCGGCTGACAGTGGGGTCGGGAGGCGCGGGAGGCGCGGGAGGCGCGGGAGGCGCGGGAGGCGCGGGAGGCGCGGGAGGCGCGGGAGGCGCGGGAGGCGCGGGAGGCGCGGGAGGCGCGGGAGGCGCGGGAGGCGCGGTGGCGCGGTGGCGCGGAGCGGCTTTTCCGTGCGCGCTTTTTCCTGGCCTCTCCGGTTGCAGCCCCTGCCGCCGGTGGGGGGTCGCGCCGAGTCAGCCGTGGTCCGGCCTGCGCTGGCGGCCTCGTCCTGGCCACCTGCTCCCGGGGCTTGTCCAGCCTTATCTCTCTGAGCAAGGGCCCCTGCCGCCCTCCAGATGGCAGGGTTTCCTCTCTCTGGAGCTTAGGCCTCGCTGCTTGGCACGGGGAGCGTTTTGGTAGCTTGCCAGTTTTGACTCTGGATACTGTTTGGGTTACTTCTGCGTTTACAAAGTAAATGTATCTCAGAAAGAAGGTGGGGGATACATAAGTGCAGAGACGTAAAGTGGAATGTCCGTGTTTTGTGTGTCAAACTTGGGAAATATCCAAAATGGGGTGGATTGGTATCTTCACTAAGATTTGAGTAAGATAATGAGTAGTTTCAAGAAACCCTGGAGCCTTGTAGTTTCAGTTCCCTTTATAGGCACAGTTAGGAATAAAGCTAGGCCCGTCGTGCTGTTTTGAATTGTTTTCAGAACTGAATACCACAACCGTTAGACAGCTGGTGAGGAGGCCTTGTTGAAGATTCTGATGTCTGTAGTTTACTTCTTAACTAGCAGATGATAGCTCTCACTGGGTGATGAATGGTGAGTTTCTTTGCAGCCTGCTTTGGCAGGGAAGTTGTGGCTTCCTCTTAATTGCTACTTTCCTGCCTCAAAGGTGAGCCGCTGTGGTAGGTGGGAGGAAAAACTCCAAGGCTGATGATGAATATTTGATAATCTGGTTTGTCCCTATAACACCATTTTTGGTCAGCCTGGGATCTGAGCTTCTGTACCCAGCTGTGGATGGAATTCCACTGGTGCTGTCTTCCTCCTCCTTCATTTCTTCTAATGATTCTGAAAGGAATTAGACCTGTTGTGGACCTCAAATACACTTAATGGCTCCAAGCGTTTTTTCTCTGTAGGAGTAAGGCGATGGTTTGTTTTACCATGGTAAAGAAGGTGCTGGAGGAGTTCTTGTGGCCTGTTTGCGGTGGACTTGATTCAGGGCTGGCCGGCAAGGTCTGGGCACTGAGATTCCAAGTGCTGATCAAGTGCACAGTCTCTATTTGGGCTCCAGCTGCAGCTGCTGCAGGAAGGAGAGTGAGAGAACTAAGGGCAAATAGTTTCTAACCACAGGGAACTTAAAGCAGTAAGCTATAAAATGTGGCAGGACTTAATGGCCATAGGGGAATACCAAGTGTTAGGGATTTTATTATGGTTAGAATCAGAGAAAGGGCTTCATCAAGGATGTGACCTTTGGAGTGAATGTGGCTCAAGGGGGTGAGTGTCTGCTTTCCACATGGGAAGTCCCTGTTTGGTTCCCAGTGCCTCCCCCAAACAACAACAACAAAAACAAGCAAACAAATGAAAAACCAGCTGAGGAGCCAATGTGGCTCAGTGGTTGAGCACCAGCTTCCTGCATTTCCTGCATATGGAGTCCCGGGTTGAATCCCCAGCCCCTGTACCTCAAAAAAAAGTTTGTGACCTTGAGGTCCATAGGGAGGATTTGGGCCTTTCAGAATTAGCTGAGAAATGAAATGTCCAGGGTCTGTTGGTGAATTAGAATGGATTAGATAGTGGAGCAGTAGGTGCCCAGGAGTATTGGCCGAGACAGCTGGTTAAGGGTTAAATGCTTTTGTAAGAGGGAATAGAGAGGCAAAACATATGCCACCCCGTTGGGCTCCTGGTAGATTTCTGATTTTAAAGACATTTTCATTTTATGAGTTTGTCTTGCTTTATTAAGCCAATGGCATAAAACAGTGCTTAACTTACGGTAAGGGCAATGAAAAGATGCCCATTGCCTTTCCTGTCTGGTATTAATAATCAGGAAATTAAATTTGGTGTCTGTGAGTTGTTTCACAGTGCCTCTGTTTATTTTATTTTATTTTATTTTATTTTTTTAAAGATTTATTTATTTATTTAATTTCCCCCCCTCCCCTGGTTGTCTGTTCTTGGTGTCTATTCGCTGCGTCTTGTTTCTTTGTCCGCTTCTGTTGTCATCAGCGGCACGGGAAGTGTGGGCGGCGCCATTCCTGGGCAGGCTGCTCTTTCTTTTCACGCTGGGCGGCTTTCCTCACGGGTGCACTCCTTGCGCGTGGGGCTCCCCCACCCGGGGGACACCCTTGCGTGGCACGGCACTCCTTGCGGGCATCAGCACTGCGCACGGCCAGCTCCACACGGGTCAAGGAGGCCCGGGGTTTGAACCGCGGACCTCCCATATGGTAGACGGACGCCCTAACCACTGGGCCAAAGTCCGTTTCCCTTATTTTATTTTTTGTCTTTATTTTTTTAATGTTAAAAAAAATGAGGTCCCCATATGCCCCCCCCCCTCACCCCACTCCTCCGCGTATAACAACCACCTCCTCAATCATCATGAGACATCCATTGCATTTGGTGAATACATCTCTGAGCACCGCTGCACCTCATGGTCACTGGTCCACATCATAGCCCACACTCTCCCACTTTCCACCCAGTGGGTCGTGGGAGGACATACCATGTCCGGTAACTGTCCCTGCAGCACCACCGAGGACCACTCCAAGTCCTGAAAATGCCCCCACATCTCATGTCTGCCTCCCATTCCCTACCCCCAGCAGCCACCATGGCCACTTTCTCCACACCATTGCCACATTTTCTTCGATTACTAATCACAATAGTTCATGAATAGAATATCACTAAGTCCACTCTAATCCATATTCTATTCCTCCATCCTGTGGACCCTAGAATGGCTGTGTCCACTCCACATCTATATCAAGAGGGGGCTTAGATTCCACATGGATGCTGGATGCAGTCCTCCTGCTTTCATTTGTAGGCACTCTTGTCTCCGTGGTGCGGTGGTTGACCTTCAACTCCATGTTAGCTGAGTGGGGTAAGTCCAATAAACCAGAGTGTAGGAGTTGCAAGTATATTGAGGCTCAGGGCCTGGCTATCACATGGTCAGTCCAGAGATTCAGGTCCCCTGGGTATACGCTAAACCCCACCACTAACTACAGGCTTGTGGACAGAGACCACATCTGAGTCCAGCTCCATCACACAGAAACACAAACTCCAAAGTAGGGCCAACTGACATGGCACCAGTGCCTCTGTTTAGTTTGCAAAGCTCAAATGTGTTCAGGTCTCTGCAGCTCTGGCGACGGCTAAGTGATAACTAGCAAGCCCTCCAGCCATCTCTTGAGTGTTTCTGAATAACATTCAGTCCACTTCACAGAGATGCTGTTTCTCTTGCTGAATTTTGTCGAAACCATTTAAACCTCGATGCCTTGTAATTGCTCGAGCATTGTGCTGACTTCAGGACCTCACTGGCTTCCGCCTTATCCTTTCTGTACCGTCTTGAGCAGCTGTGTGGCGCAATGGATAGCACATTGGAATTCTAGAGATGGGAGAGTGATTCAAGACTGTAGCATATTAACTTTTTTTTTTTTTGAGGTTCTGGATACTGGCGATTGAACCTCGGACCTTAAATATGGGAAGCTGGTGCTCAACCACAAAGCCATATTATATTGGCTTCCCAGAGTTTTTTGTTTTTTTTCTCATTTGTTTTGTTTTTGTTTTTCCAGGAGCCATCAGGAACTGAATCCACCTCCCAAGTGGGAGGTGGGCACTCAACTGCTTGAGCCACATCTTCTCCCCCATATTAACTTTGGAATGCCTTTTTTTTTAAGATTTATTTTTATTTATTTCTCTCCACTTCCCCCCACCTCCTGTTGTCTGCTCTCTGTGTCCACTTGCATTCTTGTCAACGGCACCAGGAATCTGTGTCTTTTCTTGTTGCATCATCTTGCTGTGTCAGCTCTCCATGTGTGTGTCACCATTCCTGTGCAGGCTGCGCTTTGCTCATGAGGGGTGGCTCTCCATGCGGGGCGTACTTCTTGTGCATGTGGCTCCCCTACACAGGAGACACCCCTGCGTGGCATGGGACTGCTTGCGCACATCAGCACTGCGGGTGGGCCAGCTCACCACATGGGTCAGGAGGCCCTAGGTTTGAACGCTGGACCTCCCTCTCATATGGTAGGCAGATGCTCAATTGGTTGAGCCACATCCACTTCCCTGGCTGCTTCTTTTTGACACTTCTTTCCTCTCTACCACTACTCTGTCTGCTTCTAACAGACAAGTATCTGAAAAATGGTAGTTGTTATAGGGGATGTGGCATAACATAGTAAAGGGATGGCAAACACATGAGAGGCTTTTTTCAATATTGACATGTACCACAGGGTTCCTTTACCATGTAAGAGGGCTTTAAACCATTTTTTTGTGTTGTACTCTCACATTCCAATTAAAATGAAAAATGAAAATGGAGTTTGGGTTTTTAGCAAATTGAATTTCCATTTAGGATTTATTTTGATGAACATGGAAATCCTTAAATTATCTTTCCCAGGTGTAGGCTCTCTTTCTGTGTATAACAACATACCTAAATGAAATCCTTGGAAGTGGTTGTATGTGAGGTACTGTCATTTACCAGTTGAACTTTTTGTGCTGTTTGGTTAAAAGTGCCAGTTTCAAAACATCTCCCAGGATTTCTGTTGAGTTTGGATGCTATAATATGATTTCTTGTTGAGCTTTTAGCATTCCTTGAATCCTGGCATCTTTCCCTGACTTGTTTTCTTCAATGCCTTTTAATTAAACCTCAAAACATTAAACTTTAATATGGGGGAACTTTTAATTTGGTTTTTAAAAAAGTCAGCAATTTCAAAAAAGATCAATTATTTTCCATCTCCCTACTTAAGAGAATTTTTTTTAAATGGGAATTTTCTTTTAAATTATGAAAGTTACCATCGTTTTATATCATGATTTTGGAAATGGAACAGTGTGCTCATTAATTATGAGTGAGTGTAAATACAAAGTGTGAATTTTTGAAATGAAGTTTGGTTACTCACCTGTAATTATGTCAGTCCATATTGCCCAAACTGCACATTTAAATGTGAGAACTTTCTGCTTTCTGTTGTAATTTTAACTTTTGGTCATTTTAAACTTGTTGAAAGGCTCTTCTGCACTAGGAATTGTATCTGATTAAGAAATAATAAACTATTTGCAGAAGAAGATTCCATTCTTTGGTTTACACTCTGCTGAAAGAGTGCTGAGATAAAAGTTGTCTTGCAAAAGATGGAACATATGCTAAACTTTTTACACTTCAAAAGATAAAACAGTCTTGTGCATTTTATTGATGACAGTGGCCAAAATACAGTACACGTGGGAAGTGAAAGATTTTTTTTTTTTAATTTGGCATTTGACTTGAAATCCAATTGAAAGTCCTGGCATTGTGATTGATGGCACTTTTGGAGTTAGATATATTAAGTCGGAGTCTATCTCTGCCATTTATTTGCAGTGTGACCGTCTACATATTAACCTCTTTTAACTCAATTTCCTCTACTGTAAACTAAATAGAAATACCTATCTAGCAGTGTAGTGGGGATTAAAATATATGATGTATGACAAATTAAAACATCAGTGAGCTACTACTTCATATCCCCTTGGATGACTGATTTTTTGTTTTTAACGGAGGGAGAAAAAAGTAAAATAACAAGTGTTGGCAAAGATGTGGAGAAATTGGAACTCTCATTTATTGCTGGTATGAATGTAAAATGGGGCAGTCACTTGGAAAACAGTTTGATGGTTCTTTAAAAAGTTAAACTTAGAGTTACTCATGTGGGAGCGGAGGTGACTCAGGCCTTTGGGTGCTTCCCTCCCACGAGGAAGGTCCCAGGTTTGGTTTCCAGTGCCTCCCTAAAAAAGATGGGTACACAATAGACAGACACAGAGAGCAGACAGTGCAAAACCACGAGGCAGGGAGGGAGAGAAATAAAATAAATTAAAAAAAAAAAAAAACAGAACGAAAGAGTTACCCATCCTACCTGGCCAATCCCAATTCTAGGTAGATACCCCAAAGAATTGAAATTAGGGAGTCAGATATCTATACCTCAGTGTTCATAACAGCATTAATCACAATAGCCCAAAGGTGGAAGGAACCCAAGTGTCCATCAACAGATGAATGGATTAAACAAAATGTGGTATATACATACAATAGAATATTCTTCAGCCCTAAAAAGTAATGAGGTTCTAGTACATACTAAAACATGGAGGAACCATGAAGGCATCATGTTGGATGAAATAAGCCAGACGCAAAAGGACAGATATTGTATGATTTCACTTATAAGAAGTAACTAGAATATGCAAGTTCATAGAGACAGAAAATAAATTAGTGACTAGGGGAAGGAAGAACAGGGAATTATTGCTTAATGGGTCCACAGTTTCTGTTTGGGGTGATGAAAATGTTTGAGTAATGGATGGTGGTGATTGTAGCACAACACTGTGAATGTACTTGTGGCAGTTTTGAAATTATTTTATGAATCTCTGGAAGAGAAATATTATGTTTGTAAACTAATCTGTTCCTCTGGATGTGATACTCTTTGATTGCATTAAATTCAGTTGAGGGGGCTTTGATTAGATTACTTGATAAGATCAATTTAGGGCTTTTGATTGGACTTTATCAGTGAGAGGTGACTCAGGTTGAGTCTCTATTCCCTTGCTGGGTTTGATATAAATGGAAACACAGAGAGGAACTTACTCAGACACAGGAAAAGGAAGCCACCATCATTGATCCTGTAGGGAGGACTACAGGATCGCTTAAGCACGAAATCCCGAGGCTGGGCCCATGGTGCAGCTCAAGAGGAGAAGGAAGACCCTGAGGGGAAGGCTGAAATCTGACCAGAGTTCAACGCCATCTTGCTTCACCATGGGGCCACATGCTGGATCAACAGTAGCTGACTTTGGTGAGAAAGCATCTCTGTTCCCTCGGTTTGGACTTTACATGGCTTTGGAAGTGTAAATTTTTACCCCAAATAAATCCCCTTTATAAAAGCCATCCCATTTCTGGTACTTTGGATTGACACCCCTTTGGCAAACTAAAAAGAAATTGGTACCAGGAGTAGGGTCCTTCTCTTGGCCTGAGGAGATGTCTTAATCCCAGACCTCAGCTTCCATGATTTTTCCTCATGAAGCCATTTTCTCTACAATCTCTACCTTCCCTGTACCTTTTAGTCCAGGATGACAGTGGTTTCATTCATACAGATCTTACAAAAAGTGTGTTTTTCTAGCATGCAGGAGACAGGGATCCAAGACATCAGGCAGTAAGATTTTCCACAAGTCCTTACTGGATAACTGCATTTTCAATCCTGACTTTCAAGTTCCAAGTTTAGTTATATCTTTGGGCTACTGTAGTCTTAGGGTTTGTTATCTGGAAGCCTGGGCTTTCCAGAATCAGTCTCTGGTTTCTTTGTGCTCAACAATTCAATTCTCAGTTTATCTCTTTCCTCTTGCATTTTGCTCTAAAATGGAAGGAGAAGCCAGGCCATTTACTTTGGAAATCTACTCAGCTAAATGTCCAAGCTCATCATTTTCAAATTCTGCCTTCCATCTAACATCACCAGTTCATTTTGCTAAGTCTTCTGCAACTTTAAAACACAATCGCCTTTCCTCCAGTTTCCAATAATAGTTTCATTATTTCCTTATAAGGCCACACTGGAAATAACTTTAGTGTCCATGTTCCTACCAACAGTCTCTTCAAAGCAACCTAGGCCTTTTCAAGCTATCAGGCATCTCATAGTTTCTCCAAAAAATACCCGTTACCCATTTATAAAAATGTTCCTGTGTTTTTGATTACTTCAGCAGCATGACCCCACAATGCTGTTGAATTGTACACTTAAAAATGGTTAAAATGGCAAATTTTATATTGTATATATGTTGCCACAATAAAAACAATACAAAAAGAAAAAGATATGATGTATATATAATGTTTATAAAGCACTTGGCCTGGTGCCTGGCACCACAATGATACTCTAGGAGAAGGTAAATTAGAGGTTACGAGGGGTTCAGAGGAGGGGGAAAGGTGAAGTTTTTGCTTGGGGATTATAGAGTAAATAAAAACTCTAAAGAAAGAAAAGAATGATACTGTGTCACTCCTTATTAAAATATCTTAATTGCAAAATTGAATGGCTGCTTCTCAGTCTCATTTGATGGAGTTGACTCTGTTCAAACCCTCCACCTTTATCAGGTGGCAGTAGAGCTTAGTGGTCAGTGCATGGGCTCTGGAGGCCAGCTGTATTTGAATCCAGGTTCACTTCCTGACTGATTATGGGCAAGATATCTAACCTCTTTATGTCTTCATTAGAACAGTGCCTCTCTAGCAAAAAGCAGGCAGGGATGTTAGACCTAGTTGTGAATCACCTTCTCGGTGCCAGGCAGTGCCCAAGGTGGGAAGTGTGGGAACCACCTCATGGCAATGAGAGACACCGTGAGCAGGAGACACTTGAAATTCAGTTTGGCTGCAAAAGGTTGTGTGGTGGGGATGGAGTGAGCGCTGCTTTTGAGAGCCATTTCAGAATTAGAAACGACAGGACTTGGTAACAGTGGGAGGAGAATCAGGAATGCCTGGCTAGATCTCTCATTTTGAGGCGATGCTGATGGGGTGACTTTGATGCGTTTTGGCCTTATTGGTTTGAGGGGCCCACTAGTCACCTCGGTGGAGAGCTCCGTTTGGTGGACCCTGGGATCTGGAGAAGAGATGCATAAAGTTGGCATGAAGCCATGAATGAGTATGTACTTGAGCAGAGTCTCCTGGCCAGCTTTTGAAGGAGAGGGACAAGGGGCGACCAGATAAGTGAAAGGAAAACCAGTCGAGTGGAGTCCTGGAAGATGCGGATGCCATTGTCCAGTGCGGTGGTGAGGTGAGGTGAGATGAGGACTGAAGCTCGGACTTTGGATTTAGCATCCGGGAGGTTACTGGCGACCTGGACGTCTTCCCACATCTTCATTGCTTCTTGCCTGCCTCTGTGAGGGTTCATTCGGTGTATACCTGCTGCTTCATGGTGAGGAGGGAGGATGGTTTCTACCAGGCCTTGGAATAGCATGGTGCTCGAGGTCACGCAGGGTTTGTCTGATACCGGCAAGCGTCCTCCTCTCAACTAAGCCTTGGATCATCTGGCACCACATTGCTTAGTATTCTTTATTTGGCTTGGATTTTACAACCTCCAGCCCTAAAGTCCTTGGAATAGCTCACACATTACAGGATATTTGAGAAGTGCAACCTTAATTTCTATGTTCAAAATGGGCCTCTCTCCCACCTCAGTACATGCCGCTGTATTTCCTGAGGTGGGCAGGTAGAGCAGGCTTGCCTTTCTCACGTCTACGCCCCGCTCCCTCGTTCTCCTTGTGCCCTCTTCTCCCCCAGCCTCTAAGTGCTCCAAAACTGTAAAAAGGGCCTGGCTTTATAGGAGAGCCTTAAGGAATTTCCTGTTTAGCTGGAGGTAGAAAATCTAGTTTAAGATGGATGTTGATTTTATTGTATTAAATATTCTCGAAAAATGACCTTTTTGGTCTAGGTCACAGGTAAATGGTTTAATGAGTCTTAAATGAAAATAATATAAGTGATATGATGAAACTATTTAGGAACTATCACCTAGGAATAGGCATCACTCTCCTGTCCAAAGTTTCTAGTTCTAAACTTGGATAAGACGCTGTGTGGTATAAAGTACATGGATTTTGGAAAGGGGGAGAAACTGTGAAAGGACTGAAGTGCCTGGAGTAATGAATGTTAATCTACTTCCTTCTAATAAATTACTACAATCAAGTTGCCAAACTACGTATATACTTCTACCTTTAGGAATATTAGGTTTGAATTTTATATCTTCAGGTCCCTTGAGAGGCCTTCCCCCTATCTGTGCTTATAAATGTATTTGTGTATCCTCACTTAAAAATAAAAAATCCTGGTGAGTGGGTGTAGTTCAGTGATTGAGCGTGTGCTTCCCATGTACAAGGTCCCGGGTTCAGTCCGTGGTACCACCTAAAAAATACCACAAAAACAGCAACACATGCTTGGAAATTTGAATATAGAGCTTCAGAAAAAAAAAAAAAATCAGCTTCTCTACCTCACTGGCTTTCCCCCCACTTGTACCTTTCTTGTGAAGCACTGGTATAAATATGTTGCTTCAGTTTCCTCATCACTTGTTATCTTACTCCTTCCCATGTGATTTCTTCCCTTTTCTCTAAGGGTGCAGTTTCAGAGTTCACCAGTTATCTTGATAGATGATTATGTAGAATTCAATTTTCTCTGATTATATTTTCTTTTAGGAGGTAATGGGGAATGAACCCAGAACCTTGTGCATAGGAAGGAGGTGCTCAACCACTGAGCTGCATCTGCTTCCCAGTGAGAGTTGGTTTTTTCATTTGTATGTTTGTTTTCAGGAGGTACTGGGGATTGAACTCGGTACCTCATATGTGGGAAACAGGCGCTCAGCCACTTGAAGCACTGGAACTACATCTGCACCCCTCTCTGAATACTTTTTATTTTATTTTATTTTTTAAAGATTTATTTTTTATTTGCTTTTCTCCCCTTCCTCCCCCCACCCCCGCCCCACCCTGTTGTCTGCTTTCTGTGTCCATTTGCAGGTGTTCTTCTCTGTCTGCTTGGATTCTTGTCAGTGGCACCCGGAATCTGTGTCTCTTTTTGTTGCCTCATCTGCTGTGTCAGCTCTCCATTTGTGTGGCGCCACCCTGTACAGGCTGTACCTTTTTCAGGCTGGGCGGCTCTCCTTACAGGGTGCACTCCTTGCACATGGGACTCCTCTACGCGGGGGACACTGCTGCATGGCACGGCACTCCTTGCGTGCATTAGCACTGCGCGTGGACGAGCTCACCACACAGGTCAGGAGGCCCAGGGTTTGAACCTTGTACCTCCCATGTGGTAGGTGGATACCATATCTGTTGGGCCAAATCCACTTCCCCTGAATATTTTTTAAAGACCAAAGAGGTGCAGGGTATCTTTCCTTTTTTTTTTTCTCCTTTCCTTTCCAGCTCTTAACAGTTACTTGCTTTTCCACATCTGGCATCATTTGAGACTTCTTCCTTCTTGAAACTCTTCTCTCTGGCCTTGCAATCCATCTTGCCTTCCTGGGCACCCTCTTGACTTAGAGTTACCCTTCCCCTTCCCCTTCTCCACTGGCCTCTTGACCTCTGTCCTCATTGAGGAAACCCATGCTTGTCTGGAAAACATTTGTGCGCACACTGCTATGGGAGCATGTAGTACCAGATTATCTGTAGAAGCCAAGTCTAAATGCACTTTCTAATTGTATTCATGGGTGTTGTCACAGCTCCCTCTGAGTACAAATCACTGCAGCCCTTAAGATTGCCTTTCTATGGCACCAGGGTATGTTAGAGGACCTCTTGTTTTCTAGTGTCTTTGTATGTGTGTGTGTGTGGGGGGGTGCTTTGGGGCAGGTGTGTTATATTTATTAAATAATATACAGCATAGTGTGGACTTAGTAAGGGGTCCATGATTTTCACCTGATTGGCAGAGGGGTCCATTGAACAAAAAAGGTTAAGAGCCCCTGGTCTAGAAAGAGGAGTGGGAGTAGGTGGGCTGCAGAGGAGGGAAGGTAAAGAAGTGTCTTTCAGGTAGAGAGAATGAGCTAGTGCTGTTTTTCTGGAGTAAGAAACCACTCTTGAGTTGTAGTTGTTTTTTTCCCCTGTTTTTCACCTTTAGTAATGAAAATTAATTGTATTAAAATTTAATGTTTTATTTTGACCCCTGGACCAGCAAGACCAGTTGAAGATTATTTATATTTATAAATGTTATTAAAATTATTATTCTAAGGGAAATACATATTCATGATAGAGATTAAAAAATAAAAAGACGAAAGATATTAGATAGACTCACACCAGCTAGAAATAACCACACCATTTACATCCGGGGGTATGTTATATATCTTTTTCCCCATGTGTGCCTATGCACCTAATCTCTTATACTGAAAAATCTACAAATCTGTGTGTTATATTGGATCTCGTTTTTACTGGCTACACAGTATTCCTCTTGGGTATATAGCATACTTGAACCAGTTGGCTAGATATCTAGTATGGTGCTTTTAACACTGTTAATGTTGTATGATCAAATTGGTCCCCAGGAAGTTTATAATATATAGTCCTTCTCCTCCCCCTTTTAAGTAACTTGTGCTTTTCTGCTGGGTTGCTTGAGTTAACGTGAAGGTGATCTCAGGATTGCCTTTTGCATACTTAAATCCCCACCTGATTTTTAGTGTTGTCCTTGAACTAGTTTCAAAGCTTTGTATATTGTGTTGATGAACTTCTGTCACATGTTTTCATGTGATTGTGAAGTTGCCCTTTGGTCATGTTCTGTGCACCTTAAACCCTGGTCTCTGCAGAGAGGCAGCTTCTCAGCCCTGGTCATTTCTCTCTCTTCAGCGTGGTGAAAGTCTCTAATTCAGGGGTTCTTAACCCTTTTTGTTCCATGGACCCCTTTGCCAATCAGATGAAAACCATGGACCCCTTACTAAGTCCACACTATATTGTGTATTATTTAATAGATATATCATACCCGCACCAACGCATCCCCACAAAAATAATATTTTTTTGAATTTCAATTAAAGCTCACAGACCCCTGGTTAAGAACCTCTGCTGTAATTGGATTTGGGATGATTTGGTGTGTGTATAGAGGGATAAGGGATGAGGTGGGCTGTATGCTTTCTGTCTCCACTTTTCTTCTTCCCAAACAAAGGTTAACTTATTCTTTAATTAAAAGTCATATTTACTATTGTAAGGATTACAGAAAATTTTTTGAATTCTTTGTAGAGGAAATAACTTTCATAATTTCATATTTGCAAATGTTTTGTGAATGGTAGGAATTTTTAGTAAGTACAGTTGGCCTATTCTGGAGGTTGCCCTAAATGAAATTAGCTTATATTGACAATGAATGCTAATTTGTGGGTATTTATATTGTCATATCTAAGTCTTTAGCTTCTGGTGTCACTTGGTTTTAATGACTGTCCTCCAGAAGTGACATTTTAATTCAGATTTTTCTATTGTTTTTCTCAATGCTTTGTAATTGCAGATGGTGAATGGATCTGGATCCTGATTATTTTTATATTTGATTTAGGTTTTGTTCTTTCCTAATGAATGGTACTCTGATTTACGGTTGATATTTTTATTTCTGAATCCTATTATTCTTACCTAATAGCATTTCTAGATTAAATTTTAGTTGCTATTTTAAGCCTGAATTCATTTGATTTATTCATGTAATGAACTTTCAAGTTTTTAATCACCTGTTTTCTGTCCAGATATTGGGTATGCTGAGACAAGTAAGACATGGTCTATGTCCTTAAGAGGCTTACAGTTTGATTGAGAAGATAGACATACACAGACAGCTGCAGTAAGGTGTTTCCGGCCCTATGATAAAAATTTGCAGAGTATCGTCGGGGCCTAAAAGTCAAAATGGCCTGCCAGTCTTGCTCTGCTTTTTCCTGGAGTTCATCTGTGGGTTATCAGGCATCTCTTCCTGGGCCTTGGCTCCAGGGGCTTCTCTGCCTTTCTACAGCTGTAGGCAGACCTGGAGTCCTCTGTCTCACATGACCAGGTCAGAATGACAAGCTCCCTTTTCTGTGTCTTTTTCTCTCTGTGTGTTCTCAGTTTTGTAAGACCCAGGAAGAGGGCAGAGTCCTACCTGTGTCATGCCTCATTGACATAGTCCAGTCAAAAGCCCTAAAGTGATCTAATCAAGTGCTCTAGTTAAAAGCCCTGTAACTGAATTTAATGCAGGCCGACAACCACAGGAACCAGTTTGTTCAAGAACAGTCTTTTCTGGGATTCACAAAATTCAAACTGTCACTGGCCTGGACTAAGCAGAATAGCATAGAGGTATGAAAAGGAAGTAGCAGATATAAGACGTGGTAGAGAAATAGAATCTTTAGCACTTAGTAATTCTGTCGACATTTGAGTTTAAGACAGAAGAGGTCTAGGATGTTTCCCAAAGTTCTGGATTGAGCTGGGGAATAGAGGAAGAAAAGGAAAGCAGATGAGTTCAGTTTTGGGCATGCTGTGCAATGTATAGGCATAGAGACATCCAGTGGGCACTTGCACATAGAGGTGCTGTAGATAGCTGTAGATGGCTGATAACAGTCTGTATCTTAAGAGGAAGATAGAGAGGTAGGGATAGATCTGAGATGTGTTTTGGAAACAAAGTACACAGGACTTGCTAAAGGATTATATTAAGTGAGGAAAAGGAATGCAGCTAAAGGAGGGAAATTTATATGCTTTTAGCCTTAAGTTAGAAAAGAAAGAATAAAAAACCACATGCTAAGATGCCAACTAAAGAAGTTAGGAAACCCAACTGCATAAAGTAGAGTGAGGAAAATAAAAATATGTGTAGAAAATAAAGATGTGATCTAGGTGCACGCTATAAAACTAAATACTGGTTCTTTAAAAACATGAATACAATTAAGGACAATAGTTAACAGGATTCTTGTAATATTTTACAGCAATGGTAAGAAGTTGTTATTTCAGTACTAAGGGACAACTATAGGGGAGTATAAGGGGTTATCGATTTTTCCTTTTGGAGTAATGAAAACGTTCTATGATTGACTGAGGTGATGAAAGCACAACTGTGTAATGAAAATGAGAGCCACTGAGTGTACACTTTGAATGGATTGCACAAAGCATCGGACTGTATAACACAGGGAATCCACTGGTAGAAGATGGACTGTAGTTAACAGGACAAATAGAATATTTTCTCATGAATATTAACTAACATAGGGTGTCAATAATTGTGTGAGTTGGAGGAAAAATACACCAAATGTAAGATATGGGCTAAAGTTAGTGGTAATATTCCTGCCCCGTCCCTCCCCCCCCAGCCCGCAGTGGCTTTTTTTGCGTTCTGTCTGTTCTCTGTGTCCATTTGCTGTGTATTCTTCTGTATCTGTATTTCTTATTTTATCTTATTTCCCCTCCCCCTTTGCGGCTTGCTTTCTGTGTCCATTCACTGCGCACTCTTCTGTGTTTTTGCTTGTCTCCCTTTTTTGGTTGTGTTCCTTGCTGAGTTGGCTCTCCATGGCACCTGTGGGCTGGGCGGCACTCCCCAGCCTGCTGTCGAGCCTGCCTTCCCAGGGAGGCCCTGGGACATGTTTTGAAGTTCTCTGTAATTTTATCTTTGGGTTTGTGTTTTGTAAGTGAAGTCTGATGGGACAGTGGAGCATGTGCCACTGGGAGTCTGGAGCCTGGGTTCAAGCACAGTCCTGCTTCTCACCACCTCCCTAGGATGGGTTTTTGGCTTCCCTGTTGCGGCCTGGTGAATACTCTGGCCTGCGCCTTGAGTGCTCAGGAATGGTAGGACATTACTGTCAGTGTTCTTAGGTGTAATAATAGTCTTGTGCCTTTTTTTTTAAAAAGGAGTTCATTGTACTCTTCTTTTTTTTTTTTTTTTAAGATTTATTTATTTCTCTCCCCTTTTCCCCCCAACCATTGTATGCTCTCTTGTGTCCATTCACTGTGTGTTGTTCTGTGTCCGCTTGCATTCTTGGCGGGCACTTCTTAAAATTCTTAAAGACAAACTTCTTAAAATTAAAGACAAAGGACAAGTCTTGAAAACAGCTAAACAAAAGCACATTATGTATAGGGGAACAATGATTAGAATGACAGTGGCTTTCTTATCAGAAACCACAGGAGGACAGAAGGAAGTGGAACAAGATATTTCTGGTGCTGGGGAAAAGAACTATCAGCAAAAGTGACCTTTAGGAATAAATGTGAAATAAAGACATTCTCAGATGAAGGAAAAATTGAGAGAATATGTGACCAGCAGACCAAGTATAGAAGAATAGTTCAAGGAAGTTCTTCAAATAAAAAGAGAGTTGGATATTCAGAATGAAATAAGAAAAGGGAAAGAATACAAATACGGGTAAGTAGATTAACATTTTCAGCTTTTTATTGTAACAGATGAAGCAAAAAATTAAAACATTGATACAGTTTTCAAAGTAAGTAAAGCAATATTTCTCAACCTCAGCATTACTGATTATTAGTATTGGGGAAGATAATCATTTGTTGTGGGGGGCTGTGTTGTGAATTTAGGATACTTAGCAGCATTCCTGGCCTCTACCAACTAGATGCCAGTAACATCTGCTTACCCAATATTGACAACCAAAACTATATCTGAAAAATGCTGACAAGGATGTGGAGAAAATGAATCACTCATACAATCCAGGTGGGAATGTAAAATACTACAGCAACTCTGGAAAATAGTTGGAGGTTTTTGTTATAAAAGTAAACGTGCAACTACCATGTGAATCAACAGTTGCATTCTTGGGCATTCATCCCAGTGAACTGAAAACTTGTGTTGGTATAAAAATACAAACACAAATGTTGATAGCACATTTATTTGGAATAATGAAAAACTGGAAAGAACCCTAGTGTCTTCAGTGGGTGAGTAAACAAACTGCAGTACTTTCATTCAATGGAATAAAAAGATAAGAACAATTGATTCACACCAACCATTTGGGTGTATCTCAAGGGATTATGCTTGAAAAAAATCCAATCAAAAATTTATATGTATATATATGATTCCACTTACCTAGTAGTCTTGAAATGACAGTACTCTTATCATTTATTATTTATGGAAGTTAAGGATGGGGGGGAAGAGGGAGCTGGCTGTGGTTGTAAAAGGCCAGCACAGAGACTCCCAGAAAGATGGTGGACTAAAAAGACATGGGACTCTCTCTGCTGCCAGAAAAATAGCTATAGGACAGACAAAAATGACCTGGAAAAAAAAGTCTTTTAGGATTTAGAACCCAGGGGAAGACTGTACACTGCCCGGAAAAGAGAGGGACTAAAGAAAAGAAACATAATGGCGAAACTGAGTTAAAAGCAGCAGCTGCTACTGTTGGCAACCTCCTCCACACTTTTGAATTCTCAGGCCTCAGGGCCCAGCAGCTACAAAGGAGGCCCCAGGCGATCCACTCCCTAGGAAAGAGGAGAAAGGGGAGCACAGCCTAAGGCTGACTCAGCTCTTGACCCATAAATTTGGTCTGCTGTGTCCCAGAAGCCCTTCAGGCTAGTTGGGGCCCCACCATTGTTTACCTTGGAAGCCTGCACAGGAATAAGATCCAGGAGTAAAGAGATCCAGTCCTCTCAATATCCCCTCTACTGACTGGGACTGGTTGTTGAGGACACAGAGGGGAGTGGAATTATTTCCTACCTGGGAAAAGGAAGGGGGCTGCCAACAAAGGCTGAAGAATTGCCTTTGAGAAACTGAATTACAAGGCTCTTAGCCTCCAGACAGGATCCTCTATCATGTTGATCCAGTCCATGTTACAACAAACCCACTGACTAGGCTTTGAACTGAGAGGGCTGCCAGAAAGCACCATCTGCTGGCAGACCAAGGATGTGCATGTAAGAAAATTAAAAGTAAATAAGAGAGGCTTTTTCTGGCCTTTACAGCCTTCCTCCACAATACCCTAGAAAGTATGTCTGCAACGCATTACTGGATTCAGTGCCCCTACATAAGCAATGAACAGGGACAGTCGTAAAGACCCAGACAGGTTGAACCAAGAATCTAAGAACAGTGATAGCAGCCTTCCACCACTAAATCCCCGTGAAAGAGAAATTGAACATCTGAGTAAAGTCACCATCATTATTAGATGCCTAGACATCAGGAAAAATTAAAAGCCACATTAAGAAAATGGAAGAAATAGCCCAAGAAAAGGAATATGCTAGAGCCTGAGAAGAAATTAGTTAGATTAGTGGTTATGTAGGGGTGGGGAAGGACTGCTAAGAGTGTGAAGTTTTTCTTTTTGGAGCACTGAAATTGTTCTAAAAATTTTTGTGGCGATGAATGCACAACATTGTGATTGTATTAAAAGCCATTGATTGGGAAGCAGCTGTGGCTCAATGAGTTCGGCTCCCGTCTATTATATGGGAGGCCCTGGGTTCGCTTCCCGGGGCCTCCTTGTGAAGGCAGGCTTGCCCTCATGCCACAGAGAGCTGCCTGGCCCACAAGCGCCATGGAGTTCTGCTGGTCTGCAAGCACCACGGAGAGTCAGCAAGGTGATGCAACAAAAAGGGAGACAAGTGAAAAACAAAGAAGAGCGCTCAGCAAATGGACACAGAGTAGAAAACAAAGAAGCCACAAGGGGAAGGGAATAAATAAAAATAAATACACACAGAAGAACGCACAGCAAATGGACACAGAAAGCAGACAGCAAGCAAAGCCACAAGGGGGGGGCAATAAAAATTTAAATGAAAAATAAAGCCATTGATTGTACACTTTGGATCAATTGTATGGTATATGAATTTGTCTCAGTAAAACTGCTTAATAAATCGTAAGTAATTACATAAGAATAGTCAAATAGCTATGGACAGCAGGGTAAGCATAGAGATAAATGGGTGCAAATGTTTCTTGTCAATTAGTTTTTAGTTTATTAGTATTAAAATAATGAAACTGCTCTAATTATGATTTAGTTAATGAATGTACAATGATTATGCCAAATACATTGATTGTATAGTTAGGATGAATTGTGTGCATTATTAATATGTATAAATAAAATTGATTTGTTAAAAAAATAAAAGTAAATAAGAGGATTTTTCCAGCTTTACACCCTCACTCCCCAAGGCCCTAAGGAGGAGAAGTGGGCCTACAACCCATTGCTGGGTTCAGAGCCCAGTTTTGAGCAACTAACAGGGAGAATCCTAAAGACCCAGAACAGGGTGAACCAAAAACCAAAGAACAGCAGTAATAAACAGCCTCCCACCACTGAATCACTATGAAACAAAGAGAAATTGCGCATCTGAGTAACTCACCATCATAATCAGATGCCTAGACATCAGCAAAAAATTACAAGCCGTACTAAGAAAATAGAAGACATGGCCCAAGAAAAGAATATATCAAGTCCATAGAAGAGATGCAGGATTTGAGAAACTAATCAGTGAGATGCACACAAATTTCCAAAATCAAATTAATGAGTTGAAAGACAAATGAGTAAAGAGATCAGTGACATCAAGAAGACATTTAGAGAGCATAGAAGAATTTGAAAACCTGAATAGAAAAGTAACATCTCATGGGAATGGAAATATGATTTGTGAAATCAAGAACACATTGGAGGAGCTGATGTGGCTCAGTGGTTGAATACCAGCATCCTACATACGAGGTCCCAGATTCAATCCCCAATCCCAGTACCTTAAAAAAAAAAAAATTTTGGAGGCTTACAACAGCAGACTCGAAATGATAGAAGAAAGAATAAGTGGTACTAAAGACAGAACACAAAAGAACAGAGAGAAAAAAGGAGAAAAGAATGGAAAAATTGAGCAGGGGCTCAGGGAGTTGAATGATAAGATGAAAAAGAACGATCTACATGTCATGGGAGTTCCAAAAGGAGAAGAAAAAGGAAGAAGGGCAGAAAGAGTATTTCAGGAAATAATTGCTGAAAAGTTCCCAACTCTCATAAAATAAATGAACTCACATATCCAAGAAGTACAGTGTACCCCAATCGGAATAAATCTGAACAGGCCTACTCCAAGACACATACTACTCATAATGTCAAGCATCAAAGACAAATAGTAAATTCTGAGACCAGCAAAGGGGGAAAAACCATCACATCCAAGGGAATCCCAGTAAGAGTGCAGATTTCTCATCAGAAACCCTGGAGGCAAGAAGACAGTGGAATGATACAATTAGGATACTGAAAAGAAGAATTGCCAGCTGAGAATTCTTTATCCAGCAAAATTGTCCTTCAAATATAAAAGTGAATATAAAATATTCACAAAGAGAAGTTCAGAGTTCATAAGAAGAATCCACTTTTTTAGGAAATATTAAAGGAAGCCTTAGAGCCTGGAAGAAAGATAGGAGAGAAAGGCTTGGAAGACAGTGTAGAAAAAAGAATAGCAGAAAGGATAACCAAAAGAAGAAAAAGATGAAAATCAGATATGATGTATGAAAACCAAAGAATAAAATGGTGGAATTAAATAGTGCGTTTACAGTAATATCAAGGAATGTGGATGGGTTAAACTAGCAATCAAAAGATATAGGCTGTCTGAATGGATAAGAAAACATGACCCACCCATATGCTGCCCACAAGAGAGTCAGCTTAGACCTAGGGATACGAACTGGCTGAAAGTGGAAGGTTGGAAAAAGATACTCCATGGAAATAGTAACTAAAAAAGAGGAGAAGTAGCTATGCTGTTATCAGACAAAACAGACTTTATTTTTAATTTAATTTTTTAAAAGATTTTTAAAAATATCGCCATCCCCCTCATTGTCTGCTCTCTTTTCCCATTCATTGTGTGCTCTTCTGTGTCCGCTTGCATTCTTGCCAGTAGCACCGGGAATCTGTGTCTCTTTTTTGTTGCATCATCATGCTGCATCAGCTCTCCGCGTGTGTGGCGCCACTCCTGGGCAGGCTGTGCTTTTTGCTCAGGGCAACTCTCCTTGCGGGGGTGTACTCCTTGCACATGGGGCTCCGCTATGCAGGGGCCACTCCTGTGTGGCACAGCACTCCCTGCGCGCATCAGCACTGCGCATGGGCCAGCCCACCACACGGGTCAGGAGGCCCTGGGTTTGAACCCTGGGCCTCCCACATGGTAGGTGAACGCTCTTATCAGTTGAGCCAAATCCGCCTCCCCAAAAGAGACTTTAAATGCAAAAAGTTCTAAGAGATGCAGAGGCTATTATGTATTAATGAAAGGGAGAATTCTCCAGGAAGAGATAAGTCATAAACATCTATGCATCTAACCAGAGTGCCCCAAAATACATGAGGCAAACTCTGGCAAAACTGAATGGAGAAAGAGACATCTCTACAATAATAGCTGGAGACTTCAATGCACCAATAACATCATTAGATAGAACAACTATGCAGCAGATCAACAAGGACACAGAGAACTTGAACAATATGATAACAAGTTAGACCTAACATATATACAGAATATTGGACCCAAACTCAGCAGGTTATACATTCTTCCCAAGTGCTTTTGGATCTTTTTCCCATTGGTAAGTCTCAATTAATATAAATGTAAGTCTCAATTTATATAAAAAGATTGAAATTAAAGCATCCTCTCAGATCATAGTGGACTAAAACTGGAAATCAATGATAGACAAATGTATGGAGGTGGAACAACACACTCCTAAATAATCAGTGAGTCAAAGAAGAAATTGTATGTGAAATTAGGAAATATATTGAGATGAATGAAAAGGAGAAAACAGCTTACCAAAACTTTTGGGATACAGCAAAGGCAGTTGTGAAGGAGAAATTTATAGCCCTAAATGCCTCTATTAAAAAAGAAAAGCTAAAATCAAAGGTCTGACTGAACAACAGGAGAAACTAGAAAAAGAACATCAAGCCACTCCCAAAGCAAGCAGAAGGAAAGAAATAATAATGACTAGAACAGAAATAAATGAAATTGAGAAAAAAAGAAAAAGAAAAATCAAGAAAACTGAAAGCTGGTTCTTTGAGAAGATCAATAAAATGGACTAACTAGACTAACAAAGAAAAACAGAGAGAAGATGCAAATAAATAAAATCAGAAATGAAAGGCTGAAATTATGACTGATCCCACAGAAATAAAAAGGATCATAAGAGGATATTATGAGAAACTGTATGCCAAGAAACTACACAACCTAGATGAAATGGACAAATTCCTAGAAATGCAGAAACAACCTACACTGATGCTACAAGAAATACAAGAACTTAACAAATCAATGACATTTAATGAGATTGAATCAGTCATCAAAAATCTCTCAACAAAGTAAAGACCAAATAGCTTCACAGGTGAGTTCTACCAAGCATTTCAAGAAAAAAATAAGACCAATCCTGTTTTAACTCTTCCAAAAAAGTGGAGAGAAGGGAAAATTAAGTAACACATTTTATGAAGCCAACACCACCCTAATACTAAAGCCAGGTAAAGAAAGACACTACAAGAAAAGAAAATTACAGAGCAATCTCTCTAATGAACATGGATGCAAAAATTCTCAACAAAATACTTGAAAATTGAATCCAACAGCATATCAAAGACTTATATATCATGACAAAGTGGAATTTATTCCTGGTATGCAAAGGGGTTGAACATAAGTCAATCAAGTTAGTGTAATGCCCCATGTTAAGAAATTGAAGGGAAAAACACACAATCATCTTGACTCCTGCAGAAAATCCAGCATCCTTTCTTGAAAAAAAATACCTTGAAAGATAGGAATTAAAGAAAAATTCTTCAATATGATAAAAGGCATATATGAAAAACCCACAGCCAAAATCGTACTTAATGGGGAAAGGTTGAAAGCTTTCCCTCTAAGATCAGGAATAAGACAAGGATGCACACTGTCACCCTTGTTATCTAACATTGTGCTAGAAGTTCTGGCTAGAGTAATTAGACAAAATAATAATAATAATAATAAAAGTCACCTAAACAGGAAAAGAGGAAGTAAAACGCTCACTATTTGCAGATGACATGATCCCATATTCAGAAAATTCTGAAATGCCTACAACAAAGCTACTTGAGCTAATAAATGCATTCAACAAAGTGGCAGGATCCAATATCAACAAGGAAAAATCAGTCATGTTTTGGTATGGTAGTTGAACAATCTGAGGAGGAAATCAGGGACAAAGTTCCATTTATAATAGCAACAGAAGGACCCAAATACATAGGAAAATCAGTTTAACCAAAGAAGTACAGGACCTATAGGCAGAGAACTATTAATACAAAATAATGCTAAAAGAGGAGGCGGGGCAAGATGGCGTCTGAGTGAGTGCAGCTTATAATCTCTCCTGCAAAGAAGCAGCTGAGTAGGGTTGGAGTCCTGCTGGACTGGGCTGTTTCAGGTGTTTGCAGGGCAGAAGGTGTCTGTACATCGATTTGGTGGGATGGTGACACAGGAGAGTCTTGTAAGAGGTAGAATTTTGGGTCTCTTTCACGGAGGTCAGGGCTGTGCGCGGGACGCTTCCACGTGGGGCCGGCAGCCCGGTGGTGGTGATTCCAGGAGGCTTTGTAGTGCTGCGGAGTTCCCAAGCCCTGAGTGAGGTGTTTTGGGGGCTTGCAGGGTGGGAGGTGTCTGGAAATTGAATTGGTGAGACAGTGACGGAGGAGATTCTTGCGAGAGGTGGAATTTTGGGTTTCTGACTCAGAGGTCAGAGGTTCCGGGTGAAGCCCCTCTCCCTAGGGTGGCAGCCGGGCCACGGTGATCCCTGGGATCTTTGTTGTGTGGGGAGCTTCCAAACCCCGAGCAGGCTGTTTCAGGGGCTTACAGGGCAGGAGGTGTCTGGTTGTCGATTTGGTGAGACAGGGATAGAAGAGATTCTTGCAAGAGGTGAAACTTTCGATTTCTGACACGGAGGTCAGAAGCCCGAGGAGGAACCCTTCCACCTAGGGCTGGCAGCCCATACGCGGCAGTCCCTGAACTCACTGTAGTGCAGCGGCGCCCCCAGCAGCCTGTTTCGGGGGATTGCAAGGCAGGAGGTGTCTGGATGTTGATTGGGTGAGAGAGTGACAGAAGAGATTCTAGTGAGAGGTGGAATTTTGGGTTTCTGACACGGAGGTCAGAGTTTGCGGGTGGGACCCCTCGCCCTAGGGCTGGTGCTCAGTTGCGGGGATCCCTGAAGGCTGTGTTGCACTGCGGTGCTCCCAGTTAACTAGATACGTGGTTCCCAGGTCTGTGTCCCCTAAACCCTGGTGGCCCACACTCCAGAGATTCACACACCTTGAGTCTGCAATATCACAGACTTCCCTTCCCTGACACCACTGCACGCTGAGGTCCATCTGAGGTCCTTGGTTATCCTAGCCCTCAGCGTTTGTGGGTTTTTTGTTGTTTTTTTTTTGTTTTTTTGTTTTTTGTTTTTTGTGTTGTTTTTTTTGGTCTTGGTTGCTAATATTGCATTATCTCCTGGTCTTTTCTCCCATTTTATCCCCCAAGGTCCTTTTTCATTTATTTAGGTTTTTTTTCTCCTTTTCTTTTTCTTGTTTCCCTCCCTTTTCTTTGCCCACCCCCTTTTCTTTCATCTTTTTTTTTTCTTTTTTTTCTCTTCTAATTTTATTTTATTTTCTTTCATAATAGGTGCTGCAGGGAGCGCTTCACAGTTGCTGTGTTTCCTCATCATCCGTTTCCTGTTTTCTGTGCGAATTGATTTTGGCCACCTGCGCTATACTCTTTCCCCCACATCTTGCTATCCTCCATCATCTACTGTCTCTCTTACATATGTAAAAGAATGAAAGAGGATTACCATCTTACACCTTATACAAAAATCAACTCAAGATGGATCAAGGAGCCAAGATCGTAAATGTAAGAGCCAAGATCGTAAAGACTTTGGAAAGCAGTGTAGGGAAGCATATACAAGACCTTGTAATAGGAAATGGCTTCATGAACTTCACACCAAAAGCACGAGCTGCAAAGGAACAAATAGATAAATGGGACTTCCTCAAAATTAAAGCCTTCTGCACCTCAAAGGAGTTTGTCAAGAAAGAGAAAAGAGAGCCTACACAATGGGAGAAAATATTTGGTAACCATATATCAGATAGGAGATTTATAACCTGCATATATAAAGAACTCCTGTATCTTGAAAATGAAAAGATAACCCATTTAAAAAATGGGAGAAAGATTTGAACAGATACTTCTCCAAAGAAGAAATACGAATGGCGAAAAAGCACATGAAAAATGCTCCAAATCTCTAGCTCTCGGGGAAATGCAAATCAAAACTTCAGTGAGATACCATCTTACTCCCGTAAGATTGGCAGCTATGAATAAAACAGAAGACTATAAATGCTGGAGAGGATGTGGAGGAATGGGAACACTCATCCACTGCTTGTGGGAATGCAGAAGGATCCAACCATTCTGTAGGACATTTTGGCAGTTTCTCAAAAAACTAGCCATTGATCTGCCATGTGACCCAGCAATTCCACTGCTGGATATATACCCAAAAGAACTGAAAACAAGGACACAAACGGATATATGCACACCAATGTTCATAGCAACATTGTTCACTATTGCCAAAAGTTGGAGTCAACCCAAATGCCCATCAACAGAAGAATGGATAAATAAAATGTGGTATATACATACAATGGAATACTACTCAGCTTTAAGAACAAATACACTACAAACACATGTGATAACATGGATGAATCTTGAGAACCTTATGTTGAGTGAAGCAACCCAGGCATTGAAGGACAAACACTACATGACCTCAGTGATATGAAATAAGTAATCCAAGCTGCCTCAGAGAGCTAGAGACTGGATGATAGGCTTACAGGATATTGGGGGGTAGAGGAAGGATGTAACCTGATACCTGCACGGGTGAAATCTGTGATAAGCTGGAGGTAAGTATTTGTACAAGGAAAGGATAAAATAGGGTTATAGGGTTACCTTTGGGTGGGGATTTATGGGTTTGAGGGGGGCTAGGAATGGGAGGATGGGTAATATTGCCCAAGAAATTGGGGGGAGGGTGGGGCAATATACAAACATAGGAGATTGTCAGGTATTTGGTTGAGAGTATAATGCTGAGAAAACCTTTTCAAAAATATAATAAGGAAAGTTATCTGTTTAAGATGCTTAAAGGGGATAATCTGATACAGGACAGGCTCCTAGGGAATATGTGAATGCTCATTTTGCCATAATGGGTTATATCATTGGATAGAGACCCATATAATGAGAGTGAAGGTATACCCACATCCTGGGGAGGATTGATGCCCTCAAATAGAGGGAACTGTATCTCTCAAGAGAAATAGTGGCTCCCAGTGCATTAGGGCAGTTGAGCATGTCAAGCCCTCAACACTGTTGCAAGTATCTCTGAACATGGCCCTTCAAACAATGAAGATTGACTGTCACTGTGGGACCTGAGGGGAGGGGGAAAGAGGTATGGAATAGATGGAACCAGTGTAACTGTGTGGGCAATAGAAGTGTTCCACAAGAGTACGCAAGGATGGATATAAGACATGTAAAATCACACCAAAAATATATAGGGGCTGACAGGCTAAAA
The DNA here is from genome assembly GCF_030445035.2 of Dasypus novemcinctus. Classification (NCBI taxonomy): domain Eukaryota; kingdom Metazoa; phylum Chordata; class Mammalia; order Cingulata; family Dasypodidae; genus Dasypus; species Dasypus novemcinctus. The sequence goes on along the minus strand of NC_080695.1, from coordinate 24,588,399 downwards.
TGTAAATCATAATGTAAAACATAAGAACTAAAATGTTAGAAAATTGTATAATCTAAAATATAAACCACAATGTCAACACAAATGTTACCTTGTTTGAAAGCTATTGTCTCAATATCTGTACATCAGTTTCAGTAAATATAATATGAATATGTAAAAAGATTATTGCTGTGGAAGGGAAAAGGTTTTATATTGGATATGTGGGAGTACTGTATATTGCATATATGAATTACTGTGATCTAAAACTCTTGTAAAGATAAGCTTAACAATTAGAAAAAAGAAAAGAAAAAGATAGGACGTATACACTGAGGAAAAGACGGAAGTAGTTGCCTTCCAGTTTGCATACAGGTCAACACTTATTGCAGTGATGGAAGACAAAACATCAAAAACAAAGCATTTGCATTTTTTAATTTTTTGATACTCCAATTTATTTTTACTGTAATTTTTCCAAATTAATATATATTCTATATCTAACCTTTAAACTCATCGCTATATTCCATTTTACTATTAATGGAACCTGGCAATATTTTGGGCTTCACTTTTCAGGAAGTTTTGGATCACAGAGAGGTTCAACAATGGCAGAGGAGGAATACTGGTGTGGGATGTTATTGACAGGGGACACATGGTTGGCAGGGAGTTCTACAGGGCATATATCCAGAGTACATGAAAATGTTTGGATATTTTCATAGTGGATTCAATTAAAAACAACAACTGAGGGAGTGCTGAGTTCCTAGCCAGGGGAGCTCTATCACAGTCCCTAAAGGAACAGCAACAATCCCCCAAGTGCAATGACAGAGACCAAAAAAGAATGAAGGCCCAACAATGAGCCCTTGATACTAATGACTATGCTTGTGAGCCTGTGCACCTGCAATAAGAACAAGGCCTAGAGCTGCAGGGTGCCTAAGAGTTACCTCCTGAGAGCCTCCGTGTTGCTCAAATGTGGCCAGTTTCAAAGCCAAACTCAGCATGTAAATGCATTGCCTTCTCCCAGGGATGAGCGTTCTTGGTGCCGAGGGATTACTACCAAGTACCAGCTGTTGATGTAGCTAGAAAATGACCTTGAATAAAAGGGTCAACTTGGATCAGCAGAATATCTCAGTCTACATATAATACCAGGAGTTCAAAATGCTTTTTGACCTGAATCAAGGGGGAAATGGAAAGGACAAATGAGTTTATATGGCCATGAGTCTCCAAAAAAGCCGGGAGGTTATCAGAGGGGTTGCCCTTATGCACACCTCAGTAGAGTCCCAGAGATAGATAAAGTAGATATGACCCCGGGTATTGGTTCTTCTGAGGGCTACAGAGACCCACAGGTTCTATGGTCATGGCAGATGGAGTTCAGTGCCATGTCAGTTGGCCCTTCTTTGGAGTTTGTGTTTCTGTGTGATGGAGCTGGACTCAGATGTGATCTTTTTTCAGAAGCTTCTCCTGTTACTTTTTTCAGAACTGTAGTTGATGCTGGGGTTTAATATATACCCAGGGGATCTGAATCTCTGGACTGACCATATGATAGCCAGGCCATGAGTCTCAACAATCTTCAGCTCCTACACTCTGGTTTATTGGACTTAACAGCTAACATGGAGTTGAAGAAGGTCAACCAACACACCACGGAGCCAAGAGTGCCTACAACTGAAAGCAGGAGAATTGCATCCAGCATCCATGTGGAATCTAAGCCCCCTCTTGATATAGATGTGGAGTGGACACAACCATTCCAAGGTCCACAGGATGGAGGAATAGAATATGGATTAGAGTGGACTAAGTGATAGTCATTGTATTCATGAACTATAATGATTAGTAATCGAAGAAAATGTGTCATTGGTGTGGAGAAAGTGTCCATGGTGGCTGCTGGGTGTGGGGAATGGGAGAAAGAGATGAGATGTGGAGGTGTTTTCGGGACTTGGAGTTATCCTGGGTGATGCTGCAGGGACAGTTACTGGGCATTGTATGTCCTCCCATGGCCCACAGGGTGGAACGTGGGAGAGTGTGGGCTATGATGTGGACCACTGACCATGAGGTGTAGCGGTGCTCAGAGATGTATTCACCAAATGCAATGAATGTCTCATGATGATGGACGAGATTGTTGCTATGGGGGGAGGAGTGGGGTGAGGGGGTGGGGGGCATATGGGGACCTCATATTTTTTTAATGTAATATAAAAAAATAAATAATGACAAAAGGAAAAAAGAAAAAAAATAATGCTAAAAGAAAATTTGAAAGACCTAAACATTTGGAAAGAAATTCCATGTTGATGGATTGAAATACTAAATATCTTGAAGGTGGCAATCCTGCCCAAACTGATTTATAGATTCAATGCACTACCAATCAATATTCCAACAGTCTATATTACAGAAGTAAAATTCGCAAGGAGAAGTGCATCCAAATAGCCAAAAGCATTCTGAAAAGGAAGAGCAACATAGGAATTTCACTGCCTGAACTTGGAACATATGACAAAGCTACAGTGGTCAAAACAGTGAGTCTTGGCATTAAGATAGACTAATTGTTCATTGGAAAGAATTTGAGAATCCAGAAATAAACTCTCATCCTTATGGTCAACTGGTTTTTTATAAACCTTCCAAAGGCATGTGTAGCAGTTTGATATTATTGATGAATTCCAAAAAGAAATGTTGGATAATTGGATAATGTAAACTGGTGTTTTCCTCTGGGCATATTAGAGTGTATTGGATTCAGAGGTTTTACTCTTACTTGATTCAATAAAGATTAAGGCTTTGATTGGGCCACGACAGTAGGAAGCTGAGTCCCCACCCTCTTTGTGGGCAGGAACTCAGAGAGAAGCCACACTGCAGAGAAGAGAGGCTGGAGTTTTTGAGCTAGAGCCTGGGAAGTGAACATAAAGGAGAAGAACACAGAGGAGTAGAGATGGCTCCTTAGACACAGCAGAAGCCCATGGGAGAGACAGAGCCATTCGTCTGATAGTCTACAGCTGGCCTTCTTACCGAGAACTTGCTCTGCGGCAGGCCCCGCGCAGCAGACTTCAATGAATTCTCCTGAAAACTTAAGCGTTTGTGCTGGCACTCCCCTTCTACTGTTGGGGAAACTGAGGCCCAGAGCCCTGGAGGAAACTGGCTCAGGGCCTGTGTCTGCAGGGTCTTTCTGGACTGGTGGTTCTGGCAGGGGCCGTGCCCCCGCACCACCTGCCGCTCGAGTCCAGCCGTGCCCATTTCAGGAGCTCCCGCCCCGAGGTCCCCTCCTTCCTCCACAATTGGGGTGCTGGCCGTCAGCTGCTTGGTGGGTGCTGGGGTGGCCGCCGTGCTTTGGAGGCTCTGAAACGTGGAGCGGGCTGGAAGCCGGCTATGGTGGTACCTCGGCTGCTCTCCCTCGGCCCTTCCGGGTGCGCTGCGTGTTCTTGCCGATGGCACGTGGAGATGTAGGAAGGATGAAGGCGAGGCTTCAGTGACAGATGACCTCCCGAGGCCACGGCCTGCAGTGCCGCCTCGCTTAGGGCCCGCGGTCCTGGGGGCCTCCTCTGGGAGCGCCATGGGCAGCAGCTGCGGTCAAGGCGCTCCTCGGTGCCTGTCCACGTGGAGTCACTCGAGGTCATTTCAGATGCCAGGGCGCGGCGGTGGGCGCCCAGCCGGGCCGGGGGTCGGGCGGCGGCCCCTTGTGCGGCCGTGTGCGCCTCGCTGTGAGAAATGGCGGCTTTTCTGTTTTGCCGCACAAATAAAAGTGTGTCGCCGCCCACCCCGATGGGGTTGGGGAACCCTGAGGCCCACGCTTGCTGAGCAGCAGGGCCCAGGCCCCCGCTTCCAGGGCGCCAAGGGGGAAACACAGGTTGAGGCACGCAGCAGGGTGCAGGGGTGCACAGAGCTCCTGCTGGGAGAGCGGGCCAGGCAGGTGGCGCTGCACATCCCCGTTGTAAAGTGAGGGCCTGTTACTCCAGCATCCCCTGGGTACGGAGTCTGGGCCTGTTACTCCAGCATCCCCTGGGTACTAGGCCCAGGGTAAGGGGACCTTGGCCAGGTGGAGGAGTGGGGCCCGCAAGACGCCACAGGCTTTGTCCACGGATCAGGTCTTGTGTTTTGCCTTTGCCCTTGCTGTTGTGGTGCCTGGACCCTTGGACTCTCAGATCTCCAAGCAGCTGCAGCCATCTTGGCGTGGTGGCCCCTGAGGCCCTTAGAACCCTCAGAAGCTTGGAAGATGCAGATCAAGTCCAGCACCCCACCAGCCCTCTGTGGTCCCAGGGCATGTTCCTGTTCCCTGGGCCATGCCTGCCACTTCCAGCCTCTTCCCTGGCCCTTCTGGAAGGGCACCCTCCTGCTGTTGTTCCTTTGCTTTCGCTGCCCACCCCCACCTGTCCTGCCCCTCTGTCTGTGGGAATCTTAGGCGATTGGGCCCTCCTCGTTCAAATGTTGCTCCTCAGCCGAGCCCTCATTTGCTGTCTTCTTCTTTCTCTTTTGCCAGGGCTAAATCCATTACCTCTAGCTCTGTTGTCCCCCATTTTACTAAGATATGTCTCTCCATGTCCACCCAACTTGTGGTCTTACTGTGAATGTGTGTGTGTTCTGGGAAAGGCTAGAGGCATGTGTGTGTGCACATGTGTGTGTATGTTCTCGTGGGCTGGTGGAGTGGGAGTGGGGACAGCTGTCCCAGTGCACCCACCCAGAACCTCCTTCCCAGGAAGGCTCCTTGCAAGGCAAAGATGTGCTTTCTCCCACCTCTTGGAGGGGGCAGAGCCTGGAACAGACAAGCAAGAAAATATGAAAGCCTGACAATTGGAGAAGGATAGGCATAAAATGGAGAAGCCCAAGTGTCTTTCATTTTGCACCTGCACCTTAGGGCTGACGCCCTTTATTTATTAAGCCGTTACTGAAGCACAGGAAGGCAAGCGGCTCTTAGTTTAATGAAACTGCCCCTGTGGCCGTGCTGGCTTCAGGTACCGGCATGTACCTGGATAACGATGAAGATGATGGTGGTGGGAGTTTTCGTACCAGGCAGGCTCTCCCTTTTCGTGCCTTCTGCTCAGGGCTCTGATGGGGCGTCAGGGGCCCACTTCTGACTGGATGCTACGGGGGTGCCGGTCAGGCCAATCGCGTCCCGGCCTTTCGGGAGCTGCTGCCGTTCTCTGGCCCACGCCCTGTGTTGGACCTGGGTGGAAACCCGCCGTCCCTTGGCACCTTCCGTCCAGCGGCCTTAGGGCTGCTCCTGGTATCTGAACTCCTGGCGGTGACTCGGCCAGGGGGCAGGAGGCCAAGGAGGTGCCGTGCTGACTTCTGCTTCATTTCTTTTAAGCGTGTGACCTCCCCCCAGCCGCACCTGTCCATCCCCAGACCTCGCTCCCATCCTGTCCTTCCACTGCTGAGCATCGGCCCCTCCATAAGCTCGTCCGGACTTGAGGCTGTGGAGACCCGGAGGCTTCCCTGCGCTGACCATGCAGGGTCGCACGCTTGGCTGGGGACATCTTCCTGATGCGCCTCCTTCCACTGCCTTGTCCAGCCGAGGCTGTCCCAGATGAGATGGTGAAGGGAAGCGCTCATTCTGGAAATCGAAGGATGTGTTTGGGGGCTGAGGACACGGTCCCTCGGCATCCACGGTGACTTCAGGTGGCAGCTTGTGGGTGCCCTTCCCGGCCAGGGCCCAGGGAGACTCTTCTGTTCTGAGGCCCCGGGGGGGCTTCCTTTATGGGCTGAGGCTCAGTCCCCCGAGTAGCCGGTGCAGCTTCTCTTGGTATCACTGGACATTCAAAATGATTGTCCTGAGGTGACAGTGCTCAAGACCCAGGTGAACGGGGGACCAGGGTGGGCATGGCCTGGAAGTCACGCGGTCCTCGGAGCCAGGCCTTTGACTTTGCCAGTGTCTCCTAAAGACAAGCATTCAAGTGCCAAAAGTCTTTGCGGAATAGCAGTGCCCTGGGTTGGGTGGGGTAAGCGACAAGGAGGGCCGAGTCTCCAGGACGTCCCTGGCCCCTCACAGGGGCCTCTCCCACCTGCCCTTCTCAGGGGTTTGCATTTGGCTGTTGGTGGCTCCCGGGAGACCCAGCTCCCAGCTGTGGGGACAGGCTCCTCCATCTCTCCCAGCACCTGGTGCGAAGCACTCACCCCCAGGCTCTTTGTCTCTGTGGCACGAGGTTCCCGCACCCATAATTCAGAGCGGTGGGGCGTTCATGCCTCCGGGCCAGGTGGCTGAGGACCGAGCTGGAAGGACAGCTGGGAGCCCTGCGGCCAGGCCGGCGATCCACATGCCACCTCCACCGTGGTGCCGTCACCTGTCGCCTCCCAAGATGTAGTCTTTGGCGGCACTTCCACTTTCCAAGAAAAGGGAGCAATGTGGATTTTGATGTAAAAATTCCCAGTTTATTTTTTACTATTCTCTGAGCCAAACACAGCACATCTCTGGGCTGAAAATCTGGCCTGGAAGCTGCCAGTTTTTGACTTAGAATCTGCTGGGAGTAGCCAGGCATGCACGTGGCAGACGCTGTGGATGGGGGCCTGGCAGCCCCCTTGAAGGTGCATCGCTGGAAACCAGCGGCTTTCATCGTGGGCACCGCCTGCTGCAGGGAGGAGGGTTGCAACTTACTCAAGCTGCAGAGACTTAAACCTGGGTCCTGGTATGGAAGTTGCTAGAAGACAGCTCCACAGCCGAACACACAGATTGTGGGTGAGGTGGGTGGGGATGGGTTGCGGGGGCTGCATCCCTGGGGCCTGGGTGACTGGGTGGGTGGGCATGGTCTCTGGTGAGGGGTGAGGGTGAGAGCTTGGTGCAGCCAATGAGCAGGGGCATCGGGGGAGGTGTCTGGTGTAGGAAAGAAGCTGAGTTTGACGTGGGATGGCCAGGAGGGTGGAAAAGGTGGGTTCAGACCGGGTTGTGTCCACACTCTTTGGTTTTGGCTTCCCAAAGTGGGGGCTTGTGATGGGAAGAACGCTAGGATTTTTCCCACGGTGCAGAGGGCCGAGCGTGAAGGATCCCCCTTTCCGTGCTCGGTGGGTGCCAGGGTCTCTTCTTCGTGCTGATTTTGCTTTCTCTCTTCACAAGGAGAGGGCGAGCAGCAAGGAGAGAGTGGGGCGCAGCGGTGCCACTGTGATTTTCCTGCGTTGATTTATAAGCCCAGTGTGATGGCAATGACATGGAGGTCCTTTAGGAGTGCATTGCCTTTTCTGAAATATGGAGCCAATTTAAACTTCCAGTTGGTAGCAGAGGGTCTGAAACTGAGAGGGGGCATGGGGCGGGCCTCGGCCGAGGCGGCATCGCAGGCGTGCGCGGCGCAGCGGCTGCTGCACCTGCCTCCCTAGCTGGGACTTCGGGGCCCCGTGTATTTAGGCTCACCTGAGTCTGCTCACCCTCCTTTTCCCTGAAGCGAGGCACGGAAGGCCCCGGCGTGCAGGGGCAGTTTCCTGGCATCTTCTGTTCTCTGCTCTTTCCCTGGGGTCAACGACAGTGGCTTTCGTTGTCCGTGGTGAGGAAGCCTTGCCGTGTGAGGAGTGAGGGATCAGTGGAAAAGGAGGGACGCCCACGATGGTCCAGACGGTGCACAGAGGCGTCAGAACCCCCGGCAGGGGCAGCTGGGGAGGGGCTGGTGCTGGGAATCCTCACCACCCCCCGCACCCTGTGGTCTCTGTCCCCTCTCGGACGTGCGATTCGGGGAACGCCAGCCCTTCTCGTGGGTGTCCATGCTGCCGGGGCTTCATCCCATCCCTGCCTCCCCTCTGACCTGCCCCCAGGCCGGGGCGCGTGGCCTGAGTGAGAAGTGGGGGCTGGTCTGCTCCCAGCCCCCAGACTGCGGGGAAGGGCCGAGGGTGCCCTCGGATCTGCTTTCCGGGGCAGACCGTGGGCTGTGCACCCTCAGGAGCAGACACTGGCTCCTGGTCAGTGCCCGGCCTGAGTGCTCCCGGGTGAAAGCAGAAGGGAGTGCCTTGGAAGTGCGCGTTAGTGAGTTCTGTCCACGCTCCTGGATCCAGGTGAGTGTTTTCCTTGAAAATGCAAACTGATGAGGAGAGCACCACCCGGTCGTACTCAGTAATATGGTTTCTTTAAAAAAACTACTTTAAACTCTTCTCTCATTTTAAAATGACATTCTGTATTTTGAAAAGCTAAAAAACATGATGGTTGAAAACTTGAATATCCCAAAATGACAAGGAAAAAAAAAGTATAATCCTATCGCCCTCCCCTGAGCAAACCACTTTTGTACTTTTGCAAACTGTTTGGCGTGTCATTTGTGTGTGGGAACATGAGTGTTTAGTGGTGTGTGTATGCACATGTGTGTACAAGCCAACAACCATGCTGTTTTCCATACATGTACAAGCATGTGTCGTGTGTGCATGCACTCGTGTGCTGTGCATGTGTTATGCATGTGCACCATGTCCGTGTGTGGCGTGTGCACATGCATGTGTACCTTGTCCATGCATGGCACGTGTGCGTTGTTCACGCGTGCATGCGTGGCAGTTCTCATGTAGCATGTGCGTGCACACATGCAGGTGTCATATTCACATGTGGTTTGTGTGTGCCATGTTCATTTGTGGTGCACAGGCGTGGTATGAGTGAGTGTGCATGAGTGTGTCATGCACATGTGTGCATGTGGTACGGCTGGACGAAGGCTCTTCCCTGGCCTGAGCCTCTGGCATGGATGTCGTGGTGAGAGCTGAGAGCCAAGCAAGCACAGCTTCCAGCACAGCCCTCGGTACTTCTTTATGATCAGTCGTTAGAAGCAGAGTTTGGCGTTTTCAATTCCGCGGCCCTCTTTGTTTTACGGCCCTGGATCCCCACATCTACGGCATGTTTCAGAAAGACGGGGCCGACTTACACTCCCAGGGGGTGCCCTGCCATGTTCCGGTCCCTGCTGCCTCTCTGCCTGGGGGTCCTGTCCCTTGGCCTTTCCCTTAAATCCGTTTTCCACTTTGACAAGTAGGAAGCGTTACGTTTTAATCTTGTGTTTATTTAATTTGTAGAGCGGTTGGACATTTTAAATAAAACACGCCACCCCTTTTTTCTTTGCAAACTGCACCCTCAGTGTTTGCCACTTTTCCTCTTGGGGGCTGATTGGATGACCTCGTACGTATGCAGAGATATATTTGTGGGAAATCCAACACCTGTCTCCTACCTGCTAATATGGGTTCCATTTTTGTTTTGCCAAGTTGCCATTTAAATCCCTCAAGAAATGTTGTGTTTTTTTCCCCTGGAGTTCTAGTGAATTCTCAGCATTTGCCCCTACAAGGCTGATGTGTGTGGTTAATGGGGTCTGTCTGACACAGGGGCTGTTGGTTTATATTAATAAATGGGAAAAGCCATTCAAGTTGGCTCAAGCATCTGAAGTGAATTATTGGAAAGGCACTGAGAAGCACAGTGGCGACGGGGCCGGCAGTGCCTCCAGAGCGGGATGTGCACGTGTTTAGCTAAGGACCAGGTAGTGCCTTTGTGTGGCTCTACAACCCTCATGGCTCCTGTCGTATCTACCCAGTCCTGCCAGGGTGGTGTGAGCACAGCAGGGTAATCCAGAAACAAGTGGGCATGGCCACAGTCCAATACAACTTTATTTACACAAGCAGGAGGGAGGAGGATTTTGACCCACAGGCCATTTTTCATCCATCCCTGCCCTGCTTCTCTACTTTATTCTCCCATTTCACTCTCTCTCTAGCCCACCTTTTCCTTATTCTTCTGCACATGTGGAGGAAAGTGGCCACCGCACACCCCACGTTGCCAAGAGCCCAAAGGGACAGTTTCTTGGTTAGAGAAACTGATCGGCCATGCTTGAGTCAGGTTCTATGGTCATGGCAGATATCTCCGAAGTTTGGTGCCTTGCCAGTGGGCCCTACTTTGAAGTTTGTGCTCCCGAGGGTGACAGAGTTGGACTCAGATGAGACTTCTCGACACATGCCTCTTCTGTTTCTTTATTGAGCCCATAGTTTGCTCTGGCATTTGTAGGTACACGTCCAAGACACTTGAATCTCTGGGCTGTCCATGTGCCAGCCGGGACCTGAGCCTCAGTGGAGTTGCAATACCTATTCTCCCGTTCGTTGGACTCCTGCAGTGTTGGTGATTTGGGCCTGAAGCATATTGGGAATGAAAGAAAGAGAAAAAGGAGAAGGAAACAAAGACAGAGAGAGAGCTGGGACCAGGGGGTCTGCGAGTAGAGACTCCTCAGACAACTTTATTATCTCCAAGTGGCATTATATATATTCAAGTTATTGTGAGCACAAGCAGTGTAGCTACACATTAACAATACTCATAAATTAAAGAACTTATCTCAGAGTACAAAGATTTAGTATTCCTTTCAAACTGCAAAGTATGTTTCCTCATATTTCCCCCTGCCCCAGACAGCTTTGTCCTGTTGACCCAAAAGGCTTAATTGCTGCATTCCTATGTTAAAAGCATAGCCATGGAAACAGCACATCTCTCTTTGTGAGACCACTATGCCTCAGTTTCCAACAATGCAGGACAAGTAACGAAGTGAGGACAGCTACCACACCAAGGAACCAAGAGAGTCTACAACTGTAGTCAAGAGAGTCCCATCCATTTTAGCCATAGGGGATTGAGCCCCCTCTCACTTAGATGTGGAGTGGACATCACCATTCCAGAATCCTCAGGATTGGAGAATAAAATATGTACTAGAGTGGACTTACTGGTATTCTACTATAGAATTATTGGGAGTCTAGCAATGGAAGAAATTCTATCATTGACATGGGGACAGTGGCTACTGGAGGCACTGAAGTCAGAGGGAAAAAGAGTTGTAATATGGGAGCATTTTCAGGACTTGGGATTGTCCTGAATGACATTGCCAAGACAGATACAGGCCATTATGTATCCCGCTATAACCTACAGAGTGGAGTGGAAGAGAGTGTAAAGTACAATGTCAAGTATAATCCATGCTGTGTGGCAATGCTCCAAAATGTGTTGATCAATTGCAATGAATGTATCACACTAATGAAAGAATTTGTTAATGTGGGGAAACATGGGAGGTGTGGGGACTGGGACACATGGGAATCCCTTATATTTTGTAACATAACATTTTATGTAATTTAAGTATCTTTTAAAAATGAATTTAAAAAATGTATTTTAAAGGTTTATTTATTTATTTCTCTCCCCTTTCCTTCCCCCCCACCCCTGTGTTGTCTGCTCTCTGTATCCATTCGCTGTGTGTTCTTCTGTGACCACTTCTATCCTTATCAGTGGCAGCAGGAATCTGTGTTTCTTTTTTTGTTGTTGCATCATCTTGTTGCGTCAGCTGTCCATGTGTGTGGCGCCATTCTTGGGCTGGCTGCACTTTCTTTCATGCTGGAGCTCTCAATATGGGGTGCACTTCTTGTGCATGGGGCTCCCTGTGTGGCACAGCACTCCTTGCATGCATCAGCACTGCGCATGGCCCAGCTCCACACAGGTCAAGGAGGCCCGGGGTTTGAACCGTGGACCTCCCATGTAGTAGGCAGACAGCCTATCCATTGGGCAAGTCCGCTTCCCAAAAATATATATATATTTTAAAAGACAGCATGGTACTGGCACAAGGACAGATATAGAGATGAATGGAATCATTTTGAGAGTGCAGAAATAAACCCTGACATCTGTGACCAACTGATTTTTGAGAGGGGTGCCAAGTCCACTCAATTGGGAAATAATTGTTTCTTCAACAAATGGTGCTGGGAAAACTGGATAGCCATATGGAAAAGAATGAAAGTGAACCCCTAACTCCCACCACATACTAAAATTAACTCAAAATAGATCAAGACCTAAATATAAGAATGAAAACTATAAAACTCCTACCAAAAATGTAGGGAAGTATCTTCAGGTCCTTATGTTCGGCACTGGTTTTTTAAATTTTATACCGAAAGCATGAACAACAAAGGGAAAAATAGATAAATGGGACATCATCAAAAGTAAATTCTTTGTTTCAAGGACTTCATCATGAAAGCAAAATGAAAACCTACAGCATGGGAAAAAATATTTGGGAACTACATACCTGATAAGGGTTTACTATTCAGACTATATTAAGAAATCCTACTCAACAACAAAAAAACAACTCAGGATGTGGAGAAATAGGAAGCTTAGTTCATTTTTGGTGGGAATGTAACATCATGTAACCACTGTGGAAAAGTTCAGCGATTTCTCAGAAAGTTAAGTATAGAATTCCTATATGGTTCAGCAATCCTGTTTCTAGGTATATACTCAAAAGAATTGAAAGCAGGGACTTGAACAGATATTTGCATCCTGGTGTCTTTTGGCAAGTCACGTTTGCCAAAAGACAGATGTAACTATACCCATCAACAGATGAATGGGCAAATAAAATGAGATACACAAACCATGGAAAAGTATTCAGCATGCAAAGGAATGAAGTCCTGACCCATGCGACAACATGGATGAACCTTGAAGGCATCATCTTGAGTGAAACAAGCCAAACACAAAAGGATAAATGTTGTTTGATCTCACTGATATGACATAATTGGAATGTGCAAATTAATCACAGCAGAAACTAGAATACAGGTGGCCGGGGTATGGGTGGGGTATGAGAATGGGGAGTTAATTCTTCATTAGTATAGACTTTCTATTTGTGGTGATAAGAAAGTTTTGGTAATGGATGGTGATGATGTTATACCAAAATTGTGAATATAATTAACAACACTGACTTGTATATTGGAAGGTGGTTAAAGGGGGAAATTTTAGGTTGTCTCCCTATTTTACCAAAGTAAAAAACTTTTAAAACCATAAAACTATACAACATAGTGAACATTAATGTAAAAAATGGACTAGAGTAACAGTACAATTATAATAATATTCTTTCATCAAGTGTAACAAAGGCACCACACTAATGCAGTGTTAAGAGGGAAAATTGTGGTGTGAGAGGTGGGTATATGGGAACTCTGTGTTTCTTCTGTGATATTTCTGTAATCCTACAACTTCTCTAATAAAAAACAAAACAAAACCCAGAGTAAAACTCCAACTTTTCCACTTGCATACTCAGATCCACCAATTTTAATATTTTGCCACAATTACTGTTTCATTTTATCTATCTATCCATCTATCTATTTTCTAAACATTGGAGAGTCAACTGTATTCAATGTGCTCCTTGAACACAATGCAAAAGAGGAGAGTTTTATATTCATTTTTGGGAGCCCTGATTTGGAGTCAGGAATTGGACAATGACAGATTCAGCTGTGAGCCGAATGAGGAGTGGACCCTGGCAGTGGGCAGTCAAGAGGCACCTGAAGAGACCAGCCATTGGCAGCAGTGGCAAAACCAGCCAAGAGAAGTTGAAGAATGAGACCGTCATTCAAGCTGAGAAACGCAATATTAGGAGATGTCAATTGCGGTCACCCCTCGGGCTGAAGTGTGGTTTGCTGGCCTGGCAGGGGAGCGGCCACGGTAGGCCTAATTCCGCTGCCCCCATAATAGGGTGGTTGGTCGGGCCCACCGCCACCCCTGAAGGAAGCTCGGCATGGGCGCAGAGTGCCCTCGGGTCTCCCCTTCTCGGCAGCCATGCTTCTGCGGCCACCCCTCCTCCCAGATGGCGCCACCCGATGCCTTGTGGGGCGGCACCCTTCTTCTTCCTTCTCCCTGCGCAGGCGCAGGGCAGAAAATTCCAGTCTGCCCTTTTCCCCTCCCCCGACAGCAGCAATAGCCAGGCGTGGGCAGAGAAATCCAGCCCGCCCTTTTCCCCTCCCCCGACAGCAGCAACAGCCAGGCGTGGGCGGAAAAATCCAGCCCGCCCTTTTCTCTTCCCCCGACAGCAGCAATAGCCAGGCGTGGGCGGGAAACTCAAGTCTGCCCTCCACCCCAGCAACAGCAGCCACCAATCCCTAAACCCTGCCCCTTCCCCCAGCAACAGCGACAGCCAATCCCTAACCACCACCCCTCCCCCGTCCAGTACCGCCCACTGACCTTTCGCCGGCAACCAATCAGAACAGGGTGTGGCTTCGACCAATCAGCCTTCCCCAGCCCCTATAAAACTGTTGCCTCTCCCTCAGTAAAGTGGACTTGCGTGTTTACCTTGTCTCCGCGGTAGTTCTTCTGCCGTGCGCCCTCCAGTCCTGAGAGCCCCCGACAAGGGCCTGGCCTCCCTTGTCCCCAGTTCGTCGCCTGCTTCTCCGGGTGACCCCTTCGTCGCCTGCTTCTCCGGGCGACCCCTTCGTCGCCGGCTTCGCCGGGCGACCCCATCAGCCAAACCGCGCAACCCCTTGTGAGACCGATCCCTCGTCTGCTGCCGGACCGACCCCTCGTCCCAAGTGGGACCGACCCCTCATCCAGAGCTGGACCGACCCCTCGTCCGCAGCCAGACCCCACCTCTACCGACCGAGCAAGGCGCCGCAGCTGGCGCCCAACGTGGGGCAGAGCACCCCTACCGCCACCGACTGAGCAAGCTGCCGCAGTTGGCGCCCAACGTGGGGCAAGGCAACCCCACCACAGCCTCACTCCATAACCTGGCGCCCCCCCCCTCTCTTCTCACCGTGGGGCTTCTCTCGTGCAACATTGCTGCTACCTGAGCCTTGGCTACCTCATATGATCCACGGCGGTCTGGGAGAATCGCTGGATGGCTTTCGCCTTCCATGTCGGGGGCTTATACCGAACCGCTATGATTAAGAGGAGCCTTGGATCTCGGGAGCACGCGCTTGCACGTCTGAAGTAACCCTACCACAGCCCTACGCCCTCCTGTTTTCTCACCCCTATCTTTTCACTCTGCATTGCTGCTCCTGAACCTTGGTGACCTCATATGATCCACGGTGGTCTGGGAGAATCGCTGGATGGCTTTCTCCTTCCATGTCGGGGGCTTATACCGACCCACTATGATTAAGAGGCGCCAATAAAACTCTCAGGAGCGCGTGCCTGAGCACCTCCACCCCTGCCTTCACCTTTGCCTCCTCCCCTCCGTGCTTGCTCCCCTTTGCCTTGCTCCACTGCTCGTCGTCCCGCCCTCCCCTTGTCGGGGCCTTCCTTTGGCCCGCGACCACCGTCGGAGTCCCACCGGCTCCGACCCCTCGTCTCACCGCGCACCTCGGCTCCCATCGCCGCGCTCTCAAGGTAAGGGCCCCTTTTCTTATCAGCTCCAAAAGGCCATTAGCAATGGGTAACATCCTATCTGCTAAGCAAGCCCCACAATTTCGGGCCCTCGCCGGTCTCCTAGACACTCACCGGTGTAAGATCTCTCTGAAACAGCCCCAAGTCTTCTGTAACCACGGCCCCCCATGCCGCCATCGCTCTCAAGCAGCTCCAGCCCCGCGAAACGGCCCGCAACCTGCTTTCCCCGGCCTGCGGCCTGCTTTCTAGCATCTAATAACGTTTCTGCTTTTAACAGCTCCCCACACTTCTGCGGAGCTTCCTCCTGTCTCGACCTCACTCCTCTTCTCAGCCATCCAAAGCGTCCTTTCTCGTCCCCCGCCCCCCTCCTTTTTTCGCTTGAACCCCTACTGCGTTGCAGATTGGGCCGCCCCATGTCGGCCCGCCCCATTAACATCGGCCTCTCTCGCGCCCGTGAAGACTTTGGCCTTCTTATTGTCCTCGCCTACGTCTCCACCACTCCCGACGCTGCCGCCACCACCATCGCTGGTGCCCTTACGCGACTTGTCCTCACCGCTGCGATCCTCCAGACCATCACACAGTCTGCCTCTACCGCTCTTCACCGCCAAGAAGAGATCAACTACCTGTAACGCGCTGTCATCCTGGACTTTTAACAAGCAGATGGACCTTATAGCCACCGAGATCAACAAGAATTGGACATTGGCCACCCTTGCTTGCAACGGCAAGATATTGCCCCCCAAATTGTACATTTGTATCCCCATCATACTCACCACCCTCTTCAGCCCCGCTTCCCTCATTGCTTACTGCCTCTTGGGCCTCGGCTACTTGTTGCTGCTGCCATCCTGGCCCTTATTTGAAAAGAAGGGGGAAATGCGGTCACCCCTCGGGCTGAAGTGTGGTTTGCTGGCCTGGCAGGGGAGCGGCCACGGTAGGCCTAATTCCGCTGCCCCCATAATAGGGTGGTTGGTCGGGCCCACCGCCACCCCTGAAGGAAGCTCGGCATGGGCGCAGAGTGCCCTCGGGTCTCCCCTTCTCGGCAGCCATGCTTCTGCGGCCACCCCTCCTCCCAGATGGCGCCACCCGATGCCTTGTGGGGCGGCACCCTTTTTCTTCCTTCTCCCTGCGCAGGCGCAGGGCAGAAAATTCCAGTCTGCCCTTTTCCCCTCCCCCGACAGCAGCAACAGCCAGGCGTGGGCGGAGAAATCCAGCCCACCCTTTTCCCCTCCCCCGACAGCAGCAACAGCCAGGCGTGGGCGGAAAAATCCAGCCCGCCCTTTTCCCTTCCCCCGACAGCAGCAATAGCCAGGCGTGGGCGGGAAACTCAAGTCTGCCCTCCACCCCAGCAACAGCAGCCACCAATCCCTAAACCCTGCCCCTTCCCCCAGCAACAGCGACAGCCAATCCCTAACCACCACCCCTCCCCCGTCCAGTACCGCCCACTGACCTTTCGCCGGCAACCAATCAGAACAGGGTGTGGCTTCGACCAATCAGCCTTCCCCAGCCCCTATAAAACTGTTGCCTCTCCCTCAGTAAAGTGGACTTGCGTGTTTACCTTGTCTCCGCGGTAGTTCTTCTGCCGTGCGCCCTCCAGTCCTGAGAGCCCCCGACAAGGGCCTGGCCTCCCTTGTCCCCAGTTCGTCGCCTGCTTCTCCGGGTGACCCCTTCGTCGCCTGCTTCTCCGGGCGACCCCTTCATCGCCGGCTTCGCCGGGCGACCCCGTCAGCCGAACCGCGCAACCCCTTGTGAGACCGATTCCTCGTCTGCTGCCGGACCGACTCCTCGTCCCAAGTGGGACCAACCCCTCGTCCGCAGCCAGACCCCACCTCTACCGACCGAGCAAGCCGCCGCATCAATAATAAGAGATAATAACGGAGGGGGGAAGGGGTTTATTGCTAAGAAAAATAAAAAAACAAAATATGATGCAATGAAATACTGAAACCATTCTCAAAAAGAGAGAGAGAAAGATCCTGGCAATAGAGAAACAGAACAGAGCGAATGCATCTATAATAATTACTATGATCACAGTGACATCACCTCAGGAGCACCAAAAGAGGAGAAAGCAGAAATGTAAAAGAAAAAGACACACTCTAAGGTCAAAGCCAAGAGGGAAACTTCCCCTGCAGATCTTCCCATTGACCTGAATGAACCAAAATGCTCTCTGTGCAAGAGGTCCCATTTCTCTTGCCTGAGATATAATCATAAGCCAAAGGGCAAGAGGTGCTGTCTCAAATGTAGAAGGGAGAAAACAAAACAAACAAAAAACAATACAGGAAGCACTGGAGATATCAAAAAAAAGAGTTTCTAACAGGTAGTCTGGGGGACGTGACGGGGAAAAATCAGTGTATTGGGAAGTGGACTTGGCCCAATGGATGGGGCATCTGCCTACCACATGGGAGGTCCACGGTTCAAACCCCAGGCCTCCTTGATCCATGTGGAGATGGCCCATGCACAGTGCTGATGCACGCAAGGAGTGCCATGCCACACAGGGATGTCTCCCGCATGGGGGAGCCCCACACGCAAGAAGTGCACCCCATAAGGAGAGCCTAAAGAAAGTGCAGCCTGCCCAAGAATGGTGCCACACACACGGAGAGCTGACACAAGATGTTGCAACAAAAAGAAACACAGATTCCTGGTGTCGCTGATAAGGATAGAAGTGGTCATAGAAGAACACACAGCGAATGGACACAGAGGGCAGACTACTGGGGGGGGATGGGAAGAAAAACAAAACAAAACAGTATGTTTACTACATTGCCACTTTGGTTGAGATGTAAGAATTGGAATATGTATATTTCAAAAGAATGTTAGAAAAGGAAACATTCCTTTGATAGGATAGCAGTGATTTTTCTCTTTCATTTTCATTGTTATACAAATATGTATCACAAGAAAGTGGTCTGTGGCTCAACATTTTAGAAACTACAAATACATGTTTGATTTAAAAATATCCAAGTGATTTCTGATGTGTATGACTTGGAAGAAAATACCATATTAAAAAGTGGAAAGGAAAGATTTCACTTATGTTTCTAAAAAATATATTGGCAAACTATTATATTATTAATAGAATATAATATTTTAATAAAAATCCTGTCATTGCTTTATGAATAATTTTCAAAATTTAGCCATATTGATAAAAATAAAGCCGAATGCAAATTTGTTTCTTGCTACCATAATGTATATTCATATAATTGTTCAGTAACAAGGATTTAAAGTTAGAAGATTATTTTTCAAAAGGTAAATGATTATATTTAATAACAAATATGTTATATTCTGCTCCAAACACCTCTTTTTAAAGCATGGAGTATATTTTATATTAAACCAGACAGAAATGGTTTAGTATTGTCAAAGCATGCTTTTCCCATCACAGATCATAAGGCTGCAGTCTTTAATATAAGTTGTATAGATGTACATTTCCAAATGAATTTGCACTTGCTGTGTTGCATTGAGAAATGCAGCCAAATGCCATTGTGAAACCAAGGAGCATTTCCTTTTGTATGTGTGAGAGCTGGGCAGATGTGATGCTAAAGAATAAATGCAATGTGGCCAGTTTGTTCCTCTCACAGAGATTTATTTATTTTTTGTTTTCTTTTTTCCTTTATTCATTTATTTTTGGGGTGGTACACTTAATTTTGACATAAGTAATTTTAAGAATTCTGCAATTTCTATAAAGCCTTAAGCAAAGTCTGTTATCCTTACCTCAGGTTAATAATAAAGTAGAAGTTACCTAATGGACAAAAAATAAATATGTGTCAAAAAGAATATTTCTTTAGACTAGGGGTGAGAAATTTACAGCCCATAGACAAAATCTGCCCAACCTGATTTTGAATGGTGTGTGAGCTAAGAATGCTCTTTATATTTGTAAATGATCAAAAAAATCTAAGGAAGAATATTTTGTGACACCTAGAAATTATATTCAATTCAAATTTTATCCATAAATAAAAGTTTTTTGGAACATAGCTATGCTTATTGGCTTTTTATACATTCTCTGACTCCTTTTGTACAATGGCAGAGTTGAATACTTGCAACTGAGTCCACGCAACCCCAAAAAAGAAAAAGATTATGTTTTAAACTAACTCACTCCTGTGGGACGTTTTGTTTGGACCCCGTCAGTGAGGCATGAGCCAGTTTGGGTCTCCACCCTCTTGTTGGGTTTGACGCAGACACAGGAAAAGGGAGGTGCCCTGTTTAATTCTGCCATGGAAGGAAAGGACTGCAGGAAAACAGAAGCCCCCAGAGGCTCGAAGAGCTGAGACCCAGAAGAGACAACCCTATTGTTACCAGATTTTGATTACTTTCTTGACTATGCTGCAGATTTGAATTTCAAGAGCACATCGGGTGAGTTAGGCCATTAATTTATTCAGGTAAGGAGGGACAAGGAATGGGAGAAGATAACAGATCAGGGGTCCCAGGTAGAAAGGAAGGGACTGAAATGTGGTAAGGAGGGCTGATTTACAGACTACAATTCCCCATTTTAGGTTACAAATCCCCAGGTTTACTTACTTGGCCACATGACAGAAGAAAAATGGCAAGAGCGGTGCACAGATGGCAGAACAGGGGTCCACAGGTGAGAGAGCAGGTGAGAGAGCGAGCTCGGGCCCTGGGGCCTGCCTTTGTGAACTGTGGATTATCCCACCCCTTTGCAAATGGCAGGGGAGGAGTTCTAGCTGTTTAGCATTTTGATTGCTTATTCCTCTCATCAGTGTCCCAGGAGGGCCCAATGATAAAGTCCTTGGCAAATATCCAGAGCTTCTCCTGATTTCTGAAAGAATTCTTCTGAGTGGCAGAATTTTGGAGAGGGTCATCCAGCAGCCATCTTGGGGTTATTGATGTCCATGTGAACTTCTTGTCAGGTTCCAGAGCCATCTATTGATTCCCTATCTTACTAGCCAGCTTCACTATATCTGGTTGCTCACAGCTGAGCTCCAAGAGACAGTAGTTTTGGAAGGAGAAGGCAGAACCTCCTCAGAGATCAGCAGCCATCTTGCTTTACCACGTGGCAATAATGCCAGATCAACAGGAGCTGACTTTGGTGAGAAAGCCTCTCTGCCGATGCCTTAAATGGGCATTACATGGCCTTGGAACTGTAAGTTTTTACCCCAAATAAATCCCTGTTATAAAAGCCAACAGATTTCTGGTACTTTGCATCAACATTCCTTGGGCAAACTAAAACAAGGGGCTATTTGGTAGAGAAAGACAAATTATAGTTGATCATACATTAAAATTTGAATGTTTTTTGTATCTACTAGGTACAAATAGGTACTTGCTTTACAGCAAAACTTCTGATGAGGGCTCAGGTAGCGGGGGTGGGGAGTGCAGCAGGGACTGGGGCAGTGTGGGAGACTGCTTAAGGATCATCTCCCCACAGAGCAAACCTGCCCTCCAGGGCAAAGCTGCCCAATGGCCACCCTCTCTCCCAGAATTCCCCCCTTCAGTGACAGATTCCCCAAATGGACACAGCAGCTCCAGCCAAAAAAGGGGACCTGTATTTCTTACTGCAGTGGTCCCTCTAGATCTTGGCCAAATGGACCTGAACCATCAGCACCCAGGACTCCCCAGTCCCTGATTCCATGGCCTTCCTGCCTTGTCCACATCCCTACTCTCCAGGACCCTCCCAGATCCCCACCCGGGCCCCTCACTCCCTCTCCCCATGCCCCACCTGCTCCCTCCATCCCCCCTTTGCTCCCCATTGCTGCTTCTCTCTGCCTGGCTCTGTCTCCCTGCTTCCCTGTCTCTTTCTCTCCCACCTCCCTCTCTCTCTTCCCCCCAATTTCTTTGCCGTTGTTTCTCACAACTCTAGCTGTTCCTCTATATTTCTGTCTCTTTCTGATTCTCCCTACTGCTTGCTCTGGATCCTTCTCCTGAATTGTCATGACCTCTTCATCTCTGCCTCCATTCCTCTCCTTTTCCTCTGTCTTTTTTTAAAATTACTGTAATAGATAGTTAATACATATTCTTTTTCTTAAAGATTTATTTTTTAAATTATTTATCTCCCCTTCCCCCCACGCCCATCTGTCTTCTCTGTGTCCATTTGCTGTGTGTTCTTCTGCGACCACTTCTCTCTCTGTTCAGCTCTGGATCTCTGCTTGTGTGTGTGCTGCGCGTGTCTCCTTTCCTCTGTCCCAAGCTATTCCTTCTCTTTGGCTCTCTCTGTCTCTTCCCAGCTCTCTCCTTGACTCTCTCTGGTGTTCTCTCACCCTTCCTTCCTTTTTCTTTCCCCCTTTGGTACCTCTTTGTTTCTTTCTCCCTCATCTCAATATCCATGGATTTTTCTTCTCCATCTTTGTCTCTCTCTGCCTCTCCCTGGCTCACTCCCTAAGGCCCTCTGCTCCTGCCCAGTCCAGAAGTGAGGGGCACCATGTATCCCAGCCCTTGGCCAAGGCCCTGCTCACGGCAGAGGCAGCTCCAGATGTCTGCTCCTGCCTAGTTGAGGACCCCCTGCTGTTGGCAGCCTCTCCTGGAGCAGCCTATGCATATCCAGGCCTAGACGCCTTGGTGTCTCACCTGGGAACCCAGGTTGCTGGCAAATGGGACCTCCCACAACTGGCAGGAGGGAAGGCCCTGTGGGTTCCTAGGGCTGCTGGGACAGAATGCAATGGATCATAGTACTTGGAGGGGAGCCAGACTTTTCCGCCCAGCTCACTCCCCATGGGAGGGGGTCACCACCACTGACTTTTGCTCTGTCCATCCCTGAAAAAGGAAACTGTAGGCAGATTGTGGGAGCTTGTGGGACTTGACAAGAAAACTCTGCTTCCAGCTCAGCTTCTGTCAGAGCCCCTCTGAACTGCTGCTACAGGGGGCAGCTGGCACAGCGCTGCAGGGCACTAACAAGGGCCTGGACCACAGCGGTGTCTCCTCACTGGTTTCTTTTGGTCACTTCTGGCCCCTCACACATTCCCCATCACAGAAATTGGCCCTCCACAGAGTCAAATACCTGTCTGTCTTATCATCTGGCACACTGTAACTGGCGGGCAGTGGGGCTCAGTGACTATTGACTGAAAGAGTTCACACCACCACCTCCCAGAGCAGGACAGGGATGTTTCCTCCACTCAGGAAGCATCCCTGGGGCCCTCCCAGCCAGTAATGCCCCAGAGGGGAACCTTGCTTCTGTGTCATCACCTTGCTGTGGGCTTTTTTCCTAGTAAGGAAATGTTAACCCCCCTTGGGGGTGCAGTGCCTGGGGGGTGGTTGTTAGTCCTCCAGGAAGCAGACACTGGACAGGGGGTAGAATAATAGCAAGAGGTTTATTGGGAAAACACCTAGGAGATGAAGGAGGGCGAAAGCAGGATGGGGCAGGGAAAGCTTTCAGAACTTAAGGCAGCTCTGACACCTTTTCTAACTTTCTAACGGCCTCAGCCTGCTGACCACTGCTGAGGGTCCTCTTCAAGGGTCAATATAATTGTCCTGTAAGGCAAAAGGGCCCTGGTTATTTCAATCTGATCTCATTTTTCCTTCATACATTTTGTCTTCTGCACTATGACTGCAGCCCCTGGATGAATACTTCAGTGTGTTCTGCAGCTGTGGGTCTATGTGCAATGCAACAACCTTGACCACATCTCAGATGGAGGCTCAGAATTTCACTGTGTGCACATTCTCTTTTTTTATCTGGTAGGGTTTGAATTTTAATATAAAACAGACTCAAGGAAATGGGGATTGCGAGTCTCTGGGCCCAGACTCTGTCTAGCCATAGGTTAGTGTAAAGTAATGTAATGTAATGAAGGCTGTGTGCAAATGTTTTCATTTCAAGTACGAGAAGGGTGAAGGTCCAACATGGGCCAGATATTCTGGAAGATGCTCTCTTCATGTACTTTATCTTCTCATCTGTAAAACTGGCCTTGTTATCCCTGTCTCAAACATGACAAAATCGAGGCTCAGAATAGACCCCCCGGGAGGGTTGGTATTAGGAGCTGAGGCACAGGAGCACAGGCAAAGACTCAGGCTCCAGCATGGTATGTTTGTGGATGTGAACTGTGAGTTGGGTGGGATCCCAGACGCTGCAGGGGACATGGTGATGGAGGTTCAACTGGGGGCTGTGAATGCCCCACGGACAGTCTCGCTCATTCTGGAGGCCCACACAGTGCTCCTGTGAACCAGGTCTAGCCTTCACTTTGTTTCATTGGGGTGTAGGAGAGTCAGGCAATCATAATTTCCTGATACAACCAAATTAAATTTCCCACCCCCTACCTGGGATTCTGTCATGCAGATCCAGAACCTTCATAATTCCAAAGGAAAAATATCATCTACATTTCAAATTATGGAGTAGGACATTATGGCAACAAGGACATTTTGATCAAGGTCATTCCCTCTTGTGCTATCTCAACACCCTTGCTAGCAGCTCTGCCTGGACCTCACATTTGCTGTCAAACTGCAGGCTTAAGGTGCTGCCCCAACAGGAATGACCTTCCACGTTCATCTATTTGAATGTAAATAAAACATCCTTTTCGCGCCAGTTTAACTCTTCCTCCTCTTCAAAATCCTCCTGATTATTTTAGAGGCCCTTCCCATCTCCCTCTTTTGCACTCCAGGGCCCTCCACTGGTGCTTCCATTATGGGCAATCACGTGTTCTGTGCCATGCCATGGCAGTGCCACTCTCCTGTGGGGTATCTTAGGCTCTTAGAGTTAGGGGTGTCTTAGCCCTGAGAGAGCCGGGCACAGGCTGTGGCTCTGAACACAGTGGCAGAACTGATATTTCTGGCTGTCTATAATCAACCTTCTTCTTTGTCTCCAAGGGACAGCTCCTGTGGGGAGATGATGCAGCCCATCATGTGTCCTAACCGCTTGAGGAGGGTTACAATGTCCTCAGCCAGGGTGTCCCTTGCATTGGAAAACCGAAGTAGCAACTGTGACCTTTGCTGTAAAGAATTCATACTGTTCAAATCCTCTTACCGAATGGTGGAGGGTATGCTGGTGGGGGAGGTCCTCCGAGAGGCCCCCAGGATGGAGGAGGTGGCTGGCATCTCAACACTGGTGGTGGGGGACGTCCCATGGGGTAGTACATGGAGGGTGGTCCTGGGAAAGGAGGGGGCCCCCTTGCAGCCATATTAACCTGCAGAGGAGAAGGATGTGAAGGTTGGAGATACTCTCACGTGACAGATGAAACACTGATAGCAACAGAAGCTGAAACCCAGTGAAGCAGGTCAGCGCCTGGCACCTTCCCCTCGGCCAGGTTTCCAGAGGGCATCAGTGCCGGGAAACTGGACCCCCCTCATTCATCCCATGGACAGCTTAGAGGCAGGGGCTTTTGGGTGCCAGGGGAGAGAGGGACCTGTCCCAAAACATTAGCAGAGGTCATTCAAAACTAAGGAAAAAGCAGAATCCAGGCAGACACGTGTCTATTTCCAGGGTCCTTCAGCAACACCACAGAAGCTCACTCTTTGCATGTTGGAAACAGAAGGAATGAGAGGGGATGAGAGGTCCATTCTCTTCGCAAGGAATGGAAGCTACTCTTCAGATCCTTCCACAGGCCTCTCCCATCTCCCCTCCGATTCTAGAACTCTTGCTCTAATAATGATTGAAATGACAGATGATCAACTCTGTGATTATACCAAATAACATTGACTGTACACTTTGGTTGGGTTTATGCTTTATTAATATGTATCAATAAAATTGATTTGTTTTTAAAAAAAAAGTTAAACCTGACCATCCTGCTCTAAATGAAAGGGAAGAGGGTCTCCGAGAGGCAGAGGCAGAGCTGTGTCAACGCCCGGTCTGTCTGCCGGCCTCTGCTCACCGCCTCTGCCTGCCCCCCTGGCAGAGGGGTCTTCTCTCTCCGGAGCAGCTGCCCAGGGCCACAGAGCCCTCTGGGGAGGTCATATTCCTGGAGTCCTGCAGGGGACCTGGGACAGTGTTTTCAGACAGAAACATTACCCATGAAAGTTAGAGCTGCTCAGCTATAATATTTATCTAAAGTCACAGGGAATCCTGTGTGTTAAGTACATTATGAGATGCAGATGCATTTCATCCTATGGAAAAGTGAGGTGGGAAGTCCCCATAACAGAACTAACTGTACTTTGACTTCAAGGCTGACAAAGCTTGTGAGGCACGTTCAGAGGAATGACCAGCTCTACCAGCTGCACAGGCCACACGAGAACCCCCCACCATGTGAACGTGCCAGAAGGCCTTTGCTGGCAAAGCGCCCTCCAGGTCATGGCTGCCTTTCACGTCTCACTATTTCACTCCTACTCGACATTTCTACCAATTATGTAATGTGTGATAATTCAGATAATTTTTACCAAGGGTGTAAGTGGAGGGATTCTGCAATAGTACATTTCCAAACACAGATGGGGCAATGATAAATTATGGAATTTCAATGGACTCCCTGTGTCTAAGTGCACTCAAAATTGCCTGAAGCATACAATGTAAGAGGGAAGGGGGACTTTTCATGTTTTCTCAGTAATGAGGATGACAGCACAGGTTCTAAACAGGTAATCAGCTAATCTAAGATGAGAGAAGGTATAAATAACAACAAAAACACATTTCAGGGGGAGCACGTATGGTTCAGTGGCTGAGCACCACCTTCTCATGTATGAGGTCCCAGATTCAATTCCTGCGACCTCCTTAAAATGAAAAAAAGCACATTTCAGTAATCCAGTGATAAAATTAAATAAAGCCCTGGGGCCCCTGGGGCCCCTGAGAACCAAAAGACTTGTGCTCTCCTGCCTCTTTGAATTCCCTTGAGCTTCCTCTTAATATCTTTTGAAACAGGAAATCCCTACTAAGCTAACTAACCTAGATAGCCAACCAAGCTCCTAGTTCCCTTTATTTGGCCCAATACAAAACAAAGCCCATCTGCTCCAAACCAGCCTGTAGAGGAAGGCAAACCCTCATCCAATCAATAGGAACCAAGTAAGTTTCCTTTTTACATCTATTAAAATCATGTGTTATCCCTAGAAACCCGATACTACCTCCATTCTTGGAA
Organism: Dasypus novemcinctus; assembly: GCF_030445035.2. NCBI lineage: Eukaryota > Metazoa > Chordata > Mammalia > Cingulata > Dasypodidae > Dasypus > Dasypus novemcinctus. The sequence continues at coordinate 24,562,545 of NC_080695.1, read as the reverse complement.
GTGATGTGGCTTCTTTTGCTGTATCAAAACTTTGTGGTGTCCCTAAGACAATTCTGTAGGCTGCAAACTCCATGTAGAATTGTCTTTGGACACCAGCAAGTCAAGGAGCTCCATAACAAATCTAAAACTGCCCTGTGGTGGTCGTGAGCTAAGTACCCCCAGGAAAGACACGTTCTTAAACTTAATCCAACTCTGTGGGTGTGAACCCATTGTAAGTAGGACCTTTGGATATGGTTATTTCAGTTAAGGGGTGGCCCACCTCAGAGAGGATGGGTCTCAATCCTATTACTGGAGTCCTATATATAAAATAGAATGAAATTCAGACAGACAGAAAGACACAAAGGAGTGGCCAGAAGCTGAAGTCAACAGAACTAGGAAGAGATGACTTAAGAGGTCTGGAGAGGCAGTCTCATGCATTGCCATGTGACAGAAAAGCCAAGACGAAGGATGTCTCTGGGAAGTAAGCACCACCTTGATGACACCTTCATTTGGACTTGTAGCCTCAAAACCAGGAGCCAATGAATTCCCATTGCTGAAGTCAGTCTATTCCAGGTATTCAATTCACTTTGGCAACCAGAAAACTAAAGCATGGACCAGGAAAAGTAAAGTAGTGGAGAGAAGGGTCTTTCTCCTCCTCTTCCTCCCAGAAAGAGCAGCATACACACCCTGCAGCCTCAGCCCTAAGGACTTACAGCTTCTCCAGGTGCTGCCAAAGGTGGTCTGCTGGGACTGGCGCTGCCCTCAGGCCTCGGCAGAGGAGTTTGCTATTTGAAAAGGAAATGAGACAGCAGAGGGATCAGTAACCACACCAACCTGAGGCCAGAGAGGATTTGTACTAAGCTATCAAAGTTTCCTGAAGTAGCTGCTTACCACTGAAAGTGAGGCAGCACTTACCTTGCCCTCTTCTGTCTCCCCAGGAGGGAATGAGCTTCTGGAGCCATTGTTCCACAGGGGAGCTGCACCAGGTCCTGGATCTAGGAACGCAGGAGAACTGCTGTGGGTTTCTTCATATTTGCACATTGGGTGGGGAAGAATAGCAAACCCTCCACCACCTTCCTCCATCTCTAGCTCTTTAACCCACTTGGAGCCCTCACCAGAAGCACAGAGTTACCCAGATGCCCAGATAATCCTGAGGAAGGAGGGGGTACCCCCTAACCCTTGAAGAGGACATGATGGGGCTCTGGCTGCAGGCCCAGGTGTTTTCTTAGTGAGTCAAGCAATTGTGGACAGGTCAGGGCCCAGACTAGCATGAAAACCAGGGGTCTCCCAAGAGACACAGGGGAAGTCAAAGTCCAGATCAAGAGTAGAAATCAGAAGAAGAGCCTTGGACGGGAAAAATGTCAACAAACCCTACACATTAAGAGCACAGCTCCTGCCCTTCAAGCCCCAACATTTACATCTCGGTAATGAGGAAAAGAAAGAACTAAGGAGTATTAATCATGAAGTGTGAGGCTTACATTCATTAGGGTAGAGGAGCAAAATTTCCTGGAAGTATATAGAGCATTGTAATTATCAATAAAAAGTTTAAATGAACAAAAAAATGTGATCACTAACAGTAATAAATATAAGTTTGATATCTTAAAGAAGCTGTTGTAGTAGACTACATATTCACTAAGACAAATCAAGAAAATTGCTTCTCCAGTTAAGTCATAGATGCCACGTTCTAAGATGTTTGGTGTGATTTTTCTCAAAAGAAGTTTACTACAAGGGAGGAACTGGGTACCAAACCAAAAACTTTCTGGTGACATCTCTTCAGTCAAGAATAACCCCAAGGATGGGGTAGAGGGTGTTTGCTGACATATGAGGGACATGAGCTGCCTCCATTTACAGGGGGTAGACCCAAGAAACCACTGTGGCTGGGGGAGCTGAGATGACAGCATCTGGTCACCCTGTGAAGTGACTCACTCTCTTTGGCAAGGGTGTGGGATTGTTTTCAGGCTGCACAAGGACTGCCCACCAGAGCCAAAAGCATTTTATGTGGACTTTGCAGCAGGAATTATTGTAGAGCTTGTGACAGTTTGAAGCTTTTGGTGGATCCCAAAAATAACTATCTTGTTAGAGCTAATCCATTCCTGTGCATGTAACACGATTGTACATGGGAAGTCTTCATTAAATGTCTCCTGTTAAGGGCCTCTAATTAGGTTGCATGACCCAGAGTGGGTATTAATCCTCTTTCTGTAAATCTTTTATAAATGGAGAACTAAATGCAGCAGAAACAGAGAAGACAGCTGGAGAGACAAGAGAAATCCTGAGAGGCTGAGGGAAAGGTCCCAGAGGCTGGAGTCAGAAGAGACCAGAGGACTGGAGAGAGGCCCCCTGAGAAGGTGAAAGAGAGAGGAGTGGTGAGCCTGATCACCCACAGCTGCCATCGGAGAGAAGATAAGTCTGGAGGAGAACCGAGAGACAATGGAGCCACCATTATGTCCTGCCATGCGCCTGAGCACCCACAGCGGCAACCTGGTGAGAAGACAGCTCTTAAGGAGGCCTTGATTTGGGCACTTGCACAACCTCAGAACTGGAAGCTTTTAAGCTACTAAATTCCCATTGTAAAAGCCAACCCATTTCCAGGAAACTGCTCCCAGCAGCTTTAGGCAAACTGAAAGATGACTCTTCACAGGGTGCTGCCTACCTCTTGGTGGAGGGTGGTGCATATCAGGCCTTCGCAGCACCCATGCCTTAATGCCACCCTCCTCTTGGGGCTTCCTATTTTGGGCGAATTCCAATCTTGAATATAGAAAGAGAACAGAATTGAATAAAAGTGAGAAAATCACACACTTTAGTAGCTACCAAACAACTTGGAATTAAAAACTTGAAAACACTCTTAAAAAAGTGGACATCAAAATATCATATTTCTAAGTATGACTTTTTCAAAGAACATGATGTGGACAGAACTAGTCTCAAATATTTAAAACATGTATAGATAGTTAGATGATAGATAGATAGATAGATAGATAGATAGATAGATAGATAGATAGACATTAGAGAAAGACAAATGGATAGAAAGAATGATATGGAAAATGTTAAAATGGGTGGATCTAAGTATCTGGGGCAGGGCATAATGGAGTTCTATGAATGGATTTGCTATTCTTTCTGTAATCATTCAAATAAGTTTGAAATTATTTCAAAGTAAAAAAAAAATTTTTTTTAAGCACATACTTATATTTCAAATAGTCAGTCTCTCTGGTCTGCTCAACCAATTCTCTCTCCAAAGTAAGAACTTTTATCTGTAGATTAAAAAATATATCCACTTTCAGTTGCAGTAGATGGTACACAGTAGAAAGGAAAGGAAGAAACAGCTTACCCAGTTTTCATGAGCTTTCTTCTCATGACAAGCGATCTGAAAAAGACAACAAATAAAGAATAAGTGTTTAGGGATCCTCAAGGCCATTATAATCATCTGCATGGGGTGCTGAAGAATCTCAGGCATCCGGCTCTATCAGTTGTTACCTGTTCTCTGAATGAGCACTCTGCTGCCTGCAGCTTCTCTTCCATTGCCTTAATGTTTTGCCTGTGAGTGACAAGAGCTCACATTAGAAAAAAGCACAATATTGGTGACAAATTTAAGGGATCTGCTCTGTTCCCATCACCCTAAAAACTGCCCCTTGGAGGCATTATCCATACATGTGAAAGCTCATGGCACATGATTGGAAGGACACAACAGGATAAAGGCATTACCGCATAGTCCCTCACTTGTTCTCTACAGCCTTGGAAGGTTCTGAGTGATGTGCTTTAACGTTCTTAGCCAGTCTCAGGATTTCCCTGATTATTCCTGCTGAGAATATCTTTCATCATAGCTTGATTCTTCCTTTACTTATGTTCTTAGCACATTGCCCAGGGCTGCAGGAACTGGAGCTCTCAAATGGCACAATCATGTTTAGGGACTGTGACTCATCCTACACCAAACTACTTTCCCGAGGAGTTCCATCATTGACACCACCCCAGAAATGTTAGCATGAGTCAAGGTTCTGTACATTCTGACAAACAAGAAGGATTGGGAAAGTTTTGAAAACCTCATACTTTCCTTCATTTGTAAGCTTTTTTTTCCTTGTGTGAATTTTCTAGGTCTTCTGACCATTTATCTCTGGTTCTGTGCTATTTTTCTCTAAATGGTGTACCAGAGGACTAAAACAAAAACTTCCCACAGGGTTTCTCATATCCCATGGTGTTTGGTGGGGGAACTCACTTGTAGCTCTGGATTTCCTTTGTGGCCATGTTTGCCTTCCCCTCTACCTCTGACAGCTGTGCCTGCCTTTCTTCCTGCTCACGGGCCTTCAGTTTGAGCATCCTAAGGTGGCACAGAAATACACACCACATCCAGTCACTCATGAAAAATGTTCGCTGCTGAGAACACAGTCCACACAGAGGTAGAGAGGCTTCTGGGACCTGAGGCAGCTTCACAGAGGGGTGCAGGGGGTGTGCTTGGGAGGGGACTGCAGGGAAGGAACTGGGAGAGGCCACCAGAGACCCATGGAAGGGAGGGACTCTGCCCTGTGCAGGGGGCTGCATCGGCCCTGCAGGGAGTGGCATGTCCTCTCTAGACTGAGCCTGGAATAACATGGATGATGCAGAGTCTAGAAAATTCACCTCAGTAGCTCCAGCGAGGATAGATAACATATTGCGATGGGCACAGAAGGGCAGGAAACTTGAATTAAGGAGAGTAGTTAGGAGACTGGGGCAGGAAAGGGGATACGGGCCAGAGCTAGGGAGGGGGCTTTGGAGGGAGACTAGGGCAACAAACAGGGGCCTGAACGGATGTTGGAATTGCTGAATCCCTGTCAGGAAGAAAACAATAGATATTTATGGAACCATAGGGCCACTGTAGGGAGAGATTCATTCTTTAAAAAACAAGAAATGAAATCAGAAACATTTCTCTAAAGAAGATCTGGTGAGCACAGAATGAAGGAAATAGTGGAAATAGTGGAAATAGCGAGTGGTGTGGTTTCAGGGTTTGATGGCAGAAGAGAGTAGTGGCTCTAACAATGAAAAATAACTAAATTGCATTAGCTTAAACAAAACAGATCTTCTCAGAGTACCACATACTTGGAGAATAAAGTACAAGTGCAGTCACAAATGAAAATCGACACAGAAAGTCCGTTTTCAGAGAAATTATTTTTATAGAGGAAGAACACAAAATGCACTGCAAGTGTTTTTTAGTTTTTTAAATTTTGTTTTGGTTTTGTGTATTTTTCAAAGTAACCTAATTCTAAATTGGAGAGGCACATTTATGAAGAGTAATGGATTACTCAAGTCTAACTCTCCAAGAGGATACCCCTCACCAAACCACTCTACAGCATTTGGTTGGAATATTAGCCTTATTTTGTACCCAAAACAAATGACACTTTTGATAGTTAAGATTCCTTAAAGACATCAAAGATTTTATTCTACTGAAACACATGCCCTACAAAATACTCAAGATTTGCAAGAGCTACTAGAACAAGTGGAAGAGAAGATCTGACTCCAGTAACTTGGTCAAAGAGAAAGCAAGGATCAAGGAAGTGCTGGAGAACAAAGGAAAAGGATCATGAAAAAGACAGAAGTAGCTGAGCAGCAGTAACTGGAGGTAACAGTACCCCTTCTGCCCTCCCAGATAAAACACAGGCAAGAATCTCTGACAACCATTTTGAATGCAAAGAAAAATACAGATTGTGGAAATCAAGGCAGTAAGAACAGAGCTAACTCTGTAGTGACTGAAAGTGACAAACATATGCTGGGAACTATTCTAGAATATTACAGGTATCTGCTTGGGCGCACACGTTCATTCCCACAGCATTATCCTAACCATGACAAGGAACATCTTACTCTTCGGCGGCCATCCTTTGCTTCTCCAAGATTTCATCAAAAATCTCTATTTTCAGCTTTAGGCTTTTACATTCCTCTTCTTTTGCAGCGTTTGCAGCCCTCAGTAAAGAACAATCATCTTCCAATTTCTTTTTGTATTCTGTAAAGTAGAACACCTTTGTCCAATCTGTGTGAGCATGTAGGCCTGAGAGCTTGGGCTGATGGGCAGCAGGAAGTACACTGCCACAGCAAGAAGCCACTCTTTACCTGTCTAGGGCAAAACCATTTCCTCAAATGGGGAGATTTCTTTCCAACAAGCAACTTACCCTGCAGTTTACAGACAGCGGGCATCAAGTCACTCAGCTGAAATTTAAAAGGTTTCAGAGCATCCTCAGCTGCTGATACGGAAGTATTTTCCTGCAAATTCCAAACAGAAATACAGTTAAAAGTGAGGAATAATAAGAGCTCCCAGGCAGCACATAGGAAACTATGAAAAGATTTATACCCTGGAGACATCTATCATCTGGTGCATTTCAATTTTCGTTCTTGGGTTGATGTCACCTAAAAAAAACAGAAGAGTTAAGTTGCTTTGTAATCCTTTGCTTGCTAACTTTACCTTGATCCTAGAGTTTTACAAGGAAGTAAACACTTCATTAGGTTCAAACATTCAGAGAAAACCACAATTAGTAGCAGAATTAAGAGTAATTGACTTTTTATATTTAGGTAATATACACCAAATTTACCCTTTTAAAGTAACCTTTCAGTGGATTCTAGTCTATTCATAAAATAAAAATTTGTGCAATCCTTACCACTATCCAATTCCAGAACATTTCCATCAGTCCCAAAGGAAAACCTGTACCTATTAATAGTCACTCCCCACTTACCCAAACCTCGGACTCCTAATCCCTGGCAACCACTCATCTCATTTCCTTCTCTATGGATTTGCTTATTCTGGACATTCCATATAAACAGAATCATATGTGTGTTGTCTAGCTTGAAAAACAGTTTTCAAAGTTTATCCATGTTGTAGCATGTATCTGTACTTCATTTTTTATTGCTAAATAACATTCCATTGTTCTGATATGCCATATTCTATCTATTGATCATGGTCATTTAGTTTGTTTCCATTTTTTGGCTCCTATAAATAATGGAGCTCCGAATATTTGAGGGCACGTTTAGGCATGGACTTACATTTCTGTAGGTCTTGAATATAAACTAGAAGTGAAACTTCTGGGTCATCAGGTAAAGCTGTTTCACTTTTTGAGTGACTGTGATACTGTTTTTTCCAAGGGGCTGCACTATTGTACATTTCCAACTTTGATGTACAGGATCAGAATTTCTCCCCATCCTGGCCACACTTGTCATTGTCTGTCATTTAAATCATAGGCATCCTACTGGGTGTGAAGTGGTATCTCAGCGTTTTCCTTAAAGTAATACTGTAATTAGGATATCCTCCCCATGCAATACAGTCCACCGACTTCAAGTGTACAATTCAGGGAAATGACAAGTGAGGGTTTTTTGTGTGCCCCTGCTCTGCCATGCCCAGCACCCTCCTGGCCAGACATACACACACTCATGGACACAGGTCCAGGGCTGGGAGCCCACATGCCAGTACTTGAGAGGAGATGCAAGTGGCTAAAAGGGCATTTGAGAACTTAAATAAGGGGAAAGTGGTCTGGCCCCGCTGAGGTTGATCTTACCTGCCAGTTCTCCACTCATGTCCTCAGACATACAGTCAGAGACACAGTTCAGCTGAGCAGTGCAGTCAGTCAAAGCCTGGGAAAAGAAAAAGTCAGAAAAAGCCTCTCAATTTTAGTTAAGCAAATTTCCACCTTTATTAATGTGGAGAACTTATGACAATATTATTATGTTTCACACAAAGCTTCTTCAAACTCTTTCTGTGTTTTCTAAGTCTTTGATTTGTTCCTGAAATCAGACTGCTCTCTTATCTGGCATTCAAATTCTTGCTGTACTGAAAACAAAAAGGAATGCATTAGAGGGAGCAGCTGTGGGCTCAAGCCACTGAGCACCTGCTTCCCACATGGGCGGTCCCAGCGCCACCTAAAAACACAAACAAGCTCTCAGAAAATACACCTCAGGGAAGCCGATGTGGCTCACTGGTTGAGCACCAGCTGCCCACGTGTGAGATCCCAGGTTTAATCCCCATGCCCAGTACCTAAAATAAAAGCACTAGATAAGTCAGGATTTGGGGCCACAGGACTGAGGTAGGGAAGGAGGATGCCAGTTCCCCTCATTGATTAGTCTTTCTAACTCTAACCGTGGCCTTGATTAAAAGTAGGAGGCAAAGTGTCGAAACTTTAATGCTGGAGTCAGGCCAGAATTGGGTGTTTGGAGTCCCAAAAATAGCTGTCAAGGAAGTTGATCCAGTGAGAGTTGAGAATATCTTGCAGAAAGCACTTTCACACCATATAAAAACAGTCCACAAGCAGGCAATTCACACGTCTCACTTCCAGTGTGGACGGAAGGGCCTGGCTCAGTGTCTCCCAGGTTTGGAACCACAGGATGGAACCTCCCCTGGTCAGTGGGGCAGTAATTGCCCCGGTGAGGATCATCAAAGACCTGCTCAAGTCGAATCAGCTGCCATCACTCCCTGGGTGTCTTGGGTGAGAATCTGGTTGGTGTGTAGTAGGACAAAGCATGAACCTCCTGATGGTCATAAAAAAGTATGCAGAGACAAGGAATGTGCACACACACCATGGCCCTGGGGACACATTTCAACCTTTGCCAATAAGAAGAGAACCCTGCACTCTCCTGCCCTGACTTTCAAGCAGATTTGAGAAAGGACAGTCAAGAAGGTAGGGTTTTGGGTTGTCTCATTGCCCAGTCTCTAGAAGTGACTTTTCTTTACCTTCTCCTCTTGGGTCTTCAGATCAGCATTTTCCTTCCTTGCTTTGTCCTCTTCTGTCTTAGCTTTCACCAGAGTAATGCCAGCTTCAAGAAGGGCATTTTTGACCTAAAGCAAAATATTCCCATTAAGGAATTAATTCCCAAGAACAAAATGATTTACCCAATTCCCACAAGACATCACATAACTTGGATTGTCTAAGACATGAAATATTTGTTCCTGAACAAAGCTAAGGTACTCAGTGAATCCTGAAGGAAGCGCAGGCAACCATACCTCAGCTATATCTGCAGCTGTCTTTGAAATAGAGTCTTTCAAGCTGGCTATAAGTTTTTCATTTTCTGAAATCTGCATGTAGGATAGAAACAAAACATATTAGGATTTCAAAAGAAACAACAGGCCATATGCTCAAAAGAACATCATAAGACATATCTCTTGAGCTACCCCTATAGCTCAAGTAAAATCAGTTGATCCAGTTTAAACCCTAGGAGAAAACTAAGCACAGAAATGAGAAATGAAGAAAATCCTGGAAGGCATAAATAATTGGTGACCTCTACAACCTTCCGAAGAGAGGGTGGGAGAATCTAGTAGATGACAAGGTGAACAGAAAGAGAGTGGGGAATCTTTCAAGTCAAACAGCTCTAATGAAAGCTTTTTCTTCATGGCAAAAAAACAAACCATCACTTTGAAAAGCCTCTGTTCTACATTAAGAAGCATGAGAACCCTCAAATTGGCATGAAATTCTGGGTCATCTCTCTCAGGCCCTCAGTTCTTCTACTTTTCAGGGACAGCATGCCAAATGATGAGAAAATTACCCATGGTTGTGAAAATCTATACTTCTTAAGTCCTAAAATACCAAAAGACTTGGGAATATTCCAGTTCAATGTTCAGAGGAAGGGTCAGCTTGCAGACTCCTCTCACCTTAGGTGACAGCACGGGAAAGTAGGGGGCTCTTTTCATCCCAGGTACAGAGACTCAAAAGCCAACTGATAGTAACACTGAGTCCTAAAACTCTTACCAAGTCCTGATAGTTGGCATTCTTAAGCCTCTCTTCCTGTAGGGATGATTGTGTCTGCCCAAGGATGTCAGTCAGTGTTTCATTTTTCTCTTCTAGGGTTTTGAGGTTAACCTTGAAGACAGCACATCAAGATCAGTAATAATTAGTCACTCCTTTTACTTCTGCTTTTAGAACCTAATGCAGAAAAAAGGGATTTTTTACCTCAAGTATATTTATTCTGTTAGACAGACTATCATTGTTTGTCCTCCTTTCTTTAATCCATTCCGTCAATTCACTGACCTGTACAGATATGCAATAAAAGAGTCAGAATTCAAAACTATTAATGATAGGATTTGCTAAATATGTCTCAAAGTGGGTGACTCCTCACAGACATAAAGAAAGCATTACTCTGTACTCATGATGCTGCTTTGCATTTGCAGTTTATAGAACATGATGAAGTAGAACTGGAACATGCAAGAAGAAAAAACCTGAATGACAAGAAGGTGGGAGAATTCAAGGAGAAGCCATAAGAAAAGAAAATGAAAAGGTAATTTTACCTTTTTTTCCCTACTGGATATTTTTTCTAGAATTTTACTGTTTTCCTCCATACAACTCTTGATTGTCAACATCACTTGCTGTACATTGGCTAAAAAGAGATAAAAATAATCTCTGAAATTATTAGGAAAATCCTATAAAATTGAATTACACAACGCATTAACAGATAAAACACATTATCTGGCACTATGAGTGAAAACTTCTTAGCATTAATGTCATGCCAAAAAAAAAAGTAATTTTTAGTGAATGATATGTAAGTTTATTTTAAAATATGTAAAGAATCTTATCTCAATGAGATTCCTATTTAATTTTTTCAGAGATTGCAAAACAGTAAATTATCTTAGAGTAATACCTCTCCCTTCACTAAAGCACCCTTCTTAAAAAATGGGAGCTCTTCAAATAGGTATACCATTGCCAGAGAAGAGAGAGAGAGAGAGAGAAATTGAGCATACTGTCCACTTACATGTCTGTCCTCTAATTATCAAGACAAATAAGTATGTCACTGCAGTGGCCTTACAGAGGAAAACCTCATGACTCCTCTCACAAAAACGCCACACTCATTCCTGAGATTTCCTTCTGAAACATCACCTGCTGTATCTAGTCAGAAGCCTCATGGGTTGTCCTGCAACCCAATAGAACCCATGTCATGACTATCAGTGTGGGGTGGCCTGGAGAGCATTGGCTTGGGAATCAGATGCACCTGGTTGAAACTTGACTTAACCATGTGATCTATGGAGGACCTTGGACAACTTCCAATATCTATAAGTCACAAGATTTTTCACTGCCACGATGAGAATGTTGTCTCCCACCATACAGGTAAACAACAAACATCTACCTTCTGGGTATGAACCATTTATGTGCACCTCGAATAGGGTCCAGGGCACCAGACTCCTCCAATTGGCACTTAGTTCTCTCATCTGACCCCAGGGAGCACTTTTCTTCTATTTGCCCAAACTGAGAGCTCTGGTGCCCTGAGGCCACACTTCTCACCACCCAAATACTGTCAGCCCTGTAATAAACAGGAGCATGTGAGGGGCTGTGATAGGCCGTGCAGCTGTCCTGCCCTACAGAGAGCTCCACTCAAGCCTCACCACCGACAAAGCACATGCAGATTTCATCATCTCCATTTTACCTCACTCCACTCTGTTCATTCTCCCCTGGAATCAATGGCCCTTCCCAAACCCCACAGCAAATGGTTTGAACCCCTGTGATGACACATCTCTGCCTAGCAAGATCTGGAGACCTCTGAGCTTTAACCTCTTGACAGGCACAGTCAGTATCTTGCTCATCTCACTTTGCTCCCACAGCCAGGTCTTGCGAAACACCTCCCTGCAGGCTCCAGACTCTTCTCATCAACAGCTTCCGAAACCTTTTCCTCCTCATCACCTCTCTCCATTGGTGGCACCTCCATCCTCTCTGGCATCCAGGCTGACAGCCCAGGAATAGTAAGATTTTGAGAGGTAAGAAGCCAACAAGGCATCAGAAGTCACCATACATCCTTCTGGCTGTATTAGAACCCATGTCAACACTAGTATTTAAAATATATTACAAAGACAGTATAAGTCTAAAACCGTACCTTGATATAGTCGATGTTTAACCTAGAAGAGTGGGGGGGAGAAATTAAATTTTATGTCAAAACATATTCTTAAAACAATTCTTTAGTTTCTGATAAATGAAATCATAATTCAATGAAATTAAAACAATATTTACTTAGTTCAATGTGTATTCACTGAATTTAAAATTTGAAAAACAGAATATCCTGTTTATATGGTGATAATTCATAAATCATTCCTAGTAAGGAGTACTGGGTAAATGCCTTATCTTGATGGGTTAACATTCTATTTAAAAGAACACAATCTACCTAACTTTTTTAAATTAATTTTTTATTTTTAAAGAAGGTTTAGATTACATAAAAAACATAAGGGATTCCCATATGCCCTCTCCCTCCCCCTCCCAGTTTCCCACATCAAAAACATCCCTCTTGGAAATAGCACACATTTTAAAAATTTATTTGCAAATAATTGTTTTCAAATCCAATACACATTGAAATCCAGAATCAGGGTTGACTAAAATGTCCCCCAAAAAACAAATGAAAAAGTAAAATCTTTAAACTAAAATATGCTTCTTTTATTCACCATACAGAATCTAAAACATCTTTTTCAGAGTTGACTATTTGCTGAATTGATTTACAATGACAGCAAAGAAGGTCCTGTGTTTTTATCAGAACACTTAAACACAGAGGTCAACAAATCAGAAAAGGAGTGCTTGAGGAGCAGAGAAAATGCACAAGCATAACCAGAAATGAGAGCCCCGTGTGTGTGAAAGCACATGTGTTCTAACTAAACTCTACAGAAATCCCTGGTTTCTGCTTTTTTTCCACTTGACCTTTGATCAAGAATGCTGTCCATGTCCTGAAATACCTTTGGAACATATGGATTTTATAAGCTGCCTAACACTGCAGCACTATAAGGATGTACAGTGATTTAGCTCTTCTGTACTGTTGCCACATTTTCATTGTAATAAATACCATCTGATCAAATATATTCCTCCAAGATCACTGAAAGCATGTTTGGTTATTTCATTGGGGTAGAGTCTCATATGTAGATTTATAATGAATAAAAATGATATGAACATTTTAAAGGCTTCAGACACATTATTAAATTGCTTTTCAGGTGGGAAACGGACTTTGGCCCAGTGGTTAGGGCGTCCGTCTACCATATGGGAGGTCCGCGGTTCAAACCCCGGACCTCCTTGACCCGTGTGGAGCTGGCCATGCGCAGGGCTGATGCGCGCAAGGAGTGCCCTGCCACGCAAGGGTGACCCCCGTGTGGGGGAGCCCCACGCGCAAGGAGTGCACCCAGTAAGGAGAGCCGCCCAGCGTGAAAAGAAAGAGCAGCCTGCCCAGGAATGGCACCGCCCACACTTCCCGTGCCTCTGACAACAACAGAAGCGGACAAAGAAACAAGAAGCAGCAAATAGACACCAAGAACAGACAACCAGGGGAGGGGGGGAATTAAATAAATAAATAAATCTTTAAAAAAAAAAAAAAAAAAAAATAAATTGCTTTTCAGGTGAACCTACAATTCCACCAGCACTATATGAAGGGCTCAGAAAATGCTTAATAGTAGTACTACTTTATGATAAAAGGGATTTATAAATTAAGGGTTCCATCAAGAGTATACAGTTGTCTTGCCCACTGAGTCCTTATTTCAAAGATTGGATTGTACAAGGTTAGCATCCATTTCAAACACGCATTCATGTCAGTCATCTAAAAGCAAAATTGAAAAAACCAAAAGAAGACAGAATTTCCTGCTTATTTAAGAGACCAACACGCCTAGAAGGCACTTTAATATACTCACGGCAAGCACATAGCTGCAGATTAAAATGGCAAATGGAGCAATTCCCAAATAAACAATAATGATGAGAGGTTTCCAAGGTATTTCATAAAAATCAGGACCAGGATAAAAATCCTCAGGCAGGTATTCAATCAGCTGGAATATAAATATTGGAAATAAGGAGGAACTTCAAGGAAATCTGTCATATAGCAGTGACAAACCATCAACCACAGAAACCCTAAACTGGGCTCTAAGAACGCCTGGGAGTTGGCACCCTGTGTTGCCCATGGCCGGCAGTGTTGCTGGATATTGCGTGTGTGTGTCCTTAAGTAGAAAACAATTTCCTGGTCACCATGGACCCTACCCATTCCTGTGTCTAAAGCTGGGCTGAAGTCCCTTTGATTCACACTTTTCTCTTGGATGAGTTAATTTTGATCATCATGAGGCAATTCATTTTATAAAAAACAATAGATACATTTACTCAGAAAGTCAACTTTTAGGGTTTAAATAAAATGTAAGTGGTGATAATGAAGATGACATGAATAATGTGAGAATTCTCTAAGATTCTTGATTTTAATTCTATGGCACTCTGATGTGAAGGAAGAAAAGTTGGCAGTGCTCCTGATGAGTGATCTAGATAGATAACTCAGAATTTAACAATATGCTTTAAAAAACAACTTGATATCACTAATTCTAAATGCTTTCTTGAAGACAGCTTTTGACAAACAGGCATATTCATTCAATAGAACACAGAGTTCGCAAGGGGAAAGAATGAATTACTGATGCAGGCAAGAGCATGAATGAATCCCAGCAATGTTGTACTGAGCAGTAGATCCACAGAGTACACATTGATAAGCATCTATTTATTTGAAATTCTACAACAAAGTAATTAACCTACAATGAGAGTAGGGACAGGTGGATAGAGGGATGGCTGGAGGATTGGTAGGTGGATGGATGAATGGATAGATGTGATAAATCAAGTTTAGTTGAATGCTAATGACTTAATATTGCTATCTCATTGAAATTTTTCATATGCTATTAGGTGGAATTAGCAAAACCAAAAGAGCACAAATCAGTGATGGCTCTTTTGAATGAGAATCCAAATAATTATTAAAGGCCTAGGTGTTTGAACTCTGTTAGACACCATCCCATTTGGATTTTTTTCCTCATCCAATTCAGCACTGAGTTGCAAAAGACAAGTATATCTCACAGAGGTGCTTCCTTGTGCTTTAATGGCCATGACCAGATGGTTAAAACCAGTCACAGCTGTCTTTCCAAGGTAAAAGATAAACAAATTGTAGTATATCCATACAAAGAATTCTCTTTGGCAATGAAAATGAACAAACTATTAATACACAAAACAGAATTCATCAATCTCAAAATGATTACATTGCCTTAAAGCATCCAAATAAAAAATATACATCCTATAGGATTCCATTGCATAAATTCTATCAACTGCAGATCAGTGGTTGAGGGAAGGTGGTAGCAGTGGAGACAGGGGATGGGAAGATGGATTATAAAGGAGCAAGAGGAAACTTCTGGGCTGTTGATCATGATTACTCTCTTGATAATAGTGATAGTTTCATGGTTGTATACACATGTCAAAATCAACTGCTTATATACATTAAATAGTTGCTGTTTATTGTGCATCACATGACTCAACCAAGGTTTAGAAAAATAAGCTGATAGGCAAACTTAGCTTTTTATTTCCTGGCAAAAAAACTGCAAATATTTTGTAAATAGTTCACAATTTAAATGATCAATTTAGAAGCCAATTTACAATTGACAGAAAATTGAAACTTACATTAAAAGGGAAGAATAAGTTTTCTTTTGTATATTCATGAATTACCTGAGTTAAATTCCTTGTCATATTCCTGAAAATATGCTGAACCTGCATAAATGAATGCAACAAAATAGCAATCAAATTTCTATATTAAAAATATAAATGAGAGAACTATATATATGATTACAGTATGGCCATAACAGAGAGATAGGAAACTGCTTTATATTATATTAATATTACTATTCCAATAAAATTTCAAACAGAATACTGTTAAGCCCACATTTCAAAAACCACTAAAGAATTCTTTCTACATTCATTTTCTCTCTAAATCAGGGCATGTCAGATTTTGGGAGTACATATGTTTGCTAGTAGAGGAATCTTGCCTATCAATTAAAACTATGACAATTGTAGCTAGTTCTAAAGAAAATTTCTTTTTTTTTAAAGACTTGTTTATTTTATTTATTTCTCCCCTCCCCTCCCCATCATCTGCTCTCTGTGCCTATTTGCTGTGTGTTCTTCTTTGTCTGCTTCTGTTGTTGTCAGTGGTACAAGAATCTGTATTTCTTTTTGTTGTGTCATCTTGTTGTGTCAGCTCTGTGTGTGTGTGGCACCACTCCTGGGCAGGCTGCACCTTCTATCATGCTGGTGGCTGTCCTTACATGGTGCACTCCTTGCGCATGGGACTCCCCTATGCAGGGTACACCCCTGCATGGCACAGCACTCCATGCACTCATCACACTGCATGTGGGCCAGCCCCACATGGGTCAAGGAGGCCTGGGGTTTGAACCGTGGACCTCCCATGTGGTAGACAGATGCCCTAACCACTGGGCCAAGTCCGCTTCCCTAAAGAAAATTTCAGAGCCACTATCAAGACTTCACCTTCATATTGCATAGTATTGCACCTAAGCCAATTATTACCATAAAAATTATGATGCAAAAAGAATGCAAAAATCTGGCATGTATGGTAACCACCCACAAAAAGCAAAGATACCATTTTTATAGAAACTGGATTGTAGAAGTGTTTGAGAAGAAAATATATTTGCAACCTAATTTATACTAATCCACACACTGTTTCACTTTCCTGCACATTCAAACCTGTCTAGAAAATAGCCTCTGAGCTCTAGAGCCCTTTCATCTTCAGCCCTCACAGCTGAGGGAGGGAAAGTATGTGCTCTGGGGAAACTTACACTATCTCTAAGCAGCCGCCCTCTGGAGGAGCTATAGCTCTAAGGGCATAGTTAAAGGTGGGCAGCAAATGCACGGAAAGAACAAAGGCCAACTTGTCCCTAACTGGCAAAGCCTCCCCAGTCAGGGCAGTCCTGTTACATCTGGACTCTGGTATCAGAAGTGTAACACTGGCTAGCCTGATCAGAAAGGGCCACTCAAAGCTGTGGTCCCACAGTGTCAGAAACCTTAAATAATCAAAAAGTCCTGCACGATGAAATCTAAAGCTCAGAAACAACCACCATATGGGAAGCCAAATGGAGAGAATTTTTAATTTCCTAAAGTACAAGGCTTGGCAATGAGAGGGGACCCTGAGGGAAAGAACACTTTCCCTTTTGAGGAAAATCTGAATGAGAGAAAGGAGGAAAGAGAAAGAAATCAGAAATATATGAAGAAAGGAAGATATTTATTTTTACTTAATCTTTGCCACTAAGACACGGGTGATATCAACTCTCCAGTTATATATGGGGTGGTGTCAAGGTTCTTATAATCTCACAAGTAATTTAGAGAATCATTTGCCTTCAACACAGGAAGCAATCTGTATGTCCCACCACCCACGTGATGCTTGAGTTTACTTTTCTGCACCATCCTTTGATTTTCAAAGCAAGTAGAATATTGCCTCTACAAAGCAAATTCTGCCTTAGTGATTGTCAGAATGCAGGGAAATGACTGTCACTGCCCTGTAGGTATTCTCTGGAAAGAGGTGGATGGGCCAGGCACAGCCTCTTCCCTTACATAGATGTGACTTTCCCGGGGAGGCAAAGCCATGTAAACAAACTGCTGCAAGGCAGGGCAACGAACAGAACTGCCTCATGAGAAAGGCAAGCAAAGCTCCCCTGAAACCTACTCTGGGTGCAAAGTTTCCCTCTGGCTGGTCCTAAGACCCTGCTTTGCAAAAGGGGGATGATAAGATTTCACCTTAGTACCATCCCTAGGATGGTAAGGGAGGACATGGCCGTGAGCAAGGGTGGAGGTGGGCTATGCAAGACAGTAAGGGTTAATTCCTCCACAAAAGCTCAAAGCTGAGGCAGAAGACAACCTAACCTAGCTGTTCTATGGCAAATGCAGCCAAGGTATGGGGTGGGGGGAGAATTCCAGAATAAAGATGATCAAGAAATGAACCCTTGTAGTAGACTCAAAAGAAAGAGAATGGGCCCTCCTGGCATGGCGGGATTCAGCTGGGGTGATTTTGCCTCCACGCGAGGGGTATCCCTGCCCAGTGGACCTTCCCAGAGCCCTCTCTGCAAACCCGGCACCTGTAGATCAAACAAACCTACTGATTGCTACTGGGTGTCTTGAGTCTCTCTCTCTCTCCGTCTCTTTTTGGGGGACTTGTTTTTTGTTTTTGTTTTTGTTTTCATATGAGAGTGAAAGTGTTCACATTAGACCATCCTGTGCTGGGACAATCATAAGGACATCATGGACCTTATCTGTTCTGGGTGAAGCAGGAGTCCACCAAGACACCCCTAACAAAGGAAAGGGCAGCAACGCCTCTGCCTCCTGGCCGCGTCCCTCCCAGGGGATCCACTCAGTAGATGCCGGCAGGAGGCGGCATGGGTTTCAGGGCTCACGGGCTTCTCAGGGCTTCTGTGGAGGGGGGCGAACTCCAGGAGCAGAAGGAAAGGGATGCCCCCAAGTGCTCAAGCCAAGGAGGAAGCTGGAATGCACAGACTGCAGCTGGCGTTTTGCTTTTTTAACAGAGTAGTAATAACACCCATGCGTATGTATCATCACTCGCACGGCTGCCAAGCTTTCGTAAATATGAATAAATACAGGGAAAGTGAAGTGTGCGTGGGCTGGACAACAAGAGTGCAGCGCCTTGCGTGGGACGCTGCTTAGCAACAGCGACGCCCATGTGCCTATTAACGAAAAGGCCCTTGCTTTTTAATAAAACAACAGCATTGAGGTAATTCCCATATCTTACAATTCCCCCCTTTAAAGCCCTGCATTCGATAGCTCTCATATGTCTACAGTTCTTTACTTTTTGAAGATAGTTACTATTTTCAGGTTTTCACCATTTCAGTCTTTTCCGTGTAGGGGACAAGCAGAGCCGGCAGGCCCCAGAGTTCCCCGTGGACAGCGGCTGCCACAGTCCAGGCAGGCTGGCTAAGAACCCGCTGCGGCCTACGAACAATTTACCCATTTACCAAGTTGCTTAGAAATGGTTTGCAAGTGGAGCGAGTGCAGCTCAATGGTTGAGCACCTGCTTCACACGGACGAGGTCCCGGGTTCAGTCCCCAGTACCTCCTAAAATTTTTTGGCAAACAAAAAAGAAAGAAAACCCTGAGGTCCTGGGTCCTCAGAGAGGGCGGTGGCCCCTCACAGACCCTAAGCAAAAGCTGTTGTTTAAACCCCAGCAAGAAACGCCCCAGGGAAAAGGAGGACAGCGCGGTGCAGGCAGCGTGTACTCACACTCGAGGCTCGGGGATCGGCACACCCCAGCAGGAGGAGCCAGAAAAGCAGCCGCGACGCCTTCATGTCCAGGTCTCCTAAGGGGGTGCCGGGAGCAGGCGGCGCGGGAACTGGGGGTGAGGATGGAGGCGGGGCCGAGGACGCGGGTGGGGGTGTGAGCTGGGAGGGAGGGGCCGATTGGGTACCTAAGAGGGGGAGGGATGGGGGCGGGGAGAGGTGAGGGAGGGGATGGGGAGAAGGGAGGGGAGGGGGGAGGAGGGGAGCCGACTGCGCTGGGGAGACGGGAGGACGGTTCAGAGACAGGTCAGTAGGTTGCGGGGTCGGTGAACCAGCAGGACAGCAGGACGCGGGGCCACGGGCGCGGGGCAGTGGACTCGCAGAGCAGTGGGAGCAGGAGGACGAGGCTCTGTCTTCCTCGGTGCCTACTCGGGTTTGATCGCTGCCTTGGCAACCTGGACGCTTTAGACCCTTCCTCGACCAATCCCTGCCTTCGCTCCTGGCCATCACAGTGGACCCCGCGCGACCTCACACCTAGAACGCCCCTCCCCCTAACGGATCCCCCTCACGAGCCATCCCCACCAACCGACAGGTCTTCTGTGGAACCGTCACTACTGAGTTCTAGCCCTTTCCAATCCAGCTCGCCCACCCCCACCCCTTTACCCCCTTCTAGGACCCTCCCTTCTTTCCTGAAATCCCAGGGATGCCCTCAGATTGCAGAAGTGTAAGGGGAAACAAAAAGACAAGCGGAGCTGGGTGTTGTCACACCCTTCCCCCAGCCCTTGATAGAAGCAGGCAAGAAATGAGGAAAGATCAGATTTGTATAAGAAGCCATTTAAACATTAGAGACATAATAGAGACCACTATGCTTAACAACTGTAAAAGATACATTAATTTCAAGCACACATGGTACATTTACAAAATTTAACCCGATTCTGGCAATAAAAGCAACTTTCAATATATTTCAACATAGAAATGAAATCAGAGCATGTGTTCTGATTATAATTGTAACTGTGCTAGAAATTGAGAAAATCCTAACTAGAGATCCCCCTATGTTTGGAAATGGAGAATTATTGTTTTTCTTTCTTAGGAGGCACCAGGGATTGAATCTGGGGCCTCATCCATGGGAAGCAGTGCTCATCCACTGAGCTACATCTGCTCCCTGAGAATTACCCTTCCTAATAAAATGAGCAGAAGAAATTACAATAGAAAAGAGAATATAGTTGAGTACAATGAAAATAATAATGAAAACATGGCATTAAAATACATCTCTTTCTGGCCTGGAAATTGCATTTTGGGTTGGAAAGATTTTATGATCTTGAAATCCTTCCCCATATCCAAAAAGGATGAATAGCTGTGGACATGTCATTTAACCATGTCACCCTACCACCTGTTAATGTGGGCTAAGTTATGAGTACAAATGGTTCAAATATCCAAGCTGACTCATGCTTGTTCTCTCTCAGATCTACAAGGAACTTTTGCACTTTAACTAAGTTCATCAGTTTTTCTCCTGGGGGGGTTACTGGACAATACCCAGATTGCTTGGTAGCACCAGGGTGATACGTGGTCCAGGTGAAGCAGGTAGATAGGGTCCCAGGGGCCCCAGTGCCTGGGAGAGATCCCACTACCACCTATTCTTCTTGGGCCCTGTCCTGAGCCCAGCACCCTGGGGTGTTTACCTGTGAGATTGCACGCCTTGTTTCCCAGACTCAGTCAAGTCCACAGCAGCTTAAACCTTATTGTTAAAAGTCTCAACACTTCTTACAGTTAAGTAAATTTAATGTAAGCAGGAAACTTTCTATCGCTACTGGATATGCAAAACCGTATCCAGTTTACCTCACTGTAAATATATATTATATTTACCTCACTGTAAATATAAAGAAACCATAAAACCAAGCACAGGATTGCTTCAAAAAACATCTTTTGAAATGAGGAGCCATCATACTCTTCCAATGAGAGAAAAGTCTTTCAGCTCTGGCAGCAGCCCACTGCCTGCCCAGGGGCTACTGAGGGTGGGAGCCTCTCTGTCCTCTGATAGATCAGAGAACGGAGGGGCAGAGAAACAGTTTCCTTGGAGGTCCCCCTGGAGGTGACCTGTACAGGCTGCTCTTTCCTTCTGCACATGCAAAGCTAAGGCAGTCTTTCTGAGTGTTGACCTTGGGGAACTGTACTAGGTATATGCTGGTGTCTCGGTCATTTTTTTTTTTACAGGAGTTTCCAGTTATAATAGCAAACTGTATTTTAGGAACAGGAACAAGGAAAATTTTGCCAATCAGTTAGGCACCAGATTCCAAAAGGGAATAAAAACAGGGAAAAGTTTCAATTTAATGGGTCAAGCAACTACACTTTTAAAATTAATTGTTGACAATATTAAACACGATTTAACAAATTATATATCAAATCTTAGATTCTGCCAGAGTTAAGTCTCCTGCTTACTCGAAGGGCATAAATAATATATGTTGGCCAAGTAAATGTCACAATGTATCCGACAAATGACAACAGATGCCCAGCTATTCGCTCTTGGTGGACATTTAAAGAATAGGGGCTGAGCATAGACTGGGAGAGAAAATGTGTCTCATTCCATACGTAACTGACTTAGGGGTTTAGCTCAGTCTAGATCAGTGGTTCTCCAATTTACTGAAAATGAAACCCCCAGGAGAGATCAGAAAGGATACTGATGCCTGGGTTCCAATCCCAGAGATTCTCTTTTAATTTCAGCACTGGGATTTCTTAAAATCCACAGGTGATAATAATATACAGTCATCCTTGAGAAATATTGGTCTGTTCTGTCAGAATATTTTAGCTAGATGAGGCTGGCTTGAGTATTTGCCAGAAGTCCTGATTCAGAATTCAGATATAAGTTCAATTTAAAGTTTTAAATCATTAGCATTTTAAGGTTTTCCCCCCTCAGGATATAGTTAGCACAGTTTTTACCATTTCCCCTTTGAGATTAAACAATGATGACAATAAAATAAATGTACACAATGCCACACACACACACACACACTGAAGATTTTAAGGTTTATTCATCAGATTGACTCTGGGCCCTTCTTCAGTCAGTGCTTCCTTTCCCCATCTGACTTCTGATGGATATTTACATTTACACCTGGAATTATTTCTTTCCCTCCCCAACTCCCTCCCTTCCTTCTATTTTTTCTAAAGAAAAAAATATATTTCTAAAGAAATATGTTTTTTTTTTTTTTTTTTTGCATCTCAAGCAATCAGTGTCGAGCCAGGCACAGCTTCCTCCCTACTGGGAGCCTCTGGTGTCAAGTCCAGCTATTTCTCTGGACCACGGTCAGGGTTCTCTAGGGAAACAAAACTGACAGGTGTAATCTGTAAATAGAATGAGATTTTATAAAATTGACTCATGGATCAGTGGGGGTGCACTAGTCCAAGTTCTGTGGGGCAGGCTGAAGCCAGGGGCTCAGATGAAGGCCCTTGATGAATTCCCCAGGAGCACACACTGGCTGTCTGAAGTGGAGATGGGGATTCTCTCTCTGCATGCTGACATCACTTCTCCTTTTAAGGCCCTTGGGTGATTGCATGAACAACACTCATTGCTGATGCCAATCTCCTCAAGTGATCCTAGATGTAATCAGCTTTCTATGCAATCACCTCACTGATTAAAGTCTATGCTGTGCCACTGTATTACAATTAGCCCAGTGTTTGCTTCACCACCCAACTGGGTATCATTACTGACCAAGTTGACACATTAACCTAATGGTGTCCCCTGATACACACACCTTGGTGAGCAGTAGGTGTAGACTGACTGAAATCCTTGCATTTGACCAGGGAGAAAGAGGAAGTCCCAAGCTGTGCAGGGTGACCCCACAGTCACACAACCAATGAGACCCTGAACAGGGGTTCCCACCCAGTCTTCTGAGCCCCAATCCAGTGCTCCTTCCTCCTCACCCAGAAACAGAGGGGTAGGAGACTTTGCCAGGGTGACAGAGTGGAGGGGCACCGTAGAGGCCACAGATTGGGCTCAGGAGCCTGAAAATTCTGCCACGACCTGGGCACCCTAGAATCCCACCGTAGTTCCTCCTTCTGCTGCAGGCGATGAGTGCACACTATGGCATTTGGTCAACAACGAGAGAAACATTTATGGTAAAGCGATGCAATCACTTGAACATCCTGGACCAGGCTCTGTGCTAAAACATTTACAGGCATCATCTCAAGTCAATGTCACAGCCTCCTTGAGGGCAGCTATGATCTCATTTATGCATGGGGAGACTGAGGCTAAGAGAGGTCAGAGGGCCTGCAAGAGCAGAAGCTAGAGGGGCGGGGCAAGATGGTGGCTGAGTGAGCACACCTGAGATTCTCTCCTGCAAAGAAGCGGCTGGGCAGCGTTGGAAATTCTTCGGGACCAGGCTGTTTCGGGATTTTGCAGGGCAGGAGGTGGCTGGACATCGATTTGGTGGGAAGGTAATAGAGAAAATTCGGTTATAAGATATAATTGAGACTCTATTACACAGAGGTGGGAGCTGCACGCTAGACGCTCCCTCCTGGGGTGGGCCGAGCCGTGGCATCGGCGCTGCGGCGGTGATTTCTGGAGGCTCTGTCGTACTGGGGAATTCATAAGCCCTGAGCGGGCTATTGGGGGGCTAACAGGACAGAAGGCCTTCGCAGACCAATGTGGGGAGACAAACGGGAGTTTTTTTGCGAAGCGGGGAATTTTTGACTGCAGACACAAATAATAGCGCTTCCGCCTAGAGCCCCGCCCCCGCCCAGGCCAACTGCTGATCTAAAGCAGCCTTAAATTTTTCACAATAAAGAGACATCACCAGGGGACTGTTTCAGGGCCTGCAGGGTGGGAGACGTCTGGAAGCCCATTAAGGGAATATTTTGCAAAGCATGGGAATTTCAGTTTTGGACTCTGTTATCAGTGTTTCTGGCTGGAGCCCCACCCCCGGGCCTGAGTACTGATCTGTGTCATTAAATTGGCTGCAGTGTAGAGGCGCCCCCAGGTTGCCGTTTGGGGGGCTTACAGGGTGGGAGGTGTCCTGAAGTCGAATTGGTGATACAGCCACAGAATAAACCCAGTGAGTGAGTGAATTGAGGGGTTCAGACACATAGGTTAGAGTCTCCCATAGGGCTGGCACCCAGCTGCGGGGATCCCTGAAGGCCGTGTTGCACTGCGGTGCTCCCAGGCTCCCTGTTAACCAGATTTGAGGTTGCCAGGTCTGAGTCCCCGAAACCCTGGTGGCCCACACCCCAGAGATTCACACCTCTTGAGTCTTCAATATCTCAGACTTTCCATCCCTGAATCCATCACACCTTGAGGTCCATCTCAGGTCCTTGAATGTCCAGGACCTCAACGTTTGCATTTTTTCTTTTTTGTTTTGTTTTGTTTTTATTATTTTATTATTTTTATTTTTAATGTCCTGATTGTTAACATTGCATTATCTCCTAGTCTTTTCTCCCAGCGTATCCCCCAAAGTCCTTTTTTTATTTTTTATTTTTTCAGTTATTTGGGGGGGGGGTTGTTGTTGCTGTTGTGGTTGTTCTATATCATTTTTCTCTTTTCCCTACTTGTTCCCCTCCCTTTACCCACCCCCTTTTTCTTTCTTCCTCTCTTCTCTTTTTTTTTCTTCTCTCTCTTGTCCCTCATTTTCTTCTTATTTTATTTTATCTTAATTATACAATAGGTGCTGCAGTGAACGCCTCACATTTGCTGGGTTTCTTCATCCTCTGCTGCCTCATTTCTGTGTGAATTGATTTTGGCTACCTACACTATCCCCTTTCCCCTACATCTTGATATCTTCCATCATCTACTGTCTCTCCTATATTCCACCTCCCTTTCTTTGATCCCCAAAATGTCTAACTCTTAATTTCTAATACCTTTGTTTTGTTGTCTGTCTTTCATCCACTCTTGAAACTATTGCCCTTCTTTTCCCTTTCCCTCTCTCAGAAAAACAATAGCTTTTTAATTCATACCATATTCCTCCCATATTCAGTCGACTACCTGATTATAGGTACTCTACCTACTGCTATAATTCTACACAACCTACATGAATCTAATATCCATCCTCCCAGATCTCATATTGTTGCTCTGTTAATATTTATCACTAATACTACTTTACACTTTTTCCTTGCTTACACAATTGCCTTTCCCTGGCCCTAATACTTTCCTTTAAAGTGAACTCAACCAGCAATAAGAAATTAGAATAAGAAGAACAAAGTGAAAAAGAGGCGATACAACACTTATGCAAAGACAACAGCGAATTAATCCCCAAGACTAGACAAAGAAGCTAAGGAACTGATTAAACCTGTCAAGATAAAATGATGAACAGACAGCAACAAAAATCTACAAACCAAACCAGTAATCAGGAAAACATGGCTGAATCCAATGAACAAACTAAAAACCAGGAAGGGGAGCAGAACTTTGCACAAGTAATTAAAGATCTCAGAACATTTATCACCAACAAATTTAATGAAGTAAAGGAAGAGGTGAACAACATGAAGACAACACTTGGAGGGGAAATTGCAGACATACACAAAAAGATAACAGATATGGTGGGAATGAACACCACAGTTCAAGAAATCAAAAATACACTTGCAGCAAATATCAGCAGACTAGAAGAGGCAGAGCAGAGAATTAGTGATGTGGAAGACAGTACATCGGAAATCAAACAGATAGTAGAATTGGTCGATAAAAAGATAGAAAAAATCCAGCTAGGACCTAGGGACCTGAATGACAATGCAAAATGCTCAAACATATGTATTATAGGCATCCCAGAAGGAGAAGATGAGGGAAAGGTGTCAGAAGGAGTTTGCAGGAAAGAATGGCTGAAAGCTTCCCAAATCTACTGAAAGAGACAGATGTACATATCCAAGAAGCACAGTGCACCCCAATCATCATACATCCCAACAGGCCCACCCCAAGACATATACTTGTCAAATTATCCAACACTCAAGACAAAGAGAAAATTCTAAAAGCAGCAAGAGAAAAGAAAACCATCACATACAAGGGAAGCTCCATAAGATTAAGTGCTGATTTCTCATCTGAAACCATGGAGGCAAGAAGGCAGTGGTATGATATAGTCAAGGTACTAAAAGAAAAAAATTTCCAACCAAGAATACTCTATCCAGCCAAACTAGCATTCAAAAATGATGGAGAGTTCAAAATATTCACAGATAAACGGAAACTGAAAGGTTATGCCAACAAGAAACCTCCCCTTCAAGAAATACTAAAGGTAGTTCTGCAGGAAGAAAGGAAAAAAACAGGACAGGCAGAGTTGGAGGAGAGTGTAAGAGCAACAAAAAGACAAAAAGAGAAGGGGAAAAAAAGCCAAACAAACAAAATATGACAAACACAAGTCCAATCAAAATGTGGCTAACATAAATAATTCCTTGAAAGTAATGACACTGAATGTCAATGGATTAAACTCACCTATCAAAAGATTCAGACTGGGACATTGGATAAGAAAATATGACCCATCTATATGCTGTCTACAAGAGACACATCTTAGACCCAGAGACTCATGGAGGCTGAAAGTGAATGGTTGGAAAACAATCTTACAAGCAAACAATAACCAAAAAAAGGCAGGAGTAGCTATATTAATATCAGACAAAATAGACTTTAAATGCGAAACAATTGTGAGAGACAAAGAAGGATACTACATATTAGTGAAAGGGACAATCTGTCAAGAAGATCGAACAATCATAAATATTCATGCTCCTAACAAGGGCGCCTCTAAATACATGAGGCAAACGCTCGAAAAACTAAGTGAAAGAATAGATGCATCTATAATTATAGTGGGGGATTTTAATACACCACTATCAACTCTGGACAGAACATCTCAAAAGAGAATCACTAAAGAAACAAAATATTTGAACAGTATATTAGAGGAGCTGGATCTAATAGACATATACAGATCATTACACCAAAATACAGCAGGATATACATTTTTCTCAAGTGCACATGGATCATTCTCCAAGATAGACCATATGTTAGTCCACAAAGAAAGGCTTAATGAATTCAGAAAGATCGAAATCATACAAAATAATATCTCTGACCACAGTGGAGTGAAGCTGGAAATTTGCAAGGGCCAGAGGCCCAGATTTCACACCATGATTTGGAAATTAACAGCACACTCTTAGAAAAACAGTGGGTCAAAGAGGAAATCTCAAAAGAAATCAATGACTACCTTGAAACAAATGATACTGATAACACAACATACCAAAATTTATGGGGCGCAGCAAAAGCAGTACTGAGAGGGAAATTTATAACCATAAATTCATATATCAAAAAAGAAGAAAGAGCAAAAATTGAAGAAGTAACTACACATTTGGAGGAATTAGAAAAACAACAACAAAGTAACCCAACAGGAAGAAGAAGGAAGGAAATAGCAAAGATAAGAGCAGAACTAAATGAAATCCAAAATAAGAAAGCACCTGAAAATATAAACAAGACCAAGAGCTGGTTCTTTTAGGAGATCAATAAAATTGACAAACCTTTAGCAAGACTAACAAAGAAAAAAAGAGAGAAGATGCAAATACACAAAATAAGAAATGAGAAAAGAGATATCACCACTGACCCCACAGAAATAAAGACTATCATAAGAAGATACTTTGAAAAACTATATTCCAACAAAAATGACAATTCAGAGGAAATGGACAAATTCCTAGAAACACATAAGCAGCCTATATTGATGAAAGAAGAAATTGATGATCTCAACAAACCAATCACAAGTAAAGAGATGGAATCAGTTATTAAAACCTCCCAACTAAGAAGAGCCCAGGGCCAGATGGCATCACAGGTGAATTCTACAAAACATTCCGGAAAGAACTATTGCCAATCCTGCTGAAACTCTTCCAAAAAACCGAAACAGAAGGAACATTGCCTAACTCCTTCTATGATGCCAACATTACCCTAGTACCAAAGCCAAACAAAGACACCACAAGAAAGGAAAGTTACAGACCAATTTCTCTAATGAACCTCGATGCAAAAATACTTAACAAAATACTTGCTAATTCTATTCAACAACACATTAAATGAATTATACACCACAACCAAGTGGGATTCATTCCAGGTATGCAAGGATGGCTCAACATAAGAAAATCAATCAATGTAATACACCATATAAACAGATTGAAGGGAAAAAAATCACATGATTATATCTATAGATGCAGAAAAAGCATTTGACAAAATACAGCACACTTTCTTGATGAAAACACTCCAAAAGATTGGAATACAAGGAAATTTTTTGAACATGATAAAGAGTATATATGAAAAACCTACGGCCAACATTGTTTACAATGGAGAAATCCTAAAATCCTTCCCTCTAAAGTCAGGAACAAGACAAGGATGCCCACTGTCTCCCCTTCTAGTTAACATTGTCTTAGAAGTACTTGCTCAAGCACTGAGGCAAGAATCAGATATAAAAGTCATTCAAGTTGGAAAGGAAGAAGTCAAAATTTCATTATTTGCAGATGACATGATCCTATACATAGAAAACCCTGACACGTCTACAAAAAAGCTTCTAGAACTCATAAATGAGTTGAGTAAAGTCGCAGGTTATAAGATCAATGCACAAAAATCAGTAGCATTTCTGTACACCAATAATGAACAAGATCAGGAGGAAATCAAGAAACAAATACCATTCACAATAGTAAATAAAAAAATCAAGTATTTAGGAACAAACTTAACTAAAGATGTAAAAAAACTCATACACTGAGAACTATACAAGGCTGTTCAAGGAAATCAAAGAAGACCTAAATAAATGGAAGAATATTCCCTGTTCATGGATAGGAAGACTAAATATTATTAAGATGTCTATCCTACCAAAACTGATCTACACATTCA
Organism: Dasypus novemcinctus; assembly: GCF_030445035.2. Classification (NCBI taxonomy): domain Eukaryota; kingdom Metazoa; phylum Chordata; class Mammalia; order Cingulata; family Dasypodidae; genus Dasypus; species Dasypus novemcinctus. The sequence continues at coordinate 24,533,790 of NC_080695.1, read as the reverse complement.
ATGCAATCCCAATAAAAATCAACACAGCCTTCCTTAAGGAACTAGAAAAACTAACTATGAAATTTATTTGGAAAGGAAAGAGGCCCCAAATAGCCAAAGACATATTGAAAAAGAAAAACGAAATTGGAGGAATCACACTACCTGACTTCAAAACATATTACAAAGCTACAGTAGTGAAAACAGCATGGTGGGAAACGGACTTTGGCCCAGTGGTTAGGGCGTCCGTCTACCACATGGGAGGTCCGTGGTTCAAGCCCCGGGCCTCCTTGACCCGTGTGGAGCTGGCCCATGCGCAGTGCTGATGCGCGCAAGGAGTGCCGAGCCACCCAGGGGTGTCCCCCTCGTGGGGGAGCCCCATGTGCAAGGAGTGCACCCATAAGGAGAGCCGCCCAGCGCGAAGGAGGGAGCAGCCTGCTGAGGAATGGTGCCGCCCACACTTCCCGTGCCGCTGACGACAACAGAAGCGGACAAAGAAACAAGACGCAGCAAAAAGACACAGAAAACAGACAACCGGGGTAGGGGAGGGGAATTAAATAAATAAAAATAAATCTTTAAAAAAAAAAAAACAAAAAAAAAAACAGCATGGTATTGGCATAAGGAGAGACACACAAACCAATGGATTTGAATTGAAAGTTCTGATATAGAACCTCATATTTATAGCTATATAATATTCAATAAAGCCACCGAACCCTCTCAACTGGGAGAGAATGGCCTATTCAACAAATGGTGCCTGGAAAACTGGATATCCATATGTAGAAGAATGAAAGAGGATTACCATCTCACACCTTATACAAAGATCAACTCAAGATGGGTCAAAGACCTAAATATAAGAGCCAAGACCATAAAGACCTTGGAAAACAGTGCAGGGAAACATCTACAAGACCTCGTATTAGGAAATGGCTTCATGAATACCACACCAAAAGCACGAGCAGCAAAAGAACAAATAGATAAATGGGACTTCCTCAAAATTAAAGCCTTCTGCACCTCAAAGGAGATTGTCAAGAAAGTAAAAATGGAACCTACACAATGGGAGAAAATATTTGGCAACCATATATCCGATAAGAGACTTATAACTTGCATATATAAAGAACTCCTATATCTTGAAAATAAAAAGATAAACAACCTATTTAAAAATGGGAAAAAGATTTAAACAGACACTTCTCCAAAGAAGAAATAGAAATGGCTAAAAAGCACATGAAAAAGTGCTCCAAATCTCTAGCTATCAGGGAAATGCAAATCAAAACTACAATGAGATACCATCTTACTCCCATAAGATTGGCAGCTATGAAAAAAAAAACAGAAGACTACAAATGCTGGAGAGGATGTGAAGAAATGGGAACACTCATCCACTGCTGGTGGGAATGCAGGAGGATCCAACCATTCTGGAGGACAGGTTGGCGGTTTCTCAAAAAACTAACCATAGATTTGCCATATGACCCAGCAATACCACTGCTGGGTATATACCCAGCAGAACTGAAAACAAGGACACAAACCGATATATGTACACCAATGTTCATAGCAGCGTTGTTCACTATCGCCAAAAGTTGGAATCGACCCAAATGCCCATCGACAGATGAATGAATAAATAAAATGTGGCATATACATACAATGGAATACTACTCAGCTTTAAGAACAAATACACTACAAACACACGTGATAACATGGATGAATCTTGAGAACCTTATGCTCAGTGAAGCAACCCAGGCATTGAAGGACAAATAGTACATGACCTCAATGATATGAAATAAGCAAGCTGCCTCAGAGAGGTAGAGACTGGAAGATAGGCTTACAGGAAATCGGGGGGTGGAGGAGGGGTGTGAGCTGACGTCTGCAGGGGTGGAATCTATGATAAGCTGGTGGTAAGTATGAGCACAAAGAAGAGATAAAATGGGGGCAAGGGGCTGCCTTTGGGTGGGGCTTTGTGGGTTTGAGGGGGGCTGGGGCTGGGCGGATGGGTAATAGTGCCCAAAAAATTGGGGGGAGGGAGGGGCAACATACCAACATAGGAGAGTGTCAGGTGTTGGTTGAGAGTAAAATGCTGAGAAAACCGTATCAAAATATAATTAGGAGGCTTACCTGTTTAGGATGCTCGGAGGGGATGGTCTGACACGGGACGGACTCCTGGGGAATGTCTGAATGCTCATTTTGCCAGGGTGGGTTGTACCATTGGGTAGAGACCCAAGTAGTGAGAGTGGGGGTGGACCCACATCCTGGGGAGGACTAATGCCATCAAATAGAGGGAACTGTATCTCTTGAGAGAAAGGGTGGCTCCCAGGGCATTAGGGCAGTTGAGCAAGTCAGGTCCTGAACACTGTTGCAAGTATCTCTGGATGTGGCTCCTTGGGAAATGGAGATTGGCTGTCACTGTGGGCCCCAAGGGGAGGGGAAAATAGATGTTGAATGGATGGAACCAAGGTAAATGTGGGGGCAAGAGAGGAGTTTCGCGAGAGTACACAAGGATGGATATAAAACATGTAATAATACACGAAAACATATAGAAGATGACAGATTAATAATGTAAACCATAATGTAAAACATAGGATAACTAAAAAATTTAGAAAACTATATAGCCTAAAGTATGGACCACAATGTAAGCACAGATGTCACCTTGTTTGAAGCTATTGTCTCGGAGTCTGTACATCAGTTTCAGTAAATAGGATAGGAATAAGTTAAAAGATTATCGCTGTGGAAGGGAAAAGGTTTAATGGTGGATGTGTGGGAGTACTGTACATTGTATATATGAATTACTGTGATCTAGGGCTCTTGCAAAGAGAAGCTCAGTAATTAGAAAAAAAGAAAAAGATAGGATGTAGAATTTTTCCAAATCAATATGTATCCTATAACTAACCTTTAAACTCATTGCTGTATTCCATTTTACTATTAAGGGAAACTGACATTATATTGGGCTTCACTTTTCAGGAAGTTTTGGATCATAGAGTGGTTCAACAATGGCAGCGGAGGAATACTGGTATGGGATGTTATTGACAGGCGATATATGGTTGACAGGGAGTTATACAGGGCATGTGTCCAGGGTGCATGGAAATGTTTGGATATAGTCATAGTGGAAACAATTAAAAACAACAGCTAGGGGGGGGTACTGGGTTACTGGCTGGGGGGGTGGGTTCTGTCATGGTCCCTAGGGAAGCAGCGGTAGTCCCCCAGGTGCAACGGTAAGGACCAGGAAGGAATGAGGGTCCAACAGTGAGCCCCTGATACTAATGACTATGCTTGTGAGCCTATACACCTGAAATAAGAACAAGGCCTAGAGCAGCACTGTGCCTAAGAGTTCCCTCCTGACAGCCTCCGTGTTACTCAAATGTGGCCAGTCTCGAAGCCAAACTCAGCATGTAAATGCAATGCCTTCCCCCCAGCGAGGGACATGACACCCGGGGATGAGCCTCCCTAGCACCGAGGGATCACTACCAAGTACCAGCTGATGACGTAACTAGAAAATGACCTTGAATTAAAGGTTCAGTGTGGACCAGCAGAATATCCCTGTCTACATATAATAACAGGAGTTAAAAATGCTGTTTGACCTAAAGTAAGGGAGAAATGGAAAAGACAAATGAGTTCATATGGCTATGAGTTTCTAAAAAAAGAGTCTGGAGGTTGTCAGAAGGATTGCCCTTCTGCACACCTGAGCAGAGTCTCAGAGACAGATAAAGTAGATACAACCCCAGATATTGGTCCTTTTGAGGGCTAAAGACACCCACAGGTTCTATGGTCATGGCAGATGGGGTTCACTGCCATGCCAGTTGGCCCTTCTTTGGAGCTGGTGTTTCTGCATGACGGAGCTGGACTCAGATGGGATCTCTTTTCACAAGACTTTCATGCTACTTTACTGGAATTGTAGTTGGTGCTGGGGCTTAAGATATATCTAGGGGATTTGCATCTCTGGACTGACAATATGATAGCCAGGCCCTGAGCCTCAACAGACTTCAGCTCCTACACTCTGATTTATTGGACTTACTCCACTCAGCTAACATGGAGTTGAAGAATGTCAACCACCACACCATGGAGCCTAGAGTGTCTACAACTGAAAGCAGGAGGATTGCATCCAATATCCATGTGGAATCTAAACCCACTCTTGACATAGATGTGGAATGGACACAACCAAGCCAAGGTCCACAGGAAGGAGGACTACAGTAAGGATCAGAGTGGACTTAATGATATTCTATTCATGAACTATTGTGGTTAATAATCGAGAAAATGTGGCATTGATGTGGAAAAAGTGGCCATGGTAGCTGTTGGGTGCGGGGAAAGGGAGGAAGAGAAGAGATGTGGAGGCATTCTTGGGACTTGGAGTTGTCCTAGGTGGTCCCCAGGGAAATTGCCAGATGTTGTATGTCCTCCCATGGCCCATCCAGTGGGCCATGGGAAAGTGTGGGCTATGGTGTGGAACACGGGACATGGGGTGCAGCGATACCCGGAGATGTACTCACCAGACGCAATGGATGTGACATGATGATGGGGGAGAGTGTTACTGTGGGGACAGTGGTGGGGTGGGGGTGGTAGGGGCGAATGGGGACCTCATTTTTTAATGTAATATCTTTTAAAAAAATGAATAAATTGAGTAGAATTTGGAAAATAAAATAAAATTGTGAAAGACAAACAAAACAAAACAAACAAACAAACAAAAAAGAAATAATAACAATCTAAAAAAAAAAAAAAAAGAGCAGAAACTAAAGCCCAGGCCTGCCTGAATCCTGAGTCTATGCTCACAGCCACTCCAGGGATATGGTCTTGGGTCTTAGCTGGCTGATTTTTTTGGTATCCGAAGAGCCCGCGACTCTACCTCATCTCCTGGAGGTGGCCCAGGGTGTGGCAGCCACAGCCTTCACCAGTGGACAGTTCTTCCTCATGGCAAATCTTAGTCCGTCCTACTGCCAGAGAAAGCCCTTTCAGTTTTGCCCTATTCTGGAAAGGATTACTAGTATTTATAAACTAACCTTTCAAGTAGAAAAGAAAATCTCCCTCAACTCTTTATTTTGACACATGTCAAACCTACACAACAATTAAAAGAATAGAACAACAATCACCCTTCACTTGGATTATCTCCTTATTATTAAAATTTTGCCATGTTTAGTTTTTCTAATTATCTATAATTTTTTAAAAAGATTTATTTATTCATTTCTACCCCGTCCCTCCATTGTCTGTTCTCTACATCCATTTGCTGTGTATTCTTCTGTGCCTGCTTGTATTCTCATTAGGTGGCTCTGTGTACCGATCCTGGGAACTTCTGGAGTGCAAGAGAGGTGATCATTCTCTTGTGCCACCTCATTTCCCTGGTCTGCTACATCTCTTATTGTCTCTCCTCTGTGTCACTTTTTGTTGCATCATATTGCTCAGCCAGTTCTCTGCATGACACAGCACTCCTGCATCAGGCAGCACTCCTGTGCAGGCCAGTGCTCCATGCAGGCCAGCATTCCACATGGCCCAGCTCCTCCTTCTTCTGTCTTCCCTTCCCTCCACTCCCTTCCCCTCCCCTCCTTTCCGAGTTGTGAAGTCCTGCTTACACAGTCCTGCAGGCTGGCTGAAATTTCTTTTGTCAAGGGCAAAAAAATTCTTGCTTTGTAAACCCCGAGGCGCTTGTGAGTTCTTTTAAGCCCTGGAGGGAGAATGTGGCATGTGGCCAGCCGGGCAGGTCAAATTATTTGCTTTCTGTCAAAATGGTCAGAATTCAGAGGCCTGTGGGCTGCTCCTGGGGGACCCCGGCCCTCCTCACCTGTTGACTGCTCTGTCTTTGTGCATGTGTCTTTCCTCCAGTTGCAGAGGAAAAGAGAGCAGGACAAAACAAAGCCCCCTTAGTTACCTTTGACCAGCACGTGTTCAAGGACTAACTAGTTCCCTCTAACCTCCCATGATGGGCAAGGGAGAGGACTTACCAGCTGTAAATACTGCGACCCATGCAAACGCCCCCCAAGTCACAGGCTGTCAGCAGAGGGGGTGTTCCAGGTGACCTCTCACCTCCCCAAACTGCCTTTCCAGGGAGGAACTGCTCCCTTCACGCTTGTGTTAGTTTCCTGCTGGGCATTAACAGATTTCCCCATCTCTGGGTCTTAAAACACACGCATCTAGCATCTCACACTTCTGGAGGTTGGAAGTCCCAGCAGGTGTCCGACCAAGGTGTCGGCTGGGCTCCCTTCCTCTCTCCAGGGGAGACCCCTTCTGTTCCCCTCTCCAGCTCTAGAGGCCACCCTGGTCCCTTGGCTCGTGGCTCCTCCCTCCATCCACAGAGCAGCAGCCAGCACCTGCCCCCTCCCCATTTGCCCCTCACCTCCTGCTCATCTCCTGTAATACCGCTCGTGCTTCCTCGAGCCCTCTCGGGCCATCTCCCATCTCAGGGAACTTGGCTTCATCCCCTCTGCCAAGTCCCTTTGGCAGGGCCAGGGAGCCCGTGCCCTGGTCCTGGGTCCTGGGCTGGGGCGCGGGTGTGTCAGGTGATGGAAGGTTCCAAGGAGCGCGCACAGCATTTTCCTCTTGGTGCTGCCTTGTGGAGAAAGCACAGCAGCTGAGCCCAGAGAGAAACGAGCCCTGGGAAGAGAAGAACCCAGGAAGCCTGAACCCTTGGCAGACATCAGCAGCCATTTTGCTCCAGCCTGTGGCAACAGACTTTGGTGAGGGAGGTAACTTAGGCTTTATGGCCTGGTGTATTAGTCAGCCAAAAGGGGTTCCTTTTGCAAAATACCAGAAATTGGTTGGTTTTTATAAAGGGTATTTATTTGGGGTAGGAGCTTACAGATACCAGGTCATAAAGCATAAGTTACTTCCCTCACCAAAATCTATTTGGAGCAAGATGTCTGCTGATGTCTGTGAGGGTTCAGGCTTCCTGGGTTCCTACATTCCTGGGGCTTGCTTTTCTCTGGGTTCAAGGTTCCTTCCTTCTTGGTGCTGGCTTCTCTCTCCTCTCTGTGCTGACTTCCTGGGTCTCCAACTTAAGTCTTCAGCATCAAACTCCATCATTAAAACTCCAACATCAAAAAACCCTCAACTTTGTTCTTTGCCATGCCTTTTATCAATGCCCAATTCATAACTCAGTCATGCCCAGGAACAGATCAGATTACAAACATAATCCATTATTTCTTTTTGGAATTCATCAATAATATCAAACTGCTCCACCTGGTAACTGCAGGTTTCTACCTCAAAAAGATACCCTTCCTGAAAGCCAACAAATTTCTGGTATTTTGCAGTAGCACCCCTTTGGCTGATTAATACAGCATGTTAGTGGGATAAAACAGTCTCTTCAACAAATAGTGCTGGGAGAACTGGATATCTATAACCAAAGGAATGAACGAGGATCCCTCTCTCACTCCCTATATAAGAATCAACTTAAAATGGACAAAAGTCCTAAATGTATAAGCCAGGACCATAGAATTACTAGAAGAATATTTAGGGAAACATCTTAAAGACCTGTGATAGGTAGGTTTTCTTCGACCTTACACCCAAATCATGTGCAACAAAAAAAATAAAGATAAATGGGACATCCTCAAAATAAACACTTTTGCACCTCAATGGATTTTGTCAAAAGGGTGAAAAGGCAGCCAACTCAATGGGATAAAATATTTGGAAATCACATATCTGATAAGGCTTTAATATGCATGATATATAGGGAGATGCTACAACTCAATGATAAAAAGACAAATGGCCCAATTAAAAACTGGGCAAAAGACTTGAATAGACATTTGCCCAACGAAGAACAACAAATGGCAAAATAACACATGAAAAAATGTTCAACATCACTATTGATTAGGGATGTGCAAAGCAAAGCTACAATGGGATATCATTTTACACCTATTGGAATGGCCACTGTTAAAAAAGACAGAGAACTACAAGTGCTGGAGAGGGTGTGGAGAGATAAGAACACTTTTTCACTGTTGGTGGGAATGTAAAATGGTGCAGCCACTCTGGCAGACTGTTTGGCAATTCCTAAGGAAGTTGAATATAAATTTGCCACATGACCAGTATTAGTCATCCAAGGGATGCTGATGCAAAGTACCAGAAATCTGTTGGCCTTTATAAAGGGCAACTGTTTGGGGTAGAAGCTTACAATCACCAGGCCATACAGTGTAAGTTGCTTCCCTCACCAAAGTCTGTTGCTACATGTTGATGCAAGATGGAGCATCTTGCAATGTCTGGGAGCGTTCCGTCTTCCTCCTCCTTCCAAGGTTCTGTGGTCTCAGCTTCTTCCAGTAATAGCCACAGGCTGAGAAAAGTCTTGTCTCTCTCCTGGGGTTCATTTCTCTCTGGGCTCAGTTGCTCTGCTCTCTCCACAAGGCCAGCTGTAAATTGTCAGGCAAATGGCTAGTCTCTTTTCCTGGGGCTTCTGCCTTGTCTAGTGGAGGCTTCTCTCTTTCCTCATGTATATGCTTCTCTGTGTGTTTACTCCCTGGGGCCACAGCTCAAAACCCTAAATTTCTCCTCCACTATGTCCTACTGACATGGCCCAGTAAAAGCCTTAATAATTATTTAATCAAGTAAAAGTGAAACCTCTGAATCCAATGCAATCTAATATGCCCAGAGGAAAGACCAGTTCACAAACATAATCCAATATCTATTTTTGGAATTCATGAACAATACCAAACTACCATACCTGGCAATACCCCTACTTGGCAAGTACCCAAAAACCTGAGAACAGTGACACAAACAGACATCTGCACACCAATATTCATAACAGCATTATTCACAATTGCCAAAAGATGAAAACAACCCAGGTATCCGTCAACCAATGAATGGATAAAGAAACTGGTGTACAAACATGGTGGCAGTTTGAGATTACTTATGAACCCCCAAAATGATAAGGATTATGTTTCCAAACTGGTCTGTTCCTCTGAGCGTGATATCTTTTGATTGTTTAGATTCAACTGAGATGTCTTTGATTAATTTATGTTAAGAGAGGGATTTGATTTGACCACATCAGTAGGATATAACTCAGATCAAGTCCCTGCCCCCTTGGTGGCCTATATAAATGGATACTCACTCAAGAAGACACACAGAAGAAGATTAGTGAGAAAAGAGAAAGAGCTCCAGAAATGTCAGAGAACTTTGTCATGACATGAAAGATGAGAGAACTTTGCTCCTGCATTCCCAGAGAGCAGTGAGCCATTCACCTGCTAGTTGCAGCTGAAGAGAACAGAGCAGCTGAGCAGCTAAGGCCCAAGAGATCAGGCAGAGCCTGCCCACCATGTTGCTTCAACATTCGGCAACTGACTTTGGTGAGAAACAAACCTTGAGTTGGGCTTTTTAGGGCCTTGTAACTGTAAGCTTTTACCCTAAATAAAATACCCTTTATAAAAGCCTAAAGATTCCTCATAGTTTGCATCAGCATCCCTTTGGCTGACTAATACAGAATTTGGTACTGGGAGTGGGGTAGAGTCTGATGCAATTAACGAAAATGCTGGAACATTTTTATAAATGGGTGAGGGGTATTTTTTTTGAGAAACTGTCAGGTGCTTAATGAGAAAGCCTAGACTGCTTTGAAGAGACCGTTGGTTGGAATATGAGCCTAAAGTTATTTCTAATAAGGTCTTAGAAGGAAATGATGAGGGAAGCAGACTTGGCCCAATGGATAGGGCATCTGCCTACCACATGGGAGGTCCACGGTTCAAATCCCGGGCCTCCTTGACTCGTGTAGAGCTGGCCCATGCACAGTGCTGATGCATACAGGGAGTGCCATGCCATGGAGGTGTGTCCCCTGTGTAGGGGAGCCCCATGCACAAGGAGTGCACCCCATAAGGAGTGCTGCCCAGCGTGAAAAAAGTACAGCCTGCTCAAGAATGGTGCCGCACACATGGAGAGCTAACACAACAAGATGACACAACAAAAAGAAATACAGATTCCCAGTGCCGCTGATAAGGATAGAAGCAGTCACAGAAGAACACACAGCAAATGGACACAAAGAGCAGACAACTGGGGGTGGGGGGAAGAGAAGAGAAATGAATTTTTAAAAAATCTTTTAAAAACAAGAAGGAAATGATGAAACTATATTGGAAACTGGAGAAAAGGCAATCTGTGTTTTAAAGTTGCAGAAAACTTAGCAAGGTTGACTTCTGATGTTATATGGAAGGCAGAATTTGAAAATTATGAACCTGGACATTTAGCCAAGATTTCCAAACTAAATATGGAAAATGCAGCCTGGCTTCTCCTTGCAGTTTATGGCAAAATGCTAGAGGAAAGAGATAAGCTGATAACTGAATTATTGGACACAAAGAAACCAGAAACTGATTCTGGAAATTCCAAGCCTCTGGAAATCAGCCCCAGATGATAGTGCCCCATTTGAGGAATTACCTGAACTTGGGACTTGTAAGTCAGGATTGATAATGCAATTATCTAAGAAAGACTTGTGTCAGGTCTTACTGTCTCGTGGCTTGGACCCCTATTTCTTGCATGCTAAAACCAACAAGCTTTTTCTGAGCTCTGTATGAACAAAACCACAGTCAGCCTGGACTAAAAGAGACATGGAGGGGAGAGATGGAAGGAAAAACAGCTTTAAGAGGAAAACCATGGAACCTGAGGTCTGGAATTAAAACATTTCCTTGGGCCCAGAAAGGAACCCCACCCATAAGTATGGAAAGGGTGAGTTTGCATTTGAAGAGGGTGGGTGTTCCAGCCTGCTGTTCAGGGAGGGTTTTGCCACCCCAGGCACTCCAGAGAGGGTGAAGCACATTCCCCAAGGGTTGGGGAGAGTGAGGTCACCACCCCAGTACTCTGAGAGGGGTTGGACTGTTCTCCATAGATTAGGAGAGACCAGGTCACCACTGCACTGTTCTGAGGAAATTGACCCTGTATGCCAGAGATTAGGGAAAATGTTTCCACCATCTCACTGTAAATAAGGGTGTCAAGACTACCCCAGAGATTGGGTAAAGTGTGTCTGTCACCCCAGCATTCTTGGAGGGTGAGGTCTGGTGTTCAGTGGCCACCAGATCCTTGATTAGGGGAGGACCAAGAAAATGGCCATTGGGCAAGCCCATGGAAAGGGTGGGCCCCCATGAGGCCCCAAGGAGGAGAAGAAACCATCATCTTAAGAATGACTCTCAGACTCTGAAATCTAATGGAGTATGCCCTACAGGTTTTCAGAACTGTTGGGGACATTGAGACATGGTTCCCTCCCAAATTCTCCTGTGGTAAAGCAAATGTTTATCCTGTATCTGTCCCTTTGTATACTGGAAAGAGATAAATGTTTTGTGAGTTTCACAAGTCTACAGCCAGAGGGGACTTTGCCCCAAGGCAAACTGTGTCCTATAAATATATTTGTGATGCGATTTTGTACTTTACATTGCTAACTGAGAGGATTTAAGGTTTTTTTTCCTGAATATTGTAATGTCTTTTTGGAATTCAGAGGGTGGAGTGGGGCAATTAGAGATTATTTATGAATTCCAAAAAGAGAGATTATGTTTGTAAACTTGTCTGTTTCTCTGGGTGTGATCCCCTTTGATTATAAAGATTCAGCTGAGTTGTCTTGGTTAAATTATGTTAAGATTAAAGCTTTGATTCAACCAGTTGAGCTCTATAGACACCAGAGGAGAGAACTTTGTCATAACATGGAAGAGGACAGAACTTCCATCCTGTGGCCTCAGGGAGAGATGAGCCATTTACCTGATAGTTGCAGCGGAAGAGAACAGAGCAGCTGAGCAGCTAAGGCCCGAGAGACCAGGCAGAGGCCACCTGTCATCTTGCTTCAACACATGGCAACTGACTGGTTAGAAACTAACCTTGAGTTGGACTCCTTAGGGTCTTGTACCTGTAAGCTTTTACCCTAAATAAATACCCTTTATAAAAACCAACAGATTTCTAGTACTTTGCATCAGCACCCCTGTGGCTGACTAACATACACATGATGGAATATTATGCAGTTGTAAGAAGAAATGACATCATAAAACATATGACAACATGGATGAACCTGGAGGACATTATGTTTAGTGAAGCAAGCCAGACACAAAGGGACAAATACTGATGATTGTGCTACTATGAGTTAAATATATTATGTAGTCTCATGGACTTAATAACTTGAATTTGGGTCAGCAGAAAATAGAATGAGGTTAGAGAATGGAAAGCTGAGGACTAACTTGTGCAGAATTGGTAAAAACGATGTATGTTTGGAAATGATTAGAAAAGGTGAATGCGTATAATAGTACAGCTAGTTAAAAACATTGTACACTTTGGCTGGATTGTATGCTTTATTAATAAGTATCAATAAAATTGATTTGCCGGGAACGGACTTTGGCCCAGTGGTTAGGGCGTCCGTCTACCACATGGGAGGTCCGCGGTTCAAGCCCCGGGCCTCCTTGACCCGTGTGGAGCTGGCCCATGCGCAGTGCTGATGCGCGCAAGGAGTGCCGTGCTACACAGGGGTGTCCCCCGCGTAGGGGAGCCCCACGCGCAAGGAGTGCACCCATAAGGAGAGCCGCCCAGCGCGAAGGAGGGAGCAGCCTGTCGAGGAATGGCGCCGCCCACACTTCCCGTGCCGCTGACGACAACAGAAGCGGACAAAGAAACAAGACGCAGCAAAAAGACACAGATAACAGACAACCGGGGGAGGGGAGGGGAATTAAATAAATAAAATAAATCTTAAAAAAAAAAAAAATAAAAAAAAATAAAATAAAATAAAATTGATTTGCCTTTTTAAAAAAAGACAGTACAATCGATCCTTGTGGGGATGATAAAATTGCTTAGAACTAAACCCATCACAAACACACAAATGATTGCATGTCAAGCTGGTGAAGTCTGTGGAAGATCAGTGTACTGTATCAATGTAAATTTCCAGTTGTGATAGGACAATACATTTATGTAAGATGCTACCTTTGGGGGGAACTGGGTGATTGGTACGTGGGATCTCTATTTATTATGTCTAACTCCTATATGTAGATCTATAATGATCTCAGAATAAAGAATTTATTTACAAATATATTAAATCATGTAGAAATGACTCAAATTCCCATAAAGTGATGAATGGTCAAGCAAATGTTGTATATCCACATAGTAGCTTATAATTCAGCCATAACAAGGAATGAGGTTCTTTTGATTTTTTTAAAAGAACTTTTTCTTTTATTCCCTACCCCTCCCACTCTGAGATGGCTCTTATCTGTTTGCTCATTGGTTTTTTTGTTTTTTTCTCTCAGCTTGTTTCATCTTTAGGAGGTACTGGGAATCAAACCTGGGCCCTCTCATCTCCTTCCTGCTTGTTTGTATTTGCTTGTTGTCTTGCTCATTGTTTTTTGCTTGTTGTCTGCTTTTGTTGTTTTTTCCTCATTGTTTGCTTGATGTCTGCTTGTTTGTCTTCTTTAGGCAGTACCAGGAAGCAAACCCAGGACCTCCCATATGGGAGATGGGCGCCCAAATGCCTGAGCCACATCTGTTCCCAGGAATGAAGTTCTGATAGGAGAAGTCCAGAGAGAAAGTTGTTTAATGGTTGTCAGGGGATGGTGGGAGGAGGGAGATGGGAAGTGACTGCTGAGTAAGAGATATCTTTATGGGGTGATGAAAATGTTTTGGAATTAAACAGTGATGATGTTGCACAACTTTATGAATATTTCGAAACACTGAACAGTACACCTCAGAAGGCTGAATTTTATGGTATGTGAATTATATCTCAATAAAACTTTTTAAAAAATCAGCACAGCAGTTTTGATCTCATTTTTAGCTTCTAAAATTTTTCACATAACTCCTCCAGAATAAACTGTGGCATTTATTTTTAGCTTTTGTTCTTTTTTTTCTTCTTCAGTATACTATTATTTCAAGTTAATTTGCTTCAAAGATGATGCACTTGGCATAATTTTAGCAATTTTTGTTTTCTTAAAGCCACCCCTGGTGATTTTGCTATGATGTAAATGGGAGTATTTGAAAAAACAAATGCATAGATAAAAATGGAAATATAAATGAAAAGTAAATAGGCACGTTGCCATGGGGGATGTTAAACGTTTGCTCTTTTGTTTAAATCAAAATAAAGTTATGTAGGTATAAAAAAATCTACTGTATTTCTACATACTAAGAGTGAATAGGTGAAAACCAAATATAAAATACACTATAACTGACAAATGCTCAAAAATCATGTTAAGGTATAAACCCATTAATACATGTACAGGACATTTTATGTTAAATACCTTCAAAATTAAGAATTCAAGGAAGTTCTAAATAAATGAATTGGAAGACTCTAAGTGTTGGAGATAATTCTCCCCTAAACTGATCTGAAGATTTGATGCAATTCTTATCAAAGTCCAAGCAAGATTATTTCTTCATCTAGAAGAGCTTATTCTAAAATTTATATAAAAAAGGAAGGGAAAGAACAGCTAAAACAATTTTTAAAGCAGTTTTATTGAGCTATAGTCACATAACATACAATCTGTCCAAAGTGTATAATCAATGACTTCTGTTATAATCACACTGTAAAACAATTTTTTGAAAGAATAATTTTTTTAGAGCTGTGAATTAATTGATTCTTTTTTTTTAAGATTTATTTTTATTTATTTCTCTCCCCTTCTCCCAACCACCCCCCCGCCCAGTTGTCTGTTCTCTGTGTCCATTTTGTTGCGTGTTCTTTGTCCGCTTCTGTTGTTGTCAGCAGCACGGGAATCTGTGTCTCTCTTTGTTGCGTCATCTTGCTGCATCAATTCTCCATGTGTGCGGCGCCATTCCTGGGCAGGCTGCACTTTCTTTCACGCTGGGCGGTTCTCCTTACGGGGCGCACTCCTTGTGCGTGGGGCTCCCCTACGTGGGGGACACCCCTGTGCGGCAGGGCACTCCTTATGTGCATCAGCACTGCGCGTGGGCAGCTCCACACGGGTCAAGGAGGCCCGGGGTTTGAACTGCGGACCTCCCATGTGGTAGACGGATGCCCTAACCACTGGGCCAAGTCCGCTTCCCTTAAAAAGAATAATAAAGTGAGAGGAATCACCCTGCATTAGTCAGCCAAAAGAGTCCTGATGCAAAATACCAGAAATCTTTAAAAAGGGTGTTTATTTGGAGTAGGAGTTTACAGATACAAGGCCATAAAGCATCATTTCCCTCACCAAAGTCTATTGCCACGTGTTGTAGCAAGATGGCTGCCGATGTCTTCCAGGGTTCAGGCTTCCTGGGTTCCTCTCTTCCTAGGGTTTGTTTCTCTTCCTGCTCAGCTCATCTGCTTTCTCCACAAGACCAGCTGTAGAACATCAGACAAACAACTCTCCCTCCGAGATCTGTGCCTGTGCTTAATGGAGACTTCTCTCCTTCCTCAGGTGTCTGCTTCTCTGCGTGTTTACTTCTCTGGCTCCAGGATCAACACCCCTCCCTTCTCTCTGGCCCGGTTTCTCGGTGACTTCCTGCCCACCAAGAGGGTGGGCATTCAATGTCTCAGGGACGTGGCCCAATCAAAGCCGTAATCATTAATCAAGTGAAAATGAAAACTCCGAATCCAATACAATCTAATATGCCCAGAGGGGCAGACCAGTTTACAAACATAATCCAATATTATGTTTATGGAATTCATAAACAATATCAGACTACTACACACCCTGACCGAAAACTGTAAGATTTACTGCATAGGTACAGTAATCAAGACGGCGCGGTTTTAGCAGAGGGCGATCCAAGGGCAGAAGAGAGAACCCAGAAACAGAAAGAGGCCCATACAAGTACAATAACTTGACTTTTGTTTTTGTTCAATTGATTTTTTTTCTTTTTTACAGTGAATACAGGTTCCAGAAGACTAGTTTTCAATGTTCACGACTATACAAAAGAAAAAATACAAAACCGCGGGTGTGGGCTCTTTCAGTAGAATTGTGGGACGTCCCCTCCTGGTCCCCGGAATCACCCGGGGCCACTTTTAGTGCCCTCAGCTTTGGGGGCCGGCGAGGGCGTCCCACTGGCGAGTACAAGCCTTTTGTCCGGGATAGTGGGATTTCTTGAAGAAAAAAAAATAAAAAACGGCTAACAGGCAGAGCTGCCGCTAAAACTAGGAAGTGACAACTTTTGGGGGTTTCACTTTATTTTCAAAACTGTAGTAGTGAATCCAAAAAAGACGTATTTTGAATCATACAAAAAAATTATCCACAGTACAATGTTTATAAAGCCCCAACCACCTCAGAGAAATGACAACACAGCCTTAACGAGGCTGAGGCTCCGCCACCACTCGCAGAGGCAGGCAGGGGGACACCGGGCCCTGCGGGTTGTCAGTCTGTCCGTCTGATGACTCAGCGAAGCCCACCAAGCAGAAGTTCCTGGGCCCTCCCACAGGAAAGGCGGGGCGGGGCCCGGGGCGCGGGGGCGGGGCCCGGGGCGGGGCCCGGGGCGCGGGGGCGGGGCCCGGGGGCTGGGCCGGCAGGAGGGCTTCCTGGCCGCTGGCCATGCCCCGGGCCTCGCCGGTTGCTCCTGCAGCCCGCCGCGGCCCCTGGCACGCATCTGCTCCCGCGTGGGAGACCGGCTCTTCCCCCGGTCCGCTGCGGCGGGGACAGGTCTGCGGAGGCGCAGGGGCGGGCTAGTCGGGGTCGGAGGGCTGCAGGCTGGCTTGCGGGGGCCACGGCATGGCGGGGTCTCCGAGCTGGGGATGGAGAAGGATGAGGGCACCCGGGCTGGAGCGGCAGGTGGATTGCAGAGCCCCTTGTTGGCCTGAGCCCTGCGCTTCTGAGCAGACCCGCTGCTCTCCCAGACCCTTCTAAAGCAGGCTAGTAAGGGAATGAGAGACGGATCTGGAACCTGGCAGAGAGTCCATGTGGACAAGATGGCAGCTGTAACACCCCCCCACCCCCAAGATTCTGCTATCCAGAACAAACACTTCTTCTGGAAGCAAGGAAAAGCCCCGGATATTTCCCAAGGACTTTATCATTGGGTCCTCACTGGGGGATTGAAAGGTGGGGTGATCAAAACAGCAAGCAGCTGGAACCCCCCCCCATTAAGAGTTCAAAAAGCCAAGAGGCCCACGGGCTGTGCTGATGCGTGCAAGGAGTACCGTGCCACGCAGAGGTGTCCCCCGCCTAGGGGAGCCCCATGCGCAAGGAGTGCACCCCATAAGGAGAACTGCCCAGCGTGGAAAAAAGTGCATCCTGCCCAGGAATGGCACCAGACACATGGAGAGCTGACACAGCAGGATGACACAACAAAAAAAGATGCAGGTTCCCGGTGCCCCGAGAATGCAGGTGAACACAGAAGAACACACAGCGAGTGGACACAGAGAGCAGACAGCTAAGGGGGGGAAAGGGGAGAGAAATGAAAAATAAATCTTAAAAAAAAAGGAAGTATTTGAATGCATACACAGAAAAATAGCAGATCTTATGGGAATGAAAGGTGCAATAAATGAAGTTAAAGAAAACAAAACAAAACCAAGCGGGTCCTGAACAAGCGCTCTCGCTCTCAGCTCTCTTGCCTCTGAACCTGTTCCTGCCTTCTGTGCGCTGCTCTCACCATTTTTCCTCTGCTGTGTGGCCCTGCAAATAAACCTGGGGATCTATAACGTATAATGGGGAATTGTAGTCTGTAAATCAGCCCTCTTTACCACTTTTCAGCCCCTTCCTCTTTACCTGGGCCCCCTGATCTGTTATTTTCTCCCATTTCTCTTTCCCCCTACCTGAACAAATTACTGGTGTAACTCACCCAGCGTGCTTTTGAAATTCTTTCTGCAGCGTAGTCAAAGAACCTAAATGAAATCGGGTAACACTTCATCTCTGGCTTCTGCAGCGAACATCTCTCTTCTCCCAGCCTCTCCACCAGCACCCACCCACAGGCATCACAAGGTCACCGGACTGGCTCGTGGCGACTTCCTAAGCAGCCTCCGACCCTTGGCATGGAACGGCGTCCCTGTGCTGAGCGTCGAGCTTGAGCGATCTCATTTAGAGAAAAGACTTTAAAATGTCGGCCACCATGAGGCCCAGGGGTCAGGGCGCCTTTCATCTTGCCCACTGCGCATCCCCAGCAGGACATGGAAGCCACGGCGGATGTTGCCTATAACTATGACGGTGACAGAGGACACGATGTTGGGCGGTGTCCACAGCTCATCGGTGGCCCCCAGCTTGTTGTCCCAAATGATTTTTGACAAAGGTGCAAAAGCAATTTGGTGGAAGAATGATAGACCTTCCAACACATGGTGCTGGGGCCATTGGCCATCCACAGGCAGAAAACTGAACCTCCACCTCACTATAATTTCTGTAACACTTTTAGGAGAAAACAGAGAAGAAAATATTTGGGACTGAGGACTAGGCCAGGAGTTCTTGGACATCACACCAGAAGCATCATCCATACAAGAAAAACTCATAAATTGGGCTCAATCAGCTTAAACAAAATGAAAGCTTTTGTTCTGTGAGAGACTCTGTAAACAGACAATTTGGAGACTGCAAAAAAAAAAAAGAAAAGAAAGAATTGCAAATCACATATCAAACAAAGGATTAGTATCCAGGATATATAAAGAACTCTCCAGGGAAACAGATGTGGCCCAACCAATTGGGCTCCTGTCTACCATATAGGAGGTCCAGAGTTTGATGCCCATGGCCTCCTGGTGAGGGCAAGTTGGCCCATGTGGAGTGCCGGCCCATGCCGGAATGCCACCCACGCAGGAGCGCCCCCTGTGTGGGAATGCCACCCCGTTCAGGAGTACTGGCTGATCCTGAGAGCTGGTGCAGCAAGATGACACAACAAGAGACACAGAAGAGAGAAAATAAGAAGACGTAGCAGAACAGGGAGCTGAGGTGGTACAAGAGAATAATCTCTTCTCTTCCACTCCGGAAGTTCTCAGGATCGGTTCCTAGAGCTGCCTAATGAGAATACAAGCAGACATGGAAGAACACACAGTGAATGGACACAGAGAGCAGAAAATGGGCGGAACAGAGGTGAGGGGAGAAGTAAATAAAATAAATCTTAAAAAAAAAAAAGAACTCTCCAAACTCAACAGTGTTTTAAAAAAATCAGTTTGAAAATGGGCATGACTTGATAAAAAGTTCACTGAGGAAAGGCAAACAAAGCACTTGAAAAAATATTCAATATCATTAGCCATGAGAGAAATACAAATTAAAATCACTGATGAAGGAAACAGATATAGTGAAAGTGGCTGAGCACCTGCTTCTCATGTGCAAGATCCTGGGTTCAATCCCCTGTACCACCTAAAAAAAAAAAAAAGCTACCACTACACACCTATTAGAATGGCTGAAAATGTAAAAAGCCAACAATATCAAGTGCTAGGGGTGATGTAAAGAAACTGGATCCCTCAGACATTGGGGCTGGGAATGCAAAATGGTCCCACCATTCTGGAAAATAGTTTTTAAGAATGCACAAAGGTGATGAACAAACATTACAGACTACAAAATAAAATGTACAAATGTCCAACAGCAGATGAAAAATATTCAAATTCATCAATATGAAAGAAATGTAAAATAAAGTAATAACAAAGTATACTTTTTCTCTTATCACACTGGCAAAGATGAAATTTTATGCTAGTAGTTTGTGCATATAAATGTATAGAGAAATGTACATTGATAGAAGTACAAATTGTCACCTTCCAAAAAGCAATTCAGTATGGTGTGTCAAGAGTCTTAAAAATCTTTCTACTTTTTGGCATAGTAATCCCATTTCTAGAAATCTATCCTAAGAATTAGAAACACAATAGAATATTGACTACCAAAGTAAAAAAAAAAAAGATATATATATATTTTTCAAACAGCATTTAAGTGTATTTAAGTGCATAGGGGAATGTTTAAATCATAGTACACTCATGAACATCATTCATTTTTTTAATTTTTCAAAGAAAAAGTGACTCATTAACATTTAAAACTTAATTACTACTGAAAATATGTTTTCAGTAATTATTTGTTAAACTATCACAGCATAATAGTCTGTAGAATGTTCCAAGTATGTTTTAAAATTCCATGAAATGCACAGAAAAAAAAAAAAAAAAAAAAACCCAGAAGGAAACACAGCAAAATAAGAACAACAGTTATTGGCGGTTTCCTTTTCCTTTTTATTATTTTTTAAATTTCCCAACTTTAGAAAATACCATGGTTGTTTTAGCATCAGAAAGTGGGAACAAATTATTCAAAAAGTCTAAAAAGCGCTGCAAACAGCACCGCACAATTGTAATAGCACACATCAGCTCTTAGAGAGAGAAGTTTAGTATTAAAAGCAGCACAGCTGCCTCTGAACAGGGCTCCCCAGGCAACCTCTCAGTGGTTGCCAACACAGAATGCTGCCTTCCAGAGCACAACCGCCCTCCCTGAAGTTTCTGAGCCCTGCTTCCCCTCGCAAGAATGAGTTGTCCTCAGAGGTAGGTGGCTGGTTTGAATTCCTTCTACACAACTACACACCTGCTGAGTGGGTTCAGAGGAAAGGTGCTCACTCCTTTAACAAAAGGGCAATGAAGCTGAAAGAAATCTAGTTTCTTGGATTTGTTGTGCCCACCAGAAGACTGGTAAGCATTCTTTAGTACAGAGGAAACTCACCTAAGGCAGGGGGCGATTGTTGGAAATGAACTTGAAATTTTGAAGCCCCGCTAGGAGGGTCATGGATGGGGTCTGATCACTGTCTCCTAATTTGAAAAGCTGGAGGGGTGGATGGACATGATTACTGTTGAAAGTGGAAACTTTGCCCCATTACTTAGTAAATCATGGTGACTCAGTCTTTCAGGAACTTATGAACTAATTTGGGGGGCAGAGGTGAGGGTGGGAGGGGGGCAGGACTAGGCTGACTTGTTAAAGCATATTCATTCTATGCCCTAAATATATATATGGAGCATGAACTACATATAATTTCAGGCAGTCCAGTTCCAGAGACCCCATCTTAAGCACCATTTTACAGCACCTTCCCAAGAGGTTGGAGATGGGAGGAAAGAGAGAATGGTAGGGCCTTGGAGCTCTAGTCCTTGGGCTTCCAGAATATGAGATTTCCAATGTTTTTATTAGAGAAAAGAGGAAAAGGGGGAGAGGATGTTTTAAATGAGATGCGGCACATAAATCCTCAGTTATTAGACGATTAGGATTATAGCATTTCCAGCCAGAATATTCGATTAATGTTTTAAACAGAATTTACCAATTCCTGAGCAGCCATGAATTTCTAGTCACTCACAGGACGCAGCAGGATCTCCCTGGGTTTCCCATCACCTACAGGAGGAGGGGACAGGAAACGGCCTGGGGGGCAAATCTGGCCCAACGCCTGTTTTTTGTAAATAAAGTTTTATGGAAACACTGGCACTCCCACTCACAGATAGTCTGTGACTGCTTTCAATGTATGCGGCAGAGTTGACTGGTTGCAGTAGAGGCCGTTTTGGCCTGCAAAGCTGAAAATATTTTTTACATAAAAGTTTGCTGACCCCTAGCCTAAAGTATTACAGTGATTGTTAATTTTTTCCCTTAACTTTCTATTTTGAAAAAAGTCAAATCGACAGAAAAGTTGTGGGAAGCGTACAGTGAACACTTATAGACCTTTCTCCTTAATTCAACACTTCTTAACATTTTGTCACATTGTGCTTCCTGCCTTCACTCTCTCTTCACTTTCCCTCTTTCTAAACACACACTTTGCAGGTGCAGTATTAGAAAGTTAGGGCAAACATTAATATTTCTAAATGCATTAGTGTATGTCACTATCCTAAGAATAAGGACATTTTTTCCAATGTGGCCATAGGAATTTAACATTGATACAAAAACAGACCACGTCCAGACTTTCCCAATACTGTCTTGTGTAGGTATTTTAAAGGACAAATACTGGATGATTGTGCAGTTATGAACTAATTTTATTGTGTAAACTCATGGAGTTATTAAGTAGAATATAGGTCACCAGAAAATAGAATGAGGTTAGAGAATGGAAAGCTGAAGGTTAACTTGTGCATAATTGGTGAAAAGGTTGTTCGTTAATTTTTGGACATGAGTAGAAAAGGTGAAAAGTATATCATAATGTGGTTTGATTTTTAAAGATTTATTGTAATTCATTTCTTTCTCCCCACCCACTCATTGTTTTATACTTGTTGTATCTTCTTCTTCCTTGTTTCTTTCGGAGGCACCGGGAATGGAGCCCGGGACCTCCAATGTGGGAGGGAGGCACCCAATCCCTTGAGCCACCTCTGTCCCTTGCCCTGCTGTGTCACTCATCATGCTTTTCTTCCCCTATCATGCCCCTGCATCAGTCTGACGTGCCTGCCTGTTGCGCCAGCTTGCTTTCTTCTTTAGGAGACACTGGGAACCAAACTAGGGACCTCCCATGTGGTAGGCAGGCGCCCAATTGCTTGAGCCAGATCTGCTTCCCCATTATATTTTTAACTAGCAGTGCTATTATATAGGTATACTGAAAGCAAAAGTCTAAAGTCATGTATATTATAAAAGGAAATCTAAAAAACGTAGCATAGGACTGTATAGCATAGTAAATGTCATGGGAAAGCTGAATATGGGTAATCTTGCATATATAAGACTGGTTTTCCTTGAAACTGAACAAATGTATGTTAATATTATAAGATGTTAATATCAGGAAAAAAGCAAAACAAAACACATTATGCTAAGTGAGAGAAACCAGACACAAAGTACTACATATTGTATAATTCCATTTATATAAAATGTAACTATAAATCAATGACTAGAGATGGAATTAGATTAGTGGCTATGTAGGGCTGGGGAAGGTGGATTGAGAGGTGACTGGTAAGGAGTGCAGAGCTTTGCTTTTTGGAGTTATGAAGGGGTTCTAAAATCTTTTGTGGTGATGAATGCACAACACTGTGGTTATACTAAAAGCCTTGACTGTACACTCTGAATGATTGTATGGTTTGTGAATATATCTCAATAAAACTTCTTCCAAAAAAATCCAGCTTCCTGTGCAGGACTGCTCATTGCGTCTGCTGGCCCTGTGCGGCGGCTTGCTTGGTTGGTAGAGGTGGGGTCTGGCTGCGGACGAGGGGTCGGTCCAGCTCTGGACAAGGGGTTGGTCCCACTTGGGACAAGGGGTCAGTCCGGCAGCATACGAGGGGTCGGTCTCACAGGGGTTGCGCGGTTTGGCTGACGGGGTCGCCTGGCGAAGCCGGCGACGAAGGGGTCGCCCGGAGAAGCAGGCGACGAACTGGGCACAAGGGAGGCCAGGCCCTTGTCGGGGGTTCTCAGGACTGGAGGGCGCACGGCAGAAGAACTACCGCGGAGACAAGGTAAACACGCAAGTCCAACTTTATTGAGGGAGAGGCAACAGTTTTATAGGGGCTGGGGAAGGCTGATTGGTCGAAGCCATGCCCTGTTCTGATTGGTTGCCAGCGAAAGGTCAGTGGGCGGTACTGGACGGGGGAGGGGTGGTGATTAGGGATTGGCTGTCGCTGTTGCTGGGGGAAGGGGCAGGGTTTAGGGATTGGTGGCTGCTGTTGCTGGGGTGGAGGGCAGACTTGAGTTTCCCGCCCACGCCTGGCTGTTGCTGCTGTCGGGGGGAGGGAAAAGGGCAGACTGGATTTTTCCGCCCACGCCTGGCTGTTGCTGCTGTCGGGGGAGGGGAAAAGGGCAAACTGGAATTTTCCACCCTGCGCCTGCGCAGGGAGAAAGAAGAAGAAGGGTGCCGCCCTACAGGCATCGTGTGGCGCCATCCGGGAGGAGGGGCGGCCGCGGAAGCATGGCTGCCGAGAAGGGGAGACCCGAGGGCACTCTGCGCCCATGCCGAGCTTCCTTCAGGGGTGGCGGTGAGTCCGACCAGCCACCCTATTATGGGGGCAGCGGCTTGGCCTGCCGCGGCTGCTCCCCCGCCAGGCCAGCAAACCACACTTCAGCCCGAGGGGTGACCGCATTTCCCCCTTCTTTTCAAATAAGGACCAGGATGGCAGCAGCAACAAGTAGCTGAGGCCCAAGAGGCAGTAAGCAATGAGGGAAGCGGGGCTGAAGAGGGAGGTGAGTATGACGGGGATATAAATGTACAATTTAGGGGGTGGTATCTTGCCGTTGCAAGCAAGGGTGGCCAATGTCCAATTCTTGTTGATCTCGGCGGCTATAAGATCCATCTGTTGTTAAAAGTCCAGGATGACAGCACGTTGCAGGTAGTTGATCTCTCCTTGGCAGCGAAGACATTGTAGGAGAGGATTACTTTTTCCTGCCAGAGGCTTACTGTCCAATTAAAAGGCTGATGGCTGGGGTTGGTGAGTGCAATGGGGAGTGTGAGGAAAAGAAGGGTGATGGTTTTGGACAAGAGGAGGCTTGGTGAAGTCATTATGGGAGGAAGATAAGGAGTAAAGCATAAAAGAGGATAATAAACAGAAAGGCGATGGAGAGTAGAATTCGTTGGCCGAGGTTCCAATCTTCTGGTGCGGTAGCGGCTAGACAGATGGCGGAAAATATTATCAAGAAAGCAAAGGTTATGAGGAAGAAATAAAGTATTAAAGGCTGTGGGGGAAGTGAGAAGATCATTTAGAGGATAGGGTTGAGAATGGTATGTTTAAGACAGAAGCTTTGTGGTTTGTAAGAGACTGCTTTATAAACGAAGGAGAATGAGGGCAGTAAATATAGTAATGATAGATAGGAAGATGACAGTGAGGAGGAGTCTTTGTTTAAGGTTCCAATCGTCCGGCGCAACAGTGGCTAGGCCGATAGCGAGGGGTGTTGCTAAATAGACAATGGCTGCAAAGACAAAATCATCTTGTTTCCTTAAGAATAACTTTTCTTTAAATACTTAGTAGCATGCAATATTAGAAACCGTTTCCTAAAAGCAAGTTGGCAGGGGAGCTTGGTTGCTGTTAATCTTTCCTGTTATAAAATTACCTTTTATTATTATTATCATCAATTCAGTTTTATATATATATATTTAAGAATGACCTTTTGGAATTAGCCATTTAATACCTTAATGTAAACTATTGAAGATAAATTTTATCTTTACAGAACACATTCCCTTACGTAAAGTTATCACAATACCTTTTACACTTGCCGCATGCAAATTAAATTTCAAGAGTTTATGAAAAATTAGCCATCTTACTTTAGGACAAAATACGTCTTTTTGCAAAACTTATTACATTTCCGTTAGCATTTTTACAAACTTTTAACCTTTTTAATATTCATATAAGTTTTACATTCTTTATATTATCCTGTGAAGAAAAATAAGTTATTCATTTTAATCTAGGCAAGAACAACTTTTTATGAAGACGTACAGTTAATTTTGTTAATTAAGACTTACAATTTTTTTAAATTGTAGATATCTTATTAACATTTAAACTTATGTATTAATATAATAAACTTAAGTATTAATATAAGCGCTTATTTAATTTTTGGCCATTTGAATAGAGCTCTTTTAAAGATTTCTAGTAATTTATATTTACCATCCGGAGGTATCACAATATATGTTGACATTGAACGAACAGACAGACAAACACAGAACAATTACAACACATTAACAGAAATATATAATTTATTTACAGTTGACTCATAATTCTTACTTTCTTGGTATAGCTGCTTTTAAATCCTTTTTTATATAGCATATCATAGATTATACCCTTCAAGATTTCTTCTGGACTTCATGTTGCCTGTAATAAGCCAGGAGGGAATCTTTTACCTTCCTGCTCCACAGCAAAAGTGACCCTATCTATAAGGCGAGTATAGGTGTCCAGGTCCCAAAGCTGACACGTGGTAAGCCACGCATTAAAGGGGAGAAGAAGGTCCCAATATACTTGAAGCTGTTTGAAAGAGATCTTACACCGGTGAGTGTCTAGGAGACCGGCAAGGGCCCGAACTTGTGGGGCTTGCTTAGCAGATAGGATGTTACCCATTGCCAATGGCCTTTTGGAGCCAATAAGAAAAGGGGTCCTTACCTTGAGAGCGTGGCGATGGGAGCCGAGGTGTGCAGTGAGACGAGGGGTCAGAGCCGATGGGACTCCGACGGTGGTCGCGGGCCAAGAGAAGGCCCTGACGAGGGGAGGGCGGAACGACGAGCAGTGGAGCAAGGCAAAGGGGAGCAAGCACGGAGGGGAGGAGGCAGAGGTGAAGGCAGGGGTGGAGGTGCTCAGGCACGCGCTCCTGAGAGTTTTACTGGCGCCTCTTAATCATAGCAGGTCGGTATAAGCCGCCGACATGGAAGGAGAAAGCCATCCAGCGATTCTCCCAGACCGCAGTGGATCATATGAGGTCACCAAGGTTCAGGAGCAGCAATGCAGAGCGAAAAGATAGGGGTGAGAAGAGAGGAGGGCGTAGGGCTGTGGTAGGGTTACTTCAGACGTGCAAACGCGCGCTCCCGAGAAATCTAAGGCTCCTCTTAATCATAGCGGGTCGGTATAAGCCCCCGACATGGAAGGAGAAAGCCATCCAGCGATTCTCCCAGACCGCCGTGGATCATATGAGGTAGCCAAGGCTCAGGTAGCAGCAATGTTGCATGAGAGAAGCCCCACGGTGAGAAGAGAGTGGGGGGGCTGCCAGGTTATGGAGTGAGGCTGTGGTGGAGTTGCCTTGCCCCACGTTGTGCTGTGGTGGGGTTGCTTTGCCCCACGTTGGGCGCCAACTGCGGCGGCTTGCTCAGTCGGTAGAGGTGGGGTCTGGCTGTGGACGAGGGGTCGGTCCAGCTCTGGACGAGGGGTCGGTCCCGCTTGGGACGAGGGATCGGTCCCGCTTGGGACGAGGGGTCGGTCCGGCAGCAGATGAGGGGTCGGTCTCACAGGGGTTGCGCGGTTTGGCTGACGGGGTCGCCTGGCAAAGCCGGCGACGAAGGGGTCGCCCGGAGAAGCAGGCGACGAACTGGGCACAAGGGAGGCCAGGCCCTTGTCAGGGGCTCTCAGGACTGGAGGGCGCATGGCAGAAGAACTACCGCGGAGACAAGGTAAACACGCAAGTCCAACTTTATTGAGGGAGAGGCAACAGTTTTATAGGGGCTGGGGAAGGCTGATTGGTCGAAGCCACGCCCTGTTCTGATTGGTTGCCGGCGAAAGGTCAGTGGGCGGTACTGGACGGGGGAGGGGTGGTGATTAGGGATTGGCTGTTGCTGTTGCTGGGGGAAGGGGCAGGGTTTAGGGATTGGTGGCTGCTGTTGCTGGGGTGGAGGGTAGACTTGAGTTTCCCGCCCACACCTGGCTGTTGCTGCTGTCGGGGGGAGGGAAAAGGGCAGACTGGATTTTTCCGCCCACGCCTGGCTGTTGTTGCTGTCGGGGGAGGGGAAAAGGGCAGACTGGAATTTTCCACCCTGCGCCTGCGCAGGGAGAAAG
Source organism: Dasypus novemcinctus (assembly GCF_030445035.2). Lineage (NCBI taxonomy): Eukaryota > Metazoa > Chordata > Mammalia > Cingulata > Dasypodidae > Dasypus > Dasypus novemcinctus. The sequence goes on along the minus strand of NC_080695.1, from coordinate 24,506,720 downwards.
AAGAAGAAGGGTGCCGCCCTACAGGCATCGTGTGGCGCCATCCGGGAGGAGGGGTGGCTGCGGAAGCATGGCTGCCGAGAAGGGGAGACCCGAGGGCACTCTGCGCCCATGCTGAGCTCCCTTCAGGGGTGGCGGTGAGTCCGACCAGCCACCCTATTATGGGGGCAGCAGCTTGGCCTGCCTCGGCTGCTCCCCCGCCAGGCCAGCAAACCACACTCAGCCCGAGGGGTGACCGCAGCCCTGTCTCTTTAGTCGCCTTAGGCTATGACAGAAGAGGGGTGCCGCCTTATTTGCCTCTTTGTTTCCTGTTTGTCATGACATTGCTATTTTCGAAGTATGGCCTTGAAGTTTCGCAGAATGTCCCTCTTCCCGGATTTGTTTGATCATTTCCTTATGACTAGATTCATAGTTTAAGCATTTGGGGCAGGAATAACAAAGAAGTGACATGGCCTTCTCAGTGAAACCCTTCAGGAGACCCAGTGATAGTTTGTTAATAACTGCCCTGTCGGTGGTGAACAGCTTTCAATTGCTAAAGACTCACAGTGGCAGGGCTTATAGAGCTGTAGTTCACCACAGAAAAGGGTTAAAAGAAGCAACAGAGTTACAGGAAGGAAATGCATTGCAGACCAAGGCTGTGTCACAGACTGGGGTCTGGAAAGGCCAGGAGGGAGCTCCCCCTGCAAGAGCCAAGACAGAATGCGCTTTCTGTCCTGGCTCAGGAACCACCAACACGTGCACAAAACGTCATGGAACAGGGAGCCCCAAAGGCGCCTCCGTTTGTTGTTTTTTCATTTCTGATCACATAGGCACATTCCTGCTATTCCATCAGTCTCAACTACAGCACCCTCCAGAGCAGGGGCTCTTAACCTTTTTTGTTCCACTGACCCCTTTGCCCATCAGGTAAAATGAATACTACTGTCATTTATTTACTGCATACATTCATAAGTGAAAGAAATGCTAGGTTTCAGTGAGCAGTCAGAGAAAATAAAGATACTAAGGTGATTTTTTTTCAGTTCAAGCTCATGGATCCCTGAAATCTTTCCACAGATCCTGTAGGAGTTTGATATGGCTAAGAATTCCAAAAATAGATACTGGATTATGTTTGTAATCTGGTCTGTACCTGGGCGTGATTGAGTTATGATTGGGGCTTTGACTGGGCCACGTCATTAGTGGGTGGGGACTCACAGATAAAAGGCATGGGAAAGAACAGAGTTGAGGGTTTCTGTTGTTGGTGTTTTGATTTTGAAGTTTGATGCTGAAGTCTTAAGGTGAAGCCCCAGGAAGTAAGTACACAGAGGAAAGAGAAGCAAGCCCCGGAAAGAGAGGACCTGAGCCAGGGAAAGAGCACAGAGGAATAGAGACAGCGCCTTAGACACAGCAGAAACCCCAGGCAGAGAGACAGAACTGTTCACCTGATAAACTACAGCCGACCTTGTGGAGAGAGGCTCATAGTCTACAGCTGACCTTGTGGAGAAAACAGAGGAGCTGAGCCCAGAGGAGCCCAGGAAACCTGACCCCTCACAGATGTGGGCAGCCATCTTGCTCCAACACGTAGAAATGGACTACGGTGAGGGAAGTAACTTATGCTTTATGGCCTGGTATTTTTAAGCTCCTACCCCAAATAAATACCCTTTATAACGCCCAGAAGATTTCTGGTATTTTGCATCAGCACCCCTTTGGCTGACTAATACAGACCCCTAGTTAAGAAACCCTGCTCCAGAGAGTCTCAAGCCCAGGTGTAAATCAACAGTCTCACTGTTATCAGTAAACGATGCCAAGCAGCTGCTACAAATTGCCTGGAAACTCTTTGGACCCATGGACACAAAACAACATTATTGATCAGCATGGGCCATGCCTTGACCAGGGTCAGTGCCGTGCAGAAACTTGAGCAAAACAGCTCAGGCCAATTCGGAGTTAACCCTCCCAGCTCAGTCCACCCTCCAGACCCACGGTGAAGGCAATTTTCCAAAAACATAATCACCCTGTTGGAGAGCAATTATTTGACTTACAACAGTCTATAATCATTTAGAAAATCAAAATGTGTCTACTGACCCCAAATATTTGCACTAACTAGGGAGGGAGGGGGTGGTATGCATTTAAACAGAGAGCTGCACCATCCAATAATAGCAGCACGACCTGCCATATTTTTGGACTAATTTTACATTTCTTTTGCCTCCCTGATCAACGGCTAGCTGCACTTTACAGTATACTTCTCCTGAGAGATTAAAAACCATAATTATTTCTCATTATTTTGTCCCTCCCAACAAAATCTATCTTTTCTCACATACCATACATTAAATCTAATAGAAGTCTATGGTATCATCAGAATCAGAACGTCTTGGTATAGCCATACTCCTTTTCTCAGGATATATGGTTTGAAAGATATTGGTTCCCCATGAGAGAGATACCCCAAGGCGCATTACTCCCCCATGGGAAGCACTCTAGTCCTGTTTAAAATATGTCCAATATCTGCAAGGTGCTCGTTAGGGAAAGGATAGTTGGCACTCAGTCATGGAACCAAAGCTGCTAAAGAGCACTTTAATAGGTTGCATTGTTCAGTGAAGAATCCCATAGACCAGGTGGCTCCTAAGTCTCCCCCAAGTGCGTGCCCTTCTGCTGTGAGGATCCTTCGCCATTGTCCCTGGGAGAGCCTCGGACTCCGTTTGAATTAAGGTATCTCCTAATGCAGCTGTGTTGACACGCACGCTTGCTTCATTTCTGTCGCTGGGTGGGAGCATATTGTCTTGGTGCCAGCTGTAATCACAAGGCTCCTTTTTTTTTTTTTTTGTATTTTTTTTTTTTAATTTATTTATTTAATTTCCCCCCCTCCCCTGGTTGTCTGTTCTTGGTGTCTATTTGCTGCGTCTTGTTTCTTTGTCCGCTTCTGTTGTCGTCAGCGGCACGGGAAGTGTGGGCGGCGCCATTCCTGGGCAGGTTGCTCTTTCTTTTCACGCTGGGCGGCTTTCCTCACAGGCGCACTCCTTGCGCGTGGGGCTCCCCCACGCGGGGGACACCCTTGCGTGGCACGGCACTCCTTGCGCGCATCAGCACTGCGCATGGCCAGCTCCACACGGGTCAAGGAGGCCCGGGGTTTGAACCGCGGACCTCCCATATGGTAGAGGGACGCCCTAACCACTGGGCCAAAGTCCGTTTCCCATCACAAGGCTCCTTTTATCAGTGCTTTCTTAGCTTGCCCTCCTTGCCTTTGAAGTACCTTGTGCACTCCTGTCCCATTAACATGAAGTCTGTGCAGCTTTTTCTCATGTTTTTTTGTCATAGTTCCACCAGTTATGCATCTACCTCCAAACAGTATGTTGATTACCTTGGCATGTTTTGGAATTTTGTGTAATGAAATGATGCTGTAACATAACATTTGATGAGTTGGTTGTTCCCTAATAGTAGTACATCCTGAGATTGATTCTCATTCCTGTGTGAGCTATATTCAATCATTTTCACTGAAGTTTTGTATTTGATTGTAAAGGAATACAACAAAATCTATTTTTACATTTGACTCTTTATGGGCATTTGTTGTCTTCAGCCACCCCCTCAATTTTTTTCATTTCTCTCCCCTTACCCCCCGCCCCCCAGTTGTCTGTTCTCTGTGTCCATTAGCTGTGTGTTTTTCTGTGACCGTTTCTATCCTTATCAGTGGCACTGAGAATCTGTGTGGTGCCACTCCTGTGCAGGCTGTACCTTCTTTCATGCTGGGCAGCTCTCCTTATGGGGTGCACTCCTTGCGTGTGGGGCTACCCTACACGGGTACCCTACACGGCACTCCCTGCGTGCATCAGCACCGCACATGGGCCAGTTCCACACAGGTCAAGGAGGCCCGGGGTTTGAACCGTGGACCTCCCACATGGTAGGCGCATGCCCTAACCACTGGGCCAAGTCTGCTCTCCACGACCTCAATTTTTTTATGACTACAGAAAGTGCTATTGTAAACATCTTTCATGTTTACTTGTGTCTATGGGCAAGTGTTTCTCCAGGGTATATGCCTAGGAATAGGGTTATTGGGATATATATTCTCAAGAGAGAATGTTCAATAATGATTTAGCATGAGTACTGCTGAAAAAGATTGAGTTTTTCTACCTCATAAAATTATGAACTGGCATATTGTTATCTGTCATAATTCATTCCAATAAGATGTGAAGAATTCCCAAACAGGAATTTGATCATCCAGAAAGAATTATGGTCTAAATGGAAATTAAATAATTAAACCAATAATTAATTTCATTCTTAGGGATTATTATGTCAAATGGAGCTGTAATATAAAAATTGGAATTCTGTTATAATTAACTTTTATTATATTAGGATTATCTATATTTACAAATGTTTGTTTCTGTACTATCTATTTCTTAGAATTGATTATACGAAATCTAACCTGGCCTTGCACTTTCCTCTAAAATTTGTAATTTCTTTAATTTTTCTATTTATTTTAAAATTTTACAATAAAGGTCTTTTTAACAGCTTAAAAAAAAGCCATTGATTATACAGTCTGGATAGATCATATGGTATGTATGTATCTCAATAAAACTGCCTAGTAAACAAATAATTGTGTAAGAATAACCAGAAATAGCAGCTACATACAGCAGGGGAAACAGAGAGATCGAGAGAGGAGGAATTTCCTTGTTTGTCTGTTTTTTGTTTATTTTTATGGAAATAATGAAAATACTTTAATAATTAATGAAGTGATATATGCACAACTATGTGATTGTACCAAATACCATTGATTATACACTTTGGATAAATTGTATGCTTTATTAATATGGATCAATAAATTGATTTATTTTTTAAAAACAGGGTGGGTTGGGGGAAAAATACACCAAATGTAAGGTATGGACTATATTTAGTAGTAATATTTTTTCGATGCTCTTGCATAGTTTGTAATAAATGTATGACTACAATGCAAGGTGTTGGAGGGGTCATGTATGCATCCCCTGTATGATGTTGTACACGTTTATTTTGTAAATTCATAACTTTTACTATACACTAATTGTTTATGTATGTTCATGTATGAATAACATACTAAAATTTAAAAAAAGGGAGAGGGAAGTACAAGCGATAAGGCCTCCGCCTACCACATGGGAGGACCAGTTCCATCTCTGGGGCCTCCTGGTGAAAAAGAAGAGAAAGCATGCCTGTGTGGCAATCCAGTGCCCGCATGGCGAGCTGAGTGCCCATGTGGTGAGCCGAGCACCCAAGTGGGTGTCCGTGTGGCGAGCCAAGTGCCCACATGGTGAGCTGTCCGCGCGAGTGACGGGTGTGCTGAGTTCAGTGCGCACGTGAGTGCCCCCACGGTGAGCCAGTGTCCGCTCAAGTGAGTCACGCAGCAAGATGATGACTCAACAAAAGAGAAACGGAGGGCAGAGTCAAGGTGAAGAGCAGCAGAGACCAGGAACTGCTGGGGCGCTACTGACAAGGAACCTCCCTCCACATCGGGGTCCCCAGGATCGAATGCCGGTGAATCCTAGAGGAGACAGATGAGAAGACAGAAAGAGAAATAGGTAAAGAAGATCACACAGTGAATGGACACAGACAGCAAAAACAGCAGGGCGGGGTAGGGGAAGAGAAATAAATAGAAGTTTAAAAAAAAAAAAAGGGAGAGGATGTCTATCTTCAAATATCCTGGATAATGCCAAGTTATTTTACCAAGTGGTGTACCAAGTTATACTCTCATTACCAGTGATTAATACACGTGTATAGAAACACAGAGATACACATAAACAGAGCACACACACACAAACATGATAAATGTGCGCACACACATACGCTCACCACACAAATGCCTGCACAGCCGAAACTCACAGCCATCACACACCACACAAGCGCCAAGAAACCCACCCAGATTGACGCATACGCACCACGCACACATCCCACAGCCCTAGTCTCACACCACCACGTTCGCACTCAGATAAAGAAACGTGCATCACGCACTCCACGTTCAAAGGCACACATCCCACAATACACACTTGGTACACGTCGACACCCAGGGAAGACAGGAGGCGTGGCCTTCGCCGGCGGAGGCTGAGGAATCTTGTCCCTGCCGGGCCGCCGTCGGACGCCAGGGGTCGGAGGTCACGGCAGCGTTGGCGGAGGCGTTTTTCTCACCCGGAAACCGCGGCTGGCGGAGCCGAGCCCGAATAGCGGTGCCTTGTGCGGTGCTGGCCTCTGGTGCTGCCGTGGGCCCCGCTGAACCGGCCGCTGCCCCCGGCGCGGCGGAGAGGATGGCGTCGGGAGGCCCCGGGCCCGCCGCGCGCCGCGGCGAGTGAGCCGAGCGCGAGCAGCTGGGCCGGCGGGGTCCGGGGCGCGTCGCTACCCGCCGGGGCGGGGTGAGCCGGGGTCGGGGCCCAGCCGGCTGACAGTGGGGGCGGGAGGAGCGGGAGGAGCGGGAGGCGGTGTGGTGCGGTGGTGCGGTGGTGCGGAGCGGCCTTTCCGTGCGCGCTTTTTCCTGGCCTCTCCAGTTGCAGCCCCTGCCGCCGGTGGGGGGTCGCGCCGAGTCAGTCGTGGTCCGGCCTGCGCTAGCAGCCTCGTCCTGGCCACCTGCGACCGGGGCTTGTCCAGCCTTATCTCCCCGAGCAAGGGCCCCTGCCGCCCTCCAGATGGCAGGGTTTCCTCTCTCTGGAGCTAAGGCCTCGCTGCTTGGCACGGGGAGCGTTTTGGTAGCTTGCCAGTTTTGACTCTGGATACTGTTTGGGTTACTTCTGCGTTTACAAAGTAAATGTATCTCAGAAAGAAGGTGGGGGATACGTCAGTGCAGAGAATTAAAGTGGAATGTCCGTGTTCTGTGTGTCAAGCTTGGGAAATATCCAAAATGGGGTGGATTGGTATCTTCACTAAGATTTTAGTGAGATAATGAGTAGTTTCAAGAAACCCTGGAGCCTTGTAGTTTCAGTTCCCTTTATAGGCACAGTTAGGAATAAAGCTAGGCCTGTTGTGCTGTTTTGAATTGTTTTCAGAATTGAATACCACAACCGTTAGACAGCTGGTGAGGAGGCCTTGTTGAAGATTCTGATGTCTGTAGTTTTAATTCTTAGCTAGCAGATGATAGCTCTCACTGGGTGATGAGTGGTGAGTTTCTTTGCAGCCTGCTTTGGCAGGGAAGTTGTGGCTTCCTCTTAATTGCTACTTTCCTGCCTCAAAGGTGAGCCGCTGTGGTAGGTGGGAGGAAAAACTCCAAGGCTGATGATGGATATTTGATAAACTGGTTTGTCCCTATAACACCATTTTTGGTCAGCGTGGGCTCCGAGCTTCTGTACCCAGCTGTAGATGGAATTCCACTGGTGCTGTCTTCCTCCTCCTTCATTTCTTCTAATGATTCTGAAAGGAATTAGACCTGTTGTGGACCTCAAATACACTAAATGACTCCAAGCGTTTTTTCTCTGTAGGAGTAAGGCGATGGTATGTTTTACCATCGTAAAGAAGGTGCTGGAGGAGTTCTTGTGGCCTGTTTGCGGTGGACTTGATTCAGGGCTGGCCGGCAAGGTCTGGGCACTAAGATTCCAAGTGCTGATCAAGTGCACCGTCTCTATTTGGGCTCCAGCTGCAGCTGCTGCAGGAAGGAGAGTGAGAGAACTAAGGGCAAATAGTTTCTAACCACAAGGAAATTAAAGCAGTAAGCTATAAAATGTGGCAGGACTTAATGGCCATAGGGGAATACCAAGTGTTAGGGATTTTATTATGGTTAGAATCAGAGAAAGGGCTTCATCAAGGATGTGACCTTTGGGGAGTGAATGTGGCTCAAGGGGGTGAGTGTCTGCTTTCCACGTGGGAAGTCCCTGTTTGGTTCCCAGTGCCTCCCCCAAACAACAACAACAAAAACAAGCAAACAAATGAAAAACCAGCTCAGGAGCCAATGTGGCTCAGTGGTTGAGCACCAGCTTCCTGCATTTCCTCCATATGGAGTCTTGGGTTCAATCCCCAGCCCCTGCACCTCAAAAAAAAAGGATGTGACCTTTGAGGTCCATCAGGAGGATTTGGGCCTTTCAAAATTAGCTGGGAAATGAAATGTCCAGGGTCCGTTGGTGAGTTAGCGATGGATTAGATAGTGGAGCAGTACGTGCCCAGGAGTATTGGCCGAGACAGCTGGTTAAGGGTTAAATGCTTTTGAAAGAGGGAATAGAGAGGTAAAACATATGCCACCGGTTGGACTCTTGGTAGATTTCTGAGTTTAAAGACATCTTCATTTTATGAGTTTGTCTTGCTTTATTAAGCCAGTGGCATAAAGCAGTGCTTAACTTACGGTAAGGGCAGTGAAAAGATGCCCATTGCCTTTCCTGTCTGGTATTAATAATCAGGAAATTAAATTTGGTGTCTGTGAGTTGTTTCACAGTGCCTCTGTTTATTTTATTTTTTGTCTTTATTTTTTTAATGTTACATAAAAAAAAATGAGGTCCCCATATGCCCCCCACCCCCCTCACCCCACTCCTCTGCCCATAACAACCACCTCCTCAATCATCATGAGACATTCATTGCATTTGGTGAATCCATCTCTGAGCACCGCTGCACCTCATGGTCAGTGGTCCACATCATAGCCCACACTCTCCCACGTTCCACCCAGTGGGTCGTGGGAGGATATACAATGTCTGGTAACTGTCCCTGCAGCATCACCAAGGACCACTCCAAGTCCTGAAAATGCCTCCACATCTCATCTCTGCCTCCCATTCCCTACCCCCAGCAGCCACCATGGCCACTTTCTCCACACCAATGCCACATTTTCTTCGATTACTAATCACAATAGTTCATGAATAGAATATCAGTAAGTCCACTCTAATCCATACTCTATTCCTCCATCCTGTGGACCCTAGAATGGCCATGTCCACTCCACATCTATATCAAGAGGGGGCTTAGATTCCACATGGATGCTAGATGCAATCCTCCTGCTTTCATTTGTAGGCACTCTTGTCTCCCTGGTGTGGTGGTTGACCTTCAACTCCATGTTAGCTGAGTGGGGTAAGTCCAATAAACCAGAGTGTAGGAGTTACAAGTCTCTTGAGGCTCAGGGCCTGGCTATCAGTCCAGAGATTCAGGTCCCCTGGGTATACACTAAACCCCAGCACCAACTACAGTCTTGTGGACAGAGACCACATCTGAGTCCAGCTCCATCGCACAGAAACACAAACTCCAAAGTAGGGCCAACTGACATGGCACCAGTGCCTCTGTTTAGTTTGCAAAGCTCAAATGTGTTCAGGTCTCTGCAGCTCTGGCCATGGCTAAGTGATAAATAGCAAGCCCTCCAGCCATCTCTTGAGTGTTTCTGAATAACATCTAGTCCACTTCACAGAGATGCTGTTTCTCTTGCTGAATTTTGTCGAAACCATTTAAACCTCGATGCCTTGTAATTGCTTGAGCATTGTGCTGAATTCAGGACCTCACTGGCTTCCGCCTTATCCTTTCTGTGCCATCTTGAGCAGCTGTGTGGCGCAATGGATAGCACATTGGACTTCTAGAGATGGGAGACTGATTCAAGACTGTAGCATATTAACTTTTTTTTTTTTTTTTGAGGTTCTGGGTACTGGCAGTTGAACCTGGGACCTTAAATATGGAAAGCTGGCGCTCAACCACAAAGCCATATTATATTGGCTTCCCAGAATTTTTTGGTTTTTTTCTCATTTGTTTTGTGTCTGTTTTTCCAGGAGGCATCAGGAACTGAATCCAGGACTTCCCATGTGGGAGGTGGGCACTCAACTGCTTGAGCCACATCTTCTCCCCCATATTAACTTTTGAATGCCCTTTTTTTTTAAGATTTATTTTTATTTATTTCTCTCCACTTCCCCCCACCTCCTGTTGTCTGCTCTCTGTGTCCATTGCATTCTTGTCAGCGGCAGCAGGAATCTGTGTCTCTTCTTGTTGCATCATCTTGCTGCGTCAGCTCTCCATGTGTGTGGCACCACTCCTATGCAGGCTGCGCTTTGCTCGTGAGGGGTGGCTCTCCATGCGGGGCGTACTTCTTGCGCATGTGGCTCCCCTACACAGGAGACATCCCTGCGTGGCATGGCACTCCTTGCGCACATCAGCACTGCGCATGGGCCAGCTCACCACATGCGTCAGGAGGCCCTAGGTTTGAACACTGGACCTCCCTCTTGTATGGTAGGCGGATGCTCAATTGGTTGAGCCACATCCACTTCCCTGGCTGCTTCTTTTTGACACTTCTTTCCTCTCTACCACTACTCTGTCTGCTTCTAACAGACAAGTATCTGAAAAATGGTAGTTGTTATAGGGGATGTGGTATAACATAGTAAAGGGATGGCAAACACATGAGAGGCTTTTTTCAGTATTGACATGTACCACAGGGTTCCTTTACCGTGTAAGAGGGCTTTAAACCATTTTTTTGTGTCGTACTCTCACATTCCAATTAAAATGAAAAATGAAAATGGTGTTTGGGTTTTTAGCAAATTGAATTTCCATTTAGGATTTATTTTGATGAACATGGAAATCCTTAAATTATCTTTCCCAGGTGTAGGCTCTCTTTCTGTGTATAATAACATACCTAAATGAAATCCTTGGCAGTGGTTGTATGTGAGGTACTGTCATTTACCAGTTGAACTTTTTGTGCTGTTTGGTTAAAAGTGCCAGTTTCAAAACATCTCCCAGGATTTCTGTTGAGTTTGGATGCTATAATATGATTTCTTGTTGAGCTTTTAGCATTCCTTGAATCCTGGCATCTTTTCCTGACTTGTTTTCTTAAATGCCTTTTAATTAAACCTCAAAACATTAAACTTTAATATGGGGGAACTTTTAATTTGGTTTTTAAAAAAGTCAGCAATTTCAAAAAAGATCAATTATTTTCCATCTCCCTACTTAAGAGAATTTTTTTTAAATGAGAATTTTCTTTTAAATTATGAAAGTTACCATCATTTTATATCATGATTTTGGAAATGGAACAGTGTGCTCATTAATTATGAGTGAGTGTAAATACAAAGTCTGAGTTTTTGAAATTAAGTTTGGTTTCTCACATGTAATTATGTCAGTCCATATTGCCCAAACTGCACATTTAAATGTGAGAACTTTCTGCTTTCTGTTGTAATTTTAACTTTTGGTCATTTTAAACTTGTTGAAAGGCTCTTCTGCACTAGGAATTGTATCGGATTAAGAAATAAGAAACTATTGACAGAAGAAGATTCCATTCTTTGGTTTACACTCTGCTGAAAGAGTGCTGAGATAAAAGTTGTCTTGCAAAAGATGGAACATATGCTAAACATTTTACACTTCAAAAGGTAAAACAGTCTTGTGCATTTTATTGATGACAGGGCCAAAATACAGCACACGTGGCAAGTGAAAGATTTTTTTTTTTAATTTGGCATTTGACTTGAAATCCACTTGAAAGTCCTGGCACTGTGATTGATGGCACTTTTGGAGTTAGATATGTTAAGTTGGAGTCTATCTCTGCCGTTTATTTGCAGTGTGACCTTCTACAAATTAACCTGTTTTAACTCAATTTCCTCTACTGTAAACTAAATAGAAATACCTATCTAGCAGTGTAGGGGGGATTAAAATATATGATGTATGACAAATTTAAACATCAGTGAGCTACTACTTCATATCCCCTTGGATGACTGATTTTTTTTTTTAATGGAGGGAGAAAAAAGTAAAATAACAAGTGTTGGCAAAGATGTGGAGAAATTGGAACTCTCATTTATTGCTGGTATGAATGTAAAATGGGGCAGTCACTTGGAAAACAGTTTGATGGTTCTTTAAAAAGTTAAACTTAGAGTTACTCATGTGGGAGCGGAGGTGACTCAAGCCTTTGGGTGCTTCCCTCCCACGAGGAAGGTCCCAGGTTTGGTTCCCAGTGCCTCCCTAAAAAAGATGAGTACACAACAGACAGACACAGAGAGCAGACAGTGCAAAACCACGAGGCAGGGAGGGAGAGAAATAAAATAAAATAAAATAAAAAAAAACAGAACGAAAGAGTTACCCATCCTACCTGGCCAATCCCAATTCTAGGTAGATACCCCAAAGAATTGAAATTAGGGGTGTCCATCAAGAGATGAATGGATTAAACAAAATGTGGTATATACATACAATGGAATATTCTTCAGCCCTAAAAAGTAATGAAGTTCTAGTACATACTAAAACATGGAGGAACCATGAAGGCATCATGTTGGATGAAATAAGCCAGAGGCAAAAGGACAGATATTGTATGATTTCACTTATAAGAAGTAACTAGAATATGCAAGTTCATAGAGACAGAAAATAAATTAGTGACTAGGGGAAGGAAGAACAGGGAATTATTGCTTAATGGGTCCACAGTTTCTGTTTGGGGTGATGAAAATGTTTGAGTAATGGATGGTGGTGATTGTAGCACAACACTGTGAATGTACTTGTGGCAGTTTTGAAATTATTTTATGAATCTCTGAAAGAGAAATATTATGTTTGTAAACTAATCTGTTCCTCTGGATGTGATACTGTTTGATTGCATTAAATTCCGTTGAGGGGACTTTGATTAGATGACTTGATAAGATCAATTTAGGGCTTTTGATTGGACTTTATCAGTGAGATGTGACTCAGGTTGAGTCTCTATTCCCTTGCTGGGTTTGATATAAATGGAAACACAGAGAGGAACTTACTCAGACACAGGAAAAGGAAGCCACCATCTTTGATCCTGTAGAGAGGACTACAGGATCGCTTAAGCACGAAATCCCGAGGCTGGGCCCATGGTGCAGCTCAAGAGGAGAAGGAAGACCCTGAGGGGAAGGCTGAAATCTCACCAGAGTTCGACACCATCTTGCTTCACCATGGGGCCACATGCTGGATCAACAGTAGCTGACTTTGGTGAGAAAGCATCTTTGTTCCCTCGGTTTGGACTTTACATGGCTTTGGAAGTGTAAATTTTTACCCCAAATAAATCCCCTTTATAAAAGCCATCCCATTTCTGGTACTTTGGATTGACACCCCTTTGGCAAACTAAAAAGAAATTGGTACCAGGAGTAGGGTCCCGCTCTTGGCCTGAGGAGATGTCTTAATCCCAGACCTCAGCTTCCATGATTTTTCCTCATGAAGCCATTTTCTCTACAATCTCTACCTTCCCTGTACCTTTTAGTCCAGGATGACAGTGGTTTCATTCATACAGATCTTACAAAAAGTGTGTTTTTTAGCATGCAGGAGACAGGGATCCAAGACATCAGACAGTAAGATTTTCCACAAGTCCTTCCTGAATAACTGCATTTTCAATCCTGACTTCCATGTTCCAAGTTTAGTTATATCTTTGGGCTACTGTAGTCTTAGGATTTGTTTTCTGGAAGCCTGGGCTTTCCAGAATCAGTCTCTGGTTTCTTTGTGCTCAACAATTCAGTTCTCAGTTTATCTCTTTCCTCTTGCATTTTGCTCTAAAATGGAAGGAGAAGCCAGGCCATTTACTTTGGAAATCTACTCAGCTAAATGTCCAAGCTCATCATTTTCAAATTCTGCCTTCCATCTAACATCAGCAGTCAGTTTTGCTAAGTCTTGTGCAACTTTGAAACACAATCGCCTTTCCTCCAATTTCCAATAATAGTTTCATCATTTCCTTCTAAGGCCACACTGGAAATAACTTTAGTGTCCATGTTCCTACCAACAGTCTCTTCAAAGCAATCTAGGCCTTTTCAAGCTATCATGCATCTCATAGTTTCTCCAAAAAATACCCGTTACCCATTTATAAAAATGTTCTAGCAGTTTTGATTACTTCAGCAGCATGACCCCACAATGCTGTTGAATTGTACACTTAAAAATGGTTAAAATGGCAAATTTTATATTGTATATATGTTGCCACAATAAAAACAATACAAAAAGAAAAAGATACGATGTATATATAATGTATATAAAGCACTTGGGGGAAACCGACTTGGCCCAGTGGTTGGAGCGTCCATCTACCGCATGGGAGGTCCGTGGTTCAAACCCTGGGCCTCCTTGACCCGTGTGGAGCTGGCCCATGCGCAGTGCTGATGCGCGCAAGGAGTGCCCTGCCACGCAGGGGTGTCCCCTGCGTAGGGGAGCCCCACGCGCAAGGAGTGCGCCCGTGAGGAAAGCCGCCCAGCGGGAAAGAAAGTGCAGCCTGCCCAGGAATGGCCGCCCACGCTTCCGAGCCACTGACGACAACACAAGCGGACAAAGAAACAAGACGCAGCAAATAGAAAACAGACAACGGAGGAAGGGGGGGAATGAAATAAAAAATAAATCTTTAAAAAAAATAAATAAATAAAGCACTTGGCCTGGTGCCTGGCACCACAATGATACTCTAATAGAAGGTAAATTAGAGGTTACCAGGGTTTCAGAGGAGGGGGAAAGGTGAAGGTTTTGCTTGGGGATTATAGAGTAAATAAAAACTCTAAAGAAAAAAAAGAATGATACTGTGTCACTCCTTATTAAAATATCTTAATTGCAAAATTGAATGGCTGCTTCTCAGTCTCATTTGATGGAGTTGACTCTGTTCAAACCCTCCACCTTTATCAGGTGGCAGTAGAGCTTAGTGGTCAGTGCATGGGCTCTGGAGGCCAGCTGTATTTGAATCCAGGTTCACTTCCTGACTGATTATGGGCAAGATATCTAACCTCTTTATGTCTTCATTAGAACAGTGCCTCTCTAGCAAAAAGCAGGCAGGGATGTTAGACCTAGTTGTGAATCACCTCCTCGGTGCCAGGCAGTGCCCAAGGTGGGAAGTGTGGGAACCACCTCATGGCAATGAGAGACACCGTGAGCAGGAGACACTTGAAATTCAGTTTGGCTGCAAAAGGCTGTGTGGTGGGGATGGAGTGAGAGCTGCTTTTGAGAGCCATTTCAGAATTGGAAATGACAGGACTTGGTAACAGTGGGAGGAGAATCAGGAATGCCTGGCTAGATCTCTCATTTTGAGGCGATGCTGATGGGTTGACTTTGAATGCGTTTTGGCCTTATTGGTTTGAGGGGCCCACTAATCACCTCAGTGGAGAGCTCCGTTTGGTGGACCCTGGGATCTGGAGAAGAGATGCATAATGTTGGCATGAAGCCATGAATGAGTATGTACTTGAGCAGAGGCTCCTGGCCAGCTTTTGAAGGAGAGGGACAAGGGGCGACCAGATAAGTGAAAGGAAAACCAGTAGAGTGGAGTCCTGGAAGATATGAATGCCACTGTCCAGTGCGGCAGAGAGGTGAGGTGAGGTGAGATGAGGACTGAAGCTCGGACTTTGGATTTAGCATCCGGGAGGTTACTGGCGACCTGGACATCTTCCCTAGTCTTCATTGCTTCTTGCCTGCCTCTGTGAGGGTTCATTCGGTGTATACCTGCTGCTTCATGGTGCAGGAGGGAGGATGGTTTCTACCAGGCCTTGGAATAGCAGGGCGCTCGAGGTCACACAGGGTTTGTCTGATTCCAGCAAGCGTCTTCCTCTCAACTAAGCCTTGGATCATCTGGCACCACATTGCTTAGTATTCTTTATTTGACTTGGGTTTTACAACCTCCAGCCCTAAAGCCCTTGGAATAGCTCACACATTACAGGATATTTGAGAAGTGCAACCTTAATTTCTATATTCAAAATGGGCCTCTCTCCCGCCTCAGTACATGCTGCTGTATTTCCTGAGGTGGGCAGGTAGAGCAGGCTTGCTTTTCTCACGTCTATGCCCCACTCCCTCGTTCTCCTTGTGCCCTCTTCTCCCCCAGCCTCTAAGTGCTCCAAAACTGTAAAAAGGGCCTGGCTTTATAGGAGAGCCTTAAGGAATTTCCTGTTTAGCTGGAGGTAGAAAATCTAGTTTAAGATGGATGTTGATTTTATTGTATTAAATATTCTCGCAAAATGACCTTTTTGGTCTAGGTCACAAGATAAGTGGTTTAATGAGTCTTAAAAGAAAATAATGTAAGTGATATGATGAAACTGTTTAGGAACTATCACCTAGGAATAGGGCATCACTCTCCTGTCCAAAGTTTCTAGTTCTAAACTTGGATAAGATGCTGTGTGGTATAAAGTACATAGATTTTGGAAAGGGGGAGAAACTGTGAAAGGACTGAAGTGCCCGGAGTAATGAATGTTAATCTACTTCCTTCTAATAAATTACTTCAATCAAGTTGCAAAACTATGTATATATTTCTACCTTTAGGAATATTAGGTTTGAATTTTATATCTTCAGGTCCCTTGAGAGGCCTTCCTCTTATCTGTGCTTATAAATGTGTTTGTGTATCCTCACTTAAAAATAAAAAATCATGGTGAGTGGGTGTAGTTCAGTGATTGAGCGTGTGCTTCCCATGTACAAGGTCCCGGGTTCAGTCCATGGTACCACCTAAAAAATACCACAAAAACAACAGCACATGCTTGGAAATTTGAATATAGAGCTTCAGAAAAAAAAATCAGCTTCTCTGCCTCACTGGCTTTCTCCCCACTTGTACCTTTCTTGTGAAGCACTGGTATAAATCTGTAGCTTCAGTTTCCTCATCACCTGTTATCTTACTCCTTCCCATGTGATTTCTTCCCTTTTCTCTAAGGGTGCAGTTTGAGAGTTCACCAGTTATCTTGATAGATGATTATGTAGAATTCAATTTTCTCTGATTATATTTTCTTGTAGGAGGTAATGGGGAATGAACCCAGAACCTTGTACATAGGAAGGAGGTGCTCAACCACTGAGCTGCATCTGCTTCCCAGTGAGAGTTGGTTTTTTCGTTTGTATGTTTGTTTTCAGAAGGTACTGGGGATTGAACTCGGTACCTCATATGTGGGAAACAGGCGCTCAGCCACTTGAAGCACTTGAACTACATCTGCTCCCCTCTCTGAATTCTTTTTATTTTATTTTATTTTTTAAAGATTTATTTTTTATTTACTTCTCTCCCCTTCCTCTCCCCACCCCCGCCCCGCCCTGTTGTCTGCTTTCTGTGTCCATTTGCAGTGTGTTCTTCTCTGTCTGCTTGGATTCTTGTCATTGGCACCTGGAATCTGTGTCTCTTTTTGTTGCATCATCTGCTGTGTCAGCTTCCATTTGTGTGGAGCCACCCTGTACAGGCTGTACCTTTTTCACGCTGGGCGGCTCTCCTTACAGGGCGCACTCCTTGCACATGGGGCTCCTCTACACGGGGGACACTGCTGCATGGCACGGCACTCCTTGTGTGCATTAGCACTGCGCGTGGACGAGCTCACCACACAGGTCAGGAGGCCCAGGGTTTGAACCTTGTACCTCCCATGTGGTAGGCGGATGCCCTATCCGTTGGGCCAAATCTACTTCCCCTGAATACTTTTTAAAACCAAAGAGGTGCAGGGTATCTTTCCTTTTTTTTTTTTTTTCCTTTCCTTTCCAGCTCTTAACAGTTATTTGCTTTTCCACAACATCTGGCATCATTTGAGACTTCTTCCTTCTTGAAACTCTTCTCTCTGGCCTTGCAATCCATCTTGCCTTCCTGGGCACCCTCTTGACTTAGAGTTACCCTTCCCCTTCCCCTTCTCCACTGGCCTCTTGACCTCTGCCCTCATTGAGGAAACCCATGCTTGTCTGGAAAACATTTGTGCACACACTGCTATGGGAGCATGTAGTACCAGATTGTCTGCAGAAGCCAAGTCTAAATGCACTTTCTAAACTGCAGTCTTTAAGATTGCCTTTCTATGGCACCAGGGTATGTTAGAGGACCTCTTGTTTTCTAGTGCCTTTGTGTGTGTGTGTGGGGGGGGATGCTTTGGGGCAGGTGTGATGTATTTATTAAATAATATACAGCATAGTGTGGACTTAGTAAGGGGTCCATGATTTTCACCTGATTGACAGAGGGGTCCATTGAACAAAAAAGGTTAAGAGCCCCTGGTCTAGAAAGAGGAGTGGGAGTAGGTGGGCTGCAGAGGAGGAAAGGTAAAGAAGTGTCTTTTAGGTAGAGAGAATGAGCTAGTGCTGTTTTTCTGGATTAAGAAAGCACTCTTGAGTTGTAGTTTTTTTTTTCCCGTTTTTCACCTTTAGTAATGAAAGTTAATTGAATTAAAATTTAATAAGTTTTATTTTGACCCCTGGACCAGCAAGATCAGTTGAAGATTATTTATATTTATAAATGTTATTAAAATTATTATTATAAGGGAAATACATATTCATGATAGAGATTAAAAAATGAAAAGATGAAAGATATTAGATAGACTCACACCAGCTAGAAATAACCACACCATTTACATCCGGGGGTATGTTATATATCTTTTTCCCCATGTGGGTTCTTGCGTGTGTGCCTATGCACCTAATCTCTTATACTGAAAAATCCACAAATCTCTATGTTATATTGGATCTTGTTTTTAATGGCTACACAGTATTCCTCTTGGGTATATAGCATACTTTAAACAGTTGGCTAGATATCTAGTATGGTGGCTTTTAACACTGTTAATGTTGTATGATCAAATTGGTCCCCAGAAAGTTTATAATATATAGCCCTTCTCCTCCCCCTTTTAAGTAACTTGTGCTTTTCTGCTGGGTTGCTTGAGTTAACTTGAAGGTGATCTCAGGATTGCCTTTTGCATACTTAAATCCCCACCTGATTTTTAGTGTTGTCCTTGAACTAGTTTCAAAGCTTTGTATATTGTGTTGATGAACTTCTGTCACATGCTTTCATGTGATTGTGAAGTTGCCCTTTGGTCATGTTCTGTGCACCTTAAACCCTGGTCTCTGCAGAGAGGCAGCTTCTCAGCCCTGGTCATTTCTCTCTCTTCAGCGTGGTGAAAGTCTCTAATTCAGGGGTTCTTAACCCTTTTTGTTCCATGGACCCCTTTGCCAATCAGATGAAAACCATGGACCCCTTACTAAGCCCACACTATATTGTGTATTATTTAATAGATATATCATACCCGCACCAACGCATCCCCACAAAAATAATATTTTTTTGAATTTCAATTAAAGCTCACAGACCCCTGGTTAAGAACCTCTGCTGTAATTGGATTTGGGATGATTTGGTGTGTGTATAGAGGGATAAGGGACGAGGTGGGCTGTATGCTTTCTCTCTCCACTTTTCTTCTTCCCAAAGGTTAACTTATTCTTTAATTAAAAGTCATATTTACTGTTGTAAGGATTACAGAAAATTTTTTGAATTCTTTGTAGAGGAAATAACTTTCATAATTTCATATTTGCAAATGTTTTGTGAATGGTAGGAATTTTTAGTAAGTACAGTTGGCCTATTCGGGAAGTTTCCCTAAATTAAATTAGCTTATGTTGACAATGAATGCTAATTTGTGGGTATTTATATTGTCATATCTAAGTCTTTAGCTTCTGGTGTCATTTGGTTTTAATGACTGTCCTCCAGAAGTGACATTTTAATTCAGATTTTTCTATTGTTTTTCTCAATGCTTTGTAATTGCAGATGGTGAATGGATCTGGATCCTGATTATTTTTATATTTGATTTAGGTTTTGTTCTTTCCTAATGAATGGTACTCTGGTTTACGGTTGATATTTTTATTTCTGAATCCTATTAATCTTACCTAATAGCATTTCTAGATTAAATTTTAGTTGCTATTTTAAGCCTGAATTCATTTGATTTATTCATGTAATGAACTTTCAAGTTTTTAATCACCTGTTTTCTGTCCAGATGTTGGGTATGCTGAGACAAGTAAGACATGGTCTATGTCCTTAAGAGGCTTACAGTTTGATTGAGAAGATAGACATACACAGACAGCTGCAGTAAGGTGTTTCCGGCCCTATGATAAAAATTTGCAGAGTATCGTCGGGGCCTAAAAGTCAAAATGGCCTGCCAGTCTTGCTCTGCTTTTTCCTGGAGTTCAGCTGTGGGTTATCAGGCATCTCTTCCTGGGCCTTGGCTCCAGGGGCTTCTCTGCCTTTCTACAGCTGTAGGCAGACCTGGAATCCTCTCTCTCACATGACCAGGTCAGGATGACAAGCTCCCTTTTCTTTGTTTTTCTCTCTGTGTGTTCTCAGTTTATATAAGACCCAGGAAGAGGGCAGAGTCCTCCTACCTGTGTCATGTCTCATTGACATAGTCCATCAAAAGCCCTAAAGTGATCTAATCAAGTGCTCTAGTTAAAAGCCCTGTAACTGAATTTAATGCAGGCCCACAACCACAGGAACCAATTCATTCAAGAACAGTCTTTTCTGGGATTCACAAAATTCAAACTGTCACTGGCCTGGACTAAGCAGAATAGCATAGAGGTATGAAAAGGAAGTAGCAGATATAAGAGGTGGTAGAGAAATAGAATCTTTAGCACTTACTAATTCTGTCGACATGTGAGTTTAAGACAGAAGAAGTCTAGGATGTTTCCCAAAGTTCTGGATTGAGCTGGGGAATAGAGGAAGAAAAGGAAAGCAGATGAGTTCAGTTTT
Organism: Dasypus novemcinctus; assembly: GCF_030445035.2. Lineage (NCBI taxonomy): Eukaryota > Metazoa > Chordata > Mammalia > Cingulata > Dasypodidae > Dasypus > Dasypus novemcinctus. The sequence goes on along the minus strand of NC_080695.1, from coordinate 24,486,496 downwards.
GGGCATGCTGTGCAATGTATAGGCATAGAGACATCCAGTGGGCACTTGCACATAGAGGTGCTGTAGATAGCTGTAGATGGCTGATAACAGTCTGTATCTTAAGAGGAAGATGGAGCAGTAGGGATAGATCTGAGATGTGTTTTGGAAACAAAGTACACAGGACTTGCTAAAGGATTATATTAAGTGAGGAAAAGGAATGCAGCTAAAGGAGGAGTATGTTGAGGGAAATTTATATGCTTTTAGCCTTAAGTTAGAAAAGAAAGAATAAAAAACCACATGCTAAGATGCCGACTAAAGAAGTTAGTAAAACCCAACTGCATAAAGTAGAGTGAGGAAAATAAAAATATGTGTAGAAAATAAAGATGTGATCTAGGTGCACGCTATAAAACTAAATACTGGTTCTTTAAAAACATGAATACAATTAAGGACAATAGTTAACAGGAGTATTGTAATATTTTACAGCAATGGTAAGAAGTTGTTATTTCAGTACTAAGGGACAACTATAGGGGAGTATAAGGGGTTATCGGATTTTTCCTTTTGGAGTAATGAAAACGTTCTATGATTGACTGAGGTGATGAAAGCACAACTGTGTAATGAAAATGAGAGCCACTGAGTGTACACTTTGAATGGATTGCACAAAGCATGGGACTGTATAACACAGGGAATCCACTGGTAGAAGATGGACTGTAGTTAACAGGACAAATAGGAGAATATTTTCTCATGAATATTAACTAATATAGGGTGTCAATAATTGTGTGAGTTGGAGGAAAAATACACCAAATGTAAGATATGGGCTAAAGTTAGTGGTAATATTCCTGCCCCGCCCTCCCTCCCCCCCGGCCCGCAGTGGCTTTTTTGCGTTCTGTCTGTTCTCTGTGTCCATTTGCTGTGTATTCTTCTGTATCTGTATTTCTTATTTTATCTTATTTCCCCTCCCCCTTTGCAGCCTGCTTTCTGTGTCCATTCACTGCGCGCTCTTCTGTGTTTTTGCTTGTCTCCCTTTTTTTGTTGCGTCACCTTGCTGAGTTGGCTCTCCATGGCACCTGTGGGCTGGGCGGCACTCCACAGCCTGCTGGCGAGCCTGCCTTCCCAGGGAGGCCCTGGGACGTCAACCCAGGGCCTCCCATATGGTAGATGGGAGCCCAACTGATTGAGCCACAGCCACTTCCCAGTAGTAATATTTTGACAGTGGTTTTTCATAGTTTGTAACGTGTTTCACAATAATGCAAGGTGTTGGTGGTGGTAAGATATATGGGAGCCTTTTATGATGATATGCATGTTATTTTTGTAAACTCTAAAATATTACTATGAACTTATTTATGTGTGTTCACGTATGAATGATATACTTCAATTAAAAAACATGAATACAGGGAATCGGATGTAGCTCAACTGATAGAGCATCCATCTACCATATGGAGGGTCCAGGGTTCTATCCACAGGGTTCTATCCTCCTGACCTGTGTAGTGACCTGGCGCATGCGCAGTGCTGCTGCAAGGAGTGCCTTGCCATGCAGGGGCGCCCCTGTGTAGGGGTGCCCCACGTGAAGGAGTGCACCCTGTAAGGAGAACTGCTCCGCATGAAAAAAGTGCAGCCCGCCTAGGAGTGGCAACACACACACGGAGAGCTGATGCAGCAAGATGATACAAGAAAAAAGAGATGCAGTTTCCCAGTGCTGCTGGATAATGCAAGTGGATGCAGAAGAACACACAGCGAATGGACACAGAGAGTAGACAGCAGGGGGGGAAGGGGAAAGAAGTAAATAAAATAAATCTTTAAAACGAAACAGGAATACAGTAAAGTTCTGGCAAGGTTGATTAAAAAGAGAAAGAGAAGACAAACATAGACATTCATAATGGAAAAGAACATAACTACAAGTAAAGTAAAAATTGGGCAAATTACAAAATAGTACTATGACAGAAATTTCAAAAACCAAAATGGGCAGTTTCCTAGAATAATATAGCTTATCAAAACAGACTCAACAGAAAAAGAAAATATAGACTTAGAGCCATTTAAAAAAACATGAATAAGAAAACCCACCAAATTACAAAATCAAGCAAAGCCTTAGAGACCCCAGATAGTTTTATGGCCGAGGTCTGTCAAACTTCCAGGAAATAGAAGCTTCTATCTTACACAAACTATTTTAGAAAATAGACTGTACAAATTCAGGTAGTTTTATAAGAGAATGACCTAGGTACTAAAACCCATCAAGGAGAGTATGATAGTGGCTTATAATTTTATCTCACTTATGAAAAGCTTCGGAAATCCAGGATAAAATTTAGCAAACATAAACCAGCAATGTAGTTTTAAAAAATCAGGATCATATTATGTTTATCCAAGGTGCACATGAGTCAACATGAAAAATCAGTGAACGTAGTTCGTATTAACAGATTAAAGGAGTAAAACCTATTCAGAGGCTGCAGATAAAGCATTCATTAAGACCTAACATTTATAATGAAAAGCTTTTAAATTTGGAGCACAATGATACTTCTTTAACCTGGTGAGGGATTTCTGTCAGAAATCTATAACAAATATCATAATAGTGAAGATTAAGAGGATTTAAACATTTCCTTTACAGCCAGGAATGAGGCTAGGATTCCTAATACAGACATACCTTGTTTTTTTTTGCACTTTGTGGATACTGTGTTTTACAGATACTGTGCTTTTTGCAAGTTGAAGGTTTTTCGCAAACCTGCATGTAACAAGTCTGTCAATGCCATTTTTCCATCAGCCATGTGCTCACTTCATGTCTCGTGCCTCTCTTGTCACATTTTTGTAATTCTCACAATGTTTCAAACTTTTCCATTATTTTATTATCTTTTATGGTGGTCTGTGATCAGTGAGTTTTGGTGAGACTATTGTAATTGTTTTGGGGTGCCATGATTAATTGCTGCAATCGTGATAAAACTTGAATGGATGAGGAGTTGCTTTTTATGGGTGAGCAAAGAAATTGGTATCTTGAGATGGAATCTATTCCCGGTGAAGATGCTGTGAGCATTGTCGAAATGACAATAGAGGGATTTAGACTATTACATAAACTTAGTTGATAAAGCAATGGCAGAGTTTGACAAGATCGACTCCAATTTTGAAAGAAGTTCTACTGTGGGCATATTGCTATCAATTTACCCACAATCGCCTGCTACAGAGAAATCTTTCTTGAAAAGTCAGTTGATGCAACAAACTTCATTGTTGTTTTAAGAATTGCCACAGCCACCCCATCCTTCAGCAGCCACCACTGTGATCAACATCAAGGCATGACCTTCCACTAATAAAAAGATTACAGCTCACTTAAAGCTTAGATGAGGGTTAACATTTTTTAGCAGTAAGATTTTTTTAAACTAAGGTATGTACATTGTCTTTTTAAACATAATGCTATTGCACACTTAATGGATTATAGTGTAAACATAACTTTTTACATTCACTGGGAAACCAAAAAAATAATGTACTCGCTTTCTTATGATATTTGCTTTATTATGGCTGTCTGGAACCAAACCCACATCATCTCTGAGGTATGCCTGTATTGCTAGTTTGATTCATCATTTCAGTGAAGGTTCTAGTCAGAGTCTTAGGGAAAAAAAGTAAAATGGTATAAGGATTGGAAAGGAAGAAACCATTGTTGTTTGCAAACAATGTGCCTATCTATACAGAAAATGCAAGAGAAGCTACAAACAGGCTTTTAGAATTTAAAAGATTCCAGCAAGGTATATAACAATTGCTTTCATGTAAACTAATGATAGAAAATGTAACCTTTAGAAGATTCTGTCAATGGCACCTGCATAAATTAATCTTCATCTGAATCTAACAAGATGCATAATTTAGGCCTTTATGGAGAAAATAATACAAAATTGTTGAAAAGCAAAAGTCAGCTAAATAAATGGAGACACCATGTTTATAGATTAGGAAACTCAGTGTTGTAAAGCTGTCATTTCTTTCCCCAAATTAATAAATAATATGTTTAGTGTAATTCTGGTTTAAATCCCAAGATTTTTCTAGGAACATGACATTTGAAACCTAAAATTCATGTGTGTTAGTTTTCTAGACTGCTTAAAGCAGACATCTTGAAATGGTTTGGCTTAAGCAATGAGAATTTATTAGGTTATAAGCCTCCAGTTTTGAGGCTCTGAAAATGTCCAAATCAAGGCATCATCATGGCAGTGTTTTCTTCCTGAAGACCAGCTACTGGTGATCCTTGGCTCCTCTGCCACATGGCAAGGCATGTGGCAGCCCTTTGCTGGTCTCTGCCTTTTCTGGGTTTTGTTGATTTCAGCTTCTGTAGATTTTTTTTTTTTTTTTTGGTTTTTCCCATTCTCTTTCTCTCAACTCATTCCATTTATGAAGGACTCCATAATAGGATTAAGACTCATCCTGAATGAAGTGGGTCACACCTTAACTGCAGTAGCCTCACCAGAAGATCCTACTTAAAATGGGTTCACACCAACAGGAATGGATTAGGTTTAAGAACATGTTTTTCTGGAGCTATGTACAGTTTCAGACCACCACAATATGAGACATTAAAGGTCCAAGAATAGTCAAGACAGTTTTGAATATCAATAGTAAAATGGTAGACTTCTTGTAGATAGCAAGATTTCAAGCAGAAAAGCCTAGAAATAAAGGAAGTTGGTGTATCTGAGAAATGGCATTTCAAATCCATGGGGATGTGATGAGCTGCCTTTCAATAAATGATATGGACAATGGGCTACCTTTATAGAAAAAGATTAAACTAGAAATCTACCTATTCTAGACTCCCAAATCAATTCCAAGTAAATGAAAGTCATGAAAATTAAAAAGTAAAACTTGTAGAAGAAAATAATGAAAAAATCTTTATGACATGTAAGGATAGGGAAGGGTTTTTAAAATAATATGCATACAAACACATAACCATAAAAGGAAAAAGTTGATAAATTAAAATAATTATAATCAAGAATATCTACCTATCAAGGAAATGCATATCCAAACCACAGGGTGGCGGTCTTGGCCCAGTGGTTAGGGCATCCGTCTACCACATGGGAGGTCTGCGGTTCAAACCCCGGGCCTCCTTGACCCGTGTGAAGCTGGCCCATGCACAGTGTTGATGCGTGCAAGGAGTGCCATGCCACGCAGGGGTGTCCCCTGCGTAGGGGAGCCCCACGCACAAGAAGTGCGCCCCTTAAAGAGAGCTGCCCAGCGCGAAAGAAAGTGCAGCCTGCCCAAGAATGGCACCACCCACACGAAGAGCTGACACTACAAGATGACGCAACAAAAAGAAACACAGATTCCCGTGCCGCTGACAACAATAGAAGCGGACAAAGAAGAAGACGCAGCAAATAGACACAGAGAACAGACAACCGGGGTGGGGGGAAAGGGAGAGAAATAAGTAAATAAATCCTTAAAAAAAAAACCACCACAATGACACACCAGTTTGCACCCACTAGAATAAGTAATAAAAAAGACAGATAATAACAAGTGTTGGCAAGGATATGGAGAACCCTCATACACTGCAGTGGCAATGTAAAATGGTGCATTTGCTTGGGAAACCAGTAGCAATGTAAAATGATGCATTTACTTGGGAAAGCAGTCTGGCACTTCCTCAAAAGGTTAAATATAGACTTATCATATGACCCAGCAGTGCCACTCCTAGGTATATATCCAAGAAAAATGAAAATATATATCCATTCAAAAATGTATATATACATTCTCATAGCAGCCTTATTCATAATAGCTAATAATTAGGAACAACTGAAATGTCCATCCACTGATGAATGGATAAGCAAATGTATGTCTAGATGAAATATTTTTGGGTAATAAGTCAATGACGTTCTTATACATCTACAACATGGTTGTACCTTGAAATGGTTATGCCAAGTGAAAGAAGCCAGACACAAAGATCATATACTGTATGATTCCATTTATTTGAAATACCCAAAATAGGCAAATCTATAGAGACAGAAAGTTGATTAGTGTTTGCCTGTGCCTGATGGGAATGGACGGTTATTGCTAAAGGGTATGGGGTTTCTTTTTGGGATGACGAAAATCTTCTAAAACTGACTACAGTAATTATGGTTGTACAGTTTTGCAGCTATACTAAAAATCATTGTGTACTTTAAATGGGTGAATTGTATGATGTGCCTTATATCTCAATAAAGCTGTTTTTAAAAAATCAAGGCCTTCTGTAGAGCAAAGGACACCATAAATTAGATTAAAAGGAAAATCCACAGATCTGTGTAGTTATATGTAACATGTAATATTGATAAAGGCCTAGAATATAAAAAGAACTACACATTTTTAAGACACAAACACCCTACTAATAAAACATTAAAGGATTCAGGCAGTTCACGCAGGAGGAAAGCTAAATGGTGAATAAAGAAGTTAAAAATACTCAGTTTCAGGGAAACGCAATTTAAAATAATGGTGAGACATCATTTCACATCTCTCTTGACACACAGCAGTACTCCTCATAGCATCAAGTGTTGGCAGGAATGTTGGAAAGGGGGCCCCTTTTGCATTGTTGGGGGAAATGCAAACTGAGACATCCTCTTCAGAGAGTGACCTGACAATACCAAGTTAAGTTGAAAATGGGCCTGCCTTGTTGCCTTGTGACCTAGCTGTCCTAGAGCCACTCTTTTTTTTTTTTTTTGCATGACAAAGAATCTTTACTTTTAAATGATTACCAGTACATTAAGCAATAACATATAAGTAGTCTTGAATTCTATCTAGTAATTTATATTAAAAGAAACTAAAGGCAGCTCAGTTATTCTAGTATTCATTGTTCAAACTCTTAGCCAGAAAAGACTACTTTAAGGTTGGCTGTTGCTTCACACACGGTACAAATGCCTATTTACTACTTTTTCATAGATAAAACCCCTGACCTTTAAGAAAGCCTTAGGGAAATAAAACATTTAACCCCTTTCTTTAAATGTGGTTTTTGGTACTAGATCTAAGAAAGAAAAAGTCAGTATTGCCACATATGTAGCTTGAGCTAAATGGCAAAGGAAATCAGACAACATATACCCATTAAATTTATAAGAAACAGGAGGTGAAAAGATGAAATTCTTTGGATAAGCTCTAAGTCTATACAAAGAACTTAGGTTTGCTACTCTCTAAAAAGTGAAAGGACCTACTACATAATATACAGAAATAAGTTAATGCCTTTCCCCAAGAATATAACTCTAGCTTTGCTGAAGCTTCACATTCTATGTGGAGGCATCTAAAATGCTCACCCATGGAACAGGCAGTCCTTCTCCCCTATCCATTTATGCGGTAGTTTTCATGGATTTCTGGTCAGATGTCACAGACAAAGGCCAAGAGGTTATCCAGAACTTCATCCCTGTCCTGCTGGAAGTAGTTCTGGAGGATGGTCGTCTTCTCCTGGGTCTCCTTCTCCACTTCAGTGCTACAACTGCAGTGGGATCCCAGAGCCGCAGCTTCCTTGGCCTTGAACTCCTCCCTCTGCAGGCAGTACTGTTCAATTTCAGCCTGAGCTGCTGCTTTGGCCTGCTTCGGCCTCCGGTTCTTTGGCTTGCGAGCCTCAGACACCTCGGCAGCGCGCTTCATGCCTGCAGGAGCTGCTGGATGCCCTGCGACTGAGAAGCCATGGCGGCAGGGACTCTCGAGGCCCAGGCCAGTGGCCTAAAAGGGATCACGAGGCCCCTAGAGCCGCTCTTATCCTGCTGCAGTGTTCTCTGTGAGTGCAACAGGGAAGAATCTAGCTGGGTTCCTTAAGCCAGGAAAACTCAACTATAGTACAATTCAGTGGCCTAGATCTACACAGACCAACAGAAGTAAATGTCAGAATTTTGAGTCAAGTCTCAAAAGGATATACATAAGACATCATTTCCCCCCAATTTTTAAGTATATTATCACTAAGTGTACGTGTTTTTATGTATATATGTATATGCCTATAGTAACAGTATATAAAACATGCGTGGGTAATAATATGTGCCAACTTCAGGACTGGGTTTGTGTCTGGAGAGAGAATGGAAATGATTTCCCATCTCATTGGGTTCTTATGAGAATAAATGATCCTGCAGCGTGGATTATGGTAAGGGGTTGCTTTTAGTTCTTAGAGTCTATAGATTCATCTTTTTCTCTCTATAATTTGAAAGCTAGTACAGATTTTTAAATTTTGTCCCCCTCCCTCCCTGAGATGGCTCCCTTCTCTGCTTATTTTCTGCTCACTTTAGGAGGCATTAGAAACTGAACCCGGAACTAGCAGTGTGGGAAGCGAGTATCCAACCACTTGAGCCACTTCCACTCCCTGTTGGTTGTGGTTGTGGTGTCTGATTGTTGTGGCATCTGCTCATTGTAGTGTCAGTATGTTGTGGCGGTTGTGGTGTCTGCTCATTGCAGCATCTTGCTGGTTGTGGTGTCTGCTCGCCATCTTTAGGAGGCACTGGAAACTGAACCCAGGACCTCCCATGTGGGAGGTGGGCACCCAGTGCTTGAGCCACATCTGCTTCCGGATTTTTTTTTTTGATCTTCCAGTTTTTAAATGTAGTTACACACATTTTTAAGCACTTACTGTTTGCCAGCTACTGTTCTAGCCAGGGATATAGCAGTGACCAAGATGGGAAAAATTTCTGCTTTCATGGAACCCACAACGAGGGATGACCGACAGTAAACAAGTAGAATATGGTACTCTTGACTGCCACTAACCAGTATGAAGGAAATAAAGGAGGGTACCAAGAACCTGGGGACAGACTCTGGCCAGGGAAGGTCTCTTTGGTGAGCTGACTATTAGGCAGATACCTGCATTTTAAGAAGGCAAGCATGCAGAAAATTTTGGGTGAAGCATCACTGGTAGAGGTAAAGGCATCAGATAGGAACAAGGACATGTTTAAAATTGCAAGAAGAATAAAATATTTACGAATTAATTTAACAAAAGCATGCACACTTAACACTTTGAAAACTACAAAGCATTGGCCAAAGAAATTAAAGAAGACCTGAATAAATGGAAAGACATCTTGTATTCATGGATTGAAAGACTTAATATTGTCTAGCTATCAAGGAAATGCATATCAAAACCATACTGAGACACCTTGGTGTAATATAATATTGCCCAAACTGAGCTACAGATTCAGTGCCATCCCTGTCAAAATTCCAGATGACTTCTTTGCGGAAATTAATAAGCTGATCCTAAAAAAATAGCAAGAAGGCCCCTGGGGCCAAAGCCCCATGAAGGGGAGAATAGGTTTATAGTGATGTGGTCAGAGAGTTTGGAGGAACTTCTGGTTCATAAAACCCTCTAGGCCATGATGTGGAACTGTCAGTGACCTCATCCTGTGTCCAGTAGGTAGCCTTAGGAGGGTTTTAAGCAGGAGAGTGATAAAATTCATTTAATATTTAATGAATGCCTACTCTATGCCAGGTGCTGGGTTTGGCATGTGTGATACAGTAGTGACCAGGACCCAGAGGAATGCTGAATAAATATTAACAGAAGAATTCAGTTTTTAATAGAAAAATATGAAAGCATCAGTTCATTTTTGTACATCTTGGCATGTATTGTGTCCTACTGCGGACCTACTTAAAAACATTTTCTTAATATAGAAGTAGCAATGTTCATTATAGAATATAAAGAAGATTCAAACCAAAGTGTAAAATGCAGTCTTTCAAGATCCTACCACTTTGAGATAACCACAGTTAACATTTAGTGTTTATCCTTCTAGTCTTTTGAAATGAATTTAGGATCAGTACAGTTCTCAAGGTCATTAATGAATGACCCTCACCCTCCTTTCTCCCCCACTGCTAAAGGAGACAATAGTGAAAATCATAGCTTTTCTTTTGGCACGTAAGTCCGCAAGACTTTTGATGTGATTTTAATTCCTTTCAGGTGGATCTGATCAGAATAATGTTCAACATCAACCCCCTGGAGAACCTGAAGGTGTACATCAGCAGTCGGCCTCCTCTGGTGGTCTTTATGATCAGTGTAAGCGCCATGGCAATAGCTTTCCTGACCCTGGGCTATTTCTTCAAAATCAAGGAGATTAAGTCACCGGAAATGGCAGAGGTAGAGTATATTCTGAATTCTCCTATAGACCTTATAGAATGGGGAAACACCTTTGGGTCTCCATATACCTTCCTTCCTTTGTTGTCACTTTTTTCTCCCAGTGAGAAAGGTCTGGATTTATTAAGGATTTCCTGTCTTCTATCTCCCTGTGACCTGCTTTGTTAGGAAATAATCTAGTTAGTTGTTGTTTGGTTTAAATAATGCTACCAGTTTAAATTAGACTTTTTCAGCAGTGAAACGTGCGTTTTGGGAAGTGTTTTTACAATATTTTGTATCATGGTGCTAAAGAACTCACTTTTCTGAAATTCTTATTAGTTTAGCTCACTGCAGATTTAAGGAACTATGAGCTTTTGACATTTAAATTTTAAAATAAAAATTTTGGGGGCAGGTACCAGGGCTAGGATTGAACCTGGGAACTCGTATGTAGGAAGTAGATGCTCAACCACTGAGCTATACCCACTACCCCATTTGACATTTTAAAGCCACATATAAGCCTCAGCTCAGTGCATGACTTTTTCATTGGATAAGAAGGGATCCTGAAGAAGTTAGAAAACAGGATCTAATTTTCAAACAGATGTCTTTTAATCAAGGAAATCTTCGTTATCTACAGACTTGCCTTCTAGATTTTTACTATTTTGGTCAATTTAAATAAAGTTTTAGGGCATTGATCTGTAATTTTTATCTAGCTATATAATAGTCTTGATCATGTACAATGCAGATTTTTAAAAATATGTATTTTTGTTGAATGGATTGTACATTGCATGGGACTTCTTAACACAGGGAATCCAGTGGTAGAAGATGGACTGGTTAACAGAACAAATATGAGAACATTCTCTCATGAACTATAATGAATACATAATTCTAATACACAGTGTTAATCATTGAGCAGGTTGGAGAAATGCACCAAATGTAAGATACAGGCTATAGTTAGTAGTAATATTTTGATGATGTTATTTCTAGTTTGTAACAAATATTTCACAACAATGCAAGGTGTAGATGGTTGAGTAATACATGGAAGCCCGGTGCGATAATATCATATTTGTTTTAAGTTCACAACTTTTACTATATACTTACTGCTTATGTGTGTTCCTGTATAACTGATATATTTCAGTAAAATTTTATTTAAAAAGATAGGTATTTTGCATATCAAAACAGTGAAAATTTGGGAGTAGATGTAGCTCAAATGGTTGAATGCCTGTTTCCCATGTACAAGGTCCTGGGTTCGATCCCTCCTACCTCCTACTAAAAACAAAACAAAACAAACATGAAAAAACCAACTCTCACTGGGGAGTGGATATAGCTTAATGGTTGAGCACCTGCTTCCCATGTACAAGGTCCTGGGTTCAATCCCCGGTACCTCCTTAAAAAATTATTATTAATGTATAATAGTTTGATAGAGATGAGTGACAGTATACCCATTGATAAATTTCTTTTGTGTATTAGAAATTATGCTGAATTGATATGGTGAGTTTGTTGGTGGATATGGTTTTTCTTTGAGGACAAATTAGTTCCTGTCTTTTTAGATTCCTAGAGCGCCTTTTCCTTTTTCCTTCCTGGGGTGGGGAGGTGGGGGTTGGGTTTGGGAGTGTGTTGTTGGCTGCATTGTGGGTGCCTTGTGATAAAGACAAGAGTTCTACTCTGTAATGGGGATCATGGCTTTTTCTTGTGCCCTGAGCATCTAGCTTATGGGTGATCTTGACTGGAGGGATGACCTTTACACTCAACACAATCCAAGCGATGACTTTTAGCTATTTCTACCATGAAACCTTTTCTAATAGTTTCTTACCCAGAAACATACTGACTGGTTTACTTCTCACCCTGCCTGAATCTTTAAAGGCTACACAAACAGGCTATATCCACATTAGGGCTGAAAATGAACATTCTAGGCCCATTCCTTCACAGTCAAAGCTCTGCAGCATCTTGGCATTGCTTTCCCACAGAGCTGCATTTCATGTTGAATGCTTGGCCAAGGCCAGTGGTTAAGATGTAGCCAGGATAATTAGCCCTTAATAATAAAAATGGAGCCTGGCATTGGCTTAGCTGAGTGTTCAGTATGGAATGCAGTGCTGCAGGAAAGCAGTGCCAAGATGCCACAGAACTTTGGTTATGGTCTTTTTAGTGATGAAGACCTTAGACTGTAGGAAAGGCTGTGGTATATTGGGAAAAATTTTGAGCTGTGAATTGGAAAAGTTAGTCCTGATTCTGCTTTCAATTATGTCCCTAAGTTGTTCCAGGCCTCAGTTTTCTCATGTGTGGATTATGAAGGAGTGAGCCTAGAATGTTCATTTTCAGCCCTAATGTTCTAGAATGGTCTGCTGAGTTCGCAGATGTTAGGGAAAATAGGATTTAATACATCCATTGTGGTCTTAACTAAATGTCAGTTATACTGATGCTTTGTTAAAAACAGGCTTGCATGACTGCTTGAGGATTGCTCTTTGGGGAAAAGGCATTTGCAAAACAGTTTTTTAGCAGTATTAAACAACACATTTATTATCTCACGATTTCTGCTGGTCAGGAATTTAACTGGGTCTTCTGCTTCATGGTCTCTCATAAAGTTGGATTCAAGGTGTAGTTTGAGCTCTGCTCTCTTAAGAAGGCTTGACTACGGAAAGATCCACTCCCAACATAATGTGGGTATTAGTAGGACTCAGTTTCTCAGAGGTTGTTGGACAGAGGGCCTTAGTTGCTTGCTAGCTGGAGACTGCCCTTAGTTCTTTGCCATGTGACCCTCTCCAGTGTGGCAGCTTTCCTGATCAAAGTAGACAAACCAAGAAGGCAATAGAGTCTGCTACCAAGATGGAAGTTAGTCATTTAAAAATATATATAAATTTTTATTTTGAATAATTTCAAACTTACAGGACAGTTGCAAAAATAATACAAAACCTATACAGAGAACTGCGTCATACCCCCACCCAGATGCCCTGATCCACCTTTTTTAATGTTTTGCCATGTTTACCATGCCCTCCCTTTCTTCCATCCATTTATCCACCTACCCACCTACCCACATATTGGGTAAAAGGCATTTAATTAATGTACTAGAGTAATTGGAATTGTAACTTAGTTTGTCTTCATATTTGGCAACTTTTTATAAACTAATATTTCCTGGGAGAGGGACGTTATATGTAACAGCCTAGAGTAGGTTTGTTGTTGCTATTTCAGCTTGACCTCCCTATTGGGTTCTTGATAAAATCATAATAAAGACTCCAGCACTTTCTTATGTTGGCATCAGTTTAACTATGACATAACCACCTGTATATGTTTGAAAAACTCACTTATAATTTTTTTTTAGGAAGTACCTGGGATTGAACCCAGGACCTTGTACATGGGAAGCAGCACTCAACCATTGAGCTACCTCTGCTCCCCAGTGAGAGTTAGTCTTTCTCATTTGTTTGTTTTTAGGAGGTCCTGGGGATCGAAACTGGGACCTCGTAAATGGGAAGCAAGTGCTCAAACCACTTGAGCTACATCTGCTCCCCTCACTTATAATTTAAATCATCCGTACAGGTGGTAGATAATAAGAGAACCCTGAAAATATCTTTTCTTCTCCTTTTGAAGTTGTTCTTCCTTTAATGTAGAGTACAAATTTATGATGAGGTGGGAAAATACTACAGTTTCAGGTATTGATCCCTTTGAGGAATTATTTTAAGGCAGCTTTTTTTTTTTTTTTAAAAAAAGGACCTAATTGTAACTGTTAAATAAGTTAGGATTAATGCTTTACTGCTTTTGTTCCAGCTTCCCTTTAAAGTTTGATTCTGAGGTAATTTTCTATAAGTATGCTATGTTATTTTGGCTTTTTAAAAAAAATCTATATTGAGTAAGTTAATTTATCTTCATGGTTTGTTTGGTATCTCATGCCAATGAAGAAGAGTTCATAGTTTGAAAGTGATTTGGAAAGTTACTATTATGCCAGCACCAAAGGATGATGGCTGGATTGTTGTTGCTCTTTTAAAATGATTGACTATGATCTATAGTTTTCCCAGTGTGGTGTGATGCCACACCGAGGGTCATGAGTGTGTTCCTGTAGTGAGAACACTTTGGGACTGCTCACAACTGACTCTCTGTTTCATTTTTCTGAAGGATTGGAATACTTTTCTTCTGCGGTTTAATGATTTGGACTTGTGTGTATCAGAGAATGAGACATTAAAGCACCTCACGAATGACACCACAACTCTGGAAAGCACAATGACCAGCGGGCAGGCTAGGGCATCCACCCAGTCTCCCCAGGCTCTGGAAGACTCGGGCCCTGTCAACATCTCAGTTGCAATCACTCTAACCCTGGACCCACTCAAACCTTTTGGAGGCTACTCTCGCAATGTCACTCATCTGTACTCAACCATTTTAGGGCATCAAATTGGACTTTCCGGTATGTGAATGTTAGCCATTTTCTTTTCAGACTTTCTCAGGCAACAGCTACAACAAGACAGAGAGTATTAGCAGTGTGTGTTTGTGCTCATTGCACTTTTTTTTATTTTTGTGTGTCTCCTTTTGTTGAGTTTGAGCTACACCAAGTCAAGAAGAAACCATTTCTGTTAGATCTTCACTTAATAAAGTGCTTGGCATGCAGTAGGCTTTCTATAAAAGCATGCAAGTGTAAGAAACTATAAGGAGGCCCTGTTTCTGGTCCTAATGTTTACAAACAGTTTTATTCAGGTTTATCCTGTTGGAATTTGCAGTGCTTACTGTAGATATTACTATCAGTCTGCAAATTTTTGAATGCCTGCCATATGTTCAGCACTGCGCTAGCTGCCTCCTCCTTTGGAATTTTGAGATTATTGGAAAGTCAAGGATAATGTGCGTTAATATTTATCAAGCACTTAGAATAGTTCCTGCCACAAAGGAGATGCTATATAAGTGTTTGCTGAATAAAAGGAAAAATAAATACCTATAAAACACTGAGCACTGCCTTTTGACCAGTACTAAAACCGTGACAGATTGTAAGTGACTTGGGAAGGAAGAGAAGGCAGAGGAAGCTAGAATAATCAGGAAAGGCTTCATGTAGGAGGCCTGGGCTTGGAAGAGAAACCTTTGGATTTGGTAACCAAAAGCCTTTTAAAGACCTTAAAGGAACTAGGGGGTGACTGCCAGACGCCTGTTGGTCATTACAGGTGAACACTGTTCCCATGGTAACCAAGGTAAGGAGATTTCTGGGTTTTCCATGTGGCAAGCAGACCTTTTTATTCTACTACAGAGTTAGAACACCTGTGTTTTAGTTTGCGCTTCCCCACTTACCAGTCCTGTGACCTTTAAGTCTTTTTTTTTTTTTGAAGATTTATTTTATTTATTATTCCCTCCCCCTCCACCCCAGTTGTCTGTTCTCTGTGTCCATTTGCTGCGTCTTCTTTGTCTGCTTCTTTTGTCAGCGGCACGGGAATCTGTGTTTCTTTTTGTTGCGTCATCTTTTTTTTTTAAAGATTTATTTTTATTTATTTAATTCCCCTCCCCTCCCCCGGTTGTCTGTTTTCTGTGTCTATTTGCTGCGTCTTGTTTCTTTGTCCGCTTCTGTTGTCGTCAGCGGCACGGGAAGTGTGGGCGGCGCCATTTCCTCGGCAGGCTGCTCCCTCCTTCGCACTGGGCGGCTCTCCTTACGGGTGCACTCCTTGTGTGTGGGGCTCCCCTACGTGGGGGACACCCCTGTGTGGCACGGCACTCCTTGCGCGCATCAGCACTGCGCATGGGCCAGCTCCACGCGGGTCAAGGAGGCCCGGGGTTTGAACTGCGGGCCTCCCATGTGGTAGACGGACGCCCTAACCACTGGGCCAAAGTCTGTTTCCCTGTTGCGTCATCTTATGTGTCAGCTCTCTGTGTGTGCGGCGCCATTCCTGGGCAGGCTGAACTTTCTTTCGCACTGGGCGGCTCTCCTTACGGGGCGCACTCCTTGCGCATGGGGCTCCCCTACACGGGGGACACCCCTACGTGGCAGGGCACTCCTTGCGCACATCAGCACTGTGCATGGGCCAGCTCCACACGGGTCAAGGAGGCCCGGGGTTTGAACCGCGGACCTCCCATGTGGTAGACGGAGGCCCTAACCACTGGGCCAAGTCCGCTTCCCTCTTAAGTCTTTTGAACTCTGATCCTCAGTTTGCTCCTATGCCAAAGCAAGAACAGTCACGCTTCTTTGGTAAATTGTAAGTGAAATAATACTTATCGAAGCAGTGTGAAAGGGGTAAGAGTGCTCGCTGAACAAATGCTGAAACGGTGCTGATAATTCACTCAGTCCCAGCTCTCTGTCTGGATATTTCCTGGGCTCTGGCTGAAAAGCAGCTCCTCTCCATTGGCCACTTGTGGCTCTGTCAGCCAAGCAGTCCATCATGGTCTGGTTCGGGGCTACTCCTCCATCTCCTAATATATTTATTGGTCCTGAAACCCCACAAAGACAGATGTCTGGACTGATTGGTGATTCCAGAGTGGGTTTGATTTTAGTCATTCAAATCTTAGAGAGTAATAAACATATGAGTACTTGTCTTTACTCACCAAAAAACCCAATTGCTCTTTCGTAGGCAGGGAAGCTCACGAGGAGATAAATATTACCTTTACCCTGCCTACAGCTTGGAGCTCAGATGACTGTGCCCTTCACAGTCACTGTGAGCAGGTGGTGTTCACAGCCTGCATGACCCTCACAGCCACCCCTGGAGTGTTTCCTGTCACCGTGTAAGTAATTTCCTAAACTCGGTGGATGTGTGAGAGAAATGCCATTTACCACAAACATGACTGGGATGCTTCAGCAGGACATTCTCACGGTGGCTTGCATTGTATTACTTTGTAAATTTATCACTACCAGAACCTGTCTAAAGTATTATACAAGTTTAATTTGGAATTCTAAAGGTAGAACTTTATAGATTTAAGTTATCAGAAATTTAGTGCTTCAACAGGGTAGTAAAAGCATTTGGTTGTCGCTGAATGTTCTTGGGCTGCCTTTCCTTGCCACAGTAAAGACAAATAAGAGCTGATTCTAAGCCGATAAGACATATATGACCAGAAAGACCCTTAATTAAGGCACCTGGAAAATAAAGGTTTTGTTCACTTCCTCTTTCCAGAAAGTGCTATTTATTTAAAGTTTAGGCATCTAAATTGAGCTTTCTTGAAGTTTAGCCCTTAGATTTCCTGAAACATTTCTGTCAATTTTCTTAAACGAGAGTCATTGTTATCTGTCACTTTACCTTTAAATTTTCTTTGCCTCTCCTGTTTCTGTAAAAGAGGTAGTTATCTATAAATAGCTGTATGAAATACGTAAGGTGCGGCCTATTTAAAAGAATTCTATGGTGAATCCTTTTTTAATAAGAGTAATTATCCTGGGATTTATCTATTTTAGACATTTCAAGGTTTGTAGGACAAGATCAAAGAAGTTAAATATAATTTGGCATTGGTTGTCTGGTGGAGAAGTTTGCATGTAAATCTTCCAATTGTAACTAAGAATTTAGGTAATTTGAGAAAATCAACTTCAAAGGAGCAGATCCCTCTTGACCATATTACATTTGAGAGGACTGTGTATGGAATTCTGAAAGCAAAAGCCCAGACCCTGAAATGTCAAATACCTATTTCTTTTTGTTAATATTTATTAAAAATAAATAAATCAAAAGGACCTCAAACTAGAAGTATAATGGTATTTATCTCAAAGAACCTTGGTATTTCTTCTTTTCATATGTATTGCTGTACTCAGCATTGGGCATGTACTGAGGGTGGGGACACAAGTAAATGCCTTAGGCTGCTGAGCACATGTTCTTTTCCCTCTTTTCCCTGCAGGCAGCCACCACACTGTGTCCCTGACACGTACAGCAATGCCACACTCTGGTACAAGATCTTCACAACTGCCAGAGATGCCAACACAAAATATGCTCAAGATTACAATCCTTTCTGGTGTTACAAGGGGGCCATTGGAAAAGTCTATCATGCTTTAAATCCCAAGCTTACAGTGATTGTTCCAGATGTAAGTGAGAAAAGTGGTGTGTGTGTGTGTGTGTGTGTGTGTCTGGGAACTGTTAGAGAAAGCCCTGATAACCTCCTCAAATTGGCCATTCCAGCTGGGTTTGGAGACTATGTATAGTGGTGGAGACTTAGGAAAATATCTGGTTCCAGTCTTCCTTTTCTCTTTTGCTCAGCTGCTGTGTGCCAAATCTGTGGAGGTCACAGGACATGCCTGTATAGTCTTAATTAAGGATATGAGACTGACACAAGCCATTCATGGAAGAATTTTTGGTTAGGGTCAGTATGAGCAATAAAGAGTGTCATTCGGAAAAGTAGACAAAAGTAGCAGAAAGAGACAACCTTTGGCTGGATATAGAGGGCTGAGTAGGATTTGAGTTAGTAAAGATGAGAAGAGAAGAAGACATTGTAACCTGATCTAGCAGGTAGGATGCTAGCTTAGCTTCCTGCTTACACTTAAGTCCACTGGTGACAGATGACACCAATAATCTATAAATGCTCTTAACTTCTGTGTATTTCTCAGGTAGAAGTTGGTAGGTCAGTGGCCTGCAGGAGTGGCCAGTGGAGATCAGGTTGGATGGTGGTTCTAGAAGGCCCTTCCTGTCTGAGCCATTTAGACCATGTCCTGTTGGGGTGGGGGTGGGGGTCACTGCCTACCACATTTGGGCTGTGGGGGATGTGTAAAGCAGTACCTTAGGAAGACTGGTCTGCCCACCTGATGTGTGTAAATGGGAGGAAGCCTGAGGCAGAAAGACCAGGCAGGGGTTTTTCAGGATTCAAGGCTGTGATGGTGTGAAGACTGCAGAAGGAACAGAAGCATGTCAGGGATCTAACAACTGGCAGAGCCTGGGGAATGATTATGTGTGGGGTGTCAAAGAGGGATGAATCAAGGACAACCTAAACATTTTCAGCCAGGGCTTTATAAAAGGGGGAGGGGCAGAAGGAAGTGTGCTGACTCTGGGGAGAAATACTGTGCTGAGGACTTCCCAGTAGAGGTGCAGCCACGAGTTAGGGGCACAGGCTCGGACTCGGAGCCGTGCAGCTTGAGGGATCAGAGGAAGAGGATATATCCAGAGAAGAGTAGGGTCCAGGAAGGAGTGGGCAGTTTTCAGCAGGGCCAATTCAGGAACGCCACATGGTCACTTAATGAATCAGGCTGGATCATTTAGAAGACTCAAGGAGAAGCCTCCTGTTCCACCTTAAGAATTAAAGGTGATGCAAGCCTGGAGGTTGTGACTCTTGTCCCCAGAAACACAACTTGATAATATTTCAGTAACTCAGTGCAGATATTTTGGGTTTTTCTCTTCTTCAGGATGATCGTTCATTAATAAATTTGCATCTCATGCACACCAGTTACTTCCTCTTCGTGATGGTGATAACGATGTTTTGCTATGCTGTTATCAAAGGCAGACCGAGCAAATTGCGGCAAAGCAATCCTGAATTTTGTCCTGA
Source organism: Dasypus novemcinctus (assembly GCF_030445035.2). Classification (NCBI taxonomy): domain Eukaryota; kingdom Metazoa; phylum Chordata; class Mammalia; order Cingulata; family Dasypodidae; genus Dasypus; species Dasypus novemcinctus. Next base: position 24,467,145 of record NC_080695.1, on the reverse strand, counting down.
AAAGGTGAGCTGTGAGGGGGTCTGCCCAGTATTTTGTATACAGAAAGTCCCAGTTAGTCCGTATTCCATTGTTTATGGGTGGCACCTTTTCTCCAGAGGTGTTCCTGTCTTTTTACCGGATGTGGTCTTTACCCTCAGCCTACATTATGGTGTTGGATATTCAGCCATATACCCAGGCCTTGGCTGGTCTCAGATCCCCACTGGAGAGCAGCTGAGCCTGGATAGGCTGCCCTTCCGCTTCCATCAGCATGAGAAGTCATCTCCCAGAAGGCTGATGAGGGTTAAAAACCCTTAACACAGTGGTTCCGCTAGACTTATAAATTTCTTTCCATTCCCTCACAGATAATTTTTTTTTCTTAGGTATTTAGTGCCTTCCCTGCATGATAGATACATGCAGTGGGGCTCCCTGGTCTCTGGATAAGGACTAGAACTCACTGAGGGTGCTGGGGTGGGGGTGGTCCAGTTGAGTTACCTGGGTCTTCCTGTTTGCTGACTGTTGGTCTTGTTCTCTTCTAGGTGGCTTTGGCTGAAGCCTAATCCCACATCTCCCCTTTTTTTGAGAGACTGAGAGAAGCATAATCATTGCCTGCTGAACCCAGCCTGGGCCTGGACACTCTGTGAATACATTATCTTGCAATGTTGGGTTTTTCCAGCCAAAGACATTTCAAGTGCCTGTAACTGATTTGTACATATTTATAAAAACCTATTTGGAAATTGGTCCAATGATGCACGTGCTTTGCACTGGGTGCAGCGAGAACCCTTCTGCCTCACCTGTGGACTTGGTGGGATGTTTCCACCTAGTGCTAGGAGGATTTGTGGGTCTTGCAGCATCAGAGCGGGTCCTGATGTCTTTACCAATGGCACAGGGACATTTCATTGCCGGTGGGATTGAGGTTTGTTTTGGTTCTTGTTTCGGCCCAATGTGTACAGAATGTTTGAAACCGTCTGCACCTTTGATATGATATTGCATTTCCAAAGCCACCAATCCATTTTGTGGATTTAATGTGTCTGTGGCTTAATAATCATAGTAATAACAGTTATACCTTTTTCTCCGTTTTGCTTGCAAGGAACACACCTATCTTTCTAAGTTTTTTTTGTTTGTTTTTTGGAAGAAGAGAAAATAGTCACATTTAATACTATCCTAGTTAGGACAGATTTGTGCTTTTATCTTGAGTAAAAGTTAAATATTTAAAAGTCACCCACATGGAAAGATCTAAGTTTCATTTTCTACATGACTGGTGAGAAACCTGGTCTTGTTGGGGTTGGCACAGAATGTTCCACTGCATTTTTCTCCTCTGTTGCCCCTTCCCTTCATTGCAAAAGTTAAAGCAGCTTCCTTGCTCAAAAGGGCCTAAATATTAAGTAAATGGCTCTAGAGTAGAGTAAAAATTAATTCTACTTTTTGAAATGCATATGACAGTATGGAAAGAGAATAATTGTCTAATAATGAGTTCTGAAAGTATTTCTTGCTTTTTTTTTTTTGGTGGGATGGATTTTTCTTTCTGTTTTTTTCCCCCCCATTTATTTTTATACAACTAGCATTTCTTCAGAAGGAAGATGGCAACTTGTAGATTCGGTAACTTTATAAAAACTATGCCTGTGAGACTTAAAGGAGAGCAGTTCTGATTTGCTGATCAGAGAAAACCAAAAGCATTTTCTTTTTTATAGGACATTTTGATGGTCTAGTTCCCCTAGCCCTTCTTTAAAACCTATCTTCAAAAAAGAAAAACAACTGTGCATTATCTTTTCCAGTCCTTTCTTGTTACTTATATTTGTATCCTTCATTCCTGCCTTCCTCTGCCTTCCCGCCTTCCTAGCTTTTCTAGCCTTCCTATCCTTTTTAAAAAACCTTTTAGGAGTTGAATTATTTCAAGGCCTCCCCCACATATTTTAAACACTGATTGCCTTAATAACTCATTATTGTTGATGACTGTTGTGTTCTCCCAGGCAGTTGTATAGCAGAAGGGCAATTAAAATTTTGGACTTGAACTGTCAGCACTTCTTTCTCCTAACTCTAGGTCTGAAATATATTTTCACTCAGGCATTCTTGAATGGAAAACAGTTGTGGACTTTTACTGAGGATTGTTGAAACAATCTATAGTGACTTGATGTGTTAGTGTTCCCTTTAGTACATTTCAAGCACATCAATTGTATTTGTCTACCCAGTTTTTGGTATGATATGAGTTGCTTACAAGATATGTCACTACCTTGTTAATTTAGTTTTCTCTTTAGAGATTTTGAGACCCTTATGAGAAAAGATTGAGAAAGAGCCATTGGGCTTGGCTTTTAGAAACATCATCATCACTAAGGCCATCGGATTTTAGATTTGGCTGTTAACTGAGTTAATAAAATTCCATGAAGTGGAATTATAGGAATAGATTTATAACTGGCAGAGTAATATAAAAGGAGAAAGGTGAAAAAAGTCAATTTCACTGGTTTGTTCAACCCAGCTTGTTGCTAGTATTAATTACCCTTGTTTTAATTATAGGGAATGGCTGGAATATATAGCCAGGGGGAGGAAGGAGCAGTTAGGCATGAGAAAAGGAAGTGCCAAAATTGCCTGGACAATATGACTTTTTTATGAGGCCAGGACACACATTTTAAAATCTAGAATTCACCCTTGTGGGTAATTCTCAAAGGTCTCCTAGAAACCCAGAGTCGGTCAGATGTATAAAGGCAGGTTGGGGGGCGGGGGGGAGAAGAGGCTGTGGGACCTGGCTGTAGAGGTCTTGTAACAGAAGAGACTTCCATTGACTCTCAGGAAGTCCAGGGACCTGTGCTTTCTGGGCATTCACAGACAAGGCCTGCTCCTCAGCTGTACCTTGCTGGTGGACCTCAGGAGGACAAGAAGTGTTGCAGGTGGGGCCCATTTGCCATTCGGTCTGACCCTGCACAGCCTTGTCCTCAGGAGTCTTGGACTGGAGGTCCAGTAAAAAGTCAGCAACTTACTATTAAAATGGTTGTTTCAGATCATATTGATCTCTTTCCTTTTCCTTTTGTCCTTTCACTGTATGACTTGAATCAGTTTTGATTCTATTTGTAAGTTTTTCTTGTCATTAGGACCCTGCTATTTCTGTTGCATTTCTTTGGCAGTATGTAGGGATTCAACATACTGGTTTTTCAACCCTCCTTGGGCACTGTGGGTTACGAAGGCCAGTGGATCCATTTCACTTATCTTGTTGCATGATGGTCAGTAGCTGATCTGTTACGGCATTCACTTCCAGATTAATTTTCTGTGTTTGAGATATGTGCATATGTGCATTACAGAATAAAACATCTGAATTTATTTGGTGTGTCTTGCGTCCTCTAAACCTATGGGTGTTTTCTGAGGAAAGAAAATATGTAATAAACAATTGAGGGTTTTTGGAAGGTGTCAGTTATTATCAGGATGAGGGGTGGGCGGTCTTTCCCACTCTGGTGGCCTCACCAAGCACATGGATCTTTGTACTGAGAGTGCAAGTTCTCTTGTAGTTTCCTAAATCAACAAATGATTGTGGACCTGCCCCAAATCCTGCCTGGAAGTATGTGATGCAAAGCAGTAGGGAGCATTTGAATTGTAATGGGAGACTTAAAAAAAAAGACATCCTCCTCAGTTCTGTAAACCCTTTGTGTGTAGTAAGCCTGCGTTACCAGAAGCAGACCCCTAACCCTGTCCGTCTCTTGTTACAGAGGTCCCGCGTGTCCTAGACTTCCTTGGCCAGGACAGGTCATCCTTTCCCCTTTCTATAGCTGAAGGGAGATCCTGTTCACTAATGTGGATTCTTCCTTTTATCAATGGGCCTAGACTCTGCCTGCCATCTCTCATTCCCCAGAGGTGCCAGGGCATGGGCGTCAGTCTCATGGCCCTTGTGAAATAGGAACTTGGCTGCAGGAATGTTAATACTTCAGTGGGCTTTCACCTCTTCTTGCTTCTGGAAAGGTTTGGATCCACAATACGTAGAACACTACAGTTGCAATACTCTGTGCCATTCCTGACTTGTACTCTCATGTTTGTGTGGATTATTTCACCTCATCACAGTACAGAATAAACCTGGGTATGGGGGTAGGGGCCATGAATAAGAACTCAGATCTCTGCAGCATGTGTAAAATCTGACAGTGTGTTCTCAAGTCAAGTTAAAAGCTATAAATCCGTTTTGTTTTCCTGGTGGGTTCAGTGTGCTTTACAGTTCCTCAGACTCAAGCAAGAATTACAAAAAGTGGAATGAATGCATTGACCAGAGGTCAAACTCACTATTGCCATCTTGAAGAAAACTTTCTCTGCAGCTTGGAAGTGGTGCAATTTGAAGGCACGCACGAACAGAGTTCTGGACTGAGGCATTCCATGCATGGGTGGGGTCATAGGCCCTGGTGCTCAGCGTCTGTGTTCCAGGGACCTTGGCGCATTGCTGGGTGGAGATGGAGTTCTGCAGGGACTTTTCTCCTTCCTCCAGGTTGCTGCCAGCATGACCCCAGAGGGGGCTGGGCCAGAAGCTACATAGGAAGTTCCTCCTTCAGTGACTGGTAAGGGAGTTCTCAGAACTGAAGCATAGCATGGTGAGCATGAGGCCAGACACCAGCTCCTACAAGCTGTGCAAGTTTGGCCGGGTAACATAACCAGTCTGGGCCTTGGTTTCCGCCTCTGTAAAATAAGGATGCTCACAGTACCCACTGTGATACAGTGAGGATTCAGGAAGTTAATACAGGGTGCTTAGAACAGTATCTGGCACTCAATAAATGTTAACTATTACAACAAAGTGGTGAGGGGAGGTGTCCAAGAGTGTGGCTCTGGTGACCATTGGGTAGATGAGAGATCTAAGAAGGTAAAGAGGATCTCCCTTAAGATTTACTCTTCCCATGGATTTTTATCCATTGAGTACATGTGAACTGATCTGAAAGGATGTGTATATAACAGATTTTGTGAAATGATAATCTCCCTTACTACCTATGTACAAACTAATACTGTTTTAAATTTTAGTCTCTCCTATTTAATTGTAAGACAGGGCTTGACTAAATTGATCACAGGCCCCACTAATGGGCCTGGGCTTGCAAAACCAGTGATTCTAGATAATCTATGAGATCCCTTTCAACTGAGAGATATATGAGTCCTAATGCCAAGATTCTAGCTATCAAGAATTAGTTTTCAAGCCAGGCATTGAAGGATTTAATACTACATGACTTCTCTGGTATGAATTAAGCAAATCAAGCTCTCTCAGCCAGAGACTGAAAGATAGGCTTACAGGAAATGGGGGGTGGGGGAGGAGAAGGAAGTGAATCAATGCCCACATGGGTGAAATCTATGATAAAGTGGAGGTAAGTAGTTGTGCACTGAAGGGAGAAGACGGGGTCATAGGAATACTATTGGGTTGGGCTTTGCAGGCTTGAGGGGGGCTAGGGTTGGGAGGATGCGTCAAATGATCTACGGAATTGGGGGGAGGGTTGGGGCAGAGCAAGTGAACATGGGAGATTGTTGGGTATGTGGTTGGAACTATAATGTTGAGAAAACTTGAGAAAATATAATAAGGCAGGCTGTATTAGAGTTCTCCAGGGAAACAACAAGGGATATCTGTCGAAAGTAAGGGATTTATCAGAGTCTCTCATGCACCCGTGGGGATGCACAAGTCTAGCTTCTGCAGGCAGGCTGCAACCAGGAGCTCTGATGAAAGTCCAATGAAGATTCTTGATGAGTTCTGGGAGATGTTGGCTGTCCAAAGACGAGCCGGGAAATTCTCAATGCTGGAATCACTTCCCCTTTTAAGGGATTCAACTGATTGGGTTAAGTGTCACTCACTGCTGATGGCAGTCTCCCTGAGTGATGTAATTATAACTATCTATGATTTACCACTGCAGTAAAGTCAATGGTGAGTAAAGTCCATCAATGCCCTTGTATTACAGTTAGCCCAGTGCTTGCTTGACCAAATAACTGGGCACAGTTACCTGGCTGAGTTGACACAATAGCCTAACCATCAAAAGGGCTTACTGGTTTAAGGTGTTTTACGGGGGCATCCCGCACAGAGTGCATGTGGGACAGACTTCTAGGGAGTGTGTGAGTGCTCATTATGTCATAGTGTATTGTATCAGTGAGTGGAGACCCATACAATGAGTGGGAAGGTGCTATATATCCACATCCTGGGGAGGCCCGATTTTCTCAAACAGAGGGGAGGGTGTCTCTCGAGAGCATGGGTGGCTCCCAATCGGGGAAGACAGACTAATGTGTTAAGCCCTCAGCATTGTTGCAAGTATCTAGCAATATTGTCCAAGCAGTGAAGCATGGTCATCACTGGGGCCCTGAGGGGTGGGGTGAGAGGAATAAAATAGTTGGAAGAGGGGGTAACTGGGGGGGCAGTGGAGGTGTTCTACATGATCCTGCAATGATGGATACAGGCCATGTTAAACTTCACCAAAATTTTATAAAAGTGTATAGTCTAAAATGTCAACCATAATGTAACCAAAAATTTATCAAAGTGTACAGTCTAAAATGTAAACCATAATTAAAACCATAATGGAACCATGGTTGGTAGCTATGTTTCAATATCTGTATATCAGTTGCAGCAAATGTAACATCCACATGTAAAAAGATTATTGCTGGGTAAAAGGGTTTGATGTTGGATATATGGGAGTCCCCTATATTCTGTATGTGACTTTACTGTGACCTAAAACATTTTTGAAGACATTAAAAAAAAAATGTACACACTGAGGAAGAAATGGAAGAGATTGACTTTCCACTATACATACAGGGCAACACCTATTACAGTGATGAAAGGCAAAACATCAAAAACACTTATTTTTCATTTTTAATACCCTAATTTATGTTGTAGTTTTTCTAAATTATTATGTATTCTATTTCTAATCTTTATACCTATCATTACTATTCCATTTTCCTATCAATTGAATTTGGCAATATATTAGACTTCATTTTTGAAGATATTTTGGGTCACAGAGGGTCTCAACTATGGCAGGGGAGGAGCACTAATGGGGGGTGTCATTGATGGGGGATGCATGGGTGGGAGGGAGTTCTCCAGGGCATGCATATAAGGTATACACCTTATAAATGTTTGTATGTTCATTGGGTATTGACATAATGGGTAGAGTTTCACGTGACAACTGAGGGAGTGCTGAGTTCCCATTCTGGGGAACTCTGTCGTACTCCCCAGTGGAGGAGCAACAGTCCCCCAAGTGCAAGGACAAAGGCCAGTGAAGAAGGATGGTCCAGTGATGGGTCCTTGATACTGATGACTATGCTTAGGAGCCTGTGTGCTGGAAATTTCAACTAGACCTAGAGCTGCAAGGTACCTAAGAGTTAACCTCCTGAGAGCCTCCATGTTGCTCAAATATGGCCACTCTCAAGCCAGACTTAGCATGTAAATGCATTACCTTCCCCTCACCGTGGGACATGACTCCTGGGGATGAGCCTCTGGCACCGAGAGATTTCCACCAAGCACCAGCTGGTGATGCAACTAGAAAAAGACATTGAATAAAAAGGGGAAATGGTAAAGACAAATGAGTTTATATGGCTAAGAGACTTCAAAGTGAGTTGGGAGGTCAGCAGAGGGGTTGCACTTATACCCATCTCAGCAGGATCTCAGAGACAGCCAAAGTAGATATAACACCAACTAGTGGTGCTCCTGAGCACTATGGAGACACCCAGGTCCTATGGTCATGACAGACAACTCTGGAGTTCAGTGCCATGCCAGTGGGCCCTACTTTAGAATTTGTGCTCCTGAGTGTGATGGAGTTGGACTCAGATGTGACCTCTTTACTTATGCCTCTTCTGTCATTTTTATTGAACCTGTTAGTGCTGGGGTTGGTGTATGCTTGGGAGACTTGAATCTCTGGGCTGACTATGTACTGGCTAGGCCCCAAACTTCAGTGGTGTTGCAGCGCCTACTCTCCGGTTCATTGGACTTGCCCATGTTGACTAACGGAGGTGGGGACGGTCAACCACCACACCAGGAAACCAAGAGTCTACAACTGCAAGCAGGAGAATCACATGCATCAGCCATGTGGGGATCTAAGCTCCTTCTCGAGTTAGAGGCAGAGTGGGCATCTCCATCCCAGGGTCCTCAGGATGGAGAAATAAAATATGGATTAGAGTGGACTTACTGGTATTCTACTATAGATTTACTGTGACTCTAGCAATGGAACTGTATCGTTGATGTGGATACGTGGCCACGCGAGTTGCTGAGGGCAGGGAGAGAGAAGAGGTATGATATAGGGGCGTTTTTGGGACTTGGAGTTGTCGTGAATGATATTGCAGGGACAGAGGCAGGACATCATGTATCTTGCCAAAACCCACTGAATGGACTGGGAGAGAGTGTAAACTACAACATAAACTATAATCCATGCTGTGTAGCAGTGCTCCAAAGTATTCATCAAATGCAATGAATGTGCCACACTGATGAAAGAATTTGGTGATGTGGGAGGAGGAGGTGAGGTTGGGAGTGGGGGTATATGGGATCCTCTTATATTTTTTAATGTAATATTTTATATGATTTATGTATCTTTAAAAAATAAAAAGTCTATTTAAAAAATTTAGTTTTCTCCTAAGAGAATACGGCGTAGGCCTCAGGTTATTTGGACAATTTAACCCAAAACGTGGATATCAGAACAAAGCATTCCATTTATATCAACAATATAAATGACAAAATTAAAAAAGAATTGAAGTGATCTCCGTATGCCTTGTCTTCTCAGTTTGGACCTGTGGTAGATGTTGTAGTTTTAAAGACTATGAAGGTGAGGGGACAGGCCTTCGTTATATGTAAGAAACTGGGCTCATCCACAAATGCGTTGAGGCAGTTAGAAGGATCTCCATTTTATGGTAAACCAATGCGAATCCAGTATGTGAAAATAGATTCTGATATACCTAAAATGCATGGCACATTTACTGACAAAAAAAGCCAGAACCGTGAAACAGATGCAACAACTGCAAACAAAAAGCCTGATCTGGGAACACCAAATTCAGCTAACACCCAAGAAAATACAACACCAAATCCTCAGGTTCCTGATTACCCTCCAAACCATATTTTCTTCCTTAATAATTTACCAGAAGAAACTAATGAGATAATGTTATCCATGCTGTTTAAATCAGTTCCCTGGTTTCAGGGAGTTCATTTGGTACCTAGAAGACATGACATGGCTTTTGTTGAATTTGAAAATGATGGCAGCTCCAAGGGTGCTTCACAAGGATTTAAGGTCACATCATCCCATGCCATGAAGGTCACCTATGCCAAGAAATAACATTTGTGACAGTCTTTTTTGAAGGTCTTATTTACAGTGTTTGTTTTGATATTATTTGGTTAGACCATTTTGAATAGTTGGGGATGGGGCATAATGAAAGCAGAATTTTAATGAAAGACTTCAAAAAATTATCTAGTCTTTCTTTAGCTATACTGAGCTGTGAAATACAAAGGCCTTAATTTTTTACAATAAATTTTTATTTGTATTTTATATCTCATGCTTTATTTTATTGGTCCATTGCCCTATCAAATGCTTTTTTTAATCTAGAACACATCTTCAGATATATAAAACTATGCTATAAGATGCTTTTCTAGTGTTATTTTAGGACAGCTAATGGTATAGAAACATTGAACTATTTTAATAAAAGCAAAGGAGAATTAGGTAACAGAAGCTAGTAAAATACTGTTGTATTAATGGTAAAAATGATCATTCTTGATAGTAGAAGAAAATGAGACCTGGGCAGGATTTAGATTTTATCTTTGTATCCCTCTAAGAAATAAGCATAGTATTTTGGTAGTAGTAGGCATTTCATGAATCTTTAAGTTCAGTGTTTATTTGAATAAAGGATATTTAGGAATTAAAAAAAAAAAGAATTAGTTTTGTCATTTCAGGCAAAGTTACGGTCTCTCCAGGATTCAGAACTTTGAGCCTTACATCTTGAAATCACATTTTGACAAGATCTTTATTTTAAAGATGAAGCAGCCATTATTCTGAAAAGACCAAAAACAAAACGGCACACAGAAGAGACTGGGATAGATACCCCTAGTTGATATCTTTATGCCTTTAAATGCTGTCTCCATCCCAGCCTCAACGGTTCATTACTCTGCTACCCCTTCGTCTCCAGTCCTGGCCCTCAGATCACATCCTGGATCTGGAAAACCCTCCTCAGAAGCACCTGACTTGACCCTTCTGCCCCCTGCTCGTCAACAAAATCTTGATGCATACCTTGCATCGCATCCACCGGCATGGGGCTGGATCCCTGGCTTCATCTATGCAGAACATGGGAAAGTCACCTCCTGTGCCCTGAGGGGGTGATTCCATAGCACAGTGGCTCCCAATGGGACCCCTCTTCCTCGGGTCCTGAGCACCCATTCCAGCTCTGCCCAGTTGCTTTCCTTCCACAGTAGTTCTGGGGAAGCTGCAGATCACCCTTGGAAACATTCGAGCAGAATTTAGGCCATGCTTCAGGCACCTAGGACCTTTGTTAGCACCTTGTTCTCAACCCAGTTAGTCCCAACATCTCTTTTTTAATGACTAACTTTCCTGAAAAATACCAACACACACAACCAAAAAAAGAAAAGAAAAAGAGCTCCCTGGGAACTAAAGAAGAAATAAAAGTACATTAACATATAATGGACTCCTGTGTATTTCACTAAGTAAATACTTGGGCATGACTAGCCTGGGGTTAGCCCATGGTGGGAATAGGTGCTTGCACCTGCATGAGGATTGCTGTGAGTGGGACAGCTCTACATGCAGGGTGCCAAGGCAATGGGGCTGCTAGAGAGGGGAGCCTTGTTGGTAAGTTTCTCAAGCAAACAAAGGACAATCTTCCCTCAATTTAGTCAAACTCCTGGAAAATACATGTTTTGTCAAAACTGAAAAAAAAAAATACATTGTACAAAGTTGAGGTAAATTCCAGGCTCAGGTAATTATAAGCCTTTTTCATCTACACATGAATGTTGGGTATGACACTGCAAAGCCACGTGAGATTTGATGAATCTTTGACTGTCCTGTGCTTGTTCAATCTCTTTTCCTGTTATTGTGATGACCAAAAAATGTCCCCCTAATTTCCAAAATGCCCCCTAAGGGGTAGCATCACCCTGTCAAGAACCAGCACTCCAGCATGTTTACCCCATGCATTCTGCCCCAGACTGGAAGGTTTTGGATGCCTCACCTTTTAGCTTCCAACCAATCTGGGCACTTAGGAGAAGCTGTCATCTCCCAGCCCCTACAAGCCGTGTCCACTGGCCTGTGACTCATGACTCTTCCCCACTGGTTCGCCTGACCATGGCCCACCTCTCAAGATGATGCTGCGAGCTGGGGAGATGCTGCCCTGACTCCAGCTTCAGAGAGGGAATCTGCCTCCTTCCCTGAGGCAGTCCATCGGCACTGAGCTGTGCCACCAGGCTCAAGGAAGTCCAGGTTTCATCCAGGCAGACACTGGGGCTGGGAGACAGGTGGCGGACTTCCTCTCCCCATCCCTCTCCCTGCATGAACCCCTTTTCCCCCAAATCAAAAAGCCTGCTAACATCGACCCTGCTGGTCCCTGAAGGTGAACTTCACATGCCCACCACTGTTGAAGATGATGGCTCAGTCCCAGCACTGGGCAACCAGCTGCCTTTTGAAATATTAGGGACACTTACCACCCCATCCTGCAACCACTTCTTCTGTCTTGTTCCTTCCTTGATTCCTGTCTTCGCCCCCATCCATGTTCCATGACTTAGGAGTGAGTTTTTTTCCTTGATGGCACACTACCTGGCTCAGTGCCATCCACATGAAGAGTCTGTGCGAATATTTGTTGAATGAATGGTGGAAGCATGCACAGAATACATGGGAGCTAGAAGAGGAAGTAATTGATTTTATCAGGATATCAAAATGATAGCTTATAGTTAAGGTGTAAGGATACTACTTGAAGTTGCTAGTGCAACAGAAACATGTATATTGGTCTGGGTGGGTAATCTGTGTTGAGTGATTCATGTGGTAGTAGTGTGAGCTGGAAACAATAAACCAGGAAAAATATACAGTGAAAAACTTAAGAGGTTGGCCAGAAGCATGCAAGATCTGCGGTGTGCAACTTTCATCAATGGTGACTTAGAGATTTTGTTCTGGGTTGGACTCTGAAAAAATAAGAGATGTCAAAAATCTAAGCAGGGCAAGCAAGGCAAAGAAAATCCTTAAGGTGGTCTGCTCAGAACCTGAAAGAGTTGACAGTAAATGGATGAAGCAAGGTGAGTATGTGCACTCGTGTGAGGTTTTCGGATGGAGACCCTCCAGAGTACATCATTGCGAATCTTAATGCCCAACTCTGTAAACCTACAATATGCATACCATATTAGAGCAAAATGATGCTGCTTTCCCCCAGTAGCCAGTTCTAGTGCTGTCATTTACTAGAGACCAGGTCATGGGGGAGGGGGAGAGATGTGTACAACATCTCTTGGGGGTCAGTTGGCAGAAGCAGTGACAAAGTTGAGCTCACTAGCCCTGCCTACCTCACTCCCTGGAGAAATGAAAGGTTAATAGTGCAATCCCACTTGTGATCTGCTCTATTGTGCAGATCAAACTATGGGACAGATGGGGATCTAAACAGTTAGGAGGCCACCTGTATTAGTCAGCCAAAAGATGTGCTGAGGCAAAGTACAAGAAACCTGTTGGCTTTTGTAAAGGGTATTTATTTGGGGTGGAAGCTGAAAGTTACAAGGCCCTAAAATGTCCAACTCAAAGTTACTTCCTCACCAAACTCTGTTGCCATGCATTGAAGCAAGATGGTTGGTGATGTCTGTGGGGGTTCAGTCTTCCTCTTTCCTCTTAAGGCTCCGTGGACCCAGCTTCTTCCTATCTCAGCTGTAGGCAGGCATAAGGCTGGTCTCTCTCACTAGGGCTCATCTCTCTCACTAGGGCTCATTTCTTTCCCGGCTCAGCTGCTCTGTTCTCTTCTAATGTCAGCTGTAGACCATCAGGCTCATCTCTCTTCCTGCGGTCACTGCCATGTCTAATGAGCTGTCTCTTCCTGTGTTCTGGCTTTCTCTGTGTATTTACTTCTGTGTGAGAGACTGTTTTATCCCTATAAGGGGTTAGGGACTCAATCTTGCACACCCTAATGACGTGGTAAAGAGCCCTAATCTTGATTTAATAAAATAATGTAAAACCTCTGAATCTAGTACAATCTAATATGCCCAGAGGAACAGACCAGTTTACAAACACAATCCAATATCTATTTTGGGAATTCATAAACAATATCAAACTGCTACATCACCTGTAGTCTTGAGCCCCCACTGATAATGTGGGTACCTGGTAGCCGGCGCAGGGGAGTGATACCTGACTCCCCAGCCCTACCTGAGGGTATAGGAAATGTCTGCTGATTATGTATTGAGCTCTGATCCTGCAAGGTCAGCCTCAAGGGCTGCAAGGCACCTGAATGGAGCCCAAGGTTGGGGATGTTTGGACCTTGCTGGCCCTTTGGCAGAGTCCTAAGCTGGCATAGTGGCATGGGTATGACCATGGAATCCCAACTCAAATCTACCCCAAGAGATCAGTGGAATTTCATCTCCACCTCTTATGGTAATACATTTTAGTGCACATGATACATGTAAACTTACTTAGAATATTATGTACACCCACTATGGTATACTATATCACGTGTCTAATAAATATGCATGAAAATAGAAAATGAAATACAGAGGCTTAAAACACCTTGGCAATTCTGATGGCATTATGAATGTTATTAGCTCATCTGTCAAGTCACATTAAATGTTTAAGGTTCATCACTCATGAATGCTAATCGATAGTTCAAACTGTGATCTTGCTAATTTGATATTATTTTCTGGATGACTTCTCATCAGATCCAATTAAAGCATCATTGATTTTACCTCCTGATGGGACTGAGGAAGCCCTCCTGGTAGGAGGAGAAGGGTCAGCTCTGCCATTATCTTGTTGTTTGCTTGTGCGTCAATATTCTTTTCAAGAAGTGATTTATTTGAAGGAACGTTTTAACCTATTGTCCATTTGGTGGGGGTGATGAAATAATTAATTTAACCATTTAATTAAAACTAGTTAGTGTATGGGGAGTGGATGTGGCTCAAGCAACTGAGCGCCTGCTTCCCACAAAGGAGGTCTTGGGTTCAGTTCCTGATGTCTCCTAAAAACAAAAAAACAACTCAGGGGAACTGATGTGGCTCAATGGTTGAGTGTTGACTTCCCACATACAAAGTCCTGGTTTCAATCCCTGGCCCTGGTACCTCAAAAAACAAACCAACAAAAACGAGTGAAGGAACCATGAATCCCCTCAAAGGAGTCCATGTAAACTGCAGTGCCCCTTCATTTGCTAGAAGTGGATGAAAGCGTGAGGGTCCTTCCATCAAGGCAACTGTGGGAGGAGTGTCCACCCTTCCTTCCTCAGGTTACTTTGTGCTGTGTACTTCATATGTGATGCATGACTGGCTAACCCAGTCCAAGGGAGGGTGGCCGTGTCAACCTGTATATCAAATATACAATTTAATTTTTTATGAAAATTTGCACACCTTTGTGAATAGGCTCCATCCCCTCTGTTGGGCTGTGTGTACTCCTGGAGTACTGTGTAGTACTGGAGACTACTAAATCATACTGAGCGGCTCAGCAGGCAAACCGCCAAAGCCTGGGTCTTGCCTGGCCAGCAGAGGGAGGCCTGTGCTTGAGTGGAGAGCTTCCTTCAGAGAAGGCTGACTCACCCAGAGTCGGTAACTTTGCTGTGTGCAGCACTGAAGGGTTCAGTCATGTCTGGGTGTCTCTGGCAAAGTGTGAGGACAGGCAACTATAAAACAGGGCGAAATTGAAAACAAATAGAAAAACAACAAGAAGTAACATTTCAGGGCTCTGGAAATTGACCAATGAGAATTGAGAAACATCTATTTCTGAAAAACTGCTGAACTTCAGGTATGGATGGTGGCGTTCTCTGGTGTTCCTGCCCAAGGCTGTTTTCAGACCCCTACCCTCAGTCCCAGCCTGGTCAGTGAGGGTGGGACTGTCTGTGGAAACTAGCAGGTTTAGAGTTGGATGTGATTGTAAAAGATCGCAAAGAAAGAAAGTTCACAGCTCTGCAGTCCCATTTGGGGCAAGTGACAGACCGACAGACTAAATAAAATTACCAGGGAAATCTAGAGAGGGCTAGACAAGCTTTCCACATATCTCTGGTTGACTGGGAGGTTGTGTGCGCTCACAGGGGAGACCGGAGAAGGTTCAAACTCTCTGGTGGAAAGTAAATGCTAGAACTGGAAAGTAAATGCTAGAACAGTTGGAAACGGACTGGACTTTGAATGGATTCTTGACCCACTTCCCCCTCTCCCCCAGATCCATTGGCAAAGGATGAAAGCCTTACTTGTTTAGGATGTTTGGGCTGTATCCTCTGATCTGTCATTGGCTGACCACAAAATTATGCAGACTCAAGGACATAGGGAGCTAGAATAGTGTGTGTATTTTTTAATGTTGCAGAGGCATTATACTGCTGGGAAGACAGACCCTACTAAGTCCAGGCTGAACATCAATAACCTTCAAAAAAGCAGAACCCAAAGTTGTATGATATATTATCTAAAATGCCTGGTTTTAACAAAAAATAGAAACCAAAATTAAAAATACGTGACCATTTAAAATCACTCAAAAATATTTAGGCATAAATCTAACGAAACAGGTACAGTTTGGTGGTGGTGGTTCCTCAAAAAGTTAAGCATAAAATTAGCATATGATGTAGCAATTCTACTCCCAGGTGTATGCCCCCCAAAATTGATAGCATGGACTCAAACAGATACTTGTACACCAATGTTCATAGCAGCCTCTTCATGATAGCACAAGGTGGAAACAACCCAAGTGGCCATGACAGATGAACAGGTAAACAAAATGTGGTCTATCCGCATAATGGGATATTAGCCATAAAAAAGAGCAAAGTGCTGATACATGCAACAACATGTATGAAGACATTATGAAAGTGAAATATGCCAGACACAAAAGTATAAAGTGTACGATTCCATTTACATGAACTATCAAGAATAAACAAATTCATTGAGATGGAAAGTAGATTAGAGATTACTACACACCAGGGAAAGGGCAGAATGAGGAGTTATTGCTTAATAGGTACAGAATTTCTATTTTGGGTGATGAAAAAGTTTTAATAAAAGATGGTGGTAATGGTAGCACAACATTGTAGATGTAATTAATGCCAGCGAATGGTACACATAAAATGATTAAAATGGCAATTTTATGATTTGTATATCCACAATAAAGTTTTTAAAAGTATTTAAAGCTTATATGCTGAAAACAAAAAAAAAATGCCTTTTGTGTGATCTATATATCTTCTAAAAATAAATAAAAAATATATTTAAAAAAAAAAGCACAACAAAATACCTATGAAAGAAAGCAAAAAAGACCTAAGTAAATGGAGGGACATACTCTGTTTGTGGATTGGAAAACACAGCATAGTAAAGATGTCAAGTCTTGTTAAACTGATTTATAAATTTCATGCAATTCCTATAAAAATCCCAGCAAGGATTTTATGGATATAGACAAATTTATCCTAAAATTTTTAAGGAAGAGTACAGGCCCTCGAATGGCTAAAACAATCTTGAAAATCATGAATAAAGTGGAGGAAACACTCACCTTGTTATTAAGGTTTGCTATATAGCTACAGTAATCAAAAGAGTGTGGTGTTGGTGAAATGATAGACACATAGATTATTGAAACAGAATAGGGAACCCAGAAATAGATCCACACAAATATGCCCATCTGATTTTTTTTTATCCCTCCCTTGTGGCTTTTTGCATGCTGTCTGCTCTCTGTGTCCATTCACTGTGCGTTATTCTGTGTCTGTATTTATTTTTATTTATTACCCACCCCCCTTGCAGCTTTGCTTGCTGTCTGCTTTCTGTGTCCATTTGCTGTGCACTCTTCTGCGTTTTTGCTTGTCTCCCTTTTTGTTGGGTCACCTTGCTGAGTTGGCTGTCTGCGGCACTTGTGCGCTGGCAGCTCTCTGCAGCAAGTGGACGAACCTGCCTTCAAAAGGGGGCCCCAGGATACAAACCCAGGACCTCCCACATGGTGGATGGGAGCCCAGCTGCTTGCCCCCATCTGATTTTTTGACAAAGGTAGAAAAGCAATCAGTGGAGGAAGGATAGTCTTCAACAAAAGGTGCTATAGTAATTGGACCTCCATAGGCAAAAAAAAAAAAAAAAAGAACTGCAACCTAAGTCCCCACACCTTATGCAAAAATTAACTCAAAATGGATCATGGAATTAAATGTAAAATATAAAACTTTTAGAAAAAAAAAACATAGCAGAAAGTCTTCAGTAACTAGGGCTAGGCAAATAATTCTTAGACCTGCCTCCAAAAGCACAGGCCACAAAAGGAAAAATCGATAAATTGGATCTCATCAAATGTAACACTTTTACTCTGCAAAAATTCCTAAGAGGATGAAAAGATGAGCTACTGACTTGGAGAAAGTATTTGGAAAGCACATATCCAAGAAAGAACTACTATTCAAGCCACAATAGTAAAAATCCAATTAGAAAATGGGCAAAAGACACAAACTGAAGAGATCACAAATAAGCACATAAAAAGATGTTCAAAATTATATTATCCATTAGGGAAGTGCAAGTGAAAACCACATTGAGATATCACTACCCATTATCAGAATGAATAAAATACTAACAACACCAAATGCTGGCAAGGATGTAGAGAAACAGACCCACTCATAAATTGCTGCTGGAAAGAGCAAATGGTACAACCACTCTGATAAAACCGTGTGACATTCGTTAGAAAACTAACCTTGCAGCTATCACACAACCCCGCAATCGTACATGTGGGTATTTATCCCAGAGGTATGAAAATGCACGTTCAAGCAAAAATCTGAACATATATGAATGTTCATTATTCATGATAGCCAAAAAGTGTGAACAACCCCAGATGTTCTTTAATGAACAAATGGTACATTAATACTGTGGAACACTACTCAGTAATAAAAAGAATGAACTATTGATATATGCAACAACTTGGGTGAATCTCAAAGGCAGTATGCTAAGTAAAGCAGTACGCCAGTTTTAAATGGTTACATGCTGTATGATTCCACTTATAGAATGAGCTTGAAATGACAAATTTATAGAAATGGAGAAGCAATCAGTAGTTGCCAAGGGTTAGGGATGGGAGGTAGAAAGGGTTGTGCCTATAAAAAGACATCAGGAGGATCCTTGTGGTCATGGAACTCTTCTGTATTTTGAAAATATTAATGTCAATATACAATTGTGATATTGTACTATAGATTTGCAAAGTGTTACCATTGGGGGCAACTGGGTAAAGTGTACGTGGCATCTCTTCGTATTATTATTTTTTATTTAAAAATTTTATTGAAGTATATCATTCACACATTAATATACATAAACCATGAGTGTTGAGTAAAAGTTGTGAACTTAAAAAACAAACATGCACATCATCATACAGGGCTCCCACACTTCACCCCACGCCAACACCTTGCATTGTTGTGAAATATTTGTTACAAACTCGGAAAGAGTATCATCAAAATATTACTACTAACTATAGCCCATATCTTGCATTTGCTATAGTTTCGCCCAACCCATCTGATTATTAACATCCTGTATTAGTATTATGTATTTGTTATAGCTCAGGAGAGAATGTTCTCATATTTGTTCTGTTAACCGCAGTCCATCTTCCACCACAGGATTCCCTGTGTTATACAGTGCCAGGCCTTGTACAATCCATTCAAAGTGTACACTCAGTGGCTCTCATTTTCATCACAGATTTGTACTGTCATCACCTCAGTCAATTTCAGAATGTTTTTGTTTCTCCAAAAGGAAAAATACCATACCCCCTTACACCACCTATTTTTGTCCCTTAGAATTGATATAATATTTTTGATGTACTGGGGGCTGGGAATTGAACCCAAGACCTTGTATGTGGGAAACCAGTACTCAACTAGTGAGTCATATCAGCTTCCCTTAGAATTGATATAATATTGATATAACTTTCTTTTTAAAGAAGGTACCGGAGATTGAACCCAGGACCTTGTACATGGGAAGTCAGTGCTCAACCAACTGAGCTACACCTGGTCCAGATATAATATCTTCTTTGTTAATGCTGCAAATATATTGCAATATTACCGTTAACTGTTATCCATAAGTTACATTAATTGTAATTTTCCCATGTATCCCCATATTCTTAACACTTTGTAAAAGAAGAGCATTCTTATATTTGTACTATTGACGACAATCTTCATCCGCTACTGAAATCACTGTGCTATACATTCCTAGATTATTCTCTAGCTTCCTTTCAATTGGCATTTATGTTCACAGACTACCCCTTTCAGCCACAGTCACATTTATAAATCAGCAGTGTAAGTTGTACTCACTATAATGTGTTACCATCAACTCAATTCATTTCCACGGTTTTACAATAAACCTTATTAAAAATTCTACATATAATAAGCATCAGCTCCCATTCTCAAACCCACATTCTACCTCCTAGGAACCTATACTCTAGAGTTTACCTCCATGAGTTTACTCATTTGTGTTTAGTTCATAGTAGTGGGATCATACAATATTTATGATTTTGTGTCTAGCTTATTTCATTCAATATAACATCTTCAAAGTTTTTCCAATTTGTCATATGCATACTGACTTTGTTTTTTCTTATAGCTAAATAGTATTCCATTGTATATACATACCATATTTTGTTTACCCACTCATCAGTTGGACACTTGGGCTGATTCTATATTTTAGCAATTGTGAAAAATGCTGCTATGAGCATTGTTGTGTGCAAATGTCAGTTTGCATCCTTGTTTTCAGTTCTTCTGAATATGTTTCTAGTAATGGGATTGCTGGATCACACCACAGTCTATATTCAGCTTCTTGAGGTACTGCCAAACTGACTTCCACAGAGGCTGCACCATTCTAAACTCCCACCAACAGTGAAGGTATGTTCTTGTTTCTCCATATCCCCTCCAGCACTGTAGTTTTCTTTCTTTTTTTTAAAATAATGGACATTCTGTAAGGTTTGAAATGGTATTGAATTGTAGTTTTGATATGTATTTCCCTAATAACTCGTGATATTGTACATGTTTTCATGCACTTTGGCCATTTTTGTATTTCCTCTTTGGAAAAATGTGGGTTGCCTGTCTTTTTATCATTGAGTTGTATGATCTTTTTATATAACATGGTTATCAAACCCTTATCGGATATGTGGCATTTTCTCCCCCTGAGTGGCTACCTTTTTACTTTCTTGACAAAGTCTTCTGAAGAACAAAAGTGTTTAAAATTTTGAGGAGGACCCATTTATCTATTTTTTCTTTCATTGCTTGTGCTTTGGGTATAAGGTTTAAGAAACTACTGACTGCCACAAGGTCTTTAAGATGTTTCCCTACATTTTCTTCTAGTAGTTTTATGGTCCTGGCTTTTCTATTTTTGATCCATTTTGTGTTGATTCTTGTATAAGGAGTGAGATAGGAGTCCGCTTTCTTTCTTTTGGATATGGATATCCAGTTTTCCCAGCACCATTTGTTGATAGACTGTTCTGGCCCAGCTGGGTGGGCTTCACAACCTTGTCAAAAATCACTTGACTGTAGATATGAGAATCTATTTCTGAGTCCTCAATTTAGTTTTATTGGACAGTAGGTCTATCTTTATGCCAGTACCATGCTGTCTCTGCCACTATAGCTAAGTAATATGGCTTGAGTCAGGAAGTCAGAGTCCTCTACCTTCGTCATTGTTTGTTTGTTTGCTTGTTTTTAAGGAGGAAACAGGAATTGCACCTAGGACTCATACATGGGAAGCAGGCACTCAACCTCTTGAGCTACATCTGCTCCCCATTCTTCTTTTTAAAGACATTTTTGGCTATTCTGGGCCCCTTACCCTTCCAAATTTGATAATTGGCTCTTCCATTTCTCCAAAAAAAAAAAAAAGGCTGTTACTATTTTTATTGGGATTGCATTGAATCTATAAATCAGTTTGGGTAGAAGTGACATCTTAACAATATTTAGTGCTCCAATCCATGAACACAGAATGCTCTTCCATTTATTTAGGTCCTTTTTTGTTTCTTTTTAGCAATATTTTGTAATTTTCTGAATACAGGTCCTTTATGTCCTTTGTTAAGTTTGTTCCTAAATATCTGATTCTTTTAGTTGCTATTATAAAGGGGATTTTTTTCTGATTTCCTCTCAGATTGCTCATCAGTACTGTATAGAAACCCTACTAATTTTTGCATATTAATCATGTATCCTGCCACTTTGCTGAACTTGTCTATTAGTTCTAGCAACTTTGTGGGGGATTTTTTGGGATTTTCTAAATATGTGATCATATCATTAGCAAGTAGTGAAAGTTTTACTTCTTCCTTCCTGTGGGTGCCTTTATTTCTTTTTCTTGCCTAATTGCTCTAGTTAGAACTTCTAGCACAATATCGAATAGCATTGGTGACACTGGGCATCATCATCTTGTTCCCAATCTCAGCAGGAAAGCTTTCAGTCATTCACTGTTGAGTACAATGCTACTGTGGGTTTTTCCTATATGTACTTCTCCATGTTGAGAAAGCTTCCTTCTGTTCTCTTTTGGAGTGTTTTTTTTAAAATTGAGATATAGTCACATAAAAAAATATGAGTGCTTCATAAATTTTGTGTCATCTTCATGCAGGGGCCATGGTAATCTTCTCTGCATCATTCCAACTTTAGTCCAGGTGCTGCCAATGTGAGCACCAGAGTAGTTTTCTTTTTTTTAATAAATTTTTTTTAAAGGAGGTACTGGAGATCAAATCAGGGACCTTGTACAAAGGAGGCAAGCACTCAACCATTGAGTTACATCTGCTCCCTTTAAATAACCTTTTTATTTTAGAAGTTTTAAATTTACCAAAATTGCAAAGATAGTATAGAAGGTTCTCATATATTGTGGCAGTTTAATATTATTTATGAATTCCAAAAGAAATATTGATTATGTTTGTAAACTAGTGTGTTTCTCCAGGCATGATACCTTTTGTATTAGATTCAGCTGAGACATCTGATTAAATTATGTTAAGATTAGGGCTTTGATTCAAACACATCATTAGAATGTGACTCAGTGTTAAGTCCTAGGCCCCTGGGCTAATAAAACAGACTCACACAGAAGTAGACACACAGAGAAGAACACAGAGGAATAGAGACAGCTCCATAGACAAGGCAGAGGCCCTGGGAAGAGAGATGAGCCTGATAGTTTACAGCCGACCTTGTGAAGAGAACAGAGCAGCTGAGCCCGGAAAGAAACAAGTCCCAGGGAGAGAGATGAGCTTTATGTCAACCTACAGCTGAGATAGGAAGAAGCTGGGACGATGGAGCCTGAAAAGGAAGAAGGAAGGTTGAACCTTCACAGACATCACTGCCATCTTGCTTCAACATGTGGCAAATGGCTTTGGGTAAGAATGTACATCTTATGGTACCTTGAGTTGGACTCTTTAGGGCTTTGTGACTGTAAGCTTCTACCCCCAATAAATAGCCTTTATAAAAGCCAGCAGAGTTCTGATACTTTGCATCAGCACCCCTTTGGCTGACTAATATATATATCTTACATCCATTTCTCCTATTATTAACACCTTACATTAGTTTTATAATTTGTTATTATTAATGAACCAATATTCATACATTATTATTAACTAAATTATATACTTTATTCAGATTTTCCTTAGTTTTCATTTAATATCCTTTTTTGGTTCCAGGATCCCATTTAGAATACCAAATTACATTTAGGAATCATTTTTCTTTTTTCTTGCTTTCTTTAAAAAACCAACTCTATTGATAAATATTAACAAAGCATACAATTTATCCAAAGTGTTCAATCAGTGCTATTTGGTATAATCACATAGTTGTGCATTCATCACTTCAATCATTATTAGAGCATTTTCATTATTCCAATAGTAATAATAATAAACAAAAACAGACAAAGTCTTCATGTCTCAATCTCTCTATGCTTTCCCTGCTGTACTTAGGTACTATTTCTGGCTATTCCCCCACATTTATTTATTTATTAAGCAGTTTTATTGAGATATATTCACATATCATACAATCTATCCAAAGTGTATAATAAATGGCTTTTTGTATAATCACAATATTGTGCAGTCATCACCACAAAAATTTTTAAAGCAATTTCATTATTCAAAAAACCCCCACAAAACTCCACACTCCTTAGTGGCCCTTCACCAGCCCTACATAAACACCAATCTAATTTCATCTTTATAAATTGATTCATATTTGCATTTATATAAATGGAAGCATGCAATATCTAGTACTTTGTGTCTGGTTTCTTTCACTTAAAATAGGGACATAGTGTTCTTTGTTTTTTGGTCTGATAGTAACATTTTGTAGTATTAACATACGTTTGTTCAGCTTCAAAGAAAGGTGGTCTTGTATATGCAATTTTACTTATATTCATATTTCACATGAGGTCTTACTATTCTACACAGTCCCATATTACATTTTTAGCTTTCCTTTTAGTAATATACATGACCTTAGACTTTCCCTTTAAACCACTTTCATACCCACATAATAGTACTGGAGTTACAAACATTATGTTTTGTTTTCATTTTTCTATTTATTTCCAAAGATTAACACACATCCTTTTTACCAATTCTGCACAAGTTAACCCAGAACTTTCCACTCTCTAAACTTATTCTATTTTCTGGTGACCCATATTCAATAAGTTATTAACTCCATGAGATTACACAATGTATTTAGTTCATTATAGCACAGTCACACATTTGTGTCTGGCTTGCTTCACTCAATGCAATGTCCTCCAGGTTCATCCATGTTGTCATGTGCTTTATGACTTAATTTCTTCCTACAGCTGCATAATATTCCACCATGTGAATACACCACAGTTTGTTTATCCATTCATCCGTTGGTGGACATCTAGGCTGTTTCCAGCTTTTGGCAATGCCACTATGAACATTGGTGTACAGATGTCTGTTCGTGTCACTGCTCTTAGTTCTTCTGGGTTTATACTCATTGGTAGTATAAGCTGAGTCATGTGGCAAATCTATATTCAACTTCTTTAGGAACTGCCAAACAGTCCACCAACAGTCGGAATGCATAAATCCTCTGTCTTTTTAGTAGTGGCTATTCTGAAAGGTATGTAATGGTATCTCACTGTAGTTTTGATTTGCCTTTCCATAATCATTAGTGATATTGAACATTTTTCATGTGTTTTTATTTTTGCTATTTGTATTTTTTCTTTGGACAAATGTCTATTCAAGTCGTTTGCCCATTTTTTTTTTTTTTTTAAAGATTTATTTATTTATTTAATTTCCCCCCCTCCCCTGGTTGTCTGTTCTTGGTGTCTATTTGCTGCATCTTGTTTCTTTGTCCGCTTCTGTTGTCGTCAGCGGCACGGGAAGTGTGGGCGGCGCCATTTCTGGGCAGGCTGCTCTTTCTTTTCACGCTGGGCGGCTTTCCTCACGGGCGCACTCCTTGCGCGTGGGGCTCCCCCACGCGGGGGACACCCTTGCGTGGCACTGCACTCCTTGCGTGCATCAGCACTGCACATGGCCAGTTCCACACGGGTCAAGGAGGCCCGGGGTTTGAACCGCGGACCTCCCATATGGTAGACGGACGCCCTAACCACTGGGCCAAAGTCCGTTTCCCTGCCCATTTTTTAATTGGGTCGTTTGTCTTTTTATTGTTGATATCTTTATATATCATGGATATTAAATGCTTATTAGATATATGATTGCCAAATATTTTCTCCAATTGTGTTGTCTGCCTTTACAATCTTTTGGCAAAGTCCTTTGAGGCAAGAAAGTGTTTCATTTTGAGGAGGCCCCATTTATCTAGTTTTTTTTTTAGATTTATTTATTTATTTCTCTTCCCCCACCCCTCCTCCTCGTTATTTGCACTTACCATCTGTTCTCTTTTGGTCTTGTTTTTTTTTAGGAGGCATTGGGAACCGAACCTGGGACCTCCTATGTGGGAGGGAGGCACTGACCACCTGAGTCACCTCAGCTCCCTGCTTTTGTCTCTCATTGTGTTTCCTTGCTGTGTCTCTTCTTTGCATCATCTCACTGAGTCATTTTGTTGTGTCAGCTCACTGCATCACCTCACTGTCTTGGTTGTCTTCTTTAGGGGGCACCGGAAACCGAACCCAGGACCTCCCATGTGGTAGGTGGGTGGGTGCCCAACTGCTCGAGCCATATCTGCTTCCCTATCTAATTTTTCTTTTGTTGCTTGGGCTTCATGTGTAAGGTTAAAAAAACTACCACCTACCACAAGAACTTGAAAATGTTTTCCTACATTTTCTTCTAGGAGTTTTATGGTCATTGTTTTTCTATTTAGGTCCTTGACCCATTTTGAGTTAATTTTTGTATAAGATATGAAATAGGTGTCTTCTTTCTTTCTTTTGAATATGGCTATCCAGTTCTCCAAGCACTATTTGTTGTATAGACTCTTCTGGCCCAGCTGGGTAGCTTAATAACCTTGTCAAAAATCACTTGACTGTAGATGGGTGGGTCTATTTCTGAGTTCTCGATTTGGTTCCATTGGACAATCTGCCTGTCCTTATGCCAGTACCATGCTGTTTTTATTACTGTAGCTAAGTAATATGCTTTAAAGTCAGGAAGAAGTGAGAGTCCTCCAACTTCGTTCTTCTATTTTAGGACATTTTTGGCCATTTGGGGTCCTGTACACTTCCAAATAAATTTCATTATTGGCTTTTCAATTTCTACAAAGAATTCTGCCTGTTTTAAAATAGGTCCTTTTGTCTTTTTATTGTTGAGTTGTAACATCTCTTTATACATCATGGATATTAAACCTTTGTAGGATATGTGATTTCCAAATTTTGCTTCCATTGAGTCTTCTGCCTTTTCACCTTTTTGACAAAGTCCTTTGAGGTGCAAAAGTGTTTCATTTTGAGGAGGTCCCATCTATTTTTTCTTTTGTGGCTCCTGCTATGGGTGTAAGATCCGAGAAACCACCAGCTACCACAAGATCTTTAAAATGCTTCCCTATATTGTCTTCTAGTAGTTTTATGGTCCTCGTTTTTATATCTAGGTTTTTGACCCATTTTGAGTTGTTCTTGTATAGGGAGTGAGATTAGGGCCCTCTTTCATTCTTTTGGTTATGGATATCCAGTTCTGCCAGCACCTTTTGTTGAAGAGACTGTTTTTGCCCATTAATGTGGCTTTGTTAGGTTTGTTAAACCAATTGAGTGTAGAGGTGAGGATTTATTTCTGGACTCTCAATTCTATTCCACTGATCAATGTGACTATCTTTATGCCAATACCATGCTGCTTTTTATTTATTTATTTTTATTTTTAATTTATTTCTCTCCCCTTCCTCCCCATTGTCTGATGTCTGTGTTCATTCACTGTGTTCTTCTGCATCCGCTTGCATTATCCGGTGGCACAGGGAAACTGCTTCTCTTTTTTGTTGTGTCATCTTGCTGAGTTAGCTCTCCATGTGTGAAGTGCCACTCCTGGGTGGCCTGTGCTTTTTTCATGTGAGGTGGCTCTCCTTGTGGGGTGTACTCCTTGCTCATGTGGCACCCATATGCACCCCTGAGTGGCACAGCACTCCTTGTGTTTGGCAGCACTGTGCATGGGCCAGCTTACGATATGGGTCAGTAGGCCCTGAGTATCAAACCCTGGACCCCCCACATGGTAGGCAGACACTCTTATCAGTTGAGCCACATCTGCTTCCCAATACCATGCTGTTTTGACAACTGACCTTTGTTTCAAGGTCAGGCAGTGAAATTCCTCCCATGTCACTCTTCTTTTTCAGAATGTTTTTGGCTATTTGGGTGTAATTTTCCTTTCAAATTAATTTTGCCTTCTCTATTTCTGTAAAGGAAGCTGTTGGAATTTTGATGCTTATGGGATTGAATCTATAAATAAGTTTGGGTAGGTTTGACAATTTCATAATATTTAGTTTTCCAATCCATGAACACAGAATGTCTTTCCATTTATTTAGGTCTACATTGATTTCTTTTAGCATTGTTTTGTAGTTTTCTGCATATAGCTCCTATACTTTGGTTAAATTGATTCCTAGGTATTTGAGTCCTTTTGTTGCTATTGTAAATGGAATTTTCCCCCTGATTTCCTCCTCGGATTGTTCGGTACTAGTGTAGGAAAACATTACTGATTTTTATGTGTTGCTCTTGTATCCTGCTATTTGCTGAACTCATTTATTAGCTCAGGTAGCTTTTTTGTAGACATTTCAGAATTTTCTAAATATAGGATCATGTCATGCACAAATAGTGAGAGTTTTACTTTCTCTTTTCCTATTTGGATGCCTTTTATTATTTCTTTTTTCTTGTCTAATTGCTCAAGCTAGAACTTCTAGTACAATATTGAATAACAATGGAGACAGTGGGCATCCTTGTCTTGTTCCTGATATCAAACTTAAAAACTCTCCCCATTGAGTATGATGTTGGCTGTGGGTTTTTCATATATACCTTTTATCATATTGAGGAATTTTCCTTCTATTCCTATACTTTGAAGATTTTATCAAGAAAAGATGTTGTATGTTGTCAAATGCCTTTTCTGCATTGATTGAGATGATCATATGTTTTTTTCACTTCAATTTGTTAATGTGGTGTATGTATTATGTTAATTGATTTTCTTATGTTGAACCACCAGAAATAAACCCCAGGAATAAATCCCACTCTGTCATGATGTATAACTACTTTGAAATGTTCTTGGATTCTATTTGCAAGTATTTTGTTGAGGATTTTTGCATGTATGTTCATTAGCAAGATTGGTCTGTAATTTTTAAAATCTATATACTTCTCTTTTGCTTTTATTGTCTTTTTTTGGTAGATAAATAGATCACACAAAACAAAACATTGAAAAACATAAGAGATTCCCATATACCCCACTCTCCCCAGCCCCTACTCCTCCCACATCAACATCCCCTGTAATTTTCTTATAGTGTCTTTATTTGGCTTTGGTACTAGGGTGATGTTGACTTCATAAAATGTGTTGGGTAATTTTCCCTCCTCCTCATTTTCTTGGAAGAGTTTAAGCAGGATTGGTATTAATTATTTTCTAACTACTTGGTCGAATTCACCAGTGAAGTCATCTGGCCTTAGACATTTCTTGGTTGGGAGATTTTTGATGACTGATTCAATCTCTTTAAATGTGATTGGTTTGTTAAATTCTTGTATTTCTTGTAGTATCTGTGTAGGAATTCTAGGAATTCATCCATTTCATCTAGGTTGTCTAGCTTATTGGCATACAGTTTCTCATAATATCCTCTTACGGTTCCTTTTATTTCAGTGGGGTCAGTTGTAACTTCACCCCTTTCATTTCTGATTTTATTTATTTGCATCTTCTCTCTCTTTTTCTTTGTTAGTCCATTTTATTGATCTTCTCAAAGAAGCAGCTTTTGGTTTTGTTGATTTTCTCTATTGTTTTTTGTTCTTTTTTTTTTTTTTTTAAAGATTTATTTATTTATTTAATCCCCCCCCCCCCTCCCCTGGTTGTCTGTTCTTGGTGTCTATTTGCTGCGTCTTGTTTCTTTGTCCACTTTCTGTTGTCGTCAGCAGCACGGGAAGTGTGGGCGGCGCCATTCCTGGGCAGGCTGCACTTTCTTTTCACGCTGGGCGGCTTTCCTCATGGGCGCACTCCTTGCGTGTGGGGCTCCCCCACGCGGGGGACACCCTTGCGTGGCACGGCACTCCTTGCGCGCATCAGCACTGCGCATGGGCCAGCTCCACACGGGTCAAGGAGGCCCGGGGTTTGAACCGCGGACCTCCCATATGGTAGACGGACGCCCTAACCCCTGGGCCAAAGTCCGTTTCCCTGTTTTTTGTTCTTAATTTCATTTATTTCTGCTGTGATTTTTATTATTTCTTTCTTTTTGCTTGCTTTGGGAATGATTTACTGGTCTTTTTCTAGTTTCTCCAGTTGTTCAGTTAGATCTTAATTTTAGTTCTTTTTTTAAATAATATAGATGTTAGGGCTATAAATACCACTCTCAGCACTGCCTTTGCTGTATCCCATAAGTTTTAGTAAGTAGTGTTTCCGTTTTCATCTGTCTCAATATATTTACTAAATTCACTTACAATTTCTTCTTTGACCCACTGATTATTTAGGAGTGTGTTGTTCAGCCTTCACACATTTGTGAATTTACCTCTTTCCCATCTGTTATTGATTTTCAGTTTCATTCCATTATGAATTGAGAAGGTGCTTTGTATAATTTTAATATTTATTGTGATCTGCCTTGTGACCTAACATGTGGTCTATCCTGGAGAAAGATCCATGAGTCCTTGAAAAGAATGGATAATATAACCTGCTGAGTTTGGGTGTAACATGCTGTATTTGTCTGGTAGGTCTAGTTCATTTATCATATTGTTCAAGATCTCTGTTTCCTTGTTGATATTCTGTCTAATGATGTGAGTGGAGTGTTGAAGTCTCCAACTATTGTTGGAAACTGAGGCACTGTGGTCTTTCAAGGAGAGACGTGTGGTTTCCATGGCTATGCTTGCACCCTAAGGCATGCGGTAATAAGAGTTCCTGGCAAATAGGATGAAGCTGGTAAAGGCTCAAAGAAAAGATGAGCACATACCTTTTGTAGTAAATAAAACACTTAGACTTTGTACCTTGAGATAAGATTTTTTGAATTCCTTAGACTATGAGTAATGCTGATAGTTAACTGCATGTTGCTGCTTGTTGTCCCGTAGACTGGGATAAACAATAAAGTTGTCTGATGAGTCTCTTCTTGCAGACCCCGATCTAGCTCTCTTGTTCTTCCTTTCTTTCTTTTTCTTTCACTCTCCTTTTTCTCTTTCTTTCATTCCCAATAACCTTCGGGTCCAAATCTCCAAAAACTATTATTGTGGAGCTGTGTCTTTCTATCTTCAGTTTTTTCAGAGTTCAGTTTGCCTCATATATTTTGGGGGGCCATGGTTGAGTACATAAATATTTATAAATGTTACTTCTTCCTGGTGGATTGTCCCTTTTATTAACATAAAATGGCCTTTTATATCATAATTTTTTTGCATTTAAGATCTGTATCTTTTTCTAACCTCTCATTTTCAGCCAGTTTGTATACCTGGGCCTAAGGTAAGTATCCGGTAGGTAGCATATGGATGGCTCATGGTTTTTTGTTTGTTTGTTTGTTTGTTTAATCTATTCTGTTAGCCTATATCTTTTTCTTTGTTTGTTTGTCCTTTTATTTTTATTTTTAGGTACTTGGGCCTGGAATTGAACCCAGGACCTCATATGCAGAAATCTAACACTCAACCACGGAGCCACATCTGCTCCCCTGAGTTTTTTTATTTATTTGTTTGCTTGTTGTTTATTTTGTTGTTGTTGTTTTTAGGAGGCACTGGGGACTGAACTTTGGGCCTCATGTGTGGGAAGCAGGTACTCAACCTCTTGAGCTACATCCGCTCTGCAGACTATATCTTTTGATGATAGCTTAATCCATTCACATTCTATGATATTCCTATAAATGCATTATTTACTTCCACCATTTTATTCTTTGGTTTTCATATGTCATATCTTTTTTTTGCATGTCTTTATACTCTTTTGGTTACTGTTTCTTCTATTCTTTGTTCTATTCTCTCCTCCAAGCCTCTCTCTCCTATCTTTTTCTTTCAGTCTGTAAGGCAGCCTTAAATATTTTCTGCAAAGGTGGATTCTTGTTTATGAACTCTCTTAGTTTTTGTTTGTGAGTATTTTAAACTCACCTTCATATTTGAAGGACAATTTTGCTGGATAAAGAATTCTTGGCTGGCAGTTTTTCTTTTTCAATATCATAATTGTACCACACCACTGTCTTCTTGCCTCCATGGTTTCTCAGGAGAAATCTGCACTAAGTGTTCTGCACTGGGTGTTCCTTGTATGTGATAGTTTGCTTGTCCCTTGTTGCTCTCAGAATTTTCTCTTTATTTTTGACATATGACATTTTGAGTAGTATGTGTCTTGGGGTAGGTCTATTCATATTTATTCTGAATGGGGCACACTGTGCTTCTTGGACATGTAAATTCATTTCTTTCTTGAGAATTGGGAAAGTTCAGTGATTATTTCCTTAAATACTTTTTCTGCTCCTTTCCCCTTCTCTTCTCCTT
The DNA here is from genome assembly GCF_030445035.2 of Dasypus novemcinctus. Classification (NCBI taxonomy): domain Eukaryota; kingdom Metazoa; phylum Chordata; class Mammalia; order Cingulata; family Dasypodidae; genus Dasypus; species Dasypus novemcinctus. The sequence goes on along the minus strand of NC_080695.1, from coordinate 24,436,165 downwards.
CTGGAACTCCATGACACATATGTTGTTGTGTTTTGTGTTATCATTCAACTCCCTGAGCCCCTGCTCAAAATTTTCCATTCTTTTCTCTCTTCAATTTCACCTTTTCTGTCTTCTGTATCACTTATTCTTTCTTTTACCATTTCAAGTCTGCTGTTGTATACCTCTAATGTGTTTTTGATCTCACCTATCATGTCTTTCATTCCCATGAGCTCTTTTTCTTTCTATTCAGGTTTTCAAATTCTTCTTTGTGATCACACAGTGTTTTCTTGATGTCCTTTATCTCTTTAGTCATATGTCTTTCAACTCATTAATTTGATTTTGGAAATTTATGTGCATCTTGTTGATCAGTTGTCTCAAATCCTGCATCTCTTTGGGGCTTTGAAATATTCCTTTTCTTTGGCTGTTTCTTCCATTTCTTAGTATAGATTGTAATTTTTTGCTAATATTTAGACATATGATTATGATGGTGAGTTTACTCAGATGCTCAATTTCTCTCTCAGAGATAGTGGTGGGAGGCTGAGTGTAACTGCTGTCTTCTGATTCTTGGTTCAACCTGTTCTAGGTCTTTTGGATTATTCCTGTTAGTTGCTCAAATATGGGCTCTAAATCCAGTAATGTGTTGCAGACCCACTTCCTAGAGCCTTGGGGAAGGAAGCTGTAAAGGCTGGGAAGAGCCTCTCTTATTTACTTTTAATTTCCTCACATGCACTTCCTTGACCCACCAGCAGATGTCACTCTTTGGCAGCCTTCTCAGTTCAACGCCTGTTTGGATTGTGTTTGCTGCACCATAGGCCAGATCAATGCAATAGAGGATCCTACCTGGAGGCTAAGAGTTTTGTAATTCAAACTTACTCAGAGTCAGTTTTCCAACCTTTGCCGTTAGTTCCCTCCTTTTTCCCAGGTAGGAAGTAATTCTACTCCCCTCTGCCTCCTCAAGTTCCAGCCAGTAGAGAGGGAGATTGAGAAAGTCAGATCTCTTTAGTCCATTGCTGGCTCCCAAGGCCAACAAGGGCGCGACTCCATCCAGCCTGGAAGAGCTCGTGGGACACAGCAAATCAAATCTGTGGGTGTAAAACCAAGTCAGTCTTGAGCTGTGTTCATCTCTCTCCCTTTTCTTGGGGAGGTGGGTCCTGGGCCTCCCTTTGTCTGTAGATGCCAGCCCACAGGCCTGAGAATTCAAGTGTCTGTAGGGTAGGGGAGTGTGCTGTCACTTGTAGCTGCAGCTTTTAACTGACAGTTTTGCCATCTCAAATTTTTTTCCTTTGCCCCTCTCTCTTCTGGGTGGTGTCCAGTCTTCCCCTGGTGTCCTAAAGTCTAGAAGACTTTTTTTTTCCAGGCCATTTCTGCCTGTCCTCTAGCTATTTTTCTGAAAGAGAAGAGACACCCATGCTTTTCCAATCTGCCATCTTCCCAGAAATCTGGAGTGTTTTTAATCAAGACAGGATGCTCAGCTTTGGGAAACCACGGAAGAAGCTCAGGGAGCCCTTCCTAATCCCTTCCCTCGGCACCTTAACGCTGGTCTGTGCCCTCTTCATGGGTCCTTGGACCTGTCTCAGCTGGGAAAGTCTAACTGGGAAAGTCTTCTTCCGTGTGCATCTCCTTCTAGAATTTTCCCTCCAGGCAAAAGCAGTTTGAGAAAACTAAAGGAATGTAAGAAACTACAGAGGCAGACAACCTGGGGCAATGACTTGCCCTGCTTCAAATACCTGGGAAAGGGAAGTTTGTCTCCTGGGAAACAGGGAAAACAGGGCAACTCCAAAACAAGCAATAAACAAAAAACCAGGACAAGACACAGGACTAGAAAGACAGAGAAAACCATGCAGAGTCCATGCACCTTGGGCAGACCTTCTGCTGAGGCTCAAGAAAATCTTTGTCTTACCACTTATTACAAAATCAGAAATAAACTTCTCAGGGAATGAATTCTAGAGTTGATATTTTAAAGAATTATAATGTACAGTGTGTAACAAGAGACTACAAGACAAAGAATTGATGGCCTATCCGAAGGAAGAGGTAAACATTCAGAAAATACAAATGAAGGAGATCAGAATGTGGGCATATTAAACAAAGTCTTTAAAAAATTATCTGCTGGAGTGGTTGTGGCTCAAAAGGTTAAGCTCCTGCCTCTCAATGGGAGGTCCTGGGCTCAATTCCTGGTGCCTCCTGAAAAACTAAAAATGAACAAGCAAAACAAATGAAAACAAAACAAATCAGGGAAACTGATGTGGCTCAGTGATTAAGTGCCAGCTTCCCACATACGAGGTCCCAGGTCCAATCCCTGGTCCCCAGTATCCCCCCAAAAAATTATCTGAAAAATGGAGATGAAGGAAAATACAAAGAAAGAACTAAAGGATATTAGGAAAACAATAAGTGAACAATATGATAATCTTAGTAAAGGGATAGAAAATTTTAAAATGGTATTAAACATACCTACTGCAGTCAAAGACTATAATAATTGAAATGAAAAATTTCCAGGAGGTTTCAAGAGCAGGTTGGAACTGGCAGAACAATCCGTGAACTCAAAGACAAGACAATTCAATTGAGTCAGGCTGAGGAGGAATGTCTTAGTTTGCCACAGTGCTATAAATGCAAAATACCAGAAATGGGTTAGCTTTTATAAAGGGCAATTTATTGGGGGTAAAAGCTTAGAGTTCTGAGGCCTTGAAATGTCTAACTCTGAGCACTATCAGAGATGCTTCTCACCAAAGTCAGCTGCTGTTGATTCTGGGGTCCTGCCAAGTGGTGAAGATGGCTGCTGATCTCTGCTGAGGTCTCTGCCTTCCCCTCCAGAATCTACCATCTCCTGGAGTTCAGCTGTGGGCAACCAGGATTAGGGCTTGTCTCTTATCTGGCCTCCTCTCTCAGTCTGGGTCCAGCCTCTCAGGGGCCTCTTTGCATGCCTCTGTGCTCTCCTTTTCCAGACTCCAGGACCTCTCTCAGGCTCTCAGGGCTTCTTTATTTTCCTGCTGTCCTCTCATATGGCAGGATCAATATGGTGGCTCCTTTTTCCTCTGTGTGTGTGTCTCTCTCTCTGTATTGCCATTTATATCAGATCCAGCAAGAGGACAGAGACCCAAGGTGGCTCATGCCTTGCTGATGTAGTACAATCAAGAAAAGATGTGGGGAAATGGATTTGGCTCAACTGATAGTGTCCGCCTACCACACAGGAGGTTCAGGGTTCAAACCCAGGGCCTCCTGACCCGTGTGGTGAACTGGACCACACGCAGTGCTGATGCATGCAAGGAGTGCCATGCCATGCAGGGGTGTCCCCTGCATAGAGGAGCCCCACATGCAAGGCGTGTGTCCTGCAAGGAGAGCCACCCCATGCAAATAAAGTGCAGCCTGCCCAGGATTGGCACTGCATGCACAGAGAGCTGACACAGCAAGATGATGCAACAAAAAGAGACACAGATTCCCAGTGCTGCTGACAAGAATGCAGGTGGACACAGAAGACCATGCAGCAAATGGACACAGAGAGCAGACGACAAGGGGGATGGGGGGAAGGGGAGAGAAATAAATAAAAAAAAAAGACGTGTATTTTTTTCAAATGCCTTTTCTGCATCAATTGAGAGGATCATGTGATTTTTATTCTTCAATTTATTGATATTGTTTATTTTCTTGTATTGAACCACCCTTGCATACCTGGGATAAAACCCACTTGATTGCAGTAAATTCTTTTACTCTTCTTTTAGATTTGGTTTGTTGAGGATTTTTGCATCTGTATTCATTAGAGAAATTGGTCTGCAATTTTATTTTTTTGTAGTATCATTATCTGGTTTTGGTATTAGGATGATGTTGGCTTCATAGAATGAGTTTGGTAGCATTCCTTCCTATTCAATTTTTTGGCAGCACTTGAGCAAGATTGGTATTAGATCATCTATCTTTGAATGATTGGTAGAATTCACATGTTGAGCCATCTGGTCCTGGGCTTTTCATTTTGGGGATGTTTTTGATAACTGTCTCAATATCTTTACTCATGATTGGTCCCTCCCCTCCCCTCCCCTTTCCTTCACCTTCATGCTCCTTCACCTGTTTGCTTATTGTTTCCTTGTTCCTTTTTTTTTCATTCTAGGAGGTACTGGGGACTGAACCCAGGGCCTCCAAGGTGGGAAGCAGGCACCCAGGTGCTTGAGCCACATCTGCTCCCTTCCCATGGGTTTTGCTATGTTGTGTTTTCATTTTCATTTGTCTTGAGATATTTACTGATTTCCCATGCAATTTCTTCATATACCCACTGATTATTTAAGAATGTGTTGTTTAATCTCCATGTATTTGTGAAGTTTCCCTTTTCCATCTGTTATTGATTTCCAGCTTCATTCCACCAGTGAAAGTGCTTCGTATAATTTCAGTTTTTTAAAATTTATTGAGGCCTGTCTTGTGACCCATTATATAATCTATCCTGGAGAATGATCCATGAGAACTTGAAAAAAATGTATATTGTGCTGTTTTGGGGTATAATACTCTATAAATGTCTGTTAGTTCTAGTTCATTTATCATATTATTCAAGCTCTCTGTTTCCTTATTTATTGTCTGCCCAGATGTTCTGTCCAATGCTGAGAGTGGTGTATCGAAATCTCCAGCTATTATTGTAGAGATGTCTACTCTCCCATCAGTTATGCCAGTGTGTGCCTCATGTATCTTGGGGCACCCAGGTTAGGTGCATAAATATTTATATAGTTATTTCTTCTTGGTGAATTGCCCTTTTTATAAATGTATAATAATCTTCATCTCTTATAACAGTTTTGCATTTAAAATCTATTTTGTCTATTAGTATTGCTACTCCAGATCTTTTTTATTTTGTTACTATTTGCATGGAATATCTTTTTCCTAACTTTCACTTTCCACCTTTGTCCTTACATCTGAGGTGAGTTTCCTGTAGACAGCTATAGATGTCTCACATTTTTTTAATCCATTCTGTCAGTGTGTCTTTTGATTGTTCAGTGTTAATCTTCAATGTTATTACTATCAAGGCATTACTTACTTCATCTGTTTTATCCTTTGGCTTTCCATTGGTATATCTTACTAGTGTCTGTCTTTTTAACTTTAAGTTACTCTTACTAATAATCTTCATTTCTACACTTTTCCAAGTCTTTCATCCTTGTCTTTTCCTTTCAGGCTTTAGCACTCCTTTTAGTATCTCTTGCAATTCTGGTCTTTTGGTAACATACTTTTTCAGTTTTTGTTTGTCTGTGAAGACTTTAAACTCACCCTCATTTTTTTTTTCTTTTTCAATTCCCATTTATTTTTGTCTCTTGGGGCAATGTCTTCTTTTCAATATGAAAAAAAGCAGGAAGTTCACTACAAAATTTTTATTTGAAGTATAGAATATGAAAAAACAAGGATAGTTTAAAAAAAAAAACAGAAAAGACACTAGTGAAAGAAGAGATTGGATGTCACAAAAAAATAACAGAGGGTGTCTTGTCCCCTCTTTTCTGGGGAAACAACTCACAGGTAGCAGTACACAACTTTCCATGTCAGGCTGCAATTCTTTTTTTGCGGTAAGAGAAGGTGGGAATGGGAGGTGGCTTTCTGCGAGCTTAGGGACCAAAGTCAGCCTCTACCCTCTTTTGAAGCAGGCAAAGGAAGGAATCCAATGCAAGGAAATGAAGGGTCCCACTGACAGAGTAGGGCAGACCCTTCCTAAGGGGATTGAGCACTCAGGACAGAGCTTGGAGGGAAACTGAAAATGGGGATAACACTCTAATACCTCCCCTGAAGCTGAGAGAGTCCCAGGGAAATACCTGGAACTCAAGAAAGAACCTGGATTCCCCTCCTTATAACTTCTAGAATGTAAAATCCCACCCCCTTCCTTGGAGCCACTTCTATCTGCTATCAGCTCAGTTTCCTTTTCCCTTGGCCACCACATGGGCTTAGGATGGTGGCCATCTGGGCTTAAAGCACACAGTTCTAAATGGGATCTGGATGTGACCCAGCATTTTGGAGAAACACCTTTGAGAGCAGAGAGAGAATTATTAACTGGACAGGGAGAGGTGGGTACCAGAAGGAAATACAGGTTACCCAGAATGGCAGAAATCTAGGTTTCCCAGAGTAGAAAGAGAGAAGAGACATTCAACAAATGGCAAGTATTTATTGAGTGCCTGCTATGTTCCAGGCACTGTTCAGGAACCACGCCTTCCAAAAGAGAAAAAAAAAAAGAGGCAGAAAACGCCAATTCGTAGGGAGAGGAAAGGGGCAGAGGAGGAAGAAGGCTGAGGAAACTGAGAAGCCTTAGGTGATGGGGCTCTGCCTTAGGCCTCCTCTTCAGCGTTTTCACTGAAATCCTCCTCCTCTTCTGCGGTGGCATCCTGGTCCTGCTGGTACTCAGAGACAAGGTCGTTCATGTTGCTCTCAGCCTTAGTGAACTCCATCTTGTCCATGTCCTCACCTGTGCACCAGTGGAGGAAGGCTTTTCAGCGGAACACAGCAGTGAACTGCTCTGAGATGTGCTTGAAGAGCTCCTGAACTCACCCTCGGTTTTTTTTAAAGATTATTTATTTCTCTCCCCTTCCCCCCCCCCCCAGTTGTCTGCTCTCTGTGTCCATTTGCTGCATGTTCTTCTGTGACTGCTTCTATCCTTATCAGCGGCACCAGGAATCTGTGTTTCTTTTTATTGCATCATCTTGTTGTGTCAGCTCTGTGTGTGTGTGGTGCCGTTCCTGGGCAGGCTGCACTTTCCTTCTCGCTGGGCGGCTCTCCTTATGGGGTGCACTCCTTGTGCGTGGGGCTCCCCTATGCGGGGGACACCCCTGCATGGCACGGCACTCCTTGCGCACATCAGCACTGTGCATGGGCCAGCTCCACACGGGTCAAGGAGGCCCAGGGTTTGAACTGTGGACCTCCCATGTGGTAGGCGGACATCCTATCCATTGGGCTAAGTCTGCTTCCCTCACCCTCCATTTTTGACAAGCCATTTTTCCAGATAAAGAATTCTTGGCTGGCAGTTTTTCTCTTTCAGGACCTTAAATACATCATACCACTGCTTTTTTGCCTTCATGGTTTTTGATGATAGAGCTGCACTTAGTCTTTTTTCTCTCCCCTTCCCCCCCATTGTCCACTCTCTGTGTCCATTCACTGTGTATTCTTCTGTGCCTGCTTGCATTCTTATCAGCAACACCAGAAATCTGTGTCTCTTTTTGTTATGTCATCTTGCTGCATCAGCTCTCTCTGTGTGTGTGCCTCTCCTGGGCAGGCTGCACTTTTTTTGCATGGGATGGCTCTCCCTGCAGAGCCCACTCCTTGCACATGGGGCTCCCCTACGTGGGGGACACCCCTGCCTGGCATGGCGCTCCTTGCACACATCAGCACTGTGTGTGGGCCAGCTCACCACACGGGTCAGGAGGCCCTGGGTTTGAAACCTGGACCTCCCATATGGTAGGCAGATGCTCTATCCATTGAGCCAAATCTGCTTCCCTGCACTTAGTCTTATTGCCCTTCCCTTGTATGTGATACATTGTTTTTCTCTTGCTGCTTTCAGAATCCTCTCTATCTCTGGTACTTCATTCATTTTATCTTTGAGTAGGCTTATTCAGATTTATTCTGTTTGGTGTGTGTTGTCCTTCTTGGATATTGATATTTATGTCTTTCATAAGGGTTGAGAAGTTTTTGGTCATTATTTCCTCCAATATTCTTTCTTCCCTTTTCTGTTCTCTTCTCCTTTGGGGACACTGATAATGTGTATGTATGTGTGTTTCATGCTATTATTCAATTCCTTGTGACCTTGTTCCCATTTTTCCATTCCTTTCTCCTGTCTTTTCAAGTTCAGATGTTATGTCCTCAATATCATTAATTCTGTCTTCTACCAATTCAAATCTGCTGTTATATGCCTCTATTGTACTTAAATGGCTTCCATTGTGTCTTTCATTCCCATAAGGTCTGTTCCTTTTTCTTGCAGCTTTCAAATTTTCTTTATACTAACCCAGTGTCTTTTTGTTTTTTTAAAGCAAGTTCAATTTCCATCATGTTGAAAGATATTGGCTTAAATCCTATTACTTCTATTCCCACTTATGTTTTACATAACATGGAGCATTTGTAAAATATATTACAAATATTTTTTTTCATTACAAAGGAGAAGAAAATTAGTTTGAAAAAAAATCTAGTTTAATATCAAAAGTTACACAAAGGTTTATATATTTCCAAAAATCCAATTAAAATATTATCACTAATATTGTATGGATTGTGATATACTTTGTGAATCCCTACATTTTTGTTTTTAAGTTGAAGCTTCTATTCAGAAACAATACATTGCAGAGCAGATCATATCACATCCTCACAGAATACAAAAATGTAAGAGTCCTTTAGTTTAAATATTATTAACTTTTTTTGGTCAGAAACATTAATCCCTTAAGAGTATAAAGCAGAAATTCTTACTAAAAGCCTGCATCCAATAGCCAGATGTCCTGTATAAAGGGAATTTGGTTACTAGGAACTCCATGTCATAAAAATCCTAGAAGCAACAATCTTTTACTGCTTTATACAGGTAAAATACATGGACTTGAACCTGACTTACAGTAGTAGACATGTTATAGTCCAGAGAGTGTGTCTTCTTTTATTTACATATAAATACACCTGGTTTTTCAAGGCTAACTTTGTAGCATTTCACTGGCACCAAAGAGCCAAATGGTGGCATTTTGTCTAAGTACTTCTGGCTACTGGCTTGCAGTGAAGACACTGTCTCTGAAAGGCCATTTTTCTCTTCAGGAGAAAAATGTTAATTCCAGGTTCATGTGCGTGGCTGCTCTTGGAATCCAAAGGGATGCTGTTCTCGTCATAATCTCTAATGTGCCTGTGGTAATCTTCACTAAGCAACAGAGCAATGGTTTCACCAACATGAAGCGCTGTTTCCATTTTCTGTAGAATGTTTTCTATGTCTTTTCCTAACTTGAACTTTTTCTCAAATAGAATGCCAGAAATAATAATATCAACACTTTCTGAAGGCAATAGAAATTCCATAACAGAGACTTTGAGTAACTCAATTTTATCCTTCAGCCACAAACTGTAGCTTTCAGGTTGTCACCCAGTAACTGTGAGTCACTGACATCAGCAGCCACATAATACACCTCCAGCCATTCTTTAGCATCTTCCAGAAGTATTATTACAAATCCTCATGCTGGATCTAAAACAAATGCAGGGGGGAAGCGGACTTGGCCCAACGGATAGGGCGTCCACCTACCACATGGGAGGTCCGTGATTCAAACCCCAGGCCTCCTTGACCTGTGTGGAGCTGGCCCATGCACAGTGCTGATGTGTGCAAGGAGTGCCGTGCCATGCAGGGGTGTCCCCCATGTAGGGGAGCCCCACGCGCAAAGGGTGCGCCCCATAAGAAGAACCACCCAGCGTGAAAAAAGTGCAGCCTGCCCAAGAATGGCACTGCACACACAGAGAGCTGACACAACAGGATGACTCAACGAAAAGAAACACAGATTCCCAGTGCTGCTGATAAGATAGAAGCGGTCACAGAAGAACACACAGCAAATCAAAACAGAGAGCAGACAATTGGGGGGTGGGAGAAGGGGAGAATAATAAATAAGTAAATAATAAATCTTAAAAAAAAATAAAACATGCAGGGAAGCAGATGTGGCTTAAGCATTTGGGTGCCTGCTTATCACATGAAAGCTCCCAGGTTAGGTTCCCAGTGCCTCCTAAAAAAAAGACGAGCAGACACAGAGAGCACACAAAGAATAGACACAGAGAGCAGATGGTGAGTGCAAACAACAATGGTGGGGGAGAAATTTTTTTTAAATCTTAAAAAAATATCAAACAAATGCACCAGACTTAATTTCAGTGAGAGAGACCATTGCCATGCTATGGTGAATCACAGTCCTGCTGTTTTGATGTAAGCTCTCCTGGCTACAAGAACCTGAAAACAGGAATCCCCACAACAAAGTAAATGTCATTTAGATGTATAAAGATCTCTAAATTTGGATTCTTCCAATCTGCATTCCATCCAAACTGTTTCATAAGAGCAATTCCAATTACTCTTCCTACTTCCTGTGTAGTAAAGGTCATTCCAATAGCTCCACTGCAGCAACAAGAAACTCTGAAGTCAAGTCATTCTGGTTTGGAGTATCATTTGCTTTCTTTACATCACTCTGTAACTCTTCTTGAAAATTGTCTCCAGGGTTTCTTCTTCTATTTGTTTTTCCAGCTGGCATTCTCTACACTCCAGTATCTTTTGCATTTGCTGTTTTAAAATATTTTAGCAATAATGATTTCATTTTCTCCTACTTTTCTTTTTGGTGGGTTAAAACCTCTTTGAGAAAGTTCTTCCTTTTTTGTGTCAAGTTCAAGAATATTTTCCCAAATTGAAATGGCATTCAACCAAACTTCCCGTGTCATCATTTACAAGTCTGCATTTCATGAAATATTTTTCCTTTCTTAACAGAACAGTCAGTGTAAACTGCTTTTTAATCAGTAAAAATAATCTTCCTGAAGATTTTAATTTCTTCAGCATATTCAAATCCGAACATGTACAGAAAGAAAACCTTCCTGAGATATATGCAAATTGTGTGGCCGCCCCTGTGCGCACACTTCTCACATCAGGAATGGCTCCAAGCTGTGGCTCATGGTGCAAAAGACTCAGGTGCCCCAGTGGGCAGTGGCCCTGATCTTGGTGGCCCAGGGTCTCCTGGTGCCCAGGACCCCAGTGCCTTCTTATTATCTTTTCTTTTTAAGGATTTATTTTTTATTTATTTCTCTACCCTTCCTCCCGTTGTCTTCTCTCTGTGTCCATTTGCTGTGTGTTCTTCTGCATCTACTTGCATTGTCAGGCGGTGCTGGGAAACTGCATCTCTTTTTTGTTGCTTCATCTTGCTGCATCAGCTCTCCGTGTGTGTGGCACCACTCCTGGGCAGGCTGTGCTTTTCTTCACACAGGGTGGCTCTCCTTGCGGGGCACACTCCCTACAGGGCACACTCCTTGTGCGTGGGCAACCCCTATGCAGGGACTCCCCTGTGTGGCACGGCACTCCTTGCACGCAGCAGCACTGCACATGGGCTAGCTCACCACACGGATCAGGAGGCCCTGGGTATTGAACCCTGGACCCTCCATATGGTAGGCAGATGCTCTATCAGTTGAGCTAAGTCCACTTTCCTTCTTATTATCTTTTATCTCTTTGCTTCAACTCTTGAATTAATTTAAGAGGTTTGTGTAATTATCATCAGTTGATTAAATTGTCTTAAATCCTGTCTCATCAGGATTTTTGGTTTGTTCCTTTGGCTGGGCCACCTCTTCCTGTTTCTTAGTATGGCTTGTAATTTTTTTGCTGATGTCTAGGCATCTAATATATTTGGTGAATTTACTCTGATGGTCAATTTTCTCTCTCTCCTAGTGGTTTTGTTTTACGGAACTTCTTTGATTTTTGGTCCATCTTATTCTAAGTCTTTAAAATTGCCCTGCTTAAGTTATCAAAATAGGGCCAAGGACTCACTATTGGGGCACAGATCTGATCCAGGGGGTCTGGGACAAGAGACTCCAAAGAGCATTTTTTTCCCCTCCTTGCAGTTTTCCCACTAGGCATCAGATGGCACTCATCAGCAAGTTTTTAACAGAGGTATCTCTTTCAGCTTACACTTGCCCATGATTCTGATCTTACCAGAGTCGAGATTTCATCTGGGCTCTACTGGCCCAATTCACTGAAGAGGAACTATTCTCTGCCTTCCACTGCACCCACCCTCTTCCCAGGGAGGAAAACATCTGTTCGCATCTCAGTTGGTTTAGTGAGTCACAGCTTTTATCCAAGCTGTTTGCCTTGGGGGTGGGGAATGGGCACTGTTCCAGCAGGAAGGGCTAGTAACTCACAGTTTTCTTTTCATTTTCTTCTCTCTGTCCCTCACCCTCCTGGATGAGGCACAATAATGTCCTCATCTGCAGAGCCCCAAAGCAGCTCCCTCAGACAGCATTTTGCCCTTCCTCCCTTGTTTTTAATGAGAACGTTGAACTCTGCCTACTTACTCCAATGCCATCTTCCTGGAACTCTGTATTAGTTCTTAAAACTGAATGTGAATCTACAGTTATTGCAAAATAAAAGTTCAGTTTAAAAAAAAGAGCAGAGGTATGAGTGTCCTCATACTACAAGGAAGACAGATTCCACAGATCATGTTCAGGCAAGTTACTAAAAACAAAACATAACATCAGGATTTAAGACAACTAAACAATGATAATCACACTTTGGGGGTGTGTGATAAGGAGAAACCAGAATCTCAAATTGCTTCCGTATATTATCTAAAATGTCCAGTTTTCAACAAAAAGTTTTGAGACATGTACACAAACTGGAAAGTGTGGCCAATATTCAGGGGAAAATGAAGATGCTGCATTAAAGTGAACTCAGCTGTTGGATTTAGCAGACAAAGACTTCAAAGCAGGTGTAGCAGTTTGATATGGTTATGAATTCCAAAAATAGATATTGTATTATGTTTGTAATCTGGTCTGTACCTGGGCATGATTGAGTTATGAATAGGGCTTTGATTGTGCCACCTCATTAGGGTGTTGAGTCCCTGCCCCTTGGTGGGTAGAGATTCACAGATAAAAGGCATGGCAAAGGACTGAGTTGAGGGTTCTTAATGTTGAAGTTTTGATATTGGAGTTTGATGCTGAAGTTTTAAGCTGGAGCCCCAGCAAAAGAGACAGAACCATTCACCTGATAGTGTATAGCTGACCTTGTGGAGGAAACAGAGGAGCTTATCCTAGAGGAACCTAGTAAACCCTCACAGATATCAGCAGCCATCTTGTTCCAAAACGTGAACACCGACTTTGGTGAGGGAAGTAACTTATGCTTTATGGCATGGTATTTGTAGGCTCCTAACCCAAATAAATACCCTTTATAAAAACCAACCAATTTCTGGTATTTTGCATTAACACCCCTTTGGCTGACTAATACAGCAGGTATTATAAATACAGTCAAAGAGGTAAAGGAAATGATTAAATAATTGATGCAAAATATAATTATAAAGACTCCCAAAACAGGGAATCTCAAACATCAGAAATATAATAGAACCAAATGGGAATTCCAGAGTTGAAGATTGCAATAAATTTAATGGGAGACATGAGTATGCACATTCAAGAAGCCCAATGAACATCGAACTGGATAAACTTCACTTTAGAGAGAACCACACACAGACACATAGTAATCAAGCTGTCAAATGCCAAGGACAAAGTGCTGAAACCTGCAAGAGAAAAGCAGCTTAGGTACAAGGAAATCCCAATGAAATAGTCAATATTGTATCAGAAATCATGGTAGCAAGAAAGCAGTGCAATGAAATATTTAAAGTTCTGAAAGAAAACAATTGCCAAGCAAGAATTTTATATCTGGTAAGACTGTCTTTCAAAAATGAGGGACAGATTTTTTACATAACCAGATAAACAAAAGCTGAGGGAGTTCATCACCACTAGGCCTGCCCTCCAAGCAATGTGAAAAGGAGTTCTTCAGACTGAAAGGAAAGGACACTATACAATGGATCAATGTGGTATAAGGAAATAAAGACCTCCAGTGAAAGTAACCATATGGGTAACTACCTGAGAGCCCGTGAGAGCCCGTGGAGAACAGTATGTATACTTCTCCCATCCATACCTCAAGACTTACAAAGAACTCCTATTTGTTGCTAACTTTCACTTGCACCCATGTTTGATTGCATTTGCTTAATTTGTCACTCTTCTCCTCAGCATTTACCTTACTCTTTGAAGTGGTTTGAAGCAATATGTTCCAAAGAAAAATATGTTCTTAAATCTAATCCATTCCTGTGGGTATAAACCCATTGTAAGTGGGACATTTTGATGAGATTACTTCAGTTAAGTTGTTTTCCATCTCAGTCAGGATGGGCTGTAATCCTAATGTTGGAGTCATTTATAAGAGAATGAAATACAGAGAGAGAGAAGAAAGTCATGGAAGCAAGAAGCTGAAATTAGCAAAACCTGGAAGAGAATGGAGAGAACAACAAATGCTTCCATGTAACAGAGAAGCCAAGGATCTCTGGTAGCCAGTCTTTGGGAAGAAAGCATCACCATGATGATGCCTTGATTTGGATATTTCCCTGGCTTCAAAACCATGAGTGAATAAATTCCCACTGTTTAACCCAACTCATTTCAGGATATTTGCTTTAAGCATCCTAGGAAACCAAAACAGATTTTCAAACATGGAGAGTTAGTGCTGCTATTGCAAATACCAAAAAATGTGGAAATAACTTTGGAATTGGGTAATGGGTAGAGATTGGAAGAATTGTGAGGTTCTTGAGAGAAAAAGCCTAAATTCCTTTGAAGTGACTGTTGTTTCAAATATGATGAATGTGTTGTTGAGAACTGGAGGAAAGGTGGATTCTTGTTTTAAAGTGCCAAAGAATTTGGCAAAATTGAGTTCTAATGTTGGATAGAACTTCAAAGTGGTGAGTTTGGGTATTTAGGTGAGGGGATTTCCAAGCTAAGTGTGGAAAGTGCAGCCTGGTTTCCCTTGCAGTTTATAGTAAAATGAGAGAGGAAAAGGATAAGTTGAGAACTAAACTCTTGGGCACAAAGAATCCAGAAATTGAGGGTTTAGAAAAATCTGAGTTTCTGGAGTTCCCAGAGAATAGTGTGAGTGTAAGAGAACATGGAACCAGTCAGCAATTTCTGTGGAAGTCAGGATTGGAAATCCAGTTATCTAGGATTTATGGAAAGTTCTTTTGTCTGATGGTTTCAACCCCTGTGTACTACATGCAAAACTGACTAGTTTTTTTTTTTGTGTGTGAGATCTCTATTAAAAGAAACACTGCTAGCCTGGACTAAAAGGGACAGAAAAGGAACAGTTTGAAGGAAAAATCACTTCAAAGGCAGAACTATGGAAGCTGAGGTCTGAACTGAAGACATCTTCTCAGACCAAGAGAGCATGCTGACCCATATGTGTGGAAAGCGTGAGTCTGCTCCAGAGCTTGGAGAGGGCAGGCCTTCCATCCCATTGTTAGGAAGAGTGCTGACACCCCAGTGCTCTCAGAGAGTGGAACCTATTCCCTGGGAATTGTGGAGGGTCTGACCATCACTCCAATGTTTGACGAGGGTGGGCCTATGCACTGGGGATTGCAGAGAATCTGGCCACCACCCCAGCATTCTCAGAAGGTAGAGCCAATGCCCCAGAAATTGTGGAGAATTTGGCCTTCATCCCAATTCTTGGAGAGGGTGGAGCATTCTACCCCAGTGTTTGGGGAGAGTATGGCTGCTGCACAAGCACTTGGAAGGGTTGGGGTTGCTGCTCCACCAGGTCCAGAAGACAAAACATCATTCCATAGGTATCTCTTAGACCTTGAAATCTAATGGAGTATATTCTGCAGGATTTCAGAATTGTTTGGGACCCGACCCCTGTTTTCCTTCCAATTTCTCCCTATGGGAATTGAAGTGTTCATTCTATGCCTGTCCCTCCATTGTATATTGGAAGCAGATAACTTATTCTCTAGGTTTCACAGGTCTACAGAGGGGAATTACGTTCCAGGACTAAACACACCTATAACTGACTATAATAGACTTTGTACTAAGCATTGTTAAGGAAATGACTTAAGGCTTTTGGGATATCATGATGGAATGCATTTTTCATGTAGACAGAATATATTTGTGTGTGTGGGGGGGTGTCTAGAGGATGGAGTGTGGTGGTTTGAAGCTATATGTACCCCAGAAACACATGTTCTTAAATCTAATCCACTCCTATGGGTATAAACCCATTTTATTTATTTATTTATTTACTTACTTATTTATTTATTTATCTCCCTTTCCCCACCTCCCCAGTTGTCTGCTCTCTGTGTCCATTAGCTGTGTGTTCTTCTGTGACTAATTCTATCCTTATCAGTGGCACCAGGAATCTGTGTTTCTTTTTGTTGCATCATCTTATTGTGTCAGCTCTCTGTGTGTGTGGTGCCATTCTTGGGCAGGCTGCACTTTCTTTCATGCTGGGCAGCTCTCCTTGTGGGGCGTACTCCTTGTGCATGGGGCTCCCCTACGTGGGGGACACCCCTGCGTGGCAGGGCATTCCTTGCGTGCATCAGCACTGCACATGGGCCAGCTCCACATGGGTCAAGGAGGCCCAGGGTTTGAACTGTGGACCTCCCATGTGGTAGGGAGATGCCCTATCCATTGGGCCAAGCTTGCTTCCCTAAACCCATTTTAAATAACCCCTTTTGATGAGGTTGCTTCAGTTAAGGTGTGTCCCACCTCAGTCAGGATGGCTCTTATTCCTCCTACTAGAGTCTTTTATAAGAGAATGAAATTAAGACATAGAGAAAATAAAGCCACAAAAGCAAGCAGCTGAAATCAATGAAACCTGGAAGAGAAGAGACAAGCAGACATCACCATGTTTCTTGCCATGTGACAGAGGAGCCAATATCTGGTCTTTAGGAAGAAAGCATCACCTTGATGATGCCTTGATTTGGACATTTTCCTTAGCCTCAAAACCATGAGTGAATAAATTTCCATTGTTTAACCTGACCCATTTCATGTTATTTGCTTTAAGCAGCCTAGGAAACTAAAATACCCTGCTTTATTTTTCTTTATAACGCATATCACTCCCCGACATATTTGGTCCAATTATATACTGCTGGATAATAAACCACCCCAAACCTGTCAATGCAACAACCAGACCTTTTATTATGCTCACAATTCTATGGGTCAGGAATTCGGAGAGGGCTCAACAAAGATGGCTTGTCTCTCTGATCCGGGATCTCCAATACCTCAGCTGGGTGTGACTTGAACAGCTGGGGCTGGAATCATGAGTCTGGTGCCTGTACCAGGATGTTTGAAGACCCCACTCAGCTGAGACCATCCAATGGAGCTCCTACACACAGCCTTTCCTCTTGGTGTGAGCTTTGCAGTGCATTCACAGTGTGTTCTGGGAGGAAGCATCCTTGGAGGATTGTCAGAAGAGTGAGGGTTCCAGAAGAACCTGGCCTTTTATGACCTTGGGAATCTTGGAAATCACTTCTGCCACCATCCTTTGGTTGGAACAGCCCCAAGCCTGTAGATTTAAGGGGACTGCACCTCACTTTATTTTCCTGTTTCATCTGTATGAGGGTAGGGATTTTTTCAGTTTTGCTTACCACTGTATCTCTAGTGCAAGAGTTGGCACACAAAGAAATGTTTGCTGATGAACACTGTAGATGTTATATATAGATTTGAGGAGAATAATCTTGATCATGTTAAGAAAATGTCATTTTATTCCTAGTTTTTAAAAAATTACTTTTTATTAAGAAAGCTTCTCATATGGTGAGTGCCATCTCTTTTCTTAGGAGACAACCAACCAGATGACCCACCCCCCTCACCTCAAATTCTCACACTCTACCTAGGACTTCTCTTCCCACACTTCCCAGTACTTCCACCCTTGGTCCTGATGGAACCATTAGAAAGAAAGCTGCACCTGTAAGAGAACAAAAGCTCACCCGATTGTGGAGGAGAAAAGAATTTTATTAACGATCTTGCAAAAATGGGAGCATGCACGAAACAACAAGAAACACTGACATTTATACCCTAAACCTAACAATGATGCAGGTCCCTCCCCTGTTCCTCACTGATTGTGTACTTCAGGGGTTACAGCCTATCCAAGAGGTCTAACTAACTTAAGTGGTTCCTGATCTGAGTTGCTGGTAGGCTGGGCGGTCTTGGTGCTGCTTTCACTACTGGTGCCACTTCCCAAATTCAGTGCCACTTTCACTATTGGCCCTGCCCTCACTTTGGCTCCACTTTTCAAATTCTTGGTGCCAAAGCCATTAGAACCCCTTTCCCCCCTCCTCCAACTGCAAAGCTGTCTCTGGCTTCTCCTTTATGTGAAAATTAAACTTAACCCTTTCCTTACAAACCAACAAGCTGCTTAAGACAACTTCAGGCTTGCCAAAGAATGGGCATAATTTATGCATTCTCAGGACTAAGTAGCATTAGGCACATGCTGAGTAGCAGCAAGCAAACGAGGGGCCCTCTTGGATTGCAATGCCATGTGGCTTTTCCTGCAGCACCAGTTCTTGGGACCCCACAAGCTGACAGAGCTCAAAGACCCTCTGGGCTGAGAACTTCCCTTCCCACATTGATTCATTTGACCCTCACTGAATCTTTTTGGTCTGCCAAGACCCCAGACTTCTCTGTGTACTCTAGTACCTTGGCCAGAGTGGGAATTTGCCTTTTTTTTTTTTAAAGATTTATTTATTTATTTCTCTCCCCGTCTCCCCCACCCCGGTTGTGTGTTCTCTGTGTCTATTTGCTGCGTCGTCTTCTTTGTCTGCTTCTGTTGTTGTCAGTGGCACTGGAATCTGTGTTTCTTTTTTGTTGCGTCATCTTGTTGTGTCAGCTCTCCATGTGGGCGGCACCATTCCTGGACAGGCTGCACTTTATTTTGCACTGGGTGGCTCTCCTTACGGGGCACACTCCTTGCACGTGGGGCTCCCCTATGCGGGGGACACCCCTGCGTGGCAAGGCACTCCTTGCACGCATCAGCACTGCGCATGGGCCAGCTCCACACGGGTCAATGTGGCCTGGGGTTTGAACTGCAGACCTCCCATGTGGTAGGCGGATGCCCTAACCACTGGGCCAAGTCCGTTTCCCAGAATTTGCCTTTTGGGGGACACCCAGGCCCTCTTTAATGACCCTACCTTATTCCACTTTGTGTGCCGTCCTGGTGGGATGGTAAATCCAAGGTACCTGCCCTACCATTATAGGAATTGGCACTATCCATGGTGGTTTCTCTGCTGGCCACTTTCTCTTTCCCAAGCTGCCAAGGAACAGGCTTGTGACCTACATATGGCTGGTCAGTTGTGAGACTGAACATCTTGAACATCTGAGGACAGCGATATAGGGTGGAAAAATGGCTAAAGTGTATTCATTCGTTTCAGCAGTGGCTCCTAGGAAGTGGATTTAACTATTGAGGGCCCCTAGAGGTGCCAGAATCCTGTCTGTTCTAAGGCTGGGGCTTCATCTTCCCTTTGATCCTGTAGCTTCTCCCACATCCTTCTAATGTTTCTATTGCTTGAGCTGTGATCTGGAGCCAGTCTCTGTTGCTTACCATGAAGAAACCTGTCTGACTTCCCTCATCACCTAAGGTTGGGCTCTAGACTCACCACAGCCCTAGTGTGTGGTCCGCTGGGAGGGGCATGGACCTGGATTGTGTCTGTGGGAACATGATGTCAACCCCAGAAAGCATAAACAAGTGTTAAGGCCACAGGCAACGTCAGGGACACCTTAAGAGGTGGTAGGGCTGTCCTATCCCTGATCCTCAAAATTCAGCTAATGTGATAGATAGCTATGGAACTCTCATTCCTGCACAGCTGCCCCCATGTGGGGCCTCTCCTCTGTTCCCTTTTTGACTGTAGCTACCTGTTTTTTTCTGCCTTGTTCTTGAATTTGTGCCTCACAGACTCTGGCTTTCCTCTAGATTTGGGGACCTTTTTTTTAAAGATTTATTTATTTCTCTCCTCCCCTACCCCCCACCCCTGTTGTCTGTTCTCTGTGTCTATTTGCTGTGTCTTTCTTCTTTTGTCCGCCTCTGTTGTTGTCAGCGGCACAGGTATCTGTGTTTCTTTTTGTTGCATCACCTTGTTGTGTCAGTTCTCCGTGTGGGCAGTGCCATTCTTAGGCAGGCTGCACATTCTTTTGCGCTGGGCGGCTCTCCTTATGGAGCGCAATCCTTGCGCGTGGGGGTCCCCTACGCGGGGGACACCCCTGCGTGGCACGGCACTCCTTGCACACATGGGCCAGCTCCACACGGGTCAAGGAGGCCTGGGGTTTGAACCGCCGACCTCCCATGTGGTAGGCGGACGCCCTAACCACTGGGCCAAGTCCGTTTCCCGAGGGGACCTTTTTTTAAAGAACCCCCTATGGTTTCCTCGTCTGTCTGCTCGTTGTTTTGCTTGCTGTGTCTGCTCGTCTTCTCCAGGAGGCACTGGGATGTTCTACATGGAAGACTTGAGCCACATCTGCCCTCCAGGTGGCTGTGGTGTCTGCTGGCTTGTGGTATCTAGTTCGTTGTGATGGGCTGCGGCAGGTGTGGCATCTGCTCATCTTCTTTAGGAGGCACGGGGACTGAACCCAGGACCTCCCATGTGATAGGCGGGTGTCCAACATATCTGCTTCCCTATATGGGAACCTTTTAATATGTGCTTCTTTGGTTTTCTGGCTGGAAACCTCATCAATTCTAGATACTGTACACAGATTTCACCCCCCACCCCCTGCCCCATCTTGGTCGATTTTGAGGTTTCCTGCACCAGATTAGAGACCTGCCCCCATATGTTTTAATCCCAGAATCATCCTTACTGAATGAGTTGTTTTCCTTCCCACTTCCAGACATTTGTACATGAAGGGTGTTGGCTTCCAAGCCATAAAAGTTCACAGGAAGAGATGGGAAAAGTGAGTCTGCAAGGAACAAAAGGGAATGCTTAGCCAAAATGTGAGCATTGGGGGTAGAAGATGATGCAAAAGTAATGGAGGAAAAGAAAATGAAGGAAACATTGCCACCCCTTGCCATTCCATTGGATGCTCAGCATTTGAACCTCCTTTGCAGAACTTTTCACTTTAGGAGACCAACTAATCTCTGGGTATAGACACTGAAGATGCCAGACATTGGTTTCCTCCAGCTCCCTCGAACACTGGTGAGGGCACAAGTCCCAAGTTCCACCATTCAGGTACACCCACCCATGTTCTACAATCAGAAGCACGTGATGAGAAGCCAGGGCTGGCAAATTCCTTTTGCTGAAGGTGTAGCCTTGTTGGCTGAGATGCTCAGCCCACTAACTGCCTCAGGGTCCAGTGTAGGTGGTATCAGCAGTACTAGAGAGCTTGTGTGTCTCCAAAGCAGTTCCACCAGACCAGTTCTGTGGGGGTGTTCTTATTGTCTAGGTAACCTAATGAGCTTGGTTCTGTGGTTCTTTCAGAGTCTATGAGATATCAGTAGCCCTTAAAAAATGTAAACCATGCACTGAAGTATGACATACAGCAAAGTGCACATACCACAAGTGCACAGCTTGCTGAAGTTTTACAAAATGATTACCTCCATGCAAGAACATACAGATCAAGGAACAGAATGCATGCCCCCTTTGCCCCCAGACTCCCTCATGCCTCCTTCCTTCATTTCCATTCTCCCAAGTATAATAATTCAAGCTTGACCTTGGCATGAATGTATCAAAATTTATCTGTTCTGTTGGTGGTGAGCATTTAGGAGTTTTCCACTTGAGGCTATTAAAAAGTGATGCTCCGCGTATTACTGTACACGTCTTTTGGACAGATGTAGGGTATGAACATATTCTCCTTTTGTACATGATGCCAAATAGTTTTCCAAGGTAGTTGTGCACCCACCAACAGTGTATTAGAGTTCCACATCCTTTCAAATATTTAGTATTGTTTGCCTTTTTGTATTTTAGCCAGTCTGTGTTGGAAACTGAGGCACACTGGTCTCACAAGGAGAGTGTGCTATTTCCATGGCTATGCTTGCACCCTAAGGAATGCGGTAATTAAGAGTTCCTGGCAAACAGGATGAAGCTGTTAAAGGCTGAAAGAAAAGATGAGCACATACCTATTTTGTAGTAAATAGAACACTTAGACTTTGTACCTCAAGATTTTTTTAGTTCCTTAGTAATGCTAATAGTTAACTGCACATTTGCTGCTTGTTGTCACATAGACTGCATGTTGCTGCTTGTTGTCATGTATATACAGAGAGCCCCTTGTAAACAATAAAGTTGTCTGATGAGTCTCTACTCCCTGATCCCAGCTCTCTAGCTTTCTTTCTCTTTGTTTCCTTCTCCTTTTCTCTTTCTCTCATTCCCCATACCCTTCGGGTCCAAATCTCCAACAAGTCTGGTATTCGTATACAGATATACCTTGTTTTGTTGCTCTTTGCTTTATTGAGCTTTGCAGGTAGTATATTTTTCTTTTTCTTTTTTAAAACAAACGTTTGTGGCAACCCTGTGTTGAGCAATTGTGCCTATTGGCACAATTTTTCCAACAGCATGTGCTCATTTTGTTTCTCTGTGTCACATTTTGGTAATTCTCATAATATTTCAAACTTTTCAATTATTGTTAATCTGTTATAGTGATCAGTGATATTTGATGCTACTATTGTAGCTTTTTATAAATTATTTTATTTATTTATTTATTCCTGCCCCTTCCGCCCTCCCCCCTCCACCCACCCTGCTGCTTTTGCTGTCTGTGTCCATTCATTGTGTGATTTTCTGTATCTATTTCTCTTTTTGTCTCCTCTTCTCAGCTTTCTCCTCTAGGATTTAACGGGATTCGATCCTGGGAACCTCTGATGTGGAGAGAGTTTGCTTGTCACCTGCACCACCTCAGTTCCTGGTTTCTGCTGTGCTTCACCTTGACTGTCCCCTTCATCTCTCTTTTGTTGCGTGACCATCTTGCTGCATGTCTCACTTGTATGGGCACTGGCTCACCACACAGGCACTGGCTCACCACCCAGGCACTTGTGTAGGCATTTGGCTCACCACGCAGGCACTTGACTCACTATGTGGGCACTTGCATGGGCACTTGGCTCACACGGGCATTGGTTTGCTGTGCAGACATTCTTTCTCTTTTTCTTTTTCACCAGGAGGCCCCAGGGATCAAACCCAGGTCCTCCCATATGGTAGGTGGAGGCCCTATCACTTGAGCCACACCCGCTTCCCTATAATTGTTTTGAGATGCCACAGACTGTGCCCATATTAAAACATGAACTTAATTGATAAATGCTGTATGTATTTGAACTACTCCACCCACCAGCCATTCCTTCATCCCTTTCCATTTCCTTGGGCCTCCCTATTCCCTGAGATACAACAGAATTGAAATTAGGCCAGTTAAGAACCCTACAATGACCTCTAACTGTTCAAGTGAAAGGAAGAGTTGCTCATCTCTCATTTGAAGTCAAAAGCTAGAAATGATTAAGCTTAGTGAGGAAGGCTTCACTAAGCCAAAAGATGGGGAAGTGGACTTGGCCCAATGGATAGGGCATCTGCCTACCACATGGGAGGTCCACGGTTCAAACCCCGGGCCTCCTTGACCCATGTGGAGCTGGCCCATGTGCAGTGCTGATGCATGCAAGGAGTGCCCTGCCACGCAGCGGTGTCCCCCGCATAGGGGAGCCCCATGCACAAGGAGTGTGCTCTGTAAGGAGAGCCGCCCAGCGCAAAAGAAAGTGCAACCTGTGTAAGAATGGCACCACACACAAGGAGAGCTGACACAACAAGATGATGCAGCAAAAAGAAACACAGATTCCTAGTGCCGCTGATAAGGATAGAAGCGGTCACAGAAGAACACACAGCGAATGGACACAGCAGACAATGGGAGGGGAGGGGAGAGAAATAAATGAAAAATAAATCTTTAAAATAAAAAAGAGCCAAAAGATGGGCCAAAAGCTAGGCACCTTGCATCAGTTAGTCAGGTTGTGAATGCAAAGGAAAAATTCTTGAAGGAAATTAAAAGTGCTATTCTAGTGTGCACAAATGATAAGATAGAAAAACAGTCTTATTATGGATATTGACGAAGTATGAGTGGTCTGGATAGAAGATCAAACGAGCCACAACATTCTCCTAAACCAGAGAAGCCTAAACTAGAGAAAGGTCTTAACTCTTCATTTCTGAAGGTTGATAAATGTGAGAAAGCTGTAAAGTTTGAAGGTAACAGAGGTTGGTTTATGATGTTTAAGGAAAGAAACAATAACCATAACATAAAAGTGCAAGGTGAGGTAGCAAGTGCTGATGTAGAAGCTACAGCAAGTTATCCAGAAGATCTAGCTAAGATAATTGATGAAGGTGACTACACTAAACAACAGATTTTCAATTTAGACAAAACAGCTGTCTACTGGAAGAAGATGCCCTCGAGGACTTTCATGACTAGGGATGAGAAGTCAATGCCTGGCTTCAAAGTTTCAAAGGAGAGACTGACACTCTTGTTAGGGGCTAGTGAAGTTGGTGACTCTAAGTTGAAGTTCATTTATCATTCTGAAAATCCTAAGGCCCTTAAGAATAATGCTAAATTCTCTATAAATGGAACAACAAAGCCTGGATGACAGCACATCTGTTTACAGTATGACTTGCTAAATATTTTCAGCCCACTGTTGAGATGTACCACTCAGAAAAAAGATTTATTTCAAAGTATTACTGCTCATTGACAGTGCACCTGGCACCCACAAGTTCTAATGGAGATGCACAATAAGATTAATGTTTTCATTTCTACTAACACATCATCCGTTCTGCAGCCCATGGATCAAGGAGTCATTTCAACTTCCAAGTCTTATTGCTTAAGAAATACATTGCATAAGGCTAGAGCTGCCATAGACAGTGATTCCTGATAGATTTGGGCAAAGTATATTGAAAACCTCTGGAAAGGATTCACCATTCTAGATGCCAATAAGAGCGTTTGTGACTCATGGGAGGATGTCAAAGTATCAACATTCACAGGAGTTTGGAAGAAGTTGGTTCCAACATTCATGGATGAGTTTGAGGGGTTCAAGAATCCAGTGAAGGAAGTAACTGAAGATGTAGTGGAAATAGCAAAATAATTAAAATTAGCCTGAAGAGATGACTGAGTTGCTGAAATCTTGTGATAAAACTTGAATGGATGAGGAGTTGCTTCTTATGGATGAGTAAAGAAAGTGGTTTCTTGAGATGGAATCTCCTCTTGTGGAAGATGCTGTGAACATTGTTGAAATGACAAATAAGGATTTAGAATATAAACTTAGTTGATAAAACAGGAACAAGGCTTGAGAGGATTTACTCCAAAATTGAAGTAAATTCTGTTGTAAATGAAATCCTCTCAAACAGCATCACCTGCTACGGAGAAATCTGTGAAAGGAAGAGTCAATCGATGTGGCAAACTTCATTGTTGTCTATATGAAGCAACTGCCAGATCCAACAACTACCAATCTGATCAGTCACCTGCCATCAACATTGAGGCAAGTCCCTCCACCAGCAAAAAGATTATGACTGTCATGATGGCTAGCAATTTTTAGCATTAAAGTATTTTTGAATTAAGGTATGTACATCATTTATTAGACATAATTAAAATGCACACTTAATCATCTACATTATAATGTAAACATCACTTTTACATGCACTGGGAAACCAAAATTTCATGTTTACTCACTTTATTGTGGTAGTCTGGAACCGAACCTGCAACATTTCTGAGGTACGCCTGTACTGGTATAGTGATATGGAATTAATTTGCATATTTCTGGTGACTGATAAAGTTGAGTGCCTTTTCATATTTTCATTGGTTATTTGCATTATCCTCTTTTTTGAAGAGCCTGTTCAAATATTTTGCCCATTTTTCTTTTTAGTTGTCAGTATTTATCCCATTAATTTCTTTATATACTTGAGATAAGAGTCTTTTTTCAGATATGTGTATTGCAAGTATCTTCTCCCACTCCATGGTTGCCTTTTCACTCTCTTAATGCTGTAGTTTGATAAAGAAAAGTTTTAATATTAAGGTAGGTTAATGTGTCAATTGTTTCTTTTATGGTTACAGCATTTGTGTTCCATTTAAGGTATCTTTTCCTACCTCAAGCTCATAAAAATATTCTCATGGGTGTTTTTCTAGAAATGTTGCTTTACACTTCATATTTGGATAGTCAGTCCTTCTGGGGTAGATTTAGTGTATGACAGAGGAGTCTTTTCTCTATATAGAAAGTCAATGATTCAGGACTACTTATAGTCAGACCATCTTTCCCCACTAAACTGTAGTGTCACCTTTGTCATAAACTTTCTATTCTGCTCTATTGGCCTCTCTTCATTCTTGTGCTCATATCACCTTTGTCTTAATTTTTATATATATAGCTTGATACCAATAAATTAAGGAATCCCATTTTGATCTTCTTCATTATGATTGTCTTGATTCTTCTCAGTCCTTTGCATTTCCATATAAACCTGTTGTGATTTTGATAGGAATTGCATTGAATATGTAAATCAATTTGTAGAGAATTGATATTTATGTATTAAGACTCCCAATCCATGAATATGGTATATCTCTCTGCATTAATTTTCCATTGCTGCTATAACAAATTACCACAAACTTAATGGCTTAAAACAATACAAATTTAATACTTAACAGTTCTGTACATCAGAAGTCTGGTACAGGTCTCATCAGGCTAAAATCAAAGTGTCAGCAGGGCTGTGTTCCTTTTTGGATGCTCTAGGCAGGAATTTTCCTGCTCTTTCAAATTGTTGGCAGAATTCAATTCCTTGCAGTTGTAGGACAAGGGTCCCTATTTTCTTTTTGGCCTTTAAACAGAGTTATTCATAGCTTGTGTAGAGGCTGCTACATTCCTTGGCTAGTTACGTCTCTCCATCTTCAAAGCCAGAAATAATGGAGCAAGTCCTTCTCATATAACATTTCTCTGACTCATTCATCTGCCTTCCTCTTCTACTTTATTTATTTTTTGTTGCATCATTTTGCCACGTCAGCTCTCTGTGTGTGTGGTGCCACTCCTGGGCAGGCTGTGCTTTTTTTGTGTGGGGCTGCTCTCCTTGTGGGTGCACTCTTTGCACGTGGGGCACCCCTACGCAGGGGACACCCCTGTGTGGTATGGCACTCCTTGCACACGGCAGCACTGAGCGTGGGCCAGCTCACCACACAGGTCAGGAGGTCCTGGGTATTGAACCCTGGCCCCTCCTATGTAGGTGGATGCTCTATTAGTTGAGCCACAACTGCTTCCCCCTCTTCTACTTTAAAGATTCACGTGATTAGATTAACCCATCCAATAAGCCAGGATAATCTCCCCATCTCAAATTTCTTCAACTTTAATTCCAGCTTCAAAGTCCCCTTGGCCAGGTGCAGTGACATATTTACAGGTCCTGAGGTTTAGGATGTGGACATCTTTGGGGGGCCATTATTCTGCCTACAATTTCCACTTATTAGATCGTTTTAAATTCTCTCAATAATCATGTGTTTTTTCAGTGCAGAAGTTTTGCAAAACTTACATTATATTAATTTCTATGTATTTTATTTTTTATGCTAGCATAAGTATTATCATTTAAAAATAAAAATTTCTGTATTGTAGCTGGTATATAGAAAATGCATTTGATTTTTATATGCTAGTCTGTGTCCAATGTCTTATAAAGTCATTTATCAATTCTAATAGTTTATGGATTATTTTAGAATTTTTAATAAATACAATCACATCATCTGCAAACAAAACGGTTCTATTTCTTCATTTGTAATCCTAATGCCTTTTATTCCTTTTTCTTGCCCCATTGCACTAACCAAGACCTCCAATACAATGTCAAATAAAAGAGGTGAGTTCAGAAATTCTTGCCTTGTTCCATTATTTTTTTGTATTTATGTATTTATGTACAATATTTGCTCTAGATCTTTTGGATATACTCCTTTTTAAAAATTTTTATTCTTTAAATACTCTTCATCAAATTAGTCCTAGCTTATGAAGAATTTTCTTTTTTAACCATGAATAGATGCTGAATTTTATAAATGTTTTTTTCCTACACTTGTTAATATTATCATATAATTTTTCTTCCTTTTCTGGTAATGTGATTAATTATTTTTTGTTTTCTAATATTAAGTAAGCTTGCATTCCTAGAATAAATCCAACTTAGTTGTAATATATTATCAATTTTACATATTGTTGAATTCTCTAATATTTTTTGAGGATTTTTAGCAATTTTCATGAAAGAGACTGACCTTATTTGTAATGCTTTGTCAAGTTTTGCTATCAAGATTGTCGATATCACAAAGTGAGTTGGAAAGTGTTTCCTCTTCCATTATCTAGAAGAGGTTGAGCAATAATTGGTATTATTTATTTTTTATTAAATGTTTGAAAGAATTCACCTATTAAGCTATCTGATCTTGGAATTTTTTTGTGGGGGAAGGTTTTTAATTACAATTTTAATTTCTTTAACATATATAGGACAAGCCTATTTTCTAATTCCTTTTCTTTCAGGAATCTAACTGCACTGAGATATAATTTGCATTAAGCAACATTCATCAATCCCAAATGTACAATATGAGTTTTGACAAATGTACCCAGTCATTTAACTACCACTACAGTCATGACATAAAATATTTTCATCCCCTCAAAAAGTCCCTTCGTGTCATTTTATAACACAATCCTTCCCCTCACTGGGAAACAATTTACTTGCTTTCTGTCATGGTAGTTTTTACTTTTTCTAGACTTTCATACAAATAAAATCATACAATATGTAGTCTTTTGCATCTGGCTTCTTTCAATTAGGTTAGCATCACGCTTTTGAGAATTATCCATGTTATTGCATGTGAGTTGTTCCTTTTTATTGGTGATGCATATTCCACTGTATGGATATGCCACAATTTATTTATCCATTCATCTGTTCATGGGCACTTGGGTTGTTTCCCAGGTTTTTGTTATTATGAATGAAGCTTTTTATGAACATTTGAGTACAAATCTTTATGTGAATATACATTTTCATCTCTTAAGGGCAAAAGCCTCGGCATGGGATCTGGGTCACATGGTATGTGTATGTTTATAAGAAACTGTCAAACTGTTTTCCCAAGTGGCTGTATCATTTTTGCAGTCCCACCAGCTAGACATAAAGAATACTGTTGGATCAATCTTTTCCAACACTTGGTAGTGTTAATCCTTTTAATTTCACCCATTTTAAGCATATGTAATAGTATCTAGTACTAGTAGTACTAATAGTATCTAGCAGTAATATCTAGTAGTATTTGGTTTTAATTTTCTATTTCTAAATACAAATAACATAGTCACTCTAACTTTCTGCTTTTCTTTTTTCCATTAAAATTTTTTAAACTTTTTATTTAGAAATAATTTCAGATTTACAGAAGAGTTTAAAAGTATTCCTGTATATCCATCACAGTTTCTCTTAATGCAAACAGATTACATTTGTCAAAACTAAGAAATTAACATTGGTACAGTACTGTTAACTCAACTATAGGCTTTGTTCTTTTTTACCAATTTTTCCACTAATGTCCTTTTTCTGTTGTGGGATCCAATCCAGGATACCACATTATATTTAGTCATCATGTCTCCTTAGTCTGTTTTAACCTCTGTCACTATCTCACTTTCCTTGTTTTACATGATCCTGACAACTGAAAAGTTGTGGTCAAGTATGTTGGTAGAACATCCACAATTTGGGTTTCTCATGATCAAATTGGGGATATAGATTTTTGGAAGAATCCCAGGGAGGTGAAATGCTTTTCTTATCACATGATATCAGGGGATCTACGATATCAACTTGAACTATTAATGGTGCTCTTGACTTTGATTAGTGGGTTAAGATGGTGTCTGCTAGTTTCCTTCAGTGTAAAGCTATTATTTTTTCCTTCCCATACTCTGTTAATTAGCAGTGAGTCACTAAGTCTAGTTCACACTCAAGGGAAGGGGAAATAAGCTCCATGACCACAGGGAGGAGTATCAGAGAATATGTGGGCATATGTTAAAACCTCTATAGGAGCAGATGTGGCTCAAGCAGTTGAGTGCCCACCTCCCACATGGGAGGTCCTGGGTTCGGTTCCTAGTGCCTCCTAAAAAAAATCAAATAAACAAACAACAAGCAAACAGATGAGGGAACCAACTCAGGGGAGCCAATGTGGCTTAGTGGTTGAATGCCAGCCTCCTGAATACAAGGTCCTGGGTTCAATCTCCTCAGAAAACCCAAAAAAAAAACAAAAAACTATGAGTGAAATCTTTTAAGTTAGGAAAATACACTGTTTTTCTTTAAAGTTTTGTTTTCTTCTTAAAGTTTTACCCACTCATTTTGGCATTCATCAGTGCGTTTTGCTTGTAGCAATGATTACTGGGACATTCCAATGGTAATTTTCTGTTTCCCTCATTCTTTCTACATTTATTATTTGGAATTTTTTTAAAGTTAGATTCGTCCCTTCTCTCCTTTTATTTATGTATGCAATCATTGTATCTATATGAATTTGTGGATATTTATTTTATTCTTTGGATTATAATCCAACATTATTGCTCTTTATTTTCTTGTTTAAATTATTCTAGCTATGGCACTGGAAAAGGTTCCATAGGGAAATATTAATAGGTGCTTGGGGACAAATGGTTTCCTGGTTAAATAACATGAAAAATGGTGAACAAAACACACAAAATCTCCTGCCCAACAGGCCTATGGTACAGCATCATATGGAAAGTTCAGACACAGCTAAGAGTTAAGAAACCGTGTTTAGAGGATTGTGGGAAGATGACGACAAACTAACAGGCAAAGCTGAGTGCTCTCACAAAAACAACCAACAACAAAGAGTGGAAAGCTGTCTGAGGAACCTGCTTTGGGGTCAGCAGACCAGGACAGTGCTACACTACTCCCAGAAGCATGAAGGGCAGCGAGAGGAAGAAGCTGAAACAACAAACGTGTGAGTCAAAAAGGTCCTGGGGCCGCGGGAAGGGCTCCCCTCCCCCACCCCCAAGATACTAAGCTGGGGTGAACCCAGGCTCGCTGCAGGTGATTGAGAGGTGAATAGGTATCTTCCTCCCTGTCAGCTCTTTGAAGGGAAGAGGGCAGGGCAGTTGGGGTGCTTTTCTTCAGTGAATTTGGCCAGCAGAGCTTGCTTCGAGTCTCTGACCTGGAGAGTCAACACAGGAACGCAGGAAAACAGACTGAAATGCCCCCCTAGAAAGTTGCACTGACTAGGCCATCTGCTGGCCGCCATGGAAATTGCACAGACAAAAACATTTCATGCTCTCTATATCCAAGCCCTGGGAGAAAATCTGCACCCACTAGTGAGGCCCTGGCCTGGTTTTGAAAACATAAGCTGGACAATTTTAAAGACTGAGAATAAGTTGAACCAAATATTAAAGAGCTGTGGGAAAAAAGAAAAAACAACAGGCAAGAGAGAGAAATTAGCCATCAGAGGAAATTCACCAACATATTCAGATGCCTAGACCTCAGCAAAAAATTAAAAGCCATACTAGGAAACAGCAAGAGATGACCCAGCCAAAAGAACAAACCAAATATCCTGAAGAGAGGATTTAGTACAATTAATCAGTGATAATCCCATAACTCTCCTAAATCACCTCAAAGAATTTAAAGAAAATATGACTAATGAAAAAAGATATTAAGAAGACACTGGGAGAGCATAAAGAACTATTTGAAAGTATGCAAAGAAAAGTTACAGTCCTTATGGGAATGAAAGACATGATGGGTGAGATTAAAAATACATTAGAGGCACATAAGAGCAGATTTGTATTGCCTGAAGGTGAAATTAGTGATTTTGAAGAGAGACCATCTAAACTGGAAAAGATAGGAAAACAGAAAGAGAAGAGAATGGAAAAAACAGAACAGAGTCTCAGGGAACTTAATGAAAATGCAAAATGCACAAATATTCACATTATCAGTGTCCCAAAAGGAGAAGAGAATGGAAAAGGGACAGAAAGAATATTTAAGGAAATGACCGAAAACTTCCCAAACCTTATGAAGGACATAAATATCAATATCCAAGAAGGACAACACACCCCAAATAGAATAAATCCGAATAGACCAACTCTGAGATGCCTACTATTCAGAATGATAAATATTGGAGATAAAGAGAGAATTCTGAAAGTCACAAGAGAAAACCAAAGGCACAAGAGAAAGTCACAAGGGTAAATAAGATTAAGTGCCGACTTCTCATCAGAAACCATGGAGAAGAGAAGAAAGTGGTATGATGTATTTAAGGTACCGAAAGAGAAAAATTGCCAGGTAAGAATTCTGTATCAGGCAAAGCTATCCTTCAACAATGAGGATCAGTTCACAGTCTTCACAGACAAATAAAAACTGATAGAATATGGTATCAGAAGACCAGAATTACAAGAAATATTAAAGGGGGTGCTGTAGCCTGAAAGGAAAAAACAAAGGTGAGAGATTTGGAGAAGAGTTTAGAAATGAAGATTATTAGGAAGGGTAAACTAAAGAATAAGAAGACAGACAATAGAATGATATGACAACAGAGACCTGCAGGACAAATGGATGAAGTAAGTAATGGCATTTCAGTAACAACACTCAATGTTAATGGATTGAACTCCCCAATCAAAAGATATAGACTGATAGAATGGATTAAAAAAATATGACCCATCTATATGCTTTCTATAACAGACCAATCTCAGACTTAAGGACACAACCAGGTTAAAAGTGAAAGGTTGAAAAAAGGTATTCCATGCAAGCAGTAACCAAAAAAGAGCTGGAGTAGACCAGATAAATGTAAAATAACAACATGATAGTATATGAACAATAATTACTCAGTGCAACTGGCAAATTGTTCCTGTGATCAGTATTCTGTCATTTTTTTCATACAAAATAAACATTTGTTTTTAATTGAGGAGGGCTGGAGAAGAGATATATTTTTGGACATTTCATTTTTCTTTAACACTTTCTTTTTTTTTTTTTTTTTTTTAATTTTTTTATTTTTTATTGACTTTGTAATAATATTACATTAAAAATATATATGTGAGGTCCCATTCAACCCCACCCCCCCACCCCCCCTCTCCGCCCCCCCAACAACACTCGTTCCCATCATCATGACACATCCATTGGATTTGGTAAGTACATCTTTGGGCACCTCTGCACCTCATATACATTGGTTCACATCATGGCCCATACTCTCCTCTATTCCATCATGTAGGCCCTGTGAGGATTTACAATGTCCGGTGATTACCTCTGAAGCACCATCCAGGGCAGCTCCATGTCCCGAAGACGCCTCCACCTCTCATCTCTTCCTGCCTTTCCCCATACCCTTTGTCCATTATGTCCGCTTTTCCCAACCCAATGCCACCTCTTCTATGTGGACACTGGATTGGTTGTGTCCATTGCACCTTTATGTCAAGAGGAGGCTCAGATTCCACCTGGATGCTGGATGCAATCCTCCCATTTTCAGTTGTAATCACTCTAGGCTCTATGGTGTGGTGGTTGTCCTTCTTCACCTCCATCTTAGCTGAGTGTTTAACACTTTCTTAGTCATACTCTTTGATTAAAATAATCTATCCGGATCAATAATGATTTAGCATGACTATTGTTGAACAAGATTTTGAGTTTTTCTGCCTCATAAAATTATGGGTTAGCAAATTGCTATCTGCTGTAATTCATTCCAATAAGGTGCAGAATTCCCAAATAGGAATTTGATTATCTAGAAAGAATTACAGCCTAAATGGAAATTAAATACCTAAGTCAATAATTAATTTCATTCTTAGAGATTATTATGCTCAATACTTAGAGCTGTAGTATAAAAATTAGAACTATGAAATTATGTTTCTATTATATTTGAATTATTTACATTTATAAACGTTTGTTTCTATGCTATCTATTTTTTATAATTGATTATGTTAAATCTAACCTGGCCTTGCATTCTCTTTTAAAATTTGTAATTTCTTTCAATCATTTTTCTATTTATTTTACAATTTTACAATAAAGTACTTTCTAGCAGCTAAAAAATAAAGCCATTATTACACACTTTGGATAGATCATATGGTATGTGAATATATCTCAATTAAATTGCCTAATAAACAAAACAATAATTGTGCAAGAATAACCAGAAATAGCAGCTAAGTACAGCAGGGGAAACAGAGAGATTGAGAGGTGAGGAATTTTCTTGTTTGTTGCTGTGTTTATTATTATTATTGAAATGATGAAGGGACGCAGACTTGGCCCAGTGGTTAGGGCGTACGTCTACCACATGGGAGGTCCACGGTTCAAACCCTGGGCCTCCTTGACCCATGTGGAGCTGGCCCATGCGCAGTGCTGATGTGTACAAGGAGTGCCCTGCCACGCAGGGGTGTTTCCTGTGTAGGAGAGCCCCATGCGCAAGGAGTGCGCTCCCTAAGGAGAGCCGCCCAGTGCGAAAGAAAGTGTAGCCTGCCCATGAATGGCACTGCACACACGGAGAGCTGACACAACAAGATGACGCAACAAAAAGAAACACAGATTCCTGTGCCGCTGACAACAACAGAAGCGGACAAAGAAGAAGACGCAGCAGATAGACACAGAGAACAGACAACTGGGGCGGGAGAGGGGAAGGGGAGAGAAATTTAAAAAAATAGATAAATCTTAAAAAAGAGAGAAAATGCTTTAATAATGATTAAAATAATGAACACATGATTATGTGATTATCCCAAATACCATTGACTATACACTTTGGATAAACTGCATGCTTTATTAATATGTATCAATTCAATTGACTGATTTATAAACAGAAACCTTATTTATAGAGTAGGCACATATTTGTGCATAAGCAGAAACAAGGACTCCTCCTCTTTCTCTTCCTGTTTCTTCTTGTCATCGTCCTCCTCCTTCCTTTTTTAACATACCAACTTAAAATAACCCACCTCCTGGCAGGTTTTTTTTTTTTTTGCATAGTAGATTTCCCTTGAAAATAGTAATAATATTTTGATCTCTTACTATATGCCAGAAATTTCTATATGGTTTGCAAGCATAAACTCATTTAATCCTCATAGCAACTAGGAATAGGTGCATTATTATCCCCATTTTATAGGTGAGAGGCAGGGAAATGAGGTCCAAGATGTCCTAGCTGGTAGGTCAGTGGTGCAGGATTTGAACCCAGTTAGTCCAACTCCAGAGGTTCACTCTTCTTTTTTTCGCTTTTTTTTTTTAAGATGTATTTATTTACTCTCCCCCTTCCCCTCTTCCCGCTCTGTTGTTTTTGCTGTTTGTGTTGTCTTCTCTTCTCATTTTCTTTCCTGTTGGATTCACCGGGATTCGATCCTGGAGACCTCTGATGGGGAGAGAGGTACCTGTCAATTGCGCCACCTCAGTGCCTGGTTTCTGCTGCCCTTCACTTTGACTCTCCCCTTGTCTCTCTTTTTTTGACACGTCATCATCTTGCTTTGTGACTCACTTGTGCGGGGCATTGGCTCACCACGTTGGCACTTGCGTGGGCACTTACTTGCTGGGCAGGCACGCTTTCTCTTCTTCTTTTTCACCAGGAGTCCCCAGGGATTGAACCCAGGTCCTCCCATATGGTAGGTAAAAGCTCTATCACTTGAACCACATCCATTTCCCTAAAGCTTCACTCTTAATCAGAATACAGGCTGGAACCGATTCTATTCCCGCAGAAGTCAAGCACCAAAATAATAATAATAATGCCCCAGAACACAAGACTGTGGCCAGCTCAGGAAAAAAATTAGTAGACTTTATTTTTAGAGCAGTTTAGGTTTACAGAAAAATTGAGCAGCTAGTACAGAGAGTTCCCACATATTATACCCCCACCCCCAGTTTCCTCTTTTTTTTTTTTTTGCTTTAAGTTTTATATTAGGAGATCATCTTCATTTTCTTCTGTAATAAACTTAACAGGTATCCATCTCTTTAGTCAGATTTATTTATTCTTTAGCAGTTGAAATAGTAAACAGTGACAGTCTTTACTTTAAATCCTTAATAATATTGTATTCATTAAATCTGAGATTGTTTAGCTTTCTCATGGAGGAAAAAAAGCCCAGGAATAAACTTTTATACTACCACCTGCTAATCTTGCAACACAATTTTAATACAACAGTTTTCTCATACTTGGACAGTTTCTATGATGCAGGCAGAGAAATCAACAAGAGTGATTGAAATGTTACCAGTTCTTGTAAGTCAAGAACTATTATCTTTGATCCATTGTTCAAGCCATTGCAATATCTAATTTATATTATTCCCCAGCTCTTCTGGATTATTACTGGGGAGCAAATGCACTATTTCTTCTCTGTAAGATGCTATGGCTTCCTCATAAAGAACTTGAAAAATTTCACACTGAATATTGTCTTTTAGTTTCTTCTCATTATAACCCCTTGTTTCAAGTCTTTTTTACAATACACTATTATCTGTTCTCAGCACAAAAACGATATGAAACCAGTGTTCGGGGAAGAAATCACAACCATGGTAATCAACAATAACTCCACCTTCCTTCCTTTGGTTTTCTAACTCCTCAACTACTCTATCTCCATCTAAAATGAGACAGTCATACTCTTCATCATAGCTGTTATACAGTTGCCCTTCTTCAGCTAAATCACCCACATTAATGTATTTGAGTCCCGATCTTGATGCAAGTTCTTTACCTAGGTGGTTTTTCCATCCCCTGGTGTACCAGTGAGCAACTTGGTCCTCACCATGATGGCTCTGAGCGCCTAACTCCCGCGCCCCACATACAGCAGGGCCTCTATTATTAACATCTTGCATTAGTGTGGTACATTTGTTACAATTGATGAAACAACATTGATACATTACATTATTAATTAAAATCCATAGTTTACATTAGGTCCACTCTTTGTCCAGTTTTATGGGTTTTTACAAATACATAATGTCATGTATTTTGTCACCATTATAGCATAGTGCTGAATAGTGTCACAGTCATAAAAATTCCCTGCACTCCACCTATTCATCCCTCCCTTTCCTTCCCTGAGAACTGGCAACTACCAATCTTTTTATTGCTTCTATGGTTTTGTCATCTAGTTGGACTCATACAGTATGTAGCCTTTTCAGACTCTTTTCTTTCACTTAGCTATATCTTTTTAAGCTTGTTCCATATCTTTTCTTTGCTTGCTAGCTCATTTCTTTTTATAATATCCCATTCTATGGATGTACCACAGTTTATCTATTCACTATTGAAAGGCCTCTTAGTTTCTTCCAGTTTTGGGCAATTGTGAATAAAGCAGCTATATACATTTGTGAGCAGGTTTTCAATTCATAGGGGTAAATTCCTAGGAGTACAAATCCTGGGTTATGATAAGCCTATGATTAACTTTATAGTCAACTGCCAAACTGTCTTCCAAAATGGCTGTACTATTTTGTGTTCCCACCAGCAATGAGAGTTCCTGTTGTCTTGCATCCTGTCAGCATTTGATGGTGTCAGGTTTTTGGATTTTAGCCATTCTATTAGATAAGTAGTGATACCTCATTTTAATTTGTAATTCCTTAACCATATATGATGTTGAACAGATTTTTATATGCTTATTTTCCCTGAGTGTATTTTCTTTTGTGAGGTGTCTGTTCAGATCTCTTGCCCATTTTTAAATTCTTGTTTAGTTTCAAGAATTTGTATATTTTAGATAAAAGTCCTTTATCAGAAATGTACTTTGCAAATATTTTCTCCCAGTCTGTGCCTTGTCTTTTTGTTTTCTCAACAGTGTCTTTCACAAAGAAGTTTTAAACTTTAATGAAGTCCAAATTATCAAGTTTTTCTTTCACAGATAGTGCTTTTGATCTTGTGTCTAAAATTCATCACCAAACACAAGGCCACCTAGGTTTTCTTCTACATTGTCTTCTACAAGTTTTATAGTTTTGTGTTTTACATTCTCATCTATGATTCATTTTAAGTTATTTTTTGTGAAAGGTATGAAGTGTATGTCTAGATTCCTTTTGGCATGTGGATGTCCAGTTGTATCAGCACGATTTGTTTACAAGACTCTCCTTTCCCCACTGAATTGCCTTTGCTCCTTTGTCAAAGTTCAGTTGACTATATTTGCGTGGGTCTACTTCTAGGCTCTCTTCTGATCTTTACATCTGTTCTTTCGCAAATGCCATGTTTCTTGATTGTTGTAGCTTTATAATAAGTCTTGAAGTTGGGTAGTGTCAGTCCTCTAACTTTATCCTTTTCTTTACAATTGTGCTGGCTATTCTGGTTCTTTTGCCATTCCATATAAACTTTAGAATCAGTTTGTCTATATACACAAAAGAACTTGCTGAAATTTTTATTAGGACTACATTGACTCTACAGATCAAGTTGGGAAGAACTGATAGCAATATTGAGTCATCCTATCTATGAACATGAAATATCTCTTCATTTATTTAAATCTTCTTTGATTCCTTTCTTCAGAGTTTTGTAGTTATCTGCACATAGATCTTGTACATATTTTGTCAGATTTGTATCTAAACATTTCTTCCTTTTTGGTGCTAATGTAAATGGTATTGTCTATTTTATTTCAAATTTCAATTGTTCATTGCTCGTGTATAGGAAAGTAATAGACTTTTGTATATTATCCTGGTATCCAGCAACCTTACTATAATCATTCATAAGTTCCAGGAGTTTTTGTTGTTTCTGTTGTTGTTGATACTTTGGGATTTTCTATATAGATAATCATGTCATTGTGAACAAAAGCAATTTTATTTCTTCCTTCTCAGTCTGTATACCTTCTACTTCCATTTCTTGTCTTACTGCAATAGCTAGGACTTTTAGTACAATGTTAAATAGGAGTGGTGAGATTGTCCCCAGTCTCAGAGATAAAACAGCTAATTTCTCACCGTTATGTATGATGTTAGTTGTAGGCTTTTGGTAAATGGTTTTGTTTTTGTTTTTATCAGGTTGAGTAATTTCTCCTCTATTGCTAGTTTGCTGACAGTTTTTTTTTTTGTTATGATGAATGGGGTGCTGGATTTTTGTCAAATGCTTTTTTCTTTTGGCACCTATTAATATGCTCATTTGGTTTTTCTTTTTTAGCCTGTTGGTGTGATGAATTACTTTAATTGACCCTTTAACTTTCTAAAGGAGATTGGTAGATTTACAGAAAAATCATGAGGAAAATACTGAGTTCTCATATACTGCCCCCTAATTGCCTCCCCCACCCCCCCAGTTTTCCTTATTGTTAATTCTTTGTGGGAAATGAATGTGGCTCAGGTGATAGGGGTTCTGCCTACCATAAGGGAGGTCCCAGGTTCGATCCCTGGGGCCTCCTGGTGAAAAAGAAGAGAAAGCTTGCCGCATGGCAAGCCAGTGCCCACGTAGTGAGCCAGTGCCCACACTGCAAGCCAGTGCCTGTGTGGTGAACTGAGTGTCCATGTGGCAAGCCGAGTGCTCGCATGGTGAGCCAGTGCCCACGCAAGTGAGTCACACAACAAGATGATGGCACAACAAAAGAGAGACAAAGGGGAGAGTCAAGGTGAAGCACAGCAAAAACCAGGAACTGAGGTGGCACAGTGAACAGGGACTTCTCTCCATATCAGAGGTCCCCAGGATCAAATCCCAGTTAATCCTAGAGGAGAAAAAATGAGAAAAAAAGACCAAAAGAGAAACAGATACAGAAATTCACACAGCGAATGGATATAGACAGCAAAAACAGCAGGGTGGGGGTCAGGGGTGGGGAGGGGAAGGGGGGAAATAAATCAATAAATCTTTAAAAAATATTTTGCATTAGTATAGTAACTTTGTTAGAATGAATGAAACAATATATTATTGTCCATCATTTACATTAGGGTTCACTGTTTGTGTTGTACAATCTTATGTGTTTTTTTTTCATTTTTATTCTAGTAACTTACATACAACCTAAAATTTCCCCTTGTAACCACATTCAAATATATAATTCAGTGGTGTTAATTACATTCACAATGTTGTGTTACTATCACACCATCCATTACCAAAACTTTTCTATAATCCCAAATAGGAATTTTTGTACAATTAAGTATTAACTCCCCATTCCCTATATCTCATCCCAGACCCTGGAGTTTCTGACTCCAAGGATTTACTTATTCTAATTATTTTATATCAGTGAAATCATACAATATTTATCATTCTGTGCCTGGCTTATTTTATCTATTATGTGGGAGAAATTCCCACAGGGAAGGGTCTTGCCATGTGACCCTCCAAAGAGAGGTACATGTTTATCAATGTATGTAGGGGCTGAGGCAGGATTGGACTATTTTTTTTGCTGGCATGGATTATGACAGCAACACAACGGTTCTGGAGCTAGCAGCTGTGGTAGCACAGTCTGATCCAGCAGGTGGCTTCCTGATCATGGCAAAAGTATTAGCTCCCTTGGTGACCCAGATACAAGGGTGGTTTTGGGAATAGGTTCTGAAAGCTCAGCCTATGTTTTGATTCTTCTTACCTCCTAATGATTTATCAGCTATTTTTACCCTTATTAAACTCTCTCTGTTTAAAGTAGCTGGAGTGAGTTCTATAATCTGGAAAGAACCCTGATCAATTACAAATCCCTACCACACACCCACAAAAGAAATTCCAGAATGTGCCAAGGTTTGAAATACAAAACCAAAAGATCTGGAATAATCCATGGGAGGATAAAGTAATTTTGGAATAGTGAAGGCCTTTCTAAGTATTCGATAAAACTTAGAAGTTCTAAAAGATTCCAAATACAACACTGTAAAAAGAAAACTTTGTGCCAAAAGAAATTGCTAAGAAGTTAAAATATAATGGCAATATCATTTAGGACAGGACTGGGGGAGAGTGTAAACTACAATGTAAACTATACTCCATGTGGTGCAGCAGTGCTCCAAAATGTATTCATCAAATGCAATGAATGTGCCACAATGATTAAAGAGGTTGTTAATGTAGGAGGAGTGGGGGGGGGAAGTGGAGGGTGGGGTATATGGGAACCTCGTAGTTTTTAATGTAACATTTTTTGTGGTCTCTGTATCTTAAAAAAAAAAGACAAATAAAAAATAAATAATATATATAATGGCAAATGTGGGTGTGGGTGTGGGGATGGAGGGACCACAATTGTAGCAGATGTGACATTTGTCTTGCCTCTTGACCTCCTTCTAAGTTCACCCAAAGCTACAGTCGACTGTCTCATTCAAGCTGACAACATTTCACTCCAAGAACTTGTGTCTTTCTTGCCACTGCCTGAGGTTCTTTTCTGGTTGCTGTGCTCACTCAGTCTGTGTATAGGGCAGCCCAGAAAGGCAGGAATTCCATATCCCTAAGAGTAAGGTCAATTACTGAGGTAATGAGCTGATGGACAAACACCTCAACTACTTCATCCCTTAGTGGGAAAATTCTGAAGTATTTGTAATGGTTTCTCAGAGTTTCCCAAGCAGGATTCAACCTCAATTGTCCACAGAGGTAACCATTCATCAATACTCGTTTTATTGACTTTTCTCCATCTCATTTCTCCATTCTCTTAGTTGGGATACCCTCCCATGTAAATTACTTGTGTCCAACTCCTTATTACAGGGTTTGCCTTGGAGTGAATAAAATTAAAACAGCAACATATATTAGAAATAAAGAGAAAGTTTCTCTTGATTAAAAAATGTCTCTAGATTATAAAAATTTATACAAATCAATAAGAAGTCCAACTGCCCATTAGAAAATTGGGCAAAGGATATGATCAGGAAATGCACACTAAGAGAAATAGAGATGGCTCTTAAATATCAGGAATGAAGATGATTAATCTTATTCACTATTTTTTTTTTTTTTTTTTTTAAAGATTATTTATTTATTTATTTAATTTCCCCCCTTCCCCTGGTTGTCTGTTCTTGGTGTCTATTTGCTGCGTCTTGTTTCTTTGTCCGCTTCTGTTGTCATCAGCGGTACGGGAAGTGTGGGCGGCGCCATTCCTGGGCAGGCTGCTCGTTCTTTTCACGCTGGGCGGCTTTCCTCACGGGCGCACTCCTTGCGCGTGGGGCTCCCCCACGCGGGGGACACTCTTGCGTGGCACGGCACTCCTTGCGCGCATCAGCGCTGCGCATGGCCAGCTCCACACGGGTCAAGGAGGTCCGGGGTTTGAACCGCGGACCTCCCATATGGTAGACGGACGCCCTAACCACTGGGCCAAAGTCCGTTTCCCAATCTTATTCACTATTAACTAGATTGTGATACTACTTAGTACCTATCACTTGGCAAAGAGCAGAATGTTTTATAATACTGTGTTGAAGATGTGGGGAAACAAGTACTCTCATACATTATTTGTGGGTGTTTAAGTGAGTCATTTCCATGGTGGAAAATTTGGAAATATCTATCAAAATTTCAAATACACATATATTTGACTCAATGACTCCACCCCTAGGTGTTTACTCTCACATATACCTATATGTGTGAAAAGACTATATATAGTGCTAGTCATATAGCTTTGCTTATAGTGTTAAATTATTAAAAACATCCTACAAATTAAGAGAAGAAAAGAATGCATAAGAAAAAAAAATAAAAAGAAAAGATAAAAAATCATCCTGAATGTCACCTGTGGCAGGTTTTGGTACGTTCACATATTGGAGCTTTATGCAAACCATTAAAAAGAATGAAGTTGGGGAGCATATGTAGCTCAAGTGTTTGAGTGCCTATTTCCCATGTACAAGGTGTCAGGCTTGATCCCAGGTACCTCCTAAGAAAAAAAAGAAAAAGAAAAAGAATGAAGTAGCTCTATATGTTCTGGTATGAAAGATCTCCAAGATATATTGAAAAATGGACAAAAAAACCCACCCAAAAACAAAGTGCAGAGCAGTGTAAATAGTATCATTAGTGATACACAAATGCATAGGATATATCTGCCTCTGGCCAGAAAAATGGAGGGACTGGAGGACAGGAATAAGGAGATTTTTCACTTTATACACTCTTATAACCTTTGAATTTTGTAACATGTACATGAAATAAAATAAAGGAGTCTGAAGTCACGTAGCTGATAGCTTTTTGGCTGTCTCCTGGATGGACTGTATAAGCAGGAGCAGGTGACTATACGGGAGGGTGTTATATCCATAAATAAACAGGTATATATGAAAAAAAATGAATTAGAGATTTCAAAAGTGATAAAAACAAAACTGTTGATATAAAAAACATAGTAAATAGGCAGGAAGGAAGAATGCAGACAGATAAACAAGAATTGATGACCTGGAAGATCAGACCTAGGAATTCTAGAACTAACAAAAAAAATTGTTAAGAGATAAAAAGTATAAAAGAAAAGGTAAGAACATATAAGATCAATCCAGCAGTTCCAATATCAATCTAAAATGATTTCTAAGAGAGTTTAGAAAGAATGGTAAAAAAGCAACATTTGAAGAAATAATAGCTGGAAATTTTGTAGAACTGGATAAAGATATGAGCTCTCAGATTGAAAGGACTAACAAAGCAGGATAGAAATAGATAAAAAGTTATACCCAAGTGAATATTAGTGAAATTTTAAGGCAGCAAGAAGAAAGAGATATTTTACAAACACCAAGGAGAAAAAAAGCAGATTTCCTACAAAGGTAATTGGTCTAAATAAATCAGTTAGAAGACAGAGATTGTCAGACTGGGTTAAAAAAAATCAAGACCTAAGTATGTGCTGCTTATAAGAAACTGATTGAAGTATAAAGAGATATATAGGGGGAAGCAGACTTGGCTCAATGGATAGAGCATCCGCCTACCACATGGGAGGTCCGTAGTTCAAACCCAGGACCTCCTTGACCCATGTGGAGCTGGCCCACGCGCAGTACTGATGCGCGCAAGGAGTGCCGTGTTATGCAGGGGTGTCCCCCGCATAGGGGAGCCCCACACACAAGGAGTGCGCCCCGTAAGGAGAGCAGCCCAGTGCAAAAGAAAGTCCAGCTTGCCCAGGAGTGGTGCTGCACACACAGAGAACTGATGCAGCAAGATGACGCAACAAAAAGAGACACAGATTCCCAGGCCGCTGACAAGAATAGAAATGGACACAGAAGAACACACAGCGAATAAACACAGAGAGCAGACAACTGTGGGGGGAGGGAAGGGGAGAGAAATTTTTTAAAAAAATCTTAAAAAAAAAAGATGTATAGGGAAGCAGATGTGGGTCAAGTGACAGAGCCTCCACCTACCAAATGGGAGGATGTGGGTTTCAATCCCTGGGGCCTCCTGGTGAAAAAGAAGAAGAGAAAGCGTGCCTGTATGGCGAACCAGTGCCTGCATGGCGAGCCGAGTGCACACGTGGTGAGCCGAACGCCCATGTGGTGAGCCGAGTGCTTGCGTGGTGA
Source organism: Dasypus novemcinctus (assembly GCF_030445035.2). Taxonomy (NCBI): domain Eukaryota; kingdom Metazoa; phylum Chordata; class Mammalia; order Cingulata; family Dasypodidae; genus Dasypus; species Dasypus novemcinctus. Next base: position 24,392,630 of record NC_080695.1, on the reverse strand, counting down.
ACCAGTGCCCTCATGGTGAGCCAGTACCCGCACGGTGAGCTGAATGCCCATGTGGAGAGCCGAGTGCCCACACAGGGAACCAGTGGCCATGCAAGTGAGTCATGTAGCAAGAAGATGACGCAACAAAAGAGAGGCTGACACAACAAAAGAGAAGCAAAGGTGAGAGTCAAGGTGAAGTGCAGCAGAGACCAGGAACTGAGGTGGCACAATTGACAGGGAACCTCTCTCCACATCAGAGGTCCCCAGGATCGATTCCCAGTTAATCCTAGAGGAGAAAAAATGAGAAGAGTAGACCAAAAGAGTAACAGATACAGAAGATCAGACAGTGAATGGACACAGAGAGCAGAAACAGCAGGGTGAGGGTGGGGTGGGGATGGGGATAGAGGCAGGGAAGAAAAAATTATAAAATTGTACAACTATTAAAAAAAAGATATAGGTGAAAAATAAAAGGATAGAAAATGATATGTCATGTAAACCCTAATCAAAGAAAATACTAGAGTAGCTAAATTAATATCAGACAAAGTATACTTCAGAACAAGGAATGCTATCAAGAATAGTACCGTTTTAAAATATCAGCAATTAAGAGTTGGAGACTTCAACACTCCTTTCGCAGTAATTGGTAGAACTATTAGACAGAAAATCAGAAAGAATACATATATATAAACTTATCAACAAGCTTGACCTAATTGACATTTAAAGAATGCTCCAACCAGCATCTGCAGAATATACATTCTTTTCTAATACACATGAAACATTTGCCATTTGCTAGGGTACAATTTAATCTCAGTAAATTTCACACTCATTCAGAGTAGGTTTTCTGATGTCGACCAATTAAATAAGAAACCCAAAATAATACTTTATTTAGAAAATCTGAAAGTATTTGGAAATGAGGCATACAAATCTTTTAAGTAACCCATGGGCCAAATAAGAAATCACAAGAGAAATTAGAATATATTTCAAACTGAATGATAATGAAAACACAATATACCATATTTTGTTTTGGGATGCCCCTAAAGCAGTGCAAGGAGGGAAATGAATAATTTATGATAGCAAAGAAGAAAGAATTAAAGTCAGTGACCTAGTTTCCTTCTTATGAGACCAGAAAGAAGAACAAACTAACTACAAAGAAAGTAGAAGTTAAGAACTAATACAATTAAAAGCTGAAGTCAGTGAAGTAGATATCAAACAACAGAGAAAAATCAGTAAAGTCCAAACTTCTTTGAAAAGAAGAATAAAATTGATAAACCCCTACCAATGCTGATAAAAAGTAGAGAAAAAACACAAATTGTTAGTGTCAGGATTAAAAAGGGAATGCCACTTCAGCACTTGCAGACATTAAAGGGGTAATAAGAAACATTACAGATAGCTTTATGCCAATAAATCAACAGCCTAGTTGAAATTGGAGAAATTCCTTGAAAAAACAAAGCATACCATAACTGACACAAGAAAATTTAGAAAAAAAATTGAATAGCCCTAAATCTATTTAAGAAATTATATTGGTAATTAAAAATCTTCCCACAAAGAAAATTCCAGAGCCAGGTGCCTTCCTTACATGAATTTTTTTTTGAAATTTAAGAAAGAAATAATACCAGTTCTCACAAACTTTTAGAAAATAGAGGTGGAGGGAACATTTCTTAGCTCATTCTATGAGGCCAGCATTGTCAGTTAAAAAAACCAGACAAAGAAATTTATTATAAGAAAATTACAGAACAATAGCCCATACAGACAAAGATGCACAATTCCTTAACACAATATTAGCAAATCAAGTCCCACAATATATCAAAAGGACAATAATATATTATGACAAAGTAGGGTTTATCCCAGGAATGCATTACATTAAAAAAAAACATAAATCAATGCAATTTACCACATTAAGAAATAAATAAGAAATAGCCTTAATAAGTAGAAGGAATAATTTGACAATAAAAATTCCTAAAATAAAAAATAAATAAAATTTTAAAAAGGGGAGCGGCTGTGGCTCAATCAGTTGGGCTCCAATCTATCATATGGGAGGCCTTGGGTTCGCGTCCTGTGGCCTCCTTGTGAGGGCAGGCTCGCCCGCACGCTGTGGAGTGCCACCCGGCCTGCAGGGGCCGCAGAGAGCCGACTCAGCAAGGTGATGCAACAAAAAAAAGGGAGACGAGAAAAACAACACAGAAGAGCGTGCAGTGAATGGACACAGAGAGCAGACAGCAAGCAAGCTGCAGGGGGGAGGAGGAACATAAATAAATAAATACAGACAGAAGAACACACAGTGAATGGACACAGAGAGCAGACAGCATGCCAAAAGCCACAAGGGGGGGATTAAAAAAAAATTCCCAGCATGGGAAGGGAACCTCCACCTAATAAAGAACACATAAAAAAATCTTATAGTGGGTGAATTTGGCAGAAGAAGATGAACATAGCAAAACCAATTGAATTTTAATGTTCTAGCCACAATTGGAAATTTAAATTTAAAAGCCTTCCACTCACATTAGCATAAAAACATAAAATATTTAATAATACATTTAACAAATGATGTACAGGTCGTCACTGAAAAAGTACACAACATTGCTGAAAGAAATGAGAGACCTAAATAAATGAAGAGATTTATGATCTTTCATGAATTGATAAATTCAATATTGTTAAAATATTAACTCTTCCCTCTTTGATCTATAGATTCTACGCAATTTCCAGTCAAAATCCCAGCAGGCACAATGGACTAAAGGAGAATTACTATTATTTCTCTATAGACTTATTGTTATTCTAGCAATGGAAGAATTTGTATCATTGATATAAAGGCAGTGGCCACTGGAGGCTCTGGGAGGGGAGAGAGAACAGAAAATGGGGTCATTTTCGGGACATTGGAATTGTCCTGCATGACAGTGCAATGACGGATACAGGCCATTATATATTTTGTCATGACTTACAAAATTGCATTGGGCAGAGTGTAAACTATAATCCGCGGTTAATAGCAGTGCTCCAATATGTGCTCATCAGTTTTAACAATTGTACCACACTAATGAAGGGTGTTGTTAATGTGGGAAAGTATGGGAGGGGCATATGGGAATCCTCTACATTTTTTATGTAACACTTATGTAATCTAAAGTTTCTTTAAAATAAATAAATAAATTAATTAATTAAAAAAAAATCCCAGTAGACTTTTTCCCCTAAAACTTATATGGAAATGTGAAGGACCTAGAAAAGCCAAAATAATCTTTAAACAGAAATAAGAACAAAACTGAAGGATTTATATAATCTGATTTTAAGACCTGGTATGAAGCCACCATTATCAAGATAGTTACAAGGATAGAGAAGTAGATCAATTGAACAGACTAGAGAGACCAGAAAAAAAATATATTGGTATGTACCAAATAACCCCAAAATTTAGCAGCTTAAAAACAAGCAACATTTATTGTCTCACGTATGCCTCAGGAATTCGGGTGTGGCTTGCCTGGTCCCCCTGGCTCAGGGTGTCTCACAGGTACAGTCAAGTCAGCCAAGGCTGGGTCAGCTGAAGTCTGGACTGGGTGAGGCTCCTCTCCCAGCTCCCTCCCGTGGCTGTCTGCAGGCATCAAGCCCTGGCTGGCTGTTGACTGGCAGGTGGGCCTGTCCCCGGGATGACTCACAACGTGGCAGCCAGTTTCCCTCAGCGCAGGGGAGAGCGGGAAGCAAGAGAGGGTAAAGCCATAGCCTCTGGTAACCTAACCTCAGAAGTGGCATCCAGGGGCCGGGCTGGTCCTCAGCTGGGCTCGTTTGCTCGGCGCGGCAGAATACCAGACACCCCAAACTAGGATAGGAAGGAAAAGAGGATTTAGTCACTGGTGGGAGACCGGAGATGTACAATCTCAAATCAGCCTCCCCAATCTGCAGGCCTCCTAATGTTTTATACCATCGGGAGGCTCATGAATAATTGGGGTGGTGCTTGACATAGGTTCTCTCATTAATAAACATTAAGGGGTTGAACATGGTGGGGTGGGTGCCAAACCAGGGTGTTAAAGGTTACAATCATTATCAGAGTTCAAGATTCTGTGATGGGAAAGTAGAGGTTAGGGCACAAGGTGTTCCATCTGGGTATCAGAGAGGAGGGTGGAGGTGCTATACGTACACAAGGGAGAGGGTTTTTTTGTTTATTTGCTAGGTGTTAAATGTTCATTTTTTTTGTCTTTATTCATGTTTTTAATATTACATTAAAAAAATATGAGGTCCCCATATACCCCCACCCCCCTCACCCCACTCCTCCCCCCATAGCAACATTCTCCTCCATCATAATGAGACATTCATTGCCTTTGGTGAAGACATCTCTGAGCACCGCTACACCTCATGGTCAATGGTCCACACCATAGCCCACACTCTCCCATGTTCCATCCAGTGGGCCATGGGAGGACATATAATGTCCGGTAATTGTACAAAGGAGAGGTTAAGTTTTGTGTAACCACAAGCAGGGATGAGACCTGTTTAGAATGACCATCATAATAGCAGGTCTAGGCGAAATTCAAATGGCTTCAACAATTTCAAATACTAACCTTTTCATAATATAAAGGCGTCTATATAATTCTTAACCCTTTGCAAAAAGGTTCAGCACAATGCCTCAATATTTAAGCTATATGGTTTTTTGTCTAGTACTGCACCGTCCCCTTTGCTTACTGAACCTGTTGGAAGAGAATCACTAGATCCAGCCCACATTCAAAAGGAGGGGATTCTACCAGGGCACGAGCACCAGAAGGCAGCAATCATGCGAGCCATTTCAAGGCTGCCCACCACAATATGTACAGTCCCACTTGATTTTTCCAACAACCCTACCAAGGCCATCCAATGGGGAAAGGAAAGACTTTTCAACAAATGGCTAATGGTGCTGGAACAAATGGATAAACATGGAAAGGATGAAATTTGACTGCTACCTCACATCCTCTACGAAATTTTATTTGAGATGAAGCATAGAGCTAAACATAAATGCTAAAATTATAAAGTTTCTAGAAGAAGAGATAGAATATCTTTATGACTTTGAAGTAGGCAAAGATTTCTTGGAGATGAATCAAAAAGTGAAAAGAGAAAAATAATTGAAAACTGACTTCATCAAAATTAAAAGCTTTGTTTATCAAAAGGCATGTTAAGACAATGAAAAGGTGAACCACAGACTGGTAGAATATGTTCACAATGCACATAAGTGACTACGGACTTCTATCGAGAATACATATCCATATTAAATGTCAATTAGCCTCATTTTAAAAATGGACAGCAGACTTGAAGATGTAGAGCAATAGGAACTTTCATACATTGTTGATGAGAGTGTAACATTGTATACCTATTTTGGAAAAAAATTATTATAGTTTCTTATAAAGTTAAAGCTAGAGATAACTAAGTAATGATAGAAATGCATGATATACCTATGGGATGTAATCAAAATAATACTCAGAAATTTTTAGCTTTAAATGCATTGTAAGAAACCAGGACTCAAAACAGATCACAGCCCAAAACATGATGGCAAAAACTCTTAAACTTTAGAAGAAAACATCAGAGTAAGTTTTTATGATCTTGGGTTAGGCAATGAGTTCTTAGATCCACGAAAAGTACAAACAATTAAAGAAAAAGTCGCTAAATTTGGACTTAGTTGAAAGAAGAACTTTTGCACTTCAAAGGACACAATTAAGAAAGTGAAAAGACAACTCACAGAGTGGGAGAAAATATTTGCAAACAATATATTCAGAATATATCAATAACCCTTACGACTCAATAGTAAAAAAACAACCCAACTTTTTGAATACGCTAAGAAGATACACAAATAGCCAATACGTATGTGGAAAGATGCTCAACACCGTCAATCATTGGGGAAGTGCAAATCAAATGACAATCAGATATTACCTCACAACTCTGAGAATGGCTAAAATAAAAAAGACAATTACAAGTTGGTGAGAATGTGAAGAAATCGAAACCCTCAATCTATAGAGACAGAAAGTAGGTTACTGGTTAACTGGGGCTGTGGGTGGCAAGAGGCATGATGTTTCTTTTTGTGATGATGAATATGTTCTAAAATTACATTGTGGTGATGGTTGCACCCATCTGTAAATATTCTAAAGAATTACACACTTAAAACAGGTGAAGTTTATGGTATGTAAATTATACTTCAAAAAAAGCTGCTAATAATAATAATAAAAGAAACCAAGAAAGACTGATAAGTCACAAAGTCTGCTTGGATTTGAACTCACGATTGCCTGACTCCATGTCCCATGACTTTTCCCGTACAATATACTACCACATGTTTTCGTAGCTCACATTTTATGACTATACCTTTGGTCGAAATTATCTTCTTCACTTAACTTTCTTCTGCTTTTTTAAGCACAAATTCCTGGAATGGAATTGCCGGGAGACTGCGAGTGTCTGCTTTGGAGCCCCTGAATTTCAAAGGATACTTTGTTACCTAATGCCGAGCAGGAAAGCGTTAAAGGGCCTTCAGGTTACCTTGGAAGGCAATTCTTTGATTTGTTGGAACATGCTAATTTGCCTGTTTGTAGGAAATTGAGGGAGCCTGCAGGAGCCACTCGGCAGGAAGCTGCAGGTGGACGTGCGCCGTCAGAAGTGCGGGACTCGAGACCACCTCGGCTTTTTGTCGTGGCGCCCAGGATCTGCTGAGGAGGCATCTGGACTTGAGTTACGGAAGTTCAGCTTTGACGTGTGTGCTGTTAAGGTAAGAAAAGTTCTTTACTTGGATTTTAAGCGAGTTCTGGATGAAAAGTGCTTTCCCGGGCTGCGGGTGAAGAGCAAATGAACCTCCTTTCCAGCTCACCTGCTGCTGTTTGTGGCTGTTTCAAGGAGTTTGTCAGCTTCAAGGAAACAGCGCGTGCGCACCTGCGGCCACGCGCTTATTCTGCAGCTGCCCCCAGAGCTCACCCGGGAGCATGTCCGCGAGTGAGCAGGAGCCTGGGTGAGTGGCCCGACCGACCAGGATTTTCTAGCTCTCACTGTGGATGAGGGTGTGCACAGGTTCCCTTGCCTATGTTTGTGGTTTCTTTAGCTTCTCTGGGCCTCATGTCCCTTTGCAAGTAAAATAAAAATATAAGGGAATGGCCTTTAATAAGTTGCTTTTTTGAGTGGGAAAGCCTTTGCATGAAGATTAATTATGGCATTTTGATACAGAATCCTTGAGGTACAGACTCTTTAATTTTTCAGAACGGGAATGGATATTTGATCTTATTTAGGATGCTTGTTAGCTTTTTCCTCTCTCTCTTTTTTTAAACAAAAGCTTTTTATTTGGGTTATAGTTGGCTATCATCTATAAATGTCTGTGTATTTTGACTGCATTCCTGGGGTTTTCTGTTGACTTACTGTGATGTTGTTTTCCCTCCTCACGCATCCTGGATTTGGGTTTCTAGGATCTGACCACGATAGTGGGTGCAGAGAATCCTGCTCTGAGAAACAGAGGCTTAAAGAGTATTTTAGAACTGGTTCATTTTAGAGGAGAAAGAATTATGGGAATGAGGAGCTCTTGTACTAGGTTGAGTGATCTTTACCCATTACCTAGCAGAGTTTTGACAGTATCAAACTCGGGAGGGCTGTTAGGATGACATTGAAAAGGTTGCACATCACTGAGTCATGCCTGCAAACCCTCAGTTGACTCCCAATCTCTGTTTCATAGGAGACTATTTCTGTTGTGATTTTTGTTTCCAAGAACCTGATATAATCACCAGAGAAAAGTCTTCCATTCCCTCTTCACTGAAGTGGAGACTTTCTTTTCTATTTGGAGGAGAGACCTTATATTAAAATAACAACAGAACAAAGTTTTAAAGAGCGTTCTTCTTTATTTTGTTCTTAATCCTAACTAATTAGCCTCAGGAAGATTGTTGTGGCTCCACCAGTACATGTTCAAACGTACCCGGGCAGGGAGAGTCAGGATGAAAGAAAAGAGAGGGCCCTGCGGCAGGCCGCCACACGCTCCAGCTCTCCCAGTGCAAGTGGACCCGGAAGAGTTTCACAGTCGGTCCCAATAAAGGGTGAATTAGCTGTCTTCAAAGCCATCGAGTATTGGTTTGTGTTAAAAGCATCATCCTATTAGCACAAGCCAGGAATTTGGAATTTCAGCCAGAGATGGGCAAGACTGGGAGACCGAAGGGTCAATAATTCTAGGCTCATGCTTCTACTTTATTTTAGTCAAGAAATACTTTTTTTGTGTGTGTGTATCTGTTATATGCCAGACACTGTTCCAGGTGTGAAAAATTCAGCAGAAGGCCAAAGTCATTCTTCTCATGGAATTTTAGTGTGAGTGGAGTAGGTTTATGATAATAAATAGTATGCCAGGTGGTGACAAGTGGGATGAAAATAAAGTAGTGTGAGGGATAGAGGGGTTCTGGAGAATCGTGCAGGTAGGGGAGTCAAGGAAGGCCTCTCTTAGGCCATTTGAGCAGAAGCCTGAAGGAAATGAGAAAGCAAGACTTGTATCAGGAGGAGGAACATTCCATGCAGAGAGAATAGTAGGTACAAAGGCCCTGAGCTGGAGAGTGCTCGTGATTTCAAGAGGTAGCAAGAAGGTCACCGTGACTGGGCAGAGAGGAGCTGAGAGAGTGACGGGAGAGGAGGGAGAGAAGCAAGTAGCCGTGAGTTCCTCTTCTTTCAGTTAGGTAGGGTGGTAATAACCATGAACAGCTTCATTTGTTGGACTTCCTTCAAAGGAAAATGTCCAAACCATTGATCTTTTTCCTCTGAGCAATTTAGAGTTGATAATGTCATGACATCACATTCCCCTTATCTTCTTTTTCTTTTATTGCTATAATTCACCATTTTAAGGTGTGCATTTCAGTCGCTTTTCATATATTCACAGATTGTACAACTATCACCACAATCATTTTTAGAACATTTTCATCACTGTAAAAAGAAAAAAAACTTGCCCAACAGCATTTCTTCCTAGTTCCTGTCTCTCTCTGTCCCTTCTTGACAACCACTAATCTACTTTCTGTCACTACAGAGTTACCTTCTCTGGACATTTCATATAAAGAGAGTCATGTAATATGTGGCCTCTTGTGTCTGCGTAACATTTTCAAGATTCATCCATATTGTAACAGTACTTCATTCCTTTTTTACGGCTGAATAATATTCCATTGTATGAATATACCACATTTTGTTTACCCATTCGTCAGTTGTTAGACATTTGGGTTGTTCTCACTTTTTAGCTATTATATGCATGTATAAGTTTTTGTATGGACAGATCATGAGGGACTTCTGGCTTGAGTAACAGGGTGGATGGTGATATACTGAGATTGGGAAGCCCCTTGCCTACATTTTAAGTGGGTTTTGACTGCCTTGTTCTCTAAGCAACTCTGCTCTTAACAGATTACTCCTTCCCTTATTGTCACGCCTTTCTCTGTTACTTTTTGCTGCAGTTATTTTGTCTGCCTATATTAGTTAGGATTGCATTTGGTTTTGAAAAATAGGGGAAAAAAGGGGGTGGTGGTGGAATACCACAGGCTTAACCAAAATAGGTATTTGTTTCTCTCCTACATGCAATAGTGTGAAAATGGTTCAGGGTGGGTGTGATGTGTTATGGTGTGGGGGACCCAGGATCCTTTTATCTTGTTCTTCCACCAGGTTATCTTCCCTTCCCAAGCAAGCAGAGAGCTCCAGCTACATTCTAGTTAAAAAGATGAAAGGGTGGAGAGGAGGGGCTTAGGCAGGAAAACAGAAACCACTTTAGATATTTCAAACAGAAGGAATTTGACAGAGGAAATTGTTTACCAGGTGACAAAAATGCCAACCAGGGTATAACGAGGCTAAGCCTGAAGTTTAGCAAAAGCAGGAAGCTGCTGCCATTGATAGAGTTAGTGGGACATGGTGAAGTCCTGATATTACCAGAATTCAGTGACTGGGGCATCTGTGGGGGCTGGACACATGGCGGAGGCTACCAGATGTCGGGACAGAAGCAAGAATCGTGGACAATCTCAGCTGCTGATGGAGATGCTTCTTGAACCAGAAAAGGGAGGACAAATACCTTGGCTTTTTCTCTCCTCTCCTCTTCCAATCTTCCACAGGTACCTCCCATGGGCCGGATCTGCTTGGAAGCCAGAGGGTAAGGGCGTCTGAGAAGTATGACTCCCTGTGATACGGAGAAATCGACAAAAAGGTGGGAGGTAAATCAGAGAAGAAATGGGCAAGTGACCACATAGGGATGAGCAGGCACCCCTCCCCCACCCCACCCCTCACCCTTAAGGGTGTTCTCAGCAGTTGCACATTCTACCTTCTCTTAGGTCCCATTGTCCAGGGCTTGGCCTCATGGCAGTACCTGGCTTTAAGGGAGGTTGGGAAATGTGGCCTTTATTCCAGGGAGCATGGGTCTAACTAAAAATTGGGGTTCTATTAATACAGAGGTAGGAAAGGACATCGATATTGTGCCATCTACCCTGATTGCTCAGAGGCAGCAGGTTGGGGTACAACTAGCTGTGCATCCATTGACCCTAAGCCATGTGCCCACCTTTAGAAGTTACTGTATTAATAATCCCTAACTCAAAAAAGTTATTGTAAAAAGTTGTGGAATTGTTTGCACATATTTGTTAAATTAATAAAGAATGCAGAGAATCAAGTGGTAGACTCACGGCTTTTCTTCCTTGAGAAGTTATAGCAGAGCGACACAAAGCTTCCAGGTAACCCTAATATATTCAAAGGAGAAACAGAAAAAAGAACCAGTGATCATAGAAAAATTAGAGCATCAATTATGGAGTATAAATTGTATCCTTTTGAACTAATCCTTTGTATCATGAGTTATATGATGCTTTTCTCTGAAGGGGTTGCATGATGAGCCAAAGTCAGTGGGAGACTCAGGAACATGGCTTTTTGAGGCAAGATAAAGGCGAAACCAACATGCTTTGCCCGCAGTTTGGACCCTGAAGAGCTGAAGGGACATTGGTGACAGAGGTGGGGGTGGGTGTGATTTGGAGAGGGCCCCAGGTTATCCTGAGAAGGGCAAGGGCTTTGGGAAGTTTTGCAGAAAGATTGCAGGAGATGAGTAGAGTTGATTCTGAAAACTTTTATCACCTGTTTAGTCTGACTTATTGAAGCACGTTCATGGTTAGCCTCTGGCTCTGACCTAGACACAGCACCAAATAACAGAAAGAGCATTTGCCCAGTGGCTGTGCCTCGAGGCTGCCCATCGCCGTGCACTGTGCTGGGTACTTGGAGCACAGGGAGGCATAGCATGTATTTCTTTTCTTGTGGTGCTCACTGTTAAGTCAGGGAGACAGAGATGCTAAAGGACAGCCCAGACACCGTATGGTCAGTGCTAAAATAGAGATAAGCCCAGAGCACAGAGGAGGGTTGCCCACCCCAGCCTGAAGGAAGAGGAAAGGGAAACAACTGGACAAGAAGAGGTTTCAGGAGGGGACACAGAGCATATGCTGAAGCATGCGGGGGGAGGGGCCCAGAGCAGGTGCTTCTTGGCTTTTCTATCACATTGTGATGTCCTCTCCTTCCTCTTCCAGTTTCTAGCTTCTCATGGCTTTTCTTTCTGTGGCCTTCTCTATAAGGCCTCCAGTAATGAGATTAAGACCCATCCTGATTCAGGTGGGCCACACTTTAATTTGAAGTAACGTCATCAAAAGATCTATCTACATTGAGTATATACCCACAGGCCTGGATTAAAATTAAGAACATGTTTATCTGGGGTCCATAACTCCAAGCCACCAAACGAGGTAATAAAGATAATAAGATCTGAAGAGTTTTCGTTGGATTTAAAACAATGGTGACATGGGCAGAAGAGTGTTAATAGAGTAAGGGCAGAAGGCGGGTTGCAAAGGTGGGGTGGGGAGGGGAAGGGAGGAAGTGAAGGTGAGGCATGCCTGGAGTTGGGGAGATCAGGAATGGGGGTGATGAGATTGCTCCTCAGCTGCCTCAGCTATAAAATGGGTCCCTTCCTATCATTCTATTTATTTAGGAGAAATAAATAAAAAAGGATTTGTATGTATAAAGCAGAGATTTGTTCATTTTTTATCCAAAAGAGGTGTTTGGAGGACTATTTTCTCTTTTCTTTTTCATTTACTATACTTCAGAAGCAACTTCCCAGTCTGAGACTCTAAGGCTCTTTGCTCTGTCTTGATCCACATTAGGTGAAGCTGATTCATCAACTGGCAGGATATTATCTCTAAAATGTCCATCAAGGGACTGAGGAAAAGACCACCAAAGGCCTTCCCAGTCTTGGTGTCCACGCTGGAAGCTGAGATGGAGTTCAGCTGTGAGGTGAGAACTGTAGTGCTCTTACCTATTCTGCCAAGCCTGGATTCTCTCACTTAAGGAGAAGGAATCTTGACCCCAAACAATGAATTTTCCATAGAAAATATTTTTATGCTTCAGGAAGCAGGGGTTGGGTGAGTGGAAAGAAGAAAGAATATTGCTTGATATTGTGAGAGATGAATACAATTAAGCATTTTTTCTCCTCTTCATTTCATTAACTACGAGACTTTGATTAAATCATTAAAAAAATATATTGCTTGAGTTTTCTCTATCGTTATTAACCAGTACAGCCAAATAGTATTTCGTTCACTGCTGAAATCCTTGATGACTGCTCCTCATTGCAACAGAGGCCGTATGGCTCTCAAAGCCTAAAATATTTACTAGAGCCCTTTACAGAAAAAGTTTGCCAGCCCCTGGGCTAGGGAGGAATTTAGAGAATAGATGAGCAACACTAAGGCAATAGGACCAGTTTTGGGGTAAGAGGAGTGCAGGTTGCCATGGGGACTCAAATGAGGCGAGGCTGGTGGTATGCAGGAAGAGGCGCCATCCTGTACACATGTGTCTGAGATTTCACACTGATGAGACGGGCTCCCAGCCCAGCCTTGGGTCCATTCTGGAGAAGCCAGTGTCTGTCCCAGTGGTCCTGAGTGGTGAGTAGGAGATAGTCGAGGGGAAGGGCATGGCAAAGACTTCAAGGCAGAGGGCCATGCCTGGACAAATGCCTGGATGCTAGGGGCTACGGAGACTTCAGGGTTTGGCTAATGATTTGCTGTGGTCAGGAAGTCCCATGGGGGTGGGGTCTGGCGATCATTGGCAGGTCACTAAGGGTCTTGAAAGCTCTGCTCAGGAATTCAGGCTTTATCCTCTAGGAATGAGGAGATGCTTATGCAAGGAATGACAAGAGCATACTTGCAGTGAGGAGAGTGGATTGGATCTCCTGGCAAGGAGACCAGTGGGAAGGTCATTGCCATAGTGCATGTGCGTGGCAATGGTGATGTCAGCTAATATGGGGGCAGTAGGGGTGTGGAGAAGTGGAGGTGAAATTGACAGAATCTGTCCATTGACTGGATTTGGGGCTTCGGGGTAGAGGAAAGAATTAAGGATGGCTATCTTGGTTCTGACTTGGTCAACTGGACAGCTGTGAGGTCCTTTCCCTGATCCCTGGAATGCTAGAGAGGATGGGTCCAAGGAGGTGGATGGAGATGTTGAATCTGAGTTGTTTATGACATCCAAATTGGGTCACCTACTGAGCAAATGCAGTTACAGATATGGAGCTCAATGGAGAGATAAGGACTAGGAGTTTTCATTTGGGAGTCATCAGCCCCTGGACTGCCTAGAAAAATAATGAAAAGAGAGGAAAAAAAATCCAAGACTATCATCCAGAGATAGGATAATATTATGGCATGGGCTAAGGAAGAAGAATGTAGAAAATTAGCTAGGCAGGTAGAAGAAAAATCAGAAGAATGTGGCATCCCAGCAGAGGGTGTTTCTGGGAGGAAGGAGGGATCAGTTTTACCAGTTGCTGCTGGTATGTTGAAGAAAAGGACTGAAAAGCATCCCTGGGATTTAGCATGGGGAAGGGACCATTCCATCAGAGTGGTGGGGGCAGAGGCCAGGGAGCAGTGCGTTGAGGTATGAGAAGAGAAAAGCAATGGGAAGAGTAAGAAGGAACCACGAGAAGCTTGGCTGGAAAAGGAGGCGTGAGAGGCCAGCTACTGCAGGAGACCTGAGGTCCCAAATGAGAGAGGCCGCAACGTGAAGCCTTCTGGTTGCTGGTGCTCCTTAAAAGAGCGGTCGTGTTCAGTGTCTCCACTTGATTGTCCCCGATTCCCTTTGTGCTTTCTCTCCATTGAGATTTGTCAGTGATGATTTTCCATTATGCCAAACCCAGCAGTCACTTCTCAAACCTCAACAGACTCCACCATTTTGCATTTGGACGCATTCCTCTCCTCTTCCTTTTTAAACATTTTATTGTGGTAGCACATATATAGCACAGTATATCCTTTTCTAACCATTTTTAGTGCACATTAAGTATACTGAAAATGTATTTGAAGTGTATTAAATACATTCACAATGTTGTGCTACCATCACCACCATCTATTACCAAGACTTTCTAGACCCCAAACAGAAACTCTGTGCCCATTAAGCACTAAGTCCCCATTCTCCCTTCTCCTGCCCCTGGTAACTGCTAATCTACTTTCTGTCTCTCTGCATTTGCTACATTCTCCTTGAAACACCTGCTTTGTGGGGTTCCCAGGACACCACACTCTCCTGGCTTTCCTCCTACCTTATTGGAAGCCCCTTTTGAAAATCCTCTGTAGGTCCCTCTTTCTTTGTCTTCTGTACCTGTGGAGTTCTCCGGGCTGAGTCTTCAACCCTTTTTTCTTCTCTATTTACACATCAATGATCTCTTATGTAAGGTAGTTTTATGCTGACCCATGACTTTTAAAAAATCTATTTTTTTTAGCTCAGACTCATCTGAACCCGACCCTAATAGTCTGCTGCCTTTCCCACATTTCCATGGGGTTATCTAACTAAACATCTCACACCTATATGCCCAGAACAAAACTCTTGGTTAGTCCACTCCCCGGATATGCCACTCCCTGTCGTCCCCTCCTCGCCTCAGTAAATGGCATCACCATCCACCTGGTTGCTCAGGTGGAACATGCCCGATAACCAGCTTTGATTTATCTCTTCCCCTCATACCCTACAGCTAATCCCTCAGCAAGTCCTATTGTTTCACTCCCCCGAAGATCCCAGATCAGACCTCACCAGTTCCACTGCCATCACTTCCACCCTGGCCTGGTTTAGGCATTGCTCTGCACCAGGATGTCTGCTCTGGCCTCCTAAACAGCTTTCCCAGGAACTATTACCTGTTCCTCATGGTTTACTGACTTCACAAGGGCAGGAAGGAGCCTTTTAAAACGTGAATCTGATCATGCCGTCTTCTTGTTCAAAACCCTCCGATAGCTGCCCATCTCGCTTGGGGTGGTTCTCCCAGCTCTCCACGAGCTCGGCCTGATTTGCCACGCCTCCCTCTCTGAAGGCGTTTCCTGCTTGTCTCTCATGCCCGTCCAACCGCACGGGGCCTTCTTACCATTCCCTGAAGTTGCCGCACCTCAGGGCCTTTGCACAGCTAGTTCCTCTGCCTGGGATGCTCCTGCTTAGGCCATGACATGATTTGATTCTTTCCTGCCTTTCGATTTCTCTTAAATGTCTCCTTTTCAGAGAGGTGACCGTCACACTCTGTTTCCCTGCTTTATTTTTTTTCATAGCAGTTAGCACTATTGTAGAATTTATCTATTTATTTACGTGATTAGTACCCCCACTTAGAAAGCTCCTTTGGGGCAAAGATTTTTGCTTGTCTTGTCCACCACAGTGTCGCCAGTGCCTAGAACAGCCCCGACACATAGGAGGAGCTCAGTAAAGGTTCAATGAGCAGGTCGGGTATGGGCTTCTCCCTTCTCTTAAACCACTCTCCTCGTCCACTCTGAGCATGCCTTGAGCTTTGTTTTGGGTGAAGGGCTTGCCATGTGCTGTGCTGAGTGCCTGTAACTAAGATTCAGTCTGGGCTGAGATTCAGTCTGATGGCTTGCTCCAGGCTGTCTGTCTGTCCCCGGGAGCTCAGGTAAGTAGGAGTCAGGGGAGGAACAGCTGCCACGGCTCTCAGCCTAGGAGTCAGCACTTGTACAAAGTAGCATTTCTGGGCCCCAGCGGTCACGAGTCTTTCCAGTGAGGGTCCAAGGGCATGCTGTACCTGGGCCCGGGCCACCCACCTGCTGAGGCATCGACAGGTGTATAAATGCTTACACCGTGAACTCAGAAGGGCGCGGAGTGACAGAATGTCCTCTGGACTCTGGGGGCCTGAGTCATATCCTCTTTTTTGATACAGGTGAAGTGGAAAGGGAAGGATTTGTTTGATCTCGTGTGCCGCACTCTCGGGCTCCGGGAGACCTGGTTCTTTGGTTTGCAGTATGTTGTCAAAGGGATGAGTGCCTGGCTCAAGATGGACAAAAAGGTGAGGACTCCTGCAAGCACCCAGGCTCTGATTTGGAAAAGCCACCTAAGAAATGTCTTGCTGAGCATACATTGCAACATAATTTATCTGCAGGTTGAAAAGTTCTGTATTTTTTTTTTTTAATCTTGCTTGTGAATTCATAATATGTATGACGTTTATGTTGGGCTGAAAATTCTGATCCTTGGGGCCTTTAAAAAGATGTTCTAGGGAAACGGACTTTGGCCCAGTGGTTAGGGCATCCGTCTACCATATGGGAGGTCCGCGGTTCAAACCCCGGGCCTCCTTGACCCGTGTGAGCTGGCCATGCGCAGTGCTGATACGCGCAAGGAGTGCCCTGCCACGCAGGGGTGTCCCCCGCGTGGGGGAGCCCCACGCGCAAGGAGTGCGCCCGTGAGGAGAGCCGCCCAGCGTGAAAAGAAAGTGCAGCCTGCCCAGGAATGGTGCCGCCCACACTTCCCGTGCCACTGACGACAACAGAAGCGGACAAAGAAACAAGACGCAGCAAATAGACACCAAGAACAGACAACCAGGGGAGGGGGGGAAATTAAATAAATAAATAAATCTTAAAAGAAAAAATTTTTCTAATATATAAAATCCTTTTGGCTATCAAGGAAAGATCTACATTATATGCTCAGCAACTTTAAGTGAAATATCTGAGTTTCTCATATTTGTCCGAAGTAAACCCACGTGGTTGAATTATTTATGCACATTAAATTATTACTCATTTATCAAAAATAAAATATTTCTATTTGTGATATTGAAAGCTATAACTACTCCCTGATTTTCTGTTATATTTTCTACCTCGGATACAGGTTTCAGAGCATGATTTTCCCAAGGACGAACCCATGAAATTTCACTTTTTGGCCAGATTTTACCCAGAAAAGGTGGAAGAAGAGCTTCTTCAGGAAATAACTCAACATCTATTTTTTCTCCAGGTCAGAGCTTCATACAATTTATGTTCTATCTTGAGACACGGTATCTTCTGTTCTATTTCCTCTTTGCTGACTTTGAGATGCACTTCCTAAGTCTATTATGTCCATCTGCTTACCCATCTGTTTACGAGTCATGTGCACATCTGGCCAGCCCTGCTTCGAGAGAGGGACTGGTTTATTGCACATGCGTGAAAGTGCATCATTGATCTAAATAGGGCATACCTATGACTCAGTGTTTGAAGAACATTCCTGGGACCTATTATTGGGTCTGGAAATCAATTTAGTGGGTCAGTCTTAAAAAAAGAAAAAGTATAGAATAGGAAATATCAGTTAGGCAAACTACAAAGCGAAGTATCATTTTATTTTACTTTAAGGTTATTTACTGTTCTTTCCCTATGTGTATACTCACAATGTAAAGTGTATTTCTTAATATGGGCCATGGTAAAATTTGTTTTATGCATATATGACTAGAGTAATACTAATGTTTGTGTGAGGTGCACTTTAAAAATTATATTGTTCTATTTCATTTTCATTTTTATATGCTGGTCAAGGCCCACTGAACTGATT
Source organism: Dasypus novemcinctus (assembly GCF_030445035.2). Lineage (NCBI taxonomy): Eukaryota > Metazoa > Chordata > Mammalia > Cingulata > Dasypodidae > Dasypus > Dasypus novemcinctus. Next base: position 24,374,927 of record NC_080695.1, on the reverse strand, counting down.
TCATCATCCACACAACTGTGGCCCCTTCCAGTTTGGAAGCAGTGATCTGGAAGGTTGGCCTAGACTATTATATTATTTCCCTATTGCTGCATAACCAATGATGACAAACAGTGACAATACAACTCCTATTTATTAGCTCAGACCTGTAGGTCACATGTTCAAGTGGGCTCAGATGAGTTCTCTGCTTAGGGTCTTAGAATGGGTTGGCCAGGATGTGTTCGTATCTGGTGGTTCTTGGCAAGAATATACTTCTGTGTTCATTCAAGTTATTGGCAGAATTCAGTTCCTTAAAGTCGTAGGACTGATGTTCCCATTTTCTTCCTGTCTGTTAGCCAGGTTCTCTATCATCTCCTGGAGGCTTCTCTTTGGACTTGCTTGTGTTCCCTTCTGTCTTAAAAGCCAGTGATACCATGTTGGGAAGCTGACTTGGAACCAGTGGTTAGGGTGTCCGTCTACCACATGGGAGGTTCCTGGTTCAAACCCTGGGCCTCCTTGACCCGTGTGGAGCTGGCCATGCGCAGTGCTGATGCGTGCAAGGAGTGCCGTGCCACGCAGGGTTGTCCCCACGTAGGGGAGCCCCACGTACAAGGCATGCGCCCCATAAGGAGAGCCGCCCAGTGTGAAAGAAAGTACAGCCTGCCCAAGAATGGCGCCGCACACATGTAGAAGCCAGCACTCAACCACTAAGTGACACCAACTTCCCTGAGTTGGTTTTTTCATTTGTTTTGCTTGTTGTTTTTGTTTTTTCAGGAGGCACTGGGAACTGAACCCAGTACCTCTTATGTGGGAGGCAGGTACTCAATGGCTTGAGCCACATCTGCTCCCTTTTTCTAGTTTCTTAGGGTAGAGGTTTATATTATTGGTTTGACCTATTATTCTATTCTAATAAAATAATTTACTATTATCACTTTTCCTCTAAGTACAGATGCATACCACAAATGTACTATTTTTAAGATTTATTTTATTTATTTATTTCTCCCCAACCCCTCATTGTTTTGCACTTGCGGTGTCTGTTCATCTTCCTTGTTTCTTTGGGAGGAACTGAACCTGGACCTCCAATGTGGGAGGGAGGTGCCTAATCACTTGAGCCATCTCTGTTCCTTAATTTGTTGTGTCTGTCATTATGTTTTTCTTTTTGTGTCTCTTGTTACATCATCTTGTTGCATCAGCTTGCTGTGCCTGCCCATCATGCAAGCTTGCTGTCTTCTTTAGGAGGCACTGGGAACTGAACTAGGGATTTCCCATGTGGTAGGCAGGGGCTCAATTGCTTGAGCCACATCTGTTTCCCCCACAAATGTATTTTAAATTGAATTTAGCTCACACTATTTCCTAATTTACTTTAATACTTTATTTTTGCTTGATGGGTTATTTGGAAGAGTGGTATGTAATTTCCAAGTATGTGGAGATTTCTCATTTTTGTTATTGATTTTTAGCCTAATTCTATTATGATCCTTGGATATATACTATATGATTTAAAATTATTTAATATCTGCTAAGGTTTGTTTTATGGTCCAGGATATGGTGTACCTTAGTGAATGTTCCATGTGAACTTGAAAACAATGTATATTCTACTGTGGTTGTATTTAGGGTTCTATAAATGTAATTAGATCCAATTTGTTGATGATAATGTTCAGGTCTATATTCTTGCTGTTTTTTTTTTAAAGATTTATTTTATTTATTTCTCCCCATCCCCTCATTGTTTGCACTTGCTGTGTCTGTTTGTCTTCCTTGTTTCTTTAGGGAGGCATCAGGAATTGAACCCAGGACCCCGATGTCAGAGGGAGGTGCCTAATTGCTTGAGCCACCTCCATTCCCTGCACTGTTGTGTCTCTCATTATGTTTTTCTTCTTATGTCTCTTAGTACATCATCTTGTTGTGTCAGCTTGCTGCACCTGCCCATTGCATCAACTTGCTATTTGTTTGTCTTCTTAGGAGGTACTGGGAACCTCTGCTCCCTGTTTTGTTGTGTCTCTCATGTTTTTTGTTTTCTTGTATCTCTTGTTGCATCCTCTTGTTATATCAGCCTGCCATGCCTGCCCATCATGCCAGCTCGATGTCTTCTTTAGGAGGCACCAGGAACCAAACCATGGACCTCCCATGTGGTAGGCAGGATCTCAATTGCCTGAACCACATCTGCTTCCCTCTTGCTGATTTTTTGCCTAATAATCCTATCAATTACTAAGAGAAGAGGGTTGAAGTCTCTAATTATAATTGTGGAATTCTCTACTTGTCTTTTCAGTTTTGTCAGGTTTTACTTTATGTATTTTGAAGCAGATTGGAATAACTAAAGATCCAGATTTTAAGCTGGAAGGCCAAAGAGGGGATCCCCAGACAATGCAAAGTGCCAGTGAAATCACAGATAGGGAAAAAGTTGATAAAGTGATTACTTCCTGTGACTGAACTCATGCTGAGGACAAATGGAGAGAGGACAGAGAGGGGCTAGATTTGTAAGGGTTCTTCCTACCTTTTTGGGACCAGAGTTTATCTGACTGGAGAGGAAGGTTGTCCTTCCTCAGAGGTTTAGGCTATAAATGGCCCTCCCTGCCATTGCTGCTTCTGCTGCCACAGGATTGCTTGGGGGCCAGGGTGCAATGGAACAGAGAAAAGAAAAAAAGAATGAATGATCAGGGGTTTCCATACTCTGAGTATTAGATGATCCCTTCCCATGTCTCAAGCTAGAATTAGAGGGCTTTTCCTGGAGCCTTCTTATCATGCTATAGGTTGTATAGAATTCAGGCTAGACAATACCAGAAGGAAAAAGTGGTAAACTCACCACTGGCTCATGGTGCTCTGAATTCTGGTCTTCTCTCCCAATCTGCCTGTTAGTATTCATTTTTAGAGCCCTCAAATAGGTGCTGCATGTAGTCTATCCATATTTTTGTTTTTTGTTTTTTCATTAAAATTATTGGAGTATGTAATTTACACATGAACATACATAAACAATAGTATAATAAAAGCTGTGAACTTACAAAACAAGCAAGCATATCAGGATATAGGGCTCCCATCCATCACCCCACAACTAATACCTTGAATTGTTATAAATCATTTATAGCAAATTGTGAAAGAGCATTGTTAAAGTATTATTACTAACTATAGACCTATTCCCCCCCCAACCTACCCTATTACTTTTTTTTGTTTATAAGTCATACAGTTTATCTAAAACATTCAATAATGACATTTGGTGTATTTACCGAATTGTGTGTTCATCACTTCAATCAATATTAGAGCATTTTCTTTACACACACAAAACAGAAACAAACCACTGTCATACCCGTATCGTAGCGCTGCTAATCCTATGATGTGCTTTCACCATTTCTATTCATTTCAAAATGTTTACAAACAACTTTTTACCAATTTTGCTCAGATTAAAGCTCAGCTTTACATTCTCTAACCACATTCTTTTCTCTGGTGACTTACATTCTAGCTATTAATTCCCTGAGTTTGCGCATTCTATTTAGTTCATAATAATGAAGTCATACAATATTTGTCCTTTTGTGCTTGGCTTGCTTCTCTCAACATAATGTCCTCCAGGTTCATCCATGTGGTCATATGCTTCATGACTTCATTTCTTTCTTCTTACAGATGAATAATATTCCATCGCATGTTTATGTCACAGTTTATCTATTTGTTAGTTGATGGACACCTGGTTGTTTCCATCTTTTGTCAATTGTGAATAATGTCACTGTGAACACTGGGACTGCTCATGTCCCTGCTCTCAGTTCTTCTGGGTATATACCTAGTCATGGTATTACTGGGTCACATGGTAGATTTATATCTAACTTCCTTAGGAACTGCCAAACAGACTTCCACAGTAGCTGTACCATTCTACATTCCCACCAATAGTAAATAAGTGTTTCTATCTCTTCACATTCACTCCAACACTTGTAGTTTTCTGTTTTGTTAATAGTGGCCATTCTAGTAGGTATGAAATAATTTCTCATTGTGGCTTTGATTTGCATTTCCCTAATAACCAGTAATACTGAGTATTTTTTCATTTGTTTTTTTGCCATTTGTATTTCTTCTTTGGACAAATGTCTATTCAGATCTATTGCCCAGTTTTTAATTGTTTTTTCTGCCTTTTTATTGTTAAGTTCTAGGATCGCTTTATACACATGTATCATGGATATTAGACCCTTGTCAGATGTGTGATTTCCAAATATTTTCTCCTATTGAATAGGCTACCTTTTTAACCCTCTTCACAAGGTATTTTGAAGTGCAAAAGTGCTTAATTTTGAGGAGATCCCATTTATCTATTTTTTCCTTTGTTGCTCATGTTAGCAGTTAGATATTATTTATGAATTCCAAAAATAGATATTGTATTATATTTTTGAACTGGTCTTTTTCTCTGGGCATATTCGATTATATTGGATTCAGAGGTTTCACCTTTACTTGACTGGGCCATGTCAGTAGGATGTTGAGTCCCCGCCCCCTTTGTAGGAAGGGACTCACAGAGAAACTACACTGCAGAGAAGGGAGGTTAGAGTTTTGAGCTGGAACCCTGGGAAGTAAAGATGCAGGAGAAGAACCCAGACAAGCAGATACATGAGGAAACAGAAAAGGCTCTATTAGACATGGCAGAGGCCCTGGGAAGGGAGATGAGCCATTTGCCTGATAGTTTGCAGCTGCAGAGACCAGAACCCTGAGCCTCTATGTTCAGAGAGAAATAAGCCCTGGCAAAGGGATGAGATTTATCCCAGCCTACAGCTGATATTGGAAGAAGCTGGGACCTCAGAGCCTTCAGGGCAAGAGGGAGGCTGAACCCTTACAAATGTCGGCAGCCATCTTGCTCCAACACGTGGCAACAGACTTTGGTGGGGGAAGTAAATTATGCTTTATGGCCTGGTGTAACTGTCAGAGTCTACCCCAAGTAAATACCCTAGATAAAAGCCAGATTTCTGGGATTTTGCATCAGCACCCCTTTGGCTGACTAATATACTCATGCTTTTGGTGTTTAAGAGACCCTTCACTTACTGCAAGGCCTTGTAAATATTTTCCTATGTTACTTTCTTGGAGTTTTATGGTCCTAGCTTTTATGTTTGGGTCTTTGATCCATTTTGAGTTGATTCTTATAAAGGGAGTGAGATAGGAGTCTTATTTCATTCTTTTGGTTATGAATATCCAGTTCTCCCAGCGCCGTTTATTGAAGAGAATGTTCTGTCCCAGGCTTATCAAAAATCCATCGACCATAGAGGTGAAGATCTATTTCTAAACTTTCAGTTCAATTTCATTGATTAATGTATCTGTATTTATGCCAATACGATGCTGTTTTTGACCACTATAGCTTTATAATATAGTTCAAGGTCAGGGAGTGTAAATCCTCTGAATTTGCTCTTCTTTTTTAGGATGTGTGTTGGGTATTCAGGACTCCTTTCACTTCCAAATAACTTTGGTAATTGACTAGTTGTGGCATTGCTATTTCTGTAAAGTAGGCTGTTGGAATTTTGATTGATATTGTATTGAATCTGTAAATCAATTTCAGTAGAATTGGTATCTTCATGATATTTAGTCTTCCTATCCATGAACACGAAATGTCATTTCATTGTTTAGGTCTTCATTGATTTCTTTCAGCAGTGTTTTGTAGTTTTCTGAATACAGATCCTTTACATTCCTGATTAAATTAATTCCTAGATATTTTAGTCTATTTTGTTGCTATTGAAAATGGACTTTTTTTTCTTGATTTCTTCCTCAGCTTCCTCAGTGTGTACAAATACTACTAATTTTTGTGTGTTAATTTTGTATCCTACCACTTTGCTGAACTCATTTATAAGCTCAGGTAGCTGTGTTGTAGATATCTCAGGGTTTTCTAAATATAGGATCATCTTAAGTGCAAATAGTGAGAATTTTATTTCCGCTTTTCCAATTTGGATGATTTTCTTTCTTTTTCTTGCCTAATTGCTCTAGCTAGAACTTCTAGTGCATGTTGAATAACAGTGGTCACGGTGGGCATCCTTGTCTTCTTCCTGCTCTTAAGGGGAAAAATTTCTACCTCTCCCCATTGAGTATGATGCTGGCTGTGGGATTTTCATATATTCCCTTTATTATGTTTGGGAACTTTCCTCTTTTTTTCTTATTTTGAAGATTTATTTATTTATTTATTTATTTATTTATTTATTTATTTATTTATTTCCCCCTTCCCCTCCTCTCACCCTGCTGTTTTTGCTGTCTGTGTTGTCTTCTCTTCTCATTTTCTCTCCTCTAGGATTCATCAGGATTCAGTCCTGGAAACCCCTGATGTGGAGAGAGGTTCCCTGTCAATTGCGCCATCTCGGTTCCTGGTTTCTGTTGCGCTTCACCTTGACTCTCCCCTTGTCTCTCTCTTTTTTAATTTATTGAGGTATATCACTTATACATAAACAAGAAATGTATAATAGTAGTTGTGAACTTACAAAACAAACATATATAACATCAAACAGGACTCTCATAACTCACCCGACCACCAATAACTTGCGTTGTTGTTAAAACTTTTTAACTAATGATTAAAGAGCATTGTCAAAATATTACTACTAGGGAAGCAGACTTGGCCCAGTGGTTAGGGCATCCATCTGCCACATGAGAGGTTTGCAGTTCAAACCCCGGACCTACTTAGACCAGTGTGGAGCTGGCCCATGCACAGTGCTGATGCGTGCAAGGAGCGCTGTGCCATGCAGGGGTGCCTCTGCATGAGGGAGCCCCACGTGCAAGGAGTGTGCCCCATAAGGAGAGCTGCTCAGCATGAAAGAAAGCACAGCCTGCCCAGGAATGGCGCCACACACGGAGAGGTGACACACAAGGTGGCACAACAAAAGAAACACAGATTCCCGTGCCGCTGACAACAACAGAAGCGGACAAAGAACATGAAGCAAATAGACACAGAGAACAGACAACTTGGGGGGGGGGGTGGGGGGAGAGAAGGGGAGAGAAATAAATAGAAATAAATCTTAAAAAAAAATTACTACTAAACAAAGTATTTTTCCCCCAACCAATCCTATTATTATTATCTTTATATCATTTATATATGAACATACACAAACAGTTAAGTATATAGTAAAAGTTTTGAACTTATAAAACAAACATGCATAGCATCATACACGGATCCCATACATCAACCCTCCATCAACACCTTGCATTATCATGAGACGTTTGTTACAAATTATGGAAGAATATAGTCAAAATCTTACTACTAATCATAGTCCTTATCTTACATTTGATGTGTTTTTCCCCCAACCCACCTTATTATTATTTTTTAAATATATTTTTATGACACTAGTTGTAAACTTATAAAACAATCATGCACATGTACAGAATTCCCAAACAACACCCCTCCATCAACACACCACAATGTGGTGTGTCATTTGCTACAGATAAAATAATATCATCTGATTGTTACCATGTTCATAGTATACATTTGGCTCACATTCTCCATACTGCCTCATTATCATCACAGTACATCTTTCACATAGATGCAAGAATATTATGTTATTACTGCTAACCACAGTCCATAGGTCACTCCAGCTGTATTTTTCCCGTGCTTCTCCACATTTCCAACACCCTGCAGTAGTGATATACATTTGTTCTAGCTAACAAAGTACACTCTTGCATCTGAACCATCAATCATAATTCTCATCCACCTCTTGGTTTACTGTGCTATTCAGTTCCTAGATTATTCTCTAGCATTGTCAGTTGGCATTTACATACCTAGACTACCATTTTCAGTCACATCTCCATTTATAAACTAGCTGTTACTCACTGTGTGTTACCATCCACTCTATACATTTCCCCACTTTTACGGTAAAGCTAATTAAAACTTCTACATACATTAAACATCAGTAGTCCATCTCAGTCCTCTTCTTATCTCCTTTAAGAATCTACCACCTGCCACCAGGTCTTGAAGATATTTTCCAATAATTTCTATTGGAAGTTTTATGGTTTTTGCTTTTATTTTTAGTTTTTTGATCCATTTTGAGTTAATTTTTAGATAAGGTGGGAGATAGGGGTCTTCTTTCCTTCTTTCAGCTATGGATATCCAATTCTTTCAGCACCATTGTTGAATGGATTGCTCTGCCCGAGCTGTGTGAGTTTGACAGGCTAGTCAAAAATCACTTGACCATACCTGTGAAGGTCTGCTTCTGAACCATAAATTTAGTTCCATTAGTCTATTGTGTCTGTTTTTAGGCCAGTACCATGCTGTTTTTACCACTATAGGTAGGTATTATGATTTAAAGTCTGGAGATGAGGGTTCACTTTTCCTTTTTATGATGTTTCTGGCTGTTCAGGACTCCTTATCCTTCCAAATAAATTCAATGATCATGTTTTCAATTTTTTCTTTAATGCTGGTAGAATTTTTATGGGGATTGCATTATATCTATATATCAATTTGAATAGAACTGACATCTTAACGATATTTAGTCTTCCAATCCATGAGCATGGAACGTTCTTCCAGTTATTTAGGGCCTTTTTGATTTGTTTGACATTGAGTTGCCGTTTTCTGAATACAAGTGTTTTACATCATTGGTCAAGTTTATTCCTGACTTATTTGCATTTTATCTGTCATATTTTATTTTCACCATTCTTTTAATACTTTTAGTTACTTTTATTGATATAATCTTCATTTCTAGAATCTCTTTCAGGCCCCTCTCTCCTGTCTTTTCTTTTCAGACTGTATCATACCCGTTAGTATTTCCTGAAAATCTGGTCTCTTGCTTAGAAATGCTCTCAGTTTCTCTTTACCTGTAAATATTCTAATTTTACCCTCAGTTTTGAAAGACAGTCTTGCTGGATATAAGATTCTTGGCTGGAAGTTTTTCTCTTATAGTATCTTAAATATGTAGACCACTGTCTTCTTGCTTCCATGGTTTCTGGTGAGAAATTAGTATTTAATCTTATTGGATATTCCTTATATGTTATGCCTTGCTTTTCTCTTGCTGCTCTCAGAATTCTCTCTTTGTCTTTGGCATTTGGCATTCTGATGAGAATGTGTCTTGGAGTCAGTCTATTTGGATTTTTTTAGATGGGAATACGTTGTGCTTCTTGGACAGGGATATTTATGTCCTTCAATAGGGTTGGGAAATTTTCTACCATTATTTCTTCAAATATTCCTTCTGCCCGTCTTCCCTTCTCCTCTCCTTCTGGGACACCCATGACACTTATGTTTGCACATCTTTTGCTGCCATTTAATTCCTTGAGAACTTGTTCATTTTTTTCCATTCTTTTCTTCATCTCTTCTTTTGTATGTCCAGTTTCAGAGGTCATTTCTTCAAGCTCACCAATCCTTTCTTCTGCCTCCTCAAATCTGCTATTATATGAATCCAGTGTTTTTTTTTAATTTCATTGATTGCACCTTTCATTCTCATAAGATCTGCTATATTTCTATGTATGATTTCAAATTCTTCTTTTTGCCCATCCAATGTCTTCTTAATATCCTTAATCTCTTTAGCCATCTCATTGAACTTATTAAGGAGATTTGTTTGAACATCTATGATTAGTTGTCTCAACTCCTTTATGTCATCTGGAGGCCTATATTGTTCCTTTAACTGGGCCATAGCTTCCTGTTTCTTGGTGTGGATTGTAATTTTTTCTTGGTGTCTTCATATCTAGCTTACTAGAGTATTTTTTCTGGATGCAGTTTTTCTCTTTAGTTGAGGGCTTCCTATCCTTTCTCCCTTGCTGGTTGTACAGCAGGAGCCAAGCATGTAGTTGGTGTTGTAAGCTGTGGAGGCTTAAGCTGTCCTCATTGCACCAGGGACCAATGAAGCTTCTTCCAACCTTCTCCTTTGCCAGGGATAGGGACAGTCACAGCTATGTGGAATAATCCAAGTGCAAGCCTAGACTGTAGTTGCCCAGAGAGACTAATGGAACTTCACATCCCTTTCTCCCCTGCCTGGGGTGGAAATGGAGCTGCAGGTGTGGGCAGCAATCTGTGCAGTGTGGGTCCAACAGAACCACAGTTGCCCTGGTATATTTCTGATTTTCAGTCCATGCCAACCAAAGTTATCTGCAGTTACCTGTATAGGCTGGTGCAGGGCTCCTCAGCCTCCTCCCTGCCAGAAGTGGGGCTGAAGCCTAGGCTAGGACTGCAGGCTGATCTGCGTGAAAGAAACTGGTTCTTGTTGACACTGAGAGTTTCAGTCAGCCCAGCTTCCCCTCTGGGGATGGAGCCAAAATGGCGGCTACTGGCCTCTTTCTGACTTGGGCTGGTTCACACCCCAGCTGTTCCCAGGGTTATATCTTAGCCAGCTGAGTCTACCAATCAGTAGCCAAAATCGGCAGCCAACTGTCTCCTCCTCCCCTGTTTCTGGGAAAAAGGGAGCTTCCAATTCCTGTCACAGAATAGCTCCTGGGGCGGCTTATGCCACCAGAATAGGATGATCACTGGCCTCTGTGGCTTGGCTGGTAATTTCCTGGAGAGGCTGGCGCAGGTCCCTGCAGCTTCCTCCCTGCTGGATGTGGCACTGGGGCCTAGTCTAGAGTTGCGATATGATCTGGATGGAAAGAAGCCGGTCCCCACCAGCACTGGGATTCTCAGTCTGCCCCACTTCCCCTCATGCCAGACACAGAGTTAAGATGGCCACCGGCCTCTTTCTGACTTGGACAGGCTCAAACTTTAGATGTTCTCAGGATTATACTTTAGCCTGCTGAATTTACTTATTAGTAGCTGAAATTGGTGCCTAAGCCATCTCTTCCTCCCCCATTTTGGGGAAGTGGAGCTTTCAATTCCAGCCACGGAATAGCTCCTGAGGCAGCTAGGGACTCCAGTGGAGAATGGGCACTGGCCTCCAGGGCAAGGAGTGCTCTCCTTACGAGTCTTCTCTGCAGACAGGCATCTCCTCCTTCCACTCCTTCAAGGATGTTGCAGGATGCTCTTCTGGACTCCTGGAGTCCCTGAATGGGTACTTCCGCTAGCTCCAGAGAGCTCTGGGGGTTTGCCAACTGCCCTGTAGCAGGAGCTGACTTGACTCTAGGAGCTCCTTACTCTGCTGCCATCTTGCTGGTTCTCCTCCCTTGTCTCTCTTTTGATGTGTCATCATTGCTGTGTGACCCACTTGCACGGACACTGGCTCACCATGTGGGCACTCATGCAGGCATTGGCTCACCACACAGGCATGCACGCAGGCACTGGCTGACCACACGGGCATTCACGTTGGTACTGGCTCACCACACGGGCACTTGTGTGGGCACTAGCTCACTGTGTGGGCACATTTTCTCTTCTTTTTTTTTTTCCCCAGGAGGCCCCAGGGATCGAAACTGGGTCCTCCCATATGGTAGGTGGAAGCTCTATCAATTGAGCCACATTCACTTTCCAAGGAACTTTCCTTTTATATATCTTTTGAAGGGTTTCTATCAAGAAAGGATGCTCAATTTTGTCAAATGCCTTTTCTGCATCAATTGAGATAATCGTGTTTTTTTCCTTTGATTTGTTAATATTGTGTATTACGTTGTTTTTCTTATGTTGAATACCTTGAATAACAGGAATAACACCCACTGATTGTGATGTATAATTGTTTTTATATGCTGTTGGATTCGATTTGCAAGTATTTTGTTGATAATTTTTGCATCTGTGTTTATTAAAGAGATTGGTCTGTAATTTTCTTTTAGTATCTTTATCTGGCTTTAATATCTTTATCTGGCTTTGGCTTCATAAAATATGTTGAGTAATTTTCCCTCCTTTTGAATTTTATGAAGCATTTGAATTGGTATTAATTCTTCTTGAAATGTTTGGTAGAATTGACCTGTGAAGCCATCTGGTCTGGGAGTTTTCTTTGTTGGAAGATTTTGATGACTGATTCAACCTCTTTGTTTGCGATTGGTTATTGACTTCCTGTATTTGTTGTCCAAACACAGGAGTCCAGGTAGGTTGTTTGTGCATTTCTGGGAATTTGTCCATTTCATCTAGGTTGTCTAATTTGTTGGCAAACATTTTCTCATAATGTCGTCTTAAGATCCTTTTTATTTCTGTGGGGTCAGTTGTACTGTCCTGCCTTTCTTTCCTGTTTTTATTTATTTGCATCTTTTCTCTTTTTTTCTTTGTTAGTCTTGCTAAGGGTGCATCGATTTTATTGATCTCAAAGAACCAGCTTTTGGTTTTGTTGATTTTTCTCTTTTTTTCTCTCAATTTCTTTTATTTTTGCTCTCATCTTTGTTATTCATTTCTTTCTGCTTGCTTTGGGAATGGTTTACTGTTCTTTTTCTAGTTTCTCCGGTTGTTCAGTTAATTCTTTGATTTTAGCTCTTTCTTTTTTTTTTAATAAGGCATTTAGGACCATGAATTTCCCTTTCAGTGCTGCCTTTGCTGTATCATATAAGTTTTGATAAGGTATGGTCTTTTTTTTTAGATTTATTTTGTATTGTTTTCTCTCCCCTTCCCCACCCCCCCCCCCCCCCCCCAGTTGTCTGCTCTCTATGTCCATTCGCTGTGTGTTCTTCTGGGTCTGCTTGTATTCTTGCCAGTGGCACTGGGAGTCTGTGTCTCTTTTTGTTGCGTCATCTTGCTGTGTCAGCTCTCCATGTGTGTGGCCCCACTCCTGGGCAGGCTGCACTTTTTTCACACGGGGCGGCTCTCCTTATGGGGTGCAGTCTTTGCACGTGGGGTTCCCCTATGCAGGTGACACCCCTGTATGGCATGGGACTCCTTGCATGCATTAGCACTGTGCATGGACCAGCTCATCACATGAGTCAGGAGGCCCAGGGTTTGAACCTTGGACCTCCCATGTGGTAGGCAGATGCTCTATCCATTGAGCCAAATCTGCTTCCCAGGTGTGGTCTTAATTTCATTCATCTTGAGATATCTACTAATTTCTCTTGCAATTTCTTCTTTGACCCACTCATTATTTAAGAGTATGTTGTTGAGCCTCCAAGTACTTGCAAAATTTCCCTTTTCCTGCCTATTATTGATTTCTGGCTTCATTTCATTATAATTTAGAAGATGCTTTGTATAATTTCAATCTTCTTGATTTATTGAGAGCTGTATAGTGGCCCACATGTGGTCTACCCTGTAGAAAGTCCATGAACACTTGAGAAGAGTGTATAACTTGTTGATCTGGGGAACAATGTTCTGTATATGTCTATCAGGTCCAGCTTGTTTATCATGTTGTTCATATTTTCTTTTTCCTTTTTGATCTTCTGTGTAGTTGTTCTTTATATTGATGTGAGTGGTGTGTTGAAGTCTCCAACTATTATTGTAGAGACATCTATTTCTCCTTTCAGTTTTGCCAGTTTGCCTCATGTATTATGGGGCACCCTGGTTATATGCATAGATATTTGTGATTGTTACTCCTTCCTAGTAGATTGTCCTTTTTATTAATATATAATGACCTTCTGCATCTCCTCACTTTTTTGCATTTAAAATCTGTTTTGTCTGACACCAGTATAGCTACTCCTTTTCTCTTTTGGTTATTATTTTCATGAAATATATTTCTGCCCCCTTTCCCTTCTTGATACTGTTTGACAACAGTATCAAAGAATATTCTCTCAATAAATGATGCTGAGGTAACTGGATATCCATATACAAAAGAATGAAGTTGGGCCCTTACATCACACCATGCATGGAAGTTAACTCAAAACAGTTTATAGATCCAAATGTAAGAGCTAAAACTATAAGAATCTTATAAGGAAGCAAGAGCATATCTTTGTGACCTTGGATTAGGCAATGGTTTCTTATATATGACACTTAAAAGCACAAATGACAAAAGTAAAAATCAAATAGAATTACATTGATATTCAAAACTTCTGTGTGGCAAATGATACCATCAAGAAAATGAAAAGCCAACTACAGAATGGGAGAAAATATTTGCAAATTATATATCTTATTAAGTACTTGTATCCAGAAAAAAAAAAGAATACTTGCAATTCAATAATACAAATGTAAATAACAAAATTTTATTTTATTATTTTTATTTTTTATTTTTTAATTTATTTTTAATGTTACATTAAAAAAATATGAGGTCCCCATATACCCCCACCCCCCTCACCCCACTCCTCCCATAACCACAGCCTCCTCTATCATCATGGGACATTCATTGCACTTGGTGAATACATCTCTGAGTACTGCTGCACCACATGGTCAATGGTCCACATTAGTTTATACTCTCCCCCAGTCCACCCAGTGGACCATGGGAGGACATACAATGTCCAGTAACTGGTGTCCTGCAGTACCACCCAGGACACCAGAAAGTCCTAAAAATGACCCTACATCACATCTCTTCTTCCCATTCCCATCCTCAGCAGCTACCATGTCCACTTTCTCCATCTCAGTGTTACATTTACTTCCACTACTAATCATATTAGTTCCAGAATAGAGTATCAGTAAGTCTACTCTAATCCATACTCTATTCCTCCATTCTGTGGACCCTGGAATGGCTATGTCCACTCCACCCCTCTATCAAGAGGGTGCCTTTACTCCACTTGAATGATGGATGCAATTCTCCTGTTTGCAATTCTCCTGTTTGCAGTTGTAGGCACTCTTGGCTCCCTGGTGTGGTGGTTGACCTTCTTCACCTCCCTGTTAGCCTGGCTGGGGTAAGTCCAATAAACTGGAGGGTAGGAGTTGCAAGTCTGTTGAGGCTCAGGGCCTGGCTATCACATGGACAGTCCAGAGATTCAGGTCCCCCAAGTATACACTAAACCCCAGCACCAACCACAGGTCCAGTAAAAGTGACAGGAGAGGCTTGTGAACATAGATCACACCTGAGTCCAACTCCATCACACTCAGGAACACAAACTTCAAAGTAGGGCCAACTGACATGGCACTGAAGTCCATCTGCCATGACTATAGAACCTGTGGGTCTCTGTAGCCCTCACAAGAACCAGTACCTGGGATTGTATCTACTTTAGCTGTCTCTGGGACTCTGCTGAGGTGTGCATAAGGGCAACCCCTCTGATGACCTCCTGGCTCTTTTTTGGAGACTCATAGCCATATAAACTCATTTGTCCTTTCCATTTCCCCCTTTTATTCAGGGTCAAAAAGCATTTTTAACTCCTGATATTACATGTAGGCTGAGATATTCTGCTCATCTGAGTTGACCCTTTTATTCAAGGTCATTCTCCAGCCACATCATCAGCTAGTACTTGGTAGTAATCCCTTGGTGCCAGGGAGGCTCATCCTGGGAGTCATGTCCCATGCTGGTGGGAATTTACATGCTGAGTTTGGCTTCGAGACTGGCCACATTTGAGCAACATGGAGACTCTCAGGAGGTAACTCTTAGGTACCCTGCAGCTCTAGCCCTAGTTCTTATTTCAGGCCCACAGGCCCACAAGCATAGTCATTAGCATCAAGAGCTCATTGTTGGAACATCCTTCCTTATTGGTTTTAGCCATTGCATTCAGAGGATTGTTGCTGTTCCATTGGGGAATGTGACAGAGCTCCCCTGGCCTGGAACTCAGCACTCCCCCAGCCATTGTTCCAAACTGTAACCATTATGAAAATATCCAAACATTTTTATGCACCCCGCACATGTGCCCTGGAGAACTCCCTCCCAACCATGCGCCCCCCTCCAATAACACCCCACACCGGTATTCCTCCCCCACCACCATCAAACCCCTCTGTGGTCCAAAACCTTCCCGAAAATTAAGCCTAATATATTGCCAGGTTCCATTAATAGTAAAATGGGATATAGTGATGGGTTTAGAGGTTAGATATAGAATACATACAAATTTAGAAAAATTGAAGTAAAAATAAATTGGGGTATCAAAAAATAAAAAAAATGAAAAAGCTTTGTTTTTGAGGTTTTGCCTTCCATCACTGCAATAAGTGTTGCCCTGAATGCACATTGGCAAGGCAAATTCTTCCATCTTTTCCTCAGGGTCTATGTCCTTTCTTTTTCTTTTCCTTTTTCTTTTTTCTTTCTAATTATTAAGCTTGTCTTCACAAAAGGTTTAGACCACAGTAATTCATATATACAATATACAGTACTCCCACATATTCAACATCAGACACTTTGTCCCTTGCCCAGCAATAATCTTTTTACATATGTTCATACTGTATTTACTTGAACTGATGTACAGATATTGAGACAATAGCTTTCAAACAAGGTTATACTTAGGTTTGCATTGTGGTCTATGTTTTAGACTATACAATTTTCTAAATTTTTAGTTATCTTATGTTTTACATTATCATTTACTTTTCAGCCTATAGGCCCCTATACATTTTTGGTGTAATTTAACATGTCCTATATCCATCCTTGCATAATCTTGTGGAACACTTCCATTGCCCCACAGTTACACTGATTCCACCTATTCAATACCTCTTTCCCCCTCCCCTCAGGGCCCACAGTGACAATCATTCTTCGTTGCTTGAAGGGCCATGTTCAGGGATACTTGCAACAATGTTGAGGGCTTGACATGCTCGACTGCCCTAATGCATTGGGAGCCACCATTTCTCTCAAGAGATACAATTCCCTCTATTTGAGAACATCAGTCCTTCCCCAGATGTGGGTATACCTTCACTCTCATTGTATGGGTTTCCATCCAATGATATAACCCACTATGACAAAATGAGCTCTCGCACACTCCCTAGAAGCCTGTCCTGTGTCAGATTCTCCCTTTTAAACATCTTAAACAGGTAACCTTCCTTATTATATTTTTGAAAACGTTATGTCAACATTATACTCTCAACCACATACCTGACAATCTCCTATGTTCATATGTTCCCCTATCCTCACCCCAATTTCTTGGGACATATTACCCATCCTCCTATCCCTAGCCCTGCTAAAGCCCACAAAGCCCCACCCAAAGGTATCCCTATGCCCCCATTTTATCCCTTCCCTGTACAAATACTTACCTCCAGCTTATCATAGATTTCACCCAGGTAGGTGTCAGCTCACGACCTTCCTCAACCCCCCAAATTCCTTTAAGCCTATCATCCAGTCTCTAGCTTTCTGAGACAGCTTGGTTTACTTATTTCATATCATTGAGGTCATGTAGTATTTGTCCTTCAATGCCTGGGTTGCTTCACTCAACATAAGGTTCTCAAGATTCATCCATGTTATCATGTGTGTTTGTAGTGTATGCGTTCTTAAAGCTGAGTAGTATTCCATTGTATGTATATACCACATTTTATTTATCCATTCATCTGTTGATGGGCATTTGGGTTGATACCATATTTTGGCAATAGTGAACAATGCTGCTATGAACATTGGTGTGCATATATTGGTTTGTGTCCCTGTTTTCAGTTCTACTGGGTATATACCCAGCAGTGGCATTGCTGGATCATATGGCAAATCTATAGCTAGTTTTTTGAGAAACTGCCAAACTGTTCTCCAGGTTGGCTGGATCCTTCTGCATTCCCACCAGCAGTGGATGAGTGTTCCCATTACTTCACATCCTCTCCAGCACTTGTAGTCTTCTGTTTTTTCATAGCTGCCAATCTTATGGGAGTAAGATGGTATCTCATTGTAGTTTTGATTTGCATTTCCCTAATAGCTAGAGATTTGGAGCATTTTTTCATGTGCTTTTTAGCCATTTGTATTTCTTCTTTGGAGAAGTGTCTGTTTAAATCTTTTACCCATTTTTAAAATGGGTTGTTTGTCTTTTTATTTTCAAGATATAGGAGCTCTTTATATATACAGGATATAAGTCTCCTACCAGATATATGGTTACCAAATATTTTCTCCTATTGTGTAGGCTCTCTTTTCACTTTCTTGACAAACTCCTTTGAGGTGCAAAAGGCTTTAATTTTGAGGAAGTCCCATTTATCTGTTTGTTCTTTTGTTGCTCATGCTTTGGGTGTGAAGTTCATGAAGCCATTTCCTATTACAAGGTCCTGTAGATGGTTCCCAACAATGCTTTCCAAAGTCTTTATGGTCTTAGTTCTTATATTTAGGTCTCTGATCCATCTTGAGTTGATTTTTGTATAAGGTGTGAGCTGGTAATCCTCTTTCATTCTTTTACATATGGATATCCAGTTCTCTAGGCACCATATGTTTGAAGAGGCCATTCTCTCCTAGTTGAGAGGGTTTGGTGGCCTTATCGAATATTATATGACTGTATATATGAGGATCTATATCAGAACTCTCAGTTCAGTTCTATTGGTCTGTGGGTCTATCCTTGTGCCAATACCATACTGTTTTCACTACTGTAGATTTGTAGTATGTTTCAAAGTCAGGTAGTGTGATTCCTCCAATTTCATTTTTCTTTTTCAGTATGTCTTTGGTTATTCAGGGCCTCTTTCCTTTCCAAATAAATTTCATAGCTAGTTTTTCTAGTTCATTAAAGAATGCTGTGTTGATTTTTATTGGGATTGCATTGAATGTGTATATCTGTTTTGGTAGGACGGACATCTTAATAATATTTAGTCTTCCTATCCATGAGCAGGGAATGTTCTTTCACTTATTTAGGTCTTCTTTGATTTCCTTGAACAACGTTGTGTAGTTCTCAGTGTATAAGTTTTTTACATCTTTAGTTAAATTTATTCCTAGGTATTTGATTTTTTAATTTACTATTGTAAATGGCATTTGTTTCTTGATTTCCTCCTCAGATTGCTCATCATTGGATACAGAAAGGCTACTGATTTTTGTGCATTGATCTTATAACCTGCGACTGTACTGAACTCATTTATGAGTTCTAGAAGCTTTCTTGAAGACTTCTCAGGGTTTTCTATGTATAGGATCATTTCATCTGCAAATAATGAAATTTTGACTTCTTCCTTTCCAATTTGGATGCCTTTTTATATCTGGTTCTTGCCTCAGAGCTCTAGCAAGTACTTCTAAGACAATGTTAAATAGAAGGGGTGATAGTGGGCGTCCTTGTCTTGTTCCTGACCTTAGAGGGAAAGATTTTAGGATTTCACCATTGTAAATGATGTTGGCAGTCATTTTTTCATATATACCCTTTATCATGTTCAGAAAATTTCCTTGTATTCCAATCTTTTGCAGTGTTTTTATCAAGAAAGGGTGCTGTATTTTGTCAAATGCTTTCTCTGCATCTGTAGATATGATCATGTGATTTTTTTCCTTCACTCTATTTATATGGTGTATTACATTAATTGAATTTCTTATGTCAAACCATCCTTGCATACCCGGAATGAATCCCACTTGGTCATGGTGTATAATTCGTTTAATGTATTGTTGAATACGATTAGCCAGTATTTTGTTGAGGATTTTTGTATCTAGGTTCATTAGAGAAATTGGTCTGTAAATTTCCTTTCTTACGGTGTCTTTGTTTGGCTTTGGTACTAGGGTAATGTTGGCATCATAAATGAGTTAGGCAATGTTCCTTCTGTTTCAATTTTTTGGAAGAGTTTAAGGAAGACTGGCATCAGTTCTTTCTGTAATGTTTTGTAGAATTCACCTGTGAAGCCATCTGGCCCAGGGCTCTTCCTAGTTGGGAGGTTTTTAATGACTGATTCTATCTCTTTACTTGTGATTGGTTTGTTGAGATCGTCAATTTCTTCTTTCATCAATAGAGGCTGCTATATGTGTTTCTAGGAATTTGTCCATTTCCTCTAAATTGTTGTTCTCATTGGAATATAGTTTTTCAAAGTATCCTCTTATGATAGTTTTTGTTTCTGTGGGGTCAGTGGTGATAGCTCCTTTTGTATTTCTTTTTTTTTTTTTTTTTTTTTTTACTAATTCCTCCTGCAGTTTGTTCTTCAATTTTAGCTCTTTCTTCTTTTTTGATGTATGAATTTATGGCTATAAATTTCCATCTCAGTACTGCTTTTGCTGCATCCCATAAGTTTTGGTATGTTGTGTTATCATTTTCATTAGTTTCAAGGTAGTTATTAATTTCTTTTGAGAGTTCCTCCTTGACCCACTGTTTTTCTAAGAGTGTGCTGTTTAATTTCCATATCTTGTTGTGAAATCTGGGCCTCTGGCCCTTGCAGATTTCCAGCTTTACTCCACTATGGTCAGAGAAATTATTTTGTATGATTTCAATATTTCTGAAATCATTGAGACTTTCTTTGTGGCCTAGCATTTGGTCTATCTGGGAGAATGATCCATGTGCACTTGAGAAAATTGTATATCCTGCTGTATTTGGGTGTAATGTTCTGTATGTGTCTTTTAGGTCCAGCTCCTCTAATATATTGTTCAAAGTTTTTGTTTCTTTATTCTCTTTTGAGATGTTCTGTCCAAAGTTGATAGTGGTGTATTAAAGTGCCCCACTATAATTGTAGAGGCATCTATTCTTTCACTTAGTTTATCTAGTGTTTGCCTCATGTATTTGGAGGTGTCCTTGTTAGGAGCATAAATATTTATGATTGTTCGTTCTTCTTGAAAGATTATCCCTTTCACTAATATGTAGTGTCCATCTTTGTCTCTCACAATTGTTTTGCATTTAAAGTCTATTTTGTCTGATATAGCTACTCCTGCCCTTTTCTGGTTATTGTTTGCTTGTAAGATTGTTTTCCAGCCATTCACTTTCAACCTCCTTGAATCCCTGGGTCTAAGATGAGTTTCTTGTAGACAACATATAGATGGGTCATATTTCCTTATCTAGTCTTCCAATCTGTGTCTCCTAACAGGTGAGTTTAATCCATTGACATTCAGTGTTATTACTTTCAAGAAATTATTTATGTTAGCCATATTTTGTTTGGACTTCTGTTTGTCATATTTTGTTTGCTTATTTCCTTCTCTTTTTTGTTGCTCTTACGCTCTCCTCCAACTCTGCCTTTCCTGTTTTTTCCTTTCTTCCTGCAGAATTCCCTTTAGTATTTCTGGAAGGGCAGGGTTCTTGTTGGCAAATTCTTTTAATTTCTGTTTATCTGAATATTTTGAACTCTCCATCATTTTTGAATGCTAGCTTAGCTGGGTAGAGTATTCTTGGTTGGAAATTTTTTTTCTTTTAGTACCTTGACTATATGAAACCACTGCCTTCTTGCCTCCATGGTTTCAGATGAGAAATCAGCACTTAATCTTATGGAACCTCCCTTGTATGTGATGGTTCTCTTCCCTCTTGCTGCTTTTAGAATTTTCTCTTTGTCTTGAGTATTGGATAATTTGACAAGTTTATGTCTTGGGGTAGGCCTGTTGGGATTTATGGTGTTTGGGGTATGTTGTGCTTCCTGGCCATGTACATCCATCTCCCTCAATAGGTTTGGGAAGTTTTCAGCCATTTTTTCCTCCAGCATCCCTTCTGTCCCCTTTCCCTTCTCTTCTCCTTCTGGGATGCCTATAATGCATATGTTTGTGCATTTTGCATTGTCATTCACGTCCCCAAGTCCCTGCTGGATTTTTTCTATCTTTTTATCAATTAATTCCACTATCTGTTTGATTTCAGATGTACTGTCTTCCACATCACTAATTCTTTCCTCTGCCTCTTCAAATCTGCTGTTATTCGCTGAGAATGTATTTTTGATTTCTTGGATTGTGCTATTGATACCCATCATCTCTGTGATCTTTTTGTGCATGATCACAATTTCTTCTGTATGCTCTGCAAGTGTTTTCTTTTTTTTTTTTTTAAGATTTATTTATTTATTTATTTCTCTCCCCTTCTCCCCCCCACCCCGGTTTGTCTGTTCTCTGTGTCTATTTGCTGCATTTTCTTTGTCCGCTTCTGTTGTTGTCAGTGGCATGGGAATCTGTGTTTCTTTTAGTTGTGTCATCTTGTTGTGTGAACTTTCTGTGTGGGCAGTGCCATTCCTAGGCAGGCTGCACTTTCTTTCACTCTGGGCAGCTCTCCTTACGGGGCGCACTCCTTGCATATGGGGCTCCCCTATGCCGGGGACACCCCTGCATGGCATGGCACTCATTGCGCGCAAGCGCATCAGCACTGTACATGGGCCAGCTGCACATGGGTCAAGGAGGCCCGGGGTTTGAACCGTGGAACTCCCATGTGGAAGATGGATGCCCTAACCACTGGACCAAGTCCGTCGCCCCAAGTGTTTTCTTAATATGCTTAATCTCTTCCTTTACTTCATCGAATTGGTACATGATACATGTTTTGAGAGCTTTAATTACTTGTTTGGTGTTCCACTTCTCTTCCTGGTTTTTAGTTTGTTCATTGTATTAGGCCATGTTTTCCTGATTATTGGTATGGTCTGTAGTTTTTTGTTGCTGTCTGGTTATCGTTTTATCTTGTTGGGTTTATTCTGTTGATTATCTTCTTATTCTAGCTTTGGGATTTAATTAGTTGTTTGTGTGTGTGTGTTAAGTCCTCTCTTTGTCACTTTTTTCTTCTTATTCTATTTCCTTGTTTTTGGCTAAGTTCCCTTGAAGGAAAACATTAGGTCCAGAGAAAGCAAAAGAGGTAAGAAAAGAAAAATATAATAATAGTATTGATAGTGAGTGTTAGTGGAAGAACCATATGAGATCTAGGAGAATGGATATAGAACTCATGGAAGCTGTGTATAGTTATAACTGTAAAAAGGTGGAGTACCTGTAATGAGATATTAAACTGAATATGGGGAGGAATATACTATGAATTAAAAGGTCAGTGTGATCAGGAGAGAGAGAAAAATGAAAGAGAGGACAATAACATAAAGAGTGAATAAATGATAGAAAACAGATTAGAGGTATTAGAGATAAAAAGTCAGAAATATTGGGGGTTAAACAGAGAGAGGTGGAATGTAAGAGAAACAATAAATGATGAGGGAGAGAATGATGTAAAGGAAAGGGTATAGCGTTGGAAGTAAAAATCAGTACACCCAGAAAAGAGAAAATTGAGGATAAGGAAGCATGGCAAATAAGAAATGTTGCCTGAAGCACTAATATAAAAAAAAGAAAAAAGGGGGGGGGGAGGAGAAAGAAAGAGAGAAGAAAAAAGAAAAAGAAAAAAAAAAGGGTGGGGGGGGGATAGAGAGGAAGGAAAACAAGAAAATAGACCAACAAAAAAGACCAGACAAGGCCTCAGGCAAAGAATCCTCTTTGCAATTGAATAAACTGCTTAGGAATCTGACTTTCCCTCTTTCTCCCTTCTGTACTTCCTTCTCTCCCAAGGCAGCAGGAAGGCTGCATGAGGACTCCCGTAGGAAATTCAAATGGGTCCCTGGTGAACCAACTCACCTGAGGAAATAATGACTCTTAATTTCTCAAGAGAGCACCCAGCCCTTGCCAGAAACCCTAAATATGCTATTGGAAGCCTGTAAAGCACGTCCTACTGTCCCTCTCCCTTAGGTGTGCTACAAGGGGGCTGGTTAATTTTCTGACTCCACCTTCTCCCAGACCAAGTTTCCTATTCCAGGGCATTTAGGTAAATTGGGCTCTCTCACCAGATTTGCCTCTTCTCTATTAGGCTCTCCCCAAGTTAGCTAATATCGCCTCCAAACTCAATAAAAAAGGCGGGGACCAGAAAATTGAACCTACACTCCTTGGCCCCTCTGCACCTCCCACCTAAACTCTCCCACTTCCGGAGTTAGTCGACATCTGGAGGGGTAGGGCAATGCCGGATTTCCGGGAGTGCTAGGTGTGGGAAACAGAGACCTGGGAGAATGTGGACTCTGGGTATTTAGTGTGGGCCGCGGGGGTTCAGGGCACACAGGCTTGGGGTTCATGCATTTGGGCACGCGGGGCTTGGAGACTCCGCCCCATGACCGGCAGTTTTCAGTGAATGCTGTGGCTCTTAGCCCTAGGCACGGAGGGATTTACCTTCCCACGGCTTCCGGGTTCCGTATTAGAAACCCGCAGTTCTACCTTTAGCAAACACCAATTCTGCTGCAGTCTCTCCAGATCGATGTCCAGACACCTCCTGCCCTGCAGGTTCCCGAAACAGCCTGCTCTGGTAGGACTCCAAAACCCCAAAATTTTAAAAATACCTGCTACAACTTCAGTGACAGAAGCCATATACAAAATAACATTTATTATATGATTCTATTTATTTGAAATGCCAATAATAGGCACTAGATTGGTGGTTGCCTGGGGTGAGGGGGACGGGGTTGGGGATTTTTGTGTGTGTTTATTCATGTAACAATATTACACTGTTTTAATTTAATAGAATTTTTATGATATATTTTAATATCTGATAGGATTATCTCTCCTTCATTGCTATTCAAGGTTTTTCTGGATGTTTGTGGTTGTGCTTCCAAATGAATTTTATAATCAACTTGTACAGTTCCAGAGAAAATATGATTGATTTTTATTAGAATTATGTTAAATTTATAAATTATCCTACAGAAAGCAAACATCTTTGTGATATTGAGTCTTCCTCACAAAATTTTGAACCTCACAAAATTTTTCTAATGCCGATTTTGAATATTTGCCTAAGTAATTTTTTAAGTTGTGGTAGCATATATATAGCATAAAATTTTCATTATTAGCTACTTTTAACTATACAGGTCAGGATTATTTATTATCTTTTCAATATTGCCTATCACTACCACCACGAATTACCAAAACTTTTTGACACCCCAAATAGAAACTCTACCCATTAAGCAATAACTCCTCATTTCAACCTATCACCACCACTCCTAACCCCTCATAACCTATAATCTACTTTCTGTTCCTATAAATTTGCATATTCTAGGCATTTCAGATAAGTAGAACTATATGATATTTATCCTTTGTCTCTGACATATTTCACTCAACATGATGTTTTCAGGGTTCATCCATGTTGTAGCAAGTATCAATATTTCATTTCTTTTTATGGCTGAATAATATTCCATTTCATGTATGTATCACATTTTGCTTCTCCATTATTATTATTATTATTATTTTAATTTTCTCTTCCCTTCCTCTCCCCCTCCCACCCCCACTCTTTTTGCTATCTGTGTCCATTCACTGTGTGATCTTCTGTATCTATTTCTCTTTTTGTCTTCTCTTCTTGTCTTTCTCCTCTAGGATTCACTGGGATTTGATCCTGGGGACCTCTGCTGTGGAGAGAGATTCCCTGTCAACTGTGTCACCTCAGTTTCTGGTCTCTGTTGCCCATCACCTTGACTCTCCCCTTTGTCTTTCTTTTGTTGCATCATCATCTTGCTGTGTGCCTCAGTTGTGTGGGCACTGGCTCACTGTGCGGGCACTCAGCTTGTTGCACGGGCACTCGGTTTGCGATGCAGGTACTGGCTCACACATGGACACTCAGCTTGCCACATGGGCACTTGGCTTGCCACGTGGGCACACTTTTCCTTCTTCTTTTTCATCAGGAGACCCCAGATATTGAACCTGGGTCCTCCTATATGGTAGGTGGAGGCTTTATCACTTAAGCCACATCTACTTCCCTTCATTATTTGTTATTGGACTCTTGGTTTTTTTCCACTTTTTGGCTATTGTGCATAAGGCTGATATGAACATTGGTGTACAAATATCAGTTTTGAGACTCTGCTTTCAAAACTTTGGGGTATATATCTAGAAAAGGAATTGCCAGATCATATGGTAATAATATATTTAGCTTTTTGAGGAACTGACAGTTTTACACAATGACTGCACTGTTTTAATTTCCCACCAATAATACAAATGCTCCTATTTTTCCACATTCTAACCATCATTTATTATTTTCTCCTTTTTAATAATGCTAGCCATCCTAATAGGAATGAGGTGGTGTCTCTCATTGTAGTTTTGATTTACAATTCCCTAATGGCTAATGATGTTAAGCATCTTTTCATGTGCTTATTGTCCATTTGTCTATCTTCTTTAGAAAAATTTCTATTCAAGTATTTTGCCCAATTTTAAAAATTGGATTTTTTTGTTGATGAGTTGTAAGATTTCTTTATATATTCTGGATATTAACCCCTTATCAGATATGTGGTTTCCAAATATTTTTTCCAGTTCTGTTGCATTATCTCTTCATTTTCTTGATAATGTCCATTAGTGCACAAAAGTTTTAAATTTTATCTATTGTCTTCTTTTGTTGATTATGCTTCTGGTGTCATATATAAGAAATCTTTGTCTTATTCTTCGCTCTATTTTCTTTTAAGAGATTTACATTTAGGTTGATGCTCCATTTTGCATTACTCTTTGTGTCTGATGTGAGAGAAAGGTCTAATTTCATATTTTGGGCTGTGGATATCCAATTGTCATAGACCATTTGTTGGAAAAACTATCCTTTCTCCCATTCAATTGCTTGTCAAGTTCTCCTTCTGTACAATGGAGAAACCCAGTAGACACCATCTGTATTAGTCAGCCAAAGGCATACTGTTGCAAAATACCAGAAATTGGTTGGTTTTTATAAAGGGTATTTATTTGGGGTAGAAGCTTACCATTACCAGGCTGTAAAGCATAAGTTACTTCCCTCACCAAAGTCTATTTCCATGTGTTGGAGCAAGGTGGCTCCCGACATCTGCCAGGGTTCAGGCTTCCTAGGTTCCTCTCTTTCCAGGACTTGCTTCTCTCTGGACTGAGTGTTTCTCTCTTCCCGGGGCTGTGTTTCTTTCCGGGCTCAGCCTCTGTGTTCACTCCACAAGGCCAGCTGTAGACTGTCAGGCAAACAGCTCTGTCTCTCTCCCCGGGGCTTCTGCCATGTGTAAGGAGCTGTCTTTATTCCTCCATGTTCATCTCCTGCATGTTTACTTCCTGGGCTCCGGCTTAAAACTCCAGCATCAAAACTTCAGCAGCAAAACTCGAGCATCAAATATCCAGCATCAAAAAGCTACAACTCTGTCCTTTGCAATGCCTTTTATCTTTGAGACCCCACCCACGAAGGTACTGACCAGTTTACAAACATAATACATTATCTATTTTTGGAATTCATAACTATATCAAACTGCTGCACCATCTTTTTAAATTTTTATTTATTATTATTATTTTTGCTGTACCATCTTAACCAAGTGATCAACTTCACCAGCAACAGAATAATGATATATATCATCTACCCCTTTGATGTGATGCATGGGGAAGGGAGGGAAGCTTACTTCTCTGATATTCATGCTGAAAACATATATCATGGGAAAGCATTAGGCAAACACAAACCAGGCAACATTCTACAAAATAGGTCATGAAAGAATAGGAAAGACTGAATTGCTATCACAGTTTGGAGTTGTGACATCTAAAGACAATGTAGCATTCTAGAAAAGAAAAAAAGGCTATTAGTGGAAAAACTGGTGAAAACTGCATTGGTATTAAACTGAATAAGTATAGCATGGTACCAATGTTAATTTCTTAGTTTTGATAATTGTGTTTTTGTTTTACAAATATTAATATTAGAGGAAGCTAGAAACTCTGCACTATTTTTGCAACTTTTTTTGTAATTCTAAAATTATTTCAAAATATGAAGTAAAAAAAAAAAAAGAATGCTTTATATATAGAGTTTATTCCTGAAAAAGAAACTATTAGAATCAGTTTTTCAAGTTGCAAATTTTTTTTCCTGGAGTTTTTATTGGAATTGCATTAGATTTATAGATTAATTAGGAGAATATATAGTCAGAGTTCTTGGTTGCAAATATCAGAACTGATTCTGGGTTATTTCAAATTGAAAAGAAGTTTGTAACCAGACTCTTGGCTAGTTTACAGAATTGTTGGTCAGTTGGAAAACCAGGTCTGAGATTGAGCTAGGAACATCCTAAATCACCTTAAAGAATAGGACTGATAAGAATACTGATAATTTTGTTACTCCACTGATACCTGGAAATCTCTGGGGAATTATCACCATTCATTGACATTGTTGAATGGTCCCTATTATAAAGCTAGCAAAAAATGGAACACAAAACCTGTTTTCTATGTTACGTGCTTCACATCTGAGGTAGCATGGTGGTATAAAATTAGTGGAGAGTAGGTCATGAGTCTTCAGTGCAAGGGAAGTTGTGAATTTGGGTTCTGACTTCTATATGTGGTAATAGGAATCATAAAATGGAAGTTTCCCCAATTATAGCAAGGTTATCAGAGTTGATGGGCAGGTATGAATATGACAGGTGTGCCTCATAAGAACTTAAGTTATTCAATCTATGAACATGGTATACATTTTTTTCCTTTAAAATTCTCTCTAAAACTCCACTAGAGTTTAACATTTTTTCTCCAAAAAAGTTCTGTGCCTTGTCTTTATTGCTATTTTGAATGATACCTGTTCTCTAGTATATATGGTTATACTATTTTGAATGTTCTCTCTATATATAGTTATTGCTAGTATAGGGACATACTATTGATTTTATACATATTGAATCTCATAATTGGAAAGCTTGACAAAATCTCTTATTTTTTTATATGTCTGATCATACCATCTGCATATAATGATTTTTTTAACCTTTTCCCTTGCAATTCTTATGTTCCCTAATTCCTTTTTTTCCTGGTCTTCTTTAATAGGTTCCTGTGTTGTTATTATTTTTTATTTTTATTTTTACTTTTTCTTCTTTATTAGAGAAGTTGTGGGTATACAGAACAATCATGTATGAAATATAGGATTCCTATATACCACCCCACCACCAATACCTTGCATTGGTGTGGAACATTTGTTACAATTGATGCTAGCACATTGTAATAATTGTACTACTAATTAAAGTCCATGGTTTAATGTAGGGTTCACTGTTTGTATTGTATAGTTCCATGGGTTTTTAAAAAATGTATTCTGTTACCATATATATAATCTAACATTTCATTAAAAAAATTTTTTTAAGATTTATTTATTTATTTATTTATTTTCTCTCCCCTCCCCCCACACCCTGGTTGTCTGTTCTCTGAGTCTATTTGCTGCATCTTCTTTGTCCGCTTCTGTTATTGTCAGTGGCACGGGAATCTGTGTTTCTTTTTGCTGTGTCATCTTGTTGTATCATCTCTCCATGTGGGCGGTGCCATTCTTGGGCAGGCTGCACTTTCTTTCGCTCTGGGCGGCTCTCCTTACGGGGCACACTTCTTGCGCATGGGGCTCCCCTATGTGGGGGACACCCCTGTGTGACACAGCACTCCTTAACGTGCATCAGCACTGCGCATGGGCGCCCTAACCACTGGGCCAAGTCTGCCACCACATTTCCCTTTTTAATCACATTCAGATATGTATTTCAATGCTGTTAATTGCATTCTCAATGTTGTGCTACTATCCATTACCAAAACATTTCCATCATTCCAAATAGGAACTCTGCACATTTTTTTTTTTAGGAGGTACTGGGTATTAAACCCAGGACCTTGTACATGAGAAGTAGGCACTCAACCACTGAGCTACACACACTCCCAGGAACTCTGTAGTTTTAAGTCTTAACTTTCCATTCTTTATCACCACCCTGTCCCCTGGTAACCTATATTCTAGATTCTGACTCTGTACTTTTACTTATTCTAATTGTTTCAAGTCAGTGAGATCATACAATATTTCTCATTTTATGTTTGTCTGGCTTCTTTCACTCAACATGATGTCTTTCTTCAGGGTTCATCTATGTTGTCTCCTGTATCAGGATTTCATTCCTTTTTATGACTGGATAATATTCATTGTGTATATATATACCACATTTAATTTATTCAGTGGTTGTTGGGCACTTGGGTTGCTTCCAACTTTTTTTTTTTTTAAGATTTATTTATTTATTTAATTCTCCCCTTCCTCCCCCGGTTGTCTGTTCTCTGTGTCTTTTTGATGCGTCTTGTTTCTTTGTCCTCCTCTGTAGTCGTCAGCAGCACCGGAAGTGTGGGCGGCACCATTCCTGGGCAGGCTGCTCTTTCTTTCGCACTGGGCGGCTCTCCTTACAGGTGCACTCCTTGCGCTTGGGGCTCCCCTACGCGGGGGACACCCCTGCGTGGCAGGGTACTCCTTGCGCGCATCAGCACTGCGCATGGGCCAGCTCCACATGGGTCAAGGAGGCCCGGGGTTTGAACCGCGAACCTCCCATGTGGTAGACGGACGCCCTAACCACTGGGCCAAGTCTGTTTCCCATGCTTCCATCTTTTGATGATTGTGAATAATGCTACTATGAACATTGGGTGTCTAAGTATCTGTTTGAGTCACTGTTTTCAATTCTTTTGGGTGTAATCCTGGTAGTGGGATTGCCAGGTCATATGGTAGATCTATACTTAGCTTTGTGAGGAACTTCCAGACTATCTTCTACAGTGGCTGCAACATTTTACATTCCTACCAGCAATGAATGAATGTTCCTATTTCTTCATATCCTCTCCAACACTTGTTATTTTCCATTTTTTAAATAAGAGCCATTCTAATAGGTGTGAGAGGGTATCTCATTGTGGTTTTGATTTGCATTTCCCTGATGGCTGATGATGCTGAGCATCTTTTGATGTGTTTTCTGGCCATTTGTATATCTTCTTTGGAGAGATGTCTGTTCAAGTCTGTTGTCCATTTTAAAAATTGGGTTGTTTGTCTCTGTTGTTAAGCCTGTATTATTTTAAATAGTAGTGCCAATGCAGGTATCCACTCTTAAATATGTGTTTAAATTTTCTCCATTAAGTATAAAGTTAAGGATGTTCCTTTTATTTAATTTTAATTTTTAATTTTTATTTAATTGTCTTTTTTTTAAAGATACGTAGATCACAAAAAATGTTACATTAAAAAATATAAGAGGTTCCATATACCCCATACCTCACTGCACTCCACTCCTCCCACATCAATAACCTCTTTCATCTTTGAGGCACATTCATTGCATTTGGTGAATACATTTTGGAGCACTGCTACATCACATGGATTAGAGTTTATATTGTAGTTTGCACTCTCCCCAAGTCCATTCAGTGGGTTATGGCAGGATATATAATGTCCTACATCTGTCCCTGCAGTATAATTCAGGACTACTCTAGGTCCCAAAAATGCCCCCACATCACACCTCTTCTTCCCTCTCCCTGCCCTCAGCAATTCTGTGGTCACTGTTTACACATCAATGATGCAATTTCTTCCATTGCTAGAGTCATAATAGTTATATAGTAAAACACCAATAAGTCAATGCTAATCCATATTTTATTCCCCCATCCTGTGGACCCTGGGATGGTGATATCCACTTCACCTCTAAATCAAGAAGGGACTTAGATCCTGCATGGCTGATGTATGCTATTCTCCTGCTTGCAGTTGTAGACACTCAGTTCCCTGGAGTAATGGTTGACCATCTTCACCTCCCTGTTAGCTGGCTGGGGTAAGTCCAACGAATCAGAAAGTAGGTGTTGCAACTCTACTGAGGCTCAGAGCCCAGGGCAGATGGCCAGTCCAGAGATTCAAGTCTCCTGAATATACACCAACCCCAGCACCAACCACAGGTTCAGTAAAAGTGACAGAAGAAGCATGTGTAGAAAGGTCACATCTGAGTCCAACTCCATCAAACTCAGGAAAACAAATTCCAAAGTAGGGCCCACTGGCAAGGCACTGAACTCCAGAGCTATATGCCATGACCATAGAACCTGTGAGTCTCCATAACCCTTAGGAGCACCAGTTCCTGGGGTTGTATCTACTTTGGGTGTCTCTGGGATTCTGCTGATACATGCATAAGCACAACACCTCTGATGACCTCTCGACTCATTTTGAAGTCTATTAGCCATATAAACTCATTTATCTTACCATTTCCCCCTTTTATTCAAGGTCTTTTTCTAGTTGCATAACCAGCTGGTGATAGGTAGTAATCCCTTGGCACCAAGGAGGAGGCTCATCTCTGGGAGTCATGTCCCACACTGGGGGGAAGGTAATGCATTTACGTGGTGAGTTGGGCTTAGAGAGTGGCCACATTTGAGCAACATGGAGGCTCTCAGGAGGTAACTCTTAGGCACCCTGCAGCTGTAGGCCAAGTTGGAATTTCAAGCATAAGCATAGTCCTCAGTATCATAAGCATAATTCATAAGCATAGTCCTCAGTATCAAGGGCTCATCATTGGACCATCCTTCTTCACTGGTCTTTGCTCTTGCACTTGGGGGATTGTTGTTGTTCAATTGGGGAATGTGACAGAACTCCCATGGCTAGGAACTCAGCAGTCCCTCAGTTGTTGTTTGTAATTCTACTTACTGTGACAATACCCGACGAATATCTGAACATTTTAATATACCCTATTACATACCCTGGAGAACTCCCTCCCAATCATGTGTCCCCCATCAATGATACCCCACACCAGTGCTCTTCCCTTGCCATAGTTGAACCCCTCTGTGATCCAAAACTTCTTAAAAAATGAAGCCTAATATATTGCCAAGTTCAATTAGTAGGAAAGTGAGATAGTAAAGATAGATTTAAAGGTTAGAAATAGAATACATACTAATTTAGAAAACCTAAAAGTAAAGAATAAATTGGGGTATTAAAAAATGAAAAATACCATAAAACTTTGTTTTTGATGTTTTACCTTTCATCACTGTAATAGGTGTTGCCCTGTATATACTGTGGCAAGGCAATCTCTTCCATTCCTTCCTCAGTGTCTATGTCCTTTTTTTTTTTTAATTTTTAATTTTGTCTTCAAAAAAGTTTTAGATCACAGTAAAGTCACATATTCAATGTAGGGGAATCCCATATACCCAACATCAAATCCTTTTTCCCCTTCCCCAGCAATGATCTTTTTACACGTGGGTGTTATATTTGCTACACCTGATGTACAAATATTGAAATATAGTTACTAACCATGGTTCCGTTTTGGTTAAATTATGGTTTATATTTTAGACTGTACAATTTTCTAAATTTTAGTTACATTATGGTTTACATTATGGTTTACATTTTAGACTATACACTTTTATAAATTTTTGATGAAATTTAACATGGCCTATGTCCATCATTGCATGATCTTGTGGAACACTTCCACTGCCCCAAGTTACCCCCTCTTCCATCTATTCTATTCCTCTCCCTCTCTTCCCTCAGGGCCTACAGTGACAACTAAGCTTCCTGCTTCAAGGACCAGATTCATAGCTACTTGCAGCAATGCTGAGGGCTGGACACACTAGACTGCCCTCCCCAATTGGGAGCCACCAATGCTCTCGAGAGACACCCTTCCCTCTGTTTGGGAACATCAGGCCTCCCCAGGATGTGCGTACAGCACTTTCCCACTCATTGTATGGGTCTCCACCCAATGATATAACACACTATGACAAGATGAGCATTCACACACTCCCTAGAAGCCTGCCCCAGGTGTACCCTGTGCCAGGTGCCCTCCATCAAACAGCTTAAATAGTCATCCTTCCTTATTATATTTTTGAAAGAGTTTTCTCAACATTATAGTTTCACCCACATAACTGACAATCTCCCATGTTCGCCTACTCCCCCAAAACCTCCCCCCAATTCCATGGAAATCTGACCCATCCTCCCAACCCTGAACCCCCTTAAGCCTGGAAAGCCCCACCCAATAGTATTCCTATGCCTCCTTCTTATTCCTTCCCTGCACAACTACTTACCTCTACTTTATCACAGATTTCACCCATGTAGGCATCAGCTCACAACCTTCCCCTCCCCAATTTCCCTGTAAGCCTATCACCCAGTCTCTCTATATATTGTTCAAAGTCTTTGTTTCTTTACTGATTCTCTGTTGAGATGTTCTGTCCAATGGTGTCTGTGGTATATTAAAGTCCCTCACTATAATGGTAGAGGCATCTATTCCTTCACTTAGTTTTTCCAGTGTTTGCCTCATGTATTTGAAGGCACCCTGGTTATGAGCATAACTGTTTATGATTGTTCTTTCTTCTTGAAAGATTACCCCTTTTACTAATATGTAGTGTCCGTCTTTGTCTCTCACAATAGTTTTGCATTTAAAGTCTCTTTTGTCTGATATTAATATAGTTACTCCTGCCATTTTTTGGTTATTTGCTTCTAAGATTGTTTTCCAGCTGTTCACTTTCAGCCTCCTTGAATCTCTGGGTCAAAGATGGGTTTCTTGTAGATAGCATATAGATGGGTAGGATGTTCCTTTTACTTATTTTCTGAGAGTTAAAGATAGGTTTTATCTCTGTTAATTTATGTGAGATAGTTATTGATTTTGTCAGTACCTTTAAGTAAATACAAACTTGACTAAATTATTTATCACACCCATTTCCTATATCTTGTTTTTCCTCCTGGGTTTATTTTCCATCTGGCTAGAGAACTTCCAAAAGTGGTTTCTAAAACATATTTTATGAAAAATGTTCTGAGGCCATAAATACTGAGGGATACTTTGATTTTACCCTTATATAAAATTCTGGGAGGGAAATAGATGTGGCTCAAACAGTTGAGTACCTGCTTCCCACATGTGACATCCCAGGTTTAGTGCCCAGTACCTCCTAGAAAAAACAAAAACAAACAACAAGCAAAACAAATGAGGAAACCAACTCAGAGGAGCTGATGTGGCTCAGTGGTTGAGCACCAGCTTCCCACATACGAGGTCCCAGGTTCAATGCTGAGCCCCCAGTACCTCAAAAAAAAAAAAAAAAAAAAAATTGGGATTAACATTCTTTCCTCCAATGCTTTGAAAATGTGACTCCATTGACTTACAGTGAGTGCTGCTGTTCAGAAGTCTGATTTCAATCTGATTTTTGTTTCTTTGTGGGCAATCTGCTTTTTTCTCCCTAAAAGGTAATGGAATTTTCTTTTTGTCTTTGTCTTAAAGTATTTCTTTAATGTGTCTCGGTTTGGATATTTTCTTATCTATACTTTTGGTACTCTGAGACAGTTTTCTTTACTTAAAAAATTTTTTTTAACACTAGTTCATCAAATATTTCTTCTCCTTCATTAATTTTTCTTCTCTCTTTCTGGGAATTATATTGATTTTTATTTTTCTGCTGTCTTCCAGCTCTCTCAAAATTTTTCTCACTTTATCAATGCATTTATTCCTTTTCAATGTTTTCTGATTAGTTCTTTCCCACTTAAGTCAGGAACAAGGTAAAGCTACCTATTGTCACTATTTTATCTGACACTGTTCTGGATATCTGTGGCAATGCAATAAAACTTTAAAAATAAAATAGAAATAAAACTATTTTAAAGGCAAACTTATAAACCTAAGAGAATCCACTTAAAAACAAAAGTTCATAAACAATTTCAGTTAGCTGCCAGACTTAAAACATAATACAAAACTTCAAAAGTCAAATCATTGTAGTACTTAGCATAAGAACATATAGGCAGGTCAAATAATAGTCTAAGAACCTAAAATATAGTTCATCTAAATTATTTGCACTTAGAACACTGTCCAGCCCATAGTAAACTCTAAAGAAGACTCTTGTTGTTTGAAGACTAATTAAAATTCAAGACAGATGAACATTTATGTTTCCCAAAGACATGTTGGGATAGAAAATGAAGGTAAAAAATTTTATTTTGGAGACATATAACCATGTGCCCCATTAAAAACCTTTCTTTCCTTATAAACTTGTCTCAACTGGTATTCATGTTTAGAGATGTAATTGTTGAATCTTTCTCACTTCAAAGCAGAAAAACTTGATGCAAAACATATTTGGACTTGCCCAGCCCTCTGATGATAAACTGCACCTGGTCACACCTGGCACTCAGTTCTAGAACATGTGGAGACAATGCAAGGGGCAGGCTTTCCTTTTGTTTCTATCAAAGCCTGGAGTTGTTCATTGTGCAGGAACAATGTGTACTCCTTGGGAAACAGATTCACAGGAACATTAGCTTCTTTTCAGTTCATATTTTGATTCATTTTATCCGTGGCACAAATACCTGGCAGGTAACATAAATGAAGGAAGCAGAATGCAAAACTTAGCTAAAACCCAGACTCAGTTCATAATGAGAATGCTTTAATTTCCGAGTTAAAATTCCTGCATTCAGTTCGCTTCAATGTTTGAATGCCTTTCATGCAAAGCAGATGGCGTTTAATTTGCATAACCAAAAATTCCCCTAGTGGAAGTTCCTAGAGTGAGAGAACCAGAAATGTATCAACCCCTACTTTGTAGATGATTATTAATAATTTAATTTACATAGTTATTCTACGAGAGCAGTTCTGCTCACTCCAGATGATTTCACCTGACAAAATGCAGGTCCAGGACCCTAAGATCTTCAGATTTTTTCCAATGAAAGGCTCCTGGTTTTTAAATGTGGATTCAAAATTTTAAAAGAAATCATATCTGAAAGTCAGTTTGCAATCTTTGTCACATGCTATAGAAGACAGTTATATAGAAAGTATTATATAGGAAGTAAAGATGACATTTGTGCTAAAACCATTTTTAAAGTTCACAGCAATAAAACAGAATGCTTATACTATCATAAAGAGGTGCTAAATCATTTTGGTTTAGCAGTCCAGCGTAGGTTTGCCTGCAGTTTAAATCAAACCTGTGACTCATCAGAAACTAGAATGCTAAAAATTTCCCCTTAGACTATTGGTGCTCACCTCCTTAGACCCCAGTGCCCCTTTCCAATATTTTGTCATGCTCTTTTTACTCTCCTAAACGAAAATTATTAGAAAATAGAAAAGAATATCTACACATACCATTTCAGAAAATTCAATTTCATGGCCAGTTCTTTAATGAAGAAACAAAAGGAAAGTAGCCTGTGATAAAATACTGTGTTTCAATCTCACACCAGCAAGCAGAATGAATAGTGTGATGCTAGAACTCTGAATGGAACCCCTATGAATACAGACTGATATCAGTGGGTCAAATTCCATGAGAGGTGTACCATTGATGATTCGATTTTCTGAAATGGTGACTCACTCTTAATACATTTCCAAACAAACCAAAGGAATAGAGCGACTTTCCTAGATTTATACAGTAATAACATTCCTGGAAAATTCCACAT
Source organism: Dasypus novemcinctus (assembly GCF_030445035.2). Taxonomy (NCBI): domain Eukaryota; kingdom Metazoa; phylum Chordata; class Mammalia; order Cingulata; family Dasypodidae; genus Dasypus; species Dasypus novemcinctus. The sequence goes on along the minus strand of NC_080695.1, from coordinate 24,338,561 downwards.
GTGTTAAAACTGTGCTCAAACCATTTGTGTTTAAAACTGTATATATATTCTAGGCTCAGATAACCAGGCTTTTTGCCCACGTCAATACTGCTTAGAAGTCACATAATTCAGGATTATTAATTGTGTTGGATTATACTGAGAAGTGGTCTCCCACCCAACTTATTAATATTTTTTAAAATTTCTCTTCCCTGCATCTCCCCCTCCCCCCCCCCCATTGTTTGCTCTTTGTGTCTATTTTGCTGTGTTCTTCTTTGTCCATTTGCAATCAGCAGCACTGGGAATCTGTGTCTCTTTTTTTGTTGCATCATCTTGCTGCGTCAGTTCTCCATGTGTGCGGCGCCACTCCCGGGCAGGCTGCCCTTTTTTCACGTGGGGCAGCTCTCCTTTAGCGGTGCACTTCTTGCACATGGGACTCCCCTATGCGGGGGACACCCCTGAGTGGCACGGCATTCCTTGTGTGCATCATCACCACACGTGGGCCAGCTCACCACATGAGTCAGGAGGCCCTGGGTTTGAACACTCCACCTCCTATGTGGTAGGTGGGCGCTTTATCAGTTGAGCCAAATCCACTTCCCCCACCCAATTTGATTTCAGTAATTCTCACCTGATTCATTGTGATAACAAAAAATGCTTCCACAAATTTCCCCCCCGGGGGACGTTACTTCCCACTTTGAGAACTGCTAGTACACTATTTTTCTAATTCTGTTCCCTTGCATTTGTAAGGAAAGATGAGGGCTCCTTCAAACTATTCACACCTTTCAACAGTTTGGTTCTCTCTAAAACTGAGTGTTACCAAGATATATTTTAAATGAAATAATTGTGATGAGGAAGCATGTAAGTTATACTTCGTTTAAAAAGGGGGAAAAATCTATATCTAACTGTAATTTGGGAAATTTTCATATCACAAATCCTACTACCAAATACCAATGTTAGAATCCAAATTCCCCGCTTCCCTTGCAATGATGACTCATGTGACCTGACTGTCACTAAACTTACACACCACCTTCTGACTTCAACTGGGAAGTGAGTAGCGGGAGGAAACAGGCTTTGTATGGAGCATCCTATGTTTGCTGTTACTGGCTCCATGATAGTAGAATATACTGGAAATAAATAAATTGGTTGCCTCCAGGGAAGGGTACGGATTAGCTGGGGGCCAGTGGAGGGAGGTGATTTTCACTTTATACTCTTTTAAAAAAAATTCTTTGTACATTTTTTAATTTAAAAAAATTTTAAAAGATACTTTAGATTACATAAATGCTATAAAAAATATATAGGGGATTCCCATATACACCGTTCCCTACCCCTCCCATACTTTCCCATATTAATGGCATCCTTTTAGTGTGGTGCATTTGTTACAACTGATGAACACATATAGTAGCATTGCTACTAACTGTGGATTATAGTTTACATGAGAGTTTGCACTCTGTTCTGCACAAAAAAGAGTGCAAGATCTAGGAAGCAATTTTGGACTATGAGGCCACTGTGCACCATTGCTTTTACAACCAAGAAAACTCTTTCTGTCTTTTGGGGGGAAAAAGCACACAGATCCTAAGTGTACTGCTTGAAGAATTTCCACAAAGTGAACACATCTGAGTAATTGTCAGGTTTCTCAGGTAAAGGAACAGAACATCCCCAGCCGCCTAATCCCATAACCCCCTCCCTGTCCCCTTCTGCTCACTGCATCCTCCCTACTCTCTAGAGGTAACCCAACTTTTCACACCATGGATTTGTTTTACCTGTTTTGGAATATGATGTAAATGGAACCAAGCACTATGTATTCTTTAGCATCTGGCTTCTAGAGCTTTACCATTTGTGATTCAGCTGGACATTTTCTGTTGACCTAAACCCAGTTCATGGATTCTCTCTTCATTTCCTTTGTTTGTTTTTGTTTTGGTCATCACAATGATTTTTTTCTTTTTGAATGGTGGAAACATATATAACACAAGATTTCCCATCTTAACCATTTTTAAGTGTACATGTCAATGGTATTGATTACATTCATGTGGTTGTGTTGCCATCCACGTACCAGGTTCTGTATTTCATCCAGCTCTTCTAGTTGTTCTCATTTGTAGAATTTGCCTGTCATTTCTATTAAAATTAAAAACAATATTTAAAATTTTTCTATTAAGAAAAAGAGGGAGCAGATGTGGTTTAAGTAGTTGAGCATCAGCATCCCACATGGGAGATCCTGGGTTTGGTTCCTGGTATCTCCTAAAAACAAAAACAAACAAATGAAAAAACCAACTCAGGGGAGCTGATGTGGCTCAGTGGTTGAGCATCAGCTTCCTACTTACGGGATCAATCCCTGGCCCTGGGTGCCTCAAAAGAACAACAATAACAACAACAACAAAAAGACAATAACAAAACAACAAAAAAAACCCAAAAACGATCTGTGCATGTTTGGCATTTTTGCATGACAGGGTCCATTGGAGATTCAGAGAATTTTCATAAGTGCCCTCAATGCTTCATCTGTAAAATGGATCCCTTTCAAAACTAAGAGAAAGTTTAGAGCATCCAGCAGGGTAGAAACACAGGCAAGGCCTTGTTCTTCTAGCACGTGCCAGGCTGCAGCACGTGTGGGCAGCGACTCCTATCAGAAGGTCCCTGAACGTCCATTGCCGGGCTGTGCAGTGAATATAAACTCAGGAATTGGAGTCTGCACTATTAAGCACCAATCACTAGCTAACATGTCATATATATATATATATATATATATATATATATAGTATATATATTTGATAACTTTTATTAAATTTAGAGCAGTTTCAGGTTTACAGAAAAACTGCACAGAAAATAGAGTTCCCATATGCCGCTCCCACATACATAGTTTCCCCTATTATTAACATCTTGTGTGAGTGTGGTACATTTGTTTCAATTTGTATTGTTTTGTTCAATTTGTTTCATTTGTTTCAATAATGTATTGTTACATTATCAGTAACTAAAGTCGATAGTTCACATACTTTGTGTATACAGTTCTATGAGATCTGATAAATGCCTAATGTCATGTATCTACCATATATCTATGGTACCATACAGAATAATTTTACTGCCCTGAAAATGCCTGGTACTCTACCTCTCATTTTCCTTCCCCCTCACCTGTGGCAACCACACATCTTTTTTCCTGTTCCTATAGTGTTGCCTTTTCCACAACAGCATATAGTTTGTTCAAACTGGTTTCTTTCACTTGGCACCATGTATTTAAGTTTCCTCCATGTCTTTTTGTGCTTTCATAGCTCATCTCTTTCTCTCTCTCTCTTTTAAAGCAGTTTTATGGGGATATATTCACCTATCATACAATCAATCCAAAGTGTACAACCAATGGCCTTTAATATAACCACAGACTTGTACATTCATCACCTCAATCAATTTTAGAACGTTTTCATTACTCCAAAAAGAAAAACCCTATACCCCTTAGAAGTCACCTCTCAACCCCTTTCTCTTCCCCCAGACCTATATAAGCACTAATCTAATTCCATCTCTATAAATTTATTTATATTTACACTTTATATAAATGAAGTCATATAACACATAGTACTTCATGTCTGGTTTCTTTCACTCAGCATAATATTTTTAAAGAAATTATTGTATTTCAGGCACACAGGCTCATAAGCATAGTCATCAGTATCAAGGGTTCCTTGTTGAATCATCCTTCTTCATTGGTCTATGCTGTTGCACTTGGGGGATTGTTGCTATTCCACTGGGGAATTTGATAGAGCTCCCCTGGCTAGGAACTAGCTGCAGAGTGCCTAAGCGTTACCTCCTGAGAGTCTCCATGTTACTCAAATGTGGCCACTCTCTAAGCCATACTCAGCATGTAAATTCATTACCTTTCCCACCAAGTGGGACATGACTCCCGGGGATGAGCCTCCCTGGCACTGAGGGATTACTACCAAGCACCAGCTCGTGATGTAAGAACTTGAATAAAATGGTCAACTCAGACCAGCAGAATATCTTGGCCTACATGTAGGATCATGTGATAAAGACTATTTTTTGGCCTTGAATAAAAGGGGGAAATGGCAAAGGCAAATGAGTTTATATGGCTAAGAGTCTTCAAAAAAGAGTCGGGATGTCCTCTGAGGGGTCGTGCTTATGCATGCCTCAGCAGGACCCCAGAGACAGCTGAAGTGGATACAACCCCAGGTACTGGTTCTCCTGAGAGCTACAGAGACCCACAGTTTCTGTGGTCATGGCAGATGGCTCTGGAGTTCACTGCTGTGTCAGTGGGCCCTACTTTGGAATTTGTTTTCCTGAGTTTGATGGAGTTGGACTCAGATGTGACCTTTCTACACATGCCCCTTCTGTCACTTTTACTGAAGCTGTGGTTGGTGCTAGGGTTGGTGTATACTCAGGAGTCTTGAATCTCTGTACTGTCCATGTGCCAGCTGAGCCCTGAGCCTCAGCAGAGTTGCAACTCCTACAAGAAAGTGGCCACGGTAGATGCTGAGGGCAGGGAGAGGGAAGAAGAGATGTGATGTGGGGGCATTTTCAGTACTGGGAGTTGTCCTAAATGATATTTCAGGGACAGATGCTGGACATTATATATCCTGCCATAACCCACTGAATGTACTGGGGGAGAGTGTAAACTACATTGTAAACTATTATCCATGTGGTGCAGCAGTGCTCCAAAATGTATTCATCAAATGCAATGAATGTGCTACAATGATGAAAGAGGTTGTTGATGTGGGAAGAGTGGGGTGAGGGAGGGGTGGGGGTATATGGAACCTCTTATATTTTTTGAATGTAATGTTTTTTGTGATCTATGTATCTTCAAAAAAATACAATTAAAAAGGGAAAGAAAAGAATCTATCTGTGAATCAAAATAAATTACCACTATTTTTTAAATTTGAAAAAAATTATTGTAATTCTTTTTATTTACTAGAGAAGTTGTAGGCTTACAGAAAAGTTTTATGAAAAATGCAACATTCCCATATATCCCCCTATTGTTGACACTTTACATTAGTGTGGTACTTTTGTTACAGTTAATGAAAGAATGTTAAAATATTACTGTTGGGAAGTAATGTGGCTCAAGTGATTGAGCTCCCACCTACCACGTGGGAGGTCCTGGGTTTGGTTCCTGGTGCCGCCTTAGAAAAACAAGGCAAATGAACAGACACAGCAAGTGCAAACAATGAGGGGATGGGGAGAAATAAATAAAATAAATCTTTAAAAAAAATTACTATTTACTATAGTCCATAGTTTACATTAGGTTTATTCTTTCCCTGTATACTACCCTATTATTACCTTGTAATAGTGTCATATATTAGTTATAATTCATTAAAGAACTTTCTTATATTTGTACTGTTAATCACAGTCCATCATCTATAGTGTGGCTCACTGTGTTACACAGCTTTCTAACTTTCATTTTAGTAACATACACAACCCCAAACTTCCCTTTCTTTTATTGCTGAATTGTATTCTACTGTATGGATGTGCCAGGTCATTATTTAGTTATCTATGGAAGACATCTTGGTTGTTTACAATTTTTGGCAATTTGGATAAAGCTGCTATAAACATTCTCATGCAGATTTTAGTGTGGACATGTTTTCAACTCCATTGAGTAAATACCTAGTATTTGCAATTGTAGGATCTTATGGTAAGTCTATGTTTAGCTTTGTAAGAAACTGCCAGACTGTTCCAAAGTGGCCATTGTACCACATTTTGACTTATGTATCTTGCTAATTGTGTGTTTTCTCCTCTGGTTTAGATAGAAACAAATTTGTTTTGTTTTTGTTTTTGCTGTTCACTGTGGTATCCCCAGTACCTAGAGTGGTGCATAGTATGTAACTGCTGCTCATTGAATATTTGTTGAGTGAATGAATTAATGAAGATTCATAGGTTGGAACCAACAAGGTGAAATTCAGCAAAATCAATGTAAATACTCGAAGTTAGATTTTAAACCCTGGTAACACAAGTACAGAGTTCAGGAGTGCTAACTTCAAATGAAAGTGTGATAAAATGATCACAAATCTAGGTACATCCTTAAGCTGAAGTAATAGACATATTGGGTCCCCAGTGAGGGCGGTGAAGATCTTTGAGAACTCTGCACTGGGAGGTGAGGGGTCAGACCCAACAGAGGTGTTGTTTTCGTATGGACTCAGCCTTTTAAGAGGGCATCCCCAGGTGGTCACCAGACTGGAAGGGACACAGACAACATGCCCCTGTGAAGAACAGTGGAAAAAGTGGGCATGTTTAGCCTAGAAAACGCAAAACCAATGTAGGAGCAAGCATAGCATCTGAGAACTTTACTTTGTACTGGGCATATGTGAGAATCTGAAATCCATAACCTGGTCTGTAAAAAACAGAATTATTTGGACCTGAGTTACCTCTCTGGCCTCATTTCTTGCCATTGCCCCCCATATTCATGATCTTCAGTCACTCAGTTGTTTCTAGAACATTCCAAAGTTCTTCCTACTTCAGGGCTGTTGCACCTGCTGTTTTCTTGCCTGGGGATCTGTGCTCTGCTCCCCCTTGCCACCTGACCTCCATTTCCATTACATCCAGCTCATTTCTTCCCCTCACTCAGCTCATAGTTCTTCTGAGAGGACTTTCCCACCCTCGGCACCTCCACAGACATACAAACAACCCGGGCCACATAGGTTGCAGCCAACCTATGGTTGTTTCCAACAACAGGGGCCAGGATGCCCCTGGCCACATGCTCTGATAACCTTTTCTTTCTCAACTCTTATTGCAATAATAATTATTCAGTCATGTGTGAGGATGTGTCTAGTCTGTGTCTTTTCCATTAGATTGTATGTTCCATGAAAGCAGGGGTGATGCCTTGCTCACTGCTGGGTTGTGGAGCACAGTGGGTGCTTCGGGAATATTTCTGAAATGAAGATTTGAATGTAATAATTCTCACACCAGGCCTCACCTCTCATCTTTTACTATTCAGCTCTAGCCCAGACCAGGGTCCCCCTTCTTGCAGGCAATTGCAGTGGTCTCCTAACTGGTCTACCTGTCTCCAGTCTTCCTCCAGGGGATGAAATAATCCCTAAAATCTCTCCCCCAGCTCCTGACAACCACCGATCTGCTCTCTGTCTGTCTGAATTGACCTATTCTGGATATTTCACATAAACAGACTCAACATATGTGACTGTTTGTCTGGCATCTTTCACTTGGCATGTTTTCCAGGTTGGTTCATGTTGTAGCATGTACAAGTACATCATTCCTTTTTTTTTTTTATCCCCCCCCTTTGTGGCTTGCTTCCTATCTTCTCTTCTATGTCCATTTGCTGTGCATTCTTCTGTGTGTCTGTATCTGTCCGTCCGTCCGTCCGTCTATCCGTCTATCCATCTATCTATCTATCTATCTATCTATCTATCTATCTATCTATCTATCTATCTATCTATCTATCTTATCTTTATCCCCCCTACCCTGCGGCTTGCTTGTTGTCTGCACTCTGTGTCCATTTGCTGTGCACTCTTCCGTGCTTTCACTTGTCTCCCTTTTTGTTGTTCTACTGCTTGCAAACTGGGCTGCACTCTGGCGCTTGCAGGCTGGCAGCTCTCCTCAGTGTGCAGGTGAGGCCTGCCTTTACAAGGAAGCCCTGGGACGTGAACCCAGGGCCTTCCATATGGTAGACAGGAGCCCAACTGATTGAGCCACAGCCGCGTCCCATATCATTCCTTTTTATGGTTGAATAATATCATGGGAAGCGGACTTGGCCCAATGGATTGGGGCATTGCCTACCACATGGGGGGTCTGCGGTTCAAACCCCAAGCCTCCTTGACCCGTGTGGAGCTGGCCCATGCTCAGTGCTGATGTGCACAAGGAGTGCCCTGCCACGCAGGGGTGTCCCCCGTGTAGGGGAGCCCCACGCACAAGGAGTGCGCCCCGTAAGGACAGCCGCCCAGTGCAAAAGAAAGTGCAGCCTGCTCAGGAATGGCACACACACGGAGAGCTGATGCAGCAAGATGATGCAACAAAAGGAGACACAGATTCCTGGTGCCGCTGATAAGGACAGAAGCGGTCACAGAAGAACACACAGTGAATGGACACAGAGAGCAGACAACTGGGGGGGGGGGGGGGAAGGAGAAGGGGAGAAAAATAAATAAAAATAAAAAATAAAAAAATAAATCTTTTAAAAAAAAAGAAGAAAAAAAAATATCCCATCGTGTGGCCATACTGCATTTTGTTTATTCATTCTTCCATTGATACACAGTTGAGTTGTTTCCACCTATTGGTGATTGTGGATTCTGTAGGGTTTTGAGGAGAAGAGAGACAAGATCCCTCTGGCTGCTGTATGATGAGCACATTGGGGTGGGGGGAGGACAATCCTGGGATGCAGCCTGTCGTGGGAATTTGGTGTGAGATGACAGGAGCCTGGACTAGAGGGGTAGCAGTAAGTTTGGAGAGAAATGTCGTAAAGCAATAGAATCAATGGGATGTGTTCCCATTTCTGACTTGGACCACTGGTTAGTTGATGGATGGCATCCACTGAAATGGGGAACACAGGAAGGCCAGCAGGTGGGTGGGAGAGAAAAAGAAGCTTTTGAGGAGCATGGGGGGCATCTAACTGGAGGTGCCCAGGCACAACTGGAGCCTGGAAAAGTGTTCTGGACTGGGGATGTAGATGTAGGCATCTCACACCATATCCCTGATGTTTGGAGGTGTGGGAACACACAGTTTTACAAGCTGGAGGATTGGGAAGACTGGTTCATTTATGGAGACACTTGAAGACATAAATCCTGGAAAACTCTCAACTTTTTAATGGGTCCTTGAAATCTGTGCTCTCCAAGTACCCAATAAATGTCATGCTTTAATGTGGGAATACCTCCCCAGCCTAGTGAAAGGCTCATAGAAGGAAGGGGTATCCATACTTCTTAGAGTCAATATTTTAGCCCTGCGTAGAAAAATATCCAAGCTTTTCTGAAGAAATAGCTTGGATATTGTTACAGGGTCTTCTCTTTTTAGCACTGGCCTGTGTCAGAAGCAGAAGTTCTCTTCTGGATCCATTCCTGGTCTCTGCTTTGTCTATCGGTGGCTTCTGATATTGTCACTTTCCTCCTTGTTCACCCTCATTGCTGTCATCTTGTCTAGGATCAAGGCTGCACCCCTCAGTGTGGTCCTCAGGGACATGCTGGAGTGCCCCCCACTTCCTTGGTCCTCTCTCCCACCCTTCCTCTACACACTCCCCAGGATCCAGCCACACAAAGCAGGGTTCTGCTTCCCTCCAGTTTCTCTGGGATGCTTCCCTGGCTTTCTTCCTCTCCTTGTGGGGTTCTTGTAACACCCTATGCTTGCCTCTTCATAACCATCAGATCCCTTATCCGTAAAATCCCATTTACAGTTGTAGGTTCTGTTGGGACAGGGCCCTGGTCTCCGTTATCTATGCATTTCCTGGCCTACTTCTGGGCCTGGTGGTCCAGAGAGGCTCTCAGTAAAATGCCAGAGGAGTACGCGGATGTCTCCTGCAGCATCTGCCGAGACACGTTGCAACGAGGCTTGTAGAATTCAAGCATGAAATGCACAGCATTACCTCAATACCAATGTCCAACAGGAAGATGGCGAAAATGCTGTCTTTCCCTTGCTAACAGCATCAGGGTGTCCCCTGCAATACACAGAGGCTTAGGGGAGGTGTATGGTTTCAAAATGGGATGCCTTTCTGGATTGGTGCACTTATGTTCTTTAATCTAGAGAAAGAGCAGCTTGGACAAGAAGTGTTACCATCTTTTACATTACATATGTGTATAAATATATCTCCTTATCATCTATGAGCTTCTCTCTAATGTGCTATTTTTTTCCAAGTTGTTTTTTTTTCTCAGCCATTTAACACATTTCCCTGGTACCTCAATCTCTCTTTCTGTCTCTGTCTATCTCTCTTTAATATTAAAGCAATAAAAATGTTTAAGATGAAATTTTAAAAGGGGAGGAGGATAAGAAAAAGACTCTTTGAGTTTTTGTATTAGGCCTTGACCTGAGCATTTAAAAATATATCTGTGGCCACTGGTGCTTTCTTCAAATCGCGGGACTGATTTGACTGAGAATAATTTTGTGTTTCAGGTTAAGAAACAGATCCTTGATGAAGAAATCTACTGTTCACCCGAAGCCTCAGTTTTGCTGGCCTCATATGCCATCCAAGCAAAGGTGAGATCACAAAATGTTAGTTTCTTTGGAGACTTATGTTCAGGGGAAGGTGGGCATGGAGTGAGTCAAGCCAGACCCCCTATTTGCAGGAGAAGACACCCATAAATGCTGCAGGGAAGGGAGATGACTATCTAAGACCTGTCCAGGGAGATGGGTGGGCTGGGGACACCATGGGTTCTGACTATTCACAGTTTCCAGGGAACACCAGTAGAAGGGTAGTACTTTAGGTAGTGTTTCTCAAAGCAGGGTACCTGGGGTACTCATTAAAATTTCTATTCCTGGCCATCCCCAGACTGACACAATTTGGGAATCTCTGTGGGTGGGGCCCAGGAAGCTGGGTGTTGAATAAGCACTTGGGGTGAAGGTTGGTTCCTGTGTACAGAGCTTGCCATGCTGTGGGCTGTGGCCTATCAGTGAGCTACAAAGTATGTATCACAGGTAGAAAGGTTAAATATCAGTGCATGAAACTTCTATGTGTGTGTGTTTATTAGGTCACTGTAAAATGTATTTCTCATGGGGCCTGATGCCAAAAAGGTGGAAGGCCCTTTTTCTGGTAGATGACATGAGAGATGGCTCTAAGAGAGCCACCCTTAGGAGCCAGAGAACAGCCCCAAGACACCAGTGTGCCTCGCCCTCGGTCTGGGTCCATTGGGGACTTGACTTTGACTTCTGGCCCTCCAAGCAAACCCTTCTTCTGGCTGCAGGACTTAGCCTCAGGCCAGTGCCTACCAGTCCAGTCCTGACACCTCACAGCTGCCTCGCTTTCTTTGCAGTACGGCGACTATGATGCTAACCTTCACAAGCCAGGCTTCCTTGCCCAGGTGGAACTGCTGCCCCAAAGAGTAAGTGTCTTCAAGACCACCATATTTTTATGGGTCCCCTGGACCTTGTAAAACTTAGGGAAAGAGGCCCAGTGGGTAATTCCTGGTGAGGAAGGCCTTCCAACGCTCTAGCTAAACGTCTCCCCCTATTTCTCATCTCTGTCTCAATTCTACCAATTCTTCAATATTTGTTTCTCAACTACTACCCCCTCCTAAAAGCCTTTGTTTTCTTCCCTTCGCATTTTCTGCATCAGTTTAGGTTCTCTTCAGTTTAGTATTTTTAAAATGTATTGTGTGATGTCCTATCTTTGTTCAATATTATGTTTTTCATGCTGTATAACTCTTTCTTCTCCCCAGTGTTTTAGTTTGCTAAAGGCTGCCAATGTAAAATATCAGAAATGTGTTGGCCTTTGAAATAGGAATTTACAAAGGCTTGCAGTTCCAAGGCTATGACAATGTTCAAATCAAGGCATCATCAGAGATGCTGTCGCACTGAATTGCAGCTGAGGACAATCAGGCACATGGTGGTGCCATATAAAGACACGCCCTCTCAGAGCGCAGCGATGGGCCACCAAGCACATGGCAGGGCATAATGGCAGCCTGCTTGACTCTCTCCTTCCCTCTCCTCCAGGCCTGTCTCTCAGCTTCGAGCTACTCCATGGGCCTGGCCTCTTGGGGGCCTCATTGCTTCAGCTCTGGCCTCTCTTTCAGCCTCTCAGGGTTTTCTCTGTCTTTCAGTGGCTATAGGTGATCCTGGAGTCCTCTCTCATACATTAGGGTAAAATAGCAGGTCTCTTTCTCTGTGTTCTGTTTATATAAGACTCCAATAAAAGGATTAGGACCTACCCTGGCCCCTGCAATTTAATCAAAGGCCCTTAACAAAAGCAGTCTACTCAAAAGTGATCTAATCAAAAGGGCCCTTAATTGAATTTAACCAAAATGTCCTACATACACTAAGCTTACATGCGCTGGCATGGGTTATCTCAAGAACATAATTTTCTGGGGTTTGCGAAAGACTCAAATCAACATACCCAGGTATCAAAATCTTGTGACAAAGACCTATATGCCTTAAAAAAAAAAAAATTTATCACCATTCTAGGCACTCAGTAGATGTCTAGTAAATACTATTTGGACTGAATCCACATACAGGCTCAGACTTGCCAAATAAAGATCAGACCTATGTGGATTATGAGGGTGAATACTTACGCTTATTCCTCAAAGTCTGGCTTAAAAAGAATCATAATAATTACTCCTCACTGAGTGCTTCCTATGTGTCACGGACTGTGCAAAGTGCTTTGCATGCATCATTTAGTTTTGGATCCTCACACCAGCTCTAGCATGTTGCAAACTATTATTATCATTGCCATTTTATAAATGAGTAAACTGAGGATTATAGAGTGTATTAGTCTGCCATAGGGGTGCTGAGGCAAAGTGCCAGAAATCGACTGGTTTTTATAAAGGGTATTTATTTGGGGTAAAAGCTTACACTCCCAAGGCCCTAAAGAGTCCAACTCATATGCCACATGTTGAAGCAAGATGGTTGCTGATCTCTGCCTGGTCTCTCCTTCCTGGGCTTCCTTTTCCTCTTAAGGCTCCATGGGCTCAGCTTCTTCCCAATCTCAGCAGTAGACTGGTACACAGGGCTTGTTTCTCAGAGTTTTCTCTCTCTAAGCTATGAACTACCAGGCAAATGGCTCATCTCTCCCCAGGGCCACCAGGATCAAAACTGAGAGGGCTCTCTCTCTTCCCTTGTTTCTTCTTAAGTGAGTGTCCATTTATATTGGCCCACCAAGGGGACGGGGACTCAGCCTGAGTCCCACCTTACTGATGTGCTTGAATCAAAGCCCTAATATTAACAGGTAATTTAATCAAGGGCCCCTCAACTGAATCCAATATAATCAAAGGTATCATACCCAGAAGAATAGATTAGTTTACAAACATAATCTTTTGTTTTTTGGGATTCATAAAATAATCTCACACTGCCACACACAGGTTAAGAGACTTGCCCCAGGTCACCCTGCTGGTAAGTAGGAAAGCAGAGACTCAAATCCAGGTGTGGGGAGTCCCAAACCTAATGCCCTGAACACCATTTAGCTGTCTTAATGCTATTAAGTCTTTCTATCCATGAGCATGGAATATCTTTCCATTTATTTCTCTCATTTCTTTTAGGGATGATTTTTGGTTTTCTACATATGAGTCCTTTGTATACTTGGTTAAATTATCCCTAGATATTTTATTCTTTGAGTTGTTATTATAAACAGAATTATTTTCTTGGTTTCCTTTTCGGGCTGTTCATTGCTGGTGCATAGAAACACCACTGATGTTTGTGAATTGATCTGTACTCTGCCATTTTGCTGATTTCAAATTTTTAGCTCTAGGAGTTTTTCTTGGAGAGTCTTCTGGATTTTCTATATATAAGATTGTAGCAGCTTGGTATGATTTATGAATTCCCAAAATAGTTATTGGATTATGTTTGTAACCTGGTCTGTACCTGGGCGTGATTAAATTATGATTAGGGCTTTGATTGGGCCATGTCAGTAGGACCAAGAGAGTGGGGACTCACAGAGAAAACTACATGGCAGAATAGAGGAGTTAGTTGTTTTTTTTAAAAAGATTTATATATTTATTTATCTGCACGTCCCTCCCCCCCCCCCCCCCCCCCCCGTTGTCTGCGGTCTGTGTCCATTTGCTGTGTGTTCTTCTGTGTCCTCTTGTATTCTCATCAGGCGGCACTGGGGATCTGTGTCTCTTTTTGTTGCATCATCTTGCTGCATCAGCTCTCTGTGTGTGTGGCACCACTCCTGGGCGGGCTGCAGTTTCACATGGGATGGCTCTCCTTGCACAGGGCCCACTCCTTGCGTGGGAGGCACCCTTACACAGGGGTATCCCTGCATGGGCTGGCACTCTTTGCATGCAGGAGCACTACACATGGACCAGTTCACTACACAAGTCAGGAGACCCTGGGTATCAAACACTTGGACCTGCTATATGGTAGGTGGACGCTCTATCTGTTGAGCCACATCTGCTTCCCAGTTGGATTTTTGAAGTTGGAGTTTTGATGTCGGAGTTTTGATGCTGGAATTTTGAGCTGGAGCCCAGGAAGTGAACACACAGGAGAAGAACACAGAGGAATAGAGACGGCTCCTTACACATGACAAAAGCCCCAGAGAGAGAGACAGAGCTGGTCACCTGATAGTCTACAGCTGGCCTTGTGGAGAAAACAGAGGAGTTGAACCCAGGAATAAATGAGCCCGAGGAAGAGAGGAACCCAGGAAGCCTGAACTCTGGTAGATGTCAGCAGCCATCTTGCACCAACACGTGGCAATACACTTTGGTGAAGGAAGTAACTTATGCTTTATGGCCTGGTAATTGTAAGCTTTTACCCAAAATAAATACTCTTTATGAAAGCCAGTGGATTTCTGGAATTTTGCATCAGCACACCTTTGGCTGCTTAATACAAAGATCATGACAAACACCATTTAGATGACTCAGCTCTTATGATGGTCACAATTGCAATCCAGTGTTCATGGACCACAAAGTGGCCCTCGTTACTTGACCTTGTAATTTAGGAGACTTGATCTTTTCAGAAGAAACCTGTGTTCATGTTTGCCAGGTTCTGAGACAGTATCAGATGACTGCAGACATGTGGGAAGAGAAAATCACAGCATGGTATGCAGAGCACAGGGGCACTGCCAGGTAAGGCAAGGCAGGCCTATCGATGAAGATCACAGGTGGGTGGATGGTGGGGCAGGCTGGGTGTGACTGTTGGTTTCACTCTATACACCAAGATCTACTACTTCATGATAGCTGGCCCTTTTGGCACTTATGGACTTAAAATTCATGAGATGGGCCATCATTAAGTTGCTGAACTTTGGAGCCGGGCAGACTTGGGTTTGAATTCCAAGAATGACCCACATAGCTGCTTGCTGAAGAAATGACTTAACCTCAGTCTGAGACTTGAATTTCCTTTCTGCAAGTTGGAGGTGGTGATACTTGCTCCTTCAGAGGTTTATAAGGAGAAATGTGGCAACATGTGCAAGGTGGTTAGTGCTCGGCCTGGCTTGGAGGGCACATGGAGCAAAGGGCAAATGGTACCAGCTTCTTGGTTGTTATTGAAAGAACCCAACCATCCAAACTTGGTGCCATGATATGCAAAAAATATTTTCATAATAACAATCACATCAATGTAAATGTTGCTACTGTTTCAATAGTGATTTTTGTTCCCAGATGGTGAGAAACCCGTCTTTTTATTATTATTATTATTATTATTATTATTAATATGATGAAACCATGGCTTAGTGAGTTTAAGGAACTTTCCTGAGGTCTGTTCTATTAAATGGCAGAACCAGGATTTGAGCTAGATCTGCTTCATTTGTGTTCTAGTTGTCATGACATTTCCATGAAATTGATACTGCTATGTGGAAGCTCTTAGGGGAACCTTAGAAGTTCATCAACTTCTTACTTAAAAAGTTGTGCCTGCCTTGTTTGCAGTTTGGGCATAGCAAACATCTCTGAAATTGCTGGCAGGTTTTTCCTTCCTATCTTTAATATTTAATAATCATCAGACACTGTTAAGTGTCCTATGTTGACAACAGAACTGTACAGACTGACACTATGGCTACATTGTTGTCTCCTTCCCCCTTTATCTATAGAAATATGAAAAAAATAAAACCCTCACAGAGTCCATGGACATAGAACTAATACAAAATCCAAAATAGGTGCTGCCAAAGCTCATGGCATTTTATGACTAAGGGCAAAATAAGAGCTTTGAATCAAAATCATAGAGATGAGATCCTAGACTTTTAGGAACACCAAGTCTAATCACTGTTCTGTTCTGCAGGGATGAAGCTGAGATGAATTATCTGAAAATTGCACAAGATTTGGAAATGTACGGCATCACTTACTTCCCCATCACCGTGAGTGCATTTCACGTTTTGATTCCGTTCTGACTTGAGGTGCCAGTAATTTTGCAGGAGCTCCCAGGTGCCTTTTTCCAGGGTGACTTGAGTGGCTGCTTCTCAAATGTGTGTATGGGTCATTTCATGGGAAAAGGGAGAGAGCTGTGTCCATCAAATTTAGTAGTGACCTGCTTTCTGAAAATACTGGGATACGCAGAGTTCAAGGGGAGAGACAGTTTCCTTGTGAACTCAGCCGAGGTCCTTTTTTTTTTTTTTCTTTTATAATAAAGCTTTTATTAGGGAAAATTCTTACAGGTTCAGGGCCACAAAATTTTGCAAATTAAGGCACCATAAGAGATAAGAGATGCTTTCTCACCAAAGTCAGGTACAGGTGATCCTGGTGTCCCACTACAGGGTGAGCCAAGAGGGCTGGTCTACCAGCTTCTCTTTACTTTCTCCTTGAGCTCAGCTGTGGTAATCAAGCCTCTCTCCCTGGTCTTCTCTCCTTGGGCCTATTAAGGCTTCTCTGTCTTTCTGCAGTTGTAAGTGAACATAAAGTCTTCTCTTTGCTTTCTCTCACATGGCAAGATAAAAATGGTAGTTTCTTTTCTGTGGGCGTCTTCTCTCTGTGTTTCTGTTCTAAGTTCTCAGTTTACACACAGCCTATCAAGAGTGTGTCTATGTTTGTCTTGTCTTGTCTTGTCTTCAGTGCCTGCCCTAGGCAGGGCTCCCTCCCTTCCCACCGCTGTCCAGGGGCCATGGATGCATTCTCATTTTTGTTTTTCTGCCCTGGGAAGTCGTGGTTCCCTCAGGATGTCATGTTCTCCTTCAGGAATGCTTGGTGGCTTGTTTCTCAGGTAAGCCTGAGCTGTCTCTGGTTCTGCAAGATGCCTGAACTGTTCCCTTTCCTTGTCATCACGGGTCATAAGGCTGGGAATTAGAAGGAAGAAGTGTGTTAGGCCTGAAAAGTGCCATTCCAGGTAGCCTGAGGATCAGGTCCAGCCAAAAGGACCTCTCCAGGGACACTGAGAGTCTAATGGTCCAGAGATTCTCCTGAGGAATGGGGAATGGAAGGCACGTCTCTGTGCTGTGTTACTGCCACACATTTTATGCTCAGCTGTGGTCATCCTCTGTGTGCTTCTGGGGGGAAAAGTATTGCAGAAGCTAAAAGGGCTCATAAATTATGACCCGACGTGTGCTCTACGTGATTTCTCACCATCACCACAACACTGGGAGATGCCCAGAATGGTGTCTTTACCCATAGAGGGGGAAACAGAATCGGCCACGGGAAGTCAGACCTTGAGGCTGGAAGTTGGTAGAGACCAGGCTGGAATCCTGACTTCTGATCCTGGGACCCCTTCCAGTCCATCTCATGCCCTCCTTGTACATCAGCAGGGGCATTCATGGCCAGTCTAGCTGGGCCCAGTGTTTGATGGAGTGTGAGAGCACAAGCCAGGGGTTTTTAATAAAACCCTGAAATCTGTGTCACTAATAAGTATACATTTTAGTCAGTTTGAAATTTTGCAATAGTTCCCTTTGGGTAGCATATATATAATTTTTAAAGCTGTTCAGATTTTGGATATTCAGACTCAATTTTGGAACAGTCTGGTACCAGGGCCCCTAGCAGGAGTAGAGGGTCCCAGTTAGTTTCTCCCAGGATGAGACATGCCAGGGCAGCCCTGGCGGCTCAGTTCCCTCTTGCAGCCCCAGGCAGAGCTGCGAGCAGCACACTGTGCTTAGACCCTGTTTTGTTCTGGTTACATAGCTCCTGAGGGATGCTGTGGAGGCCCCAGGGGGCAGAGATAGCTCTAGAAAACCCAAGCGTTAGCTCCAAGAACACTTCTAATACTCTCATTTCAATATTTCATTCATGGATGAGGCCACATCCACACAAATAAAATGTAAAGAAAATCCATCTCTATTATTTGCCAGGAAGGAGATTAAAGCTGTCATGTTTTTCTGCTCTGCCTCTACGTTTCAGTAGAAATTGCATTTTAAACACTTGCCGTGATTTATTCTTTCACAGCAAAATAAAAACTACACGGATCTTTTACTTGGTGTGGATGCCAAAGGAATTCACATTTACAGCATCAATAACCGGTTTTCTCCAAAGAAATCTTTTGAATGGAGCAATATCCGAAACATTTCCTACCGAGAGAAAGAAGTAGGCACAATCCGATTTTTGTAATGCTTTCTGAGAGTGAGTAGAACTGACTGGAGTGTCTTAAAGTAAAATCTGCACCTATCCCATTGTCACGTAACTATTTAGTTTTAAATATCTCCTTCTTACCTTGTGGGCTCCTTGAGAGCAAAAATGTATCTTGTGTATCACTGTCTCCTCAGCATTTTCTGTGGGTTTGTTTTGAATTGAGGAAGAAAAAAATTCTCAAGTCTTTGACCTTTCAAAGGGTTGTTTTAAAAGGTCCAGGAAGAATTATCCTAGAAAAGGAAGGAAGCTGAAAACATATCACCTTCAGATGTCAAAATCACGGAAAGCTACCTGATCATCATTTCCTTGCATGTCAGGTCAGCAGGCTCCTGGTAGCAGCCAAATAAGTGAGCCCGAACTTGACTGTCCTGGTTTTCACAGCTGAGGCAAGCACAGAGCTTACACTCAAACAGGGACAGTAAACCACTGGACCTATGAAGGGTAATTTTATTGAGTCCTGCTGTGTGTTAGACATTGATCTAAGTATTTTCTACACATGACACACTCAGACCTTCACCAGCCAATGAAGTAGATATTACCAGCTTCCTTGCACAAATAAACAAATTGAAATGGAATGAGGGAAGCGAATTTGGCTCAACAGATAAGGTATCTGCCTACCACATGGGAGGTCCAAGGTTCAAACCCAGGGCCTCCTGACCTGTGTGCGCAGTGCTGATGCGCGCAAGGAGTGCCGTGCCATGCAGGGGTGTCCCCCACATAGGGGAACCCCGCGCACAAGGAGTGAACCCCGTAAGGAGAGCCGCCCAGTGCCAGAAAAGTGCAGCCTGTCCAGAAATGGTGCCGCACACATGGAGAGCTGACGCAGCAAGATGGCGCAACAAAAAGAGACACAGATTGCAGGTGCCGCTGACAAGAATACAAGTGGACACAGAAGAACACACAGCAAATGGACACAGAGAGCAGACAACGGGGGGTGGGGAAGGGGAGAGAAATAAATAAAAAATAAATCTTAAAAAAAAAAGAAATTGAATGAGATTGGATAAGTTTTTCAGAGGTCTTAGCAAGACTTTCTGGTTGTGAGTCATAGAAACCAACTTGAGCTTGTGAACTTGACTGCATTTGTGACACAAATGTTTCCATGTGTGGAGAGGCCTGAGAGAGATTCTAGAGAAGCTATAGAAGGGTCAGAGACTGGGCAGATGCCCCCAAATGGGCCTGGTACACCCAGTTCACACAACTAGTAAGATTTAAATTCCTGTCTCTCTGAATCTGTTTCACACAGGCTCTGGGCTTTCTCTACTCCTGTAGTGCTTTAAACCAATCTGTTTGATCCTTGCACTTCAGTCTCTCTGAGCCTCCTAAAAGGGCCCTCAGGTTTCTAGAAAATGTGTAATAGAAAGAAAGAGCTTGCTGAGCGGGAGCCTTTGCCCCAGGTACGTTTTATTTCTTGACAGTTCTTCCCCTCAGATTTGCCCTATCTAAATGCCTGCTTTTAGTTTGAAATATTGACTTACAAACTAGCACAGTTTACTGTGCATCAGGCTCACTTAGAGAGTTTCCTGAAACACACTGCTGGGCTCACCAAATCCCAGATTGGCATTTCTAACAAGTTCCCAGTGATGCTAATGCCACTTTCCTGGGTATCATACTTTGAGATCAACTGAACTGGGAATAACTGGGCATAACTAAAGTCCCTAGAACAGTGCCTCACACACAGCAGGTGCTCAGTAAATGCTTATTGTAGGAATAACTTCCTCAGGTAGAAAGTGCTTTATTCTTTCATGTCTGTTTAGCTATTTAGATTGGGACCCTTCTTTAAAACCTGTTTGGGAGTTAAAACTAAAAACACCTATAGTGAAAAGGAATTTGCATAAAATGGGGTTATTTTAGGTTTCCTTACCTTCTGAGGCAAAGTTCTTGAATGTGTAATGAAAATTGTCAGTATCTCAATGAGGAAAATGCCTTTAATTGCCCTAAGAAGCTGTCTCCGTGGCCAGGATCATTGAATGGTTTAAGTAGAAGGTGTGAGAGCCGGTAGGCGTTGCTCAGTGTTCAGCCTGTGCTTCCATAGATGGGTGCCCAGTGGATTGTTGTGCTGACAGCAAACACAAAGGAAATATTTCTCTTCCTTGCCCACTTTCAAAGCTTCATTTGCCAAAAGGTTTGGGCTACTTTTAGTAATCTTTATAATGTCTTGTTTAATCCCCCCACCCCTTTCTTTTGTCTTCAGGTGACAATTAAACCACTTGACAAAAAAGCTGAAGGTTTTAAATTTTTCTCTTCACAAACGAAAGTCAATGAACTGGTAAGTCCACGTCTGCCGCTTGACTTATTGAATTTATTTTCCAAAAAAGAAAGCAGGAATACCCTCAGGCAAGCATTCATACTGAGATTCTGGGCCCTGAATTGGAATTGCGCCTCCAACCCCTTATTTAACTTCACATTTTCCACCTGTGAAAGACGAATATACCAGGACTACTTTGTGGGCAGCTGGGTAGATGAAATAATGTCTGAAAAATCGAGACATGCCATTGCCATGTACCGTGTGTTAATGGCAAGAACTGAATTTAAAAATTCAGCTGTATTCATGACTTTGGGCACAATTAGGTTAAGAAATTGTTCTGGATCATTCCTCTGAAGAACTTTGGATACCTTTCCTATCATTTGCAAACTTTTGATTTGGACCTGATTCTTCTGTAGAGAACTGGAATCAGGAAATGGAAATGCTGCAATGAAGTTGTGAAATAACAAAGGAGCACGAGAGAGAGGAGTCGGTCGTTGGCCATTCTTTGGTCCTGGGAAAAGGGAACTGTTTTGATATAAATACATTTAAGAATGTTAGTGCTATATTAATCAGCCAAAGGGGTGCTGATGCAAATACCAGAAGTCTGTTGGTTTTTATAAAGGGTATTTATTTGGGATAGAAGCTTACCAGCACAAGGTCTTCAAAGAGTAAGTTACTTTTCTCACCAAAGTCTGTTGCCACATGTTGCAGCAAGATGGCTGCCATCTCTGTGAGTGTTCTACCTTCCACTTCCTCCTAAGGTTCCATGGTCCCAGCCTCTTCCCATCTCAGCTGTAGGCTGGAGGGCTGGTCTCTTTCCCTGGAGCTTGCTTCTTCCCTGGTCAGCTGCAGCTGTAGGCTATCAAGCTCATCTCTCTTCCCAGGGCCTCTGCAATCTAATGAGCAGTCTCTTTCTCTGAGTTCTTTTCTGCATGCTTATGTCCATGTCAGAGTTTATTTTAGCCCCACCAAGGCGGTGGGGACTCAGCCTTACACACGCTAATGACATGGTCAAATACAAGCCCTAATCTTGATTTAATGAAGTAAAAGTGAAACCTCTAATCTAATGTAATCTAATACACTCAGAGGAACTGACCAGTTAACGAACATAAGCTATATTTCTTTTTGGAATTCATAAACAATGCCAAACTGCCACAGTGGCCCATGAGCACACTTTGGGAGTACTATATGGTGAGAAGTATCCAGAAGTGGTGAGTCACCTGTTGGCTCTGCCCGCCCTTCTCCCCCCACACCAAGGCATTTGGAAAGGTTCCTGAAGTCAAGCTGGGATGCAGAGTGTTGACCACGGGGTAGCTGCAGTCTCTTGCATTTCACAGATCCTACAGCTGTGTATTGGAAACCACGATCTCTTTATGAGGAGGAGGAAAATGGACTCCATCGAGATGCAGCAAATGAAAATACAGGCCAAGGAAATGAAGGCTCAGAAAAAAGTGAGTTCATTCTATTTAAAATTTGGGGTTTTTCTCCACATTTTGTCTTGAAACTGTTTGCTATCCCTGAAGGAGAGGTAACAATTTTAAAAAATGATGTGCCAATTGAAAGATTAAATATTTTCATACTTAGAAAAAACCTAATCTAACCCAGTAACTTACCATGAAGATACTTCCCTTGTCTTAACAACCTGGCAAAGATCTTTGGCTCACAGTAGCATATTATGACCCTGTGGAAACAGAGTAAGTCCTCTGTTTTAATAAGGAAAATCTGAAATCAGAAATATGGACCTCCCTTTAAGAAGGGAACCACCTTTAAACTAACAAGAGATCATGAATCAAATCAATTTTATCCCAAAGTATTTCTAATTCAGATGCTGTGCTTAAAAGGGCTTAGTCTGTGCTGATAAGAAATGAAATTGACAAGTTTCTGAACTCTGCAAAGATCTTGGGCTAGCTGATGGTTCAATCTCAAGAGAAGGTCCCAAGGAAAACCAGACTTAATTATGTTCTGCTATTTCCTCTTCTGTGTCTCCTTCCCTCTAAAGTAAAGAGATAAAGACTCATTCTGTCTTTGTTTTAGGACAGAGCTTGGGTAGAATTTTCAAATTTTAAATTTGCATGAATGTCAACATTTCTTAAAAAAAAGAATTTTATACAATTGTGGAGAGATAATACATTACTGGGTTGGAGATGATAATGGTTCCTTATTAAGTGGTGTCAGCAAGGAGGCCGAGGCTCCAGCTAAGGCTTGCCTCTGGATGCCGTGCTCCCACCTGGGTCTAGCCGGGGAGGGAAACTTGCCCGCTCTCTAACAACAGCAGTCTTGGTTTCCTGGGGCTCCTGTGACAAAGTACCAAAAACTGGGTGGCTTAAAACAGCATTTTATTGTCTCACAATTTTGGAATCTCCTTTCTGTCTGTGTGCAATTCCCCCCTTCTTGTAAGGTCCCCCCTGTCTTAACTTCTAACGTCTTCAAAGGTCCTATTTCCAAATAACGTCACAGCCGCTTACCAGGAGTAAGGCCTTGAACATGTCTTTTTGGGAAACATAATTCAACCCATAACAGCACAGAGCTTGGCAGCCACCAGCATGCACAACAACAGGCACAGGTGCAGGCTCCTTTGCCTCCCAGAACACACCACCAGATGCTCTGTGAGAAGGGGGCCCAGCTGCTGAACTTGAACCAGATCAGCTCTGTGTTAGAGGTATGCCTAGGGATCAGATCTGGAGTGCCCTTCCTCTCACTGCTTTGGCAGCTGGAGCATCAGAGGTTCGTCCACGAGAAGCAGCTCCGCGAGGAGGCAGAGAGAGCCCAGGACCAGTTGGAGAGGCAGCTCTTCCAGGTGGAGGCGGAAACCCAGCAGACCAATGAGGCCTTGGTGAGTGGCCGCATCTCCTCCCGGGGCCACCGCCCTTCCGAGAGGCGGAGAACCCGGGATGCCACCGATTCAGAGTGTTTGGGGTAACGCCATGAATCTACTTATGGCCAAGGAGAGCCCCCAATTCCATCAGGAATATTTATCCAATACAGAGCATTTAAAAATTATATAGCATAACCACACCCATCAAAAACCCGTGGGCGAGGTGCAGCCACTGTGGAAACCAGTCTGGTGGTTCCTCAATAAGTTCGCGTCACTGTACAGCCCAGCAATTCCACTCCTATGTGTAGACCCAAAAGAATTGAAAATAGGTGCTCAAACAAAAATGTATACACAGTAGCACTATTCACAATAGCCCAAGGGTGGGAACAGCCCAGTGTCCATCAGCAGATGAATGGATAAACAAAATGTGGTCTCTCCATACAGTGGAATACCATTCAGCCTAAAAAGGAATGAGGTTCTGATATGTGCAACAAAATGGATGAGCCTTAAAAATATGCTAAGTGAAAGGAGCAGGCACAAAAGGCCACATACTGTATGATTCCATTTCTGTGAAATGTCCAGAATAGGCAAATTCAGAGACAGAAAGTAGATTAGTGGCTGCCAAGGTAGGGATGGGGTGGGGGAATGGGGAGTGTCTACCAAATGGGTATAAGGGTTTCATGTTGGGGTTATGAAAATTACTTGAACTAGATCAGGGGTTCTTAACCTTTTTTGATCCATGGACCCCTTTGCCAATCAGGTGAAAACTGTGGACCCCTTACTAAGTCCATACTATACTGTGTATTATTTAATAAATATATCAAACGTCCACCAACACATTTCCACAAGAATAATGTTTTTTTTAAAAATTTCAATTCAAGCTCATGGACCTCTTATTAAGAACCCCTGAATTCGATGGTGGTGATGTTTGCACAACATTGTGCTACTGACGTGTACACTTAAAAAATGGTAAATTTTTAATGTTACATATATTTTACAACACACACGCAGAAAGCCATGAAAAACTATGGTTGTACATCAGGGTATGATGTCTTCGACATCCTCCCTTGATTATCATATACTCTGTTGCCCAGGACCCTCCAAAAACTAACTCGATCTATTGTCCCCAGTTGCAGTCCCAAGAGGCTGTGGAGCTGTTGGCAGAGAAGGCTCAGATTGCAGAAGAAGAAGCCAAGCTGCTGGCCCAGAGTGTGGCGGAGGCAGAGCAGAAGCAGCAGCTCCTGGAGCTCACGGCCCTGAAAACTAAGGAGGAGAGGGGGCTGGTGGAGCAGAAACTGCGGGAAGCTGAGAACGTGGTCATGAACCTGGTCAGGGAGTCTGACCGCAGGTGCGGGGTGAGGGAGGCCTGCTAGCTCTCAGGGTGCCAGAAGGGAGGGTGGAGTCTCAGCATACCCACCAACTGGAAATATTCCTGTCCTGAGTAGGGCCTGACGGCAACATTGCTGGGCAGAGGTTCCTACTTGCTTTGGCCTTAGAAAATTTATCTAAATATTATGACACTTTCAATTTCCCATCCACTCCCCAAAATGGCTCCCTCATCTGTTTGCTCATTGTCTGCTTGTTGAGTCCACTTGTCTTCTTTAGGAGGTACCAGGAACCAAACCCAGAACCTCCCATGTGGGAGGAGGGTGCCCAACCACTTGAGCCACATCCACTCCCTCTTTATTGCATCTGCTCATTGTGTCTGTTCATCTTCTTTAGGAGGCACTGGGAACTGAACCTGGAACCTCTGCTTGAGCCATATCCACTCCCCTTTTCATTTTTCCTTTGTTGATGTTTGTTTGTTCGTTTAATTTATTGAAGTATATCACACATTCATAAACATACATAAACAATAAGTGTATAGTAATAGTTGTTAACTTACAGAACAAACATAATTAACACCATATATGGACATCATACCTAATCCTACTAACAATACCTTGCATTGTTGTGAAACATTTTTAACTAATGCTTAAAGAGCTTCCTACCAAAATATTACTATCAACCTAAGTATCTTAAATTTAGTGTATTTTTCCCTCAACCCACTCTATTATTATTTTTATTATTATATCATTTATATTTGAACATACATAAACAATAAGTATATGGTAGAAGTTGTGGACTTACAAAGCATAACATCATACAGGGGACCCACACATCAATGCACTACCAACAACTTGCATTGTTGTGAGACATTAGTTACAAATGATGAAAGAATATCATCAAAATCTTACTACTAACTATAGTCCTTATCTTATATTTGGTGTATTTTCCCCCAACCCTCCCTATTATTATTATTTAATGTTACATTAAAAAAAATGAGGTCCCCATAAAGCTCCCACCCCCCTCACCCCACTCCTCCCACATCAACAACCTCTTTCATCATTGTGGCACATTCATTGCATTTGGTGAATACATTTTGGAGCACTGCTGCAACACATGGATAGTGGTTTACATTGTAGTTTATACTCTCCCCCAGTCCACCCAGTGGGCCATGGCAGGACCTACAATGTCCAGCATCTGTCCCTGCAGTACCACCCAGGACAACTCCAAGTTCTGAAAATGCCCCCACATCATATCTTTTCTTCCCTCTCCCTACCCTCAGCAGCTACCATGGCCACTTTCTCCACATTAATGCTACATTTTCTTCCATTACTAATCACAATAGTTCCAGAATAGAATATCTGTAAATCCACTCTAATCCATACTCTATTCCTCCATCCTGTGGACCCTGGGATGGTTATGTCCACTCCCCTATTATTTTTTTAAAATATATTTTTATGACAGAAGTTGTTAAACTTATAAAACATCATGCACATGTGCAGGATTCCCTCTCAACACACCACACTGTGTTATAGATCACGAGATAATATCATCAAACTATTACTAGGTCCATAGGATATATTTGGCATACTTTTCCCATACTCCACCATTGTCAACACAGTATATCTTTGGCTTAGATGCATGAATATTACATTTTTACTGTTTACCACAGTCCACAGGTCACTCCAGTTGTATTTTTCCCATGCTTTTCTACATTCCTACCACCCTGCATTAGTGGTGAACATCTGCTTTAGCTCACAAAGGATTCCTGCATCTGTACCATCAGCCACAATTCTTATCCACCTCTGGGTTTATCATGTTATTCAGTCCCTAGATTATTCTCTAGCTTTCTTTCAATTGGCATTTACATCCATAGACTACC
The DNA here is from genome assembly GCF_030445035.2 of Dasypus novemcinctus. Lineage (NCBI taxonomy): Eukaryota > Metazoa > Chordata > Mammalia > Cingulata > Dasypodidae > Dasypus > Dasypus novemcinctus. The sequence continues at coordinate 24,312,279 of NC_080695.1, read as the reverse complement.
CTTTTCAGTCACCTTTTGATTTATAAACCAGCTGTTACTCACTATAATGTGTTACTATCAACTCTATACATTTCCATACTTTTACAATAAAGTTAATTAAAATTTTTATGTACATTAAACATCAGTAGTCCATCTCAGTCCTCCTCTTATCTCCTTTAAGAATCCACCACCTACCACCAGGTCTTGAAGATATTTTCCTACATTTTCTTCTAAAAGCTTTATGGTTCTTGCTTTTATATTTAGGTTTATGATAAATTGAGTTAATTTTTGTATAAGGTGTGGGAAGGGGTCCTCTTTCCTTCTTTTGGTTATGGATATCAAGTTCTCTCAGCACCAATTCTTGAATGGAGTGTTCTGTCCGAGCCGGGTGGGTTTGACAGGCTTGTCAAATATCACTTGACTATAGATGTGAGGGTCTGCATCTGAACCATCAAATTGGTTACCTTGGTCTATGTGTCTGTCTTTATGCCAGTAGCATGCTGCTTTTATCACTAATATGATTTAAAGTCTGGAAGTGAGTGTCCTCCAACTTCATTTTTTTCTTTTTAAGATGTTTCTGGCTATTCGGGAACCCTACCCTTCTGAATAAATCTGATACTCATGTTTTCCATTTATTTTAGAAATGCTGGTAGAATTTTTATTGGGATGCATTGAATCTGTATATCAATTTGGAAGAATTGTCATCTTAATGATATTCCAATCTGTGAGCATGGAATGTTTTTCCAATTATTTAGGTCTTTTTAAATTTCTTTTTAACAATGAGTTGTGGTTTTCTGAATACAAGTGCTTTACGTCATTGGTTGAGGTCCCATTTATCTATTTTTCTTTTGCTGCTCGCGTTTAGGTGTGAAGTTCATGAAGTTATTTCCTGTTACAAGGTCCTGTAGATGCTTCGCTACATTGTCTTCCAAGGTCTTTATGGTCTTGGCTCTTCTATTTAGATCTTTGATCCATCTTGAGTTGATTTTTGTCTAAGGTGTGAGATGGTGTTCCTCTCTCTTTCTTTTGAATATGGATATCCAGTTCTGCAAGCACCATTTGTTGAAGACACCATTCTCTCCCGGTTGAGTAGGCTTGGTGGCCTTGTTGAGTATCAGATGACTATATATGTGAGGATCTATATCAGAACTCTCAATTTGGTTCCATTGGTCATTTTATCTATCCTTGTGCCAATACCATGCAGTTTTGACCACTATAGCTTTGTAGTATGTTTTAAAGTCAGGGAGTGTGACATCATTGGTTGAGTTTATTCCTAAATATTTTATTCTTTTAGTTGCTATTGTAAATGGAATTTTCCCCTCAGATTGCACATTACTAGTGTCTTTTTTTTTTTTTTTTCATTACTGATTTCATGGAATATCTTTTTCCAACCTTTCATTTTCAATCTATTAGTATCCTTGGGTCTAAGGTGCATCTCTTGCAGACAGCATATAGATACCTCATATTTTCTTATCCATTCTGCCAGTCTGTGTCTTTTGATTGGGGAGTTTAATCCATTAACATTCAGTGTTACTACTGTAAAGGCAGTTCTTATTTCACCTATTTTGACCTTAGCGTTTTATCTGTCATGTTTTATTTTCACGACTCCTTTGAGACTTTTAGTTCCATTTACTGATATAATCTTCATTTCTAGACTCTCTTCCAAGCCTCCATCTTCTATCTTTTCTTTTCAGACTATAGCAACCCTTTAGTATTTCCTGCAAAGCCAGTCTCTTGGTTACAAACTCTCTGTTTCTGTTTATCTGTGAATATTCTAAACTCACCCTCATTTTTGAAACACAATCTTGCCGGATATAAGATTCTTGGTTGGAAGTTTTATCACACAGTATCTTAAATATATCATGCCACTGCCTTCTTGCCTCCATGATTTCTGATGAGAAATCAGCACTTAATTTTATTAGGTATCCCTTATATGTTATGCATTTCTTTTCTCTTGCTGCTCTCAGAATTCTCTCATTGTCTTTTGCATTTGACATTCTGATTAGTATCTGTTTCAGAATTTGTCTATATGGGTTTATTCACATGGGAGTACATTGTGCTTCTTGGACATGGATATCCATGTCCATAAATAGGGTTGGGAAATTTTCAACCATTATTTATTCAAATGTTGCTTCTGCCCCTTTTCCCTTCTCTTCTTCTTCTTGGACACCTATGGCATGTATGTTTGCATGTCTCTTGCTGTCATTTAGTTCCCTGAGACCTTGTTCAATTTTTTCCATTCTTCATCTGTTTCTTTGTATGTTTGCTTGTAGAGGCCATTTCTTCAAGCTTACCAATCCTTTCTTCTGCCTCCTCAAATCTGCTATTATATGATTCCAGTGTATTTTTTATTTCATTTATTGTGCCTTTCATTCCCATAAGATCTGCTATTTTTCTGTGTAGGCTTTCAAATTCTTCTTTGTGCTTATCCAATGTCTTAATATCCTTAATCTCTTTAGCCATCTCGTTGAATTTATTAAGGAGATTTGTTTTAACATGTATGATTAGTTGTCTTAATTCCTTTATGTCATCTGGAGGCTTATCTTTTTCCTTTAACTGGACCATATCTTCCTCTTTCTTGGTGTGGATTGCAGTTTTTTGTTGGCATCTTGGCATGTGGCTTACTAGATGTATTTATTCTGGGTGCAGTTTCTCTCTTTAGTTTAGGGCTTTCTTGCCCTTTCTCCCTTCCTGGTTGTATAGAAGGAGCCAAGGATGTAGTTGGTGCTATAAGCTGTGGAGGCTCAAGCTGCCTATGGGATAGATAAAGCTTCTCCCAACTTTCTCCTTTGCCAGGGGTAGGGACAGAACCACAACCATGTGTAATAATCCAAGTCGTACAGGCCTCGACTCTAGTTGCCCCAAGAGACTGATGAAGCTTCACACCCCTTCCTCCCCTGCCTGGGGCAGGAAAGGAGCTGCAGATGTGGGCAGCAATCTATGCCATGCAGGCCCAAAATGACTGCAGTTGTCCTGGTAGACTTCCAACTATTCACTCTGTGCCAGCCGAATGTAACTGTAGTTACCTGAAGAGGCTGGTGCAGGGACTGCCAGCCTTCTCCCTGCTAGAGGTGGGACGAAAGCCTAGGTTGGGGCTACAGGCCAGTATGGGTGAAAGAATCTGGTCCCTGCTGTCACTGTGATTTTCAGTCAGCCTGGCTTCCCCTCGTGCTGGGGGTGGAGTCAAAATGGCAGCTACTGGCCTCTTTCTGACTTGGACAGGTTCAAACTTTAGCTGTTCTTAGGGATATACTTTAGCCAGCCGAATTTACTAATCAGTAGCTGAAGTTGGTGGCCAATTGTCTCTCCTTTCCCTGTTTATGGGAAATGGAGCATCCAACTCCAGCCACAGAACAGCTCCGAGGTGGCTTGTGCCGCCAGAGTAGAATGATCACCATCTGCAGTGTGGCCTGTATTTTCCTGAGAGCCTGGTGCAGGTCCCTCCAGCTTCCTCCCTGCCAGAGGTGGGTTGGGGCTTAGGCTAGAGCTGCAATTCCCTCTTGATGGAAAGAAGCTGGTCCCTACCAGCACTGTGATTTTCAGTCACCTGCTTCCCCTCAAGCTGGGGGCAGAGTTAAAATGGTGGCTTAGAGAGTTTCAAACTTTAGCCATTCTTAGGGTTAGCTAGCCGAGTTTATTAATCATTACCTGAAGTTGGTGCCCAACCGTCTCTTCCTCCCCTGTTTTTCGGAAGTGGAGCTTCCAATTCTAGAAGCTGAATAGCTCCCAAGGTGGCTTGTGCTGCCAGTGGAGGATGGGCCCTGGCAGCCGTGGTGTGGAGTGCTCTACTTATAAATCTTCTCTGCAGATGGGCAGTCTCCTCCTTCCATTCCGTCAAGGATGTTGCAGGATGCGCTTCTGGTCTCCTGGAGCCCCCAAACAGGTGTTTTACCGCTCTGGGTGATTACTAACTGCCCTGTAGCACGAACTGACTCAAGGAGCTCCTTACTTTGCCATTATCTTGCTGGTTGTCCTCCCCTTTTAATTTTGATATAATTTCAAACTTAAAGAAAAGTTGCAAGAATAGTACAAGGAACTCCTGTAGATTTTTGCCCCATTTTCTTTATTCCTCTCTTTTTTCCTCTCTCTCTCTCTTTCTGTTTCTGTGTGTATGCATTGAGAATATTTTTCCTGAACATTTGAGTAAGTTGATATACCCCTTTGCTTGCAAACATGTCTGGACATATTTCATAAGGGCCTTCTTTTATATAACCACATTTTGATGGATCAAAATCAGGAAATTTAACTTTGATACAATACTCTTCTAATCCATAACCTATATTCAGATTTTGTAAGATGTCTCAGTAATATTGTTTTTAGTTTTTTTTTACTGGAGCAGGTGTAGCTCAGGTGGTTGAGCACCTGCTTTGCATGTATGAGGTCCCAGGTTCAATCCCCAGTACCACCTAAAAAAATAATTAAATGTATGTGTATTAGTCAGCCAAAGGGGTGCTGATGCGAAGTGCCAGAATTCTGTTGACTTTTATAAAGGGTATTTATTTGGGGTAGAGGCTTACAAGTCATAAGGCCCTAAAGAGTCTAGCTCAAGGTACCTTAAGAGGTCCTTTCTCACCCAAAGGCTGTTGCCACATGTTGAAACAAAATGGCGGACGATGTCTGTGAGGGTTTGGCCTTCTTTCCTCTTAAGACTCTGAAGGCCCAGCTTCTTCCTGTCTCAGGTGTAGGCTGGCATAATGCTCGTCTTTCCAAGCTCATTTCTGTCCAGACTCAGCTGCTCTCTTCTCTCCACAAGGTAATAGTAGACTATCAGGTTCATCTCTCTTCCCAGGGAGCGTCCAGATCCTGTCTAATGAGCTGCCTCTCTTCCTCTATGTTCTCCTCCATGCATTTATTTCTGTCTGAGTGTCCACCTACCAAGGGGGCAGGGACTCAATGTTCTACTAATGTGGCCCAAAACCCCAATCTTAATTTAACCAAGTAAAAGTGAAACCTCTGAATTTAATATAATCTAATATGCCCAGAGGAACACACTAGTTTACAAACATAATCCAATATCTATTTTTGGAGTTCATAAACAATATCACACTGCTACAGTACATAATTCTACTGACCACAGTGCTCTTGGCAGAGCAGTGCTCCAAGTCAAGATGAGAGGAGGTGGCCCTGTTCGGAGTGGGTCCAGGGCCGGGGGCGAGGGTGTATTGATGCTTCAATTTGGGAACATTCTCTTTGAACAGATCCAAAGAGGCTGAACTTCTGAGACAAGACCTACAGAAAGCCAGAGAAGCTGAAAGAAGAGCCAGGCAGAGGTTCCAAGAAGTGACCCAGACTTCCCAGCCTGTGGGTTTGTTATTCTAACAGCTGCAGGGTCTAACAGGGTCTGCAGCTGACCCTGGGCACTGTTTTGACCTCAACTAGTCCTCATCTCTAAGAGACTGGTGCTGTTTTATCCAATTTCACAAACAAGGAAACTAAGGCAATTTAGAGCTTCTCCCCTTTCCCACTGCTCCCTGTCTGACCTAGACTTCAACGTTAAGGCACTGTCAGTTTGTCGAAGTTGCTTCCTCTCCCGCTTGCTCTGCTTATGAGAGGGGGTGTAGGAAGGAACGTAAAAGGGGGAGGAAGAGGTTTCTCTTGACTGGTGCAGTTGTTATGTGGCCTCGCCACCCTCTGCATGGGGCAGATAGATGCCCAAACATTGGCTCCTTTCTCTATGGCATGCTTTTGTGGTTTTTGGCTGACCACCCCATGGAGCTCCAAAGCATGGTTCCCTTGCACAAGCCCCCTCAGCTGCCAGCATGCTACTTCCTTTTCTGCTCCTGCTTGGCAGTTGGGGGTACCTAGCTCTTGAGTGGGGCCCTTTGTAGATGATTCGGGTCCACTCCCTTTCTCAGTGTCCCCTCCAGCCCAAGGGAACATCCACCCAGCTCTACTCCTGCTGGGAAAGTACCTGGTTCTGCTGTAGTTCTCTCTGCCCTTGGCTTTCTGCCTTCAGACTTTTGCAGACAAATCAGACACCAGTGTCTGAATCCTTTAAACTCCAGGGGACACACATAACATTCTACAAGCACTTCTGGAATTTAACTTCCTCATTAGCACATCCTGCATAGATGGTGCCCTGGGCAGATGTTGGCATTTTTCTTTAGAATGAAGGAGTGTGCCATGGTTCTCAGGAGCAATTCTGGAGCCCTGATAACATCCAGTTTGACATTGTTAGGTAGTGATGCCACTTAAACCTCCATATTTCCTCCATATTAAATGGAGGTATTTCCTCCATATTAAAAGTGATGAATCTGGATATACGGAGAGTTATAAGCTTGTCCAGAGCAAGTCTGAACTTAAGCCCAGATCTCCAGGGCCATGTTCTGCTTCTAAGCAAAGTGATACCTTGTCACCTTGCTCACAGCTCGTTCTGTGACCTTGGACATATCACAAAGCAAATAATTGTACCTGTGCTTTGTGAAATGTGCTTTGCTTATATTATTGGCTCCATTTTACTGACAAAAAAAAAAAAAGCCTCAGAAAGGTTAAGTGATTTGCCCAAGGTCACACAGCTGTTAATCAGCAGAACTGGGATTCAAGTGAAGTTTGACTCTAGAATCCCTGTTCTCTTTCCTATATTTTACAGGAGACAATATTGAAAGAAGGATGAATGAATATAGGCAAAGTTCCACTGTTAACTGAACTAATTTTTTTTTTTTTAACTCATTTTCTTTTTAGCCTTTGTACCCTTATCCTCAGCAGCTTTCAACTCCAAATGATATTGTAGACTTTGGATTTGAAAAGGGATCTCTGAAGTTGGACTTGGGAGATCTGGACCTGAAGAGACTCTCTTTGGAGATTGAGAGAGAGAGGTAGAAATTTCAAAAACCACCCACAGTCTATTGGACCTGTTAGTTGTCCTCTGAAGTCCTAGGTCTTGTGGCAGGGAGAGTTCCAAACATAGAGTTCATCTGTTGGGCCAGTCTGGTATAAAAATGCCTGGATTTGAATAAATATGCACAGCTGGAGTGGGTCCACAAGTATATGGCTGAGGTTTCCAGATCTGCCTTTGTGTGGGAGTTAAAGAAAACGGAGTGGGGAGAGAGAGGACCAGTAGTCATAAGATCCACTTTCTGAGAGCCTGTGTGATGGGCTTTATCAAGATGCTGCATATAACCATCAGAAACAGCTCTATGAGGCTGGTGGGGATTATTCCTTCTTGTCATTTTGGGAAACTGAGGCTAAGAGAAGTTGACTGGTCCCAGGCTACACAGCAGTACCAGGACCGGATTCCAGGCCTATCTGGCTCCGAGCCTCTGTTGTCCACCTGATGGCAACAACATTTACCCACAGAGCTCAGGCATAGAGCTTCCACCAGGTGTCAGAAACTGTTCATATGTTTTGCATACATTAAATCATCTCCTAAATTACAAACCCAAGTAGTATTCCTGTCCCCATTTTGTAGATGAGCAAACTGAGGCTCAGAAAAGAGTGGAGGCTCACGCTGCAAGAGTGGAGGCTCACGCTGAGGCCTTCTGCTGTAGACTGCTCTGCATTCTGGGGCATGTGCCCAAGCACAGGAGTCAAGTTCTGTTCCTATCTTAAATTATGATGGTTTTCGTGGTTGGTTGGTGGCCACACATGCCTTGGAAGTTGTTAAATATTTTCAGTATCATTTTTGCGTAAGACTAGGATGAGGCTCTGATATTATCAAATCATGGTAAGTTTCCTTTGGAAGCCCTGCTATCTTTCCGGTTATTGAGTGCTTACCACATACCAGGCACAATACATGGAAAACAAATACAAAAACAAAAGAAGTGATAAACATGGGGGAAAAAACCCCAACCAGGGTAAGATGATAAGGAAGAGAGTCTACTTCACCTGGGTCTCAGATGATCCATGACAGCTGTGGCAACAACTTTCAACTTCAAAAGGAAAAGGGCACCCCCCTCCCCACTGAACAGATTTGTTTCTTCCTCATACCCTTTCTTCTCAGTAACATCCAAGGAATATAGGGCGGAGTGGGCTTTTTCAAACCAGAAAAAAACATTTTTTTTTTTCTGAGAATGGTGCTTGTGTGACAATTTGCTAATGTTGATGGCACACTTGCTATGCATCAGGCTTTACCTATATTACCTCATCTACTTTTCTAACGACCCTGTGAGGAGAGGGAGGTCATGACCAGCACTGAAAAAGAAAAAAGAAAAAAAAAGAGCAAAAGGTACATGAAATAGAAAATATTAGAGCACAATGTAAGGACACTTTTAACTTGGAAAAACTTTGTCTTTCAATTATATTTGCACACATATGGCTACTGGGTCATGATGGAAAAAAGTAAAAGAATATAAAGTGGTTTGAGTATAAATGCCTGCTCATCTGCCTTTCTGTGGTTTACTATAGGCTGGATTATGTGGAGAAAAGCAAAATGTTTGAGGACCGATTAAAAGAGCTTAAATCTGAGATCCATGCCATGAAACATGACAAAAAAATGGGGCAGTTCTGTGACCAGAAACAAGCCCCTGGGCTGCTGGACCCCAGCCTAGGCAGAGAGGTATGTACAGGAAAGTCTTAACCAACTCAAATTGCAGGTTCTGGGGATGAGAATTGCAGCAAGAAGTAGCTGCTATGCTCAGTACCTGCCTGTCTCCTCTCTTGAATCTTCCAACGTTCTACCTTGTCTCCTTTGCCTTTTTTTCCAGTCCTCGCCATGGCTTCCCTGCAAGCTGTCCTAAGCAGCTGTTCAAGTCAAATGTCTCCTACTGCCTGGGTGGGTGTAAGATCTTAACTTGAAAGGTCTAATCTACAGCTTTTCTCTGGGTTTTCTGTTGTCAATGACTGCTCAGGAAGATGTCTGCTTTCCTAACAGGGGCCCTAAAGTGAGTTTCATAAATGCTTCAGGTTATACCTTCCATAGGTGGAGAAGATTCATACAGCTGTTTTTAATTTGGTAGCACAGACAATTTCATTTATATAGCTGTAACATCCTGTGACTATTTTCACTTCTACTTCAAAGCAAAAACTGCCCTAAGTTCTTTTTAAATAGTATTTTATATTATTATCAAACACCTTAATTATGGCAGTATGTTTAATACAATTATTGGAGTCTCAGTCACCATTAACTCTAAGAGAATTAGGCAGGTATCATTCAAACTTTACATAATTATCTGTATACACAAACTCCATTAAGAAGACATTCTTTCTTGGCTAATATTCCCTGTCATGTCATTTCTGTAATCTGCAAACTTTTAACTTTAAATCTGCAAACTATTTTGCCTTCATTACATGTGAGATATTCCTAGTCTTGATCTTTTCTATCTCTGCCTGAGAGGAAGAGAAACGCTTTGGCCCTTTGAGCTTGGTCAAGTTCAGCTGCATTGGTAAACTATGCTTTTCTCCCATAGATCCAGTGCCACTCATGAATGTTTTGACATTCATGTGGCTCACCAGGGAGGAAAATCTCTTGAGACAGAACCCACTGCTCTTTGCAGTAAAAATGACCCTGCCTTCAATAATTCTACCACCTTTCTACCTCCATTTACTGTCAGGGGAAAACTGAAACTCTGTAGAGACTTAACTAGGAATGGTCTTATATTTGGTGCAGATGACACTTCCTTGGGAGTTTGGAAGAGGTCCTGGGCAAAATTCAACTATGTGTGCTCAAAGTGTTGGGCAAGTTCCTTTCTGAGGAGAGGCTGGAATGTCCAAGCTGGGATTTAGTTCAAGACTATCCTCGTAGTTCATAAAAAATGTTCATGCTATGAAAAACAATTATATTTAGAATCTTTTAATTCTGAAGGTACCAACATGGATAAATACCAATGGAAATGAAAATCAGGATGAAAATCAACAGCCTTTGTCATCTTTGCCATTAAATGCTATTAGCAGCAAACTGTGTATCCACAACCACCTCCATTGTGCAGCAGGAGACAAGCATTTTCAAATTATCAGCACCTCAAATTCCAATAATGCAAGAGCAGACACACCAAAAACTATAAAGGTAATAATGAACCTCAATACCACCAAAATCAGAGATACTGGGACGCGAGCTTGAGGATAGGGTACAGGTTACTACACATGTGGCTACTGCTTAGTGCTATCCAGTCTTCCCATTATAGCCCACAGAAAATGACATGTGTATGACACATTGGGGCAAATACGAGGCAAATATAGCCAGAGGTGAATGCCCTGAGTACTGAGGAAATCTGTGCTGAACAGAAAACTTCCATGTGGCATACCAGTTTAGCTAATTTTGAAGGATGAAAAGCTATGGCTTAGCTGCCAAAAACACTATAGCAACTAGCCAGTCAGTTCTTTTCACCAGCCACCCTCAGTTCTGATGGCATGGGCCCATTTACTCTGCATTATGAGGTCCAAAGCACGGTGGGATACACAAAAATATCTAAGTCCCCTGGCTTTTAAAGAGTTCACAATCAAGCACAGAAGTTAAGACATTTAAGCAGCTCTCTATAATTCAAGGTAGAACAAACAGGGGCTTGTGAGGGAGTTTCAAAGTGGCACAGGGCAAATAATTCTGTATGGGGAGAGGGAAGGAATACATAAGGGACGTTCCACAGAAAAGATGTTCTAATAGTAGGTGGTTAATTCTGAGACTTCATTCTAAATTTGCATACAACCAGCTTGCAATGAAAGAAGCAAAACAAATCCTTAAAATAACCCATTATAGTGGTGGTACTGGGCAGATGAATCACAAGCCAAAAGTTTTACTACTTTGAGCCATGGGATTAATAAAAGGTGAATTTTTTGTTTCTTATAGGTTCAGAAGCATGACTCAGATGTGATCTACATTTGACATTTCTTGAAGTTCCTGATTTTCAGGAGACAATCAGAATCAGAAAAACTTAAGTCAATGTTGCAGTAACTTTATCTTTTCCTACTCAAGATGCAGCTATTTAACATATGTAAGAACTATGACTTTGAACCTGAAACATCACTTTAACTAAGCTGGAAATGAATGAAAATGTTAACTTCATTGGTTAAAATTATTTCCTGAGACTTCAAGTTTAGCTCATCTTTATAAAATAACAAATTATGTAAGTGAAATGGAATCAGTGAGGGGGTCTTTTTAAGGACTGCATCAAAACAGTAGTTCAATATCGGTGTTAACAAAAAAAGTGTGCATTTCAACATTATCAAACAGGAAAATTTTTTCTGCTACCACAGGAAAAATGTTGACTTTGTAATTTAAATGGAATTTATTTAAAAATGAATGGGTCATTTCTGAGAACTTGTATTAGCGTGACTTCTGTGTGGTTGAAGAGAATGATGCATGAAGGAGAGTTTAGGGAACAGGGTGGGTCGGAGTCCTCAGGCTACCCCTGCCTTAGAACTAGTCAGGGGAGTGGGTGTGGCTCAAGTGATTGCGCTCCCATCTCCCACATGGGAGGTCCTGGATTTGGTTCCTGGTGCCTCCTGAAAAAAACAAAAAAACGAGTATCAGGCAAAAACAAGCAAAAAAAACCAACTCAGGGAAGCCAGTGTGACTCAGTGGTTCAGTGCTTGCTTTCCACATATGAGGTCCAGGTTCAATTCCCGGCCCCTGGTACCTCAAAAAAAACAAAACAAAACAACAAACAAAAAGTCAGTACCTGTGAAGATACTGTTTTCAGTTAAAAAGAAATTGCTGACCACAAAATACACCTGTTTATTGTGTGAGACCATAATGTATCGTCTAGAATATATTTCTTCCAAGGACAAGTAGATTTTTAAAAACTTACATCTTGTCCATTTGAGTTTTTATGTACAATAGTTAAATTCAATTACATTCCAAATAATATTAACTAAGATTTATCAGATGTTTATCAGAACAGGCCCTGTTAGGCACTCTGCATACTACTGACTTATTTAATCCTCCTAACAACTCCCTAACCCCACTATGGACAAAAGACAGAGAAAAGAAAGGGAGTTACGGGCGGCTGACTTGGGAGCAGTGATTAGGGCATCCGTCTACCACATGGGAGGTCCACAGTTCAAACCCCGGTCCTTGACCCGTATGGAACTGGCCCATGTGCAGTGCTGATGCGCGCAAGGAGTGGCCTGCCGCGTAGGGGAGCCCCACGCGCAAGGAGTGCGCCCGTAAGGAGAGCTGCCCAGTGCGAAAGAAAGTGCAGCCTGTCTAAGAGTGGAGCCACCCACAAGGAGAGCTGACAAGATGACGCAATGAAAAGAAACAAATTCCTGTGCCGCTGACGACACAGAAGCGGACAAAGACGACACAGCAAATAGACACAGAGAACAGACAACCAGAGTGGGGGGAGGGGAGAGAAAATAAATAAATCTTATTAAAAAAAAGGGAGTTATTAGAAAGTTGTCTAGAAACACAAGCCATAGGTGAGTAAAAATAAGAGTGGTTTTATTGATTACATATAATTTTAGCTATTTTAATATATATTATAAATTTTAACAATTAGAATAAATGATGTTATTTTTACCAAGAATAAGCTAAGTCATGGCAGCATGTTCAATGAAAATTATTTAAGTCCTGAACAGTCATCATATATCTAATTTTCAGATAATCAGGAAGTCTTCATTCAAACTTTATATTAGGCCACAATACAGTTAACCCTATATACACATTTCATTAAGAAATATGACATTATGCTTTCTTTTCTAGCAAATGCTCTCTTCTTGTCACACACACATATCCTCCAAATAGTTTACTGTAATGTGCAGACTTTCTTGACTTGTATATATCCACTAAAGTTGCCTCAAATAACTTTCACCTTGGGAAGTTATAAAGGCATGAGAAGCAGCACGCGGCCAGTCTGGATTATGTGTCATGGATTTTTGATTTTAGCTTAACACCCAATTTATAATTAAAACTAAATTAATCTCACATTATTATACTTATGTAGGAAAGTCTTTTTGTGCACATATTTAACACAGAGATGGAAAAATGTCAAATAGTTTGAACAAATATTTGGCAGGCCACAGAAAGAAAAGAGTACAGTAGAAAATGAAAACACTTTAGTGTTTTATGGCTGAAGAGATTGATGAATGTCATTCAAATTTCTCATCTCCTTCTTCGACATCTTTTAAATTGAGTACTTCCAAGGAACCTTTGCCTTTTGTCTCCTTTTTAATTAGCTCATCAATTTCTCTGAAGCAGCCTGGGTCAATAAGACACACCTGAAACATTAAATATAGCTGTTAACCACATGAGGAGATCAGTACAATGGAATAAACAAAGTTGTGACTTCCTTTCAGACAAACACATAATGGTTTTAAAATGTCTGCCCTTAAGTGTTCATGCAGGTCCCTATAACAAGGCATTAACCTCCCTATTTAAAGACTGATCCAGATTTCCTTACATGTAAAATAAGGAGTCTGAATTAGGAGATTATGGTTCTTTTTTACACCAAAATTTAGTATTTCATTTTATAATTGAAGAAATTACCTCTCTTTATCCACATTTTATTTTATTTTTATCCACATTTTAAGGAGAAAGAAGCTTGAAGGTTTATTTAGGAACCATCTGTAAAAGTTTTGAAAAGATTTTAGAACTTGAATAATGTCAGATGTGTTGGTTGCCATCCAGTGTGGATACTGACCACAGCTCATTTATTTGCTAAAGCTGCAAACCCTAAAGACTTGAATTCTCAACTGAATTTACAGAATGGTTGAAGATCCAAAGACATGATGCTTTTGCACTTTCTTTAAAATGTTCTGTGGTAAAGAAAGTCGGCAGATTTTTTATCTTATTTCTATTCTCCCCACAATAGAAGACTGAAGGGTAAAATATATCCTTTCATCTAAAATGAACACAACCAGCATGATTTTATCACAAAAAATTTAACTAAAAAACAAAAAACAAACAAACAATGACAAGTTTGTTTAACTACAGTTCAGTTCTACTTAGATCTTGTTATTTTAACTTAATCCTAGGAAAGATGTTTCTGGAAATATCTTTATTTACTGTTTCTACCTGCTAAATGTTTGTTACACTTATTACTGAAATACTATTTCAGCAGTATGGAAGCAAAAAAAATAAGAATAATTTAATCTTACAATTTCCAACTGTTGACTATAGTCTTCACTTTCTATAACCTTGATCAATGGCTTGAGCTTTTCTTTCAGCTTCTTCCCTTCGTTCAATGGAAGAATGAACCGAAGTCTCATGTGAGCACGTTCTATCTTCATTTTCTCTTTTAACTGTTTTATCACTTCCAATGCCTAGCAAGACAAAATTGAAAATGTCTGCAATTTCTTTAATTCTTCGACCATGTTATTTCATTCTTTTTTGTTTTTTTGAGGTACCAGGGCTGGAGATTGAACAATGGACCTTGTATATGAGAAGCCAGTGTTCAACCACTGAGCTACACCAACTCCCTGCATTTTTTTTCCTGGAGGTCCTGGAGATAGAACCCGGGATCTTGTACATGGGAAGCAGGTGCTCAACCCCTTGAGCTACAAATGCTCTCCTCCATGTATTTCTTAAGGCATCCAAAACAAAGGAGTTTCCATCTAGTTTTCTTAGGCAATGATTTCTTAATTATGACATGAGCAACCACATTTATTTATTAAAACAGATAAATTAGACTCCATCAGAATTAAAAACTTTTGTGTTTCAAAAAATAGTGTGAAAAAAGTGAAACTCCAGAAAATGGGAGAAAATATTTGCAAATCATGTATCTGATAAGTGATCAGTATCCAGAAATAAGGGACTCTAAAGCTCAACAATAAAAAGACAAATATTCCAATTAAAAATGGGCAAAGGATCTGAATAGACATTTACTGAAAGAATATATATAAATGACCAATAAGCACATGAAATGAAGTGCAACATCATTAGCCATTATAGAAAAGCAAATCAAAACCATGAGATACCACATCACACCCACTACGATGGCTATAATAAAAAATGGATGAGAGGGAGTGGATGTAGCTCCTTGTTGAATGCCTGCTTCCCACATATGAGGTCCTGGGTTCAATCTCTGGTACCTCCTTTAAAAAAAAAGGATGATAATGTGGAGAAATTGGAATTCATACATTGCTAGAGTGCAAAATGGTGTACCCACTTTGTAAAACAGTTTGACAGTTCCTTGACAAGTTAAACATACCATATGACCCAGAAATTCCAGTCCTAGGTATATACCCAAGAGAAATGAAAACCTATTTCTACATGACAAATTGTATACAAATTTCATAGCAGCATTATTCATAACGGCTAAAAAGTGGAAATGACCCAAATGCCCATCAACTGAAGAAAGGTTAAACAAAATGTGGTCTAACCACATAATGGAATATTATTCAACCATAAAAAGTAATGAAGTGCTGGCACATGTTACAACATGAAGGAACTTTGAAAACACTATACTAAGTGAAGGAGGCCAGACACAAATACCCACATATTGTATGATTCCATTTTATGAAATGTCCAGAATAGACAAACTCACAGAGACAAAGGAGATCAAATGGTTACTTAGCACTAGGGGTAGGGATGGAAAGGTGTGAAGCAATGGGGAGTGACTGCTAATGTGTATGGGGTTTCTTTTTGGAGTGAAGAAATGTTCTGAAATTAGATGGTTCTGGTGGTTGCACAACTTTGTGAATATACTAGAATCCACTCAACTTGAACTTTAAAAGGGTGGCTTTTATCGTTTATGAATTATATGAAATCTAAAAAAGTTAAAATGACCCTTTAAAAATCCCAGATTTATCCTTAAAGGTATTATTTAAATGGGAAGATGAGAATCCTATGTATGTTTGTGTTTAGTTAAAAAAATTACATACTCTCTCTCTGTAATCTCCCACTCTCCTCATCCCCTTCCCAAGGTGGGGAGCGGGGGATAAAACAACAACAAAACCTCCTACCCACAGTACTTGCTTCCAAGCACTCAGTATAATTTTATTACAGACCCTTATTTTAATTATTTCTTCAGGGAAAACTGATTTCCACGGATAAACTCTGATGCCATTAAAACCCACTCACCTGCTGTTTTGTACTCTTGTTGGTTTTAACCGAATAGTGGATGTCTTTCATGGCTCTCTCGATAAGGATAACAGTGTATGGTCTCTTTGTTTCAGGATTCACACATTTGTCTGCTACAATTGTTGCAATGTCTCTAAACATCTGCTCCAGCTGTGTGTGCCGTTCTTTATCTGATACTTGAACTTCTCCTTTAGTCAAAATCTAAAAAACCCCACCAGATTAAGAAAGCCAAAGTCTTTCTTTAGTACACATTATTTGCTAACCAATGACAAGAATTAGTAACTGGGGAGAAAACAACATTTCATGTTTTCCAGCTGTTGATATGTAGGTTAATGATTTTAATTTGCCTAAAGGAAGCTCGGGATTATCATGTTCCCCCAAATTTCAGTTATTTAGAATATTGTGGGCAAAGGGGAAAAGGCAATCTTAGCAAAGGGGCTAAAAGAAGAAATACTTGAAAAGAAATTCTACTTTCAGGAATACATAATATGTAAAAGGTCAAAATGAAGTGATTTAGTAGAAAATTTAATTTCTGGAGGGCTTGAAAGGAAACACTGATGTCCTTAATTATTAAAACATAAAATACTGCAGCTCACATTAATGTGTATTTGCACCAAAAACAAAAACTTTAAATATTAACAAATCTATAAGCACTTACACTATACACGTATAGAGCAGAACCTACCTGCTTACAGATTTCAGTTTGGTCATCTGTTCCAAATGCGCTGACGAGATCTTCCTTCTTTGCAACCTGACCTTTAGAAACATTTACAAACACTGAGTGGGTCTGCAGAACTTCATCAAGGTCTTTTTCCCTTGGGAGGATAGAAGAGAAAGTCCTAAGTAAATACAATCGAAAACTTGAAAATTCGTTCATATTTAAATACAAGAAGGCAACTACATGAATAGCAAGAAACGACAAATAACTCCTAAAAGGACTTAAGTGCTGAGGAAACGATTCCAGAACTCAAAATCACGTTTGTATAGGCCTTTGCACAGTGGAGAAAGACGCCAGATGAAACCCGGGCGGGGCGAGGAAAGGGGAGGTCCAGCTGCTGTCACGGAATCCGAACCCTAGGAGGCAATACTTAAAACGCTTTGGGAAAACTACTGGGGGTGTGGGACATCATAGGTACTCTAATAACGACGGAAGTACCAGTATTTGGAAGACTAGGTTTCTAGCTTTCGTCATTATTTTGGCAAAAGGACCATAATAAGAGGTTTCCTGGTTGTAGGTTTTATGGGGCAAAAAAAAAAAAAACAAACCCAAACCCAAACCAACCAAATAAAAAAAGGAACCACGGGCTTAAGAGCTAACCTCGGGAAAGACACTGACTGCACACGGCAGAAGTTAGTTTTCTATTTCCTCTCCTGACAAGACACGACCTTGGCCCATTCCCTCTACCTGACCAGAGGTAGGCCCAGAAAAAGTCACTCACACGCCGCTCCGCCATCCGACGACCTTATTTTTGTAGCAGGCGATTTCGAAGCGCTTCCCGGCGCGCTTCATCCGTACTACCGCCACATTAGTTAGACGGATCTGGTTCGTTGGGGTGAAGATCGACATGGTGGCTGCTCAAAGACTTCGGTACAGCGAACCAGGAAAGACCCGCGCCGCCCGGCCTAAGGGCCTGCGGCGCTGCGATGTAACGAGCCCGCGCAGCGCGGCGTAATAACGACCGCCGCGCGCACGCTGCCCTTATTAACTCAGCCAGAACTACCCAGCCGACGCACCCGGCTGACTCACTGCGCAAGCGTCTGATGGAGCACTAGTTGGGCGAGGAAAAGTGAGAAAAGCCTGCGCAGTGTGGCTTTCACGACATCATGCCGCGCCAAGAAGAGAGGCGCCCTTTCTTGACGTGTCTACTTTCGCCAATGAGCCAAAGAGTTCCGCCAGGCTGGTTGCACTAAATGCTTAGCGGCCGGGTGGAAACCGAGGGCCGGCGCCGCATAGTTCCGAGGAAATCAGGAGCCACACCTACTCTAACCTTTTATTTTGGAAAATTGTAATATAAAAAACGTATATAGAGAAAAAGGTAACGAATCTCCATATACCCATCACCTCGCTTCGACAATTACCAACATTTTGCTATTGTTTTGTTCTCTCTCATTTTTTGCTGGAGTATTTGAAGGCAAAGAAGCATATGGCTTCAGCCTTAAATACTTAAGAATGTATCCGTAAAAGACACACGCGACGAGGTTAACCACCATTCCTTAACTTTATAATCAAATTACCCTTAAGTAATGCTTTTTTAACAGTAGGTTTGCTCTGATTGGGATCCAAACAGGCCCACACATTGCATTTGGTTGATGACTTCCTTAAGTCTCTTTCAACCCCTCACCATTTTTTCCCCTCACGCCGCTCGTTTCTGCAGGACCCCAGTCGCAAGCCTTCCAACGCCTCGCGGCCTCTGGGCCACCGAGCGCTCGCACGAGCTCCGATCTCTGCGCGGTGCTTCCTTCACAGCCCGCCCCTTCCCGCTCAGAGCCAATCCGGTGGGGGCGGTGGGCGCGGCGGGCGCCGGTCTTCTCTGCCGGCGAGTGGCATGGCTTCCCTCAGCGCGGCGGGCTCGGGTCGTAGAGCTAAAGCTCCGAGATAGCTAGCATTTGCTACCCGTACTAGGGCCGGACCCCAGGCTCTCCAGGTCCTGGGTTCTAGTCTCCAGGCTGCCGCAGGCCCCGGGATCGGAGGAGCATGGGTAAGGACACCAAGGACAAGGGTCGTGGGGCAGGACGGAAGAAAGCCGTGTTTTTGAGACCGTTTCCTGGCGGAGTGTGGTCCTGGGGTTTCTTCCTTCAGGTTGTTGGCGTTTGTCAGCTCGGGACAAACGCCGCTGAGGAGAGGGGAGACTGATCCTTGCTTTTGACCTGGCTTTTGCCTTTTAAGGCTAGTGAATGAATTTAGAAGGAAACTGGGCTCCTAACCCTGAGTAAAAGGCAGAGAAAACCCCCCCTTCTTCCCACCTAGTTTACCTACTTGTGTTGGGACGGTCGCTCCTTTCTAGAGTGGAGCAGCACTTGTAAACTTTTAATTTCAGGCTTCGCCTTTTGAAATTGCCTCCAGATTCGAGGCAAAAGTGGGCGTGAGATCAGTTAACTTCACAAGTTAGCCATAGGTCTTAAAAAATAAAATTAGGAAAAAGGGGCACACTTTTACCACTATATTAAGCATTTCTTAAGTTGCAAGTATAACAAAGCGAACTTAAATCATAGTTCCATATTAGATGCTTTCATTTTGTTTCCTTCTTGCTTCCAGATGCTTTTGTCCAAATGAAGGTACAATTTTATATTCTGGGTTTTTTTTCCTTCAGTTATCGTTATTTTATCACTTTACCATATAGTGTATTATTACCATATAATGTAATACCGTAGTGTATTACAGAATTGATTTTCTGTAGATTTCTTAGCCAGGTTGATGAGTATGAAGGTTTTACTTAATTTTTGTTCTGAAAATAGGGATGAACATCTTATGTATGCAATTTTTAACAAAATTATGTATCATTTATTTTAAAATAGCAGTGAACATCTTTTTATACGTAACTTTAAACAAAATTATATGTTTCATTTTAAATGTAGGCTATTCTTTGGATACATGGGACTTCTCCTCACCTTTAATATCATTATGGATAAATAGATTTTACATATATTTGGGTTTTGCCTTTGGCATTAGCCTTTGGATTTGTGTCCAGATTGTCATCAAGAAGCAGGTAAGTGGAGTTATTTTACTTTATTTTTTAAATAGGAGGGCATTTAAAGCATCAGATTTTATGGAGAAAAGAGTGCAAATTTTTGAAGGCTTTCAGAAAATTACGGAAAAGCAAAAAGGTACTTTAAATCACTTTTGTTTTTGGTCTCTTAGACTTTTTATATTTATTTATTTTATGAGAGAAGTTGTAGGTTTACAGAAAAATTGTGCATCCCATATACCACCCTATTATTGACACTTTGTATTGGTTTGGTACATTTGGTACAATTCATGAAAGAACGTTTTTTATAATTGTGCTATTAACTTTAGTCCATTGTTTACAGCTTTAATGCTTAAAAATTTAACTTATCAGAGACTAGGTTATTGTGGGCTAAATTATTTACTTTTTCTTTGCTGGGCTGTGGAAATCTTATTCTTCAGATACAGGATGATATTACAATGAAAAACTCAACTTTTATTGAAACAAAACAATAAAAATTCCCAAAACTATTTCCACCTGTAAGGAGTGTAGTAGTTCTCTTTTCCTATCCATTAATTAAAGATAGGAAAATAAATTTCTACTGTTAATGGTAACACATTATGGATGAAAATATGTATAGTTTTACCCTTTTGGGAATGGGAATCTTTATAGTCTTAAGAAATGTCAGGAAGTGGATGTGGCTAAAGCAATTGGGCTCCTGTCTACCATATAGGAGGTCCAGAGTTTGATACCCAGGGCCTCCTGGTGAAGGCAAGCTGGCCCGTGTGGTGAGTTGGCCCACATGGAATACTGCCATGCAGGAGTGCTGCCCCGTGCAGGAGTGCTGGCCCTCGCGGAGAGCTGACACAGCAAGATGACGCAACAGAAAGAGACATAGAGGCGATACCATGGGAGGCACAGCAGCAGACCAGGGAGCTGAGATGGTGCAAGAGAATGATCGCCTTTCTCCACTCTGGAAGGTCCTGGGACAGTTCCCGGAGCCATCTAATGAGAATACAAGCAGACACAGAAGAACACACAGTGAATAGACATAGAGAGCAGACAATGGAGGGAGGGGGGAGAAATAAATAAATCTTTAAAAAAAAAAAAAAAGAGAAATGTGGGTCCTAAAGGATTGAATTATACCATGGGGTTAATTTTCAAGAGTAAACAACCACAAAAAATTAAGACAATAATAAACTGTATTTGTGCTAATTTTCATCTCAGTCAGTGTTGGGAGAAGATTTAGAATTGATGGAGAATATGTGCAATCATTTATTTTCAAGGGCAAGAACCCACAGGAGAAATCTGTTCCAAAAACAACTGAGGATTTAATGTCAAATGGTTATACCTCTCTTCAAAAGAAAGAAATCTTTGTGTCTGGCGTGAAGATTTTCTATGGTTCCCAGACTGGTACAGCAAAGGTAAGAAGAGCTATATATTATGTTTTTCCTTGGGTTTCCTGACCTTTAGTTTAAAACTTCCCTGAAAAGTAGCTTTTAGCAGGGAACTGAATTGATCATCTAATCTTTTTTTTTTTCAGTGCTTTCTATTCTCTAAATGTATCTGGAGGCTTACTGCTTCCTTGTTTTGAAGGTGACAGCTGTTTAATACTTTCTAGGAAAAGATTCTAAGTAAGGCTAACATGAAAAGGAATTTTAAAAAGTCAGGGCCCCTTGTTTTTTTTAATATTACCATCATTTAAGAAGAGGTTTCTACTGCCCTCTTGTGGATATTATGTAGAATAATCTTTTTTGGATTTTCAGGAGTAGTTACTTTGCTCCCTAGCATAGTTTTAATAAGTTCAACTATGAGCAACAGAGGTGGGAAACCAGAAGTAAGGCAAAAAACTACCCGAGCAGTTAAGGGACCTTAGGGACCTAAGGGCCTTCATCCAGAGTCTCTTTACTCTTGCTTATAAATTAAAATAAAAAACAAAAAACAAAAAAATTTATACTTGCAGATGATACGTGCAGAAGCAAAGAAAGTTTGTAAGAATATAATGTATTTTATTATATACATATATAATAAAAAGTACTCTTCTGTTTTTAGTTCCTTGGATGTTTACTTCTTTAATTATATAATCTGCTTATGTTGTTTTTTTCTAGACCTCTGAACTTTAGACAACAGCTGTCAACTCCCTATATTAGTCATTTAGCACAAACTTTCCTCATCTCAGTGGCTTAATAATATTGTTGCTGACATCATAGTTGATATAGGTTGAATGACTCTCCTCCATCTTAAAGCTGTGCTCTCTGAAATTTTCTTTATTCTTCCTTCACATTGGATTGAGTCGTATTTGGCTGAGTATACAAGACTAGGTTAAAAAACTTTCCTAACAACTTTTGAAGGGGTCACCCCTTTGTCTTTTCTTACTTACTGCTTATGAAAAGGCTATTGCTATTCCCCTTATTCCTTTGTTGATGACTTGATTTGTGTGTGTTTCTGGAAGCTTTTAGCATCACTTTTTTCTCCTTGATGTTTGAACATTTTGTAAGAAGGTATCTAGTTTGGGTTATACTTCAGCCATGGTACTCGACAAGAGCTTGTCCTATACTTGAACTCTTTTGTTTTGCGAATTTATGTCCATTAGTTCTAATACTTCTTGGCTAATTTTTTCCTTTCTATTTCCTGATCTTTCTTTCTGGGGCTCCTGTTAGTTGGATGTTGCCCCTCATGGATGGTCTTCTGTGTCGCACAGCTTTTCTTTCATACATTTTTGTTACCTTCTCTTTCTCGATGGTTAGATTTCAGTTCAGAACCTTTTTTTGGTATGTTTTACTTCAGCTCTTTGTCTCTAATTGCAAGAAGATCTTTTTTTCCATTTGATTTTTGTAGCATCTTGTTCATAATTTATGAATCCATCCTCTTGAATTCCTCCTATTTCTGTCCCCTGATTTATCTGCCTTCTCAGTTTTTCAGCTGCAGCTATTTCTTTTCCCTGCTGCTGGTTCTCATCTTGTTCTTGGAGATGCATAGTTTTCTCTTCATATTTAGGATGATGGCAAAGCTAGAGTGGATTTTCCCTGTCACCATGCTGATAGCATTGTTTTCTCTGTGAATTCTTGCTAGGTGCTCTGTGTAGGGTGGGAGGGGGCATGTCATGTTACCCCTTGGCTCCACATCTGCCTCCAACTCCACACCAATTTTCTACTCTGTTTTATAGTAAAACTCATTGGAAGGGCTATCTGTACTTGCTTTCTCAAATTTCTTTACTCCTATTTTTCTTGAACCACTCCAGTTAGACTTATGTGCCCACATATGCTTCCAGTGGCTTCTATGTGGCCAATTTATTCTCAGTCCTCATCTTATTTGACCCCTTAACTGCATAACCATTCTTTTCTTCTTGAAATACTTTCTTCATTTAATTTTCATATCACTATTCTCATGATTCTCCTACTTTACTGGGGCCAGTCCTTCTCATGTCATTTGCTGGTTTCTCTTAATCTTCTCGACCTTTAAACATAGGAGTTTCTCAGGGCACAGTTCTTGGACTCCCAGGCTGTCTCTGTTGCACCTATGCAGCTCTCCTACTGCAGCATGCAAGCAGCCACAGGCACTACATAATGAATCGGCATGGCTGTGTTCCAATAAAACTGTATTCATAAAAACAAGTAGAGGGCTAGATTTGGCCTATGGGCCTTAGTGAGCTGACACCTGTACTAGATGATGATTTCTAAATTTATGTTTATAATCTGAACTATTGCCCTGAACTCCAGATGTCAGTATCCAGTTAGCTGTCTTACCTCTTCATATGGAGGTCTAGTAGGCATCTCAAAATCAGTATGCCCAAAATAGAACTCCCAGTTTTCTGCCCAAACTTGTTCCACTTGTAATCTTCTTCATTTCACTAAATGGAACCTTCATCCTTTTGCCCAGTTCCAAAAATCTTTGATGTCTCTCTTTTTCTTTTATCTTACTTCCACTCTCTCAGCAAATTGCCTATTTATTCTACTTTCATATTCCATCCAGACGCTAGCCACTCCTCACCATCTACTGCTTCCAGCCTGGTCCCGTCCACCATCATGTTTTGCTGGATTTCTGCCATTGTCTCCCCATGGGTCTTGATTCAGCCCTGCTTCCCCTCCTCTCTCCACTTCAGTATATGCCCAACTCGACAACTGCAGTGACTCTTTGAGAAACTTAAGTCAAATCATGTTACTCTTCTGCTTAAAACCCTGCAATGACTGTGCCCTTCACGTAAAGTAAATGCCAACACTCACTGGCTGAGGGGCCTCCATGCACCTGCTCTCCATTATCTCTCTTACCTCATCTCCCTGGTCCCCACTTCTCCAGGCCTGTTAACTTCCTTGCCGAGGAAGTTAGGCCTTTGCACTGAAATGTTTGCTCCACCTGGGATTGCCTCATGGATTGCTCCCTCATTTCCTTCAGGCTTGGTTCAAATCTTATTTCATCTCTGAGATATGTACCCTATGACCCTCTGGAAAATAACCCTCCCCCAAGCCTGTACTCAGCCTCTTTACCCCAATTAATATTTCACTGTAGCACATATATCATGCCCTGACATACTGTGTATTTCCTTATGTCCTTGTTTATTCTTCATTAGAATATAAGCTCCCTGTGGGCAGAGACTATGCCTATTTTGTTCACCGTTGGGTCACTATGGCCCAGAACAGGGGCTGGCACAGTAGATGCCTAACAAATAGAAAAATGCCTGGCAAGCTTAGCTTTAGCCCTGGGAGGTAGGAAGCCATGTATTAGACTATACAGCAAAGGAGAGGGGCATTGTCCTGGGGGCCGACATCTGGGCTTGAAACTTTAGTTTCATTTTGTTTGAAGGAGAGCTGGCAGGTGTTTTGCTGGGGGCTAACACTGTCCAGGCTCTAGGCCTATCTGTGTGTATTTGGCCTGTGGACAAATGTTAGTTCATCACCTCTTTTCTGCCCCATGGCTCCTTCTGTCTTTGGTTGTAGTGGCTTTCTCTTAGCCCAGCATCTCTGTGGGCACATTAGCTCCCACCTCTGGCTTTCTCCCATCTGTCAACTGCTCCTGTTGGCTTTCTGTTTTTTTTAAGTATTTATTTTATTAATTTATTTCTCCCCACCCCCTTGTTGTTTGCACTTGCTCTCTGTTTGTCTTCCTTTCAGGGGGCACTGGGAACTGAACCTGGGGCCTCCCATGGGAAGGGAGGTACCCAGTCATTTGAGCCACCTCCACTCCCTGATTTGTGTGTTCCTCATTATGCTTCCCCCACTGTCTCCTGTTGCATCATCTTGTTGTTTCAGTTCACCGTGCCAGTCCGCTGTCTTGCCTGTTCTCTCCAGGAGGCACTGGTAACTGAACCTGGGACTTCCTGTGTGGTAGGTGGGAGCCCGGTCGCTTGAGCCACATCCACTTCCCTCCTCTTGGCTTTCTATCGTCCATTCAATAGTGTCCTTTTCCCTATTTCCTATTCTTTCCACTATTCACTATTTCTTTATCAGTAGATATATATATATATATATATTTATTCTGGTGGAGCAAAGCAGTTAGGATGCTAAAAGCCAATATAGACATTTTAGCCCCATATACCCTTGGAGAGTGAGACAACATGGCTGAATGATTGATTCCATAATGATGCTTAAGAAAATGTAAGAGTAGTATTTGTGTTTATGATGTTAAATGTCACTCAGAAAAATTTTCATGAGGAATCCCTCATTCCCTTCCTAGTGATGCAAGGTAAATACGGACTGTATTTTGCTCATTTGGCTTATGGATAACTCTTATTTGATTTTTTCCCCATTAGAGATTTGCAACAATTCTTGCTGAAGCAGTTACCTCCCTTGATCTGCCCGTGACAGTTATTAATCTGAAAGACTATGATCCGGATGATCATCTTGTAGAAGAGGTTGGTAATTATCTCATTTTTTCTTTAATCAAAACCCTCAAATGTAATTGACCTCCCATCTTCCGGGATAAATAGAATTTTCAGAGTAAATTAAATTTTCCTGCCCAGGGATTTCAGCTGGTTGAGTTTTTGGTGTAAATCGGAGGCTCCAGATGCATGGTGTAGAGTACTGATTCTCCAGTGGAATTGGCCTGTCCCTCTGATGTGTTAGATTCTCCTGGGATGAGGGTTGAGGTGGGAACCCTTGCATGGTTTGACGCTCGCTCCTGCCCCTTCCACACCCCACTTCAGCTCTCAGAATGAAGGGACTCTTGCTAGTGGTAGCAGCATGTTGTTTGCAAGCCAAAAGGTTGGGAGCTGCTCATGTGGGGGGAGGAGTTAGAGAAGTAGAGAAGTATCCCCTTAGACTTAGATGCATGACTTAGTTTCCATGACAGCTTAATTTCTTCACCTGCAAATTGCCCCTCCCCCTTACCAGTGGCAGCCAGTTAGGGGATTTTCCTTAAAGCATGGTTCTCAAAGTATGGTACTTGAACCAGCAGTTCAGCATTTCCTGGGAGTTTTTTGGAAATGCAGATTCTTAGGCCCTAGCCCAGCCCCACTGGATCAGAAACTCTGGGTGTTGCGCCATGTTCTTACGAGTGCTCTTAGTGATTCTGATGCAGCTAAAGTTGGAGAACTACTTCGAGCAGGGTTTGACAAACTTCTGCTATAAAGGACCAGGTAGACAATAGTTTCAGCTTTATGTGCAATTTAGCCCCTTGATTCTGCCATTGAAGCACGAAATAGCCATGGATGATATGTAAATGATGGATATAGGCTGTGTTTTTTAATAAAAGTTTATTTATTTACAAAAACAGGCCGCAAGCCAGGTTTGGCTTGTGGGCTGTATTTTACTTGTAACTGTCCTTTTTTTTTTTTTTTTTTTTATACAAGAAAGCATGTTGGAGTACAGTTGGGTGAGCTTAAATCTTTAAATTACTTGTGAAAAATTATTAGCAACCTTCAATACTTAATAGTAAGAGATTACTTGTAACTTACCTTGCAACTTGGAACTATTAAGATATATTCAAGCAGATGAAATACTGTGGCTAGCAATTACAGGATAGATTTTGTTTCCTCAGAGAGATGATGGTGCCAAGTGTTAAGTTACTTAATATTTAAAAAGTTTTGTTGCTCTGATTTTTTAGGGAGAATATTTTAGAGACATTTCTGTAATTTTTTTCCCCCTGATTTTGGGTTTTGTTTCAAATATGACAAATCAGAGATGATAAGAATTGATAGTCTGAAAAGTGGATCAGAATATATGATGGGCGGAGGGCACCAGGAAGCATCCTGGCTGGAGCAAGGGACTCTTTTCTTTCCCCTCTGTCCTTGCTGAATTTTCTTTCACTTTTGAAAGTAAGTCATATTTAAAAGCACCCTTTGTCCTCAGAAATTAGTGTGATATAAATATCAGTGTTTCAAGAATATTTTTTTTTCTTTGAGAAACTTAAAAAAATATACCTTGAATATTTCCTGAAATAATGACTTCCTTTGTTAGATTACGAGTAAAACTGTCTGTGCCTTCCTGGTTGCTACATATACCGATGGTCAGCCAACTGAGAGTGCGGAGTGGTTCTGCAAATGGCTGGAGGAAGCAGCCCATGATTTTCGATTTGGCAAAACTTATCTAAAGGGTATGAGATATGCTGTGTTTGGCCTGGGAAATTCTGCCTATGCAAGCCACTTCAACAAGGTAAGTATATGTTGAAGTACAGGGTGAAATCTGCCTTTAATTAAAAAAAAATTTTTCACCCTTATGTCCCCCCGTCCCTGGTATATGAAATAATTCACAAACTTACTGGTGTGTAATAACTTCCTTTGAAACTTAGAATTGCTACCTATATGTATTAGTCAACCAAAGGGGTGCTGATGCGAAATGCCAGAACTCTGTTGGCTTTTATAAAGAGTATTTATTTGGGGTAGAAGATTACAGTTACCAGGCCATAAAGTGTAAGTTACTTCCCTCACCAAAGTCTGTTGCCACATGTTGGAGCAAGATGGCTGCGGATGCCTGCCAGGGTTCAGGCTTCCTGGGTTCCTCTCTTCCCGGGTTCATTGCTCTTCCTGCTCAGCTGTTCTGCTTTTGCCACAAGACCAGCTATAGAATATCAGGCAAATGTTCTCTCCCTGAGGCCTTTGCCTGTGTTTAATGGAGACTTCTCTCCTTCCTCAGCTATCTGCTTCTCTATGTGTTTACTTCCTGGGCTCCAGGATCAAAACTCCAACCTCCTCTCTCTGCAGTGTGGTTTCTCAGTGAGTCCCCACCCACCAAGGGGGCGGGCACTCAATGTCCTAGTGACATTGCCTAATCAGAGCCTTAGTCATTATTTAATCAAGTAAAAGTGAAAACTCTGAATCCAATATAATCTAATATGCCCGGGGGGACAGGCCAGTTTACAAACATAATCCAGTATCTATTTTTGGAATTCATAAACAATATCAAACTGCCATACCATATATATGGAAGCTTGACTTACAGTAGGCACTAATCAATTTTTGCTGATTAAAATAATGAATATGCCTTGTATTGTGTAGTGTCTTAGTGGCCTGGACTCATGGCTTATGAAGTCTAGCCTTTGTCCCCAGGCAGCACCTTGTGGTTGAAAGATTGCTGATTCTTTGCACTTTCTCCTCTGCCTATTCTCTGAGCAGCCTTTTCTGTCTGAGCTAAACCTTAGTACAATTGAACTTCATTTAAAAAAATCATTAGTTTTTAAAGGAAAATAGTGTGTCTACTGGCCTTTAGGTGGGAAAACTTATTGTTAATGTTTCTGTTGTTTTTCTGTTTTCTTTTCCTTCAGTGGAGTTAACTTGACTCCTTTTCTTTTGCATCCTATTTTCCATACTTTTAAAAATAAAAATATTTTCCCTTTTTGGCAGAGCCTCTCTATTTCTCAGTGGTTTGCAAAAGTATGCTTTCGTCTGTGTACATATCCCATATACAGGCCACAGCCCAGCTTACCTATCTGGTGAAATATGAGTAAGGATGAATGTGGGAAGCTTTTTGTAAAATTGTTTTTATTCAGTTGTTATATCACTGTGTGGATTTCCCCCTTGTTTTCAAAAGAATTAGATGAAGGATTGTACAATTCAGATATACAAGTATTTTGTTTAGTATCTTGCCAGTCAGGAAGCATGTTAAGTCCCAGAATGTTTCACTGCGATTCGTGATCACCCCCTCAGCTTAACTGCTTCATATTGCAATGAAATCGATTTGTTGAGTTCATGAAGTCATGTTTGGTCTTTGGTTACATTTGCACTTTATTATTGAACGGGCTATGGCCCCATAGGCTTTGTTACATTTTTGCAATTAATTTGTTTTGCAAATGAGTTATTTTATCCTGACTATGGTTTTGAGTAGTTAAAAGAATTTTTTTTTGGTTATTAATGCTTTGTTTAATAAAAAGTTTGTTTAGCCCTTGCTTTTTGCTTTTTAAATCTGATACAGAAAATTGGAATATATAAAGTGCAGCCCTTCTGGGTCGAGTGGGAGGCTGGAGGGCTGGATGCCCCTTTTTGCTGAGACAACCCCTCTTCGTAAGTAGCAGCTTTGACAAGGGGCCTCAGAGGAACTTGGGCGTTTGCAGAGCAGAGTCAGAAAACCTCTGGTTTAGAGGATTGTGCTTTGAACACAACTACCACTTTTGCTTGCAGGTTGGCAAAAACGTGGATAAATGGCTCTGGATGCTTGGTGCTCACCGCGTGACGACCCGAGGGGAGGGTGACTGCGATGTGGCTAAAAGCAAACATGGCAGCATTGAAGCAGACTTCAGAGCTTGGAAGACCAAGTTCATCTCCCGGCTGCAGGTACTTCGTAAAGGAGAGAAAAAATCCTGTGGTGGCAACTGCAAGAAAGGCAAATGCAGATCTAATCCGCCGGGCCCAGAAGAAAAGGAGCGCGATCCTCACACTCAAGCTGGAGGGCAGCACAGAGACACTGAGGTAGGAAGCCTATGTGGCCATTTCCTGCCGCTTGCCTCCTGTGTTTGGGGTTACCGAACCTTACCCCTGCGCTGAGAAACCATTTCATGACTTCTAGTTCGAAGGAAGATCTGAAACTCATGGGGTGGGGGGGTGTTTTAGAGAGTGTTGCCTTTGGAGCTAAGCCACATTGTGCTAGATGCTTTCATATAGTTCTTCTTCAGCATTGCACTGTTAGAGCCAGGTACTATATTAGTCAGGGTTCTCCAGAGAATCTGAGCCAACCGGTGGTATTTCGAGAGATTTATCATAAGGAACTGGCTCATGCGACCATGGAGACTGGCAAGTTCAAATTCCATAGGGCAGGCCGCAAGCTGGAAACTCTGGTAAAGGTAAAGTGGAAGTTGAGTCTGAATTTCCCAGGACAAGCTGCTTGCTTGAGGCAGAAATTCTTCTCTTTGACTTCTGAAATCCTCAGTTTTGGCTTTTAAGGATGCCATCTGATTCAGTGAGGAGAGTCTCCACATTGCTGAGGGCACTCTCCTTTGTTGATTGTAGATGGCAGTCAGCTATAGATGTAAGCAGCTGATTACAGGTACACATCCCGTCCATGAAGTACATTAACAAGCAGACCAGTGCTTGACCAAACAACCAGACACCATTATCTAGCCAAGTCGACAGATGAAATTAACCACTGCAGGTAGGTTTTTAACCACTTCTTGCAGTTTAGGAAGTGGAGGCCAGAGAAGTTAAATATGTCCAAGACTGAACTTATGTCTTATTCTTAAACTACATATTGCTCCTGACCTCTTTTATTTAATGACTCTGTTGGTTGCAAAAACTTGATGTATCTCCTTCTTCCTTCTTTAAAGACCCTGGTTCCTTTGAAGTTCTCTTATTAGGCTGTATCACCTGTTGCAGTCTTCCCAGCTGTTGTCTTTTGACTACCTGGTTACTTGCATCATTCTAGAACAACTTTAGCTTATGACCCTCATTACTGCCATTATCCTTTGTGGCTAATGCAGCCATGTAGATTTTTCCAGCACCTTGATGTACAGGTTCTCTGATCTTTGCACGTTTAGCAACCTTTTTCTTCACGGACTTCTGCCTCCCACTTCCATGGTCACCTCTGAAATTTCAAGTTCCTATGACTCTTTCTCTCACCTCATTCTGTTTCCCTACTTCAAATATTCTTTTGATTCTATTTGATCCCATAACTTCTTAGTTAGTCTTTTAGTTTCCTAAAAGCTACTGAAAGCAATATATTGGAAATGGGTTGGCTTTTGCATGAGGATTTATTAGGTTGCAAGCTTACAGTTCTGAGGCCATGAAAGTGTTCAGATCAAGGTGTCATCAGATGATGCTTTCTTCGCGAAGACCGGGCACATGGAGGCTTCTGCCGGTCTTTCCTTTTCTTTTGGGTTTTGTTGCTTCAGCTTCTGGCTTCCTCTTTTCTGGGTTCCATTGATTTCAGCTTCTTTTTCTCCAGGCTTTCTCTCTCTGCTTCTGTGTGTTTTTCTTTGCCTTTTTCTCCTTATTCATCCTGTTTATCAAGGATTCCAGTAAGAGGATTAAGGCCCACCCTAGGTTACACTCTACCAAAGTAAGTAAGCCAATCAGAAGTTTCTACCTACAAGAGGTTCACACCCACAGGAATGGGTTAGCTCTAACGACAGGATTTTCTGGGGTCCATCCAGCTTCAGACTGTCACAGATAGTGGAAACTTCTTACTTCGCTTCCCTCCTACTTGAAGTTTAGATTTTTATATTCTCTTTTGAATAAACATGTTTGCTTTCCTTGCCTTCCACTCCCTGTTTTAATGATATTGGCCAAACCCCAGGCCTAGTTGAGATCTACTCTCTGCCTTCCCTGTCCTGCTGCTTTCTCTTTGAACACAGAGTCATGACCACAGGCCTCAAGTGTCCCTCAGAACAGCCTGACTGTTTCACGACACTCCCTTGGAAGCTCTTTCCCATGCTCTCCAGGTTGGCTGTTTCATACCTTCTTTCTCCCCACCATTCCCTAAATTCTCACCTGAAGCCACCAGAGGGGCTGCTCTTATTTTACCCCCTACTCGATCTTCAGATCTTCACCATCTT
Organism: Dasypus novemcinctus; assembly: GCF_030445035.2. Taxonomy (NCBI): domain Eukaryota; kingdom Metazoa; phylum Chordata; class Mammalia; order Cingulata; family Dasypodidae; genus Dasypus; species Dasypus novemcinctus. The sequence goes on along the minus strand of NC_080695.1, from coordinate 24,280,830 downwards.
TCCCATCACCAAAGACCAAGTATCTGGTTTCTGTCAGAGATGACACTCTCTGTGGGCGCCGTTCAATCAAGAACTTCATTTCTTCACTCCTGCCACATTAGTCTCCTCCTCTCTTCTAGATCCTTCTTGTCAATATATAAACATACTCTGTAATCACCTTGGGTTCACACACAAACGCAAGAGCAAATAAATCAATCTTTTCTTTATTCTCCATCTTCCAGCTATTTTCTGCTCTTTTCTAGCCAGTCTTTTTTGTTTACATTTGCTGCTCTTCCCTCCATTGGCTCTTAACAATTTTGAAATTTACATGTTTTTTTAAATTAAATGTAACACTTGAACATTTAAAAGTTCAAATATAACTATGAAGCTTCTAATTAAAAACAGTAGTTCCCTGCCCCACTCTATTGGATTCTCATTCCCTGTAGACATCCACTTTGAATTCTTTTAGCTTTTTCTTCAGAATTTATCTCTAAATATCTAAATAATAAGTCCTAACTGATATTTCCTGTTTTCTTTTTCAAAAACACAAACACACACACACAAATACAAATATTCATTTCCCTTCTATTTTAATTTCCTTGACTGCTCTGGCAAATACAATGGAATGGGTTGGCTTAAACAATGGGAATTTATTAGCTCGTGGTTTTGAGGCTAAGAGAAAGTCCAAGTCAAGGTGTCATCAAGGTGATGACGGGGGTCTGGGACTGGCTGCCGGTGATCCTTGATCCTTCTCTGTCACCTGGCAATGCACATGGTGGCCTTGCCATTCTTTTTTGGATTCTGTTGAATTTCAGCTTCTGTAGCTTTCTTTCTGTCTGAAATTCATTCTGCATACAAAGGACTCCAGTAAGAGGATTAAGACCCATTCTGATTGAAGTAACCTCATCAAAAGGTCCTACTAAACTTTGGGTTCACACCCATAGGAAGGGATTAAGGTTAAGAATGTGTTTTTCTAGGGTCCATACAGCTCCAAACCATCACACCTTCCTCTCCTCTTTCTGTGTAATCATATCACACTTCCAGCTGTGACTGCCGTCTAAGCCTTGGTGCTGCTCAAGTCCTGAATTTCCCACCCACTGTGGTGGTCATCGGCTCTTTTGTTAGTCTCCTGGGTTGAATTCCCCCTTCCTTGGATCTCATATAGTCCTCTTTCTTTCTGCTGCCTCTGGTTTTTTTAGGGCATATTCTCTAGGAGCTTTTTAAAAAGGATACAAGGGAAGTAAATTTTCAGACTTCTTGTATTGGCATATGTGTTTATTCCAACATCACAGTTGATTGATTCTTTAGTTGAGTATATAGTACTAGATGGGAATAATTTTCTTCCAGAATACTGAAGGCATTGGTCTTTTGTTTTCTAGTTTTAGTATTGCTTTTGGGAACTCCAGTTTAATTTGGGACTTAATTCTTATCATACAACTGTACCTTTATTCCTCTTCTGGAAGCCTTAGAACCTCTAAATGAAATCCCTCTCACTATCTGCCCTTTGCATATTTGTTCCCTAAAATTCCCCATCTGTCTTGTTTTTCCCTCCTTACCCTGAGGATGTAGCCTTGTGGAGTCCCAGCTTTTGACTCAGGGCTTCTGTTAGACTCTCCTCCTTGAAGAGAGTCTCCTTGACATTACTTACTGTTTCCCATGTTCTGTGCAGTTCTCAAAGTTGGGTCACCATACTCAGCTCTGTCACTCACTTACCTCCCAGAATTTCCTTTTGTAGTTCACTTTTGGCCTCTTTAGATTCCTTAGTTTCTTGATAACTCAGTGGTACATTTAAAATTATGCTTTTAAAATATTGTATTATCCAATTTTAGTTGTACAAGACATATAATCCACCATACAGCTGGAAACAGCTATCCCAATGAACTCTCACCCACTCCAGTTTGGCTTTCTACTGAGGCTACCCTTTTCTAGGTCCAAGAACCTTTATGTCAAGCCCTGTGGCTCCTCTATCTTCATCTTACTTGACTTCTCAATAGCACTTGACATAGCTGACTACTTCTTTGAATCACTCTCTTCGCTTGACTTTAATGACATCATTCTCATGGTTTTTCTTGATCCGAAGAGAGACACTTATTCCTGCCTCCAAAGGAGAATTTCATAGCAAGGAGGGAAGCCAGAGCATAACAATGTCTGCTGCCAGGAATATTGGTCCTAGGTCCCTGCACACTTCATGGTTTGCAGGTGTTGGGTTCGCCAGCAAGAGCATAAAACACAGGCATGGATGGAACAGTGTTTACTCACATAGAAAAGAGACAGATCAAGGTGAGCTCCACCGGTGGACATTGGTCCCCCATAGCCAGTGGGTTCTGCTCTGCACCAACATGGAGAGGTGTATATCCTCACCCCCTCCACTTTCTCTTGTGTGCTGTAATTGAGATTGAGGAGCCCTGTTGCCTCTCTGCCAGGAACAGATATTCCACTAGGGGTGAGCCTAGTATCATAAAACATGTATTCTTTAGCCAAGCAGTCTCCAGTGGATGTTTCCAGATGCTGGGGCCAAGGGGGAAGGGATAGGCTGGCAGGAGATGAGTGTTCTCTTCAGGTACCCCAAGAAGGAAGTCCGCCCATGTTCACCATCTGTCCTGGCCACCGGGATTACACGTCTGCTCCTGAGCACGGGTTTATTGTGCCCTTACCACAGTTTTCCTCCTTTTTTACTTGGGGTCCTCTCCTCTTATGCAACCTCTAAATATTAGAGTGATTCAGGGCATGGTGCTGTGTTTTTTACTTTGTTGACACTTTCTTCTTGGGTGATCTCATCCAGTTTCATTGCTTTAAATACTGTCTATATACCAGTTCTTCCTAAATGTTTATTTCTAGCCTACGTTGTACTCAGTTCTACTCTTAAGTATACAGCTGCCTCTTTTTCTTTTTTTTTTTAAGATTTATTTATTCATTTACTTTCCCCCCTTTCCCTCCTCCCGCCCTGCTATTTTTGATGCCTGTGTTGTCTTCTCTTTCATCTCCTCTAGTATTCACTGGGATTCAATCCTGGAGACCTCTGAATAGGAGAGAGGTTCCCTGTCAATTGTGCTACCTTAGTTACTGTTTTTTGCTGTCCTTCACCTTGACACTTCCCTTGTCTCTCTTTTGTTGTGTCATCATCTTGCTGTGTGACTCACTTGTACAGGCACTGGCTTACAGTGCGGGCAGTTGTGTGGGCAGTCACGCGGTCTCTGGCTCGCTTTGTGGATAATTGTACTCACCATGTGGGCACTTGAGTGGGAACTGGCTTACCGTACGGGCACGCTTTCTCTTCTTTTTCACCAGGAGGCCCCAGGGATTATACCCAGGTCCTCCCATATGGTAGGCAGAAGGTCTCTCTCTTAAGCCACATCCGCTTCCCACAGCTGCCTCTTTAACATCTCTGCTTGTATGTCTAAGGCATCTCTAATTCACAAATGCAAAATGGAGCTCTTCATTTTTACTCTCCCAGGCTTTTCCTCCCAGTCTTTCCCATCTTAGTACACATTCCCACCTTCTCAGGTGCTGAAACAAGAAACCCAAGAGGATGCTTGATTCCTTCCTTTCCCTCATTCCCACAGCTAATTCTCACTAAATCTGGTCCTTTTTTTTCTAAAACGGGCCTGTAAACTAAATATGTTTGGCTCACTAGGCCATAGGGGCCATGTTGCAGCCATCAACTCTGCTGTTGTATTGAGAAAGCCCCTATAAACCTTGTGTAAATGAATGGGTGTGGTCAAGTTGGGCCTTAGGCTGGCTGGATCTGGCCCAGGTGCCATAGTTTGCTGACCCTTGGTCTGAAATATCTCATATCCATCCAATTCTTCCATCTCCACTGCCATTTTCTAAATTCAAGCCACATTTCTAGACTAGATGGCGATTGTTAGGTCCATGCGTCATCTTAGCCAGGTGACGGTGTCCAGTTGTTTGGTTAAGCAAGCACAGGGCTGATGTTACTCTGAGGACATTTTATGGACTTAAATCATCAATAAGTTGATTGCATCTTTGGGTGATTACATCTACAATTAACTGAGGAGATTGCCTTCAGCAGTGAGAGATGTCTCATCCAATCAGTTGAAGACTTTAAAAGAAGGGAAACCTCAGCAGCCAGAAGAGAGAATTTCCATCTCTACTTCAGCCAGCTGGCTTCTCCTGGGGAATTCACTGAAAATCTTCATCAGAGTTCCCAGCTTGCAGCCTGCCATATGGAATTTGGACTTCTGTGCCCCCATAGTCGAGTGAGGTGATTTTTATAAAATTCTCATAGTATTTACAGATATCTCTGGTTGGTTCTGATACCCTACAGAACCTTGACTCATACACTAGAACTTCCTTTCTGGCCTTCTTGTCCTTCTCCCATCCATTCTCCACCCAACATTCAGAGTAATCTTCTAAAAGCACAAATTAGATCATGCCACTCTCCTAGTCAAAATCCTCTAGTGCTAGCCCATTGCTGCTTTAATAAGATCCACATTCCTTTGCATGACCTCACAAGATAGCACCTAATCTAATGCCTACATTTCTCTACCCTTATTCTACTATTCTCCCCTTTGGTCCTCAGTTTCTGTCATTAGTGTTGAAAATATTTGCTGAATGAATTTGAACATCAATTTTCTCTTGTCACCTTTCAGTCCAGGCCAACATTTTTTCTTCCCTGCACTGTTGCAGTAGCTTACTCACAGGTAGCTTTGTTTTCAGTCTTGTCTCCCTTAAAAGGTCTTTGTATTTGCACTGAAGTGAGCTATAGAAATGTCTCTTTAGACCATCTTAGCAGCTTCTTGTGTTAGACCTCAAAGCAGGGCCTTTATGGATAACCAGAGATGGCTTGAAGAAAACTTCAACACGAGAGTTAGGCAAACTCACGTTTATTATGAGTGCAGAGGTAAGGAGCCAAGGTCAGTCCAAAGTGACTCAAACCTGACTTCCTGTGCTGCAGTTCCACTTTTGTTTAAATGCCTAAGTTACTACTTAGCATTTGCTTTGATTATGCATTAGTGTTCATCTATATGGATGAACACACATAGCTGGTTATATAATTGTATGATTAGTATGTTCAGGAAATCACGCTTGCATATACATTGCATGATCAAGAAAGGGGTGGATAACTCCAGCCCTGGGTGGGAATTTTACTATGTTAATTAAGCAAGTTGAAGTGAGGACAGCAAGGGGCTGCTTCTGCGCAGGTCCGGCCAACTGGTTGAAGCTGGTTTTTATATTTCATTGCTTCAACAGGATATTCTTGACCACCAAAAGCAGAATTTGGCCCAAAGAGAGGGTTGCATTTCATTACCTTCTAATTTACATACAATTCTTTTCTTTGTATCCTAGCAACAGGGAGAGAAACAAGTTAATTTCAGGTAATCGGTCATCCTACATCCATCACTTAGGTACTTGAGACCTGTATCTTCCTCTATAACATCCCCTCCCATGTTGGGTTCTCTATACTTTCATCTACTGATAATTTCTGAATTGCTTATAGTTGTTGCATGCCTCCTGCTCCTGGCCTAGGGGACTTTTCTCATCCACCTCTACGGTTTTCCCACCTCTCTTCCAGGCCAGTTTACTGGGCCTTTAATTTGGCTCAGACCTCTTTCATTCAATCAGCCTTCCATGGGGTCTGAACCAGGCTCAGTGGCCCCTTTTTGTACCTATACAACCTTTTGTTAAGCATTACCCATTTACAGCATACACATCTCTTACTGCCAAAGTTGTGACTCTTCTGTGATCCAGAACCTCTCCAAAGATGAAGCCAAGAAAGTAACCAAATAAAAATAATAAGAAAATGAAATAATAATGATAGTTTAAAAAATAACTTATAAAATACAAAAAAAACTAAATAAATTTTTAAATAAAAAATCTTTAAAAAATAATCTGACTTTCATTGCTGTAAGATCTGTTGTCTTGTATGTACAGTGAGATTTTCTTCTGTATATTTCCCCCAGTGTCTACTTTTTAAAAATTTTATCTTCAAAGAAGCTTTAGGTTATAGAATAGTCACGTAGAGAATTTGGGGGGTTCTTGATGGCTTGCTCTTTAAAACAAACAGATCACTTCTTACACATCTGTTTATCCATCTATACTGCCTTTAATATTTCATCAGAGAAAGGGGATGAAGGCTGTGTCTGCCATTTACTAGCTGTGACATCTTTAGCCCTTTCTTCATTCATTGTATGGCCTTAAGCACCCCTACTTCCTCATTCTGGTTAAGAATGAAATGAGTGAATGTATGTAGACTCTACCTGCTCTGCACATAGCAGGCACTCAGTGTTTCTTTGTGATGTCCTGTCTCCTCTACTTCTGTCTAGTGAGCCCCCCACTTTTATGTGGGAGGACAGATGAGATGTCGGCAATTCTCACTCTGAGATGTCCTTTTACAGCCATCTGTGTGGTGCCACATTGTTGAAAGGGGCATCTGTGTGTTGAGAGGACTTAAGGCATATATTTTTTTAAAATTAAAAGTTAGAAGCCAATGAACTCATAGTTTGGGAGGGAATGTAAGAAAATTTTGACTTTGCTTCTTTGAAAATGTATTTCTGAAGCATTTATGTTCCAGGAGGAGGCTTTTGAGAGCACCAGTGAGGAAGAGTGTGGAACTGAGGACCATGAGAGTCTAAATTCTGTTGTTGATGTTGAAGACCTTGGCAAAATTATGGATCGTGTGAAGAAAGAAAAGGTACTGTTATTTTGGGAAATACTGAGCATGGGTCTTAAGTTGGTGTGGAGTTCATAATTAGACAGTTTTATTTCTTTGCCTCCTGTCTTGGGACTCTTATAATTGTTTTTGCCATTTTTACATAAGCTTTATGCATATCTTCCCTCTGATCTCATAGGAAGATAGGCAGAACATTTTAGGACCAGGAGTGGGGTAAGAGTAGCTGGGCCTTCATTCAGCGCCGTAGCTGAGGATGACAGGGTTGAACAGCATGGTAGATTCACCAGCATTGAGATTCCTGGTGGAACTCTGGTGTAAAGCTGCTTCGCTGGAGTACAGATAGTGGGGAGGGGGCTTAGGATGGCAAGTTGGTGTGTAGGTGTTGAGGTCAGCATGGGTAGAGACCCTGAAAATCCAAGAAATGCTGGGTTGTTTCTGTGACTAAATGAATGGTGAGAATAAACGGATATGGTAAAACTTTATGATGATTTCAGTGATCTAAAATTGAAATAATACAAAACATACTGTAATATAAAAATAGAGTTTCAACTTATGTGTTTTGGAAAATGAGAATTTCTCAAAGATGTATCAAATATATAAGCCTTAGAAAAGGGAGAACTATCCCTATTTGCACATAAAACCTGGACAATCTCAGAAAATTAATCAAAGTATTATCAAACTCAAATGGAAGAATTTAGTAAGGTAGCAGGATATATTAATGTAATAAGCCATTTGCCTTTTTCTTTAGAAGCAGTAACCAGTTACATGCTATGATGAACAAGAATACCCCATTTACAATAGCCACATAAAATATAAATAATTACATTGGAATAAATTTAAAAAGAAATGTCCTAAAGCTATGTGAGGAAAGCTTTAAAACATGCCCCAAAGATGTGTAAGTAAACTTGAACAAATGTTTACTTTGTTCTTAGAAAGGGTAACTCCGTATTGTAGAGGTGTAGTTCTAAGTAAATTCATCTACAAGATTAGGAAAACCTTGAAAAAAGGAGCAGTGAGAGTGACTAGCATATGGAAACATGCTACAAGGTCTCTGTAATTAAGAAGTGTGGAACTGGCCCAAGATGTAGCAGAATACAGTTCTAGGAATAGACCCAAGTGTATGTGTGAATTTCATATACGATAAAGGTCACATCTTAGGTCACAGGGGAACAATGGGCTTTTAAAAAAAATGGTATTGTGAAACTTGGATAGTGACGTGGTAAAAATAAAATTTGCTCCATACCTTTTACTGTGCATCAAAATAAACTGCAAAAGGATCAGAGATCTAACTGATTTTTATAAAAGAGTTGTGCACAGCAAAAAAACTCCCACTATAAGCAAAATGAAAAGATAACAAAGTGGGAGAAAGTATTAGCACCTTAGATCACAGACAAGGGGTTAATATTTCTACTATACAAATAATTCTTAAAAATTGGCAAAAAAACCACAACCTAATAGAAATATTGGTAAAACACTTGAATAGGCAGTTCTCAGAAAAAGATGTATATATAGATTTTAAACATGTGAAAGATCCTCAACTTCACTCAAAACAAGGCAATGCAAATTAAACCTACATCAGGATACCATTTCTCACCTATCAGATTTGCAATAGTTTAAAATCTGGCAGCATAGTCAGTTGGGGAGGCTGTGAGGAAATAGGACTTATACATTGCAGGTGAGAGTCCAAAATGATAGAAACTGTATTGCGGGCCTTTGGGCAATCTTTACCAAAATCACTTGTATGTTTACCTGAGATCTAGCAAGCCCAGTCATATAAATTTGCTTTGAAGGTGGACCTTCACAAATACAAAATTGTATTTGCACAAGGTTTTACATTCCAGCATATATAGAAACCACTCTGTAAGATACTGGTTGACAGAAACCTAGTATATTCATGCAATGGAATATTGTGGCACAACTGTGCAAAATAAAGAGGTGGATCTGTAGTACCATTGTGATTTCCAAGTGGTAATAGATTTGATTTGGAGATTTGGTATGAAAGTTATGATTTAAAAAATGTATGTGAATTTTTATATTTATGAATTGGTAATTTGAATATGTGTGTGTGTGTGTGCATGTATGAACAATATTTTCTAGCTGTATTCACTGAAAGAACCTGGACACGATGAACATATGAAGCTCTTAAATCTTGTTTTCGAAACGCCATTCCCCACTACAAGGAATTAGGGCCCTTGGGAGAAATGGCTTACTCCAGGGTTGGGGAAAGAAAAGTACTGATGAGCCTGGAATATCTTGTTGAGCAAGTAGTCCACAAAGACTGATGTAGACATCTCAAAAGGACACAAGAGGGGAGTGGATATGGCTGAAACTTTTGAGTGCCTACCTCCCACATGGGAGGTCCCGGGTTTGGGTCCCAGTGCCTCCTGAGAAAAAACAAACGAAAAAACCAACTCAGGGAAGCTGATGTGACTCAGTGGTTGCGCTCTGGATTCCCACCCAGGTTCAATCTTTGTAACCCAATACCTAAAAAAAAGGAGGCAGCTTGAAGGAAGGGTTTCCCACAGGCCAGCTTGGTTCAAGTTGTGCATCAAAATGATAATGACAGTAATGGATTATGTTAAACATCAAATTAAAAAAGAAAATCCTTGTGCTGAAACTGAGAAAAAGGGGAAAACCATTACAGAAGATTTCCAAGTAATAATTATAAATGGCCTGATAGAATTAGAAAATCACCAGTTTGCAGTCCTCTCTCTGTGTAATAATGGATTTGTGCAAGGATTGGGTAAATGTCTGGGGAACAGAGATTCATGTGGTCTGAAAACACCACCCCAGAAATGAAACCATCTCGAAATGCCAAAAATAAATGGACTAGTGGGAAAAATAGCCCCACAGATTACTCGAAAATTACAAAAGGAAAAATGTACCTGACAAATGGAGAGGTCAGGTGGTCCCCACCTAGACCAACTAATCAAATTAAGCATCATGATTAGTAGTTAAAGCTCATCTCATATTACTCCTGATAGGATGCAGTAATAAGTGTACAACATTATTGATGTAATGTTTGTGCCAAAAAATGTTCAGCCTTAATCTTCATGGGGGAACAATCAGATGATTCCAGAATATGGGACATTTTATGAGATGGCTGGCCAGACTGTTTAAAAATAAAAAGTCAATGTCATAAACAGTAACAACAATAAAATACTGGTGGTTCTAGAATTTAAAAAGACTAAAGAAATGTAACCAAGTGCATTGTGTAAACTTTGATCTTGGATTGAAGAGAAAAGGACGTTGTCAGGATATTTGGAAAAATTTGAAATGAACTCCTTAATAGATAATATTGAATTGTTGTTAATTTTCTTAAGTGTAATGACAGTATTGTGGCTCTGTGGGTGGATGTCCTTTTTTTAGGAGGTGGATTCTGGAAAGTGTCCTAGTGTCTGCAACTTACTTTCAAATAGTTCACCAGAATTTTATTTTATTTTATTTTATTTTTTTTGAAATATGAGTTTTTATTTCACAAACATTTTTTTTTTAATTTTTTAATTCATTTTTAAAAAATATTACATTCAAAAAATATGAGGTCCCATTCAACCCCACCGCCCCCACCCCCCACTCCCCCCACGGCAACACTCTCTCCCATCATCATGACACATCCATTGCATTTGGTAAGTACATCTCTGAGCATCCCTGCACCTCATGGTCAATGGTCCACATCATAGCCCATACTCTCCCACGTTCCATCCAGTGGGCCCTGGGAGGATCTACAATGTCCGGTAATTGTCCCTGAAGCACCACCCAGGACAACTCCAAGTCCCGAAAACGCACCAGAATTTTATTTATACACACACGTGTGTGTCGGGGGAAGGGAGGATATGATAGGATATATGATATGACTTTTGCTTTCTGCTTTTATATTTTATTGTTTGTGTCCTTTTGTAAGGCCTGTAACCAAAAAACTCTGCTGAATGTAGAATTACAACATTCTAAGTTATTTTCTGAACTTAAAATTACTCTCTTTTCTCTTGTGGCAGCATTTTGTTGCTTACTTATTTCCCAGTACTTCCAAGTCTTGGTGTTGCTTATTATCTTCAGTAGCCCTGGAAGAAGAGCTGTTGAGAATGACAAGTGCACGGGATGTACGTTCAAGGCCTTGCCCAGCCAGGCTGCAGCCCAGTGATCCTGAGGGTGCAGCTAACCTTTCCTACTGTAGCCGCCTTGTTTGAGCAACGTGGAGAGCAGCCCCCTGCCTCCCTCCCTCCCTCTCTCCCTTCCTCCCTCTCTCCCTTCCTCCTTTCTTCTCTCCTTCCCTCCCTCACAGAGAGAGACAGATGAGAACTGGGGCAGGAGAATGCTGTATATCCTCTGAAAGCCTGATATACATCCAAATGAGAAGTAAATTTGCATTTTAAAGTTGTTCATACATTTTCCTAGAATTGGTCATTTGGTCTTTTTCTTTATTATGGTGACAGATACATAACATAAGATTTGCCATTTTAACCATTTTTAAGTGTACACATCAATGGCATTTATTACATTTACAGTGTTGTGCTACTTACCAAAACTTTTTCATTACCCTAAACAAACTCTAACCATTCAGCAATAACTCTCCTCTGCTGCCATCTCCATCCCCAAACACTTGGTAACCAACCTCTAGTATACTTTGTGTCTCTATGAATTTGCTTATTCTAGATATTTCATGTAAGTGGAATTATACAATATTTATCCTTTTGTGTCTGTCTTATTTCACTAAACCTGATATTTTCAAGGTTCTTCTTTGCTGTAGCATGTATCACCACTTCATTCATTTTAAGGCAGAATGATATTGCGTTGTACGTATGTTCCACATTTTATGTGTCTGTCTATCTGTTGATGGGCACAGAAACTTCTGCCTTTCAGCTTTTATGAATAATGCTGCTGTGAGCATCAGTGTACAAGTATCTGTTTGATACTTGTACACTGTTCTTTTGGGTATATACTTCATTTGGTCTGATTTTGTGTTTTCCGCTGTCATAATTACCACGCGTCTGAGACCTTTTTTACCTTTTAAAAATTTTGGGGTAGTGAATGTAGCCCAAGTGGTTGAGTGCCTCCTTCCAATGTATGAGGGTCTGGGTTTGATCCTTGGTACCTCCTAAAAACAAAACGAAAGAAACAAATGAAAAAAAAAATCCAACTCATTGGGGAGCAGATGTAGCTCAGTGATTGAATATATGCTTCCCATGTACAAGGTCCTGTTTAATTCCTGTACCTCCTAAAAACAAACAAACAAACAAACAAAAACTTTGAATCATTTCCTTAGGTCATATTTTCCCCAAGTTGACCTGTTGGGTCAAAGTGAGTTTATAATTTTATGGCCCTTAATTAAAAATCTGAATAATCTTAATTGGTGAAAATATCTTAAAATAGGATAGATTTGAATAAATGACATATTCTTTTCCGAGTTGTGAGGTAGCTTATTTGGATTGGTTTCTGGATTTTCACTTAGGTTAAGAGAAGATATGTAAAACTTTATTTATAGTGAGTGGAAAATGGAATTATTTGTGAGTACTTTTTTTCTTTGTTTTTTTTCACTTACGGCCATTAGAGGGCACTGGAGAAAAAAGCACTAACCAAAATTTTGGACATCCATGTAAATTATTTTTGAAATGAAATGAGTTTGGACTTTATGATCTTTAAGCAACTGGCTGTTGGTATTTCAGGTTTCTAATAAAAATCTAGAAGTTTCCCATAAAATCATCATATTTGGGGAAAAATACGATATTTTTTCCCATTTTTAGTACAGCAAGACAATAAGCCACAATTTCTTGATTTTCACCGTTGTTAGGTAACAGCAAAGTTTCCAACTATGTGTCTTCTGTTTTCATTTTATGAGGGACATAGTTAAGGCAGTTATGGGAGTTGTTACTGTGTGGCTTTTCTTCTTCATCTTATTTTGGTCAGCCTCTTGGGGGGCTGTTTGCACATGTCCCTGAGCTGTTTTCTGTCTGCGCGTCACTCGTCACATTAAATTGCCCTCATTGTTGCCATTGAGGGAGGCAGCTGGTTCTGGTGTCCACTCTAGTGCTGGAGAGCATCAGCTCTGGAGTTGGGCGGAAGCTCCCTTCTGTGAGCCCTCTTCCTAGAGCATAGTACTGCGTCACGCTGGCTGGCTCCGCGTGTGTGCCCCTGGCCCGTTACAGAAGTCTTCTGTGCGTCAGTATTCTCATCTGTAAAGTGGGGGATAGCGACGGGGACCTGCCTCATAAAATTGTTACAGAAAATAAATGAATCCATTCAAAGTCTTTATACTATGACTTGCCACAGTACTTGGTAACTATTAACTATTGTTATATAGGCAGCTTTCTTCAAATGCAGTGGTTTGGTCTAAAGAGAAAACCACCGTGGTGTTCTGCCTCCCTCCCTCTGTGGTAATATCTGCGAGAGTAGGCATTCACAGTAGGCATTCGGCTGAAGAGAATTTGAAGGATGAGGGTGATTCCCAAGAACAGAGAGGTAACGTTCGAAACAATAGAAGGAGTTAGGGAGGCAGATGCATATGCAAAGGGGAGAGGGTGTTTGGGAGCATGGCGTGCGGGGAACTCTAAAGAGGTTGGTGTGTCTGGAGTAGGGAGGGGTGGGGAGGTGTGGAGAGGTGAACTAGAGAAGGAAGGCAGGGCCGCCTGCTGGATGGTTTTTCTTGCTGTGGAATGGGGTAAGACCTTGGTCCTCAAGGCAGTGGGGAGCAAACTGATTCTATTGAATAGGGTAAGTGGCTGGAGCGTGCGGGGAAGAGGACCTTTGCAGTGGAGGTTCAGAGTATGAGGGCAACTCACCTCACTGAGTGGAGTAGCTCATTCAGTCTTCACAATGACCCTGATACGTCTGTACTACTGTTAGCCCCATTTTACCACTTCACAGGTGGGAAATAGAAATTTAGAGAGATGAAGCAATTTGTCCAAAGTCAGATGGCTGTTAAGTGGTGGGTTCAAGCCCAGACTCTCATTTCTCTGTTACTACCCTCTGCTGCTTCCCCAGTGGAGAAGTAGTTCCCAAAAGGGAAGCTGAAGTGTTGGGTAAGAACCTGGAGGCAGGAAGAGAGCCTGACAATCTCAGATTGCTTATTTCCTATTCCTCTTATGTTGTGATTTACAATTATAAAGCTTGTTGCTACTGTTTTTTTCCTGCAGTAAATAAATGTTGCTAAATACTCCCCATGGCATGTTCTGGTTAAGCAGACAAACACTATCAGTATCATTTGTTTTGGAAATAAATGGCACATGCTTGATAATTACTCACCAGAGAAGCATTTCAATTTACTAGCGATTTAAATTACAAAGAGGTCTCATTAGCATGTCCATTTCCAATTATAAAGTTACATAGTACTGTAGTGGAATAACATGAAGCTAATTCTCTTTTCATAATTATTGTTAAGGTTTTGAGTGTTTAATTCAACCAGAAACAAAAGGTGGCATCCATTCACCCCCAGACACTGCCTTTCAAGCTGCCTGACTCACCCATGGCCCATGTAGCCAGGAGCACTTAACAGTGAGTTCAGGAATTATATCTTTACGTCAGATTTTCCAAATTAGAATCAGTGGGCCAGAGTACAGTTCCTGACTCTCCTGGCCAAAGTGCTTTTCGAAAATTTTACAAAGAACTTTGAAGTGAGCGGATGTAGCTCAAGTGATTAAGCCCCTGCTTCCCACGTATGAGGTCCTGGGTTCATTCCCTGGTACCTCCTAAAAACAAACAAACAAACGAAAAAACCAACTCTCACTGGGGAGTTAATGTAGCTCAGTGGTTGAGTGCCTGCTTCCCATGTATGACGTCCTGGGTTCATTCCCCGGTATCTCCTAAAAATGAACGAAAAAACCAACTCTCATTGGGGAGCTAATGTAGCTTAGTGGTTGAGTGCCTGCTTCCCATGTAAGAGGTCCTGGGTTCATTCCCCGGTACCTCCTAAAAAAAAAAAAAGGAGCTTTGAATCCTAATGAAAATTGGTTATTTTAAAACTGAGCTAGACAAATGAGTGGTAGATAGAAGATTCATTTCTTAAAGAAATAGGAACCTGAGGAAATGGGGTTAAATTGCAGCAGTTTTAGTTACGAAGAAGAGTTTTTAATATTTTGAAAGTTGCTGGATCTAGAATCAGTTGCATCTAGAATCAGTTGCTGCATCTAGAATCAGTTACCATAGGAATTGAGAGCAGTTTTTCTAGGTCTAAAAATAGCTACCTGGTAGTTTTGAGGCAGTCATTCATTTATTCAACCAACATTTACAGAGCACTTACCCTGTGCTGGCAGGCTCCAGGCCTCAGCAAGTTGATCATCTATAAAAATGACCCCTAGAAAGCCTAGAGATTCTGTATCCAAAGTTTCCGCATGTATTTATGAGAGAGGGAATCTTGTGATGGTAAACAAGGACCAGTAAAACAAATAGATTTACACAGAATCTCTTTTTGAGAAAATGTATACACTTTGGTATGGAAAAGTTTGTTTTGCAAGACACCTGTTTAGCAATTCAGCTAGGTGGCATTTTGCCTTAAAATCTTAAACAAAGCACTTTTCTGCCTGATTTTCATCCTAGGCAAAGTTGAGGTGTGTAGCATTTGATATTATTGATGAATTCCAAAAGGAGATATTGGCTTATTATTTGTAATCTGATCTGTACCTGGGCATGATCGAGTTATGAATAGGGCGTGGGGGTGGGGACTGACAGATAAAAGGCATAGCAAAGAACAGAGTTGAGAGTGTCTGATGTTCGAGTTTTGTTGTTGGAGTTTGACGATGAAGACTGGAGCCCTGGGAAGTCAGCAAGCAGAGGAAAGAAAAGCAAGCCCCTAGAAGAAAGGAACCTTGAACCCAGAGAAAAGCAAGCCCCAGGAATGTAGGAACCGAGGAATCCTGAACCCTCACAGATGTTGGCAGTCATCTTGCTCCAGGTAGACTTTGGTGAGGGAAGTAACTTAGGCTTTATGGCCTAGTATCTGGAATCTCCTACCCCAAATAAATACCCTTTATAAAAACCAACCAATTTCTTGTATTTTGCAACAGCACCCCTTTGACTCACTAATACAAGGTGGTACTGTGGTTTCTGGGGAGATGGTATGAAAATGAAATCGATAGAATTGTATAATATCTTAAAAAATATAAAAAGACAGTACCACTTTTGTTCCCATTATTATTTAAAATTCATATAGTCCTGATTATTTATAAAAAAATTTTCACTTTTTTACAATCATTTTTGTAAATGCCTAGGGAACTAGCTTATACTCACTCTCCTTTTTGTATGTTGAGAGCCAGAGGCTTGGAGAAAACTCACGTGTGAGAGAAGGAAAGGGGTAGAGGTAGACCTTGGAGACAGGGAGAACATTTAGTGGTGATTGCAGTTGTCCCTTGGGAGAAACTGAGGACGTGGACATTAAAGCAGTGCATTGTGAATGGAGAGAACCAGCATGTTGGGAATTGAAACCCTAGAACTTTGTCACTCATTGGCAAATGGGGTGTGCAGGGCAAGGAGGAATTGAAGGTAGCCCATTTTGGGATCTTCACTTCTGCTAAGGCATGTGACAGCTATAAATAAGTTAATGAATAAATAAAAAAAAATTATATGTCTTAAGGGGTTGTTTCATTGTTATGTTCTGGGGAGAGGGTGAACAATGTCTGCACCTGGGAGATTAGAATTAGAATTTAAATGGCGCATTAAACTTCCTTAGGGAGTGTTATTTTTTTTCAGAAATGAAGTTACTACTGCCTGGGAGAGATAGGACCGACTGCCTTAGAGGGAAGGGATGATAAATGCTGCTTTGTCCTGTGTGCTCCAGACTTTTAATCATAGTATTTGACCTCTTTCCCTTATAAGCTTTGTGTCTTAAGGATTAAATGTGGAGTAGTGATGCTCACATTTTATAACAGATAATTCCCTAATGGTGGGACATGGCTGGTAGTTCTTTGGGTCTCTCTTAGAAATATATTCATCTTACAGGGTTCAGAGGTTTTTGCTTGAAACCACATGCTTGGCACAGGGGCCAGAGACCAGTGATGTGGGCTGGCCTCAATTTTGGATTCCTATGCCTTTGGGGTGAACAAAAAAGCCAGTGATGTGTTATGATGACAGAAGCTTTTGAGAGCAAATGCTGCCTCTTCCTATCAATTCTTGCATGATTGGTAGAGGAAACTAGTAACTTGATATGGAATTACTTCAGAGATTTTAAAATGCTCCCAAGGTCAAGGCTAGTTCATTTTTGCTCTATCACAAGACTTAACTTTTCAAGCTCATACATTTGCTTTTAGGTCTGAAATAGATTTTTTGAAAAAAGGCCAAAAGTTTTCCTTTAATTTTAAATATTTTAACAAAATTATAACTGGAGCCTTTTTATTTCTGTAAAACACCCAGCATTAAACTCATTATTTTTATAATAGATAAGAGCAAATGATTGATATTTGCTTATAAGTTTTTCAATTCCATCTGGAAATATGTAGTTAAGAACTCTATTAAGAGATGCAAAATGGTTCATTAGGTTTATATTTTGATTATATTTAGGAATTTGGATTGCTGACTTTGTCTTTTAGGATAAATAGACCTTAATGTGAATACTTTTCTCAGTTGGTACATTTGACTCTCAAAAGTACTTTTTCACTGACTTCTTATTTCAGAGCAAGTCCCTTAATTAATAGAGAAAGTAGAGAAAATAACTCCAAATTTTGTTGTTTCACTTTTCCTTTTTTTAAAAAATTTAACCTTGTTTTATATATGTTTTTAGGGTAAAATTTAAACATTTACAAACGTAGGCAGAACAATATAGTAAGTCTTTATTACCTATTGCCTAGCTCCATCAACCATCAATTAATGGGCCGTTGTCCCCATCTACCCTCTATATATTCCTTTTCGTATTAGTTGGAAGCATATTTTAGACATTAAACATCATATAATTTATGAGATATTTTCATTTTTAGATAGAAAGGGTATTGTTTTAGTTTGCTAAAAGCTTCTGGGAGCAATATACCAGAAATATGTTGGCATTTATAATGGGAATTTATTAGGTTAAAAGCTTACAGTTCTGAGGCTGTGAAAATGTCCACATCAAGGCATCATCTGAGATGCTGGGCCATCAGGTACATGGCAGGGCATAATTGTGGCTCTGCCTAAATCAAGACCCTAAGCGACTCTCCCCGAGCTCAGCTGTGGGCAATTAGGCATATGGCCATCTCCCCTTTCTTTCACGTCCCTCTGTCAGCCTCTCAGGGGCCACTTTCCATGCCTTTATGCTCTGTTGATTCCACCTCCAGCCTCTGGGACCGCTCTCTCAGCCTCTCAGGGATTCTCTGTCTCTGCTGCATTTTCTTTGTATCTCTGCTTTCAGTCCTCTTATTTATAAAGGACTCTAGCAAGAGGACCAAGACCCACTCTGGGTCACGCCCCACTGAAGTCATCCAATCAAAGTCCCCCCATCTGAATCCAATTCAGTCAAAGTGTCAAACACCTATAGGAATGGATTAGCTTCAAAAACACGATCTTTAGTGGAATCCACAAAAAACTTCACACTGTCACAGGTATTATCGTAAGTCTGCTCAGTGATTTACTGAGGGCTAGGTGACTGGGCATTTAAGATGGATATGTGTTGTAGGACTGCTGCCCAGGTGGGCATTAGTTTGACTTTCTGTAGTTTTTAGAAAGTTCTGATGAGAATATTTCCTCTAAAATAACATTGGCTTTGTGTGTTGTCTCTGAAACTATTATATTTTCTATTAACAAAAATTTAAAAATATTATTAATTTAATGAACTAATCAAAATAATTATCAATGAATTCTTAATCAACCTACCTCATCTTCCAAAAACTTACAGGTAACTTTAAAAGATATTTACATATCGTTAAGATATAATAACATGAAACCAGTATAAAGGGTGAATGAGGAGCATCCTGTAATATGTAGCCAATTTTAGAGACAAGCATGATGCAAGGTCTTACACAGTGATCCAAGGTGTGATATTGAAATTTCTAGTGGCCAAATCAAAAGGAAATAAGGCTAGTTTTATAGTATCTTTAAGATTCTTTGTATATATTTGTCTTTCACTGAAGAGAAATTTCTCCCACGGGTATCGGGACTGTGGGTAGGTGAGGGTAACGTGGTCTCTGAGCAGATGGCTCTCTGGGCAGCTCAGAGCATTTTTTCTACTTCTTTTTGGAGTTTGTAGCTATAGTAACCAGCAGTAACTATACTTTATTGAGCACCTATTATGTATCAGGCATTGTGTCAGGTGATTTTATTTCATTTACTCGTCAAAACATTCCTGTTCCATAGATATTTATATCTCCTGCCTTCTTAGGTGAGGAAGTTGAAGTTCAGAGAAAGTAAGTAATTTGTCAAAGTTAGGCAGCTATCTATGCTCAGATTCCTGAAAATGTTTGACATTTAGAAAGGTGGATTGTTGCTTTATGTTTTGAGGGTTGCATTTGTTTTTTTGGCTGTGAAAACAAATTCCATACAGTCGTTTGATTCAACAACAGGAATTCATTGGCTCATGGTTTCAGAGGCTAGAAGGCTTGCTTCCTCCTGGGGTTAGTATCTTTTGACTGACGAGTGACTTAGGGGTTCCTTGGATCTTTTGGCACATGGCAATGCAAGTGGTGGTATCTTTTCCTTTCTCTTCCAGGTTCCTTTGACTTCCTGCTTCTTGCTTCTACTGTGGCTTCTACTACTGGGTCCAGTTTTCTTTGCATGTAACTTCAGCAGTATTGGAATAAGGCCCACCCTCATTCAGTTTGGGCACACCTTAACTAATAACATCTTCAAAGGCTTTATTTACAAATTGGTTCCCACCTACAGGACCAGGAGTTGGGACGTGAACATGCCTTTTGTGGGGGACATGATTCATTCCCCAGTACGGGTGTACATGTTTGAGTTTGTGCTTACTTTTTTTTTTTTTTAAGATTACCTGGCATGTCCTTCGATCACTGTCTGATTGAAGAAGACAGGGTGCAGGCCATGGTTAGTGATGAACCTTTTTATTGGTGCTGTGTGTTCATGATTATTGTTATTTTCTTTGCACATTGCCATTTCTGTATTTCATTCTTTTAATACAGAGAGAAAAGGAACAGCAGGAGGAGGAAACTAGTTCATTCAGGAAAGCAGAGAAGAATGAGGACAGTGAAAGAAGAGCTATGATAACTCCTGCTCTCCGAGAAGCCCTTACTAAACAAGGTGAAAATTCTCAAAAATTGTTGGTAGCTTACTATACCTGTAAGCATTCTAATCTCATAACTATGAGAAGAAGCATAAAATAGGAATGGTCAAGAGGAAAAAAGATGATGAAGGCTTTCTCTAGTGGTACAGTGGCAGATGTGGCTCCTTGAAGATTCACCGTCCTGTTTCTGTGGTTCCCTTGTGTGTTGCTGCCTGGATCAGGAAATTTCCTCTTTGCTTGGTTTACTGG
The DNA here is from genome assembly GCF_030445035.2 of Dasypus novemcinctus. Lineage (NCBI taxonomy): Eukaryota > Metazoa > Chordata > Mammalia > Cingulata > Dasypodidae > Dasypus > Dasypus novemcinctus. Next base: position 24,260,842 of record NC_080695.1, on the reverse strand, counting down.
GATATTACCATCGGTGTGGCTCAAGTATTGCAGTTAGAAAATGATATACAGGTAGAAAAGTAGTGAATTGGGAGGTAGTACACTGGCTTTCCCCTCTCCCTCCCTCCCACCTTCCTTCCTTTCTCTTTCCTTCCTCACTTTTCTTCTTCCTTCCTTCTTTCCTCCTTTTCCTCTCTCCCTCTTTCCATACCTCCCTCCTTTCCTTCCTTCCCTATTTATTGAGGATCTTTTATTTGACAGTCCTGGCAATGGAGAAAAACACAGGATATAGTATTTCCTCCAATGGACCATGAGCCGTGAAGAGGAGAAAGACAAGAATATATATGTATATAATCTGCCTTTAATTGGAATATTTAGACCATTTACAGTAATTGATTTTATGATGAGTTTAAATATATCATCTTACTCTTTGTTTTCTACTTGTCTCATCAGTTCTTTATTTCCTTTTTCCTCTTTTTCTCCTGTTTTTCTGCTGGTTTTTAGATTAATTGGATTTTTTTTGTGATTCTGTTTCATATCCTTATTTATTAGCTATAACTGTTTTGCTATTTAGTAATTGCTCAAGGTTTTGGGCTATACTTCTTTATTATATAACAGTATATCTTTTTTTTTCTCTCTCACCATTTTATTTATTTTTTAAAGATATATCGATCACACAAAATGTTACATTAAAAAATATAAGAGGTTCCCATATACCCCACTCCCCATACCCCCCACTCCTCCCATATCAGCAACTTCTTTCATTAGTGTGGTACATTCATTGCATTTGATGAATATATTTTGGAGCACTGCTACACAGCATGGATTATAGTTTACATAGCCATTCCATTCAGTGGGTTATGGCAGGATATATAATGTCCTACATCTGTTCCTGCAGTATCATTCAGGACAACTCCAAGTCCTGAAAATACCCCCGTATCACACTCTTTTTCCCTCTCCCTGCCTTCAGCAACTCCCGTGGCCAATGTCTCCTTGCAGTATATCTTTTTTTTTTTTTTCTTTTTGAGTTAGGCCAGTAATTTATTCAGGTAGGGAGGGAAGAGAAATGGGAGAAAATAACAGAGCAGTGGTCCCAGGTAGAGAGGACAGGGTTGAAAAGTGATAAAGCAGGCTGATTTATAGGCTACAACTCCCCATCATAGGTTATAATTCCCCAGGTTTACTTGTGTGGTCACATGGCAGAGGAAAAATGGCGAGAGTGGTGCGCAGAGGGCAGGAATGGGTCTAAAGGCAAGAGAGAACTGTGTGCATGGGTGCGCTCAGACCTGTGCTTAGCTTTTAAGCTATTAATTATTCCACCCTTTCGCTAATGGCAGGGGAGGGGTTCCAGCTGTTTGCTGTTTTGAATTGATTACCCCACCATTCTATCCCCCAGTGAGGACCCAGTGATAAAGTCCTTGGGGGACTTTGTTCTGGATAGCAGAATCTTGGGTGTTACTGATGTCCACATGGACTCTCTGCCAGGTTCCAGATCCGTCTATTAATTCCCTATCTTATTACCCTGCTTTATTCCCCTGCTCGGAGAGTTTACACCTTTAATCTTATTTATTTATTTTTAAGAATTTATTTCTCTCCACTCCCCCCTATTCCCTCCCATTTGTCTGCTCTCTCTGTCCATTTGCTGTGTGTTCTTCTGTGACTGCTTCTATCCTTATCAGTGGCACCGGGAATCTATGTTTTCTTTTTGTTGCGTCATCTTGTTCTGTCAGATCTCCATGTGTGCGGTGCCATTCATGGGCAGCTTGCACTTTCTTTTGCACTGGGCGGCTCTCCTTATGGGGTGCATTCCTTGCGCTTGGGGCTCCCCTATGCGGGGGACACCCCTGCGTGGCACGGCATTCCTTGCGCACATCAGCACTGCGTGTGGGCCAGCTCCACATGGGTCAAGGAGGCCCGGGGTTTGAACCGCAGACCTCCCATGTGGTAGGCGGATGCCCTATCCATTGGGCCAAATCCACTTCCCTACACCTTTAATCTTAAAGGGGTGCTGAAGAGAGATGATCTTTCTTCTGTAGCTACTTCCTGCTGGTTAGGGGCTATAGGCCATACAGGACAAGGTGTAAAACCCTGGTTTTCTATCTCAATTGGAGGAAGATGGATCTGGTATCCTGTGGGAAGCTGGATGAAGTCTCTATATGGCTAACAAGGTGTTGATTCTGGAAGAAATAAACTTGATTAGAATATTCATTCATTCATTCATTCATTCATTCCTCTCCCCTTTCCCTCCCACCCCCCACCCTGGTTGTCTGTTCTCTGTGTCTATTCGCTGCATCTTCTTCTTTGTCCGCTTTTGTTGTCACCGGAACAGAATCTGTTTTTTTTTGTTGCGTCATCTTGTTGTGTCAGCTGTCCATGTGTGCAGCACCATTCCTGGGCAGGCTGCACTTTCTTTCATGCTGGGCGGCTCTCCTTATAGAGTGGACTCCTTGCGTGCATCAGAACTGCGCATGGGCCAGCTCTGCACGGGTCAAGGAGGCCCAGGGTTTGAACCGTGGACTTCCCATGTGGTAGATGGACGCCCTACCCACTGGGCCAAGTCTGCCGCCTTGATTAGAATTTTGAGAATGTATGGTTCCACTAAGAGGACACTGGACCACAGGAGTAGAAAAGATCAGGCTATAAAGAAAAGAAAGGCTATAAAGGCTACATTTTTTCAAAATTGTTGGGAAAGAATATTCTTCCTTCAGAAGAATGGGAAGAAGCATTGTCCTTTTTAGTTAAGGTACAGGAGATGAAAACAGACAAGGTTTCTTAAAGGGATGTCTGGTTTGCCCTTCCCTAGGCAATAGGCATTTGGGCTAGAGTTAGAGGGAACAGCTGACTTTGACAGACACTACTTAGCTTTTTCTCTTGAAGAGGTATTTCAGGCTGTCCAATGACTGGCATTCGTACATCCTGCCTGGTGCTTCTGGTGAGCTGGCACTTTCTTGGGCCGCTGGCTTCACTCAGGATTAGGGCACCAAGCTAGACATTCCTTTAACTTTAATAAGGGCTAGGTAGGAGACCTGGGCTAAGCACATTCATTAATTACTTAGAAAATGAAGTTTACCAGGACTTTTAACATGTTCATTATTCTTCTGCATATGGTCTAGAATATAAAATATAGGTACAGTGCTTAATACTGATTAATGTACTACCTAATGCCTAAGTTTCTCTTTGAGCTGCAATAGATTTAAGTTACAGGTTTGTAATACTTTACATGTCATCTCTCCATGGTAGCAGGCCATAATGCCAATTGTGTTTAAGTTCTCTTCACAGTACTTTGGTGATCATTGCTCCACTTGGTATGTCCGTTACAGAAGCTGCCGCACCATTGACCCTAGAGAGAGGCTAGGAAAGTAGTTTCCAGTATTCTGCTGGCCTGGTGCATAGTGCTGTTTGGCACTGTAAAACAGTGCCAGTCTGGAGGCGATATCCATTGTACATTTGGCTGTACTGAGCCATTGTTGGCTGCTGTGGGAGTTTGAAACTGCAATGTAGTTTCCATTAACTTCAGGAGCACAACCAGAGATGTAGTAGATACCGTTACTGTTTTAGGGGTCAGTTACCAGTGTAGCCAATAACTCAAGTGGCGAGGCAACCTGCAGTGTGTTCAAGGCCCGGTTTGAATGCACAAGAGTTTGACAATGTTGAAGTTTATCTCTTGATCAACTTTGTGAAGTTTCTCTGCTTTTCTAGCAACTGAACTAATTGCAGTTGGGATTTATGCATTCAATCCACTAGCAAGACAGTATTGACATTCAAAGACTCATTTTCAGATTACCTTTCACCATTATCCAGTTTGTAACAGGTGAGCCCCAAATCTGATTTCCTAGGCACAAGCCAACTGACAGAGTTAAGCAGATTTCAAAGCTGAACACAAGGTTATGCACAAATTAAAAGAGGAGAAAATTTTATACCTTTAGCATTTCTAGGAACTCTTTGACCTTAATTAATGGCACATGAGGTTTTTTTAAATTTTGATCACTCTTTGTATCTTGTATTTGTACGACTGAGTTTAAACTGAGAAGTTTGAGGTTTATTTTCTCATTTCTTTAAGGAGACATGACATGAGGTTTCTGGGCCTCTGATCTACCTGTTTTCTTTTTTTACACTAATTTAACTGGACTTCAGGGTCCTATACGGAGGCTGCTCTTGCCTGTACTGTGGCCATGTGGACCAGGAGTAGGCAGAATTTCCTTATTCCAAAGAGACTTCTATGGGGAGTTTGTTGGTAGGCTAAAGACTGTGCCCATTATTCTAGGAAGAATGAAGAAGCACCTGTTTGTCGACTGTTCTGGCATCCCAGGGTCCTAATCTGACTAAAGTTCACTCTTCCACGTAATTTGGAGCTGAAGCCCTGTCTCAGTGTCCTGAGAATTTGAATTTTCAGAGCTTAACTGGCTTACAAGCATCCTTGTGGATAGGTCTTGCGGGTATCTGATTCCGGATATTGGATCAGTAAGCCCACTGCTCAGGGAGGCCTGAGCAGTGGCCCCAAATTAAAGCACCTGAGATGTTTGTCCCAGGGGATATATGGCTACTCTCTGAATGGATGGGCCCAAGGAATGGGGGCCATTCAGTTTCCTGCTCTGGTTCTTGGCACCCCTACTTTCCAGGGGCCAAGACCTAGTGACCCAAACAGAAGTTCTTGAGTTAAATTTCAGGAAACATTTGGCTGCTCTCTGATTCCTGCCACTCCAGGGAATCATAGAGCCCCTGCCACCAAACATTCCCAGGGCAGCCTGGATTTGGGAGACAGGCTGAATAGATTTCAACCTGAAGCTGCCAAGCTGAATAATGCTTCTTCCTCCTATCTTTCCAGAATTCTTAGATGCAGTCTTAGTTCTATGACTTTACTGTCTAGGAGTTTCCCAGTTAAACCAGCCATCAAAAGCCATTAAGTGATTAGAGATTAATTGTCATAGCTAACAGGCTTTGGGGCCTCGAGGCAATAGCTTCCTTGCTAAACAAAGGCACTTTCCCAGTTTCACAGTTTTTAAAACATTCCAAAGCATCCTAACAAACCTGCTAAGAGAAATTTAGTAGCAAGAAGTAGAAAGGTAAAACATGGGTAAAGGTTAGAAATTGCAAGGGTATCCTGGCCTGTGACCACCCTGGGGAAAGGAATTCCCAGGGCATCCTTTCTGGCTTTGCCCACTGCCTTCTTACTTCATTCCCCCAGGTAGCTGTGCGTGGTCAGATAGGAATGCTGCTTGCAAAGGTGTGGAACCAGTGGGAGGGGTATGTGGGAAAAAGAGTTTAAATTGTATTTGAACTTTGTATGACCTATTCCTTATTGTAGGTGTTGCAGTTGTTCTTTATTGTGGATGTTGCTGCTATTCCCTATTATTGTAGATGATGTTGTAGTTCTGGTAACAAACAGCTGCTCGGTAGTTTCCTATGTGAAAATACTATGTGAAATACTATGTGAAAGCTAGGGTCAAGGCTCTCAGTTCCGGAAACTGTGAGTCTCTTGGTCCCATCTTTATCTCCTCTCTTGTATCTCTTTCTCTGTCCTTTATTTTATAAAGTTCTGCATTGCCTTCCCTTTGAGCCAAACTATTGCTGAGCTGATCTCAACAAAGGGGCCCAACATGGGGCCTGAAGGGAAGCTCAGCAACAGGCACCCAACATGGGGCTCGAAGGGAAGAAGGTTCACAGCAACTGGAGCCCAAACAGGGACCTGAAGGGAAGAAGGATCGCTTCAAGTGAAACTAAAGTTGGTGTAATGGTGCAGAGCCCCGAGTGGTTTGAAAAGCCTTTGAAGTCCTCGAGGGTTTGCTTGTATTTCCCCAGGAGATGGAGACCATCCTGTGTGGTTACCAGCTTGTTGGATAAAGCCATACCATGAACGCCAAGAGATGACGAAAGTTCCTGTAGAACCCAGAAGCCCAATCACGTTGATGGAGAGACAGACACTGAAATCTGCATGGCTGGGTCTCATTCTGAAGACTAGAATGGCGTTACATCTAAGTATCTAAATTACAGAACTTGTTGAAGCATGGCATCATAAAGCAAGTATGGCTTGGGGACAGAAAGAGATTAAGAAAGAAATTGAGAGGGGGAAAACTGGAAAAGAAATGTTGAATTATAAAAGGAAGCAATGAACAAATTCTAGATTAATAGATTTGGAACTGCTTTTGTGTTTTTTTGTCTAATGTCGGAGTATGTGTTGTAATTGTTTTAGTGTGTGATTGTTTAAAAAAGAAAGAAAAGAAGGAAAAAAGAAAAAGGAAGAAAGAAAAAGAAAAAAAAAGAAAAAAGAAAGAAAAAGGAAGGAAAAAAGAAAGAAAAAGAAAGGAAGGATAAAATGAAAGATGTAAAAGTTAAGCCAATAATTAAAAAGGTAAAAAGTTTGTGGGAATGCTAACTAAAATGTTATAAGGTGTATTTTGTACTAAAATAAAATGGGATGTAAAAGTTAAGCGAATATTGAAAAAGGTAAAAATTTTGTGGGAATGCTAATTGAAATTTAATAAGTTGTATTTTTAAAATGGTTTTATAAAATCAGAAATGGAGATACGCGAGACAGAACTAGTATGCATATAGTAAGTTGTAGAAGTATTGTGGTAGCATTCAGTGAGATAATATGTTTTGTAAAAGTAAAACATGCCTGAATGAATACAAAAAGTGTGAAAACTGTGTGAAAAGGTCAGCAATGGACTTTTTTTTTTAAAGATTTATTTTTCATTTATTTGTAACCCCCCCCCCCCAGCCCTTTGTCTGCTCTCTCTGTCCATTCGCTGTATGTTCCTCCGTGACCACTTCAGTCCTTAGTAGCAGCACCGGGAATCTGTGTTTTCTTTTTGTTGCATCATCTTGTTGTGTCACCTCTCCATGTGTGTGGCGCCATTCTTGGGCAGGCTGCACTTTCTTTCACGCTGGGCGGCTCTCCTTATGGGGCGCACTCCTCGTGCATGGGGCTCCCCTACGTCGGGGACACCCCTGCGTGGCACAGCACTCCTTGTGCTCATCAGCACTGCGTGTGGTCCAGCTCTTCATGGGTCAAGGAGGCCCGGGGTTTGAACCGCGGACTTCCCTTGTGGTAGACGGATGCCCTATCCATTAGGCCAAATTCGCTTCCCCAGCAATGAACTTTTGCAGTTCTTCAATGCTTTCTGCCCTGGCCCGATGGCAATGAAATTGACTGCATAGATGAAACCTATGGCAGTGACCCTACTGAAAAACATCAGCGGCAATGGTATTTTAAGGACCTGGAATAGGCATCAATTGGGACAAGCTGTAAAGTCTCTGCTACTCTATCAAATTATTACATGTTGTTTGGTTGGGTAAGACAAAATTATACTCTGCTGTAATTGATAAAGGACAATGCTTTCTCATTTTAATTGAATTTGTAATATTGTTGGAATACTAAAAGTCTTTTATCCCTCACTGAGATGTGTTAATTAGGAAAGGTCCTTCATAGGAGTAGGAGGACTTCCAGCAGGCTGCTTTAAAAATGAAAAAAGAGGGAGAAGGTGGATATTGACTTAGCTTGTGAATTATATATGGCTCCAGGTCCAGTGAAGATGCTAAGAACACTATATAAACTGGGGAAAATGAGATTGTTTTTAATTGAGTACTGGCCTATATAGCCTTGTTGGTTAGGAATCTTAAGCCCATGAGAAATGAAAGGCTATTTATTAAATGTCTGCTAGTTGGAAGTCTTATTGTTTGTTGTTGCAGTTATGGATTATGTATAAAATGCTTGAATACTAATTAGAACTTTAATAATGAAACATATTGTATACTTAAGTGATTTGATGGACTATAAGTGATATATAAATGTACCTTGTTGAATGTATATGTAAATCTCTTGTTTTAAGTTTGAACAATCCTGGGACTGAATGTATTGAGAAATTTAATGAGTATTGTTCAAACTTAAAAGTGAAAATATCATGCAGGAAGCTTTGTTAATCAGTGAACCAATGCCTTTATGGGTCAGCAGTTTTCACTTGTTATTTTTTTTTCCCAAGTTAAATGAACAAAAAACTGTATTATTTTCTATTTTCCATACCACTCAACACTATATATATAAACATCTGTATTTCAAAGTACTTGTTACTTACGAAGTGAAAGCTTTCAAAATGTTAGGCAAACACTTGCCACTTATTTTTTTTAAAACAATACTCCTTTAGAATATTTCTCTTCCTTATATTATATTGCTTATAGTTGATGGTACAAACATCTCAAGTCAAAATTTAGTGCTCTGGAAGAAATCATAGTAGACAGGCTAAGTGCAGACATTAGCAGCTTCATTTTATAAACAAAGTTTCGCCCTTCCTTTTATTCCACTGCACCTCGCTGAAGGGTCCACGAAGATGATTCCATTTGCTATCTTGTAAAACATCGCTTTTTGGAAGGTCTTTACACTGGTTACGGGGAAATTGAACCAAGACCTTGCTGCCACTTTCAGGGCCATTACGAACTGTGATGGCATAGTCGCCATTGGGAGAGGCCACCATGATGGTGGAGGCGTTGCCGATGCTCTCCATGGGCCCCAGGCCCACGCGGCTGCTGAAGCTCAGGACCTGCTACCCCATGACCTTGGCCAGCTGCTGGACAGCGTGCACCTGGTGCTGGGACATCTGTGACAGAAGCAAATCCTGCAGCTCCTGCTCCTGATGATACAACGTGATTACTCTTCCATCCATGTGCACAACTCGGATTTGCTCAACCCCGATGTTCAACTGAAGCTGACTGGACTTGCATATTTATTCATAACCTTGGAATGTGCTCAAAACTTACACACTAGATTCATAAACATCATTAATATTTGACCAGTGGACTGGTTCAGGATTTCCTAGCCATGAGCTAGATGTTGCAAAGCATTAGAAAAGCATTTTATCTAGCAGAACACTTTTTGGAATATATTTAGTTTTTGTGTGACCTCCTATGTGCAAAAACAAAAAGGGGGAAATGTGGGGAAAAGTTTAAGTTGTCTTTGACTTTTGTATGACTTGTTCCTTATTGTAGATGCTGCAGTTGTTCCTTATTATATGTTGCTGCTGTTCCCTGTTATTGTTGATGATGTTGCAGTTCTGGTAGCAAAGAGCTGCTCAGTAGTTTCCAATAAATACAGTGTGGAAACTAGGGTTGAGGCTCTCAGTTCCAGAAGCTGTAAGTCCCCTCGTCCCATCTTTATCTCCTCTCTTGTGTCTCTCTTTCTGTCCTTTATTTTGTAAAGTTCTGCATCGCCTTCCCTTTGAGCCAACCTATCGCTGAGCTGATCTCAGCAGGGGTAAGCCCTCGGCTCTCCGCCATTGTCATGCACCCCCTGGAGGAGAGGGCTGGAGAAGTCAATGGTAGGCAAGCCTGAGGACAAAGACTCCGGCTGCTAAAATGGCTTGAAGAAACTTCACAGGGCCAGGCGCTCTCCTAGGGAACCTCTGTCTTGGCAGGGCCATGATTTAAGCTACTGTTCTATAAGCCAGCCATTCTGGCTGGGATCAGATTTTACAAGCCTTGGTGCACGGTGCGGATGCAGAGAATTCCCAAGCCCCAGCCTCTTCTGCCCTGGGATTACAACCTTTGGGGGCTCATAGGCAAACCCATATAAAATAGAGACCCAAAGGAAGGCATTAAACAGGCTGTAGGCCATAATTTCACTCACCAATAAACTCCTGGACTGGCTCACCAAATACGTTACTGGATTTTATTTAGGTTCTTGGCTGTGATGCAGAAATGAATTTCAAGAGCACACCAGGTGAGTTAGGCCAATAATTTATTCATGTAGGGAAGGAAGAGAAATGGGAGAAAATAACAGATCAGTGGTCCCAGGTAGAGAGGAGGGGGTTGAAAAGTGGTAAAGCGGGCTGATTTACAGGCTACAATTCCCCATTATAGGTTATAAATCCCCAGGTTTACTTGTGTGGCCACATGGCAGAGGAAAAATGGCAAGAGCGGTGCACAGAGGGCAGGAACGTGTCCAGAGGCAAGAGAGCTGATCGTGTGGCCAGTTTATCTTTAAGTGGTATTTTTACCACCATGCACAGTGGAATAACCTTACAGTAGTATCCTTCCATTTTTCCCCTTATAACTGTTATGAATTTCTTATACATTTTCACTTTTACTATATTATAAACTCAGCACTGTATTTTTATTATTTTTACCATCAATTACCTGTTAAAGACTTTAATTAGAAAATATATATTTACTCATGTAGTTACTACTATCAGAGTTCTTCATGCCTTTTTTTAGGTCCGTATTCCATCTGGTGTTGTTTTCTTTCTGCCTGAAGGGCTTCTTTATCATTTGTTGTAGTGTGGGTTTGTTGGTGATGAATTCTTTCAGCTGTTGTATATTTTGCCTTCATTTTTGAATGATATTTTTGCTGGATATAGAATTCTAGGTTGACACTTTTTATTTTTTTGGTATTTCAAAGATGTTTCTCCACCTTGCTCCTTTTGCATTGCTTTTTAGGAGACTTCTTCAGTCATCCTTATGTTTGTTCCTTTGAACATAATGTTTTCCCCCATTCTGGCTACCTTTAAGATTTTCTCTGTCTTACAGGTTTGAGTAATATAACTATAATGTATCTTAGTGTAGTTTTCTTCAAGTTTCCTGTACTTGGGATTCTTGTGCTTCTTGGATCTGTGGATTTATAGTTTTCATCAAATTCAGACAAATTTTGGTTATTTCTTAAAATATATTTTCTGTCACCTCCTTGGGTATCACCTTTTTACTTGGGGTTCCTACTTATATTAGGTCATTTAAATTTGACCCACAACTCTATTTAAAAAAAATATTTTTTTTGGTCCCACTTTTTAATTTAGATGGTTTCTATTACTGTGTCTTCAAGTTTATTAATCTTTTCTTTTTCTAATGGCTAACCTTCCATTAAGCCCAAGCAATGTATTTTTCAACTCAGATATTGTAGTTTTCATCCCTAGAAGTTCAGTTTGGGGCTTTTATATCTTCCTGTTGTCTACTTAACGATTTTTTTTTAACATGGAAAGTTGTAGGTTTTTAGAAAAATTCACGTGGAAAATGTATAGTTCCCATTTACCTTCCCTCATATATGTAGTTTTCCTGATTTTTAATAGTTTGCATTTGTTGTAATTGATGAAATGATATTATTTTAATTACACTGTTAACTATATACCCTATAGTTTACATTAGCATGCACTGTGTTGTACAGTCCTATAGTTTTTAAAAATTTTTATTTGGTTAACGTATATACAACCTAAATTTCCCATTTATCATTTTCAAATATACAATTCATTCGTGGAATTACATTCACAATGTTGTGCTACCATCATTTACCTCCATTACCAAAACTTTTCTATCACCCCAAACAGAAACTCTATATCAATAAAGCATTAACTCCCCATTAATACTCACCCCAGTCCCTGGTAACCCGTATTCTAATTTTTGGCTTTATGAATTTACGTATCTTAATTACTTCACATAAATAAGATCATATATGATTTGTCTTTTTGTCTGTCATATTTAATTCAACATGATATCTTCAGGGTTCATCCATGTTTTATGTGTCAGAACTTCATTCCGTTTTATGTATATACCACATTTTGATGATCCATTTTTCTTTTGATGGGTGCTTGGGTTGCTTTTGGCAATTGTGAATAGTGGTGCTGTGAATATCAGTGTGCAAATATGGGTTCAAATTCCTGCTTTCCATTTTTTTTTTTGGATACATACCTAGGAGTGGGATTGCTGGGTCATAATGGTAATTGTATAATTAACTTTCTGAGGAACCTTCAAACTGTTTTCCAAGTAGCTACACCATTTTACACTCCCACCAACAATGTATGAGTGTTTCTAATTGTCCACATCCTCTCTAACACTTATTTTCCATTTTTAAAAAATAGTAGTCATTCTAGTGGGTATGAAATTCTGCTTAACTTTTTGAGCATTTTTCATTTTTTTTTTACTTTTATTTTTTAATTTTTAATTTTTAAAGGTGCTTTGTATTACATAAATGTTACATAAAAAATGTAAGGAATTCCCATATGCTCTTCTCCCTCCTCTTCCCACACTTTCCCACATTAACAACATCCTTCATTAGTGTGGTACATTTGTTACAATTGATGAACCCATACTGAAGCATTGCTAATAACCATGTAACTACCTAAACTACAGTTTACATTATAGTTTATACCCTGTCCCACACAATTTTGTAAGTTATGACAAAACATATAATGGTCTCTTTCTGTCACTGCACTGTCATGCAGGACAAATAAATCCAATGCCCTGAAAATACCCCCATATTAACGGCTATTCTTCCCTCTCCTGTCCCTCAGAACCTTTGGTGGCCACTGCCTTTACATCAACGATAAGAGTTCTTCCAATGCTAGAATAATAAGTCTATAGTAGAATAATAATGTCTGCTTTAGTCCATTGTTCATTCTGCAATCTTGAGAATTTTGGGTTAGTGATGCCCACTCTGCTTCTAATTGAGAGGGGTCTTAGATCCCATGGGGCAGATGGATGGAACTATCTTGCTTCCACTTGCAGACACTCTGTTCCTTGGGATGCGCGTTGTCCATCATCATCTCCTTGTTAGTTGTTTGGGTGAGTTCAGTGAATTGGAGAGTGGGTGTTGCAACTCTACTGAGATTTGCGGCTCAACTGGGACATTTGATTTAATGGACCAAAGATTTAAGTCTCTGGGACTTATATTTTTCAAGTATAGTGTTAATTATACGTCTAAATAAAGAGGCAAGAGAGCCATATGTAAAGAACATATAAATGAGTCTAATACTGTTACACTGGGGAGCATAAATTCAAAAGTAAGGCCCACTGACAGGGTGCCAAATTCCTGAGCTGTCTGCCTTACTTAGAGTTTCTGGATATCTCTAGAGCCCTCAGGGACCCCGCTATTTGAGGCACTGTTCAATGTAACACTGCTGTTTTAATGTATTATCTGCTAATATCTGTATCAGCTCTAGGTCAGATTTGATGATAGATTATTTTCCTCTTTGCTGGTTGTGTTTTCTTATCTATGTACATGCCTGGTAATCTTTGATTGGATGTTAGGCATAGTTTTACTTACTGGGTGCTGGATATTTTTGTATTCTTATAAATATTCTTGAACTCTCCCTTGGGACAAAGTTAAGTAACCTGGAAACAGTTTGACCTTCTGAGTATTCTGTTTATGATTTGTTAGGTGTAACCAGAGCTAGGTCAATATAGGGCTAATTATTCCGGATTGTTGAAGCATAATAACGCTTTTGTGTGTTCTACCTAGTGCCTTGTAGATCTTGAGGTTTCCAGTCTGACTGGTGGGAACACTCCCACCCTGCTGTAGGTGCCAGGCACCTTTTAATTGCCAGGCGGTTCCTTTGTGTTCATGGGCAGTTTTTCTCTCATCCATGCACTAATCAGTACTTGGGTATATACCTGATGGAATGTTCTGCAGATTTCTTGAGTTCTGTCTCTGTGATGTTTCCTCCTCTCTGGAATTGTGCCTGTGAACTGTAGCTGCCTTGGTCTCGCTGGACTCCAAGGCTCCATTTCTTCAAATCAGGGAGTCCACTGGGCTTTGCTTGGTTTCCCCTATCTGCTACATGGCCTGGAAACTTTCAAGACTGGGAGGTGGAGCAATCATAGGGCTCACCTTGTTTGTTTCCCATCTCTCTGGGATCACTGTCCTTCATTGCCTGATGTTTTGTATCCTGAAAAGTGTTGTTTCATATATTTTGTCCAAGTTTTTGGTATTTTAGGTGGTAGAGTATACCCTGTTCCTTCTTTCCTGTTACTCTGTCTTGGCTAGGAGAAGAATTCTGCATAATGATTTTCAGAAGCTGCATACTGCTCACTTAGCATTGTGGTCAGTTACAGTTCTCTCCATTCTGTACTATACAGGTTTCTGCCCCCTACCATGCTTTTTTTTAATTAATTTTTTTTGTTAGAGAGGTTATAGGTTTACTGAAATATGCATAAAATACATGAAATATAGAGTTCCCATATACCACCCTATTATTATTATTATTTTTTAAGACATTTATTTCTTCCCCCTTCCTCCATTGTCAGCTCTCTGTGTCCATCTGCTGTGTGTTCTTCTCTGTCTGCTTGTATTTCTCATTAGGCAGCCCTGGGAACTGATCCTGGGATCTTCCAGAGTGAGGAGAAAGGCGATTACTCTCTTGGGCCACCTCAGCTCCCCTGTTCTGCTGTGTCTTCTTATTTTCTCTCCTCTGTGTCTCTTAATGCATCATATTGCTGCACCAGCTCTCCGTGTTGGTCTTTAAACCTATTTAGATAGAATTGACATCTTAACAATGTTCAGTGTTCCAAACTAGGAGCATGGAATGTCCTTCTGTTTATTTAGATCTTCTTTGATTTCTTTTAGCAAAATTTTATAGTTTTCTGTGTTTAAGTCTTTTACATCCTTGGTTAAATTTATTCCTGGATATTTGACTATTTTAGTTGCTATTGTAAATGGAATTTTTTTCAGATTGCTCATTACTAGTGTATAGAAATAATACTAAATTTTGTGCATTGATCTTGTACCCTACCACGTTGCTGAATTCATTTATTATTTCTGATTGCTTTGTTGTAGACTTTTCAGGACTTTCTATGTATAGGATCTTGTCTTCTCTTTACATTGCAGTTTTTTCATACCTAAATGCGAAATTTTATAGAACTCTATATCTATAGAATAGTATGTAATAGTTCGAAGAGCAACATAATTTAGAAATGAAAAAACTAGAAATTTGTCTGGGAGATCTTTTAAATGCTTATTCTGTATCCGATATTAACTATTCAGTTGGACTCAGTTTCATCTTCAAATAGATAAGCAGTATTTTATTTATGTACAAAGTGTTTACATAAATGTGAAAGAAGATTAAAAGACAAAGCCCTAAAATGCTGCCACTAGAGAATTGTAATCTAAATTGACATTGTTTTGTTAAGCCTAACATTGTGAATACAAATGTTCAGCCAGCCATTTGATCCCCTAATGCCATCATACTGACGGTATTCAGTTGTCTCTTTTGTCTGCAAGACAAGAGTCTTTCTAAGCAAGTGACTCATAATAATTATGGTTTATTATGTGAAGCCTCAATGAGAAACTTTATTAAACAGGTTTTAAAATCAGAATATTCTACTCTTTTTCTCTACTAGTTTGTTTAAAAAGGAAATATGCTTACTTTGGTGTGGGTTTTTTCCATGCTTTTCATATCTTATGCAGCTTCTGGAGTGGCAATGAGAATGCACGTTGGTTGTAGTTCCCAGAATTAAATTTTTTCAGACCCTTTTTTTGGGCAACATTTCTTTGTTCTGGCACCCCTCTGATTCTTCATCTTTTTCCAAAGATTACTGATCTTAGTTCGCAGTCATTCATTTGAAATATATTGTTACTTTTCTTTCCTTTATGACTCCATATGTAGTCCATTTTTACTTTTTTTTTTTTCAGGATGTGTTGGGGATTGAACCTGGGATCTTGTCCATGGGAAGCAGGCGCTCAGCCACTGAGCTACATACACTCCCATGGTCCATTTTTGTAACTGTTTTGTGTGTTCTTGAGAGACTGTATATATTCTGGACCTGTTGAGTACAGTGCTCTATATGTGTTCTTGGTCGTTTGTTTATTGTATGGTTTGCATCCTTTAGAGAGTTTTATGGTGATTTTTATTCCATGAGATTTTATTCCGTGAGAGGTTAAAACCTTTCCCTGTGAGTTAGGGTTTATTGCTTCTTTATGTATTTTGAGTCTATACTATTAGATGCATACACATTTTAAATTGTTTTTTCATCCTGAGGGTGAATTAAAATTTTTAGCTTTTTCTGCTACTGGGTTGTTGATTGCTGTTATTTAAGCAAAGAAAAATGATTTTGCTAAAATTTTAAAATCACTTTTTGATAGGAGATTTTGAATCCAATTATGTGTTCCTTGCTTTTCTATTCAGGCTATCAGCTGATTGGAAGCCACTCTGGGGTGAAGCTTTGCAGATGGACAAAGGTATTTTTTTTTTATTCAAATGTTATTTCTACTTTATGCAACTTGTATATGGCTAAAACTTATAGTCAATAAATTTTACCATTTTTAAAGGTCTGAGGTATTCAATAAAATACACATATTTTGAATGAATTTTTAAAATGAGTGCAGCAAATTTTGACAGATATAAGACCCATATAATCACCACCAATTAAGATATAGACTATTTCCCTCACCCCAGTAGGTTCATTTATGACCATTTCTAATCAATGTCTCTACCCTCTACCCCCGGCTAGGAAACCATTGTTCTAATTTCAATTGCCATCGTTTAATTTATTCTATTCTAGAATTTAAAATGAGTGGGATCACATAATATGTAGTCTTTTGTGTGTGGCTTCTTTAACTCAAAATAATGTTTTTGAAGTTCATCTATATTGCACCATACAGCACTAGTTTATTCCTTTTTATTGCTGAGTAGTATTCCATCATATGAATATACCACTGTTTATTTATCTGTTGATAGACATTTGGGTTGTTTTCCATTTTTGTCTATTCTGAATACAACTGCTATGAACATTCTTGTACAATACTTTTTGTTTGTAAACACGTTTCAGTTTCTCTTGGGTAAACACCTGGGAGTGGAATTCCTGGGTCATTGGGTAGTTATATATTGAACTTCATAAGAAATTCACAAACTGTTTTCCGAATGGTTGTAGTATTACTTGCATCAGTAGTTTATGAAAGTTCTGGTTGCTACACATTTTCACCATCTTGTTGTATTTTGCCAATTTTTAGCCATTATTTTGGATGTGAAGTGGTATCTCATTGTGATTTTAATTTGCATTTTGCAAATGATTCCTGGTGATCAGGAATACTTGTACTTACTGGCCATTCATATTTGTGATATCTGTTCAAATATTTTGCCCAAATTGTCTTGTTGGTCTTTATATTATTGATTTTTAGGATTGCTTTATATATTCTGGATATGAGTCTTTTGCCAGATGTGCATTGTGAATATTGTCTACATCTGTGGCTTTCCTTTGTATTTCCCTAATGGTATCTTTTGTAGCTTTAAAATTAGATAATATTCAATTTATCATTTTCTTCCTGTTATGGTTAGTGTTTTTTTTTTATGTTCTATGACGTATTTTCGAACTCTTAAGTTTTCAAGGATATACTGGAATCATAGAATCTAGGTCTGTGATAAATATGGATTTAATTTTTATGAATGGTATGAGATAAGGGCCAAGGCTCTTCTTTTTTACCCTACCTTTCACACCCCATAGGCATATCCATTTGTTTTAGTACCATTTCTTTAAAAAGACTTCCCTTTCCCCACTGAATTACTTTTAGGTACTCAACTGTATATGGGTGGGCCTATTTCTGGACTTCTCTTATTTTTTTCCATTGATGTATCTGTGGGTCCTTAGGCCTAAAACAATATAGACCCATCTGGAGAATTCCAGTATATCTCTACACTGACAGATATCCAGATCTACCAATTTTAACATTTTGCCACAATTGCTGTTATCATTCTCTGTATCCATCAGTCTTTATCAGTCCATCTATCCATGCATGTATATCTGTATGTATGTATCTGTCACCTGTCATCTATCAATTTATTTTCTGAACAGTTGAGTGTAGGTTGAATATATCATGTTCCTGGAACACTTAATACTGCCACGTACATTTTCTAAGAGCAAGAATATTCACTTATGCAATCACCTTAAGTGCAGTTATCAAGTTCAAGAAATTTAACATTGATATAAGGCTTCCAATATTTTCTTATGTCCCAAAAATGTCCTTTTGAGCCTTTTCTCCTCTCTTATTAGATCCTATGTAGGATCATGTTTTGCATTTAATTGTCACTGTGTCTTTTTTTGCTTATCCTTTTTTTTCATCTTTTAAATTGTGTGTATATATATGCAGCATAAACTTTGTCTTAACTATTCCCAAGCATACCGTTCTGTAGGGTTACTCATATTTATACTGTTTGCAGTATGCTCACCACCTTCCATTACTAAATCTGTCTCGTTTCCTCAAAGAGAAACTCTGCACTTACTATGCATTAACTCCATATTCTACTCTTTGCCCTGCCCCCAACCTTTACTCTAATTTCTGAATCTATGAGCTTGTCTGTTCTCTGATATTTTCTTTGTAGTTTTCATGGAGCTTAAATTTAATGTCCTAAATCTATCATAACTTAGAGTCATTTTTTCTTTTCCTTTTCTTTCCTTTTACCTTCCACATCTATTCCATGAATAATATATTCAGAATCTAACCACTTTTTACCACTTGCACTGCTGTATGTTGGTTAAGTCACCATCATTCGTTCCTGATATTATTTCAGTGGTCTCCTAACTGCTTTCCCTGCTTCCATCCTTGTCATCCTTCACTGTCTATTCCCTACACAGCAGCCAGATGGACTGGATTATGTCACTCTTTTACTTAGGAGCCCCTGGGTTCCCATTTCACTTAGAGTAATAAAAGCCTTTGATGTCCTTCAAGACCCTCTGTGGTCTGGTCCATGCTTGGGTCAAACCACATCAGCCTTCTTGCTCTTGAACACACCACGCCCACATGCCTCCCTATCTTTCTGGAAACTCTCTGCTCTCTTAGGTCCCTTCTCAAATAGCTTCTCTTAGAGAGGCTTTGCCTTGACCTTTTTACCCTGCTTGAAATTTTTCCCTATCACTTAATTCCACTTAACAGATTGTATCTTTGTTATTGGCTGCCTTGTCTTCTCTCTTTCCCAACAACAAAAGTGTCTTTGTTTTTATTTTCACCACCGAGAATAGAATATTTGTTGGGTGAATGAGTCACTAGAATAAAGCCCTGAGCCCTAGGACAGTCTCACTTTATCAACTTTATTTTCTATTTTAACCTTCATACATTGTGTGCTGTACTTTGTTGGTTCGGTTTGCCTCTTTTTTGTTGCTCATCTTGGTCCACTCAGTAGTTTGAGCTTCTCTTCCCTGCACCAATCTCCACCTGTTGAAATCCTACCCATTTGTATCAGAGTGGAAAACTGAAATCCCCCTGAGTATTTTAGAAAGAAGAGATTTAATCAAATGAATTAATTAAATGCTTACAAAGCCATTGAAAGGTCTGGGGTAGTAGTGGTCAGGGAGAACTGCTTCTGCTTTGAGGAAATTGAAAAGTGCTGGACTCACTTGTTCTTTTAGTGATCTGAGCCCTTAGAAGCATTAAAGGGAGTGTTTCGCATGAAGCTGCTGGAGACTTGGTGTGGGTTTTGTGCCTGTGTGTCTGCAGCTGCTTCCAGGGAGGAATAATAGTTCTCCTTTTTTTGTCTTCCAAATCATGCACGACTCATTGGTGGAGTCCTTTTTAGAACTCTTCAGACAAGGGAATCTGAGAAATTTTGGTTTTAGGCTGCTAAATCCTGCTTAGAAGGGCAGGCCTAGGATTTGAGTTTTGACAGACAGTATCTTGTCTTGTTTGAGACATTCGTTTGGTTACTCAGCATCTCTGCACACACTTCTACCTTTATTTAAATTTCTAAACAATATTTGTAAAAAAAACATCTTTCTTCTGCTTAACATGTTGTAACTATTGCTCATGCAGAGGAGGATATATTAACTCTCCCCTTAAAAGGGGAGACACAAAGTCCCATCCATCACTGGATCCACCTCTGGATACCTTTATTCTTTTCTAGTTCAGTCACAATCCTCTTTGTAGGATGAAATTGTGAGGTTAACTGCCACTGATCTATTTTACATAAAATAGTTGGAGAAGAGGAGAGGGGACATACATACATCAAAGTGCAGAAGAGAACATGTGCAGGTGCTGTGCTCTGCATATATGCACCTGGTCACCTGGTCATAGTTGGCATTTGTAACTTCCTTCTTCCACTACCCAGGCCTTACTTCCTTTGTGCTCAAGCAGTGCCTCGTGGGGTGGTGGTTCCTTGCCTGGGGAGGGGCCTGGCCATCCAGTCTGTCAGTGAAGGGGCGGTACCATTAGGCACCCTCTGTAATCTCAACCTTTACTTCTGAACATGAGAGTTGGGAGCAACGCCCCAGAGACCTCATGTATTCCAGACATCATTTTTCTTGTTTTCCTTCTGTACCAGCAACTGTTTCCCCATGATAATCAGGACCAGTAACTCCAGCCAGTATAGTAATCTCTTTTGACTATTGGTTCTATGGCCAGGTGAAAGGGTTGACTGTCAAGAACTGTGAAGGCTCTGAGATTTTACCTACTTGAAATCTGGCGAGGTAACCTGCCAGTTTCACAGATATTGGTAGAAGACACCAGTCAAAGATAAAGGCCTTTATTACTCAAAGTATAGCAGGTAGTTGAGCTTCATATACAAGGCAGTACTCCTTATGCCCCAGGTGCCATGGGGGTGATATGGAATGAGGCCCAGGGGAATAGTGGACAGAGCGTATTTATGTTACCGTTGAGAAACCCTGAGCTTATTAGAGGGCTGTTTGCAAACCTGTCCAGGTGTTGACCTGGAGGGAGACATTTTCTTTATTGTTCTGGTCTGGAAACAAATCTGCCCTCTGAGCCAGAGGGATCATCCAGAACAAAAGCTGATCTATGACCTGCGGTTATGGAGATTGGTGTTAGTACCAATATATCTTTCTCTTTTTCTTCTGGGACACCAATAAACATGGGTTAGACATTTTGATATTCTCCCACAGGTCTGAAAGCCTCTTATTTTTCTTTTCCATATTTTCCTTTTTCCTTATGGTATGCTTTTTATTGTTCCGTTTTCAAATTCATCAACTCTTTCCTCAGTAATATTTGTTCTCTCCTATAATAATAATAATAGCTACTTCAAAGTTTTTTGTCTGATTATTCCAATATTTGGATCATTTCACAGGTGACTATTGACTGTCATTTCCCTTGAGATTTGTCATATTTTCCTGGTTCCTTGTATGTCCAGGACTTGAGATTTAAATAGAAAGGAGGAAAATCAAAACCAGAGAGATTGGTATGGTTTTTTGAACTTTTCAAAATAAAAAGCATTTTATTCATCTGTTTTGAAAAAGACGCTTTCCATGATAATATACAAGTTGGAGAATCTATATCTCTTTTTTAAATGCCAGGCCACAAATAAGTGTGAAAAAGCACATTGTCAGCACTTGAGAATAGTGTGAAGTAGCGTGTATGGTGATGAGTTATGCAGGCAGCAATTGGAAAAGCAATCACTTTCTGGTGAAAAAAGAAAAACAGTGCTTAAACTGGTGAAAAGATTCACAAACTTATGAATGATGTTATCATCACACATCAAATCACTTGCCCTTAAAAAATTTACTTTTATTATTAAATTAACACTTGTTCTTTGTAAAACAAAGAAAAGAAAAATTATATTCCCCCATGCAGAAATTTTTGTGTATTTCATTTTTTTTCTTCTTCTATTCACCTCTTCAAATGTTTCTACATATTTGAAATTATATTATATATGCAATTTTTAAATCAGTTTTTCCACCCTAATACTAGACATAAACATTTTTCTTTTAAAAATAATTTTAATCATAATTATTAATGGCTGTGTAATTATTGATGAATATGCTGTAATTGCCATTCATTGCTCCTGATGTGTTGCTTTCAGTTTTTTTCCACTATTATAAGTAATTATGTAAAGAATGTGTTTTTGCATGAAATTTTACTTCCATTTAGGTTATTTCCTTAAAGTTCTAGAAATGACATTACCAGTTCAAAGGATTTTGTAAATGCCTTTTAAAAAATATGTTTTAAATAACTTTCTGCAAACTCTTTGTTAAAACTTTGTTAAAAAGCCTAATCTAGATCTGTCATTTGTTGAAAATATTTTTCCTAGTTTATTTTTTCACCTTTTATTTGATTTTTGTTGTGCTCAAATTTTACATTTTTAGATATTTCTATCCATTCACCATTACCTTTGTATTTCTTTCCATTCTTTTAAGCTTATAGCATTCTTTCTGTTCCTTAGTTTTAGAAAACAGTCATTTTCTTCTACATTTTGTTTAGATTTTAAAAAATGGTTTCCTTTTGGGATTTTTTTTTTTTTTTTTAAAGAGGTACCAGGGATCGAGCAGACTCTCAATCACTGGCTACACCCTCTCTGCCCATTTGGGATTTATTTTGCTCTGGGATATAAAATAAGCATCTAAATCAGGGGTTGGCAAACTTTTACTTAAAAGCCAAATATTAGATGTTTTAGGCTTGTAGACAGTGTGGTTTCTTTTGCAACTACTCAATTCTGCAGTTATATTAATAGTACAAAAGCAGTCATAGACAATCTGTTATGAATGAGGTGGCTATGTTACAATGAAACTTCACTTACAAAAACAGGCAGTGGCCTGGGTTTGTCTCATGGGCTGAAGTTTATTAGCCTCTCCATTAAGCTCCCCATTCCCCTGTCAAAAACTGAAAGTTCTAAAATGTTACTGTTTTCAAGCTAACAAGTTAGCCTGCCACAGTTTCAAGGATGCTGGCAGAAGGCACGACGTTCCTGGTCAGAGACAAAGCTCAGTTTATTATTCACATTAATAGCAGTAGCCAGAATATTAACATTTGCTTTGGTTTCTGTGCTCTAATTCCAGTAAAGCAGCCCTAGAAGAGCCAATAGATATTGGCATGAACACAAGACGAGAGGAGCCCCAAGCTTAGGGAATCTGAATCTTTTATAATTGGCATTAAGTCTGCCTGATCTTTTCGCTAGAAACCAGACAGTATTTTTATTATACTGTACAGTAAATAAACCTACCATTTGCTCCAGAGGGAGTTACTGTCCCTATCTTCCAAGGCTGTTCTCCCAGGGGTACAAACATTTTTGGAAAGATAGTCTGGAGTGAAGGCAGGCTTGCATGCAGAGAAAAACCCATGAAGAAAACCCCTGTTCACAAAATTGATGTGCAAAGGACTCTTTTGTTCATTTAGTGTGGCTGTGCTGGACTGTTGTATTTTCTCAAGTGCTTGTTTGACTTAAAGACAAGAATTCATGTTTTAATAACTCAGACTTTTTAAAAAAGATAAATTTATTTCTTTCTCCCTACTCTCTTGTTATTTGCATTTGCTGTGTCTTCTTGTTTTGTGCTGGTCTTCTTTTCAGGAGGCACTGGAAACCAAACCTGGGACCTCTGATGTGGGAGGGACGCACCTAATTGTCTGAGCCACCTCTGCTCCGTTTTATTGTGTTTCTTATTATGTTTTCCTCAAGTCTCTTGTTGCATTAACTTGCCATACCTGCCTGTCATGTCAGCTTGCTGTCTTGCTCATCTTGAGGAGGCACCGGGCACTGAACCTGGGACCTCCCATGTGGTAGGTGAGAGCCCAATTGCTTGAGCCACATCTGCTTTCTTAGAGACTTTTTTTTTAAAATAATTTTTTTCCCCTAGATTCAAAACAGCATTTAGAATTCTAATGATACATTGTTCTCAGGGCTATTCCTTTTCAACCCTATTTGTTTACCTTTTTTTCAGATGTGGGAGCACTTCCTTTCAAAATGTGCTATCTGGGGACTCCCAGTTGGTCAATATGGTGTAAATCCTTTCCTCTCTGCTCCTTCCTACTGAGCACAACTTTAAACCCTGGAAGAAATATAAGAGGCAACCAACAGAGAACTCTGAGAAGGGGTGAAAGAAAGATAAACTGGTTTAGGGCCCCAGACTGGAGGGACAACACAATAGCTGGGCACCTTACATCCACCCCCACCCAAGACAAGAGGGCAACTTAGACCCTTGGCTTTCTGACTTCCAGAATAACAACAGAAAACAGTCCAAGTTGGCTCATTCCTCCCTGAATCGAATGGGTGTCCCTCTTAAAGCCCTGTGTGAGCCACGTACCACTGGCATGAGGATTTATTGGGAACTCCACTAATAAGTGGCTTGGGACCAGTTATTCCCTGCCAGGCTTTGAAAGTTCTCTCAGCCACCAGGAGATATCACAGTGACTGAGTGATAGTTGCAAGAGAGACCTTCTCACCTACCCCCCACCAAAAAAGTGGCCTGGCCTATCAATTGTTATCCTTCCCTGCCAGGCCTTATATTCCTACCCTGCACTGAGAAATACTGGGATGGCTTGGTGGTGCTGGCAAGGGGAACCCTACCATAACAAGTACCCCAGCCTAGTAAGCCTTTGTCCCTTTGGGCTTGAAACTTCTATCTCCTAACCAGACTCACTGGGACTGCTGGGGAGCTCTAGCCAGAGGGATTCTGCCGTAACAGGTGGCCTGAGACTCTCCTCCACTGAGAGACCCCTCAGTGGGCCAGCGTGGAGAAACTCTGCTCCCTTAGACAGCAGCAGCAGGGACCAGTGGGAGCTCAAGCAGAATAATACTGCAGAGCTCTGAAAATTAAACTGTCATCGGAACCACAGCACATAAAAGTACATCAAGACCTGCATGCTAAACATAAACAAGTTGACTCCTTGTGAAAATAAAAAAAAAATCTAGAATCTCCTAACATAATAGACAAAATGTCTAAGATAAAATAAAAAGTCACCCGTTATACCAAGAAGCAAGAAAATTACAATTTGAATGAGAAACGAAAATCAACTGATATGAAGACTAGGTGAAACAGATGTTGGAATTATCTGATTTTAAAGCATCCATCCTAAAAATTCTTCAGCAGTTGGAAAATTGAAAGCTATGACATTAAAAAAAAAACACTCATGGGCTCAGTAGTAGAGTAGAGACGACAGAGAATAGAATCGGTGCTCTTAAGGACAGAACAATAGAATTTACCTAGCCTGAATAAGAAGTGAAAAAAATAGACCAAGATAAACATTAGACAGAGCCTTAGGGATTTGTGGGGGAAATAACAAGAGATTCAACATTTATATCACCAGAGTTGCAGAAGGAGAAGAGAAAAAGTGATGAGTATTCAAATAATGGCTGGAAACTTCCCAAATTTGATGAAAGAGAAACCTACAGTTTGAAGAATCCAAACAAACCCAAACAGAATAAGTTGAAAGAAATCTACATTGAGATATCTATTAATTAATGATCTGAAAACTAAGGACAAATGATAATCTGTAAAGCAGCCAGAGAGAACACATTGCTTATAGGGGAACAGCAGTTCTAACGACTGCAGATTTCTTATCTAAAACCATGAGGGTTAGAAGGAAATGGCAAGGCAGTTTTCAAGTTATGAAAGAGAGGAGCTCTCCACCATAAATATTATATCCTACAACACTAACCTTCAAGAATGAAGGATAAATAAAAACAATATTAGACAGTATTAGTCTGTTACTAGTAGTCCACCCTTAAAGATTGGTTAAAGGAAGTTCTTCAAACAGAAAGGAAATGAGAAAAGAAAGATTTTTGGTACATCAGGAGGAGAAAGAAGGTCAGAAAGTGCAGAAATGTGGACACATACAATATGTGATTGTTTTCCTCATTAGTTTCATAAATCGTAGTTGATGATTCGAACAAAAATTGTACTATCGTCTGCTACTCATGTAGGTAAAGGCACCTAAATGGAAATGATGTCCACACACTTTAGCTGAAGGGATAAAATGATACCAGTAGATGGTTATGTCACATATTTATATTGTAATACCTAGGACAACCACTACAAAAATTATACAAAGAGATACACTAAAAAACACTATAGACAGATTAAGATGGAGTCCTCATAAACATTTAAGTGTCCCAGAGGAAGGCAAAGAAAAGAGAAATGAGGAATGAGAGCCAGAAAGAACAAACAGAACACAAATAGTAAAATAGCAGACTTAAGTGCTAATGTATTGATAATTACTTTTTATGTAAATGTTCTAAATGTATCAATAAAATGATAGAGATTGGCAGAGTGGATAAAAGAATATTGCCCAACTATATGATTTGACATAGGTGGAGTAAAAAAAATGGAAAAATGTATATAATGCAAAGAGTAGTCAACAAATTAGGAATGCCTGTATGAATATCAGATAAAGTAGACTTCAGAGCAAAGAAAAATACTACAAAGAGGCACATTTCATAATTATAAAAGGATAAATCCACATTAAATGTGTACATACCAAACACAGCCTCAGAATACCTCAAGCAAAAACTGAAAGAGTTGAAAGAAGAAATAAATAAATCCGCAGTTATAGTTCGGTACTTCAAAATCCCCTCTTGGCAACTGCTAGAATTACTAGATTGAAAATCAGCAAGGATGCAGAAAACCTGAACAACATGGTCAATCATCAGGATCTGATTAATGTATATGGAACATATGACCCAACAACAGAATACACATTTTCCCATGCAACTATGGAATATTTACCAAGATAGACCAGGTGCTAGGCCATAAAACAAACCTCAACAAGTTTAAGAGAACTGAAATCATACAGAATGTGTTTGTCATCTGACCATAATAAAATCAAAGTAGAAATCAGTAACAAAGACAAGAAAATCTTTAAATGTGAAAATTAAATGACACATTCCTAAATAAGCTGTGGGTCAAAAGGAAGTCCAAAAGGAAATTAAAAAATATTTGGAACTGAATGAAAATGAAATAAAACATACCATATGAGTATATAGCTCATGTAATGCTCAGAGGGAAATTTACAGCACTAAATGCTTACATTACCGTTTGTGGTAAGGGCTCAAATCAGTGACCTAAGTTCCTGCCTCAAGGAACTAGGAAAAGAAGACCAAAATAAACACATACAAATAGAGGAAAGGAAATAGTAAGAGCAACTAGTGAAATCAATGAAAGAAAATCAAAGAAATTGAAAATAAGAGAGAAAACCAAAACAAAAAGCTGTTTTTTTAATCCCTCAAATTGATAAACCTTTAGTAAGACTGGCACAAATGAAAGGACAAATCACTGATGCTAGGGATGAAACAGGAGCTATTACTACAGATCCTGCAACCATTAAAGGATAGTAAGGTAATGCTGTAAACAACTTTATGTTGATAAACTTGGTAATACAGATAAAATGGCTCAATTTCTTAACAATTGCAAACTGTCAAAACTTAGCCAAAATGAAATTGGTCATATGAACAGGCCTATGATCATTAATGAAGTTGATATCATAATTTAAGGACTCCTCAAAGTACAGTCTTTAGGCCCAGATGATATCACTGGAGAATTCTACCAAACATTTAATGAAGATTTAATGCCAGTTTTATACAATATCTTCCAGAAAATAGAAGAAGAGGGAGTACTTCCCAGCTCATTATGAGCCCATTATTACCCCAATACCTAAACTAGAAAAGGTGCAGAAAAAGAGAACTATAGACTATTATCTCATGAACTTAGATGTAGAAATTCTCAACAAGTTATTAGCAAATAGAATTTGGCCAGGTATAAAAGGAATTATACATCATATCAGAGTGGGGTTTAATCTAAGCTATGTAAGGTAGGTTCCACATTAGAAAATCAATCAACATAATCAACTGTTACCAATAAGCCAAAAAAGAAAAATTATATGGTCATAACTGTTAATGCAGAAAAGCACTGGACTAAGTTCAATATCCATGATAAAAACTCTTCAGCAAGTTATAGAGGAATTTAGTATCTCAACTTAATAAAAAGTATCTATAAAAATTCTACAGCTAACTTCATTTTTAATGTGACAGTCTGAATTCTTTCCCCATAAGATTGGGCATAAGGCAAGTATGTCTGTTACCCCACTCTAATTAATATTTAGCATAATATTAATATAAAGCAAGTTGTAGCCACTGCAATAAGAAAATGAAAAAAGGTGTATACAGATTGGAAAGGAAGAAAATAAAATTCTCAATTTGCAAATGATATGATCGCTTAAAAGAAAATCCCAAAGAATTGGAAAAAAAACTCCTAGAACTAATATCCAAGCTCCCCAAGGTTGCCAGAATACAGGATCTACACACAAAAATCAATCACATTTTTAATTTTCACAGCGAATTTGTGGAAATCCAAATGAAAACACAATCCATAAATGGAGAGATGTAATTATGTTCATGGGTTGGAAGACTCAATGTAGTAAAATACCAATCCTACTCAAATTGATCTATAGGTTTAATGCTACTCCTAACAAAATCCCAACAAGGTTTTTGTAGAAATAGAGAAGGTTATTCAAATATTTATAAGGAAAGGCACAGATCCTAGAATAGCTTAAGGAACATTAAGAAAAGAATAAAATGGTAGAATCATGCTCACTGATATTAAGGCTTAGTCTGTTGCTACTGTAATCAAGATACTGTGGTATTGGTAGAGAATCAAGATGCTATGGTATTGGTAGAGGGATAGAGTCATAGATCAGTGAAATAGAATAGAGAACCTAGAAATAGACCCACAAATAAAGCTTAACCAAATTTTTCCAAAAGTACAAAAGCAATTCTATGGAGAAGGATAGCTCCGTGATGGACATTTGTCCTTTCTCTGCTTGCCCAGCATCTGGGCCTTTCATGTCTGCAGAATTCCCTATTTAATGAGCCTTGTTTGGAGCCGAGGAGGCCAGACACTACCAAGTAAATGAATATATCCCACTGGGAGAGTCAGTTTCTTTAGCCTGAGGCTTTTCACCTGGAATGCGAGACAGAAAGAGACTCTTAACATGGAGAACTCATTCTGGTGCCCCCTGCAGCCATGGCAATATCCAGAGAGGTCTCAGTGGGATCTACATGAAAAGTTTTCTGAGGGGTGATTTGAATACTGGTGGTCCTGCTGCCAGTTGTCATGTCTAAATGTTTTCTTTTTTTTTTTATAATTATTTTTTTCTTTTTAAAGAAGCTTTAGATTACATAAATGTTAGATAAAAAATATAAGGGATTCCCAGATGCCCTACTCCCTCCCCCTTGCACACTTTCCCACATTTACACCATCCTTCATTAGTATAGTCTATTTGTTTACAATTGATGAACCCATATTGAACCACTGCTATTAAACATGGACTACAGTTTACATTATAGTTTACACTCTGTTCTGCACAATTTTGTAAGTTATGACAAAATATACAATGGCATGTATCTGTCATTGCACTGTTATGCAGGACAAATCCAATGTCCTGAAAATGCCCCATATTACACCCATTCTTCCCTTTCCCATCCCTCAGAACCTCTGGTGACCACTGCCTTTACATCAATTACTTCCATTGCTAGAATAACAATAGAAGGATAATAAGTCTGCTTTAGTCCATTGTGCATTTTCCAATCTTGAGGATTTGGGGATGGTGATACCCACTCTGCTTTTAATTGAGAGGGGTCTTAGATCCCATGGAACAGATGGATGGAACTGTCTTGCTTGGAGTTACAGACACTGTCTATTCCTTGGGATAGGCATTGACCATCATCATTTCCTTGTTAGTTGTCCTGGGTGAGTCTAGTGAACTGGAGAGTAGGTGTTGCAACTCTACTGAAATTCAGGGCTCAGCTGGCACAAAGATTTAAGTCTCAGGGACATAGATTTGCCACGTTTAGTACTAATTATAGGTACAAATAATAGGGGGCAGAAGAGCCATGTGTAGAGAATGTATAAATGAGTCTAACTCTGTTACGCTGGAAACCCCAAAGTAAGGCCCACTGACAGGGTGCCAAATTCCTGATCTGTCTGCTCTGCTTATAGTTTCTGGATATCCCTAGAGCCCTCAGGAGCCCCACTATTTGAGGCATTGTTTACTGTGGCAGTCAATGAGATCCTGCTGAGACTTGCATAAGCGTAACCTCTGGATTGACCTCCCGACTCACTTTGAAATCTCTTAGCTGTAAAAACTATTTGTATTTACCATTTCCCCCTTTTGGTCAAACTCTTTTTCCAGATGCATTGTTAGTTGGTGTTTGGTAATAATCCTGCCAGGGAGGCTTATCCCTCGGAGTCATGTCCCATGCAGCGGGGAAGATAATGTGTTTATATGCGGATTTTAGCTTAGAGAGAGGCTAATTTGAGCAACAAGGAGGCTTTCAGGAGGGTGTAACTCTTAGCCAGTATATAATACTAGGCTAAATTTCATTTTCAAAAGAAAAGGTTCATAAGTACAATCATTAATATCAAGGACCTGGCATAATGGTCTGTCTTCTTTCACTAGACATTACCCTTGTACTCGGGGGATTCTTGTTGTCCTTTTAGAGAGTGTAGCAGAACTTCCCAGGATGGGAATTCAGTATTCTTTCAGTTCTCCACCCACCAAGATGAAGTCCTGTGAACACTTGAACTTGTTAATATGTCTTAGGGGCATGCCCCAGGTGAACTCCTTCCCATGCATTCACATACCACTGACAGCTTGCACCAGTGATCCTCCCCTGCCACTGCTATGAC
Organism: Dasypus novemcinctus; assembly: GCF_030445035.2. Classification (NCBI taxonomy): domain Eukaryota; kingdom Metazoa; phylum Chordata; class Mammalia; order Cingulata; family Dasypodidae; genus Dasypus; species Dasypus novemcinctus. The sequence continues at coordinate 24,230,782 of NC_080695.1, read as the reverse complement.
CTTTCTGTGATCCAAAACCTCTCCAAAAATGAAGCAAAAAAAAAAAAAAAAAAAAAAGAAAATGAAATAATAATTTAAAAAATAAACAAAAAACAAAAAATTAATGAAATAATAAAAAATTTAGGCATTGTGTCTTTTATCACTGTAAGATCTGTTATCTCATATGTACATTGACATTTTCATCCATATATTCCCCAGTGTCTTATTTTTTTCATTTTATCTTCGAAGGAGCTTTATGATACAGAAAATTCACATAGAAAATACAGGTGATTCCCACATACCCAACATCTTCCCCCTTTCCCCTTTCCCTTATTAATAACATTTTACATGCACATGGTACGTTTGTTACAATTGATGTACAAATATTTAAGCATTGCTACTAACCATGGTCAATGGTTTACATTATGGTTTACATTTTGGGTCATACACTTTTATAGGTTTTGACAAAATTTGAAGTGGCCTATATCTGTTATTGCAAGATCATGCTGGATAATTCTAATGCCCTAAAAATGCCCTATGTTCTATCTATTCTAGTCTTCCCTCTTCCTCCCCTCCCCGCACCCCAGACCTATGGTAATCACTAAGTTTCAGTTTTGAAGAATAAGATTCATGGTTACTTGCAATTATATTGAGGCCTTGACATATTGGTCTACTTTCTTTTACTAGGCATTGCTTATGTTCTTGAGGGATTCTTATCCCTTTAATTGAGAACATAGCAGGACTCCCAGGATGGGCATTTAATATTTTGTTTATTGTGTGGGTCTCCACCAACTGATATAACGTACTAAGACAAGAGGAACACTTGTCCCTAGAAGCTTGCCTCAGGTGCATCCTCTCCTGTTTACCTCCCTCACACCCACCACCCTACACCAGTAACCCTCCCTGCCATATTTGCCAAAAGAACATTTCCAGCATTATAGGTTTAACCACAGACCTGCAGATCCCCAGAGTTCATTTGCTCCTTTCCTTGACCTCACTCCAGTCCCATGGATAGTCCAACCCAACCCCCACACCCTACTCCCACCTCACAGACCAGCACTGCTGAACCCAATCATGTCACTGCACCCCTGTCAGGCTCATCCACTGCCCAGCCATACCCTTCCACCTTATCATAGATTCTAATTGTTTTCTCAGCCTGGTTTTTCAGCCTTTCTCTTTTTTTCTTTTCCTCCAGACTTGTGTATTTTATTTATTTTAATTTTAATTTTTAAAAATTTATAATTTTTATTTTTAAAAAGCTTTAGGTTATGCAAATGTTACCTAAAAAATATAAGGGATTCCCATATGCCCTACCCACTCCTGCTTCCATACTTTCCTGCATTAACAACATCTTTCGTTAGTGTGGTACATTTGTTAAAATTGATGAACACATATTGGAGCATTGCTACAAACTGTGGACTACAGTTTACATTATAGTTTACATTCTTCCCTGCACAATTTTGTAGGTTATAACTAAATGTATAATGGCCTGTACTGTCATTGCAGTGTCATGCAGGACAATTCTAATGTCCCGAAAATGCTCGCATGTTATACCAGAATTCCCTCTCCCTCCTCTCAGAACCTCAGGTGGCCACTGCTTTTATATTAATGATAGAAGTTCTTCCATTGCTAGATTAATAATACATCTATAATAAGATGATAAATAAGTCTACATTAGTCTATTGTTCATTCCCCAATCTTGAGGATTTTGGGATGGTGATGCCCACTCTGTTTCTAATTGAGAGGGAACTTAGATCCTATGGGGGCAGATGGACGGAACTGTCTTGCTTGCAGCTGCAGACACTCTCTTCCTTGGGATGGATGTTGTCCATCATTATCTCTTTGTTAGTTGTCCTGGGTGAGTCCAATGACCTGGAGAATAGGTTGCAACTCTGCTGAGATTGGGCTCAACCGGCAAATGAACAGAACGAAAATTTAAGTCTCTGGGACATATGTTTAACAAGTGTAGTGATAGTTATAGGTTCATATAAAAGGGGTAAAAGAGCCATGTGTAAGGAGACTGCAAATGAGTCTAACTCTATCACAGTGGAGAGCATAAATTCCAAAGTAAGACCTACTGACAGTGCCGTATTGCTGATCAGTCCTTGTTGAGAGTCTATGAGCTACTAAGATCCTTTTAATAAATTTCTTTTCTCTTTAGTTAGAGATTCGGGTTCGGTTCCTTGCAAAATAATCCTGGTTGTTTCAATCCCCCATCATAGTGGTATTGCACATTTTGTAATTGCCTGCTTACTTGCCATTTCCTCACACCAGATCATGTGTCTTATTTGTTATTATATAGTACATATAACACATAGCATGCTTGGTGTATATACTTCTCAGTAAATAATGAATGAAGTTATGTAGGTCTTCAGTTTTGTTTCTCCATTGGAATATAATTAGAATTTATCTGTGATTTGATGTTGATTTTTATTTTTATTTTCAATGCTTTTGCAAAATTTGAATGTTTTGTTTCCCTTTGATGCTAGTACTAATTGAGATAACAAGGACTTTTTATCAGAATAAAATCCAAAAGATTTTGTGATGGACTGATATTGTAATTAAGCTGGTAGATTTTATGTATCTTTCCTTCTTTCTGGGCAGCATTATGTTGTATACTGATGTGTATATGTAAAGCCTACCCATCTGTGTCTCCTTTTTTTTGTTTTTTTTTGTTTTTTGCTCTTAATCCTATCATATTCTTTTTTTTTTTTTAAGGTTTATTTATTTATTTCCCCTCCCCCCCCCACCCTGGTTGTCTGTTCTCTGTGTCTTTTGCTGCGTCTTCTTTGTCCGTTTCTGTTGTTGTCAGTGGCACGGGAATCTGTGTTTCTTTTTGTTGTGTCATCTTGTTGTGTCAGCTCTCCATGTGTGCGGCACCATTCCTGGGCAGACTGCACTTTCTTTCACGCTGGGCGGCTCTCCTTACGGGGCGCACTCCTTGCGTGTGGGGCTCCCCTACGCCGGGGACACCCCTGCATGGCAGGGCACTCCTTGCACGCATCAGCGCTGCACGTGGGCCAGCTCCACATGGGTTAAGGAGGCCCGGGGTTTGAACCACGGACCTCCCATGTGGTAGACGGACACCCTAACCACTGGGCCAAGTCCGCTACCCCTCTCATATTCTTTCAGTCTGAAAACCTCAGTTACCTTGGACACTTCCTGTTTTGGCCCTCTAATGGGGGTTACCAATGATTACATCTTTAGTACCATTGTAAACACCTAGTTCTCCTCTTTCACTAATAATATAAGTCAAGTTGTCATTACTCTCTTGTATATACTCCTCACAGATTTCACTGCTTTCACTTCTACTGAAATAAAACCTATCTTCTGGATGAATATTTCTGTTGCAGTGTTAAAAAACTCCATATTATCTTGTGATTCCAACCATATGTGGATCTGCAGTATTTCTTCAAATTACCCATTCTTACTATACTTATTAATTTATGTGATTTCACTCCTCATGTATTATATAGTGTTTTTTGGAAAAATCTGTCATTTATGTATATACTCTACTCGTCAGTACATTCAAATTCTACTCATTCAGTTAATTGACGTAGAATATGCTCCTGGATACATTTCCTTTACCCACCCTGTCTTGTTCAAGCAGATACTCTTTCATTTGAGCATTGCCGCTATTTTCTATGAACCTAGCTTATTTGTACCCTGGTTTTATATACTATTGTACTAATATTATTTGAGGCAGATGGATGTATTTGAAGATGAAAGCATCAAAAATCCTCCCTATGGAGTTATTAGAGTTAATGAATCATAGTTTATTTCATTGGGTTTTATAACATCCAAAGTACTGTCACAACATTATAGTGCTATATAATGTTAATTTTCTGAACCATGCAGATGCTACTGGGGTATTTACAGTTATGAAACACATGGTTTCTTCTTAAATATGATGCCGTAGTGTTTTGTTTCTGTGCTTTGAGGATTTTATTCAAATTATTTATTCTTTGCTTGGTGCAGTCAATGCTCCGAGGGAGAGGAGGTTGCTATAAACATACATTCTATGGCATCGAAAGCCATCGCTGCATGGAAACCACCCCTAGCTTGGCATGTGCGAATAAATGTGTCTTCTGTTGGCGGTAAGTAAAAATAAATGGCCATGGTGATCAGAATTTGTATGCCAGTAATTTCCCAACACCATATTCAAGCTTACCTTAAATTCTTCTGATTGTGTAATTAATCCTTTCACCCTTTCCATTCCTAACATTATATATTTATACGTTTGTTTTTTTTCTTCTTGACAAGTTTTGTCACTGTCAACTTTTTTAGTCTTTGAAAAACTAGCTTTTAGCTCTGTGGATCTTCATTATATTTTTTGTTTTCTATTTTATTAATTTCTATTCTTTATAATTCCATTGTAATACTATTCTTTTTTTCCCTATTCTTTTTCATTTAAATTAGACAATTAGCTCATTAGTATCAGTCTTCTGTAAGTGTTTAAGGCTACACATTTCCCTCTAAGTACTTCTTTAGCTACATTCCATAGATTTTGATTAGTAGTATGTTAATTGTTATCCAGTTGTAAATATTTTCTAGTTTCCAGTTTCCATTATGACTTCTGTGTAACCCATGGGTCAAAGAAGTATTTTAAAAACTCCACATAAATAAAGATTTTTTGACAATTATTTTTAAAAATTATTTTCCCAACCAAATTATATTTTTGTTAAAGAACATGGTCTCTGTAATATATATTGTTTGAAATTTATTGAGACTTGCTGTATGCTTAGTCATAGTCATGCATAGTTATATATATGAAAAGAGTATTTATTTTTTAAATTGTTGGGTAAGAAAACAGTAATAAAATTTGTTATATATTATGGATGAATTGTTCATTTTACCATCTCTTTATCCATAATAATGCTTTCTTCCCTAAAGTTTATTTTGTCTAATATTGATATGTCTATACTAGATCTCTTTTGGGTGCTAATACTTCCCAGGCCTTTCTTTTTCCTTCCTTCATCTTAGGTGTGTTGCTTAAAAGCAACTGTTCGAATGAAAGACGTTGTTGATGTGGGAGGAGTGGGGAGTGTGGTGAGTGGGGTATATGGGAACCTCTTATATTTTTTAATGTAACATTTTGTGTGATTTATGTATTTTTAAAAAAGATAATAAAAGAAAGAAAAACAAAAAATACTTGGATTAATTTTTTAAAATCAATTTTATTGAAGTGGAATTTACATACAATAAAATGTACCTATTTAAAATATTCAGTGAGTTTTGGTAAAATGTGTACACCTGTGTGACTGACTCCACATCACCCCTGGAGATTCCCTTGTGCCCCTTCCCATTATAATTTTCCTCACTCCACCCAGCCCCAGGCAAACTGATTTGCTTTGTGACAGTATATATTAGTTTTGTCTTTTATAGACTTGGCATAAAATGGAACCATATCATATGCAATCTTTCGAGATTCATCCATATTGTTACACATGTCAGTTTGTTCCTTTTTATTGTTGAGTCATATTCATTGTATGAATATATCAGTTTGTTTTTTCCTTTACCTTTGGATGATCATTTGGGTTGTTTCCAGATTTTGGCTATGTTCGGGGTTGTGAACATTGGGGTATAAGACTTTTGTAGACAGGTAAGTGGGATTGTGTTTGTGAAAGTGCTTTTTAATGGCAATATGATGTACAAATGTGTTTTTCAAAATGATTTCTTCATAAGACAATGTGTAAAATGACTTACAGATAGATAAAATATTATTCTAATTTTTAGAAAGATTTGCTGGGATTATGTGTTAGATATCCCAAATTAATGGTTGTGTGACTCATTTCTGTTTATGAAAAGTAAAAATTTTATGCTTTGAAATTTTAGATGAAAACTATATCTATCTTGGACAAATAACCCAATTAAAATTGGGCAAGAGATCTGGCAAATAAGGACATGAAAAGATGCTCAACATCATTAGTCATAGTGAAACCACAATGACATACTACTTTACTCCCACTAGAATGACTATACTCAGAAAGGCAGATAATACCAAGAGTGTGGCAAAGATGTAGAAAAACTGAAACCCTTATATACTATTGGTGAGTATATAAAATGGTATATACACTTCAGAAAATAGTCTGGCAGTTCCTCAAGTGGTTAAACATAGAATCACACTTGGTCCGGCAATTCCATTCCTAGGTTAGGTTTTTACCCCCAAAATATAAAAACAAAACAAGTTTTGTCTACCCTAAAACTTGTACACACATGTTCATAGCACAATTATTCATAATAACTCCAAAGTGGAATCAACCCAGTGTTCATCAACTAATGAGTTGATAAACAAAATGTGGCATATCCATAAAATGGAATACTATTTGATAATAAAAGTAAATGAAGTAGTGATACATGTTACAGCATAGATGGATCATGAAAACATTACACTAAGTGAATGAAGCCACCCATAGTGGACAGTGTATTGCATGATTCCATTTTTATGGAATGCCCAGAATAGGTAAATTTACAGAGATAAAAAGTGGATTAGCTCTTGGACTGGGAGAATGTGGGACTTTAAAGATGACAGCCAAGGAAAGTGGGGTTTCTTTTGGGGATGATACAAATGTTCTTAATTTGAATTTGGTGATGGTTGCACAACTGTGGATATACCAAAAGCCATATAATTAATGGGTAAGTTAAATGGGTGAATTGTATGTTATGTGAATTATATCTTAATGTATGTGCTAAAAAGGGTTATGCTTTTCCTGAGTAGAAGCACCAGTTTTTAAAATATCATCTGTGCAAGGATAGTAAAAAATTCAAAAGATACAAAATGTTATGCAAAATTAACTATCCCTTTCTTGTCCTCCAGTCACCCAGATTTTCTCTTGGTGGTAACCACCATAATCTACTTTTTATGAATTCTTTCAGAAATATTCTACAATTCATATGAATTGCAAACAAATTCATATGAATGTTTTTGTTAATATATGTGTAAAGGTGTCTGTGTGTGTGTGTGTATATATATATATATATCTTGCCCCTACCTTTTAGTGACCCTTCATTTCAAGTGTATAAAGATTTAGAAACAGATTTTTAACTTGCTAAATTTAATCATTGCTTAGAAAGCAGAAGGAGGGAAATATGTTTAAAGGGCCTTTTGTTTCTAAAATAGTTACTAAGGAGCATTCCATCTACAAAAAATTTTCTCATTCCTTACTCAGTGGGATCATAATGTAATTTACCTGCAAAGCAGTATTTTAACTTTGATTAATGACTTTAAATGACTTTGTTCTTTACCTGCCCTTCTTTGCTAGGTGTCATGACTTGAAATAAATTGTAAAGAACTGAAAATACTACTATGAACAGCTGAGCTCTTAGGAGGAAACCAGACCTGGTTTCATGATTTTATGATTTTATGGGATACCTTGTAGCAGATGACTAACTGAGATCTTATCACAGGGAGTCCTTTAGAACTTTTATATCTTGTCCCTAGACACCACACCAATCCGGTGGGCACTGAATGGCGGTGGAAGATGGACCAGCCTGAAATGATCTTAAACGAAGCAATTGAAAACCATCAGAACATGATTAAGCAGTTCAAAGGTATTTATCTTTCCTCTACAAAGGAATGGTAACACTTGTTAATAGCCTGAATAAAATTTGCCTCTTTACCATAATTTTCTCCCCACTGACAAATTTTCATATAGGAAAGTGGACATTTTGTAGGAATATTTATGATTTTTGGTCTATTTGTTTTTTACTGGTGACTTTTATATCCCATATGATGAAAGAACTAAATAATTTAATCCAGAGCTTGCTAACTTATGATAATGCATACTCAACCATACATTTTGCCTTGGGAATATATTCATTCTTTTTATAAACATTTCTTATTATTCTGTCTTGGTGAGCACAAAATAGCTTTATGATAATGGACAGAAAATTTTAGGTTGTTGGAAAATTCTCAAATTATGTAGTGTTGGAAAAGCATTTTTGAATAAAAGCCATACAAAAAATGTAGCAATAATCTTCATAAAAATTTCCATTCGATCCATAATGATGTAGTAAAAGTTATGCCATTCAGTTTCTAAAATTTCCTGATTCAATTTTGTCTCACATTTAAAAGTTATTTGACTTTACTGGAGATCACTGCGTTTCCTACTGTAGTGTACTTCAGAATCATCTGGAAGGCTTGTTAAAATGTAGATTGTTTGGTCCTTCCCTAGAGATTCTCATTCATGAAGTCTGGAGTAGCGTCCAACAGTGTGCATTTCTAATAGGTTTTCTGGAGATCTTGCCGCAGCTGATCTGGGGATCACATTTTAAGACTCACTACTGTGGATGTAATTGGTGGATTTATAAAGTGATGGTACAGATTGAGCTCTGTTAGGTTCCCTGATAAGTCTGTATACTTCTGTCTCCATCTACCACTTATAATTCTTTCTCTCCCATAGTCTCTTTCCCTTTCGCATTTAGCAATGAAGAATTTATTCCAAGTGTTGTTTTTGATATAGATGCTAACATCATGTATGGGAGTCTTTATAAACCCCAGTGCTTAGCTTTTTGAAGGTCAGGTGATTCTGTATGCAAGGAAATTTGATCTGTTCACATGTATGGTTCTTGACATTATTGTACATCTTTTATAGTGTTTTTATTTCTTATGAGATATTGAGTAAATTCATGCAAATAATGGCTCAAGATCAATAGCAGTTTATAAAGGACACTTGTCAATAATTCTGTCTTTATTCATTCTTCATGGTTTTCTAAGGAAGTTTGACCTGTACATATTTGCATGTGTCTGTGTATTTGTTCACTTATTTTGTACATTTGCAAAGATGCTACTAAATATTTTAATTTTTCATCTTGACTTTTTGTCTCAAGCACTTGTGTTTTGGGCAGATTATATTCTCTGATTGGATAAAGAAATGTCTGTTATTTTGCCACAAATTTATAAAAGTGTACAGTCTAAAATGTAAACCATAACGTAAACTACTAACCATGGTTAGTAGCTATGTTTCAGTATTTGTACATCAGTTGTAGCAAATGTAACATTCACATGTAAAAAGATCATTGGTGGGAAAGGAAGAAAAGGGGGAGAATGTTGGGTATATGGGAGTCTCCTATATTTTGTATGTGACTTTATGGTGACCTAAAACTTCTTTGAAGACATAATGAGAAAAAAAAAAAAAGGTAAGATAAGAGGTGAGAAGTGAAGTGGGCATCGCCTTTCCAGGGTCCTCAGGATTGAGGAATGGAATATGAACTAGAGTAGACTTGCTGGTATTCTACTATAGAATTATTGTGAATCTAGCAATGGAAGAAATTGTGTCATTGATGTGAAGACAGTGGCCATGGAGTTGCTGAAGGCAGGGAGAGGGAAAAAGGGGGATGTGATATGGGGGCATTTTCAGGACTTGGAATTGTCCTGAGTGATGTTGCGGGGATGGATGCAAGACATTATATATCCTGCCATAACCCACTGAATGGACTGGGAGAGAGTGTAAACTACAATGTAAACTATAAACCATGCTGTGTAGCAGTGCTCCAAAATGTATTCATTAAACGCAATGAATGTGCCACACTAATGAAGGAAGTTGTTGATGTGGGAAAAGTGGGGGTTGTGGGGAGGGCGACATATGGGAGTCTCCTATATTTTTTAATGTGATCTATGTATCTTTTAAAAATAAAAAAAAATATATTGAAAAAAATATTTGTTGCTAGGCTTTTGGGAAATCAAATGAAACTATTCAGTGAAGAACTAAGTCTCACCTCTGGCATTTAACTAGCTTAAAGACTCATTGTTGATTGGTTAAAGTTCTAATTAATAATTGCTGATCTTCAAACAAACCTTATACCTTCTTAATAAACTTCAAGGCAAAGTCTGATTTACTTTTGGATTATAATGTCAAGAACAGGCAAATGACAGTAATTTTATCCTTATATTCCATTATGTTTTTGGTTTGGTGTTTAAAGAACCACTTGAGCCCTTAAATAATGATGACTGAGGATCTGTGTTTCCTGGACATTCTGGAATCTCCCTGAACAAATTGTGTCCCAGACAGTTTGTGTGGAGAGAAAGCAGCCCTGGGAGTAGACATTCATTTCTCCATTCTGAGATGTCCTTGATGCAGAATGAGGATCTGAGTTTTGATAGTAATTTTTCTGACAGGAGCCTTTTTACAAAGGTGGAGCACCACTTTAAATGGAAATAGATAATGAATAAGTCATGATGGGGACTTTATACACAGCAGTAAAATGTGCTAGGTGAGCTTAGTGAGCTAAGTATTTTGTTGTTTGCTGAAGTTGTTGTTTGAGGAGCTTGTGCTATATAGAAAAGTGTATATCTGGTTATTAACTGTGTGCTTATTTTAATCAGTGGTTGTGCCAAATGATTTGTCTTAAAGTACCCATGGCTCAAAGAAACAAACAAATGAGTTTTCAAATATATATCGTCTTGTAGGAGGATGATAGAATATGGGATTTCAGGCATAAATAACACAATATATCTGTGGACAAGTGAATCCAGACTAGGGATTAGAATGCCTAAGGGGGAGGGAATGATCCCCTGAAATTCAACACCTGCTGCCAATTTCATTCTTAGAAAACAGTTTTGTAGCGTATCTACTTTGCACTGGTAATTTCCATAAAGATTTATTTTTTTCCCCATACCTTCATTAATTGATTTAATGAAATATTACCAAGTTAGCAAACCATGTTTTTATTTAATCAACAATAAAGGTGCTAAGTAGAATTTAATATTGGAATTGGTTGATAGTTTTACACCCACACTTTTCAGGATGGGAAAGCAGTAGAAACTAGTAGAAGACTGGTGTGTGTTGGAAGGTGTGGTGGACAGGTGGCCCTTGGGCACAAGAGAGCTCTTGCTTGTTATGTATTTGTATTTTCACAATGAATGAGAACCTATTTAATTTTCTGTTTTTTTGGACTGTGATGGCTATTTGTTTAATGTTTCCCTCTGAACTTTAAATTAAGTCATTACTTTTTGAAAATCTGTCTCATTGCTGTAATAAGCACAGTAAATCTTGCTGTGAAGCTACAGTCTTTGAAAAGAAAAACCCCTAATTATTAAAAAATGAAATACATAATTTGGAAGAATCCCAAACTCTACTGGGAAACTGATGGGTAGTCCGCAGCACTTAAAAGAAAAAAAAAGTTACTTTCTTTTAAAAAATATTTAATAACTTTGACAACTGTATAGAATTTTAGTATTTCAGAATATTGGTTGTTTTCTATCCTCTTGGCTCTAGGCAGAAAGTAAAGTGTTGGTTGTGCTTCAGCTAAGAATGTTGAGGCTAAGACTGTGGGCAAATCATGGTACCTCTTCTGGCCCCAGTAGCCTTACCTGAATCTGAGTGCAGGTCTGATGTAGATTCTACTTTGGAACTCTAAAGATGCAGAAATGTAGCTCTTCCCCTTGTTTCAGTCACCTCTGGAGGGTCTATTGTCTATTTTCCCCAAACTTTAACTCCTCAATAGGGATTGGCCTGGAGAAGTGGCTTATCTCATACAGATGTAGGGTTGCCCATCTACTGATGCCCTCTGGGAAACTAGTTCTGCCTTCGATTATCCTAGGTTCTCTTGTGTTTAAAAAAACACAACACAGCACAACAAAACAAAAAACTAAAAGTTGTGTTTCTAATTTCCTTAGTTGGAACTTGGAATATGTTTTCCTACTGGAAAAAATACTTGAATTTGAATAGGCGATATTGAAATGGATTTACTAATTCTATAGTTTAGATATATTACAAATTAATTTGTTGTTAAAGGATTTGCATGTTAATATACTCTCCATTTTTACAGTACTGAATCTGTGGGCATATAAATTTCAGGCTTTAAACAGAAATGTTTGGGAACAGGATTCCTTTTGTAAATGGGCAATTTTAGGCAGTTTTCAAACACTTGAGGCCATTTCATTATTTTCTGCTTAACTTGTTATATTCAGGACAGCTCCACTTTGGTCTCTCTTTAGAGAGCCATGTTTCTAGCTTGTTCATCGTTTCCTCACTGTCACTTGGAGTCCTCTCTTTTCTAGTGTGCTTTCTCACCCTATGATGAAGAATACCTGCTGATGGTTCTGCTCTCTCCCTAGGGTCCAGGGTTTTATTATTATGTAGGATGGCATTGGTTGTGGACATTGTTGCTTATTGTCTCCACGTTTCCAGCTTTAGCTTTGTGGGCTAAGTGGCCTAAGCTATTTGAAGATAGTCTCTAATTTTTTAAATACTTCCCTTTTGTGCTGCTATTCTCAATTCCAAGGGCAATCATTCTCTTTTCAGTTATTTCACTGAATCATTAAAATATCTTTCTTCTCATGACCTTTATTTGCTTTTCCCTTTATACCCATGCAAAATTAATTTTGTATTGATTGAAAGTAGGTCAGCACTTCAGTGCAAGTCAGCATCTTTTCAAAATGCTGCCTGCCCCTCGTAAGTACACAAGAATGGAGGTTGAGGTTTCTTTAGCACAGTTTTCCCACAATTCAGCAAAAGTCGATAACTCTTTCAGGAATGTCCTCAATGCTGAAGATGCAAAGATGAAGAAGACATCATTTGTTGCTCGGTGTTTTTATCTATAGTTTAAGCTAGAAGCGAAGTAATATAAAAAAAGTACTGGTTCTCCAACAGATGGTTTTCACAAAACAGGTATGTTGAAATACATATTAAAAAGAAATGTAGAACTGGGAAGAAATACCACCTGCTATTTGTTTTCTGAAGCTTATTTTTAAAAAAACTTCCCAGTGAAAATGGCAGTACCAAAGGTATGTTATATCTGACCTTCAGCCAGGAAGGGTTCTTGGCAAATCTTTGGCTAGGAACCATAGTGTTATGAGAAGAAGAGAATGTTTTAGTTCTGATTGGTACAAACTTTAGACATAGGAGTACTATGTGTGGAACAATATATCATGTTTATTTGTGTATTGGTCATTATTACTGTGACAGGATAAAAATTCTGGAATCTTAATTTCCAGCTTTCACATCTTTTAGCGAGGATAAGGAATGCATTTTAATTAATCTGTTGACTGTAGTTGTGATTATCCAGGATTAGGAAGCCGCTCAGGATAAGAGAAATGTCAAGAGAACAGGCTTAAGTAAAAAACATAAAAAATTAGAATAACAAAGCAGACTTTAGTTTGTGAAAGGGATAAGGTTTAGGGAAACATAAAGAGAACAGATAGCGTTGTGTGCCTATGTGTGTGTGTGTGTTGGTAGGATATCACCTAGTGGGGAATATCTGGGTGGATTTGCTGATTCGCTTCTTAGGTACAGTGTCTGCTCTTCCCTGGGTTGTCTTTCTTCGTCAGGACTTCTTTCTGTAAGAAATTGAGAGGATGCCTTATTTTCTGGTATGTTTCCTTGAGGACAGTGAAAGAAGGCATGAGATTGAGGCCCCTGGAGCCTTATTTTGGAGATGACCTCTGCAGTAGCCTCTGACAGCATAAACTAGAAAGAAATGCTCCTTTATGAAGGATAAAACCAAGGTTTTATATATCTTTCTGAATGCTTTGCTATTGAGAGAGAATTGGGATAATACTAAATTGCAGATTCATTACTTTAAATGATTTATGCACAAGGCCCCCTTTCTTTTTTTCGGTCTTAGTTTTTGTTTATTGTTGTCTAAATGGGCAAATAAGATATTTTTAGTTGTAGTTCTCTAGAGAAGATGGCAATTGATCTCTTTGCTTTTAGGTTTTCCTCCTACCTCCTGGCTGTGTCTTCAGAGTCTCTGCTGGTTCCTCTTCCTCTCCCCAGAGGTGTGTGTGTCCTAAGATTCAGTCCCTGGTCCTCCTCTCTAGTTACACATACTTCCTTGGTGGTCTTGTTCAGCTCCATGGCTTGAAATATATCCCACTTACCAAAATGAGTATTTCCCGACCCACTCCTTGCTCCCACAATCCAAATTTGAGTGTTGTGTACAAATCCAGATGTCTAACAGACACACCACCGAACTTAATTTGCCTAAAATTATACTTGATCTTAGCCAGAAGGCCAAGAAGTGATTAATTATGCCTAAAATTGAACACTGAGATGTTGCCTCTCATCCCCCATATCCATTATACCCAAGACTTCCTTACTCTGTCTCAGTTGATGGCAACTCTTTAATTTACTCAGCCCCAAAATTTGGTGGATATCATCGACACCTCTTTTTCTCTCATTCCCTACACCCAATCCACTAGAAATGCCAGTTAGGTTTACCTTCAAAAGGGAGCCAGCTGAGGACTCCTTCATGCCTCCTCCACCGTCACCACCTTGGTCCAAGCCACCGTCATTTCCTGCTTAGATTACATAATAGCATCCTGGCAGGTTAGCCTCTGTCCTTGCCCCTTTGTTCTCATTGTAGCACCAAAATGATCCGTTTAAAGTGAACATTAGACTCTGCCACTCTTCCACTATAAGCCCCGCAGCGGCATACATTCTACTCGGATTCCTCGAACATGCCAGCGTGCTTCCACCTTAAGGCTCATGCTCTGCTCTTTCCTCTGCCAGGAATGCTTTCCTACTCTATTCACTTGGCCCACTCCCTCATCTCCTGCAAGTCAGAGCTCACTTTTTCAACGTGGCTTCTTTTTGCTCTTGCTACTGCCAGTCTACTTTTCTTTAACACATGCTTATAACCTTCTAATGTGCTATAGAAACACATTTTCTATGTGGTATCCATTAGCTGCACACAGCTGTTTAAATTAGTGAAAATGAAATTTAAAAAATTTGGTTCCTCAGTCATGTTAGCCACATTTCAAGTGTTTAGGAGTCACATGTGGACCGTGGCTACCGTGTTAGCACACAGAGAGAACCTTCCCTTTGCTGCAGAAAGTTGTTTTGGACAGCTCTGCTGTAGAACTTGCCTGTTATGTTTGATGTTTATTCTGTCTTTCACATTTGCTAGAATGTAAGCTTTACAAAGGCAGGGTCTTCGTTTTATTTACTGACAGATTACAAGCACCCAGAACAGTGCTTGTCACATAGTAGGTGATCTATAATAGGTGATGAATAAAATTTGTTGAATTGAATGGAATTACTATTTCATTTAAGTAGTTAAAATAATTTTATTTGTATTTCAATTCTCAAATCACTGTTACTAATAAAAGTATTTGCTGCTAACATTTTTTTTTCATTTATTAATGCTTATGTGCTGAGCTTCACATTGCACCAAGTATTTTATGTAAATTATTTGACAATTCTTTTAATAGCCATATATGCATGCATATACACATACACATATATGCATATATGTGTGTGTGTGTATTCTCCATTGTATAGAGGAGGAGATGACCTTGGAGAGGGTATGGGCTTAACCAAGGGCATAAAACTAGTTCAATGGTAGAGCCACAGTTTGAACCCACAACATCTGACTCCCAGTGGCAAGCACGTAGTCAATGTGCATTCATTCCACTTCCTGAACTTTAGGTTAATGTGAGAATTCAGGTTAACTCCATCCTTCCCCTCCTCTGGTCAAGGGATCATTGAAGTTAATACCATTTTTTTTACTTCAGTCACTAGAAAAATAGGAAATTTTATGCTTATTGCTGAGTTGTCTTGGCAACACACTGAGTTAAGGATCAAGTTTTATTAAAACCTTGACTCATGTGAGTTAATGTCTCATTATTTCAATAACCTAAAAATTTATTCATCAAAAAAGCTGACATGAAATACATTCTTAGAATTGCAGTTAGATAGTTATGGAAGAAGATATCTCTCACTCGTAGGCTTTTCTCGTTTTAGCCTGTATTACTAAGGTTGTAGGTTGATTTGATCTCTTGGGTATTTGCTTGTACCTGGCTTATTTCCAAGTAGATTGTGTGTGTGTGTGTAAATATATGTTGAAATTAGTAGTAAAAACGAAGAAGAGATTGCTGCCTGATCTTTCTGATTTAAGAATTCAAATTCTTTTCTCTGGGTCTCATTCTGTATTCTTTGATTGGTATCAAAAATGAATTTTCCCTCTAAAAACCAGAGAATCATCTTAGCTTGTTCCTTTTCACTGTGTTCTCCAGGAGTACCGGGTGTCAAAGCAGAACGCTTTGAAGAAGGAATGACAGTAAAACACTGTGCTTTGTCCCTTGTGGGAGAACCAATAATGTACCCAGAAATCAACAGACTTTTGAAGCTACTCCACCAGTGTAAAATCTCCAGCTTCCTGGTCACAAATGCACAGTTCCCCATGGAAATCAGGTGAGTAGTCCAGCCTATTGAAATATGCTGCTTGAATCTGTGTTTGAAAAAGTAAGCCTACTATGTATTTATTCAAAAAGGACTTACTGAATACTTACATACAAATGTTGGGCTTTTAGGGACAGAGATAGTCCTACTCATCATGGTCTGTTTTGTTAGGGAGGATAACATGGGTAAAAAGAATGAGGCAGAGATAAACTGATAGGGGGATGCAAAAAAGAATTTTTCCAGGTAGAGAAAGCAGGGTAATATTAATACTTCTTAGAGAAGGCATCATTTAATTTGTATCATAAAATATGGCAGGGATCGGTCTGTGGGGAGGTAGGAAATATTTTTTTAACAAAAGAACTTCACAAAGACATGGAGTTAGGGTGTTTGAGATTGTGCTTTAGGCCTTAGGGAAATGCCAGTCAAAACCACAGTGAGTACTTCAACACTGAGGAGGTTGGCTGTAATCAAAAAGTCAGATAATGACAAAGGAAGATGTGGAGAAATTGGAACCTTTGCATATTGTTGATAGAAGATAAAATGCTTTAGTTACTTTGGAAAACAGTTTTGCAATTTCTCAAACATTAAAGTTAGAGTTATATGACCCAGCAATTCCATTCCAAGTCTATACCCAAGAGATAGAAACATGCATCTACACAAAAATTTGTATACAAATGTTCATAGCAGCATTATTCATAGAGTCAAAAAATAAAAATAACCCAAATGTCCATCATCAATGGATGATTGTGTAAACAAAATGTGGGTATATCCATACAATGGATTATTCAGCCATTAAAAGAAAGTAAGTACTGATACATGTTGCAACATGAAAATATTATGTTTTGTGAAAGAAGCCTCATACAAAAGGCCAGATAATACATGATTCCATTTCTATGAAATGTCCAGAATATTTCATTCTCAGTATGTATTTTTAATAGTTTCTTAATTTCCAATATGATACCAAAAAAAAGTACTTAATAAAATTTCTTTCCATGTAAAAACTATTTGCAAACTAGGTGTAGAAGTAAACTTAGGAGTATTTGCAAAAATCTTGTGGTCAAATTATATTAACGGTCAAATATTTAAATCTTTATGTCTTTTCAAAATTGTAATGGAGAGAACAGCCAAGGCAATAAGACAAAGTAAAGAAATTAAAGGATCCTAGGATGAGAAAGGAATATGGAGTGTCATTGCACATATGATTGTATGTTTAGAATATCAGAAAGAATCTCAAAAAAATTATTAGAATTAATAAGTGGGTTTGTTGAAGTTGTTGAAAGAGGGTTGACAAAATCAATTGTGTGTATAAGAAATTTTTCAATGTTACAATCTAAAATAAGTCATCAGTTTCTTATGTAAGTGTATTGAATACTTAAGATATATATATACACAAGAAGCCAGGAAGCATTATTGAGAGAAAATAAAGGTTTTTATTTATGCTGTTCAATAAGGCAGCCATTAGTCACATTAAATTAAATTCATTTTACTTAAAATTACATTTAAAATTCAATTCCTCAGTACTAACTACATTTCGAGTACTTAATAGCTACCTGTGACTGGTGACTACCATATTGGACAGCATAGATACAGAATATTTCTATAATTGCAGAAATTTATGTTGTATGGTATTAGTCTTAATAAATGGTAGGGATATATAATGCTTTTGGCTTGGAAGACTCAATAGGGTAGAGATGTCACCTTCCCTTATTTTGTAAATTCAGTGGATTCCCAATCAAAATCCCACGACTTTTGTGTAGTCTTTCTTTATTTGTTGCCTTGTGGAATTTGGAGAGTTAATTCCAAGATTTTTATGTAGAAAGGTAAACCTCCAAAAGAAGAATATGGTGGAAAGATTTAATCAGGCCTATATAAAGAGTTATTATAGGGAAGCGGATTTGGCTCAATGGATAGAGCATCCACCTACCACATGGGAGGTCCAGGGTTCAAATCCAGGGCCTCCTGACCTGTGTGGTGAGCTGGCCCACATGCAGTGCTGATGTGCTCAAGGAGGACTGTGTCACGCTGGGGTGTCCCCCCTGCGTAGGGGAGCCAGGTGCAAGGAGTGCACCCAGTAAGGGGAAGCTGTCCTGTGCAAAAAAATTGCAGCCTGCCCAGGAGTGGTGCTGCACACACGGAAAG
Source organism: Dasypus novemcinctus (assembly GCF_030445035.2). Lineage (NCBI taxonomy): Eukaryota > Metazoa > Chordata > Mammalia > Cingulata > Dasypodidae > Dasypus > Dasypus novemcinctus. The sequence goes on along the minus strand of NC_080695.1, from coordinate 24,212,540 downwards.
CTGATGCAGCAAGATGATGCACCAAAAAGAGACACAGATTCCCAGTGCCGCTGATAAGAATACAAGTGACACAGAAGAACACACAGCAAATGGACACAGAGAGCACACACCTGGTGGAGGGGGATGGGGAGGGGAGAGAAATAGAAATTTAAGAAAGAGCGTTGTTATAAAGCTACATTAGTTAAGACATTAGATATTTGTATACATATGCAAAATGATCAGTGGAACAGAAAAGCAAATGCAGAGGACTGTTAGTTTATAAAAAAAATTTATACTGAGGAACATTGGGAAAGGACAATAAAATAAATTGTGTTGGTTCAATTGGATCTTTTTTTTTTTAAGATTTATTTTTTTAAAAAATTTATTTCTCTCTCCCTCCCCCCCCCAGTTGTCTGCTCTCTGCGTCCATTCGCTGTGTGCTCCTCTGTGACTGCTTCCATCCTTATCGGCGGCACTGGGAATCTGTGTCTCTTTTTGTTGTGTCATCTTGTGCCAGCTCTCCGTGTGTACAGCGCCACTCCTGGGCAGGCTGCACTTTCTTTTGTGCTGGGCGGCTCTCTTTATGGGGTGCACTCTTTGCGCTTAGGGTTCCCCTACCGGGGGGAAACTCCCTGCGCGCATCAGCACCGCACATGGGCCAGCTCCACATGGGTCAAGGAGGCCCAGGGTTTGAACCGGGGACCTCCCATGTAGTAGGTGGATGCCCTATCCATTGGGCCAAGGCTGCTTCCCTCAACTGGATCTTTATACAGAAAAAATTGATTTTTGACCCATCTATCATATCACACACAAAAATGAATGCCAGGTTGATTTTAAATCTAAAGTAAAAGTGAAAACAATAAAACTTCCAGAAGATAACTTTGGAAATATAAGTTTGGGGAAAGAAATATCACAACTAGTTACAAAAAGTACTGACCCTGAAGGAAAAGATTGATATACTGGACTGCAGTCATACTAAGAAATTGTGTTCATCTAAGGACACCATTAAGTGCACAAAAAGCAAGAAACAGTAGAAGATACGTGTATCAAATATAACCCAAAGAGGACTTGTTTTGAGATTATGTAAAGAAATACAAATCAAAAAGAAAAAGAGAACTATCCCAGTGGATGAATGGAGTTGTATGGTCCCTCTTGGGGGAGGTGGGGGGGGTGCGTATTTTATTAATATAATCTTCTAGTGGAGTAAAGTGGGTTTTGGGATGTTGTTCAGAGGTGATTTTCTCTCCCAGTTGAGAATCAATTTATGGTGAGCCTTTGATGCTATGGGAGTTTTATAGCTCTCAGGCTTATTACAATACATAGAGCTAGCAGCCACAGTCCTGTATTCTCCTGCCCTTGGAGATTTCAAGTGTAATCCATTCTTATTAGTCTTGCTTGGAGGCGGGGAACAGGATTGTATTATCTTTTAATATTTTTTTTTTGTCAAATTGGTGAATATATGTTTTATGGCTCTGGAAATGAAAATACATGGAGACCCAAGTTCTTTCTAGGCATATTTTGTCATTTTGCACTTTTTATGATAACGCCTTACATGGCTTGAGAATGTCTGAGATCTTTCTCAATACAGTCAGAACCAATGCATAATTGGTTCTCTAAGTCAAATTTGCAGAAGGCTCTTAAATGAATGGTAGTAAACACCTTAAGCTTTGAGGTAATAATCTGAATCTGTCAGTTCCTCTAAGATATAGAATGGCTATCAGCTTTTCCTTAGACATTTACAAAGTTAACATCAACTTTGACCCTTTTTATCCTGTATTCCCATCTGGAGTATTGAGTTAAAAATCCATTAGGAACTTTAGATTTATCTTTCATTCCTCTCTCTTCATCAACTTCCTCATGGTTCAGAGGATTTAGGGGATTCTCTCTCCACATTGCTATTTAAGTCATAATTTCTCCTTTTCCCCATGATCATATAAAAGGAACAAAGAGAACAGAAAAACAATTCTGCAAACTCAGTTTTCCGTGAAAGTAGGAGAGATAATATCTGGAGATTTCATAATTCATTAATGTAAGGACTACCCAAAGCAGCTGAGATCAGATAGTACCCACAGGAGAAGAGGCAAAAAGAATTGTAAATTGCTGGTGGGCAGTGGGAGGGCAGTGACAATATCTCAAAAAGTATCAACAAGAAATACCTTTTCTAAAAGTATGGAGCCTTAACTTTAAGTCTAAAGTTACACTCTCTGAGTTTATCACAAGTATAAGAACCTGGGTAAGAGGTACTGGCTACAGCGACCCTATTGGATCTTATTCGATTTAGAGAAACAGGAGGCAGTGCTGCACAAAAAAATTGTGTGGACAAGCCTTATTTGTAGGAAGCTGTCTTTCGTTATGGCAGCACAGAAGGAATGAGTTTTTAGGTTGGTAAATGCTAGAAGTCAAACTTGGGACAAGCACTCTATCACCCTACCACCTATAGGATCCTGTAACTGGTCTATGAAAATCAAACTGATTAAATGATGAATTATCTAAAAAGGACTGACCCAAAGTACAAAACCTGGTAGAGAAGCAAGGCATACTCCATCAGTCAAGGTCCAACTGGGAGACAGAAGCCACATAGTAATTTCCACTGGGAGAGTTTAATCTAAAGAATTAATAATAGGGCATTGGAATGACAGTAAATTGGCTAGTGAGCGTTAAAGAGAATTCTGAAGAATACTGGAATAGAAGATACAAGGAGCAGGCACAATCCCTAGGGCTGAAGTGCCCAATGAAGGGGCTTCCTATACCTTGTTGGAAAAGGTACAGCTGTGGCTTACTGGATGGCGTAGAAAACACTGACCTGCCTCGCTAGTGGGAAGTGCTGGAAATTTGCCTTCTGGGGCACCATTGTGGGCCCCTGGGTGCTGCTGGAACCAAGAACTGGAGAAGAGAGCTCTATGCAAGCCCAGTACTGAGAGGACTGTGCTGCTGTGAAAGTTGAGCCCTGGAGGAAACCCTGTGAGGGCAGGTAGATTTGCAGAGTCTGAGAGTCAAGAATTTGCTTGATGGCAGAGTAAATGCGTGGCCTGGGGTGCACACTGTTCACAAGTTTGGAAACTCTGGCAAGGTGGTTTGCCAGGCCAGGGCTGTTAGTTCACTGAGGGACTTCGCACTGGTGGGCAAAGAGCCACTGGATGACCCCACATCCACATGCCCCTGACAGAACCATGCAACAAAGCAGTGAAATATACCAGCCCCCAAACCAGGTTGAGAAACCCCTTCCTCCTACAGTGTCTCCCCAGTGGCCCTTACCACAAAACTGAGCATCATACTCTTTGCAAGTAGAAGTGTTTTAAAGAGTTCAGTCCAGTACCATAGAGCAAATACTGCAGGGTGAATGTGGAGCTGAGAGGCAATAAAAGGATATCTGACACATGTCAAGAGATAAAGAATGGTTTTCTGAAATTGTTGCCATGAAATAGGATGAAAATTGTGGCCAAATACTTTACCATGAATTAAGAAAAAAAAATTCATGACCAAATTGCTATTATGAACGTAGAATGCAGTGGAGAAAGGAAATCGGGGAGGGGATGGTGAAACAACATGAGATAAATGTCAGCTGGAAAACCAGGAAAGAAGTAGAAATGAATATTTGCACTTAAAAAGGAGAATAAATACTACAAAAATGAAAGAAGAGATTAGGAAAACTAAAATGAAACAATTTTTAAAAGAGAATTTTAAAAGATTAGAGAGAAATTAATAGTTACACAATTTGGGTAGTCATTAATGCAATTCATCAGATACTTCTGACACTCAGTCTCCTGAGCAGTCATTTAGATTGCTTTTTCCCATGCCCTGAAGAAATTTTTGACATGGCCATGTGATTTGCTTTGTCTAGTTAAATGTGAATGGAAATCATGTTGTCACCTCTGGGTGTAAACTGAAAGAGTTGGTATAAAATTTTACATATTCCCTTTCTCTCTCAGCAGTCTTGGAAGTTCAGCAGTAGACCTTCCTGCAGCCTTGGTACCTCAAACAGAATACCCAGTGCAACCACAATAGAAGTGCAGCATAAATGATTAGTAAATAATTTATGGTTTTAAGCTTCTGAGATTTGGCCATCCTGACTGATAAAAAAGGTAGATCAAGGAGATTTAATATATGTATAATTGGATTTCCTGAAGAGGAAAATGGTGTAACAGTATAGATATTTAAAGATATAACGGGTTTTCCTGACCTGAGAAAAAACTTGAAATTTACTTATTAAAAAGAGCATACTGTGTGCCACACCAGCCAGCACGGAGACATATCCTAGTAAGTTTATAGTATTAAAGATGATGAAAGAATCCATTGGGTAGCCAGGTAAGAAGAAAAAAATCTGTCTAACTTCAGATTTTTCTCCAAAACAAAATTCAGTCCTGGAAAGGGTGGAGTAATACATTGTGTTAGTCTCCTGGGGCTACCCAACAAAGTACCATAACCAAATGGTTTAAAACAACAGAAATGTATTGTCTCACAGTTCTGGAAGTTAGCAGTCCAAAACCAAGTGTTGGCAGGGCCATCTTCCTCTGAAATTTGTGGGGGAGACTCTTTGCCTCTTCTTAGCTTTTGTGGTTGCTGGCAGTCCTCCGTGTCCCTTGGCTGCAGCTGCAGCACTTTCATTCTCATCTCTTGTCACGTGGCCATCTTCTCTCTGTTTCCATCTGTGTCTCTTCTTCCCTTCTTCTTGGGACACCAGTGCAACAACCCTATTTCCAAATAAGATCACGTGCTGGGGTACTGGGGATTAGGGCCTCAACATACCTTTTTTGGCGAGATTACAGTCAAGGGAAAATATGTGGAATATATTTTATATTTAGAGTCATTTTATAGCATGCAAGAACTTGGTTATATTGTTCCCATGACTGCTTCTTCAGGAAAATAGTAGGGAACAAATTTTAGCCAGATAAGGCATGGCCAAGAAAACTATGGCAAAAGGATTTATGATGAGCATTGAAAAGGCTATAGAACTAAGATGAAAACAGTTGTGGCTGCTGGGTGACAGAACATAAGGTGAATGCTGTATCAGCTGACAGCATTGAAATAATTCAAATTAAAAGCAGATGGGGGAGTGGGAGAGAAGTAGAAGTTAGAATGTGTTCACTAAGTACTTTTTCTTTAATAATTGGGAGTGAAAGGATATAATTTAAGGTTGACCACCCCCCACTTAAAAAAAGTAATAAACACATATGCATATATAACAGTACAAAGATAGATCCTAAGAGAGACAATATTAATGACTAAAATTGAGTGGTATAAGAGGAGGCATTCTTTTTTTTTTGTATCAGTGCCTATAGTGGGGAACTAAAAGATATTATCTAAAGAAAGAGTGTACATGTATAATTAAAAATATAACCAAAGGAGCAAAAATACAAACCTCCCCAAATATCAGAATAGCACACATAAGAAAACAAAGATAGTAGACCATATAATGAAAATACTCACATTAAGAGAAATGCAAATTAAAACTACATGATACTCTTTTCTACTCAGCAGACTTATATGACTCCAAAACTTTGATAACACTTGTTTGCAAGGCTATGGGGACGTATACTTCATGTCTTGTTGATGGAAGAGTAAATTGGTATAACTTCAATGGAGGACAGTTATACCAGTCTCCCCTAATTGTAAATGCTTATAATGTTTGATCCATCAATCTACCTTTGGAACTTTACCCTGCAGATATACTTGCACATGAGCAAAATGACATGCCAAAAGTTTAATAATTGTAGTGTGCCTGAAAGACTGAAAATAGCCACAGGGTCAACCAATAGTGGATTGGTTTAATAAATTTCAATGTATTCATACAATGTCATACTATGCAGTCGTTAAAAAAAAAGCAAAGCAAAAAAAAAAAAGTATTTATGTATTGATACAAAGGATTTCTAACATGTATAGTCCACAATCTCATCCTTTGTGCCCAAAAGTGTTTCAGAATTTTAGAAGTTAATACAGTGCATATACTTATTTTATGTGACCTCTCTAGCTATGTAACATCATGTAAGTAGTTCTGCAACAAAGTGTATCTTAAGTGGAAAAATAAAGATTGTAAACAACCTATGGCAAATCAGGTTTTATACCCAAAGTTTGACTCCAAACTTAGAAAAACAAGCTTTTGGTTTTTAAAGCTTTTTGGATTTTGGAATTACAGATAGGGGTTGGTAGATTGGTAATGAATAGAAAAAAAAGCAAGTTGCAGAACAACCTGGGCATTGTGTTCCCTTTACCCTCTAATCCATCCTTCAAAGCCATTTTACTTCCTAAAGCACTGACATGATGCATCACTGTCTGTTTAAGTGTCAAGCAAGCCAAACTAAACCTTCTTGGAGGACATGAGGACAGGACATAAGCTCCTCCTCCTCCATCATTATCATCATCATCATCATCATCATCATCATCATCATTCTAAGTTATTTAGCCTGATCTGATAGTCCCAAATTGTCTCAGAGATTCTGATTTTAATAATGTCAGATGTTTGGGTCAGTTATTCTTTGTCTAAAAGTAGCTTCAAACTTACTATATACTTGATTACTTCCAAGGAATCTTTCTCAGGAGGTAGAATTATGCCTAATCATCTCTACAGGAAGAAAAAAGGGAGAGAGATTTATGTTTAGTTTCTATGCATTTGTATATATGGACATTCTTAACTCAGCATGGGAGCCCCATGTGCAAGGAGTGTGCCCCGTAAGGGAGCCGCCCAGCGCGAAAGAAGGTGCAGCCTGCCTAGGAATGGCGCTGCACACACGGAGAGCTGATACAAGATGACGCAACAAGAAACGAAACACAGATTCCGGTGCTGCTGACAACAATAGAAGCGGACAAAGAAGATGCAGCAAATAGACACAGAGAACAGACAACCAGGGTGGGGGGTGAAGGGGAGAGAAATAAATAAATAAATAAATCTTAAAAAAAAAAAAGATTCATTGTGTGTTTTCAGTGGAGATTGGGCTTCTCCACTGGAAGAAGTGGCTTCTCCACGCCAGTGGTTGTATAGCTTAAGTATTGTCCCTTTAAATTGTTCTTATCGGCAATGGTAAGCAGTCATTACAGCTAGAAAGCCAAAAAGTTTGTGAGTTTCTCAGACACAGAAATGATCATTATAATTTTAAGAATGCAGCATTTTCTTGATTTTTGTGAACTACAACAATGCTATTGCTGTGTGGAAAGGAGACAGGTAAATTATCATTGTGGGTGCTTTCCTGCCTGTCCTGAATGTAGAGGACAGTGCTAGGCAGAAATTATATTCCCGCGGCTCTGATCATTTCTCCAAGGTTTTTTTTTTTTTTTTTTTTTTAAAGATTTATTTATTTATTTAATTTCCCCCCTTCCCCTGGTTGTCTGTTCTTGGTGTCTATTTGCTGCGTCTTGTTTCTTTGTCCGCTTCTGTTGTCGTCAGCGGCACGGGAAGTGTGGGCGGCGCCATTCCTCGGCAGGCTGCTCTTTCTTTTCACGCTGGGCGGCTTTTCCTCACGGGCGCACTCCTTGCGCGTGGGGCTCCCCCACGCGGGGGACACCCTTGCGTGGCACGGCACTCCTTGCGCTCATCAGCACTGCGCATGGCCAGCTCCACACCGGTCAAGGAGGCCCGGGGTTTGAACCGCGGACCTCCCATGCGGTAGACGGACGTCCTAACCACTGGGCCAAAGTCCGTTTTCCTCTCCAAGGTTTTTAATGTGTTTTTGAGCCCCTTCAGAATGAGGTCTATAATTTGTAGGAACCTTTCCTTTCCTCCCCTGTTCCCTGTTAACTTCCTTGATTGTAGCACCTCGAACCTTTCATATAAACTGTCCAGAGCTTCCTATTTTTTTTTTTTTTTTTTTGTAAATGATAGAGGTTTGTAAAATAACCCTGGCCTTTGGAATTTACTGTTCATAATCTTAAGTGGTTATGGTGGCATAGTCAAAAGGTCAGGCCTGTTTCCATTTTGCATCAGGCAGCTTTATGATAAAGTCCTGTAAGTACTAGATGATGGTAGCCAGCAGTACCTATTAAGGAATGCTGCCCCTACAGCTTGCTGCTGTTTTACATTTTTGGTAACTGATGCACTTTGCATGAGTTTTTGCACAGTATTGAACTTCTAAGTATTTCCTTTGTACTTGCATATGGCAGAGGGCTAACGGACATGAGAGTCTGCTGCTATTTTAATTGCCTTTTCCTTAACTTTGGTCATAGCTTCTCCACTTTTAATAACTTTGTATTTAGACCCTTCTTTCTCATTCTTTTCCTGTGTCACTAAGCCAGATTACTGCATGCATTTGCTTTAGCTACATTCCCTTAAATATTCAGTCAGCTGAACTCAACAAGATCAACTGAAAGTATCTTTAAGTATCTGCCTGTTTGGCCAGATAAAAAGAAAAATATGGTTCCTACCCTTTACGATCTTATGGTCAAAGAATTGTAAGGCTGATAACTGAGCAATATCAAAAGTGTGTAAACCACTGAATTGTCTACTTTAAAATGGTGAATTTTATGGCATGTGAATTATAGCTCATTTTTTAAAAGTACATATATTTTAAGCAAAATGCAAAAGTAACATTCTAGAAGTAAATGCAAATTGTGGAATAGTTATAGAAAATCAATAATGGGAGGATTTGGTAAGAAAGTTGTTAAGGGGAAATTTTTATCTTCTCTAGTTATCTTTAAATGCATTCAATGAAGAGAATGAATTATGAGATCCATTTGAAGAGAAAAGAGTAGATGGTTTGGAAAAAGTACAATCTAGTCTTAAAATCTAACACAGGAAATCTGGTTTAGATAGGAGTAGAATTATGAAATGAGTCAGTGAATTTGAAACAAGTGGAGAATGAATGGTGTAACCTCATGGAAATTTACTAAAAGGCAAGGAAAATTAAGAATCTGCAGCATACACTTTTCTCTGGGTGAAGCCCCTGTGTAGGAGCTTGGTTGCCATTGTCCTAGCTCTGCATTGCTTAAAGCTCCCTGAGCAGGTCTGTGCTTGCCCACACAAGGCTTGACTTGAGTAACACTCAGAGCCCCAGGTGAGGCATGGATGCATTTTGTGCCCTTGGGTTATTTCCATTCCTAAGAAAACTTCATTAGTTCCTGATGGCTGGTACCCCATCAGCACAGGCCCCACTGCATGGTTATGAGGTTTCAAGTGGGTGAGTCTTGAGTGGCAGAGTTTATGGGGAAATTGAAGTCAAAGAGGACCTTCTACTTGTTCTGGGCCAATGCTGAGACCTAAAGTTAGATCCTGCTTTAGTTTATTTTCCATTGAAACCTAGTGTTTGAAGAGGGATTGGTATTAAATAATTAAGGGTTTTCCATTTATTAGGGATGGTGTGTAGCCTTTTAAAAAATAGCCAAAGGACATCCCATTTTATCACATTGTTAAGATCATTGCTTTTGTTTTCTGGGAGAAATCGAAGCCTCTGTACTCAGTAAAACGTTTAATCACCACATCTATTAAAGATCCCACATTTTGCATCATGAAAAGCCTGGCGTAGGCATAATTTTTTATTTTTATTTTTTTTTAACATTACCAAGGAACCTCAATCCAGTTACCCAGCTATATGTCAGTGTGGATGCTAGCACCAAAGAGAGCCTGAAGAAAATCGACCGCCCACTCTTCAAGGATTTCTGGCAAAGATTCCTCGACAGTTTAAAAGCTTTGGCAGCAAAGGTAAAGAATTATGACATCTTTAGAAAGAAAGGCAGAGAGAACTATTTTTCCTCTTTTCTCTCTTAAAATGTAAAAAGACTAGATGAAATCTTAAACCTTAAACTTTTTTTCAGTTCCCACATTTATTTTTTAATACATGTTTATTGCGTTCCTTTTAAGTTTGTAACGCTATGCCTGATATATATTATTTGCCCTTAATGCATTTAAGGAGAGAGATACATAACTACCAAAGTTAATTAATAATACATGGTTAAGTAGCAGCACAGAGCAACACTGGAAGAGGTGCCAGCAAATAGTGTATGTTGAAATATGAAGTGTGAATTTTCTTAAATTTCTAAAACCAAATTTCCTATTCGATTAAGTAACTCAACCTTAGTGTGTCTGAATTTAATGTCTTTTTCTGCACACATTTGCCACTTCTTGTGTGTTCTCACTTTGGCGTACTTACCTTCCTTCCTGTTCCTTTAGCCGTAAAGTAACTTTCCAGGTTTGTTTTTTTTCCCAGTAACCCTGCATCTCAATAGTTGGTAAATTCTCTTCTACCTGTATTTCTCTTTAGTCCTTTCCCCTTTTCTAGGCTCTTCAATTTGGCCCCATCATCTTTTGCTTAGATTATTTATGGTGTTTACTTCCAAACTAATCTCCTTCCTTTAACTTTCTTACTTTCCTAAGCAGTTCTTTATGCTCTACCACCAAAGGGGTCGTGCTAACCCCTGGTGGTTCCTGAATGTGACTGATGATCAGTATCACCAGGAGAGCTTGAAAAAATACAATTTCCTGCTCCTGGTGGGGTCTGAGAAACATTCTAGGAGACCTTTGATGTGCAGCCAGATTTGGGGATAACTGTCCCAGAAAGCTTCCCCTTCTCTCCTTTGCCCAACACTTTGCCATTCCTAATCCGTCACATTTAGGTTACAAATTTTATTTGTACATTTTCAGCTTCAATGTTCACTACTTTCCTCCAAGAATGCTGTACTTCACTTTTGCTTACATCTTCTGAGTCTTTGATTATATTCTGCTTGTATCCTGGAATGTCCTTTCCTTCCATTCTTTAACTTATAGAAATTCTATGCAACTTTCAGGACTCAGCTTCATTATTACCTTTACTGTGAAGGCTTTTTCATTTGCAATTAATAGTGTCTTTCTCCCTCTCTGACTTTTATATCTATAATAACACTTGGTTTATTGTGCTTTATCCTCACTTCACTATCCTCACCTGGATTCCTTACTCATCTCTGAATTCTGCACAATGTCTAGCACAGCACGTTTTATGGTATTTCATAAATGTTTGTTAAAAAAAATAAAGTAGTGGAAACTCAACAGAGGTCTTAGTGTCAGATATACTATATGCATTTTCTTGACTGTTCAGCTGATTAAATCTTTTTTTTTTTTTTTTTTTTTTTACTATTTTATGCTTGAGGTGTTACATCAATGCCTATTTTGGTGATTAACACTGACATTGTTTAAGAAATACAAAATAGATATTACTTTGGTTTCTGAGTTCTCTTGGATCGTGAAGTTAGCAGGCGAGGCACTTCTTGGGTTCCTAAAATCTTTTTTGTCTCTGGTCTTCCTTTTCTTCCATATCACCTGGACTTGTTGCTGAGACAGGAGAAACATAGCACAGAAATCAGATTGCAGTCAGCTAGGAGTAAACAACAGGAACTGGCGATACCAAAGACACCTGAGATTGTTATCTAGGCTGTATTCTGAGTCAAAGAGTAGAAGACGAGATGTCTGCATTAAAAGAATGGCTTAATAGCTTACTTTTTCTGTTTTGGCCAAAATTTTCCACAGAATGAATTCTTATCTTGAAGCTGTAACTTTTAGATATCCAATTCAATTGTAGTTATTCTGGATTGACTCATTAATATTACTGCAATAACTTAGAATTCTATAATATTTTCTAACCCATGGGCATCTTATATATAATGTCATTATTGTGCATCTTTAATTCTAGTTGACAAAGTTTTCTGGGACTAATTATTTTAACTAGCTGCCCACAGACTAGGGGAATTGCTTTCTAAGCTTTTTTGTGTGTGGTTACCTGCACATACAACATAAAACTTGTCATTTTAACCATTTTTAAGCATAAAATTCAGTGGCATTAATTACTTTATCACTCGAAACAGAAACTCCATGTCCATTAAGCCATAATTCTCTCTATAACCCCTACCCCTCAGTCCCTGGTAACCTCTAATCTGCTTTTTGTCTCTATCAATTTACTTATTCTACATATTTTATATATGTGGAATCATATAATATATTTTCTTTTGTATCTGGTTTATTTCATTTAGCATAATGTTTTCAAGACTCATCCATCTCATAGCATGCATCAGTACTTCATTTCTTTTTATGGTTGAATAATATTCTATTGTATGGATATACCACATTTTGTTTATCCATTTATTCATCTGTTGATGGACTTTTGGGTTTTTTCCATCTTTTTCTAAGCATTTTGTAGCATTTAGAGTTTATGTTTCTCATTCTCGAGTGCTGTTTATGTTGTCATTTAAGAAAGAATATCTGTGGCAGGAAGCTGCTCTTAAAAAGTTTTCCTTAAACTAACTCTTAACTTAACCAGCCTAAACTAACACTCAGGCTATGTTATTTCCTTCTCAGTATCTGATATTGGTATAGTAGATGCTATCAAGGAAAGTTTGTTTTACTGCTGTTTAATTCTCAAAAGTAAAACATGTATGTTGTAGCAGTACTTATTAGCTAGGGTCACACATGTTATTGATATAATCTCATACCATTTGAGGTTTTAAATAAAAGTGCTATTTCAGATATTTTAATTAGAACATCCATACTGTTACTTTCTGGTTTTTGTTTTGGCTTTTAGTCTACCTGAGCAAGGAAAGACATTTGAAGAGAGAGAATTTCTTTAACTTTATAAACAAAAGATATTTGATTTGTCCCAAGGTGTTCAGCCTATTTCTTAATTATTGCCACCCAAGTAGAAGTTGGTAGAGCAGGCTTTTCTTTTACCCTTGGCGAGTGTAAGGTATATGCTTCCAAATCTTTATCCTTTGTCAAAATGTTTCTTTTCAAATATGAAGAGAGAAATATATTGGTACTTGAATATGTGGGACTAAAAAACAATTCCATCAAGAAAATACATCAAAAAAATGTGTTAGCTTCAGTTTCCAATGACAGCAGCTACTTGTCAAAGAGTTCTTTTTTTCAAAAGAAATCCATCTTCCCCAAGATATTACTGCCTGCCATTGGCAGTAGACTTTTATGAGCAATGTGACCAGATGTGTTTCTTTTGGCACATCATTGTGCCACACTCAAGATCCAGTAGGAAATTTAAGTATTTAACCCTTTTCCATTTTTAAACAACACTGGTGTATACTTCAGACCTCATAATTAACAAGTAAAAAGACAAAAATATTTCCGTGCGTTACACAGTTTTGAATGTCAAAAATGGAACATTAGCACTCTTTCTTGGCTGACCTGGCAGTGTTATTTGTTCCATTTTTAAGGAGAACTTATTTTACGTTAATTGAGACAGCTCTGTATCTTATGTATTAAATAAATGAGTGTATGTATGTGACCCACAATTTGTAGATTAAAAAACAAACATTTAATATTTGACTTTCTAATCTCTGATTACAAAAATATTCTATGCTGATTATGGAAATTCTGGGGGAACTAGAGAGAAATACAAAGAAGCACCACACAGGGTAGTGATTCTCTCCAGCTTGGGTTCAATGATATTTTACCCTGTTCTGCTTGACTGCAAGGATATTCTGGTTTCAGCCACTTTGGAAATCAGGCCAAGACTGCTGTGCTTGAGTTATCAGTTGTGTTTTACTTTCAGCAAGCTGGTTAGTTCCCCTCCTTCTTAGGACATTTCCTAGTAAATAGATCTCCTCCAGACCTGACCTTTGCTTTTGTGTGTTTTAGGTAAAGAAGAATGTCTTGCATCTTAGATTCATGTTGAGGTAATGTCTAGTGGATAATTGGTGATATGGGTTGGGCGTTCACAGGAGTGTTGGAGGATGACTATATAGATGTGGAAGTCATCTCTTGCTGAAGGCAAGGGAGTAGATGGAAATATCCAAGAAGCGTCTAAAGAGGACCAAAGAAGGAACCTTAGGGAACACAAATTTTGAAGCTGTTGAGATGAGCATGTAGACAGTGAGTCTGAGAAGAATTTGCTAAAGGTCTGGGTTCAGTTCCTTGATTGATTCCTTACAATCAAGGAAACAGTGTTTTCAGAAAGATATTATAGGGATGGTCAAGGTGGTTTTGTTAAAAAGAGGCACAATGCAGTGTTTTTTTATAAAAGCCATTGTTTGGTGCATTGCGGAATGAATGGGAAGTGGACAATAATTTATGTGGGGAATATTTATCTTTTTGAACCATAAGCAATAATATTATTTGATGAAGAAACATGTTCTTTTATCAGCTTAGAAAATTACATAAGCATATGTATTTGCTAAAAATCTATTAGAAAATAAATATTACCATAATGAAGAAAATAAAATGACTCATGCTCCAGAAATTCAAAGATAAACACTCCTACAATATTGCTGTGTATCTTCCAGAGTTTTTTATGCATGTGTACTATATAAATGTGTGTGTATTTTACTTATAAAAATGAGATCATATTGTACATATTTTTCTTTTTTAAATTAATTTATTAAAATATATCACCCACACACAAACATACATAAACAATAAGTGCATAATAATAGTTGTGAACTTACAAAACAAACATATATAACACCGTACAAGACCCTCATAACTCACCCTACCACTAACACCTTGCATTGTTGTTAAATCTTTTTAACTAATGATTAAGGAGCATTGTCAAAATATTACTACTAACCAAAGTATTTTTCCCCCAACCCTCCCTATTTTTACTATCTTTATATCATTTATGTATGAACATACAGAATCAATTAAGCGTATAGTAAAAGTTATGACCTTACAAAGCAAACATGCATAACATCATACAGGGGTCCCATACATCAACCCTCCACCAACACCTTGCATTATCATGAGATGTTTGTTACAAATTATGGAAGAATATTGTCAAAATCTTACTACTAATCATAGTCTTTATCATATATTTGATGTGTTTTTCCTGCAACCCACCCTATTATTATTTTTTTAAGTGTATTTTTTTATGACAAGTTGGAAACTTGTAAAAACAATAATGTGCATTTGCACAATTACCAAACAACACTCTTCTCTCAACACACCACACTGGTGGAACATTTGGTACAGATAATATCCTCTGATTGTTACCATGTCCATAGTGTACATTTGACTCACATTTTCCATACTGCCTCATTATCAACATAGTACATCTTTCTCATAGATGCTAGAATATTATATTATTACTGCTAACCGCAGTGCATAGGTCACTCCAGTTGTAATTTTCCCATGCATTCCCAACACCCTGCAGTAATGTTGTATGTTTGCTCAAGCTCACAAAAGACACTATTGCCTCTGTACCATCAACCACAATTCTCATCCACCTCTTGGTTTACTGTGCTAATTAGTTCCTAGATTATTCTCCAGTATTATGTCAATTGGCATTTATATCCCTAGACTACCATTTTCAGCCACATTCTCATTTATTAACTAGCTGTTACTATTTGTTACCATCCTATACATTTCCACACTTTTACAGTGAAACTAATTAAAACCTCTGTATACATTAAACATCAGTAGGCCATCTCAGTCCTCCTCTTATCTCCTTTAAGAATTCACCACCTACCACAAGGTCTTGAAGATATTTTCCTACAATTTCTTCTAGAAGTTTTATGGTTCTTGCTTTTATTTTTAATTGTTTTATCCATTTTGAGTTAATTTTTGGATAAGTTGTGAGATAGGGGTCCTCTTTCCTTCTTTCAGCTGTGGATATCCAGTTCTTTCAGCACCATTTGGTTGAATGGACTGTTCTGCCCAAATTGAGTGGGTTTGACAGGCTAGTCACAAATCACTTGACCATACATAAGAGGGTTGTTTCTGAACCATCAATTTGGTTCCATTGGTCTGTGTGTCTGTCTTTATGATAGTGCCATGCTGTTTTTACCACTGTAGCTAGGTAATATGATTTAAAGTCTGGAGATGAGGATTTGCTTTTCTTTTTTATGATGTTTCTGGCTATGCAGGACCCCTTACCCTTCCAAATAAATTTGATAATCTTGTTCTCAATTTTTAAAAAAATGCTGGTGGAATTTTTATCAGGGTTGCGTTGAATCAGTATATCAATTTGAGTAGAATTGACATCTTAATGATATTTAGTCTTCCAATCCATGAGTATGGAATGTTCTTCCAGTTATTTAGGCCTTTTAAAATTTCTTTTAACATGAGTTGCAGATTTCTGAATACAAGTGCTTTACCTAGATGGTTAAGTTTATTCCTTTCTATTTGAGTTTTATCTGTCATATTTTATTTTTACCACTCTTTTGACACTTTGTTACTTTTATTGATATACTCTTCATTTCTAGACTCTCTTCCAAGCTTCTCTCTCCTGTCTTTTCTTTTCAGGCTCTAGCACACCCTTTCTTATTTCCTGAAAATCTGGTCCCTTGCTTAGACATTCTCTCAGTTTCTGTTTATCTGTGAATATTCTAATCTCACCCTCATTTTTGAAAAAGCCGTGCTAGATATAAGATTCTTGGCTGGAAGTTTTTCTCTTATAGTATCTTAAATATATCAGACCACTGTCTTCTTGCCTCCATGGTTTCTGGTGAGAAATCAGCACTTAATCTTATTGGGAACCCCTTATATGTTATGCATTGCTTTTCTCTTGCTGTTCTTAGAATTCTCTCTTTGTCTTTTGCATTTGACATTCTGATTAGTATGTGTCTTGGAGTTGGTCTATTCGGATTTTTTTGGATGAAAGTACGTTGTGCTTCTTGGGCATGGATATCTGTGTTCTTCAATAGGTTTGGGAAATTTTCTACCATTATTTCTTCAAATATTCCTTCTGACCCTTTTCCTTTCTCTTCTCCTTCTGGGATACCCATGACACGTATGTTTGCATGCCTTTTGCTGTCATTTAGTTCCCTGAGACCTCGTTCAATTTTTTCCATTCTTTTGTTCATCTGTTCTTTTGTATGTTCACTTTCAGAGGCCATTTCTTCAAGCTCATCATACTTTTTTTCTGCCTCCTCAAATCTGCAATTATGTGATTTTAATTTTTTAAAAATTTCATTTATTGTACCTTTCATTCCCATATGATCTGCTGTTTTTCTATGTATGCTTTCAAATTCTTCTTTGTGCTCATCTAGTGTCTTCTTAATATCCTTAATCTCTTTAGCCATCTCATTGAATTTATTAAGGCAATTTGTTAGAACAACTATGATTAGTTGTCTCAACTCCTTTATGTCATCTGGAGGCTCATCTTGTTCCTTTAACTGGGCCATAGCTTCCTGTTTCTTGGTGTTGATTGTAATTTTTTGTTGGTGTCTTGGCATATGGCTTACTTTAGCTATTCTGGGTGTACTTTTTCGCTTTAGGACTTCCTGCCCTTTCTCCCTTGCTGGTTGTAGTAGGAGCCAAGGATTTAACTGGTACTATAAGCTGTGGAGGCTCAAGCTGACCTCATTGTCCCAGGGACCAATGAAGCTTCTCCCAACTTTCTCCTTTGCCAGAGTTGTGAAGAGAGTCACAGCTGTGTGGAATAATCCAAGTCGTGCAGCCTAGACTCTAGTTGTCCAGAGAGACTGATGAAGCTTCATGCCCCTTTCTCCCCTGCCTGGGGTGGGGATGGAGCTGCAGGTGTGGGCAGCAATCTATGCAGTGCAGGTCCTAGAGGACTGCAGTTGTCCCAGTAGACTTCAGATTACTCAGCTTGTGCCAGCCAAAGGTACCCACAATTACCTGGATAGGCTGGTGCAGGGCCAACCATCCTCCTCCCTGCCAGAGGTGGGGCTGATGCTTAGGCTGGGGCTGCAGGCCGATCTGGGTGAAAGAAACCGGTTTCTACAATCACTGTGATTTTAGATCAACTGGGCTTCCACTCGGGCTGGGGACAGAGTAAAATGGCAGCCACTGGCCTCTTTCCTACTTGGACAGATTCACACCCCAGCTATTCCTAGGGTTATTCCTTAGCTATCGGAGTCTACCAGTCAGTAGCTGAAATTGGCAGCCAACCATCTCCTCCTCCTCCCCTGGTTTTGGGAAATGGAGCTTCCAAATCCAGCCACAGAACAGCTCCTGGGGCAGCTTGCACTGCCAGAGTAGAACAATCGCAGGCCTCCATGGCTTGGCCGGTAATTTCCCAGAGTGGTTGGCGCAGGTCCCCGCAGCTTCCTCCCTGCCAGAGGTGGCACCGGGGCCTGGGCTAGAGCTTCAATCTAACCTGGATGGAAGGAAGCCAGTCCCCACCAGCACTGGGATTTTCAGTCTACCCCACTTCCCTCGTGCCAGGTGTGGAGTTAAGATGGTGGCTCCCAGCCTCTTTCTGACTTGGACAGGCTCAAACTTTAGCTGTTCTTAGGCTTATACTTTAGCCCGCTGAATTTACTCATTAGTAGCTGAAGTTGGTGCCCAACTGTCTTTTCTTCCCCGTTTTGGGGAAGTAGAGCTTTCAATTCCAGCAGCCGAACAGCTCTTGAGGGGGCTTGTGCCTCCAGTGGAGGATGGGCACCAGCCTCCGGGGCGTGGAATAGGAGTCTTCTCTGCAGATGGGCAGTCTCCTCCTTTCATTCCTTCAAGGATGTTGCAGGATGCCCTTATGGCCTCCTGAAGTCCCAAACAGGTGCTTCAACTAGGTCCAGATAGCTCTGGTGTTTATTAACTGCCCTGTAGCAGGCACTGACTCTAGGAGCTCCTTATTCTGCCTCCATCTTGCTGGTTGTCCCCATCATTCATTGATTTTTATCTTTATAATGTAATATATCATAAATTATTTAGTGATTCTACTATTGATGGGCAGTGAAGCAAAACTGTGAAGCAAAACTTCACAGTTTTGGCTATTGCAAGTAATCTGTGGACGTTTTTATATATGTTTTTGATGCATATATATGTGCATTACTGTTGGGTATACATGTTGAATGGAATTGCTGTATTATAAGGTAAGTGAATGTTCTGCTTTGGTAGATAACAAACTAATTTTACCAATTTACACTTCCACCAACAGTGTATGAGAGGGGCCATCCTCACCAAGACTTGGTGTTGTCTTTTTTTTTAAACAATTTTATTGGTACATATTAATAAAGCATACAGTTCATCCAAAGTACACAATCAGTGGTATTTGGTTTAATCACATAGTTGTACAGTCATCACTTCAATCATTATTAGAGTGTTTTTGTTATTTCTATAATAATAAACAGAAAAATAAAAAAATAAACAAGGAAATTCTTCATCTCTCAATATCTCTTTGTTTCCCTGCTGTACATAGCTGCTATTTCAGGCTGTTCTTGCAAAATTATTTATTTATTAAAGCTATTTTATTGAGATATATTTACATACCATATGATCTGTCCACATTTTTTCTTTTTTAATTTAGCTTTTCTGGTTTTTGTGCCATGATGTTCTGCTGTGGCTTTAGGTTGCATTTTTCCAATGATGAGTAACTTTCATGTTGAGTACCTTTTTAGATGCTTTTGGTTGTTTCGGATATCCTTTTTATGTGAATTGTATGTTCAAATATTTTGTCTATTTTTGTTTTCTTTTTTATTGGTTTGTAGATATTTAAAAATATATTGGATACAAGTTTTTTGTTAGACACATGTATTGAAGATATCTTCTCCCAGACTATTTTTACTTAATATCTTTTGATACTCAGTAGTTCTTCATTTTAATAAAGTCCCATTTAGCAATTTTTAAAAAATTTATGGTTTTTGCTTCTTATAACCTGTTTATGAAATCTTTGCCTGCCCTAAGGCATGAGGGCATTTTCTTTTTTCTTCTAAACTTCCATTACTTTTTCTTTCACATTTAGGTCTATGAACCATCTCACATTAATTTTTTATGGGGGGGGGTCAAGGTTAATTTTAAATTTTCAAATGAATGATTCATCTTATTTTGCCCTGATTTAATGAGCCACCTTTATTATATTCTGAAATGTATGGAGGTGCATTCCAAGATGATGCTATTTGTATTGCTCTTTAAATTTTTTTCCCATTAACAATGCCTCATATACATCTTTCTACAGTAGTAAATATAACACTATAGTACTGATTTTATTTTCTGGATAATATTTTGTCATATAGATATAACAATTCAACTTAAAGGCCTTGTCCAGCTTTCTTTGACTACCTCCTCTTCCTCTCCAAATCTCTATTCAGCAGTTACAAGTGAATGGTGCCTTGTGTTTCTTTTGCCACTCCAGCACAGCACTTACCACAAATGGTTGTTATTGTTTAGTTAATTGCCCTTTTTCTGAAAGGCCTTGGAGGGACAGCACAGTGTATGTCATTGCTGAGTTCACTCACTATTGTATCCCTAGCTCTTAGCAAAGTGACTGACAAACAATTGGCACGTGATAAACACTTGCTGTATGAGCAGATTGTATGTGCCAACTCCTCAACTGATGTGTTTTTAGTTGCTTTCCAACAACCTGCCTTGTGTAGTAGTTGGGAGCTTGGAGTCTGAAACAAGACTTTGCAGGTTTGACTTGTGACTCTACCGCTTCTTGGCTGTGTAACATGGGCCAAGGGACTTAGCTGTCTTATTTGATAAAAGGCATTAATAACAGTACCTACCTCACAGGGTCTAGACAGAAACAACTAAAAGCATCTTGTGGGGAAGGAGATGTAGGGTATGGGTACTTGTATTTGAATTTTAAAATTAATGCCTTCTATTACCATTTTTGTGATTATGATTAAATATTTTAGACATATAAAAAGATACTTTGAATACCAATATAACAACATCTAGTAGTTATATTAAGAAATGAATTTCCTAAATTCATTTGCAGTCCCTGTGGATCTCTTTCCTTTCATATTTCCTTCCCTCTCCTTCAGAGGTAGTGAGTGTCCTGTATTTGTTGTTTATCATTCCATGCTTTTTTATACTCCATTCTATATAAGTAACTCTGTAAACAACAAAGTATATTGTTTTAAAACTTTATAAAATTTTATTTATACTTTATACTTATATAAAAAGTATGAAGTATAACTTCATATTTTATGCATCCTTCTGCAACTTGTTTAATGTTACGTTTGTGAGATTTATTCCTGTTGGTGCATTTAGTTTTTGAGACATTTTAACTGCTATGTCATGTAGCATTCATCCTATAAATATTCCACAATGTATTATTATTTTCCTGTGAATGGACATTTGTGTTCCCAAGTTTTCTTTAATTATTACCAACAACTCTGCAATGAACATGATTGAGAACCTCCGTGTGTACCCAGGTGCAATCCTTCCTTTAGGGTTCCTACCTAGATTTGGAAATTGCTGGATCACAGGATATGCACATCTTCAACTTGACTGGGTTTTGTCAAAGTAATCTCCTCAGTGGTTATACTTTGGGGACTGGTGTGTTAGAGTTTCTATTCCTCATGAATACTTGTTATTATCAGGCTTTTTAGGTTTTGCCTGTCTGATGGCTGTGGATTGATACCTGTTTGTGGTTTTATTTTTGCATTCCTCTGGTTAGAGGGGTTGAACATCTTTTCATGTTTTAGCCATTCTTTAAATAGCCTTTCTATACTGTGTCCATTTTACCATTGGTTGTTTGCCTTTTCCTAGAGATATAGGACTGGTGTGACTTGTTTTTTCATTTCCCCCAGGACTATGTTCAAATATTACCTTATCAGAGAGCTAGTTCCTAACTACCCTATGTAAAATAATGCCCCTCTCCAGCCACATTTTCTATCCCTCTTTCCTGTTTTTCCACATGTCATCAAGTGACTTGTTTGTTTATTGTCTGCCCCCCAACTAGCCCATAAGTTAATGAGAGCAGGGACATTGTCATGTTCACTGCTATATCCTCCGTTCCTAGGATAGTACATTGCTTGTAGTATCCATTTAATAAATATTTTTAGATTGAGTATAAGAACGAGTATATGCTGGTATTCCAGTTCTAGAAATGATTCCTTCTACCTTGGGCTATGGGAATAAACAATGCCAAAAGATGACAAAAAGATACCAAGGACTTTGTGAGCCTCAGCTGCCCCAATACATTCAGCTTGCTGGAGAACCCAGGGAAAAGCAGAAGAGATTTCTGCTAGGGCATGAAACTGAAGCTGACAAAGGTACAGATAACCATCCATAATTCTGCCAAGGTTCCTCCTGGCCCTGACTACTGACAAAAACTCCTCCGAACCATGATAATGGAGAGATAACTGTTCTGTGTCCATAATTCTTTTTTTTTAAATTGAGTTATAGTTCACATGCCATAAAATTCACCCTTCTAAAATGTACATTTCAGTGGTCTTCAGTATATTCACAAGGTGGTACAACCATCACAACTATTGAATTCCAAAACATTTTAGCTACCCAACCAAGTTTCTCTTTAATCCATGTTAAAATATTTTTGAAAAGCCATGATGGTTTGTGCTTAGGTTTCTGGTTAATTATATTTCTTTTTCAAGGGTGTACCCCCTGCCACAGTGGCTGAAAACCAATCATGTATGTATGGCACATCCAACATTTTCCTGGATTGTCCAGCCATGGAAGCCTGGTCACTGCAGTACTCAAGGCTTGTTTTTGAGACTGAGCTTACAGTTTCAAAATTGAATGAAAGATTAAGTAGGCATATGATCCTGCAGAGAGTGTCGTTATTAAGTTCTTATATTAAGCAATAATAGCCCAAACAGCTGACATTTATTGATCTCTTATTAAGTTCTAGTACTGTTACTCTTTTATATGCATCATTTTATTATTATTTTTCACACCTTTCATATGAAGTAGATACTGTTTTTACCCAGATAGGTTGAGTAATTTGACCAGGCTCTAACAATAAGTGAAGTGATCAAATTGGGATTTGAACCCCCGTTTGGCTTCAAAATGCCTTATTTTGTCAACCAGTATTCTATATTGAGTAGATAGAAGTTAGTCCCATGACCTAAAGTTGTAATTTCCCCTTCCCTTATTTACTCTTTGAAACAGGACAATAAGATACACTTCTATCTATGTTATTTAATGGGATACTCCTCCATGGTAAATATCTTTGTGAGTTAGCATAAGTTTCTGAAAACATTATAATTATGTAATTCTGTAATGATCTTTTTGCCAAGATATTATTAGTACTGGAGGAAGATTTCCTTTGATCTGAATAATCTCTTAAATTTCTTAAATTACACGTTTTGTTTATTACACATAGGAAGACAGTAGTTGTGCATTTAATTATTATAATTACTAATGTAAAATTCACTGTAGTATCTGATGAACTTTGATGGCTAGGACAGTGCTCATGTAGTTTGGTGGAGTGTAAATGCATGTACCAGACATCACTATGATATAGTGAGGTAAGCATAAAAAACTTCAAACAATTGGCTTTTGAAATTAATATATTCTTTTCCTGTTGACAGTGTTTGAAAAGAAATTCAAGATTTTCTGTTTTTTTATCTTCTTGAAGGTATTTTGGTTGGAATTTGGTTGGTTGAAGCAAACTCATTCCTCTACCACCTTAAGAAAGGTAGAACTAACAGTTATTTTAGGCAACCCTCAGCATTCCTTTTCTCTTTTTACTCATCACTTATTTATTGGTACTCTTTCTCTTCTAAGACTAGACATCCCCTTCTAAGGAGAATTACAGAGAAGTCCTAACTGCCATTTTAAAATATGTTTGGAACCCTTACCTAATAGGAAATGGTAAAGAACTCTTTGTCAGTTCCACTGGGAGAAATGTTCTCAAGCTAGAGTATAATGATTCAACACTATGCTGCCAGTGTAGACAAAGGCCTCTAGGAGGTATTGTGGGCCGACTTAGTTCTCATGGCTTAGAGCTCCCTAGGAATGAATTGGTATGCCTGTCTGGACATGTGGATTGACACCTTGCCTTAAAAAAATCCTTCAAGGTGGATTTTTTAAAATCCATAGAAGGAATCCATGAAGCCCTTCACACCAGCCATCTTGTCAGAAAGGGCACTTTTTATTTCACTGTGGTGTTTAGGAAGCACTGCCCTTAGAGACCACAGAGCCACTGTTGAGGATATCCTCTAAGCAGCAAAGAGAGGCTCATACACCCTCACCCAGGATCTTCCTTTCTCTTGATCTCAGGGCATGGTGAAATATTATTAAACCAAGAAACTTTGGAGATGGCTGCAGATCTGAAATTGGCCTTGAGTTTTTGTTAAATAGTTGAACTGGTTTTCTGAGAAAGGCACTGGACACTTTCTCATTGTGGCCAACGCACTGCTCTTCACTGAGCAGGCAGCTTGGCAGTTCTACCCCAGCTGACAAGGTCTCGGTGCTGATACTCTGTTCTGGGAAGCCTTGTCTTTCATGAGCATGTGTAGATTTCTAGAGCATGTGTAGCCCTTCTAAAGCCAGGAAGGTGACTGCTAGAGTTCTGCATCATCTTTTGGGCTAGGATATCACTGTTACTTGTCAGTATCTTCCGTGTTTATTTATCCTGGATGCTGTGGTCTTCCTAGTTTGGACTGCGCCAGACCAGCTGTGGCTACCTGCTTAATGCAAACCCCAGCAAATATACTACATTTAGCCAAGACGTCCATGTGATGTCAAATGGTGAATGTGGGTATTGAGCTGGTAGCCATTCTGGACAATGAAGGACATACAGTGATTCCTGATACTCTGTGGGTGCTGCTGGCAGACTATCCTACACTCATCCACCCTGGGCACTGTGGAAGACCTTCTAGAGAAAGGGCTCTGTCTAGGCTCTAGCCATCCAATCTCAGTTGAAACTGATCAAGGAACTCTGACAAAGACAGGATTCAGTTGCTGGCCTACAGTTGTTCTTAGCCAAAATCAAATGCCCCAAGGCTACAGAAATGGGGGGGTGGGGTGGTGGCAGGGCACTCTGGGATCAGATCCTCTATAGCATCCTTGTAGGCATGCTCTCTGCTCAGGGGGCTCTGTGGATGCCCCCACCCCAGGCAGGCTGGCTGAAATCTGGGAGACTGCTCCGTGGTACACTTGCTGCAGCACACATTCAAGGTGGGGAAGGTGGAAGACGTATTAGGAAGAAATGATAGCTGGATGTTCTTGTTATAGTGAAGCTTTAGCTATTAAAAGTTAAAAAAAAAATTTTGTATTTTGAAATACTTTCAAAATAATACAATCCCCCTACAGAGAACTCCAACTTAACTCTACCCTCCAGATACACATATATACCAGTTTTTAACATTTTACCACATTTGCCTTATCAGTCTTTCTGTCTCTGTATTTCTCTGTATCTTTCTGCCTCTCTGTCTATCTGTTTGTCCATCAATCCATTTGCTGAACAATTAAGTGTAGGTTGTATACCTCATGCTCCTTGAACACTTACTACCTTGTTTATTTCCTGAGAAAAAAGATAATCACTTACATGTGGGAAGCCAGCACTTAATCATTGAACCACATCGGCTCCCCTGAGTTGGTTTTTTATTTGTTTTGCTCTGTTTTTTTTTTTCTTTTTCTTTTCTTTTTTTAGGAGGTACCAGGAACCAACCCTGGGACCTGCCATGTGGAAAGTAGGCATTCAACTGCTGGAGCCACATCTGCTCCCAGGGAGTCGTCTTAAGTGCAGTTATCAAGTTCAAGAAATTTGACATTGATACAAAGCTTATAGTCTATATTCCATTTGTTTCCTATGTCCCAAAATGTCCCTCAGTCTGGGGCCCCAGAAGTTTTCCCTCACAAGCTAGTTCATGCTCAGGCTCTAGCAGTTAGTGATACTTCAGCTGTGGCTTCTGTTTTTGTAAGCTCTGATTGTCTGTGTTCTTCTTTCTCTCTAGGTTTTGGGCTTGCAGTTTGCCCTATAAGCTCAATTCTCTAATGGTTCTAAGAAGAGTTGTTGATTTTCAGTTCTACTTTCTTCTTATTATGAGAGTAGGAGTGATGACTTCCAAGCTCTTTACATGTTGGGCTGGAAATTGGAAGTCCTAAAATTTAAAATTAATGAAATTGAATAAAGTTAGAAAAGTTCAAAAAGTACTAAGTTATTTAAGGCATACTGAAAAAGCTACTACCAATCATTAATAAAAAGACCAATAAACCAAGGACAATATAAATGGCCCTTAAATATAGATGAAAATATTAGTAAGGAAATACGTACTCTCATATACCTCTGGTGAGAGTTAAATTGGTACAACTTCATCTTTAAAGGGTACTTTTAAGTATCTATTAAAATTTTAAAAATGTATCTCCTTTGAATCAGCAGTTCATATCCAGTAATTTAACCAGCAAATATACTTACATCCATGTGAAATAAAATATGTATAATATTATTCATTGCGGCATTATGTATAATGGCAAAAAATTGTAAACAGTATTAATCAGTAGGAAATCAGTTAAATAATTTATGGTACATCCATTCTGTTGAGTGTTTTTGACTTTTAATAAAAAGAAGAAGCAATTTATGTACTAAGGACTTATCTCCAAGGTATATTATTACATGAAAGATCAATATGTGGAAGAATGAGGGTAGTAGGCTACCATATGTGTAAAAGGGAGGTATTATACAATTATATTATGTATAAATTGTATCTGAAAGGACACAAGAAAGTATGAACATGAATTATCTCTAGGAAGGAGAACTGAGTATCTCAGGGTGGAGGGAAGTCTTTGTATTCTTCTTTGTACCTTTTCAGTGTGCTGTTTATCATTATTATTATTATTATTATTGCAACAGAAAATGTTTTTGTTTGAATACATAACTTCTGTACAACCAAAAATAAAACAGCAGAATGAATTAAATGTAAAGAAAATATGGCATTTCATATGCAGTGAAAAGCAGAGGACTGACATCATTAATGATAAATGAGCACTTAGAAATCAGTAGCCAAGTGACTGATATTTCAAGAGAAATGAAAGCATTCCAAGAAAAATGAGAACATAGAGGAAAGTGAAATACAAATGACTATTAAAAAAAAAAAATATATATATATATATATATATTTTTTTTTTTTTGAGGTACCAGGGCTGGGATTGAACCTGGGACCTCATATGTGGGAAACCGGCGCTCAATCACTGAGCCATATCGGCTCCCCTGAGTTGGTTTTTTCATTTGTTTTGCTTGTTGTTTGTTTCTGTTTTTAGGAGGTACCAGGGACCAAACCCAGGATCTCCCATTTCGTAAGCAGGTACTCAACTGCTTGAACTACATCCTTTCCTGATACAAATGACTATTAATGAGGCGATTATGATTGAGCTTAAATACTTACTTTAAAAATGGACAGCCATCAAACTGCCCCAAGATGATCACTTTTCTAGAGAAATGAATTTTAAATATCCTTTTATGTTCTAATTTTTTCTCGGATTAAAAGTCATTACTGGTGTTTGAGAAACTCAGAGATTTTGCAGAAGCTAAAAAGCCTCTAGCAGAGAGCAGAAATGTTATGTAAATCAGAAAATGGTGGGTTATAGAAAGTAGGATATTGTCTTATATACAAAAATTTTTGTCTTGGGCTCTTCTGTTTTTCCTAAATATTCCAACTAATATATAAAATAATTTCCCAAGAGTTATACTAGTAATTGCCTACCTTGCAAGTGTTCTTTGACCACCATTTGGTATAATGGTTACTGAAAAACATTGACTTTTCTTTTATCCTTTATCTCCATTCTGCCTGTACCTCCAGCCCCTTTGGAAGCTTTCAGTGATTTAGTGATTGCTTTTCCAGTTATAATTTTTCAGTCAAGTATTTAGAACCTTATAGAAGCCTTTCCTGTTCAGAAGGTGAGCATAGTGGAAGTATTTGCCATGGGGCTTTGGTCATGCACCTGAACCTTTATAAACCTTTACTTCCTCACCAGTAAGGTGAGGCTTGAGTAGTTCCTGACTTGTGAGGTTAAGCATTTTTTTAACTTGCAGGATTGTGTTTTGGAATTAAATGGTGTAACTCATGTAAAGCTCTTGTTGTTTAGCACGTGACTCAATGATGTTAACTATTAATAATAAAATAGCTCAGATTAAATTAAACAATGGTCACTAGCCTCTAGGAATAACTTTTGGTTGCAAGTGATTCTCAACATTTTGGGCACTTTGATACTTTATCTTTCCTGCTTGTTTTCTTGTGATCTCTTTCCTTAATAGGTCAGTTTATTTCAGGCGATTCTTATTTTGAGCTAGTTATGCTTCATATTCTGTGAGAGGCAATGGGATATAATTATGACCAAGATATGGTCCTTGCTCTAGAGGAATTGCAGTCTTCTGGGGACAGAGAAACTGACAGTTTCAGCACATGGTGACAAGTGCTAGGGTTGGGATATCCACAAGGACTGCAAGAGCTTGAGGAAAGACACTGTGGGAGCAGAGACGGGGCCTTCCTCCAGAAGGTGACAGCTGAACTAAGCCTTAAAAATCAATTACATTTCATACATAATCCATTCATTGGTATAAACCTTAAATGTCAAAGCATGACATGAAGTTGAAAGAACTCTTCCTTCCAGCTCTTGTCTCCCAGCTGCCCAGTGCTCCTTCTGAGCCACCTTTGACTATTTGGCAGGTAGAGTTTAGATTACTCTGTGTAGACTCTTAGCTCTATATCAAAGGAGAGGCAGAGACAGGACAGGCAGTTAGATAGAAAGAGAAAGGAGGTGTAATTGATGTCAACTAAACTGAAGGAGAGTGACTTGAGATCAGGGGAAGGATGCTGGTTGGTATGGAGCCAAAGATGGGTATGTAGATTCCATTATGTAGGAATGAAGTGTTTGGTGGAGCTGCCAAATGGTTATTTTGTTGCTTTGATTTGTTCTTTTATACATGTTCTTTCAGTTAGATGGACATAAAGGAAATGATGTGTTTTCTTTTTTTTTAAAGCTTTTTGACATTTACCTAAGGGTTTTTAGATTCTAAGAAAGTTACTGTATTTCATCATACACATAACTGGTCTTAGCAGGCAGATAAAAACATTCATTGAAATATTCATTATATAGTAAGAAAGAAATGAAATGATTAAAGCACTATTTAATATCACTTTTTAAAACTTTTCAAAATATATCAGTAGAAAATCTTTTAGAAGTTTAGGGCAAGACTTTTATAGCCTACCATTCTAAACTTTCATATTTTTGTTATAGTTACATTTTACTTATTTGGAATCATCACATCGGGCTTTTCTTCACGTGCCGTTATATCTTTGTTACAACCTGGTCTTCTAGGTTTAAAAATTTGCACCTTCCCCTTTATTTTTAAAGATTTACTTTATTTTTCTTTATTTATCGCCCTCTCTCCCAGATGCTTCTCTTGTCTGTCTGCTCATTGTTTGCTTGCCTTCTCCAGGAGGCACTGGGAAATGAACCCAGAACCTCCCACATGAGAGGCGAGTGCCAATGGCCTGAGCCACATCCGCTCCCTGTGGACTGTGGTGTCTGCTGGCTTGTGGCATTTGCTCGTGGTGGCAGGAGGCAGTGCCTAACTCATTGTGGTGGGAGGTGATGTGTGCTTGTCTTCTTTTAAGAGGCACTGGGACCCGAACCCAGGACCTCCCATGTCATAGGCAGGCACCCAACTGATTGAGCCACATATGCTTCCCTGTACCCCTCCTTTCTCCTTGTTTTGGAGTTGCAAATTGAGCAACTGAAATTGGGTAATTTCAGCTTTATGAAGTGTTATATATAAAGAAGAAACTAAACTTTGTAGACTACATTTTTTTTATTTCCACAGTTGGTAACCTAATTAACAAATTAGGTTTCTCGGCTACCATAAAAACAAATCTATGCTACTAAAAAAATGAGAATTGATTTTAAAGATCTAGCTCTCCACAAGTTAATAGTGCCTAGCACACCAACAGAGCTTTAAAAATATCATTAAAATAATTCTTTGGTTCTAAAGACATGCAATTCATCATTTGACAGAAGCTGAAAATGCATTTTTTTGGATGTATATACTTTTTTGACTGAGAAACTATGTTGAACAAAGTCATTTATAAAAGTTATGTAACTATGGGGTCATGGGTGACAGTTTTCATTAAAAATAAGCAAAGTTTATGATAATATTACAGAAAAACTGGGTATTTCATCTTTAAAGTTTGCTGTAATTTTATATAGGATATGAATATAGCAGTGGATAAGTTATTCAGTGGAAGTTTGTAGAACTTGATGGTCTAAATAACCAGTCCTCAGAGTCATAGCTGTTTCTGGAGGGTGACCTTCAGGACCAAAGCTCTTTTCATTTGAGATAGAGTATCTTTTACATGAAGCTGAGCATTTTAATGTTGGCCCTGAGCAGTCTGTGACATGAATTCAGGCCTGGATCTTTTATTTGCCATACAACTACTCATAAAACATGAGAAATGGTTTTAAAGGTCTAGCTTTCCACAGGTTAAGAGTTTTGTCCACCCTTTGATATTCTGTTCATATATATAATCAGATTTTTTGCAGGATATAAGAAGAGCTATCTCTTCCAAATACAGACTAACCCTAAGATCATTTCCCTGATGTTGGTTTCCCAGTAGAATGCCACTTGTTTTTAAGTTTAACATCCCAACTTCATATACCATAGAAATCTTCAATACAGTGTTTTTCAGTTGATATTTATAAGGTGCAAAATTTATATTTTCTAGGAACATAATACTGCAATTAAAATGATGTGCAGGTAAAGTCTTGGCTGATATTCCAAATACAACTGGTAGATCCTCAGAGTTGGGTGTGGATGGTTTGAAAAGCTTACCAAGTGTCAGCAAAGGGGGATTGATTTCCTTCTTAATGCTTGGCAGCACTGAGACCACTTTCGTGTTCTGAGCAGTTGCTATTAGGTTTGTTTGTTTTTAGTTGTTCAGAAAGTAACATTTTACACATTTTAGAGACTAATACAACAGCAATAGTTTAATGTTTGCTAACACAATTTTACTTTTTTGATTTACTTTAAGAAAGTCTTTGGCTGTTTTAAGTTGTGTAAAACACATTTTAATTCTTTCTATTTAAAATATTTGGAAATATGCTCCCGCTTAGCACGTTTATGCATAATTTCAGATTTTGGGAACAGATTACTGCCCTTAAGAGGGAGATGCTTGTTAGTGTTTCATCATTTTTAATTAACCAGTGATATATTGGTTCCTAAAATGTGTTAGGTATATATTTCCTATGGTCTTTTTTTTTTCTGAATGTCTTCCTGCTGCCCACTATATTTTAAATTGCATTTCTCAGATTTATTAATTTATTCCAATGTAAAAGATAATGTCTTATAATAGAAAACAAAAAAGTAAAAAGAAGAAGCAAATACTGCAGTATTGAGAGAAATACTATTTATAGTCTCTATTATCCTATTTTGGTTTAAGTTTGAGTTTGGGATACATAGTTGTAATCATACCATATATACAAATTTGTCTGCTTTGTAACATGAATGTTTTTCTACCCTATGATATAATCTTGATCTATCAATAATTGACAATGATGGATTGTCTTTCTTTTAAATTTATCAAGTTCACCCTGTATTTTTACTTTTATTTTGATGTCATTTTCTGTCTGTTTAAGAATTTATTATACTAGGCCATAAATAAATGTTAAAAAAGACCTAAACTTTCATTCTTTCATTCATTCATTCAACAAATATTACTTGAGTGTTTCATGTTTGCTAAGGATACTTCTAGCCACTGGGCAGATAAGGCCCTTGTCCTCTAGTAAGAGAGACAGAAAATAAAAATATGACATTTATAGACTGTTGCCACTGAGCACAATGTGTTCACAACAAATGTGTAAACAAAGACCAACCACTTGATAATTCAGAAGAATGGCTTTTAATTTCATTAGGTAGAAGGAAATAAAAGAACAGTTACAGATAACTGTAAAATAGTGAAAATCAGAATAGTGTAGAACTCTATCCAGAATTGAGCCAAAAGTGAATTGTATCATTTGGGGATTGAGTTTAGCTACATATAACAGAGATCCCCATATAGTGAGTGGGTTAATCAGTTAGCAAGGTCTTTTCTTCTAATGTCACAGAAACCCATATGTAGGTGAACCAGGGTTTTACAGTGTCATCAGAGAATCAAGTAACTGTCTTTCTGCTTTGACATTCAACTTCATTATGGAATTCACTTCATGGTCCATAATAGTTGCTAGCACTGTAGCCATTGTATTGGCATTAAAGTCTTCATTTTGGGCAGGCAGTGTAAGGGTGGGTAACAGAAACTCAAAATTTAGGCAAAACATAGCAAAAAAAAAACTAAGGAAATTAGGAAGAAGGATATAATCAAGATAAATGAAGGACTCTAATAATTTGGGGAAAAAAACTCACATGTTTGATAAATAAGAGGTGACTGATGACCATTACCAAAGTAATCTCAATGATTTGTTGCAGACAGAAGACAAGATTGCAGTAATGTTTATAAGAAGGACAGGGAATGAATGAGTTATTGAAAGGGAGACCGAGACTTTGGAGTTTATTTTGGGAGCATGCAGTTTTTTGATTTGAAGCAGGGAAGACTTGAACGTGAACCTGTAAAGAGCAAGATATATAAGACATAATTGATGGATCATCCATGTGAAATCTAAGCCTCCTCTTGATCTAGAGGTGGAGGGGACATCAGCCATCCCAGGATCCACAGAATGGAGGAATAAAATATGGACTAGAGTGGACTTACTGATATTCTACTATAAAACTATTGTGACAAGTAATAGAAGAAATTTTAGCATTGAGGTGGAGAAAGTGGCCACAGTAGTTGCTGAGGGCAGGGATAGGGTAGAAGAGATGTGATGTGTGGGCATTTTTGGGACTTTGAGTTGTCCTTAATGATATTGCAGGGTCAGATGCAAGACTTTCTATATCCTGCCATAACCCACTGAATGTACTGGGGGAGAGTGCAAACTGCAGGGTAAACTATTGTCTGTGTAGTACAGCAGTGCCCCAAAATGTGTTCACCCAGTGCGATGAGTGTGCAGCAATGATGAGGGAGGTTGTTGGTGTGGGAGGAGTGGGGTAGGGGGTGGGGGGTATACAGGAACCTCTTTTATTTTTTAGTGTAACATTTTTTTTGTGATGTATGTATCTTCAAAAAAATACAATTTACAAAAATGATGTGGTGGGAGGTGGGGAGTGGGCTTTATGGGAACCTCTTATGGTTTTTTAAATGTTTTTTAATGTAACATTCCTTGTGATCTATTAACTAATTTAGAAAAAAGACAATTCATCTTTATATATCTCAGATATGTTTTTATTTCTAATTTCTAGAGTAACGGTTTCAACAGTGCCTCAGCATTCTTGAGTAGTTGCGAAGTGTGTGTTATTAAAATAAGTAATATTCTTTGTATTGATTAAGCAGAGTCAGAGTTTAAAAAACAGTCCTGATTACATTGAAGGACAAGTTGGAACTAAGGTGATTTAACAAGGCATATTTGAGAGGTAGAGTTATTTGGTCTAGTATCCATAGATCATGAGTTTTCTACTGACAAAGAATTGGGGAACGGGGCACTCCAAGGGCATAAAGGTAGTTTGAACAAATCTTTAAAAAAAAAAAAACCATTGCTTTCATTTTTTAAGTGATATTTACTTTGAAATTTCAAATAACATCAAAGATGTTATCAAAAGTGGTTTAGGATTAAAAATGATTGAGACTCACTACCATGAGTAGATATCAGAGAAGTCATCAGTTCCCCATCACTAGAAGACCAGTAGGCAATCTCTCCTGCCCCCTCATAGATTCTGTTTTATTTAATTTGTTCCAAATGGAATAATCTGGAGCCATTCATCTTAAGGCTTATTAGCTTTTTAAAATTTGGCTTAGCTGTTTCTCTTTTCGGAGATTAGAATTGGACCCTTTTATGAATATCATTGTGTTTGATTTATGGAAAGAGGAGTTTGAAGGAAAGAGAAGTTAAAAGGATTGGTCAGAAGCTAATTTCTTTTGCTTATTGAAACCAGAAGGAAGGAAGCACTTCCTTAAGTTGACATTTGAAAACCTTTATTTATACATTTGGAAAATGAAGATAGTAGAAATGATCTGGGGTTCTGTTTGATTTATGGCAATGTGAAAATAACTTGCTTCTGTCATACGGGCTGTTATGAAGCTAATATACGAGGAAAAACTCATTTACCACCTTCACAGGAATAAAAAAATTGTGTCAATTAGTTCATGCATAGTCTGAGAAATTGGATTGCAGTAAGTACCATTTATATTCAGCCATTTGCACCTTCACTTGATCCAGCCACCCAGAGGGAAACATATTTTGCCTACAACAAGTTAGAAAAATTAAGTCATGTAAATAAAATTTGAGTAATGCTTTTAGTTTATTAGCTTTTTCTCTACCAGTTTTAGAGTATTTCTGATTAGATATTTTTCTGACCTTGAGGCTTGTCAAGAAAATAATAATTTTTCTGCTTGTATTAAAAACCCAGAGGGGATATGTCAGGCATACTTCCTCCTAATATGTGAAACACAAGGCAAGTTGTGTGGAGAGCCCAACCTGGTTAGTGTCTCCAAGATAGCCTTTGTTTTATTTTTTTGTTTGTTTTTTATTATTATTTTTTAAAATATATTTTAAATTTACTTTTAAATGGTACGTAGATCACACAAAATGTTACATTAAAAAATACAAGGGATTCCCTGTATTTTTCTTCTCACATCCCCAACTTTTCCCACATCAACAACTTCTTTCATTAGTGTGGTACATTCATTGCACTTGATGAACACATTTTTGAGCACTGCTACATAGCATGGATTATAGTTTACATTGTAGTTTACACTCTCTCAGTCCATTCGTAGATTATGGCAGAATATATAATGTCCTCCATCTATCTCTGCAGTGTCATTCAGGACAACTCGATGTCCTGAAAATGCCCCCATATTACACCTCTTTTGCCCTTTCCCTGCCTTCAGCAACCCTTGTGGCATCTGTTTCCACTTCAGTAATATAATTTCTTCCATTGCTAGAATCACAATAAGTCTATAGTTGAATACCAGTAAGTCCACTCTAGTCATTTTTACTTAAATTTTTTTAATTAGAGAAGTTGTGAACTTAAAAAACAATCATGCATGATATGTAGAATTCCCATAAAACATCCTTCCGCCAACACCTAACATTGTTGTGGAACATTTGTTACAAATTATGAAAGAAAATCAGCAGATTATCACCATTAACTATGGTCCGTAGCATACATTTGGTATAGTTTTCCATACCTCCTGTTGTTAACACCACATATCAGTACTGTACATTTGTTATAGTTCAGGACAGAATACCCTCATATTTGTACTGTTAGCCACAGTCCAAAGTGTATACTCAGTAGCTCTCACTTTGATCACAGAGTTGTGCAGTCGTCGCCTCAGTAAATTTGTGAACATTTTCCTTAGTCTGAAAGAAAAATTCCCATTCCCATTATTGACCTTTAGTGTTGATATAGTACCTTTTTTGACATTGATGCAAGAATATTACAATATTGCTGTTAACTCTAGTCCATCAGCGACATTAATTGTATTTCCCCATGCATTACTATATTCTTACCACCTTTTAATAGTGATGTACATTTGTTCTTATATTTGTACTATTAACCACAATCCTCAACCACCCTCAGGTTCACTATGTTATTGGTCCCTAGCTTTCTTTCAGCTGTCATTTGCATCCTTGGACTACCCCTTTCAGCCACAATCCCATTTATAGAACGGCTATATTAGTTTAATTACTATAAAGTGTTGCTCTATCCATTACCACACTTTTACAGTCAAACTAATTGAAAATTCTCCTTATATTAAGCTTCCCCTTTCTCAGCCATCATCCTATCTCCTAGTAACCTGTACTCTAGATTTTATCCCCATGTGTTTATTTTTCCTATTTAGTTCATTTTAGTGAGTCCATACAATTTTTGTCCTTTTGTGTCTGGCTTATCTCACTTAGCACAGTGTCCTCAAGGTTCATCCATGTTATTATATGTGTCCCAATTTCATTTCTTCTTACAGCATTTGTGTATATCACATTTTGTTTATCCA
The DNA here is from genome assembly GCF_030445035.2 of Dasypus novemcinctus. Taxonomy (NCBI): domain Eukaryota; kingdom Metazoa; phylum Chordata; class Mammalia; order Cingulata; family Dasypodidae; genus Dasypus; species Dasypus novemcinctus. Next base: position 24,176,993 of record NC_080695.1, on the reverse strand, counting down.
CTCATTTGGTGGAATGGGCACTTGGGTTGTTTCCATCTTTTGGCAATTGTGAATAACACTGCTCTGAACACTGGTCTGCACTTGTCTGTTCATGTCACTGATTTCAGTTCTCTGGATATATTCCTAGTAGAGGGATTGCTGGATCATATAGCAGTTCTATATTTTCCTTCCTGAGGAGCTGCCAGACTGTCTTCCACAGAGGCTTCTCCATTCTACATTACCACCAACAGTGAAGGAGTGTTCCTGTTTCTCCACATCCTCTCCAGAACTTGTTGCTTTTTTTTTGTTAAGTAATCGCCATTCTATGAGGTGTGAGATGATATCTCATTGTAGTTTTGATTTGCATTTCCCTAATAGTTAATGATATTGAATATTTTTTTATGTGCTTTTTGGCCATTTTTATTTCCTTTTGGGAGAAATTTCTGTCTTTTGCCCATTTTAAAAATTGCCTTGCTTGCTCTGTTATTGTTGAGTTGTATGATCTCTTTATATAACAAAGAAATTTGACCCTTATTGGATATGTAATTTCCAAATATTTTCTCCCACTGAGTGGGCTGCCTTTTCACCTTCTTGACACAGTCCATTGTCACAAAAGTGTTTAGGTTTGAGGAGGTCCCATTTATCCATTTTTTCTTTTGTTGCTTGTGCTTTAGTTGTAAGGTTTAAGAAACTACCATCTACCACCAGGTCTTGAAGATGTTTCCCCTGCATGTTTCTTCTAGGAGTTTTATGGTTCTATTTTTGTATTTAGGTCTTTGATCCATTTTGAGTTAATTTTTTAAAAGGGTTTTTTGAGAAATGAGAGAAAGTGAGAGTATACATTGGAGATTTGAACGTGGGTGTGCTCCAGGGTGAGATGGACCCATTTTGAGTTAATTTGTTTATAAGGTGTGAGATAAAGGTCCTCTTTCTTTCTTTTAGGTATGGATATTCAGTTTTCCCAGCACCATTTATTGAATAGATTGTTCTGGCCCAGTTCGGTGGGTTTGACAGCCTTGTCAAAAATCACTTGACTATAGTTGTGAGGGTCTGTTTCTGTACTATTGGTTCATTGTCCTTTATGTCTGTCTTTATGCCTTTATTATGCTGGTTTGTTTTTGTTTTTGTTTTGTTTTGTTTTACCACTGTAGCTAGGTATTGTGATTTAAAGTCTGGAAGTAAGAGTCCTCCAACTTTTTTCTTCCTTTTATTTATTTATTTATTTATTTAAAATTATTTATTTATTTTTTAATTTACATTAAAAAAAATATGAGGTCCCATTCAACCCCACCGCCCCCGCCCCCCACTCCCCCCACAGCAACACTCTCTCCCATCATCATGACACATCCATTGCACCTGGTAAAGTTCATCTCTGAGCATCACTGCACCCCATAGTCAATGGTCCACATCATAGCCCAGACTCTCTCACGTTCCATCCAGTGGGCCCTGGGGGGATCTACAGTGTCCCGTAATTGTCCGTGAAGCACTATCCAGGACAACTCCACGTCCCGAAAACGCCTCCACATCTCATCTCTTCCTCCCGTTCCCCACACCCAGCAGCCCCCATGGCTACCGTTCCCACACCCATTCCACATTTTCTCTGTGGACATTGGATTGGTTGTGTCCATTGCACACCTATGTCAAGTGAGGGCTTAGATTCCACATGGGTACTGGATGCACTCCTCCCGCTTCTAGTTGTAGACACTCTAGGCTCCATGTTGTGGTGGTTGACCTTCTTCAACTCCATGTTAGCTGAGTGGAGTAAGTCCAATAAATCAAAGTGTAGGAGCTGAAGTCTGTTGAGGCTCTGGGCCTGGGTGTCATATTATCAGTCCAGAGATTCAAATCCCCTACATATATCTCAAACCCAGCACCAACTACAATTCCAATAAAGTAGCATGCAAGTCTTGTGAAAAGAGATGCCCTCTGAGTCCAATTCCATCACGTAGACTCAAAAGAACCAATACCTGGGGTTGTATCTACCTTATCTGTCTCTTAGACTCTGTTCAGTTGTACATAGGGGTATTCCTTGTGACAACCTCCAGACTCTTTTTTAGAGACTCACAGCCTTATAATCTCATTTCTCCTTTCCATTTCCCCCTTACGTTAGGTCAAACCGCTTCCCGAAGTCATGTTATTATATGTAGACAGGTATATTCTGCTGTTCCGCATTGAATCTTTAATTCAAGGTCATTTTCTAGTTGCTTCTTCAGCTGGTATGTGGTAGTGATCCCTCGGTGCCAGGGAGGCTCATCCCCGGGTGTCGTGTCCCACGCTGGGGGGACTGCATCACATCTACACGCTGAGTTTGGCTGTGAGAGTGGCCACATTTGAGTAACATGAAGGCTGTCAGGAGGAAACCCCCAGGCACAATGCTACTCTAGGCCTTGTTCTTATTGCAGGTGTATAGGCTCAAAAGTGTAGCCATTAGTATCAAGAGCCCACTGTTGGGCCCTCCTTCCTTCCTGGTTCTTGCCGATGCACCTGGAGGATTGCCGCTGCTCTCCCAGGGCCCACAACAGTGACCCCCCAGCCAGGAGCCCAGTACCCCCCCAGCTGTTGTTTTTAATTGTTTCCACTATGAGTATATATAGACATTACCATATACCCTGGGCATATGCCCTGTATAACTCCCTGTCAACCATATATATCTTGTCAATAACATCCCATATCAGTATTCCTCCGCTGCCATTGTTGAACCACTCTGTGATCCAAAACTTCCCGTAAAGTGAATCCCAACATAATGTCAGCTTCAGAAGAGTCTTAGATCACCGAAATTCATATATACAATATACAGTATTTCCCCAGATCCACCATAAAACCTTTTCCCTTCCACAGCAATAATCTTTTAACTTATTCATATCATATTTCCTGAAACTGATGTACAGATTCCAAAACTATAGTTTTCAAACAAGGTAACATTTGTGCTTACTATGTGGTCCATACTTTAGGTTGTACAGTTTTCTAAATTTTTTAGTTATCCTATGTTTTGTCTTATGGATTTCATTATTAGTCTGTCATCCCCTATATGCTTTTGGTGTAATATTAGCTGTTTTATATTCATCCTCGTGTACTCTCACATAACTCCTCTTTTGCCCCCTTATTTACCTTTGTTCCATCCATTGCACATCCATTTTCCCCTCTCCTTAGGGCCCACAACGCCTGCCAATCTAATGCCCTGGGAGCCATCCTTTCTCACGAGAGATACAGCTCTCTCTATTCGACGGCATTAGTCTTCCCCGGATATGGGTCCACCCCACCCAATGGTAGAACCCACCTTGGCAAAATGAGCCTTCAGCCATTCCCTCCGGAGTCCGTGCCGCATCAGACCATACCCCCTGAGCGTCCTAACCAGGTAACCCTCCTACTTATACTTTGATACGTTTTACTCAACATTTAGTTCTCAATGAACTTCTGACACTCTCCCATGTTTGTATGTTGCCCCTCCCTCCCACCTATTTCTTGGACCATATTACCCCTCTTCCCATCCCCAGCCCCCCTCAAACCCAGAAAACCCCACCCGAAGGTAACCCCTTGCCCCCATTTTGTCCCTTCTTTGTGCTCATACTTACCGCCAGCTTATCACAGATTCCACCCCTGCAGACATTAACTCACATCCTTCCTCCACCCCCCGATTTCCAGTAAGCCACTTTTCCAGACTCCAGCTCTCTGAGGCAGTTAACTTATTTCATATCATTGAGGTCATATAGTATTTGTCCTTCAATGCCTGGGTTGCTTCACTCAACATAAGATTCTCAAGGTTCATCCATGTTATCACGTGCGATTGTAGTGTATTGGTTCTTACAGCTGAGTAGTATTCCATTGTGTGTATATACCACATTTTATTAATCCACTCATCTGTTGATGGACATTTGGATTGATTCCAACTTTTGGCGATAGTGAACAATGCTGCTATGAACATTGGTGTACATATATCGGTTTGTGTCCTTGTTTTCAGATCTGATGGGTATATACCTAGCAGTGGTATTGCTGGGTCATATGGCAAATCTATGGATAATTTTTTGAGAAACTGCCAAACTGTCCTCCAGAATGGTTGGATCCTTCTGCATTCCCACCAGCAATGGATGAGTGTTCCCCTTTCTTCACATCCTCTCCAGCATTTGTATTCCTCTGTTTTTTTCATGGCTGCCAATCTTATGGGAGTAAGATGGTATCTCATTGTAGTTTTGATTTGCATTTCCCTGATAGCTAGAGATTTGGAGCATTTTTTCATGTGCTTTTTAGCTATTTGTATTTCTTCTTCGGAGAAGTGTCTGTTTAAATCTTTTTCCCATTTTTTAAATGGGTTGTTTATCTTTTTGTGTTCGAGATATATGAGTTCTTTATATATGCAAGTTATAAGTCTCTTATCAGATATATGGTTGCCAAATATTTTCTCCCATTGTGTGGGTTCCCTTTTTACTTTCTTGACAAACTCCTTTGAGGTGCAGAAGGCTTTAATTTTGAGGTAGTCCCATTTATCTATTTGTTCTTTTGCTGCTTGTGCTTTTGGTGTGATATTCATGAAGCCATTTCCTATTACAAGGTCCTGTAGATGTTTCCCTACACTGCTTTCTAAGGTCTTTATGGTCTTGGCTCTTATATTTAGGTCTTTGATCCATCTTGAGTTGATCTTTGTATAAGGTGTGAGATGGTAATCCTCTTTCATTCTTCTACATATGGCTATCCAGTTCTCCAGGCACCATTTGTTGAATAGGCCATTCTCTCCCAGTTGAGAGGGTTTGGTGGCTTTATCGAATATTATATGGCTATATACATGAGGTTCTATATCTGAACTTTCAATTCGATTCCATTGGTCTGTGTGTCTCTCCTTATGCTAGTACCATGCTGTTTTCACTACTGTAGCTTTGTAGTATGTTTTGAAGTCAGGAAGTGTGATTCCTCCTATTTCGTTTTTCTTTTTCAATATGTCTTTGGCTATTCGGGGCCTCTTTTTATTCCAAATAAATTTCATAGTTAGTTTTTCTAGTTCCTTAAAGAAGGCTGTGTTGATTTTTATTGGGATTGCATTGAATGTGTAGATCAGTTTTGGTAGGATAGACATCTTAATAATATTCAGTCTTCCTATCCATGAACAGGGAATATTCTTCCATTTATTTAGGTCTTCTTTGATTTCCTTGAACAATCTTGTATAGTTCTCGATGTATAAGTTTTTTACCTCTTTAGTTAAATTTATTCCTAAGTATTCGATTTTTTTATTTACTATTGTGAATGGTATTTGTTTCTTGATTTCCTCCTGATCTTGCTCATTATTGGTGTACAGAAATGCTACTGATTTTTGCGCATTGATCTTATAACCTGCGACTTTGCTAAACTCATTTATGAGTTCTAGGAGCTTTGTTGTAGATCTCTCAGGGTTTTCTACATATAGGATCATGTCATCTGCAAATAATGAAATTTTGACTTCTTCCCTTCCAATTTGAATGCCTTTTATATCTGGTTCTTGTCTCAGTGCTCAAGCAAGTACTTCCAAGACAATGTTAAATAGGAGCGGAGACAATGGGCATCCTTGTCTTGTTCCTGAGTTTAGAGGGAAGGATTTCAGGATTTCGCCATTGTAAACAATGTTGGCTTTAGGTTTTTCATATATACTCTTTATCATGTTCAAAAAGTTTCCTTGTATTCCGATCTTTTGGAGTGTTTTTATCAGGAAGGGGTGCTGTATTTTGTCAAATGCCTTTTCTGCATCTATAGATATAATCATGTGGTTTTTTTCTCTCAATCTGTTTATATGGTGTATTACATTGATTGATTTTCTTATGTTGAACCATCCTTGCATACCTGGAATAAATCCCACTTGGTCATGGTGTATAATTCGTTTAATGTGTTGTTGAATACGATTAGCAAGTATTTTGTTAAGTATTTTTGAGTCTAGGTTCATTAGAGAAATTGGTCTGTAATTTTCCTTTCTTGTGGTGTCTTTGTTTGGCTTTGGTACTAGGGTAATGTTGGCATCATAAAAGGAATTAGGCAGTGTTCCTTCTGTTTCGATTTTTTGGAATAGTTTCAACAGGATTGGTGTTAGTTCTTTCCAGAATGTTTTGTAGAATTCACCTGTGAAGCCGTCTGGCCCTGGGCTCTTCTTAGTTGGGAGATTTTTAATGACTGATTCTATCTCTTTGCTTGTGATTGGTTTGTTAAGATCATCAATTTCTTCTTTCGTCAGTATGGGCTGCTTATGTATTTCTAGGAATTTGTCCATTTCCTCTAAATTGTCATTTTTGTTGGAATATAGTTTTTCAAAGTATCCTCTTATGATAGTCTTTATTTCTGTGGGGTCAGTGGTGATATCACCTTTCTCATTTCTTATTTTGTGTATTTGCATCTTTTCTCTTTTTTTCTTTGTTAGTCTCGCTAAAGGTTTGTCAATTTTGTTGATCTTCTCAAAAAACCAGCTCTTGGTCTTGTTTATTTTTTCAAGTGCTTTCTTATTTTCTATTTCATTTAGTTCTGCTCTTATCTTTGTTATTTCCTTCCTTCTTCTTCCTGTTGGGTTACTTTTTTGTTGTTTTTCTAATTCCGTCAAAAGTGCAGTTAGTTCTCCAATTTTTGCTCTTTCTTCTTTTTTGATATATGAGTTTATGGCTATAAATTTCCCTCTCAGTACCGCTTTTGCTGCATCCCATAAATTTTGGTATGTTGTGTTATCATTATCATTTGTTTCAAGGTAGTCATTGATTTCTTTTGAGATTTCCTCTTTGACCCACTGTTTTTCTAAGAGTGTGCTGTTTAATTTCCAAATTGTCGTGTGAAGTCTGGGTCTCTGTCCCTTGCAAATTTCCAGCTTGACTCCACTGTGGTCAGAGATACTGTTTTGTATGATTTCGATCTTTCTGAATTCATTAAGCCTTTCTTTGTGGCCTAGCATATGGTCAATCTTGGAGAATGTTCCATGTGCGCTTGAGAAAAATGTATATCCTGCTGTGTTTGGGTGTAATGATCTATATATGTCTATTAGATCCAGCTCTTCTAATATACTGTACAAATGTTTTGTTTCTTTAGTGATTCTCTTTTGAGATGTTCTGTCCAGAGTTGATAGTGGTGTATTAAAATCCCCCAGTATAATTGTAGATGCATCTATTCTTTCACTTTGTTTTTCCAGCGTTTGCCTCACATATTTAGAGGCGCCCTTGTTAGGAGCATAAATATTTATGATTGTTCGAACTTCTTGACAGATTGTCCCTTTCACTAAAATATAGTATCCTTCTTTGTCTCTCACAATTGTTTCGCATTTAAAGTCTATTTTGTCTGATATTAATATAGCTACTCCTGCCTTTTTTTGCTTGTTGTTTGCTTGTATGATTGTTTTCCAGCCATTCACTTTCAACCTCCATGAGTCTCTGGGTCTAAGATGTGTCTCTTGTAGGCAGCATATAGATGGGTCGTATTTCCTTATCCAGTGTCCGAGTCTGAATCTTTTGATAGGTGAGTTTAATCCGTTGACATTCAGTGTTATTACGTTTAGAGAGTTATTTATGGTAGCCATATTTTGGTTGGATTTGTGTTTGTTATATTTTGTTTGTATTATTTTATTTTCCCCTTCTATTTTTGTCTTTCTTGTTGCTTTTACACTCTCCTCCATCTCTGACTGTCCTGTTTTTTCCTTTCTTCCTGCAGAACTCCCTTAAGAATTTCTTGAAGGGGATGTTTCTTGTTGATATACTCTTTCAGTTTCTGTTTATCTGTGAATATTTTGAACTCTCCATCATTTTTGAATGCTAGTTTAGCTGGATAGAGTATTCTTGGTTGGAAATTTTTTTCCTTTAGTACCTTGACTATATCATACCACTGTCTTCTTGCCTCCATCGTTTCAGATGAGAAATCAGCACTTAATCTTATGGAGTTTCCCTTGTATGTGATGGTTTTCTTTTCTCTTGCTGCTTTTATTTTTTTTTTTTTTAATTTTTTATTTTTTATTGACTTTGTAATAATATTACATTAAAAATATATATGTGAGGTCTCATTCAACCCCACCCCCCCACCCCCCCTCTCCCCCCCCCAACAACACTCGTTCCCATCATCATGACACATCCATTGGATTTGGTAAGTACATCTTTGGGCACCTCTGCACCTCATATACATTGGTTCACATCATGGCCCATACTCTCCTCTATTCCATCAAGTAGGCCCTGTGAGGATTTACAATGTCCGGTGATTACCTCTGAAGCACCATCCAGGGCAGCTCCATGTCCCGAAGACGCCTCCACCTCTCATCTCTTCCTGCCTTTCCCCATACCCTTTGTCCATTATGTCCACTTTTCCCAATCCAATGCCACCTCTTCTATGTGGACACTGGATTGGTTGTGTCCATTGCACCTTTATGTCAAGAGGAGGCTCAGATTCCACCTGGATGCTGGATGTAATCCTCCCATTTTCAGTTGTAATCACTCTTCTCTTGCTGCTTTTAGAATTTTTTCTTTGTCTTGAGCATCGGATAATTTGACAAGTATATGTCTTGGGGTGGGCCTGTTGGGGTTTATGACCAGTGGAGTGCGCTGTGCTTCTTGGATATGTACATCTGTCTCTTTCAGTAGATTTGGGAAGTTTTCATTCATTATTTCCTGCAACACTCCTTCTGACCCCTTTCCCTTCTCTTCTCCTTCTGGAATGCCTATAATACTTAATTTGAGCGTTTTGCGTTATCATTCAGGTCCCTAAGTCCTATCTGGATTTTTTCTACCTTTTTATTGACCACTTCTACTATCTGTTTGATTTCCAATGCACTGTCTTCCACATCACTGATTCTCTGCTCTGCCTCTTCTAGTCTGCTGATATTTGCTGCAAGTGTATTTTTGATTTCTTGAATTGCGGTGTTCATTTCCATCATATCTGTTATTTTTTTGCGCATGTCTGCAATTTCCCCTCCAAGTGTTGTCTTCACGCTGTTAACCTCTTTCATTACTTCATCAAATTTGTCGGTGATAAATGTTCTGAGATCTTTCATTGCTTGTGCGAAGTCCTGCCCCCCTTCCTGATTTTTAGTTTGTTCATTGGATTCAGCCATGTTTTCCTGATTACTGGTTTGGTTTGTAGATTTTTGTTGCTGTCTTGTCAACATTTTTTCTTGACGGGTTTAATCAGTTCCTTAGCTTCTTTGTCTAGTCTTGGAGATTAATTAGCTGTTCTTTTTGCGTGTTATATCTTCTCTTTGTCACTTTGTTCTTCTTATTCCAATTTCTTATTGCTAGTTAAGCTCACTTTAAAGGAAAGTATTAGTGCTGGGGAAAGGCAATTGTGTAAGGCAGGAAAAAGTGTGAAGTAGTATTGGTGATATATGTTAACAAAGCAACAATATGAGTTCTGGGAGGATGGAGGTTAGATTATGTAAATTGTGTAGAGTTATAGTAGTAGGAAAGTACCTATAATGAGGGAGACGACTGAATATGGGAGGAATGTGGTACGTACTAAGAAGCTATTGTTTTCGTGAGAGAGGGAAAGAGAAAAGAAAGGTAATAGTTTCAGGGACGAATACCAGATGGAAAACTAAACAAAGGTTTTAGAAATTAAGAGTTAGACACTTTGTGGATCAAAGAGAGGGAGATGGAATATAGGAGAGATAGCAGATGGTGGAGGATATCAAGTTGTAGGGGAAAGGGGATAGTGTAGATAGGCTAAATCTATTCATAGAGAAATGAGGCAGTGGAGGGTGAGGAAACCCAGCAAATGTGAGGTATTTCTTGCAGGACCTATTGTATTGTTAAGGTAAAATAGTATAAGAAGAATATTGGGGACAAGAAAGAGATGATTAAAAAAAAAAAAAAAAAGAACAACAACAACAAAAAATAAAAAATAAAAAAAAAACCAAAAAAACAAAGAACAGAAACCCCGCTGCCAGGCTCAGCGGGGCTCGGCTGGGCTCCGGTCCCCCGCCCACCACCCGCCGCGGCTCGGCTGGGCTTGGTTGGGCTCGGCTGGGCTCTGCTGGGCTCCGGTCCCCCGCCCGCCGCCCGCCGCGGCTCGGCTGTGCTCGGCTTCCCCGCCCGCCGCGGCTCGGCTGGGCTCGGCTGGGCTTGGCTTTCCCGCCCGCCGCCCGCCACGGCGCAGCGCGGCTTGGCTCTCCCGCCCGGCGCGGCGCAGCAGGGCTCGGCTGAGCTCGTCTGGGCTCGGCTCCCTCGCCCGCCGCGGCTCGGCTGGGCCCGGCTGGGCCCGGCCGGGCCCGGCTTCCCCGCCCGCCACCTGCCGCGGCACAGCGCGACTCGACTCTCCTGCTCGCCGCCCGCCGCGGCGCGGCTGGGCTCGACCGAGCTCAGCTGGGCCCGGCCCCCCCCGCCCGCCGTGGCTCAGCTGGGCTCGGCCGGACCCGGCTTCCCCGCCCACCGCCCCCCGCGGCGCAGCGCGGCTTGGCTCTCCCGCCCGCCGCCCACCGCGGCGTGGCTCGGATCCCTCGCCCGCTGCCCACCGTGGCCCAGCTAGGCTATCCTGGCCGCCGCCCGCCGGGGCTCAGTGCGGTGCTAGCTGCTTCAGCTCCGCCTACCCAAGGAGGGAATCCTCCACATGTAGCTGGGATCTCTGTGTATATTTCACAGACGGATCCTCTCTGTTACCTTCCCTCAAAATTGATGTCCAGACACCTCCGGACCAGGAAAAATCCCTAAACAGCCCAGTCCCAAAGAGTCTCCGACGCCTCCCAGCCGATTCCCCCCAGGAGCTAGTAACCGGGAAGTTCACTCAGCCGCCGTCTTGTCTCCCCTCCCTTTTCTTCCTTTTAAAGACATTTCTGGCTATTCAGGGCCCCTTACTTTTCCAAATAAATTTGGTAATTAAGTTTGCCATTTCTTTATAAAAAATGCTGGTGGAATTTTTATCAAGATTGCATTGAATCGGTTTGGGTAGAATTGACATCTTAATGATACTTAGTCTTCCAATCCATGAACACAGAATGTTCTTCCATTTTTTTCTTTTTTCTTATTTTAGCAATGCATTGTAGTTTTCTGAATACAAGTGCTTTACAATCTTGGTTAAGTTTATTCCTAAACATTTGATGCTTTTAATTACTATTGTAAATGGAATTATTTTCCTGACTTCCTCCTCAGATTGCTCATTACTAGTGTAATGTAACACTTATTTTTGAGTGTTTATCTTGTATCCTACTGAACTCATTTATTAGCTCTACTAACTTTGTTTTAGATTTACAGGGCTTTTTAGGTACAGGATCATGTCATCTGTGAATAGCGAAAGTTTTCCATCTTCCTTTACAATTTGGATGCCTTTTATTTCTTTTTCTTGCCTAATTGCTCTAACTGGAACCTCTAGAACTGCACTGAACAGTGGTGACAGTGGGCATCCTTGTCTTGTTCCTGATCTCAACAAGGAAGCTTTCAGTCTTTCACCATTGAGTTCAGTGTTAGCTGAGGGTTTTTTAATATATTCCCTTTTTTCATGTTGAGAAAGCTTCCTTCAATTCCTATATTTTGGAGTATTTTTATCAAGAAAAGATGCTTTATTTTTTTAAATGCCTTTTCTGTGGGTATCCAGATGATCATGTGATTTTTCTTCTCTGATTTATTAATGTGATATATTATGCTGATTGATTTTCTTGTATTGATTCATCCTTGCATGCTTGGTATAAAATCCACTTGATCATGATGAATGTATTGTTGTAGTCTATTAGCAAGTACTTTTTGATGATTTTGGCATCTGTATTCATTAGGGAAATGGGTCTGTAATTTTCTTTTTTTGTAATATCTTTATCTGGCTTTGTTATTAGGGTGATTTCATATAATAAATATCTTAAATACATCATACCACTGCCTCATTGCCTCCATGGTTTCTGCTGAGAAATCAACAGTTATTATTTTTGGGCATTCCTTGTATGTGATCATGACTTTTCTCTTGCTGCTCTCAGGGTTCTCTTTTTTTTCTTTGTCATTTGACATTCTAATTAGTATAATATCTCAGAATAGGTTTGTTCTGATTTATTTGGATGGGAGTTTGTTGTGCTTCTTGGACACAGGTATCTATGTCCTTGAACAGAGTTGGGAAATTTTCTACCATTATTTCCTTAAATATTCCTTCTGCCCCTTTTCCCTTCTCTTTTCCTTCTGGGACACCCATGATACGTATGTTTGCATGTCTCCTGCCATCATTTCGTTCCCTGAGGCCCTGTTCAGTTTTTTCCATTCCTTTCTTTGTATGTTCACTTTTGGAGGCCATATCTTCAAGCTTGCTGATCCTTTCTTCTGCCTCTTCAAATCTGCTCTTTTATGCCTCCAGTTTATTTTGAATTTCATTTATTGTGCCTTTCCTTCCCGTAAGATCTGATGTTTTTCTTTTTTATGGTTTCAAATTCTTTGTGCTCCCCCCGTGTCTTCTTTATATCCTTAATCTCTGTAGCCATTTCATTGAATTTATTAACAAAATTTGTTTGAACACCTATGTTTAATTGTCTCAACTCCTTTATGTCATCTGGAGGCTTATTTTGTCCCTTTTGACTGGGCCATATCTTCCTATTTCTTGGTATAGATTATAATTTTTTGTTGGTGTTTTGTATCTGATTTACTAGATATATTTAATCTGGGTGCAGTTTCTCTCTGTAGTCTGTGGCTTTCTATTTGATTGGCTTTGTAACCCCTCTTTGATACTTGGTTCAACTTAATTTGGAACTTTATAGTGGCTTCTGTTTAGCCAATCTGAATTTTTTCAGCTCTTTTGTCATCTGTTTCTTTCCCTTTCTCCCTTTTTGGTTGTGGGATAGAGTTTAGGATGTGGTTGGTGCTGTAAGCCATGGAGGTTGATGCTGCCAGTGTTGCCTCAGAAACTGATGAAACTTTTCCCTTCTTTCCCCCTGCCAGGGGTAGGGATGGAGCCACAGTTGTGTGCCATAGTCCAAGCCATGCAGGAAAGCCTTCGTTTTACTTTTAAGTACCCTTATCTCTTGACTCCAGTGACTTTCAAAGCTAACTATTTAAAGATTTTTATTGCCATAAAAGACATTTCTATTCTTCCTCCTCCAGGCTCATGGTGGAAAATTATCTTTTGACTTTATGTACTTTGAAAATATCTGATAGACACCGAAGACCACTGGAGAACCCTTAAGTTGTAGGTCATTTGTATATTTACAGCGCATTTCAGTTTAAGTGCCTCTTCTCCATTTTTCTCTGGGAAAAGACAGTGATTATTTTTGGACCCTGGTTGCCAGTGTCTGGGGAGTGTTAGAATGTAGGAACTGAGGAGCTTGCAGGAAGGGCAGAACCCCTTTATTTTCCCGAGGAAAATAGAGAAGTCCACAAAACCACCAGTTGCTCATCTCTTTATAGTTTCTTGTTTAGTAGAGTTGCATTTTGAATACCATGATTTCTTTGCCAAAGTAAAGACTATATTCTCAACAATCCATCGAGTAGGAGAAGTCAAGTTTGACAAATTTAGCATCTTAAAGAAAAAAATTAGAGTTAGAGTTGGGAATTGTAGAGAATTAATGAAGGCCCTTCTAAATAATAAGTTCCTTAAATAAAAGAACTAAGGAAAACATTTTGAATACAGAGAATATTAATAACATTTTCCCATTTAGTTCAATTCATCTTTACCACTTAGTTAATTTCTGTTTCTTTGCCCCTTGCTTATAAAGTTTTCAGACTCCCCTAAACTATCCACATGATAATTGTAAATTTTTTCTGTTCTGTGCTTATGCATAGTAAATGAAGCCTCTGCTCTTTTGTCCCTGTATGACCAGTGACTGTGTTATTGATTTTCAGCATCCCACTCTGGTTCAAGAAACCTGGAGAATTTGATGCTTAAAATAAAAATCCTGTGGATAAATTCTGTTTCCCCATTTAGTTTGTCGTATTTCAAACATACTTCCTAACATACAGTGTTAGCTAGCTGCAGCTCCACCCATGATAACTTTATACCAGCCTGCAGCGCACCTGAGCAGAGCACTCTAATCTGGCTTGTCCCTGTCCTTCTGATAGGTTCTAAAGAGCATTTCTAAGGCCTGGGTTGTTTTGTCTTTTATTCTTATTCATGTCTATAATTCAAAAACCTCTCTTGCTCTGCCTTTTATTTTCTGTTCTTTTTCTCTTTCTAATACCTAGGACTCTCTTTTTCTAATATCTCCAATAGCAGTGATTCAAGATCCCTGTAGATTCTTATTTAAATCCTTACAGTTGAGGAAAAGTCATACAAGAGTAGGTGTACAAGGAGTAGAATTTGCCAAACATTTATATATATGTATATATGTGTGTGTTCATATGTATTAATGTATGTATATATATTACCCCCAGATAATATTCTTCTATATTAGCTTCTAAAAGTTTTGAAGCGTTCTGTTTATATTTTGGTCTTTAACAAAAGAAAAATTAATTTTTGAAATATGGTATGAGATGGGGATTCTTTTATTTTCTGTGTGGATAATTGATTAAATCAGCATTATTGATTGAATAATTCATTATCTTCCTCAAAGATATTGTAATACCTGTCTGTTGTAATTAAGTTTCCATGTATTCATGGATGTGTTTCTGAGCTTCTAGTGAGTTACATTGGTTAATTTTTCTTTTTTGTTGCATTACCACACTTAAATTTCTATAGCTTTATAGTAAGTCTTGATATCTAAAGTAAAAGATCCTTCTGTTTCAAAATCATCTTGCCTATTCTTAGCCCTTTACCACATTTTCATATTTATATTAGAATCAGCTCTCTCTCTCTCTCTCATTCTCTTATTCTCTCTCTCTCTCTCCCATACACACACACACACACACACACATGACTTTGGGAGGTTAATTGGAATTACATCATCTGTAGATTAATTTGGGAAAGTCACCATCTTTTTGAAGTTCTATCTCCCATTTATGTCTTATTTTAAACATGCCAGTTCTATTACTTTAATTTTCTTTGACTAAAGTGCATCTTCAAATGGTAGAATTATGATTGCAATTTTGGTTTACAGTCTCCTTGAGAGTTGGTGATTATTTTTGGTAGCTTTTATGTTCTACCAGGCATCTAGATCCAATTCCTGGTCATGAGGCTATTTCATTATTATTTCAGCCAGCATTATCTATTTAATTGTTATTTCTCGTTTCATCCCAGTTGCAGTAGATTGCCTCCGAAGATGAACTTATAGTACCCTTTTGACCATCCATCCATTAAATTCATCATTTGGTTAATACTGCCAATTAGATGAAGATTTTCATAGGACAGCTTAATTATTGGCATTTTAGTGTTCAATTAAGTGCTGTCTACCCTCCTTCTCCCATGCTCATCTAGCTTTCATTCCAGATTACTTTCTTATGGGTCAGAGATGAGGTAGAGTGCTATACCCTGAAGCATACTTTGCCACTAATAAGCTTTCCAGGGAGAAAACGTTGTAGGCTTACTTCAAGGACTGAGTCACCTTCTAATGAATCTGGTTCCTTCCTCTGTCCTATCCTTCCTCTTCTTTCCTTTAATTTATTTTGCTTTTGTCTTCACCTCTTTACTTTGTCTTTCTTACTAATTATCTTTTCTTTGAATATTCTTATTTCTTTGTCCTTTTCTTTGCATTCCCATGTTGTAAATTTCTGTAATAGCAGTTCTCAATTCACAGGTCATTTTCACACATGTCCTGGTCAAAATGCCAAATAGAGCAACCTCTCCCCTTCTCTCCTAACCCTCAGAAGATGGAGAAGCACGGCTTAATGTTACTCATCTGATTTTTCTAAAGTGTAAATATGACTCTCTGTTTCGTAGGTGCTGTTGTTTTGCCACTAATGGAATTTTATTTCTTTTAGATGTTCAGTTTGCTTGCAGTCAGTCCCTCCTTATCTTCTCCAGCTTCCAGTCCTCTTAGCCTCTGGTGCCTTTACATTTTGTACTTCTCAGCTGTCTTGTGCTCATCTCTTCTTGTGGTTTCACCCGCCTCTTCTTGTGGTTTCACCTGCCTCTACTCCTTCAAACACACAGCATCTTCATGCATGCTAACCATGTTATCAGGAGGATGTTGACCCCTTCTTTTCTATTATAAATAACTTAGAGATTTGTGACTCATCAAACCCTGGCCATACTTTGTCCCAGATTCCAGTTCATACTCATGGGTTTTTGAGGTTCTGCTGAACACAAGGCAAACCTTTTTCCTCTCCCTTGACCAAATTCCTCGTCCTTGACCTGGAGAATTTTGTTTTAAGACAACTTTCTATAATGGATAGTTGGGATCAGACAAATCAGGAAACTTAAACCCAATCTCATCTCAAGGGTCAGTACTAATAAAAAAATGTATGTGTATATATATGTATGTGTTTTCTAATCCGACAACTTCTTTGGTATATCCTTGAAGCATTTTTCCATGTGCATATGAATTTATGTGTTAATACTATGCTACATGTATAATTTTGGTTTTAGCTTTTCAAAAATTCAATGTTATAGCATAAAAATTACCCCTCATCATTAAACATTCTTCTTGTTGAGAGCAGGGGTTGGTAAAAGAATAAGCCCCCTCATCTTACCCCAGCCCTTTTAAAGTGTCACACACCTGTGTTGACACTTAACTGTTGTTAGGAGTATGTGCCAGAGATATATTGGGGTTTGTAATCACTGTTCTAAAATATCATCTTTAGTGTTAATTATGAGATTATATCATAAATCATTTAACCATTCCTTGGGGTTGAACCTTTTGAAAATTTATAATAGTAAAGCTGAAATGAATGTTCTTATTCATCAGTATTTGTTGTAATCATTTCCGTAGGCTAAATTTTTACAAATGCAACTATTGTGTCAACACACTTGAATATTTTTTAGATTCTTTAATCATATTGTCATGTTACTTTCCCAAAATGTTTGTACTGAATTAAACTCCTCCCTTCAGTGAATTAATGTCTTGCTGAACTCTAGGCAGCACTGAATATTGCTACTTAAAAAAATCTTTGCCAATTTGATAAGGCAAAATGGTACCTCATTATTGTTTTAATTTGCATTTCTTTGATTACTAGTAAGTCAGTACCATATTTTAGGAGACTATTTTATCTTGTTTTGACACAGCCTCAACTATATTTCATCTTGAATTGTAACTGTCAAGATAAATCATTGAAATTAGGAGCTGTAGTCTTGGGATATAATAATCTCATCTAGAATATGTAGCACTGAATGCTACCTAATTAGAAGCTCTGAAATTCTAACTCATAGTTATATACTTTAAAAAAAAAACCCAACTTTTTATTATGGAGTTTTAAAACACTGAAGAGAAGAGAGGATATTATAATGAATTCCCTTGTAATCATCACCTTACCTTTGACAAATATTAGCATTTTGCTGTTCTTGTTCCATATATATTCTCACTTTGGGGAGTGGGGATGGGGCAATTAAGAATATTTCAAAAAATATTTTATTTAAATATTTTTAAAAAATCAAATAAACAGGATATCATTTTGCCCTTAAAATATCTCTGTATATAACATGTAAGGGCTTATAAAAAATTGAATGCCTCTTCCCAGCAATTTGCATATATTGTTTTCTTCATTTTGATAGGCTTTATTATTAGAGTGTATCATACATACAAAAAAGTACACAGGCCTTAAATGAAAAGCTTGGTGAATTATTACAAAAGGAACATACCTGTTACGCATCAAGCAGCTCAAAAAAATAGAGTGTCAAGAGTATGCGAAGACGCCCCCAATGGCCCCCTGTTGTCCCTTTCTGGTCAATAACCCCTTTATTCTCTGAAAGAATCATTAGTTTAACTTCTAACACTATAAGGTCGTTTTGCCTGTTTTGAACTTTATAGAAATGAAATAATCTAGGACATATTCTCTTGTGCATTTTTTGCTTTACATAGGTTTATGAGATTCATCCATGATACTGCATGTAACTATAATTCATTTATTTTCTTTGCTACATTTTATTTAATGAATATGCCACAATTTATTCTACCTTTGAACAACCTTCACATTGCTTCTAGTTTTGGGCTATTTTAAATAATCCTACTAACAATATTTCCTTACATATCTTTTGGTGCAAACATGTACACATTCACGTTGGCTGTATATCTAGGAGTGGAATTGTTGAATCATTTGGTATACATTTGTTCAGCTTTAGTAGATTACATCAATCAATTTCTAAAGCAGTGAATGAATTTTTACTCCCAATAGCAGTGTGTGTGTATGCTCCAGCTGTTTCATATCCTTGTGGACACTTGACTTTGTGGTGGTTGTGAAGTCATATTTCCTTGAGGTTTTAATTTGCATTTCCCTAATGACTGATGATGCCGACAGCCTTTTAATATGTTTATTGGTCATGCAGATGTCTCTTAGGAAATACCTTTTCCAGTTGTCTGTTAATTTTTCTTTGGGGTTGTCTTTTTCTTACTGGTTTGTAGGAGTTCTTTATATATTGGGGTTATGAGTAGATTTTTCCCCCCCAGTCTGTGTCTTGTCTCTCTCTATTCTCTCTTGTCTTTTGATAAACAGAAATTGTAATTTTAACCTAATCCAATTTATCAGTCTTTCTTTTCTGTTGAGAGCATTTGATCTTATTTAAGAAAGTCTTGAAGAGATTCTCTTATTTTCCAGACATTTTGTTGTTTTACCCTTCAAATTTAAGTCTATAATTTATTTTAATTTGATTAAGAATTTTTTTCAAGTACTAAATAAAATACAAGCTTTATTCACTGCTATGTGCTGATACTGACTTACAATATTAAAACACAGTAATCACATAATGAATTGTGAAACACAATTTTGATTGTTTCAAAAACCAACAAAAACACATGTATTATTCACTGTTATATACTGATACTGTCTTACAATGTTAAACACAGAATTTGCATAGTGAACTATGAAAACAATATTTTGATTAATTTTGAAAATAAATGAAATATGTGTTTTATTCACTGCTATCCACTGGTACTGACATACAAACTGTGTTAAAACACAGGATTCACATAGTGAAATTTGAAAACATTGTAACGGTTAGATTCAAATACTAACTAAAATACATGCATTATTCAATGCTATGTGTTGATATTGACTTAAAACCATGATAAAATATGGGACTCACATTGTGAACTGTGAAAACACTATCTTAATAAGCTTTGAAAACTAAAAAAATGTTTTAAAGTAGGAATTTTTTCTCCACATGGTTATATATCCATTTACCCAGCAATGTTTATTTTCAAAAGGCAATCTTTTTTTAAAATATTACAACATATTTAATTAGTCTTAACATTCAGTCAAATACCTTTCCAGTCCTTTTTTTTACACATATGTATTTTTGAACAAAATTTTGAACAAAGTTTTAAAACAATGTATATACAGGGTTTTTTTCCCCCAAAGATACTTAGATTATATAAATGTTACATAAAAATGTAGGGAATTCCCATATGCCCCAGTCCCTACCCCTCCCACACTTCCCCACATTAATAACATCCTTCATTAGTGTGGTACATTTGTTACAATTGATGAACACATATTGGGGTATTGCCACTAAGTGTGGACTATACTTAACATTATAGTTTAAAATCTCTCTCCCGCACAGTTTCGTAAATTATGACAAGATATATAATGGCCTGTATCTGTCATTGCAATATAATTCAGGACAATTCCAATGTCCCAAAAATGCCCCCATGTAATAAATATTTTTCCTCTCCCTTCAGAACCTCGAATGGCCACTACTTCCACATTAATGATAATAGTTTTTCCATTGCTAGAATTACAATAAGTCCATAGTAGAATAATAGTAAGTCTATTCTAGTCCATCATTCATTCCCTAATCCTGAGGATTCTGGGATGGTGAGGCCCACTCTGCCTCTAATTGAGAGGGGGCTTAGATCCCAAGGGGCAGATGGATGGGACTATCTTGTTTGTAGTTATAGACTCTCCCTTTTCCTTGCCATGGGCATTGTCCATCATCTCCTTGTTGTCCTGGGTGATTCCAGTGAACTGGAGAGTAGGTGTAGCAAATGTTGAGATGCAGGGCCCAACTGGCACATGGAAAGCCCAAATATTTAAGACTCTTGGACATAAGCCTGTCAACTCTAATATTAACTGTAGGTTCAAATAGAAGGGGCAGAAGAGCCATGTATAGGGAAACCACAACTGAGTCCCACTCTGTTACATTGGAGAGCATACATTCCAAAGTAGGGTCCATTGGCAGGATGCCAAACTCCTGAACTGTCAGCCCTGCCTGTAGTGTCTGGATGCCTCCAGAGAAAAAGGCATTCTTGTTCTACAGTTTCATCCCTGTTTTACTCCCTGTTCTGAAATGCCAGTTTTGTTATAAGTACGGTGTCTATATATGCTTACATCTGATTTTGGACTCCCTTGTTCCACAGCTTTACTTTATGCAAATACCACACTACCTTAATTACTGTAGCTTTATTTAGTCTTTTCTCAACTTTGTTATTCCTTAAGATTAACTTGGTTATTCTTGTCTTTTATTAAAGATTAGGAAAATAGTTTTTTTAATATTTCACCATTAAATATGAATTTTGCTATTGATTTTTCATTGATATTTATCAGGTGAAGGACATTTCTTTTTATTCCTAGTTTACTCTGATTTTTTATTGTGAATAGCTGTTGAGTTTTATCACATGCTTTTCTTGTCTATTGAGATTATATATTTTCCCTTTATTCTGTTAATGTGCCAAATTACATTGATTTTTGTTTTGTTCTTTTTAGATATATATTTACATTGATTTTCCAATCAAACCACCATTCATTCCTTAAATAAACCTAATATGGCCAACTTAATGTATCATGGGATTCTTTTGTATATTATTATTATTATTTTAAATTTGGGGACATTTATTGACAAGGTACTTTTTTTTTTTTTTAGCAATTTCACATATACTCCATAATCTTTTTTTTTTTTTTTTTTAACCCCTGCCCTTCCTCAGATGTTTCTCTTGTCTGTCTATTCATTGTTTGCTTGCCTTCTCCATGAGGCACTGGCAACCAAACCCAGGACCTCCCACATGGGAGGTGAGTGTCCAACAGCCTGAGCCACATCCTCTCCCTATGGGCTGTGGCGTCTGCTGGCTTTGGCATCTGCTCATTTTAGGTGTCTGCTTGTTGTGGCTGGTGTGGCATCTCGTGCATTGCAGTGGGTGTGGTGTCTGCTCGTCTTCTTTAGGAGGCACCGGGACCGAACCCAGGACCTCCCATGTGGTAGGGGGGCACCCAGCTGGTTGAGCCACATCTGCTTCCCTGTATAATATTTTTAAAAATATATTACCATCTCTGTTGATGAGAGATGCTCATTTATAATTTTCTTTCTTATAATCATCTTTCCAGGTTTTGGTACCTGTATTATACTGGCTTTGTAAAATGAGTTAGGGGAATGTTCCCTCTTTTTCTATTCTCTGAAAGAGTTTAATACTACAGATTAAACTTCATTAATATTAATAGGATCATTCGGACTTTGTATTTCTTTTATAAGTTTGGTTAAGTTGTGTTTTCCTAGAACTTTGTCCATTTCATTTAAATTTTCAAAGTTATTGTATAATTAATTGTTCCTAATATTCTTGCATTATCTCTGTATTGTATCCAAATCTCTATGTTGTTCCCATTTCATTCCTGACAATGGTTTTATGTATCCTTTTAAAATTTATTTTTGTCACTTTTTTCAGTGATTTATTGATTTTATTTTTTTTCCACAAGTAACTTTCAAAATGTTGCTCATCTTCATTTTATGGTGATTTTCTGTTCCATTTATTTTTGCTCCTTTTTATTTCCCTTTTTTACTAGGTTTAGTTCACTAGTCACTTTCTAGCTTTTTAAGTTTCTTTTCAATTATTGATTTTCAGCCTTTATTTTTATTGAAATATAGTTGATATACCATAAAATTCATGTTTATAAAATGTAAATTCAGTGGTTTTTAATATATTCATGAAGCTATACAAATATCAGCATTATCTAATCCTGGAACATTTTTCATACCCCTCAAAAGAAACACAATATCTATTAGCAGTTACTCCGTATTTCCCCCTCAGCACCTGACAAACACTAGCTATATTCTGTCTTTATGGATTTGCCTATTTTGGACCTTTCATATAAAAGCTGTCATACAATACATGGTCTTTTGGGATGGGTTTTTAGCATGATATTTTTAAGGTTCATCCACATTATAGCATGTATCAGTACTCCATTATTTTTTATGGTTGAATAATATCCCACCATATTGAGGTATACCTCAAGTATCTAATGGTCATTTGAGTTGTTTCCACATTTTGGCTGTTATAATTAATGCTACTTTGAACATAGGTGTTCAAATTCTTGTGTGAACATATGTTTGGTTATATACCTAGGAATGGAATTCCTGTGTCATATGCTAATTCTATGTTTTACTTTTTGAGAGACTGCCAAAGTGTTTTCCAAAGTGGCTGCACCATTTTATCTTCCCATCGGCAGTGAATGGAGGTTTCCAGTTTTTCCATATTCTCAACTATACCTGTTATTGTCTGTTTTTTAATTATTATTATTTTAGCCATCTAAGTGGGTATACAGTGGTATCTCATTGTGCTTTTGATTTGCATTTGCATAATAACTAATGATGTAGAGTATCTTTGTGTACTTTGGCTATTTATATAAATATTCTTGGGAGAAAAGTCTATTCAAGTCTTTTGCCCATTTTTAAACTGGGTTATTTGCCTTTTTATTGTTGATCTGTAAGAGTTCTTTATATATTCTGCATATTAGACCCTCATCAGATACATGATTTGCAAATATTTTCTCCAGACTATGGATTGTTTTTTCACTTTCTTGATAATGTCTTTAGAATGACAAAAGTTGATATTCAGTTTACCTTTTTTTTTCTCCCTTAGGTTTCATATTCTTTTGATGTCATATTTAAGAAAGCATTGCCTAGTTCAAGATCATGAACGTTTATATTTATGAATTCTTTTAAGAAATATAGTTTTATAGTTTAAGCTCTTACCTTTAAGAGCTTTGTTTTTGTATGTGGTATGTAGTAGGGGTCCAACTTGATTGATTTGCAAGTGGATATTTAGTTGTCCCAGTACCATTTATTGAAAAGACTATTTTTTCCCTGTATAATTGTCTTGCTCCCTTGTCAAATAGCAATTAACCATAAATGTAATCTTTTATTTCTGGACTCTCAATTTTATT
The DNA here is from genome assembly GCF_030445035.2 of Dasypus novemcinctus. Lineage (NCBI taxonomy): Eukaryota > Metazoa > Chordata > Mammalia > Cingulata > Dasypodidae > Dasypus > Dasypus novemcinctus. The sequence goes on along the minus strand of NC_080695.1, from coordinate 24,153,969 downwards.
AGTCTAATCTTATGCCAGCCATGCAGTCTTGATTAGTTTAGCTTTGTTAAGCTTCGAAATCAGGAAGAGAAGCTTCCCAAACTTCGTTCCTCTTTTGCAAGATTGTTTTGTCTATCTTAAGGAGCAGGTGGGGTTTTGACAGGGATTGTATTGGATCTATAGATAAGTTTGGGTGTATTGCCAATTTAATATTATCTTCAAAATCATGAAAATGGGATATCATTGATTTAATAGGTCTTCTTTAATTTCTTTCAATGAGGTTTTATAGTTTTCAGTGTCCAAGCCTTACACTATTTCATTAAATTCATCTGTAAGTATTCTCTTTGAAAATGTTGTAAATGGAAATTTTTTTAATAATTTAATTTTTGGATTTTTTCATTGCTAGTCTATAGAAGTACAATAGATTTTTATATATTCCTCTTATACCCTCTAATCTTGTTGACTCATTTATTAGTTTTAATAGTTTTGTAGTTTTTTTTAGGTTCTGTATGTAAAATCATGTCATCTACAGTTAGAGATAGTTTTCCTTTTCCTTTCCAGTCTGTGTGCCTTTTATTTCTTTTTCTTGCCTAATTGCTTTGGCTAGAACCTACAGTACAATGCTGAATATAGCTGGTGAGAGTGGACATACTTATCTTACTCCTGATCTTCAAGAGAAAGTATTGTCTTTCACCATTATGCATGATGTGAGCACTGGGATTTTCAGATATGCTCTTTATCAGAGTGAGGAAGTTCCCTTATATTCCTTGCTTTGAGTATCTTTATCACAAAAAGATGTTGCATTTCATGAAATCTTTTTCTTTGTCTTTTGAGATGATCATTGGGGTTTTGTCCTTTATGCTATTAGTGTGGTGCATTACATTGATTTATTTTCATATATTGAGCCAACCTTGCATTCCTGGGATAAATCATACTTGTGTCATGGATGTATAATTCTGTATATATGATGGTACATTTTGTTCAGAGTATTTTGTTGTGTCTCATTTTGCCTCACTCTTATAGTGATGCTTGTTATTGGGTTTAGGACCCACCCAGATAATCCAAGATGATCTCATCTCAGGATCCTTAATTTTATTACATTTGTATGGATGCTTTTTTTTAAATAAAATTCATAGCTTCCAGGGATTTGGATATGGACAGATATTTTTCAGGGCCACAGTTTAGCCCAGTACAGACTCCATTTATTATTTTTGTAAGGCTGGTCTGCTGACTATGCATTCACTCAGTTTCTCTTTATCTGGAAATGTCTTAATTTTTCCTTCATGTTTGAAGGAGTTTTGCTGGATGTAGAATTCTTGGTTGACTGTGTTTTCTTGCAGCACCTTCCAGCCTCGTGGTTTCTATTGATAAAAGTCAGCAGTTAATCTTACGAGGATCCTTGTACATGATGAGCTACTGCTTTCGAGATTCTTTGTCCTTGTCTTTTCATGATTTGATTATAATGGGTTTAAGTATGGATCTTTTGCGTGCTGTTTGTTTGTGGAAGACACTGGGTCATTTGTCATTCTGAATTTGGCCAATTGGTTGTCTTGGTGTCTTTTTTAACATTTTCTTTATCCCTTCACAATTTTGTAAAATGGTAGTTATATCTAGTGGCTTGATTAAGGTTATATTTAACTTTTGGCAAGAATATTTCATATGTGGTGCTGAGTATTTCCTAACATATCAATCAAGAAGCATGTGCTATCTGGTTTAGATTGATCAGTGGAACTAGTGCTGCCAGCCTTATCCATCCATTATAAAATTTCTGATCAGTCTTTTACCTACTAGTTTTATGATGAATATTACTAGATCCATTTTTTCATTAAGTTTTACAGAATGGTGGTTTATCTAATTCTATCATTCTTTCAGCATTTATTAACTGTGATTCTTCTATGAAGATAAACTTGCCCTCATCAACTTTTGGCTAGCCATCAATATGCTTACAGGGAAAAAAGATTAAATGCTTCATTCATTCTCTCTTCCCCTATTTTAAAAAATGAGTTGGAAAATAATAGGTGTCCTGGCAACCTACAAATGTGACCAACTTGTGGATATTTAAAAAAATTTTAATCATAAACTTATGGCTTTTTTTATACATTCAATGTGCTTTAGCTTATTATTTGTGCTCTTTAAAATCATCTTATCATAGGACACTGAGTATCTCTTAAAAGTTGGCTTTTCTGTCTATTTGGTATGATTCTCCTGTTCTTTGATGGTCTCCTTGCTTTAATATGGCAAAATATCTCTGGTTCATATTGTCAATTTCAGTCTAAAGCTAGAAACAGCCCTTTCCCGAAGAAGTTCTTTCTTTTAATGAGAAATGGTTATCTAGAGACCACAATCTAGGAGTCCATAGCTAATTAACTTTCATTGTTTTGTAGACCTTTTATGTATACAGAACTAGGGAAAAAAAGGTAATTTTCAAAAGAAATTGTGAGTTCATATTAGTACATCCAATAGGATTACATCATGCTGAATATCTTGATTCTTAATACCATTTATATTTACATATGTTAATACATGTGTGTGTTTCATGTATCAATTTAGTGTGTATGTTATATATATGGGTATATTTATGTGCTTATGTGTGTGTATATATATACACATATATATCACATTAATAGAAAACACAGGCCACATATAGTTACAAAATAGTGAATATCAATATTCTCTCTTAACATCAGTCTATTATTAAAGTTTATGATTTCTTTATGATCCAGCTTTTCCTTGGATCTGTCCCATTAGGATATATAGTCAAAATACCATGTTTTAAAAATCATGTTCAATAATTTGCCTCCTTGTGAGTATGCTAACAACCTTAAATTTGGTTCATTTGTTTCAGTGTATTTTCTATTTTGGAGCATTGCTTTTAAAAATTTTTACTCTTTTAAAATATAATGCATTCTAAAAAGAGTAAAATAATATATTTGTAATTATTATTAAAAATTATAAAAGTAGGTACATTCAGAGAGGTCTGACTTTTGTCCCTGCCTTATCCTATCCTGATTCTTCTCCCCCTCTCCCTAAATGTGACCATTCATTTTTCAATTGTTTCTTCTTGAAAACATGTCTGTATGATATATTCCTATTTCTATCCTTTTCTTGTACAGAAGATCATATAATATACACATTCTTCCACTGCTTGCTTTTTTTTTTTTCACTTAGCAATATAGCTTAGAGACCATCAGATTTTACAGCTAAATGTATGCCTTTTGATTGAGTTAGTCCCCTATTGATGGGCAATTGGGTTATTTCCAGTCTTTTGCCTTTAAAAACTGGTACAATAAATAGTTCTGTACAAATATCTTTTCATGTTTTAGTCAGTGTAGCTTTGCAGTAAATTTTTAGAAGTGTCATTGCAGGGACAAAGGGGACAAAGGACAAAGGGGACAAAATGCCATTTTGCTAGATATTGCTAAATTACCCTCCCGTAGGGGTTTATTCTTTTGCATTTTCACCAATAATTTGTGTCAGCCCCTGTTTTCCTACAGCCTCACCAATAATGTCATCGGTTTTGTTTCTCCCTGCATGTTAAGAAATAGTATTTAAATGCAGTCTCATTTGCATTTCTCTTATATTGTAGGAGGTTTATGTTATTACTTATGCTTTAAGTCCACTTGCATTTATTTTCCTTTATCCTGCCTATTCATATCTCTTGCTCATTTTTTTTCAGGCTGTCATATTCCTTTTAAGTTTTAGAAATATATTATTTATATTAGTCCCTAGTCTGTGATAATGTCATAAATATTTCTTTTTTGGCTACTGTTCTGATCTACAACTTTCTGTAGTTTTGTGTTGATTACAAAAAAACTTTCAGAACTCTTTTTTATTAAGAAGAATAACACATTTGTTTTAAAAAGAAATGTAAGTAATATAATCTACCCCCCTCACTCCTATTCTCAGAGGTATGTACTATTAAAGGCTTGATGTACTTTCTTTTATGGTTATTTTTCCTGTTGGATCAAATTTTGTTCACTGAGTCTTTTTCTCTGTCCTTGCCTTCTTTCTTTGATCTGCATTTTCACCTGTTCATTAAGATTTAAATTGATGGTTTACTTAATTTGTTTTGGGAGTAATTCTATGTCAGTTTTCCTGCTGTCTTCTTTGAAGATAAAAAAGCTTCATTTTGGCTGCATCATGAGTTATAACTTTGATTTTATTTTCTTAATCTGTACTTATTTGTCTTATCAGTTCAATGTATTTTGTTTTGTCTCCCATATATAGTATAAAACATAGTCAATTGAAGAATAGGTCTGATTTCCAAAGAGTCTTTGTTAGATTGCCCAATTTCTCGTAGTGTTAATGTTTAGAAACAGTAAATGTTTAGAAACAGTGGTCATCAGTAAGTGATTGTTTTATTTTAAAATTTGTGGGTGTGCATTTGTTTGTTTTTACAACTGTTCAGATTTAATTTTTTGACAGGCTTATGGTTTTGTCAATATTCAATTTGGTTTTTACAGGTTGAGGAAACACTGCCAAGAGCAGGGGTGTTGGTCTCACTCTGCTGGTTTCTGGTCTGACTCCTCTCCTCTTTTGCAATACTGTTGTTCATTTCTTTTCTGACTGGTTTCCTTTATTCACCAGACTAGAATGTAAATTCCATTAGAGGAGGCACTTTGTTTTACTCATTACTTTATCTCCAGGGCCTAGAAGCACGTCTAGCATATAGTGGTACCAGTGTCTGTTGGTTGAGCCCTTGCTGGTATGCATGAGTGAATGAATCTGTGTGAATGAATGAATCTGGGTGGTGGTGATGCTGGGAGCCGATATTTATTTGTACTTCATATGTGCCAGGTCCCAACTGAAGTTCTTTATTTGATTTAACTCATTTAACTTTACAAGAATATTAGATATAGATTCTATTGCTGTCCCCTTTTTACAGAGTTATAGTCAGCATAAGTAGCTTAGACCCACACAATTGTCTTCAGAGCCCACTTGCTTAATTGCTATTTGATACTCTTTTCCTTATCTTATACCTCTTTTCTCCCATCTTTCATAACTTCTCAGGCCGTTTCTGCTAGACACTTTCTGTGTCTCTTCTTGATTTCCTTTTCATAAGCATTTTAACATTTGTTTATCTTTGGACTTTTTACCTCAATCGCATCATAAATCAAAACCCAACCTGAAAATATGTCACACAGGCCCAACCTAAGTTTTAGAGCTGAGCCTCCACCTCCATTCCTCAGCTGCATATCCAGTGCCATGTTACTTTCAGACATCTACCCAAGTTTATTGTGAAGAATTCTCTTTTAAATGAAATAGAAGCAGAAAACACAGCTTGACATTTTTTACAAATCATATTGTGACTTGAAGAGCAAGCAACTAAACTTGTTTGCCTGGATTAAATATGTACATGCCCAGTTTTACATTACCTAGTCTTGTACCAGCCCTGCCCCCACTAGATAATATGTCACAATTGGAAAATCCCTCAGAAATAGCCAAACTAGATCCATACAAATTAAAATTACTAAGGAAATAAATCCGCAAAATGAAAAACAAATAATAGGTTTAATTAGAATTAAAGGAAAACAGTCCAATTTATATTTATACTTTTTTAACTAAAAGGGGCATAAAATAACTTATATTTTTCCTTTGCAAAGAAAATTCCAGTTCTCACTTTCCATAGAACAACCCAACCCAGTTATTGTTTTTAATCCAATCTAAATGGAGACTAGCATCCTTCTTATCTTTTTCTGTAGATTTTAGGAACTCACTTAATTAACCTAAAGCAGACTTTAAATAAAGTCTCTGAAAGCATTCCATTGAGCAGGCTCCCCACAGACACAATGAAACCCAAAACGTGAAGTTGGTAATTTAAAATGAAATCTAATCTAATAAAATCTAATAACATTCCTTTTTCAGTAAGTCATAGTGCTTCTCTGTCCTTGGGAATCTGAACATGAGAATGCTATAAATAAAAAGGTAAATTAACAAACCACTGTGAATTTTATTGGAAATAATCCTTAATTATTAATCCAAATATACCAAAGGAAAAGTTCATATTCAAAAGGAAATTAACCCCTTGTTACCTGTATTTTATAATTATCCTTAAAACATTGGGGTCGTATTTGTGCAGTCATAATCCAACATAGTTTGCATGGCGAAAGCTTGCTTCTCAGTTAAACAGTTTCCATATTGTTTAAGCATAATCCTCTCATAAACCATGTTGTCAGAGACTCAGTAGAGACCTTAAAGGGTATACATTTGCAAAAATTTCTTCTTCCCCAGGGAAAATGTAGCTTACCAAAGAATGTTTAATTCAGATTAGGGAAAGGAAATTTGAATATATGTATGCCTTTGACGAAAACCCCTTTCCTTCTTTCTCCCTGGAGAAGGAAACTCTTGCCTCTCCAAGGAAACACTAGAGAATGATTCTCTTTCTCTCTCTCTCTAACACACACATACCCACACATCCACACACACCCATACACACACCCACACATACCCATACATACACCCTTTTTCATTCTCTTCTTTGGGAGAGTTAGCCATGCAGTAGGTAAGAATCCTACCTTATTTGAACCTTGTTCCAAATGGTTGGGAGACAGTATCACACTACTCTCTTTTGCTTCCTCATACTCACTTGTCTGAGCTCAGTAGAGCATGTTCTCCTTTGGTTCCAGTCCTTCGCAGTTATCTCAGCAGAGGTGGCTGCACCCTGTTGGACAGGTTGCCATGCTTGAGCCTTGCTTGCCTTCCATCAGAGCAGGGTAACACAGAAGGCTTCCCATGTCATCCGATTGACCTTCTCCAGAGAAGTTACTGAGCCTTCTGATGGTCAGAAGGAAAGACACCTAAAGAGATGGCAGCCCACTCCAATATAGATGCTGGGGTTGCCAGTGAAAGCATGACTCACAAAGGCTCTGATGGAAAGATTTTTTACTCACATAGAGAAGAGACAATGCAAGGTCTTCGCTAGTGGGCATTTGGTTCCCCAAGCCAGTGGGTCACAGTCTGTGGCCAACACAGGGAGATGTTCTATGTACAGCACCCCTCTCTTGTTCATGGGTTGCGACAGTAGAGGAATCTCACTCCCTCCCTGCCAGGAACAGCTATATACTGGGGTGTGAGCTGGATGTCATAAAACAGGCTCACCAGAGCCAGACTGTCTAGAAGGAGTGTCTACGTTTGCTCAGGACAGTAGGGGAAGGAATGTACCTACAGCCCCCTTATTTAGTAGAGGATTGTTTTTATCCCACCAGGCTGGCACAGCTGGTCCTAAGCACAAGATGCATTAGGCATCCTGGGGAAGGGCAGCAGGCTGTGCTAGTTCTGCCCTCTGCCCACTTTGATTGATCTTTGTCATTTCTTACATATTTATATCTCATCTTCTTCTGTTCATCTTAGGGAAAATGTACAGCGTATAGCTTAAATTGACCATTTAAATCATCGATAAGTTGAAAATAGTGATTTGTAGTTTACCTGTCCTTCTTCCTGCCATCGACTTGAATCTGTAGTTCATGTTTCCATTTTGATTGTCTCTATGTCACTTGAACTCCCTCTTAAATTAAGATGATGCATGTGGTGTTGACAGCTAGGGTTCCAGGATGCTGAACACAGACCTCGCCACCATCTCAAACTGATGCACTCCCTTCTTTCACTCTCCCCTACCTTCCCTTCTGCTTCTCCTAAGATAAGGTACAAGATCTCTGAATGCAAGATAAAGTTCCTGCTGTCCTTAAGGTCCCTTTTCTTTGGGAGTTATTTATTTATTGCTATGAGGAGTGTGGTATAAACTTTCTTTTTTTAAAATATATTTTTATTAACAGAAGTTATGAACTTGCAAAACAATCATACACATGTGTAGAATTCCCATATTCCCATACAACACCACTTCACCAACACACCACACCATGGTGGAATATTTGTTGCAGATTATGATAATATCATCAGACTATTACCACTAACTGTGGTCCATAGTGTACATTTGGTATATTTTTTCCATACCCCCCTATTATTAGCACAGTACATCTTTGGCATTAATGCAAGAATATTATAGTATCGCTGTTAAGTATAGTTCATAGGTTTCCTTAATTTTATTTTACCCATGCTTCTAATGTGGTATAAACTTTAAAAGTTATTTTTAGTCTAGTTTGATCAAAGGAAAAACACCAGTCCCAGCAAAGGGCTTCTCTAGCTGTCTTCCTCCAACTCTCAGGATAATATAGCCTCAAGCCTACTGTGGAGAAGACCACGCCGAAATCAGGACTATGGATGCCAGCCCTGCACCCGGAGGTCTTCAGTCCACCCACCTGCTCTGACGAAGCTTTATCTCTTCTCAAGCACTACCATGCTTTTCAACCAGTGCTTTCTTAACTTATGTCCTGTTTTTGTCTTTTTGTGGGTTTTCTGAGGGTATTTTACTGGAAAATTGCATCTAATATATATTGCTAGTCTCCTTTTTGATAAAGAAGATGCCTGTAGTTAGATTCTTTGAATCCTTACTTGGGATACCTGTCAGTTAGAACCCCTTCCTCTATGCTCATGGGATACCCCGAACATACCAGCATTATGGTCTTATCCGATTAACTTTTTTTTTCCAGTATCAAGCATTCTTTCTCTACTATTCCTCCTAGAGCATTCTCATTGCCTGTTTCTTTCTTCTTCTTTTTTACTTAGAGAAGTTGCAGGTTTACAGACAAATCATGCATAAAATATAGAGTTCCATATACCACCGTTATTAACACCATTCATTAGGGCGGTACATTGGTTACAATTCATGAAAGAACAATTTTATAACTGTACTATTAACTATAATCTGTGATAGGTTAACATTTTTACATTGCATTTTTTCCAATTTTAAAAGTTTTACCTGCTTATTTTAGAAATTTTTGACAATACAGGAAAACTAAGAAATGTGGCAATTATTTATTAACCTCCCTATGTTAGTCAGGGTTCTCCAGAGAAACAGAACTGAATTCCATAGGGCAGTCCACAAACTGGAAACTCCAGTGAAGGCTAAAGTTGTATTCCCCAGGAGAAGCTGGCTGGCTGACTGAAGAAGAGGTAGAAATTCTTCTTTCTAATCTCTAAAATCCTCAGTTCTGGCTTTTTTTTTTTTTTTTAAGATTTATTTTTTATTTATTTCTCTTCCCTCCCCTGCACCCCCCAGTTGTCTGCTTTCTGTGTCCATTTGCTGTGTGTTCTTCTGTGTCTGCTTGTATTCTTGTCAGTGGCACCCGGAATCTGTCTTGCTTTGTTGTGTTATCTTGCTGCCTCAGCTCTCCGTGTGTACGGTGCCATTCCTGGGCAGGCTGTACTTTTTTCGTGCTGGGCGGCTCTCCTTATGGGGTGCACTCATTGGGTGTGGGGCTCCCCTACACGGGGGCACCCCTGCATGGCACTGCACTCCTTGCATGCATCAGCACCGTGCGTGGGCCAGCTCACCACACGGGTCAGGAGGCCCTGGGTTTCAACCTTGGACCTCCCATGTGGTAGGCAGATGCCCTATCCGTTGGGCCAAATCTGTTTCCAGTTCTGGCTTTAAGACCTCTGTATTAGTCAGCCAAGGGGGTGCTGATGCAAAATACCAGAAATTGGTTGGTTTTTATAAAGAGTATTTATTTGGGGTAGGAGCTTCCAGATACCAGGCCATAAAGCGTAAGTTATTTCCCTCACCAAAGTCTATTTCCACATGTTGGAGCAACATGGCTGCCGACGTCTGTGAGGGTTCAGGCTTCCTGGGTTCCTCAGGGCTTCAGTGCCTTTGTTTTCTCCACAAGGTCAGCTGTAGACTCTCAGATGAATGGCTCTGCCTCTCTCCCTGGGACTCCAACTTCAGCATCAAACTCCAACATCAAAACTCCAACATTAAAAGCCCTCAAATCTGTCCTTTGCCATGCCTTTTATCTGTGAGTCCCCATCCACAAAGGGACTCAATGCCCTACTGGCTCAAGAGGTTTACATAATTACTCCCCCCCCCAAGCCAATTTTATTTAGTTAGTTAGTTTTTAATTTAATTAAATTTTTTAATTATCTTTTTTTTAAGTTAGTAGATCATGCAAAACATTACATTAAAAAACACAAGAAGTTCCCATATACACCACTCCCCACCCCCTCCACACCCATCAATTTTTTAATTGTATTTTTTTGAAGATACATAGATCACAAAAAACGTTACATTAAAAAATACATAATTACTTAAGTAAACCTATGAATCCAATATAATTCAGTATGCCCAGAGAAGATCATTTTACAAACAATCCAAAATTTCTGTTTGGAATTCATCAATAATATCAAATTGCTACAACCTGTAACTGATTAGATCAGGAGACTCCTCTCATTGCTGAGGGCAAGCTCCTTTGTTGATTGTAGATGCTAATTAGCTGTTGATGCAATCAACTGATTAATGATGTAATGCTAAACAACTGAACCTAGCCCAGTTGACCCATGAAGTTAACCTCGCCACCCTTTTACTATTTTAAAGTATTTTTTCTGTCTTGTTTCCATACATGTGATAAAGGTCCTCATAAATCAACTATAGCTCTAATCCATTATTATTTCCTTAAGATAAAATTCTATAAGGAAAATTGTTGAGTGTAAGACCAAGATGACTTATTTTAATACTTATTGTCTAACTTTATATCTTCCAGTTTGTTTTAAAATTTTCTTCATAGGAGTTCAGGTGTATATAGACATTTTACAGTTATTTTTAAATCCATTATTCTTTTTCCCACATACACTTTGAAATGCTCTCCATAACTCAGCATATTAGGCATATCTGCCTGTATTTTTCCTTCCTCTTTTGACTTATTGTTTACTTGAAAAAAAATCCTTTTATTGAAGAATAATATGTACCCCAAAGTGGACAAACAGAAGTATGTAACTCAATGATTTCTCACAAAGTGAACATACCCACATAGCCAGCTCCCGTATCAAAAACCAGAAGTTACTGGCGTCTCACAGAAGCCATTCTGACTTCCAGTGCCATGGATCAACTTCGTCTTCTATTAAACTCCATGTAAGTGGAACAATGTGTGTTCTTTTACTTAGGGCTTGTTTCACTTAGAATTGATTATGCAGTTCACCCATGTTTTATGTGGTTGTAGTTCATTTTTATTGTTTATAGTATTCCATCGTGTGAGTATACTACAATTTACCTATCCATTCTACTGTTGATTGGAAATGCTTGGAAATATTTTGAGTAGTGCTGCTGCTGTGAACATTTTTGTGTGTGTGTTTTGGTGAATATATGTATACTTTGGAATTACTAGCTAATAGGATATGCACATGTTCAACTTTAGTAAAATTGTTTTCCAGAATAGTTGTGCCAATTTACCCTTCCAGCAGTGTGTGAGAGTTTGCTTTATATCCTCATTAAAACTTGGTATTTGTTCCCTTTATTTAGCCATTATGGTGAGGGTATGACTAACGTTACATTGTGATCATAATTTGTATTTTCTTAATGGCTAAGCAGGTTGAGCATTAGTTAAACTTTTTTTTTTTTAAAGATTTATTTATTTATTTCTCTCCCCTCCCCCCCAACCTTCTATCTGTTGTCTGTGTCTATTTGCTGCATCTTCTTTGTCCGCAGCACGGGAATCTGTGTTTCTTTTTGTTGCGCCACTCTTGTGTCAGCTCTCCATGTGTGCCATTCTTGGGCAGGCTGCACTTTCTTTCGTTCCGGGCGGCTCTCCTTACGGGTACACTCCTTGCGCGTGGGGCTCCCCTATGCGGGGGACACCCCTGGGGGGGGCGGCACTCCTTGCGCGCATCAGCACTGCGTGTAGCCCCCTCCACACAGGTCAAGGAGGCCCGGGGTTTGAACCGCGGACCTCCCATGTGGTAGACGGACGCCCTAACCACTGGGCCAAGTCCACCGCCAGTTCAACTTTTCTTAAACATATTGACCATTTGAAATTCTCTTTGTGAAGAGTCTCTCCTACGTCTTTTGTCCATTTTTCTATTGGATTGTCTATCTTTTTTTTTCTTTCTTTCTTTTAATAGCTTGTAGGGTTTCTTTACAGATTCTGATACGGCATCCTTTGTCTCGTATATGTATTGCAAATATCTCCCAGTTTGTGGTTTCCCTTTTCACTCTCTTAATGGTGTTTTTTCATGAACAAAAATCTAAGTTTAGTAGAGTGCTACTTTGCCAGGGTTTTTTTTTCCCACTGTAGTTAGTGCTTTTCTTATACTGTTTAAAAAATCTTTACCTACTTCAAGAAGATGTTCTCTTTCTTTTCCTCTAAAAGCTCTGTTGCTTTACCTTTCATATGTAGATCTGTAATCCTTCGGGAAATGATTTTTGTATATCGGGAGAGGTTTAGGTATCAGTATTCTCTTTTTTCATTGGGCTCTCCAATTGACCCAATACACTACGAAAAGACCATCCTTTCTCCACTGTACTGCAATATTATCTTTGTTTTCAGTGACATATCAAGTCTGTTCTTGATTCTCTTTTGTTTTGTTTGTATTTTTGACTATCCTGGTACTGATACCACACCATCTTAACTCCTAGAGCTTTAGAATAGGACTTGAGTGTTGGTAGTGTAAGTCTTCCAACCTTGTGGTTTTCCTCAAAGGTTTTTCTGCAGATTGTGTTTTCTTCAAAATGCTCCTTTGCATTTCCCTAGAAATATTAGAAAAGCAGAATATCAGTTTCTATCCAGAAAGAAAAATCTGCTTGGATTTTTATTGGGGTTGTATTGAATCTATAGGTCAGTAAGAAGAGAATTGATGTCTTTAATGTTGTCTTCTAATTCATAAACACAGCATATTTCTCCATTAATTTAGATCTTCTTTAATTAGTAAGGTTGTATAGTTTTAAGTGGTCTTGCACTGTTTTTTATTAGACTTATTCTTAGGTATTTGGTGTCTTAAAAATGCTTCTATCTTTTAAAAAAGTATCATTTTCTTTGTTATTTATTATTTATCTTAAAATCTTTAACCCATTGGGAATTTATTTTGGTATATGTCTTGAGGCAGGATTCTAATATTATGCTATACTAAATAGTTATGGGAATCATTTATTGAATAATATTCAATAAATGATAAAACTGTGATAAAGGCACTCAAAATATCCTATTATTTAAATGTCTGTTGTATATTGTGATATTCCCTTTGCATTCCTAAAATTGCTTCTTTTTGCTTTCTCTCTTATTTTGTTGACTCTTCTTGCCAGGGAATTAATTCATTTTATAAGTCTTTTCAAATAATCAGCTTTTGGTTTTTTATTACTCTGAATTGTATGGTTGTTTTTTATTTAATTAATTTCTACTCTTTCACGTTCTCCCAAGTATTTAATCTGAATGTAATTTGCTCTTCTTTTATTCAGTTCCTTTGAAGGGCTTTGTCACTAATTTCTCTCTCTCTCTGTCTCTTTCACTCTGTCTCTCTCTCTCTCTCACACATACACACACACAAATTCTGTTTTAGTTCTGAGCTTTCTTTTTCATTCTATTCATTAGTTTTACTACTGGTAAAATCTGGAAACAAAATCTGGTAGTAAAATCTACTACATTATTATTTCTTTTCAAGATAGCATACAAGTTAAGAGAACACTAATGATCTGGGCACTGGGTATGTGCCTTGCTGCTGGGGTGTCACTGCTTTTACCCCAATCAGAGAGAGAACTAGGAAATATTATATATGGGTTTATTTATATTCATTTAAGATATTTTGTTCCTCCACACTTTTGGACTTAATTTTTTTTTTTAACTTGAAGAATATTTCAAATATTAATGTTTTTCCAAAAGTCAAAACTTTTGTAAATGTATACTTTAGAAAGTCTGTCGCTCTCTCTTTATCCCTTCCCACTGTTGTTACCACCCCTCTGTAGTTTACCAATCTTATTTGTTTCCGGTTTATGTTGTTGGGATTTAATTTTGAACTATTAAGTAAATAGATATATAAGGAAAAATGGGAAACAAAAGCAGGATGCTGTTATTCTTTTTTTCTTTTTCACTTACAAAATGATTTTTAAGAGATATATTCTTATTAGTTTATAGGGATTTTTCTCTTCTTTTTTAGTTTTATTTTTTTTATAGCTACATAATATTCCATTGTGCTCATGTATTTACCATGATATTTTCAACCTGTCTTGTATTAGGGCATTAAAGTTGTTTCAAATATTTTCAAATTTTGAATGATGCTGCAGTGAATAATCTTATATATTTACGTTGTATAACTTCAAGGATAATTTCTAGAAGTGAGATTGCTGTGCCAGATATTAATGCATGTATAAAACTACTAGTTATTGCCAAACATCCTTCCATTAGAAAAGTGAGAATTTTGGTAGAATGCTGGGAATTATTAAAAAGAACTAATGATCTGGAAAAGACAATAATCAAAATAAAGAAACCCCAGGTTTATGTTTAGCAGAAGATTTGAAAAGAAGATTGGTGAAACAGAAGACAGCTCATAAAGAAAATATAAAGAATGAAATACAGAAAGATAATCCATGAAAAATACAAAAAAGCAGGTAAGAGGCATTGAAGAAACAATAATAAGATGCAACATATGTATAACTAGAGTCACAGAAGCAAAGAAGGGAAAGAATGTAGTATAAGGAACATTTGAAGAAATAATGAGTGAGAACTTTCTAAAACTGGTGAAAGACATCAATCTTCAGTGAAGGATAAATAAGAATAAAATGTTTTTAGGCAAATCATGGTGAAAATGATGAAAAACAAAAGAGAACTTCTTAAAAGCAAGCAGAGGGAAAATAAGATTCCTTTAAAGGAACAATAATAAGACTAGTGGTTGATTTCACCACAGAAATGATGGAATGCAGAAAACCATAGGGTAATAGAGTCAAAAAACTGAAAGAAAATAACTTGACAACCTAGTATTCTATTCCCAATTAAAATGCCTTTCAAGCATGAAGAAGAAATAAATATGTATTCAGGGAGACAAATTTGCCTGGTTTTGAAAAGAAGAAATAAGCTAAATCAATAAGCTAAACATACTTATTAAGAAGTTATCAAATTATGCACAGCAAATTACACACAGATTATAGTTCTTGGGAGAAAATTAAAGATTAAATCAGAAATTAATGAAATAGAAAACATCAAATATTAAAGAGAGTTATAAAAACTAAAAGCTGTTTCTTTGAAAAGACTTGTAAAATTGATCATTTCCTAGTGTGGTAGCTTGAATTATGTACCCCGGAAAAAATATATTCCTAATCTGCATTCCTGTGGGTATGAATCCATTGTAAATAGGACCTTTTGAAAATGTTATTTTAGTTAAGGTGTGGCCAACCGAATGAAGAGAGGGGGGCTTAATCTGGATTACTCGAGTTCTGTATAAGCAGAAGAAAATCGGTCAGAGAAAGCCACAGGGAGAAATTGGAAACCCGAAGTCACTGGGAACCTGGAAGAGAGAGTGGAGGATGTCACCATGTTAGGAAAGGCAAGGAACCCAAGGATTGCTGGCAAGCCAGAACACTACTGACCCTGGAAGGAAGCACACCTTCCAGCTTTTGAAACTGTGAGCCATTAAATCCCTGTGGGGAGGGAATGTCGCTCAAATGCTTCCCAAGCATGAGGTCCTGGGTTCGATGTGTGATACCTCCTACAAACAAAAACAAACAAATGAAAAAACCACCTCTCATTGGGGAGCAGATGTAGCTCAGATGGTTGTGCGCCTATGTAAAACCATGACAAGTTGGCTTTATTCTAGGCTTGCAAGTTGTGTTTAATATTAAAAAATCAACATAATTTGTGACATTAGCAGATTAAGAGAGAAAGATGATAGGATAAACTCAATATATACAGAAAAAGTTATGGAAAGAAATTTGCATTAAACTAGGAATAGAAGTAAACCTCCTAATCGATAAAGATAGCTACAAAAAAGTTATACTTTATAGATAAATGTTTAAAACTTTATCTTTGAATTCTGGACTGAGACGAGGATACCCACTATCACCACTTCTGTTTAACCTGGAATCAGAAATCCTAACCAGTCCCAAAATGCAAGGAAAATGGGAAGAATAATGTTATTCTTCTCAATCAATATATTTGCATGTAGAATATCTCAAAATCTGAAATTAAATTAATAGAACCATTAAGTAGGTTTTATACATCATTGAATATGTGATTATTTCTATACCAGCAACAAACATTTGAAAGAGGAAAAGTTTTAAAGAAAAAGCATCAAAATTATATCTAGAAATCTATGAGGGAAAAGTTCTGAGACCTCTACACAGAAAACTATAAAACATTACTGAGAGAAACTTTAAAGTATGTAAATAAATGACATCATATTGGAAGATGCAGAATTATAAAAGTATCATTTCTCTGTAAGCTGATTATAGCTACACTGTTTAGTTATGGCAATACTAGCCACATGTAGCTATTGAGCTAGTCTAAATTGAGATGTGTGCATTGGAATTAAGTGTTAGTTTGAAAAAGAGAATGCCAGATAGCTCATCAATAATTTAAAAATATTACTTGTTGAAATGACTATTAATATTAAGCTAAATAATTTCATTTCTTACCTTTACTTTTTCAATATGACTACTAGAAAATTTAAAATTACATATGTCCTCACATTTGTGGCTCACGTTGTATTTCTGTTAGTACTGGATTGTAGATTCAGTGCCCCTCAGTCAAAATCCCAGAGGATTGTATATGTTTGTGAAAGTTGATCTGTTGATTCTAAAATACATATGGACACACAAAGGGCCAAAAGTAGCCAAGATACTCTTGAAGAAGGATAAGGTGAGAGGACTTGGTGACTGCACAGTTCCTCAGCCTCAGCATCACTGACATTTTAGACCAGGTAATTCATTATTGAGAGGAGTTGGCCTGTCCTGTTTTGCTGTAGGATGTCCAGCAGTATCCCTGGCCTCTTCCCACTAGATGTCAGTAGTACCCCCAGTTGTGATAGCCAGAAAAATGTCTCCAGACAATGCCAGATATCTCCTGTGGGACAAAATCACCATGCTCTATTAGCTATCCAGTAATTAAAGAGAGTGATTTTGATAAAAGGATAAATAAGTAGACCAGTGGAACAAAACAGACAAAAAAGAAAAAGTAGATCCTCACATATATAGAGACTGATTTATATTTACTGCAGTGGAATATCCATATGGAAATTATGAAGTTTACCCTCTTACCTAACCTGATACACAAGAATCAGCTGTAGATTTTAGATAAAAATATGAAAAGCTAAACAATAAAACTTTTAGAAGATAATACAAGAAATTATCTGCAAGTCCTTGATGTACGGAAAGATTCTTTATAAAAAAACACAAAAAGTACTACTCATGAAAGAAAATAATGATAATTGGAATGTATAAAATTAGATATTTCTGGGGAAACGGACTTTGGCCCAGCGGTTAGGGCGTCCGTCTACCATATGGGAGGTCCGCGGTTCAAACCCCGGCCTCCTTGACCCGTGTGGAGCTGGCCATGCGCAGTGCTGATGCGCGCAAGGAGTGCCGTGCCACGCAAGGGTGTCCCCCGCGTGGGGGAGCCCCACGCGCAAGGAGTGCGCCCGTGAGGAAAGCCGCCCAGTGTGAAAAGAAAGAGCAGCCTGCCCAGGAATGGCGCCGCCCACACTTCCTGTGCCGCTGACGACAACAGAAGCGGACAAAGAAACAAAAAAGCAGACAAAGAAACAAGACGCAACAAATAGACACCAAGAACAGACAACCAGGGGAGGGGGGGAAATTAAATAAATAAATAAATCTTTAAAAAAAAAAAAAAAATTAGATATTTCTGTTGGTCAAAAGACATCCTGAAAAAAGTGAAAAAGACCTTAAAGTGGATGTAAATATTTCCAATACATCTGTAACATATAGTGTGTATCTACAATATATGTGAATTTGTGAAAAATCAGTAGGAAAAAGAGATAACCCAATAGGGAAATGTTCAAGACACTTAGACAGGTACTTCACAAAAGTAGATATCTAAATGACTAGAAAAACATTAGGTAATTGTGCTCAACTTAAATAGTAATCAAAGAAATACAAAGTAAAGCAATGCAAGAGTGGCTAATATAATAAAAATAAAAGACTAGCAATGCCAAGTATTGTTAAAGATGTGAAACCACTGGAGCTCTGATATACTGTGTGTGGAAGTGTGGGAGATGTTTTGGAAAACATTTTTGTCAGTCTCTTTCAAACTTTCACATAGCCTGTGACCCAGCATTTCCACTGCGAGGTATATCTAAGAGAAATTTGTGCACGTGTGCACATCAAGAGACAAGTACAATACTCAATAGAAGCATTATATTGTATTAAACTAGAAAAAAAACCACCGAACATCCTTCACTAGTAGTATATTCATACAATGGAGTATGAAACTGCATTGAAAATGAATAACAAATTTGTAGCTATAGATGACAGCATGGGAGAATTGCACAAACATCAAAATCAGTGAAAGAAGCCAGACCTAAAAGAATATGTCATAATAGCCTTTATATATAATTTTCTAAAACAGGGAAAACTAAACCTAGTGTTATAAGAGATAACAGCATTGTTTGATAATAGCTAAAAATCGGAAATAATTCATATGTCTACCATTGGGGAATGGTTAGAATAAATTGTGGTGTACTCATGCAATAGAATATATTAGTAAAGAAAATGAACAACCCTCAACATGCAGCAATGTAGATGTATTTATAAACACAATGCTGAGTGATAGAAGCCAGGCACACAGGAGTATGATTCCATTTATATAAATTTCAAAAAAAGTGTAAAAATACACTATATTATTAAAATCAGGTTGTTAGTTATCTTCTGGGTATAAGGTGAGTAGGGGGAACAGGAGGGGCTTTTGGGTGGTGATGATTTGCTTTATGATAATCCATTGAGCTGTATGCCATATTTTGTGTATATTTCTAATTGTATGTTTAATTTCACAATTTAAAACTATTTAGAAAAGTAAGAGCCTGCTCTGGATTCTTGCTGCTTGGGTTCACATCCTGGCTTTGCAGCTTTCTATCTGTGTAACTTTGGGCAATTTACTTAATAGCTCTAGACCTCAATTTCATTTCTCTAAAGTGAGGATAATAATCATATCTATTTTGTAAGATTTGTTATAAAGATTAGAAAAATTATAGAAAAATATTGGAATCTGGTAAAATATAAAGCACTTATAACAACAGTTGGCACATAGTAAGCACTGACTCTGCTGAGTCTTGCTAAGGTTTTTCTTATTGGTATCACTGCCAGTTTATTTGTTCAAAGGAATTTTAAATTTCCATTGGAATTATATTTATAAATTCATCTTGACTTTTCATATAGTTGAGTTTTTGTTTAGGTCTCAGAAAACTTTATTTTATTCACTGCTCTACATGTTATCTCATGAATTAATTAGTAGATATTTTATAGATGCATTTTATAATTGAAAGTAGAATTTATTGCCCCATATTTGGTTGTTGCTGGCATGTAATAACTAATACTTGATACAATTTGGTGCTACCAAGATTAACGTTTTAATCCTTATACATCCATATAAATTGGATCTTACTCTGATTCCATTTTCACATATAGAAACTAGAGAATAAAGAGATAATGGTATCTAGGACTTGTTCTGCATTTAGTCTGGCCTCAGTCCACTTTTAACCCACTATATGCTAGGTAGCCTGTTGATTTGTGTATTTTTATTTGGTAACTGGCCCCCTTTCCTTAATCTAATTGTTTAGTTGAGTCTCTTAGGTTCCAAGCAACTAATTATGTCATTTGTAATTAATTATTTTTACATCCTTTCCATTAATTATTAATTTCTTGTTTCTATCTTATTGCTTTGATTATAACTTGCAGGAAAGTACTTTTAAGAAAATAGAATGGACATCCTTCTGTTACTGTGACTAAATGGGAATGTCTGTAGTTTTTTTAACCGTCAAGAATGACATTGATCCACATAGAAAAGGTGGCATTGGATTGAGAAAAGTGGACATGATGGCTGATGGGTATGGGGAAAGGCAGGAAGAGATGAGAGGTGGAGGCGTCTTTGGGACATGGAGCTGCCCTGGATGGTGCTTCAGGGGCAATCACTGGACATTGTAAATCCTCACAGGGCCCACTGGATGGAATGGGGGAGAGTGTGGGCCATGGTGTGAACCGTTGACCATGGGGTGCGGGGGTGCCCAGAGATATACTTGCCAAATGCAATGGCTGTGTCATGATGATGGGAGGGAGTGTTGCTGAGGGGGGGGAGAGGTGGGGCGGGGGAGGTAGGGTTCAATGGGACCTCATATATATATTTTTTTAATGTAATATTATTACAAAGTAAATAAAATAAAATAAAAAAAGAATGACATTGACTCTTTTTTAAATTTATTTCCTCCCACTTCTTCTCCTCCTGCCTTGCTGGTTTTGTTTTTTTTTTTTTCCTGTCTGTGTTGTCTTCTCATTTTCTGTCCTCTCTAATTTACTGGGATTCGATCCTGGAGACCTCTGATGTGGAGGGAGGTTCCCTGTCAATTGTGCCACCTCAGTTCCTGATTTCTGCTGCATTTCACCTTGACTCTCCCCTTGTCTCTCTTTTGATGTGTCATCACCTTGCAGCATAACTCACTTGTGTGGGCACTGGCTCACCACACGGGCACTCACGTGGGCACTGGCTCACCGTGCAGACACACTTTCTCTTTTTCTTTTTCACCAGGAGGCCCCAGGGATCAAACCTGGGTCCTCCCATATGGTAGGCAGAAGCTCCATCACTTGAGCCACATCCACTTCCCAACATTGACCCTTGCCTGGAGAATACTTTTCTTTATTATGTTACAGACATGTTCTTAATTTTTTAGTTTACCAAATGGTTTTTGATTTATTTATTCTGTTTTGTTTTAAATGGCTTTTCAACTATATCAGATGCCTTTGAGTAGCTTATCAAGGGATCACATGGTTTTTCTGGGTCACTTCTGAATATGATGAATGTATCATCTTTGCATTCCTAGAATTTTTAACATAGTGCTGAATTTATATATATATATACTGTTTTATTTTTTTTTTAAAGATACTTAGATTACATAAATGTTACATAAAAAATATAGGGGTTTGCCATATGCCCTGCTCCCTACCCCTCCCATACTTTCCCACATTAACAACATTCTTCATTAGTGTGGTGCATTTGTTACAACTGATGAACACATTTTGGAGCATTGCCACTAAGTGTGGATTATAGTTTACATTGTAGTTTACACTCTCTCCTACACAATTTTGTAAGTTAGGACAAGATACACAATGGCTTGTATCTGTCTTTGCAGTGTCATTTAGGATGATTCCAAAATCCTGAAAATGCCCCCATATTACATGTTTTTCCCTTCCCCGCCCCAACCTTCAGTGGCCATTGCCTCCACATCAATGATAAAAGGTCTTCCATTGTGAAATTACAATAAGTCTATAGTAGAATAACAGTAAGTCTACTCTAGTTCATCATTCATTCCCCAATCCTGAGGATTCTGAGATGGTGATGCCCACTCTGCCTCAATTGAGGTGGGGTTTAGATCCCAATGGGGCAGATGGATGGGACTATCTTGCTTGCAGTTGTAGACTCTCTCTGTTCCTTGGGATGATCATTGTCCATCATCATTTCCTTGTTAGTGGTCCTGGCTGAGTCCAATGAACTGGAGAGTAGGTATTGCAACTCTGTTGAGATTCAGGACCCGACTGGCACATGGACAACCCAAAGATTTAAGTCTCTTGGACATACACCTGTCAACTCTAGTACTAACTGTAGGTTCAAATAGAAGGGGGAGAAGAGCCATATGTAGGGAAAGTACAACTGAGTCTAACTCTATTAGACTGGGGAACATAAATTATAAAGTAGGGCCCATTGGCATGGTGCCAAATTCCTGAGCTGTCTGCCTTATCTATAGTATCTAGATGTCTCCAGAGCCCTCAGGAGCCCTACTCTTTGAGGCAGTATTTACTTTGGCAGTCAATGAGATCCTACTGAGATATGCATAAATATAACTTCTGGGATGACCTCCCAACTCACTTTGAAATCTCTTAGCCATATAAACTCTCATTTGTGTTTACCCTTTACCCCTTTTGGTCAGGGTCTTTTTCCAGTTTCATTACTTGTTTGCGCTTAGTAGTAATCTCTTGGTGCCAGGGAGGCTCATCCCCAGGAGTCATGTTCCACATTGAGGGGAAGTCAATGCATTTATATGCTGAGTTTTGCTTAGAGAGAGGCCACATTTGAGTGCTGAATTTTGTTTGCTAAGATTTCTATAAGACTTTTACTTATGTAAGTTCAAGTGAGATTGATCTACAGTTTTCTCTTTTTTTTGTTGTTAAATCATTTGATTATTTTTCTTAATTTAATGATAAGGGAAATGTTTAGAAAAATATTAAATAAAATGTGCAGAATCAGAATATAAATAAATATATGGCAAAATCCTGACAAAGAAACACTATCAGTTTTCCCTTTTTCCTTCTGCACTTGTACTTTGAGTACCTTTTTTTTTTTTAATTAGAGAAGTTGTGAGTTTACAAAACAGTCATTCATAAAATACAGGATTCCCATGCACCAATCCACTATCAACACCATGTATTGGTGTGGAATATTTGTTACAATTGATGATAAGACTTTAAAAACATATATGTACTATTTTTAAAAAAGATCTATTTTATTTATTTATTTCTACCTCTCCCCCCACCTCATTGTTTGTGCTTGCTGTGTCCACTTGTTGTATGCTCTCTGTGTCTGCTCATCTTCTCTTAAGGAGGCACCGGGAACTGAACCCAGGATCTCCCATATAGGAGAGATGCACTCAGTCACTTGGGCCACCTCCACTCCCTGCTTTGTTGTGTCTCTTATTGTGTTTTCTCTTTGTGTCTCCTTGTTGCATCAGCGTGCCCTGCTAGCTCACTGCCTTGCTCATCTTTTCTAGGAGGCTCTGGGAACTGAACCCAGAACCTCCCATGTGGTAGGTGAGCACCCAAATGCTTGAGCCACATCCACTTCCCTGTATATTTTTAAAAACAGTAGTTACTTTTGTTACAGTTGATGAAAGATTAGTAAAATAGTTCTGTTATCCATTATTTACATTAGGTGTATTTTTTCTCCATGTACCAACACATTATTACTGCTTTGTATTAGTATCGTGCATTTGTTATAATTCATGATATGTAATTCTTATATTTGTACTATTGACTATAGTCCGTCATCTACAACAGCGTTCACTATGTTGTACAGTCCTCTGTTTTATCTTTTAATTTTTTCTCTCGTGATATAAACAACCTAAAATGACCTCTTTTAACCACATTCACCTATACAGTTCATTCCTGTTAATTACACTCACAATAATGTGATACCATGACCATCATCCATTACCAAAACATTTCCATCATTCCAAATACGTTTTATTTATTTTATTTTTTAAAAAATTATTATTTATTTATTTCTCTCCCCTTTCGCTCACCCCCCCCCCACCCAGTTGTCTGCTCACTGTGTCCATTCACTGTGTGTTCTTCTGTGACCGCTTCTATCCTTATCAGCAGCACCAGGAATCTGTGTTTCTTTTTGTTGCGTCATCTTGTGTCAGCTCTCCATGTGTGCGGCGCCAGCGCCATTCCTGGGAAGGCTGCACTTTCTTTCGCACTGGGTAGATCTCCTTGCAGGGCGCACTCCTTGCGCATGGGGCTCCCTAATGTGGGGACACCCCTGTGTGGCACGGAACTCCTTGCACGCATCAGCACTGCGCATGGGCCAGCTCCACACAGGTCAGGGAGGCCCAGGGTTTGAACTGTGGACCTCACATATGGTGGGTGGATGCCCTATCTATTGGGCCAAGTCCGCTTCCCTCCCATACGTTTTAAACTATAATTTCCCATTCCCTATTCCCACCTTATCCTCTGGTACTTAAATTCTAGGTTCTGATTCTGTGAGTTTGTTCATTCTATTTACAAATCATTCTATTTTCAAATCAGTGGATCAAACAATGTTGTCCTATCATGTCTGGCTTATTTTACTCAAATAAGGTCCTCAAGGTTCATCCATGTTGTCACATACATCAAGACTTCATTCCTTTTCAAGGCTGAATACTATTCCATCATATGTATATATCACATTTTGTTTATCCTTTCATTGGTTGATTGACACTTGGGTTGGTTCCATCTTTTGGCAGTTGTGAATAATGGTGCTATGACCATTGTTGTGCAAATAACTGTTCAAGTTCCTGCCTTCAGTTCTTTTATACCTAGTGGCAGCATTGCCAGATCACATTACCTTTCTGAGGAACTGCCAAACTGTCTTTCATGGCAGCTGCACCATTTTACATTACCTCCAGCTCTGAATCAATGTTCTGGTTCCTCCACATCCTCTCTAGCATGTGTAATTTTTTTTAATGGCAGCCATTCTAGAAGGTATGAAGTGATACCTCATTGTGGTTTTGATTTACATTTCCCTAATAGTTGGTGATGTTGAGCATCTGTTTTCTGTTTTTTAATCCATTTGTATTTCCTCTTTGGAGAAATGTCGATTCATGTCTTTTGCCCATTTTTAAATTGGGGCAGTTTGTCTTTTTATTGTTGGATTGTAGGATTTCTTTATATATTCTGAATATTATAAACCCTTATTGGATATGTAGTTTCCAAATATTTTCCCCCATTGAGTAGGTTGTCTTCTTATTTCTTAACACAATCCTTCTATGCACAAAAGTTTTTAATTTTCAGGAGGTCCCATTTGTGTTTTTTCTTTTGTTGCTTGTGCTTTGGGTGTAAATTCTAAGAAACCATTGCCTACCACAAGATCTTGAAGATGCTTCCCTTCATTTTCTTCTAGGAGTTTTATGGTACTGATTCTTACGTTTAGGTCCTTGATCCATTTTGAGTTAGTTTTTGTATATGGTGTGAGATAAGGGTCCTCGTTTCCAGTTGAGTGGGCTTGGCAGTCTTGACAAATATCAATTGGCCATAGATATGAGGGTCTGTTTCTGAACACTCAAATTTCATTACATTGGTCAATATATCTGTCTTTATGCCAGTATTGTGCTGTTTTGATCAACATAGCTTTGTAATATGCTTTTTTAAAAATTTTTATTTAATCGTACCAGGAGGCAGGGATTGAATCCTGAATTGGCTTTTTTGTTTGTTTTGCTTGTATTTGTTTTTGTTTTTTTAAGGAGGCACTGGGAACTGAGCCTGGGACCTCCCCTGAGGGAAGCAGGTGCTCAACTGCTTGAGCCACATCTGCTCCCTATAATATGCTTTAAAATCAGGAAGAGTGAGTCTTCTGACTTCATTCATCTTTTTGGCTATTCAGGATCCCTTACCTGAATAAATTTGATGATTGGCTTTTCCATTTCTGCAAAGTAGGTTGTTGGAATTTTGATTGGGATTGCATTGAATATGTAAAATCATTTTGGGTAGAATTGACATCTTAACAATATTTAGTCTTCCAATCCATGAACATGGAATGCCCATTCATTTATTTAGGTCTTCTTTGGTTTCTTTTAGGAATGTCTTATAGTTTTCTGTCTACAAGTCCTTTACATCCTTGGTTAGATTGATTCCCAGATATTTGAGTATTTTAGTTGCTATTGTAAGTGGAATGTTTTTGTTGATTTCCTCCTCAGATTGCACATTGCTAGTGTGGAGAAACCCCACTGGGTTTTGTGTGTTGATCTTGTATCTTACCTCTTTGCTGAACTCATTTATTAGCTCTGGTAGCTTTGTTGTAGATTTTTCGGGACTTTCTATTTTTAGGGTCATGTCGTCTGCAAAAGTGAGATTGATATGATATTTTCTATCATATTTGTTAAGTTTGGGCATTAAGAGAATTCTTTGCAAACTGAATCTGGAAGATTTCTGTGTTTTTCTGTGTGAAGTATTACATTTTTAAAGGAACTCTTAATACATATTCTTAGAAAACTGCATCTTCTCTTGTGGTGCCTAATCTTTTTTTCATGTTTATTAATGATCTCTTATTTTTCTTTTCTTCATTAAATTTGTCTCAATTGTTTCTTCTTTTTTTAAATTAGGGGTATTTTCAAACATAGACAAAAGTAGAGAAGTATTTTGAGCCTTGCTACTTAAAAAACATGGTTTGAGATTTAGCAGCATGGGTGTTATCTAGGAACTTTGCTAGAAATAGAGAATTTCTGATTCCTCCCCAGTCCTGCTGAAGCAAAATTTGCTTTTAACAACATCCCCATGTGATTCATAGGATTATGAAAGTTTGAGAAGCTTTAAAGCAACATCTCAAATATGATATTTCACCACTAAATAATTTAGTAAGTATTTCTAATGGATAAGGACCTTTTTTTTGTTTTTGTTTTTTTAGGTAGCCATAATGCCATTATCATACCTTAAAATAGAAAAGAAATCATTCCTTAGTACCATCTAATTAGCCAGGGTATTAGGAGCAGTTATTGTTACTGGCTTCGTTGCTTCTATCCCTTTTTTTCTAGGCAGAAATTAGGAATATATATATTTAATTGAAAAATAAATCATGGGCCCAGATTAGACAAAACGATCTTGAAAAAGAAGAACAAAGTTGGAGGACTCACACTTTCTGATGTCAAAAGTTACTGCGTAATCAAGATAATGTAGTACTGGCATAAAGACAAACATATAAATTAGTTTAATAGAGTTCAGAGTCAGAAATAAACCCTTACATTTATAATCAATTAATTGATTTTCAGCGAACATGCCAAGGCAATTCATTGAGGGGAAAGAATATCTTTTCAGTATGGATCATAGATCTAAATAGATAAGCTAAAACTATAAAAAACTTAGAAGATAAAAATAGTAAATCTGTATAACCATGGGTTAGGTAGTGATTTATTAGATAGACACCAAAAACTTAAGTGAGAAAAGGAAAAATTGATAAACTTAAAATTTTGAAAATTAAAAATGTTTGGCTTCAAAAGACATTATCAAAAAAACGAAAAGACAGCTCACTGGGAGAAAATATTTGCAAATCATATGTCTGATAAGGGACTTGTATCCAGAATATATAAACAATTCATAAAACTTAGTAATAAGAAGACAACCCAATTTAGAAATGGACAAAGGATTTAAATAGTCATTTCTCCAAACAAGATATACGTATAACCAGTATGCACATGGAAAATGCTTAATCTGATTCTTAAGTTTGTATTGAATGGCAAAAGAACAAAATAACCAAAACCATTCTAAAGAACAATGCCAGAGCAATGACAATACAACTATAAGAATTAACAGTAAGCTACAGTAATCTAAACACACACATACACACACAAATAAAAATATAACAAATAAAAATGTATATAGTTAAGAAAAGAGCATC
Organism: Dasypus novemcinctus; assembly: GCF_030445035.2. Classification (NCBI taxonomy): domain Eukaryota; kingdom Metazoa; phylum Chordata; class Mammalia; order Cingulata; family Dasypodidae; genus Dasypus; species Dasypus novemcinctus. The sequence goes on along the minus strand of NC_080695.1, from coordinate 24,126,817 downwards.
TTTTGGGTGCCTAATATAGTATTAGATATTGTGAGGGAGAGAAGAGAAATATGTTAGCAGCTGTGCTTCATAAAGCTTATGAGAATGTTACTACATTTTGTATACTTTTTCATCTTTCCACATAATATAACTTCAGTTTACAGAAGTTTATGCTGGATTTCGCCCTACCTGGGTTATCTGGGGGTTAAAAAAATTGAGATTTCTTTTCAGTTAATATGTGGCTTTTGCTTTGTTTTAGCAACAGCGGACTGTCTACAGACTGACCCTGGTGAAAGCCTGGAATGTGGATGAGCTGCAGGCCTACGCTGAGCTGGTGGGCCTCGGGAGGCCGGACTTCATCGAAGTGAAGGTGAGCCGCTGCTGGCAAATGCCCTGCACGTTTGACTATGGGGCTTTGCTGGCCACAACAGAGTTAAAATCTATTTAAAACTCTAAAGGAGGCTCCAGGTATTTGTTTTGTTTATTCATTCAAAACTAATAATCAAGAATATGGCACTCTTCTAAGCTTTGGGGGTAAGAGCAGTGAAGAAGACAGTTCTTACTCTTTAAGTACTTATATTTTAGTGGGTGGCCTTTAAAAAAGTTTTTTTTTCTTTTTAATGGAAAATTTCAATCATATACAAAAGTAGAGAGAATAGTTTAATGAGCCCCCATCCACCCATCACCCAGCTTAAAAAATTATCAACTCATAACCAACTCAGTTTAGTTTCTAACTCCTACCCATTTTCTCTGCCCTTTCCCCAGATTATTTTGGAGCAAATCCCCAACATTATATCATATATACATAGGTATTTCAGTATATAGTTCTAAATATATATATATCTAAAATATAAATATTCTTTTAAAATATTTATCCCAAATATTGTTCTCACACCTAAAAACATTAACAATGATCTTTTAATTATTGGAATATGTAGGATTCAAATTTTCCTGATCCTTTCTTTTTTTTTTAACAGGATTTTTGAATCAGGATCTAAATAAGGATATTACATTGTAATTTGATTATTTATCTCTTAAATATCTTTTAAACTATCAATTCCTCTTCTATACATATTTTTCCCCCTTGTAATTTAAAGAATTGAAGAAACTGGATCATTTATAAACCACATCAATAAATTCCCCATATTTTAGATTTTGCTGATTGCATCCATATGGTGCCTTTAAACATGTTCCTCTACCCCTCCATTTCCTATGGATTAGTACTTACATCTAGAGTAAATTTATCAGATTCAGGTTTGTGTGTGTGTGTGTTTCAAGAATATTTCATTGGTAGTATTGTATACTTCCATCAGGAAGTATATAATGTCTGGTTGCCTTTTTTGTGTGACACTAGCAGCCACTAATTGCATTAATCTACTAATGTATTAGGGGTTGCAAAATGGAAAATTTTAATTCTACCATTTCTTTTTCATTTATTAGCTGAAATATTCCTATAAATAGAATCACCCCATGTCAACTCTCTGGGAAGGCAGGATTAATGCTTCATTCTTCCCCTTTATTTCCTCATTTTCAAAATAATGAATTGGTTCCCTAACATCATCCAGAATGGATCCATGAGGTGTTTCATTTTTTATCTTTTTGTGTAATTGTTAGCTCATATTCACTGTATTTCAGGTCACTGTAGTTATTATTCTCCTTGATACTCAAATGATCTTGTCTTTGGCCAGTTGGAGTCTCTTCAAATAGGCTCTTGAGTCCTTTACACATGACCCTTGCTTTCTAGTATGACACAATGTTCCAGGCCCATTTTGTACATCATTTCCTGCCCCTAACTGAGAATCTCTATTTCTTTTAGTTCTTTCTCCTTTTTTTTTTTTTTTTAAATGTGGAGTTTGGGCACTAGGATGCCCTTTCCATTGGGTTCATTATTATCTTAAGGTCTTTTCTATGGACAGAGCTTAACTAAAACAGAAAAGTTTTTTAAAAGAAAGTACATCATGAGATAACCCATATTTCCAGGTCAAATGAGCACTATAAGATTTTTACTTAAATACTTTACCTTATAGCCATTTAATTTCACATTTGCTTTATCCCCTAATATAGTAGTCTCATAATACCAACATGACCACCAACAGTATGGTTACTGAAAACAGTTTAAAAAAATTTGTTTTGGGGGGGTCACTAGTATATGTTCCTTTGGGGATAATATAATAAAATTCCTGTGCTTTAAGGTCACATGAAATACTCTTCTCTGTCTGGTTATGCCATCAGTTTAATACATAGTAAAGCTCGTTTGTTTCCACTTGCTTTCAGTTTTTAGACATTGTTTTTATTTGTTTAATTGTTTTATAATTATGTAAAAACACAAGATCTCAAAGTCAAATTTATGAAATAAGAGGTGTCCTAACTTCTATGTCACATTCTTCTCCATCTATTCCCTCCCTCAACTTTTAAGCAAAAAAAAAAAAAAAAGTAATAGCTTATCCTTCCATTTTTCTTAATGTAAACATATATATATATATTCCCCAGCCCCTTAGATGCATAGTAAGTGTGGTGCACACTTCTGCTCATACCTAACAATGCAAGTGTGATTACCTCATTGGAGGATAGAGAGATATTCCTCATTCCTTTACTGTCTGCATGGTCTTTCACTGTGTGGATGTACTGTGCATTGTTCAGTCAGGCACCTCATGGTGACATTTGAGTTGTTTCCTTCTTTTACTATTAAAACTTGTAAATAGCATGAAAACCCAGCCCACAGGATAGGAGAATATATTTGCAAATCATCAATCTGATAAGAGACATGTGTCTAGAAGATATAAAGAATCTTACACAAGATGTACAAATGGCCAGTAAGCACATAAAAAGATACTCCACATCATGAGTTATTAGGGAAATGTAAATCAAAAGCACAATGAGAGGGAAGCAGACTTGGCCCAATGGATAGAGCATCTGCCCACCACATGGGAGGTCCCTGGTTCAAATCCTGGGCCTCCTTGACCCTTGTAGAGCTGGCCCATGCGCAGTGCAGATGCACGCAAGGAGTGCCGTGCCACGCAGGGGTGTCCCTCGCATAGGGGAGCACAACGTGCAAGGAGTGCACCCTGTAAGGAGAGCCCCCCAGCGTGAAGGAAAGTAGATTGCTGGTGCTGCTTGTAAGGATAGAAGTGGTCACAGAAGAACATACAGCGAATGGACACAGAGAGCAGACAATGTTGGGGTTGGGGTGGAAGGGGAGAGAAATAAATAAAAAATAAAATCTTTTTTTTTTTTTAAAAAAAAGCAAAATGAAATATCCCTTCAACGTCCCACGAATGGTTGTAATGAAAAATGATGGATAATGACAGCAGTTTGTGAAGATAGGGAGAAATTGAAACACTTGTATGTTGCTAGTGGGATTTAAAATGGTGCTGCCACTTTGGAAAACAGTCTGGCAGTTCCCCAAAAGGCTAAATATAGATTATTTTACCTAGAAATTCTACTAGTTTTATATACAAGAGAAATGAAAACATGACCACACAAAAACTTATATGTGACTGTTCATAGCAGCATTATTCATAGTAGCCAAAAAACAAACAAACAAGCAAACAAATTCCCACCAACTGATGAATGGATAAATAAATGTGGTATATCCATACAATGGAATAACATTCCACCATAAAAATGAATGAGGTACTAAAACATGCTACATGGATGAGCCTTGAAAACAATATGCTGAGTGAAAGGAGCCAGTCATAAAAGACCACGTATTATATGATTTTGTTTATATGAAATGTCCAGAAAAGGCAAATCTATAGGGACAGAAAGTAGATTAGTGGTTGCCTGAGAGTGGGGTTAGGAATGGAGTGGGGTGAAATAAGGAATGACTGCTAATAGGTAGGGGGTTTTTTTTGGTGCATGTAGGGGAGTACATTGACTTGTTCACTCTAAATAGGTGAATGGTATGGTATGTGAATTATAGCTTAATAAAACCAGACTTTGTTGTAATTTTTAGCTAGAAAAAGGGAATTGGATTTTATGCTAAGCTTAATGGGAAGCTTTCTTAATATTAGGTACACTGGGAAATGGTTTTAAAATTAGGGAAATGACATGATCTAATTTATGATTTTAAAAAGATCGCCCTGGCTGCTGTGTCATGAATGGATTATAGAGGTCAGTTGTGGAAGAAGGAAGACCGGTTAGGAAACTGTTGCTTAACCTAGAGATATGATAACCTGGGGAAGGCCAGTCGTACTATAGTTGGAGAGGAGTGGGTGCATTTGGGATAAGTTCTGGAAATACAACCCATAGAACTTGTTCCTAGTTTGGTTATGGGGGTGAAAAGACAAAAGGAATCAAGAATAGTGCCTGGGGGAAACGGACTTTGGCCCAGTGGTTAGGGCGTCCGTCTACCACATGGGAGGTCCGCGGTTCAAACCCCGGGCCTCCTTGACCCGTGTGGAGCTGGCCCATGCGCAGTGCTGATGCGCGCAAGGAGTGCCGTGCCACGCAAGGGTGTCCCCCGCGTCGGGGAGCCCCACGCGCAAGGAGTGCGCCCCGTGAGGAAAGCCGCCCAGCGTGAAAAGAAAAGAGCAGCCTGCCCAGGAATGGCGCCGCCCACACTTCCCAAGCCGCTGACGACAACAGAAGCGGACAAAGAAACAAGACGCAGCAAATAGACACCAAGAACAGACAACCAGGGGAGGGGGGGAAATTAAATAAATAATAAATAAATCTTTAAAAAAAAAAAAAAAAAAAAAAAAAAAAAAAAAAAAAAAAAGAATAGTGCCTGGGGTTTTGGCTTAAGCTATTGTGTGGAGTAGAAAGTTGACTAATATGGAGAAAAACAGTGGGGCAGGGGATCAAATTTGGGGAATAATCATGCGTTCTTTGTTGGCCAAGTTAAATTTGAGATATACTTTAAATATACAAGTATAGGTACAAATAGGCCATTGACACAGGCCTAGAGTTTCAGGAGTAAGACTGATTCAGAAGTCAGGAGCATGAGATGCAGTTGAAGCTCTGGAAGGTTGAGAGGCATACAGCTTTCTAGGGCAACTAAGTATCCCCAGATGTGAGAAAGTGATGGGAAAATTCACCCTGTCTCTGAAAGCCACCTCTACTTTTTCAGTTCATGTTCGTGAAACTGAATGCTATTTCATATCAGAAGATAGTTCAGAGCTTCACAGCTGTCTTTTAGTAGGTAGAGCTTTCTGTTTTATCATACTCTGGAAGAGTGAGGATTTGGAGACAGGTGAAATACTGCTCTCTGCATGCATAGTATTTTATCTCTGGCCAGGTAAAAAACACTTAGTGTTTTCCTTTTGAAATAGCTCTTAATTTCAAAAGGCTGCTCTTGGCAAAAAGCCCTAATGATGCAGAGATACAAATTACCTCTGAAATCATATGCGCTGGCTTAAGGAAACCTTGGAATTAGTTTTTAAATTTATGATTTAGCTATTAAAGAATACTCCCTCAATTTATGTTGTAGTAATACCTCCATTAAAAAGCAACTTGACTGGATCATGGGGACTTTTTCTTTCCTCTCTCCCTTCTCCTCCCTCCCTTCCTTCCTTCCCAGTGTGTTTTATATTGAACAAGGTATTCTATAATATGAAAAGAAAATAAGTGAATTTTTTTAAAGAGTAAGATGGCTGCTTTGAAAATAGTGTAATTCTTTCATGATTATTTTTTACTTTGGCAAACTATTAAACATCTCTAGGAGCTACCTGATAAAGGCCCCTGTCTATAGCAAAGATGTTATTGTGGCATACTTTCTCTCAAAGAAGAGTTCCATTTTATGTTTTGTTCCTACATTCAACAAATATTTTTGAACTCTCTCAATGTACCAGTTCTTGCTAAAGCACTGAAGATAAAAAATTTTATGTATAGGTATGCTATTTGGGAAATGGATATCTTATTAAATAAGCCTATAAATGTAAAATGAGCTAGTTTGAGAGATTTTATAACTAAAAATTCTTGTAGAAATGTCAATCTAATCACAATTAACATTTGTTGCAATGACAGAATATAATAGGTAACAGTTTGGATGGTATCAAGAAGAAAATGTGGGAAGTGGATTTGGCTCAACTGACAGAGTGTCTGCCTACTACATGGGAGGTCCAGGGTTCAAACCCTACTGACCCATGTGGTGAGCTGACCCACGTGCAGTGCTGATACGTGCAAGGAGTGCCATGCCACTTGGGTGTCCCCAGTGTAGGGAGCCCCCACACACAAGGAGTGCACCCCCTAATGAGAGCCGCCCAGCATGAAAAAAGCACAGCCTGCCCAGGAGTGGCAACCACACACATGGAGAGCTAACACAGCAAGATGATGCAACAGAAAGAGATGCAGATTCCTGGTGCCGCTGACAAGAATCCAAGTGGACACAGAGAGCAGACAAACGGGGGAGTGGGGGGTGGGGGCGGAGGGAGAGATATAAAATAAAAAATAAAAATAAATCTTTGGAAAAAAAATAAGAAAAAAGCGTGATCAACTTATGTCTTGTAGAAGACGTGAGGGGGAAAGAGGCTATAGTGTCAGTTAAGGGTTAGGGCACGTGCTTCGTTAAATGCACCTTTCATTTGTTCAGCAAGATAATGACATGTTTTCCTTTTAAATGGAAATAGAAGAAAGGATGTTCAAAGAATATAATATACTGTCAAGAAAAGAAAACAAACTGTAGAATAATATTTTTTATTTGATTACATTTTTAACTATTTCAAATATTTATATAAGGAAAGGGAAAATTATGGAAGGCTATATATCACCTTGTTTACAATGTTCTATTTGGAAGAAGAGAAAGGAAAACCTTATTAATTTCATTTTTCTTATTTTTGTAGTATGTGAATTATTATAGTGAGCACATAATATTTTTATAATCCACTTTGTCTGAAGTGAAAGTTAGTAAATGGAGATGGCATGTTTTCCTATTCAATAAGGCTAAGCTATTTAATGCCAAAAGAGGAAACATGTCTTATTAGTGAAAGTTAAAATTTTCTAAAAGGGAGGAGTTTGAAAAATATTATTATTTATAGACAGAGGAGAATTGTGGGAAGATGGTATAGTAGGGAGTTGAACAGTATTAACAGGCTGGAACTGTCTGAAACAACTATTTTGAAACTCCAGAGGCTATTAGAACATTGTACAATATCCAGAGAAGAATGGGAGGAAGAGGCTGGTGAATTGCAGTAAAGACCAGTAGATTGTTCTCTCCATTTGGCGCTTACCGGCCTCCGTGGGGTTCAGCCCTTGGCTAACTCACAGGTGACAAAAACGGACGTGAAAATCCTCTTCCCCAAGACCAGGGGTGGGCACAGCTGATTGTTGATCACTGCTTTTGATTAGTGACTTTGGATCCTGGCAGCACAGCTCTGAGTGCAGCCCTTGTTTCAACTTGCCTCTGGCAAAGGCAGTGACTACAGAGACTTAGAGATGTTATGCTTCCTTAGGGCTGTGGGGGTGCTGGTTAGGGGGCTGCATTTGCTGGGCAGGCCAAGAAAACTCAGCTTTGGGAGCCATGGAAAAAGCTCTTTGCGTCCTTCCTGACTCCCTCCACAGGGCACTTTGGAGCTGGTCTGTGACCCCTTTGAGGGTCCCTGGCCCAGTTTCAGCTGAGAAAGACTGACTTGGGAAACTCTTCTCTAGCATGCCCCTCTTTCCAGAATTTGCCCTTTAGGCAAAAGCAACTTGAGACAAAGAAAGGAGTGTAAGAAACTATTATAGAGTCGGACAATGTGGGGCAAAGGCTTGCCACTTCAAATACCTGAGAAAGAGAGGTCTGTCTCCTGGGAAACAAGACCCCAGAAAAGTATGTTTTCAGAACTAGTCCATTCCTGTGGGTATAAACCTCTTGTGCTTAGGGTCCTTTGATTAGGTTACTTCAGTTAAAGCTGGCCCAGGTTGGGTCTTAATCCTCTTACTGGGGAATTTTATAAATGGAGTGAATACAGAGAGAAAAAGGAGAGAAAGCCATGGAAACAAGAAGCTGAAAGCAATGAAGCCCAGAGGAGAAGGGATAGAGGTATTGAGGAACATTGGCAGCTGGTCTTTGGGATGAAAGCATTGCCTGATGATAACTTGATTTGGACATTTTTCTCAGTCTCAAAACTGTACACTTATAAGTTAATAAATTCCCATTGTTGAAGCATAGGCATTTCATGGTATCTGCATTTCAGCAGCTTAGTAGACTAGAACAGAAATGGAGGGGACATTTAAACCCCTGTAAATATGGGAACTCCAAAACAACGAACAAACACAAGCCCAGGACAAGACACAGGCCTGGAAATATAGGGAGGAGAGTGCAACTGCACTGTCATTGGGCAGATCTTCCTGACAGAAGGGCTAAAGCTCAAGAAAATTCTGTTTCTTTACCAGCTGTTTACAAGATCAAGAAACAAACATCGGAGGTTAACATTTTACAATATTAAAATGTACAGTGCGCAACAAGAGTACAAGACAAAGAAACAGAAAACGATGGTCCATGCAAGGAAGAGGATAAAAGTCCGGAAAATACCCAATTAATAAGACAGAATGTGGCCATACCAAGCAAAGCCTTTAAAAAAATGATCTTAAAAATGCTCAAGGAGTTGAAGGAAAATGCAGAGAAAGAACTAAAGGGTATCAGGAAAACAATGAATGAACAATATGAGAATCTGCATAAAGAGATAGAAATTTTAAAAAGGAACCCAACAGAACTACTGGAATTGAGGCCACAATTATTGAAATGAAAAATTCCCAGGAGTGTTATTAGAGCTGGCAGAAAAAAGAATCAGTGAACAAAGACAAGACCATTGAAATTAATCAGGCTGAGGAGCAGAAAGAAAAAAGAATTATGAAAAGTGAAAATAGCCTAAGACACTTCTTGAACACCATCAAGCATACCAATAAATGCATGATGGGAGTCTCAGAAGGAGAAGAAAGAGAGAAAGGGGCAAAAGAAATAATGACAAGACAACTTCTCAAACTTAGCAAAAGATATGAATAATATGTACATCCAAGAAGCTCAGAGAATACCAAAAAGAATAAACATGAAGAAAAATATACCCTTTCATATATTATCACACTATCTAATGCCAAGGACAAGGCAAGGGTTCTGAAAGCTTCAAGACAAAGGCACCGTTTTATGTGCAAGGGAGTCCCAATTAGGTTGCTTGCTGACTTCTCAGAAATCATGGAGGCAAGAAGGCAGTGGGTTGAGATACTTAAAGTGCTAAAAGAAAACAACTCCCCGCCAAGAGTTCTGTATCCAGTGAGACTTTCTTTCAAAACTGAGGTAGAAATTGAGACATTCCCAGATAACCAAAGGCTGAGGGAGTTCATGACCACTAGACCAACCCTATAAGCAATACTGAAAGGAGTTCTTTAGACTGAAGGGAAGCAACACTAAACAGTGGTTCAGAGTGACATAAAGAAATAAAGACCTGTGGTAAAGGTTAACCATTTGGGTAATTGTAAATGCCATTATTATTGTATTTTATTGTGTTGTTTTGTATGTAACTCCATTTCTTCCTACAGGGCCTAAAATGCAAATGTATAAAATGTAATAATCTATGGTTTTGGATATACACTGTAAACAAGTACAAAAAAAGGGGGACACAGGGGTATAGGAAAAGTATATGTGTATGCTGTTGAAGTTGGTATCAAACCAAATATGATTCTTACATATTTAGGATGTTACATTTTATCCCCATGATAACCACAAGGGAAACAGATGAAAAATATATCCAGATAAAAAAGAGAAATCACTCAATATACAACACAGAAAAATCAAATAAATATAAAAGTAGGCAGTGACTAAAGAATTGATGGACAAAATGGTATAAAACTTACAAAGGCTAAATAGCAAAATGGCAGAAAAAAGTCCTACATTATCAGTATTGACTTAATTGTAAATGCATTAAACTCTCCAGTCAAAAGGCAGAGATTGGCAGAATGGGTAAAAACACATGATCCAACTGTATGTATTCTGCAAGAGACTCACCTTAAATTCAAGCATACAAGTAGGTTGAAAGTGAAAGGATGGAAAAAAATATACCATGGAAGTTGTAACCAAAAGAGAACTGGGGTAACTACTGATATCAGATAAAATAAACTTTAAGTCAAAAACAGTTAAAAGGGACAAAGGTGGTTATTATATACTGATATATGGGACAAACAAGATATAACAATTTTAAATATTTATGCGCCTAACAGCAGAGCCCCAAAATATATGAAGCAGATACTGAGAGATTTGAAGTGAGAAGTTGATGCTTCTAAAATAATAGGAGACTTTGATACACCACTTTCAATAATGGATAGAGCATCTAATCAGAAGATCAGTAAGGAAATACAAGACTTGAACAATATTTGACCTACCAGACAGATACAGAACACTCTACCCAACAACAGAATATGCATTTTTCTTTTGTGTACATGGATCATTTTCTAGGACAGACCATATAGTAAGTCACAAAGTAAGTCCCAGTAAATTCAAAAATATTTAAATCACAACAGAACGACCACAACACAATGAAGCTAGGAATCAATAACAGAAGGAGAAATGGAAAATTTTAAAACATATGGAAATTAAAGAATATTTACTTTTAATCTGTGAGTTAAAGAGCAAATCACAAGGGAACTTAGGAGGTATCTTGAGATGAATGAAAAAACAATATACCAAAACTTAGGGGATGTAGCAAAGGCAGTGCTGAGAGAGAAATTTAGACCTCTAAATGCTTACATTATAAAAGAAGAATGACTTCAAATCAGGGACCTAACCCTAAGTCTGGAAGTACTAGAAAAAGAAGAACAAACTAAACCTAAAGCATGCAGAAGGAAAGAAATAAAGAATAGAGTGAAGATAGATGAAATAAAGAATAAATAGAGGGAATCAACAAAACCAAAAGTTGGTTCATTGAAAAGATCAATAAAATTGACAAACATTTAGCTAGACAAAGGGAAAAAAGAGGATACAAATAATGAAAATCAGAAATGACAAGGGGGACATTACTTCTGTCCCCCCTGCAGTAAAAAGAACAATAACAGAAAAATCTGAGAAACTGTATGCCAGTGAATTAAATAACATAGGTGAAATGGACAAATTCTTAGAAGCACACAAACTCTACAGTGATCCAAGAAAAAAATAGAAGATCTCAACAAACCAATTACTAGTAGAGAGATTGAATCAGTAATCAAAAGCCTCCCAGCAAACAAGCCCAGGACCAGATGGCTTCACAGGGATATTTTACCGAACATTCCTGAAAGACTTAACTCCAGTTCTACTCAAACCCTTCCAAAAAAATTGAATAATTCTATAATAATTCTATGAGGCCAACACCACCCTCATACGAAAGATATCACAAGAAAGAAAACTATAGACCAATATCTCTTATGAATATAGATGCAAAAACCTGAACAAAATGCTAGCAAATCAAATCCAACAGTAAAATACACCATGGTCACATAAGATTTTTCACTGGTATGCAAGGGTGATTCAGTATTAAAAAATCAAATAATACAATGTACCACATTAATAGAATGAAAGAAAAAATCCACATGATCACCTCAGTTGATGCAGAAAAGGCATTTGACAAACAGCACACACACCCCCACCTTTTTTTTTTTGATAAAAAATACTTAGAATACTAGGAATAGAAGGGAACTTCCTCAACAAGACAGATATGAAAAGCCCATAGCTAACTTCCTACTTAATGATGAAAGACTGAAAACTTTCCCTGTAAGATCAGGAAGAAGGCAATGAACCCCACCATCATCACTGTTATTCAACATTGTACTGGAAATTCTTGCCAGAGGAATTGGGCAGGAAAAGAAATAAAAGACAGCTAAATTGGAAAGGAGGAAGTAAAATTTCCCCTATTTGCAGATGATATTATTCTATATACAGAAAAACCTGAAAAGTCTACAACAAAGTTCCTAGAGCTAATAAATGAATTAATTAAAGTGGCAGGGTACAAGATCAATACCCCAACATAGTAGATTTTTAATACACAAGCAACAAACAATCAGATGAAGAAATCGAGAAAAAAATCAATTTATAATAGTAACTAAAAGAAACAGATATCTAGGAATAACCCTAACCACGGATGTGAAGGACTTGTACACAGAAAACTACTAAACATTGCATAAAGAAACCAAAGAAGACCTAAATAATCAGAAGGACATTCCGTTTTCATGGATTGGAAGACTAAATATTAAGATATCAGTTCTACCTAAAGCGGTTTATAGATTTGTTACAATCCCAATAAAAATGTCAACAGCGTTTGCAGAAATGGAAAAGCCAGTCATCAAACTTTTACAGAAGGTTAAGGGCCCCCAAACAGCTAAAGCTATCTTGATAGAAAAGAACGAAGTTGGAGGACTCATACTTCTTGACCTTAAAACTTATTACAAACCCACAGTAATCAAAACAGCATGGTACTGGCACAAGGGCAGACATATAGACCAATAGAACTGGATTAAGAGCTCAGAAATCAGCCCTCACATTTATGGCCAAGTGATTTTTTTAAAAAATCTTGGGCCAAAACTTTATTTAACCAACTGTCAACTCAGGATTCTATATATTTTAAAAATTGAGAGTTTTTACTAAAACCACCCAATAAATGACAAAAATGAAGCAAAGTTTGGAAAGGTCTTTTAGGACCAAAGATTTTTTTTTGCTCTGTTAACTGTTAGGGCTTTACATTTGTTTGAATCCCTGTTTAGTCCCAGTGGTCACTCAGGGTGGCTTGGGTCTTTCATTTATTACACAGCCTTGCAGATTGGACACCTTTGCTCATGTGGAGGACAGATGTGTTTCTAGATGGCTTTTGTAATCCTGTTGTTCTAATAGCTGGGTGATTTGCTTATTTTGTTTCTTGCTTCTTTTTCTTATCAAGTAATTAAGATTCATATTTCTATTTCTACTTTCACTTTTTTTAAATCCCCCCCCTCCCCCTTGCAGCTTGTTTGCTGCCTGCTCTCTGGGTCCATTCACTGTGTGTTTTTCTGTGAATCTGTATTTATTTTTATTTATTTACCCCCCCTTGCAGCTTGCTTGTTGTGTACTCTCTGTGTCCATTCGCTGCACATTCTTCTGTGGTTTTACTTGTCTCCCTTTTTTGTTGCATCATCTTGCTGAGTTGGCTCTCCACAGCGATTTCAGGCTGGTTGGCACTCCGCGGCGCTTGCAGGCGGGCGGCTTTCCATGGCATGTGGGCGAGCCTGCCTTGACAAGGAGGCTCTGGGACATGAACCCAGGGCCTCCCATATGGTAGATGGGAGCCCAACTAATTGAAGCACAGTTGCTTCCCTCTACTTTCACTTTTAATACCACTTTTTTTTCTCTTCAGAAAATCTCATGCATGGTAATACATATGAGACTTGCATAGCTAAATGGCCTTGTGTACATTTGATGGCAGAAATCTCTCATTTTCAAAATTATATCTTGTATTCATTTTTACAAGAATATAAAATTCCTTCAAAAGTGGAGGAATGCAAACAAGATTTTTTTTTGATGTGAGAAGAAAATGGCCAAAGAATAGTCCTTCCAGAAGGTGATAGAAGAGAACTATCAGTGAAGATGAAAATTACACAAATGAAAAATGCTTTAAAAGACGCTTGGCAAAATTTTCAGTGTGTATGTGGTATAGTAATTATTTTCATTCTAGTGGAGTAGTTATATTTCATTCTTCATTAGAAATATCTCACATAACTGCTCAGACAGAGAACAAACATTACTTTCATTTCCCTCTGAGAAACTGCATAGGAGTTGTGGACAGTTGGTCTTACCTTCTGTCTTCTATTTGATTTTAGGAAAGAATCAGAACCTTTGCACCATTGTTGACATTTAGAACATCTGGAATAAGTGGAGGGGCTAATTCCCCTCCACAAGCTGCTGTGACAGGGAAATAGTTCACAGCCAGGCTTTGGGAATGAATCTAGGCTCCACAAGTTACGATCTCACATGCTATTCAGCAATTTACCTAACCCTTGGTGCCTCCGTTTCCTCATTAGGAAGGAGACGGCAATAGGACCTACTTCACAGGATTGTTGTGAAGATCAAATAAGATAATATGCAAACCACGCTTAGCCCAGTGTCTCCACCAGATTATTAACTATGACTTTAAGAATAGATAAGGCATCATGGTTATATTTTCATATCATTTTATGCAGCATAGTGACAGATGGTAGGTAGTGACAGATGAACCACTGAAAGAATTCATAACTAGTAGAAGGTGGTTACAACTGAAAATTTTCTCTATTACACACTAGTGTTGTAAACAAAGTTCACCTGGTTTAAAATAAGGTAATCTAGCATCCAAAGTCATTAAGTCCATCTGAATCAAATTGACTTCTTGCTAATACAGTTAAATTTCAAGATCAAGCTTAGTAAATACTAGCCAGTTAATACCTCTCTCAAGTAATCTTCAGTCTACCAGTATTTTTCACAAGGCCCAATACTATCCAAGATGCTTTGGATAATTCAAAAGAATGAAAGAATACAAGCTGGAATAAAATAGTTGAAGAATTTGAACTTAGAGAAGTTAACTGATTTGCAATCTAATGACATAAAAGTGACAAATCCACAGTTAAAGCTCAAACCCAGGGACTCTGACTCCCAGTCCAGTGTTCTGTCCACTGTGGAAATTTCTTATTTAAGCATCAATTTTCATTTCGAAGAAAGGAGAAATGAGCATTATTGTACCTGATCTAACCAACTCATTTTGTGAAGAGTTAACTCTGCTTGCTGATAATTCTTAGGTAGTGTGGCTTTTTGGAAAGATACTAAGCATTCGAAGCTAGTGAATCTCAAGTTCACTGTTTGAGGTCCTTTTCTGGGAGATTGCAGCCTTGATCTAGCTTAAGGTCCATATCAGTGAAAATTAAAGTTTGTTTTGTCCAGATGGCCCTCCAGGCTGCCCAGAAGTCCCTTCTGCACCTGCTGTGAGGAATTCTACTGCTTCCACTGCTGCCGGTTGTTGTGGGCAGGTCCCTATAGATTCAGCAGTCCTGTCCTGCTTCTGAGAAAGTTGCCCACTTTCCTCCTTCCTGGGTTTTTAGCTGAACTAGGATCCAAAGCCTCAAAGTTTGAATATGAATTGTGACTTTGAGGCTACATTGGAAATCAGCTAAAGAGAAATGCCCATTGCCATGGGTCAGTTGCCTTCTCTGGGCCTCAGGTCCTCCTCCTTTCTTTGGTTACTGATTGTGTGAGACATATTTTTGTGTGATTATTGACCATTCCTGTTTCCTCTTTGTAATGCTTATTCATGCCGTTCATCCAGTTTTCTGTTTTGATCCCTGAGCCTGCACCTTGAAGGACTTTATCATGAAAGTAAAATGACACCTTACACAATGGGAGAAAATACTTTGAAACCACTTATCCAATAAAGGTTTAATATCCAGAATATGTTTTTTTTTTTAAATCCTTCGACTTAGTGACAGAAAGACAAAACAACCCAATTAAAAAATGGCCAAAAGACTTGAATAGACATCTCTCTAAAGAAGATATACAAATGGCCAGAAAGTACATGGGAAGATTCTCAACGTCTTTAGCCACTCAGGAAATGCAAATCAAAACCACAATGACAAACCGTTTCACACCAATTAAAATGGTTGCTATTAATAAAACGGAAAATAACAAGTGTTGGAGAGGATGCAGAGAATGCAGAGAAATAGGAATACTCAGTCATTGCTGGTGGCAATGTAAAATAGTGCAGCTGCTGTAGAAGACAGTTTGGTCATTCCTCAGAAAACTAAGTATAGAATTACCATGTGACCCAGCAATCCCTCTATAAGGTATATACCCCAAAAGAATTGAAAGCAGGGACTCAGATATTTAGACACCGATGTTCATAGCAGCGTTAGTCACAATTGCCAACAATGGAAGCAACCCAAGTGTCCACTAACCATTGAATAGATAAACAAAATGTGATAAATACGTTACAAAACAGTGTTATTCATCTGAAAAAGGAATGAAGTCCTGATAAATGTGACAACATGGATGAACCTGAAATATTATGTCACATTGAAATAAGCCAGACACAAAAAGGACAGATACTGTGTGATCGCATTGATTTGGAAGAAAAAGAATAAGCAAACTCATAGAATCAGAATCTAGGATATAGGTTACCAGAGGGTGGGATGGAGATAGGGAATGGGAAGTTAAGGCTTAAAATGTTGAGAGTTCCTATTTGGAATGATGGAAACATTTTGGTAATGGATGGTGATGATGGTAGCACAACACTGTGAACATAATTAGCAGCATGAAAATATATATCTGAATGTAGTTAAAAATAAAAAATTTTTTAAAAATCCATGGGAAGAAGTATACAAACAGTGAACCCTAACTTAAGCCATGGACTATAGTTAATAGTGCAGTTATAAAAATATGCTTTCAACAATTGTAACAAATGTTCCACACCAGTTGAAGGTATTAATAATTGGGTGGTATATAGGGATCCTGTATATTATGCATGATTGTTCTGTAAACCCACAACTTTTCTAATAATAAAATGAAGGAAAAAAGAAACTCTGTAGTAGGAAACATTTGATGAGAATAGCAGTATGGCAGGCTAGGATAACATTCCAAGGCAGACCTAGCACTCCACGGCAACTTTCCAAGCAGCCGGTAAGAAAAGAGCAGGGTGGTCACTGGGTTGACCTGGTGTCAGTTACACTTTTCACTGCAAACCTGAAGATACATAAATGGTGCTGTTCTTTGGGAACTCTTTTGGGTCTTCTTCTCAGTCTCAACCTGTAGATTCTGGAGTGAATGGCTGTGCATTTTGATGGCCACGTTGGGCCCTTGTGTTTTTCTAAGGTTATTCTTTTTGTCAGAGTTGTAGGGGAAAGACTTGCATCTGGTGGTAAATGGAAGAGGGCGGATGGGATGAGAAGGTGGCAGCTGTTACATGAAGGGAAAATGAAGCACATTTAGGTCACTGAGGGTCAACTATGCTCAGGAAAATGTCAGGGCAAGTCATCAGTAGACTAGAGTGTAAGATGACGTGAAGTGGTCAAAGCAGAGGAGAGAGCACAGGACAGTGAGGTATCACGAAGCCAGATTGGGTGAGGGAGTTCATGAGGTTGACTCCACAGACAAATTCACTGACACCATCTTCTGCTCATAGCATTTCTGTCATGTTGAAGGCCCATGCTCTGTGGTTGACCCAGGAAGGATGCCCAGTGCTACTTACAGAAGGCTTTTGTGTGGCTCAAATGAGAGTGCTTACGTGAAAATGCTTTGTACCCTGTAAAGCATCATACAAATATAAGGAAAAGTAGTATGTGAGGGCATAATAATTAATTGTGGCATTCATTCTGTCATTTCATTTCCAACCAAATTTTTCTTCAACTTTTCACAATTTTATTATTGCTGAATAAAAAATTTTTTTAAAATATTTTCAAAAACCATTGTCATGAATATGTTTTACATAAAATCTCTGCACTTTGGTGAGCTAGCTTTTTGTTTTAAGTGATATTAAAAATGAATTCCTTTGAATTAGCTACTACATAGTTGTTTGGATATTTCACACATCATCAGCAGTATTTAAAGTAAAGTAAAATACATTTTTATGACTAATTTGACCTATCAAATCATTCTCATGCTCTTTTATGCATTTGAATAAGTCTAGCACAATTTTACTGTAGTACTTTTTGCTTTTTAAAAAATTCACCTAAAATTCAAACTCAGTTTAATGAATATTACAAATCCTTGGGAAAAAAGAGATTTTCTTGTTTATTATAATTAAGTTGAGTAACCTGTAGTTTATGTTCAGCAAAGGCCATCTCATTTTAGTACACCAGTAATCTTTTTGAACAGCCATCTGGAAGAGAGCATTTTGGAGAGCTCGTTGGAGCCTTTGCCAATGTCCCAACTTTGCCATCTGTAGGATCAGGTCACTCGTCAGTGCTCATTTGTGGATTTTTCATTTAATGCCATTCTGGCCCCTTGGTGTGTGTGTGTGTGTGAGAGAGAGAGAGAGAGAGAGAAGTAGAAGCACATAGCTTTTTCAGTTTTTTCTTGCTTAGAGGAAGGGTATCTAGTATCTTCAAACCAGTTGTCATGAAAGTTTGCTTCTAGGATATTTGAAGAGCCCAAAGAATTAAATTATTCTGAAATTAGTCATTAATCATTTATCTTTATGTTATTTACCAAATAGAGAACTTAGTTATGAAATCCTTGGGTCTGAGATGCTGGGACTGTCAGTGGAGTTCAAAACAGAAGCCAATTTATCTTATTGTACTTGCACTTAATAGGAATTTCTGTAGAGGTGAGATATGTATGTATGTACATACACAAATATATTTTCCTTTTGGCATGATCCTGTACTTACATTTATCCATATAAAAGCTAAGTACAAAGTGATTTCCTTAAAGAGTAGTACAAAAGGGCCCTTCCCTGGCCCTTTACAGAAAGAGTTTGCTAGCCTCAATCTAAACCACACTGGAAAATGGGAGCCCCTCTGATTTTCCCAGTGAATTATTTGTCCAGTGAATTTTTATGGGTGCCAGGTTTGCCTCTATTATTGTGCTAAGGGATAAGAGTCCCTTGAGAATTAATTTGTTATAGTACACCCAAAGGATCTGAATGGAAAGATAGATGTGGTAGTGACTTGAATGCATTACTGTGACTGGCCAGCATGCCATGTGACTTGCACAAAGCACTGGTCTGCAAGCTCCAGCCCTGTCCTAGAGTGGAAAGAGCATGGGAGCGCTTGTGCTGTCTTTGTCACTAACTACTTGTATGAACACCAGAGCAATTTTTATAATTCTTGTATCTCTTTCTTCACTTTAAAATATGGATTGAATCAGATGACCTCTTAGAATTTTCTCTGGCCTCTTACTCTGTGGCAGTCAAGGTAGGTCTGTGATAATCTCTGGTTGTTGTAATGTTTCCACAGGGTGTTACCTATTGTGGAGAAAGTTCAGCAAGCAGTCTGACCATGGCCAACGTGCCCTGGCATGAGGAAGTGGTACGCTTTGTCCAGGAATTAGTGGCTCTCATCCCAGACTATGAAGTTGCATGTGAACATGAACATTCCAATTGCCTCCTGATAGCACACAAAAAGGTAAGAATAACTCCAGTATGCTTTCTTCTGTCACCTTTATCCTGACCTCTCCTTTCTTGTCTTTTCTCTGTATTTCCTCCTTACCCTGGTAGAGTGAATATCTGCTTGTTTTCTACCTTTCCTGAAAAAACCCTGCATTCTGTCTGCTGGGTTCATAAACTCTCCTTTCTGTGTTAAATTGCTTCTCTTTTAGCTCTCTTGTAGACATCTTGAAGTGCTTTCTGGTTTGTCATTTGTAAGAAATGTGCATGCTAAAACAGAAACAAAGATGATAGGGAAAAGTTAAAATATTAAACACCCCCCCCCATATGAGTATTTCCAACTGTCAGAAGAATATTTAGATTTATATGACCTTTGAGGCTCCTCCATGAAACCTGTAAAATTTTCGTCCATGAAATAGCCTCTAGTGGAGTCCATTTTGGTTGTTATTTCCCTATCCATAATTTGTGGTCATTTGGAGGGCAGTGATCTTGCCTTTGCCATATGTCAGCCCACATGCAAATTAGTCCTTAATTATTATAGTGGTATGGTTTTGAATATGGGTGTTTATTTTTTTAACATCTCTTTAGAACATTTTTGTCACTTAGCTGTGATGCTTTCTATGTTTAGATGAATGAGTTTCTGCTGTTGATAAGAGGCTCATTAAGTTTAAGAGAACAGAAGGAAGTAGAGAGTTCAGTGCGTGACTCTGGCTTTGAACAAAAGAAGGACAAAACAGACTTGTGTTGAAATAGACTAGTAGGCATATTTTAGCTCCAAGAGCTAGAGGGACAAGGAAGAGATGACTACAGTTGCTCACAAGAGGCAATCTACAAGAGAAGGGTGGACTTGTGTCCTTGGGAAGAGGCAGCAGGAATGAGAAGGTACAGTCAGCTTCCAGCATTTGAATTTTCAGCCTCGCCAGCTTAAATGGAACTTTGGTCCTGTTAGTCTGCTAACTGGTATGGCAAAGACTGTGATGAATTCAGAAAGCTTTGATAATTTTGGTTAGAAACATTAAAGTCCCCTCTGTGTACTGGTGATATTATAAGTGGATAACTACCAGCTGAAGCCATGGGATAGGTAATATGTATGACTTGCATAATCCACATAGCATTGTTTTAAAATTTTAATTCCTTACTGCAGTGACCTGGAGTTGCATACCCTGGAAAAACATGTTCTTAATCTCAATCCATTACAAATGCGTTTTAACCCATTTGTAAACAGGATCTTTTGATGGGTTTTCTTCAGTTTAGGTGTGGACTGCTGAGTCAGGATGGGTCTTAATCCTATTACTGGAGGCCATATAGAGAGGACCAGAGAGAGAGAGAGAGACATCACAGGTGCGTAGCTAGAAGCATTCTGCGAATGCAGAAGAGAAAGTAGAGGATACCTGCCCCAGTCTGAAAAAATCATCCTTACCTCTAAGGAGCTCTGGTTCCTTTTACTGGAGAATGATATTAGAAACCGAGATCTGGACAAAGGTGCTCATTGCTACCAGGGTGACAGAGCAAAGCAATATATCTGTGTATACTAACCAATGCATATACATATGCCTATAAATATTTCTGTATGTAACCATGTGTATCTATATTAAGCTAAACATGAGTCTATTCTGACATTTCCAACTTTACCACATGGATCATTCTAACCTCCTCCCCTTGCTTATCTGTAAATTCTGGCTCTAACTTGACTCCCAGCATCCATCATTTTTTACTTAATTTTTCAATTCCAGCATACCATGTATAGCCATGTATAGCAGTATCAGAATTGTTAACACATATTCCTTGGAAAACAACTCTATATAGAGTACAGTGCTGATGTGTAGTTCCTTTTGCTTCTAGCCTTATTGACTCCTTTAATTTCCAAATTATTTAGGTCAGCATCTTTTGCCCCCATTCCCTTCAGTGAGGTTGTTTCATACAGTTAGATACAGTTAGATTCTGTTGTTACATTCTGTATTCCTATGTTAAGGTTTCCTCTTTGTGCTGTAAAGATCTATGGATTTTCATAAATGAATAATGTCATGAATTCACTATCACAGAATTTGCTGCCTTAGAAATCCTCGGTGCTTCAGCTTTTCATCCACCCACCCTGAACACCTGGCAACCACTGTTCTTTTTACTGTTTTTATAGTTTTGCCTTTTCTAGAATGTCATATAATTGGAATCATATAGTAAGTAGCTTCATCACATTGGCATCTTTCACTTAGCAATATGCCTTTAAAGTTCCTGCATGTCTTTTCTTGGCTTGATACTCGTTTCTTTTTATCGTGGGATAATATTCCATTGTGTGGATGTACCACAGTTTGTTTTTCCATTTGCCTGTTGAAGGACATCTTGGTTGCTTCCAAGTTTTGGTGATTCTGAACAAAGCTACTATAAACATTTACATGCAGGTTTTTATGTGAACATGATTTTTCAAATCAGTTGGGTAAATGCATAGATGCATGATTGCTGGAACATAAGGTAAGTCTATATTTAGCTTAGTTAGAAACTACCAAACTATCTTCCAAAACCTGTACCATTTTGCTCTCCTACCAGTAGTGAATGCTTGTCCCTGTTACTCCATATCTTTTCCAGCCAATTTTGGTCATTGTTCTTATTTTGGATTCTAGCCATTCTAATGGGGATATAGTTTTATTTCATTGTAGTTTTAATTTGCAATTCCCTTTAGATAAATAATGCTGAACATCTTTTCATATGCTTTATTTTTCTATTTATTTCTTTATTTATTTTTTGAAATGTTACATTAAAAAAATATGAGGTCCCCAGATAGCCCCCACCCCCCTCACCCCACTCCTCCCACATCAACAACCTTTTTCATCATCGTGGCACATTCATTGCATTTGGTGAATACATTTTGGAGCATTGCTGCACCACATGAATAGTGGTTTACATTGTAGCTTACACTCTCACCCAGTCCACCCAGTGGGCCATGACAGGCCCTACAATGTCCAGCATCTGTCCCTGCAGTACCACCCAGGACAGCTCCAAGTCCTG
Source organism: Dasypus novemcinctus (assembly GCF_030445035.2). NCBI lineage: Eukaryota > Metazoa > Chordata > Mammalia > Cingulata > Dasypodidae > Dasypus > Dasypus novemcinctus. The sequence continues at coordinate 24,104,865 of NC_080695.1, read as the reverse complement.
AAAATGCCCCCCACATCATATCTCTTTTTCCCTCTCCCTACCCTCAGCAGCTACCATGGCCACTTTCTCCACATTAATGCTACATTTTCTTCCATTATTAATCACAATAGTTCCAGAATAGAATATCAGTAAGTTCACTCTAATCCATACTCTATTCTCCATCCTGTGAACCCTGGGATAGTTATATCCACTCCACCTCTACATTAAGAGGGGGCTTAGACTTCACATGTATCGATGGGTACAATTCTCCTGTTTGCAGTTGTAGGCAGTCTTGACTCCCTGGTTTTCATATGCTTTAGATATCTATATGTCTTCTTTGGTGAGATATTCAAATAGGAGGCATCCTTGCCTTGGTCCATTCTTAGGGAGATCTTTAGGCTATTTTTTAATTGGGTTGTTTTCTTATTGTTCAGTTTTAAAAGAGCTTTATGATTTTGGATATAAGTCCTTTATCATATATGTTTTACAAATATTTTTTCCAGACTGTAGCTTGTCTTTTCATTCTTATATCTGTCTTAGAGAAGTTTTTAATTTTAATGAAATACAAACTTACCAATTTTTTTCTTTCATGGATTGTGTTTTGATGTTGTAGCTAAAACTCACTATAAAACCCAGGATTGCCTAGATTATCTCCTATATTGTCTTCTAAAAGATTTATAGTTTTGCATTTTACATTTAGGTTTATGATTCATTTTGAGTTAATTGTTGTGAAAGTGTAAGGTTTGTATCTGATTTTTTTTATTTGTTTGTTTTTGGTGTATAGACATCCTATCATTCCAGCATAGTTTATTGTAAAGAGTATCCTTTGTGCATTGAATTGTCTTTGCTCATTTGTTAAAGATCAGTTGACTATATTTGAGTGGGTCCACTTCTGGCCTTTCTACTCTGTTTAATTGATCTTTGTGTCCATTCTTTGGGAAATTGTCTTGATTACTATACTTTTTGTCTATTTTATCATTATACTAAGTCTTGGAGTTGGGTAGCATCAGTCCTACAGTTTTATTTGTCTTTTTCAGTATTGTGTTTGCCTTTGCATATAAACTTTAAAATCAGTTTGTCGTTATCTACAAAGTAACTTGCTGAGATATTGGTTGGATTGTGTGGAATCTATAGATCGAGTTATGAAGAACTGGCTTTTTTTTTTTTTTTTTTAAGAATTGGCATTTTAATTCTAAAAAATCCATGAACATGGATTATCCGTCCATTTATTTAGATCTTTGATTTCTTTGATCAAAGTTCATGGTTTTCCATACATAGATCATGTGCATAGTTTGTTAGATTTATACCTGAATATTTTATTTTTTCAGTGCTTTTATAAATTGCATTGTGGTTTAATTTCAAATTCCTGTTGGTCATTTCTGGTGTATAGGAAAGCAGTTGACTTTTGTATATTAACCTTGTATCCTGTGACCTTGCTAGAATCCTACTTAATAGTTTCATGAGTTTGCTTTTTGTTTTTGTTTTTGTCAGTTCTTTGGGATTATCTACCTAGATGATTTTGTCATCTGCACATAAAATTTTTCCTCTCCAATCTATTTACCTGTTATTTTATTTTCTTGTCTTATTGCATTAGGTAGTTCCTCCAGTATGATGTTGAATAGTAGTAGTGAGAGGGGGCATCCTTACCTTGGTCCATTCCAATGGAGAAAGCATCCATTTTTTCACCATTAAATATGACATTAGCTGTAGGTTTTTGGTAGGTATTTTTAATCAAGTTGAGTAAGTTCCCCTCCATTCCTAGTTTACTGAAAGGTTGTTTGTTTGTTTTTTAAATTATGAATGGATGTTGGATTATGTCCAATGCTAAATGGAGCTATTGGTAGGATCACATGATTTGTCTTCTTTAACCTATTGATATGGTGGATTACATTGAGTACTTTTTCTTTGTTGAAACAGCCTTACATTTCTGATATAAATCCCACTTGGTCATGGTGCAGAATTCTTTTTATGTGTTGTTGAATTTGATTTGCTAATTTTTGTTGAGGATTTTTGCATCTATTTTCATGAGAGATATTAATCTGTAGTTCCTTTCTTATAATATCTTTGTTTTTATATTGGGTAATTCTGGTCTCAAATATGATAGGAATTGTTCCCTCTGCTTCTGTTTTCTGGAAGAGATTGTAGAGAATTGGTATTTTTTTTTCCTTAAATCTTTAGTAAAACGCATGAGTGAAACTCTGTGGGTTGGGTTTTTTTTTTAAGAAGGTAATTAATTATTGACTCCATTTCTTATAGTCCTATTTGGATTATCTGTCCTCCTTCTGTGTGTTTTGGTAATTTTTGTCTTTTAAGAAATTCGCCCGTTTCATCTAAGTTATCAAATTTATGGGAATAGAGTGGTGCATATTCCTTTGCTATCCTTTTAACATCCATACATTCATGGAGTCAATAGGGATGACCCCTCTTTCATTGCTGGTATGGATGATTTCTTTCTCTCTCTCTCCCCCTCCCCCTTTCTCTCCTCACTCTCTCCTTGTCTCCCCTTGTCCCCTTTCCCCCTCTCCCTTGTACTCCTGCAGCCTTCTCTCTTTGTTAGCCTCACTAGGTTTATCAATTTTCTGTATTTTTTTTAAATAATTTTTTTTTAAAGGAGCTTTGGTTATATAAATGTTACATCAAAAAAATAGGGGATTCCCATGTACCCTACCCCCTCTCCCTCCCACACTTTTCCTTATTAACAACGTCTTTCATTAGGGTGGTACATTTGTTACAACTGATGAACACATATTGAAGCATTGCTACTAACTATGGTCTATAGTTTACATTATGTTTTACACTTTGCACTGCACAATTTTATAGGTTTTGACAGAATGTGCAATGACTGATACTCATTATTGTAGTATGCAGAATGATTCCAATCTTTTGAAAGAACTAGCTTTTGGGGTTTTGATTATTTTTTATTGCTTTTCTGTTTTCAGTTTCACTGAGTTCTGCTCTGATTTTATTATTTCTTTTCTTCTGCTAAATTTAGGCTTAACTTGCTGTTCTTTTCTAGTTTCCTAAGGTAGAAGCTTAGGTTATTGATTTTATATCTTTTTTCTTTTCTAATATATGCATTTATTGTTACAAATTTCCCTCTAAACGCTGCTTTTGCTGTACCCCACAAATTTTGATGTTATGTTTTCATTTTCATTTAGTTCAAACATTTTTAAACTTTGCTTGAAAATTCTACTTTGGTCCATTTACTTACTCTCCAAATATTTTCTGACTTTTCCAGCTATTTGTCTGTCACTAATTTCTATTTTAATTTCATTGTGTTCTGAGAATATATTGCATGATTTTCAATTTGTTTATATGTGTTTGTTTGTCCTAATGGCCCAGAATGTGGTCTGTCTCTCTGAATGTTCCATATGAGCTTGAAAAGAATGTGTATTCTACTGTTACTAGATAAAGTATTATGAATATATGCCAGTAAGGTCAAATTGATTAATGGTTTTGTTCAGATCAACTCTCTCCTGCTGGATCTGTCAGTTCCAGATAGAGGAATGTTGACGTCTCCAATTATAATATTGGATTTGCCTATTTTTCCATGCAGTTCTATCAGTTTTTGCCTCACATATTTTGATGTACTACTGTTAGGTGCATATATGTTTAGGACTTTCCAATATTCTTTCATGCAATTAATAACTTGCTTAGATATATCCACATATATACCATTTTCTTGGTTTATCTTTGTTTCTTGCATCCCAGTTGATCCTACGGAATACAGTTTCCTTCTTACGAAGTAACACTATAGGAGTTTTTACATTATATTATGTGAGTGGTTAGCCAAGTCTTTATTTTGTCCCTGAAGTGTCTCTATTTAACTTTCACTCTTGAAAGAGAGACTATTAGAGTAAAAATAAACTCTGAATTGAAGTTATTTTCCCTTAGAACTTTGACTCGTATTGTTCTATTGTGTTCTAGCATAGTCTTTTGATTGTATTCTAATATTTTTTACCAGTGATAAGATGTTTGGTGGCATTCCTTAGTTTGAGAGTCTGCTGATAAACTCAATAACCAATACCATTTTTGACAGTCACTGATAAGCATTGTGTAAACATTCATTCATTTAATCCTTACAACAATCTTTTGAATCTTAAGTACTGTTTCCCCCCATATTCCAGTATAGGGTACAAGAGTATAGGGTTGCCCCAGGACATACAGGGCACAGCTAGACTTCAGTCCCAAATATTTTGAAATACAAAGGCCACTGTGAACCACTGTATTACACTGACCCTCAGCTGCTAAGGGGGTAGTCAGACAAGATAGGGAAAGAGAAATATCCTTTAGAAGCAGGGTACAGATTTCATCAAGCAACAGTCTCCCTGATTTCATCCAAGAGAGTTTTTGCCAAATTTGAGACCCTTTTAATCAAGCACTGATCACAGAGGCCTCCCTCTTGGATATATAAATTTGCAGTCTGTAAAGGGAGGAAGGGAAGATCTGTCACTTCTCCACAACCTCCCCTTTTGGAATAACAAAGGAATTGTTTGTCTCTCATTTAGGTTTTGTGCAGTGCTCTCTTAACAAAAGCTAGTGACTGAATGTTTTTCTATGGTACTTCTGGAACTAACCCTTATCAGAGGCCTGATTGCGCCCAGCTATTACTTTCAAAGAAATGTCAGGGCAAATTGGCATATTGGAGACACTGTTGAGAGGACTTAGCTCTACTCCAACAAAATTGGAGATTAAGATTGAAACTCAATAAATTGAGTTTCCAGAGGAAAAAAACATTTAATTGCACTTGGATATATCTAGAATTCAATTTCATTATCGTAGTTCTTCTCAAAATGGTTCCCCAGGCAGCTGTTGCTCTGTGAGCCCCACTTATCATCACTACTAAACTCCAAAGAGGGTTGCAGCGCTGCTCAGCTTTCCAGTCACGGGCACCCACATACACTTTGAATTCTCTTTCCATGGTCTTTGTTCCTTCCACCCAAAGAACAAACAACATGGTTGGAGCTCCTACAGACAAGAACAAATTTCATAAATCTGGGAAGTTCAGAGACTACTACTGTGACAACTTTTTTTGTATTCTAACAATCACCTCTCAATATTCGAAAATCACCTCTGCCTAAAACTGTTCCAGGCCTTCCTCTCCTCCTAACTCGAGTAACACACACTTCTGAGCTGTGAGTGGGTCTCGTGGCTCCTTTGGTAGTCAGGCAGCCTCTCTTCCGTCCTTTCACCCGGACCCTCCCAACTGTTTGGTTCATAGGTATGTTTGGAAGACCCCAAGTAGGAAATAATAAATTGACACTAAGATTCTATAAAAGCCCTTCTTAAGAGTGCAAAAATGATCTGTATCCTTTTTTTTTTTTTTTTTTTTTTTTGTTACTCTGTATTCTTTTATATTTTTGTATTATTCCATTTGGTCCATTAAATGTGAACTTTGAAGTCTGGTGTATTTGTTTTAAGATCCCAGTGTCACCATTTCTCATTTTCTTGTCTGTAGTCTGCAACAGTCATCTTTTTCACAGGGTTATTGTGTTGGCAAATGAGGTGAAGTATACAGAGCATCTCACATAGTGCCTTGCCCATAGCAGGCTCTTAATAAATGTTAGTATTGTTGCTGACCATTAATTTTTAAATAAAGTATATTGCCCTATCATGTAGAAGAATATATGTGCAAAATGCTATCAATAATGAGTAGGAAATAACTCTTGGTTTGCCCCTTTGTTTTAGTTTCCTAGACTACTTATAGCAGATACCATGAAATGGATTGGCTTAAACAGTGGGAATTTATTAGCTTATGGTTTGAGGCCAGGAAAGTGTCCAAATTAAGGCGTCATCAAGGCGATACTTTTCTTCCTGATGACCAGCTGCTAGTGATCCTTGGCTCCTCTGCCACATGGCAAGGCATATGGCAGCATCTGGTGGTTTCCCCTTCTCTTCTGGGTTTCACTGATTTCAGCTTCTTGCTTTTGTGGTGCTGTACTCTTCTTCTATCCCTCCCTCCCTTTCTCTCCCTTTCTCTCTCTCTCTGCCCATTTCTTTTAGAAAGCCCTCCAGTAAGAGGATTAAGACCCATCCTGAATGAGGTGGGTCACACCTTAACTGAAGTAGCCCCATTAAAAGCCCCTACTTAAAATGGGTTCATACCCACAGGAATGGATTAGATTTAAAAACATGTTTTTCTGGAGTACATACAACTTCAGATCAGCACATTCTACCCTCTGGACCCTCAAAAGACAGGTTCTTTCTACATGTAAAATACATTCATCCCATCACAATATCCCAAAAGCCTTAAGTCATTTCAGTAACATTAACAAATACAAAGTCCCCTCAAAATCAGTTATAAGTGTGGTCTGTCCTGGGGCACGATTCCCCTGTCTGTATACTTGTGAAACCTAGAGTACAAGTTATCTGTTTCCATTATAAAGAGGAGGGACAGGCATGGGATAAATGTTCCCATTCCCATAGGGAGAAATTAGAAGGAAAATAAGGCTTATGGGGCCCAGACAATTCCGAAAACCTGCAGAGCATGTTTCATTAGATTTCAAGGTCTGAGTGTCATCTGTGGAATGATATTTTGTCCTCTGGGCCTCATGAAGCGGCAGTCCCACCCGTCCAAGTGCTTGTGCGGTGGTCATGCTCTCCTTGAACACTGGGGTGAAAGCCCCACCCTCTCCAAGGATTGGGGTGATGGCCAGATGCTCCACCATCGCCAGGGAGCAGAATCAGCCCTATCAGAACACTGGGGTGGCAGCTGAGACCCTCTGTAATCCCCACGGAATAGTCTCTACCCTCTCTGAAGACAGGGGTGGCAGCATCTTTCTGAACAATGAGGCAGAAGGCCCGCCCTCTCGAAGTACCACAGCAGGCTCACTCTTTCCATACCCAAGGGTGGGTCTGCTCTCTTGGCCTGAGACGTCTTTGGTCCAGATCTCAGCTTCTGTTGTTCTGCCCTTGAAGTGATTTTTCTTCCAGTCTGTCCCTTTTCAACCAGGTTGGCCACTCTCTTCATACAGATCTGACAAAAAACTTGTCACTTTTGCATGTAGTACACAGGGGTTTAAATCATCGGACCAAAGGATTTTCCACAGGTCCTTCCTGGATTACTGAATCCCCAATCCTGAGTTGCACTGAAATGGCTAACTGAATCCTTGTTCGGTTAAACCCTCACATGGAGCACTTTTCTCTGGGGACTCGCTTTCTGGAAGCTCAGTATTTTCTAAACCATTAATTTCTGGTTTCTTTGTGCCCAAGAGTTCAGTTCTCAGCTTAGTTCTCTCCTCTAGGCTGCAAAGAGAAACAAGGCTGCACTTTCCACATTTAGCTTGGAAATCTCCTCAGCTAAATATCCAAGCTCATCACTTATAAATTTGTCTTCTTCCTGATGTCAGCACTCAATTTTGCCAAGTTCTCTGCCACTTTAAAACAAGGATTGCCTTTCCTCTAGTTTCCAATAACACCTTCGTCATTTTCTTTTGCGGTCTCATCAGAATTACCTTTAGCATCCATATTTCTACCAACAGCCTTTTCAAAGCAATGGAGACCTTTTTTAATCAAGTACTTTACAATTCTTTCAAAGCTGTTCCCACAATTTTGGTATTTTGCATTAGCAGCACCCCACTGACCTGGTACCCAAATCTGTTTTAGTTTCCTAGGCTGCTGAAAGCCGATGCCATGAAATGGGTTTGCTTAACCAGTGGGAATTTATTGACTTACAGTTTGAGGCCAGAAACATGTCCAAATCAAGGCGTCATCACTTTCTTCCTCTTGGCATCTGTGCCTCTTGGCATCTCCCTTCTCTTCCAGGTTTCATTGATTTTGGTTTCTTGCTTCTGTGGCTTCATTCCATTTATGAAGGACTCCAGTAAGAGGATTAAGACTCATCCCGAATGAGGTGGATCCCATCTTATGCTGACATGGAGAAAGTTTTAGTGGTCTGAATAGAAGATCAGACCAGCCACAACATTCCCATAAGGCAAAAGCCCAAGAGAGAGCAAGGCCCTAACTCTCTCCAATTCTGTGAAGGCTGAGAGAGGTGAGGAAGCTACAGAAGAAAAGTTTGAAGCTAGCAAATGGTGGTTCATGAGGTTTAGGGAAAGAAGCTATCTCCATAACATAAAAGTGCAAGGTGAAGCAGCAAATTCTGATGTAGAAGCTCTAATAAGTTATCTAGAAGGTCTAGATCGATAATTGATGAAGGTGGCTGCACAAAACAAGAGAATTTTCTGTGTAGATGAAACAGCCTTCTATTGGAAGAAGATGCCATTTAGGACTTTCATGGCCAGAGAGGAAAAGTCAATACCTGACTTCAGTGTTTCAAAAGGACAGGCTGATTCTTTCATTAGAGACTAATGTAATTGGTGACCCTAAGTTGAAGCCATTGCTCATTTACCATTCTGAAAATCCTATGTCCTTTAAGAATGATGCTACAGATAAAGCAGATACAACCCCCAGATATTGGTTCCTTTGAGGGCTAAAGAGACCCGTGGGAGTTATGGTCATGGCCGATGGGGTTAACTACCAGGGCAGATGGCCCCTCTTTGGAAATGGTGTTTATGTGTGATGAATCTGGACTCAGATGGGATCTCCCTTCATAAGACTTTCATGCTAATGTGCTGGAGGTGCAGTTAATGTTGGGGTTTAAGATATATTTAGGGGATTTGAATCTCTGGACTGACAATGTGATAGCCAGATCCTGAGCCTCAACAGACTCCAGCACCTACAATCTGATTTATTGGACTTACCACACTCAGCTAAGATGGAGGTGAAGAAGGACAACCACCACACCATGGAGCCTAGAGTGATTACAACTGAAAATGGGAGGATTGCATCCAGCATCCAGGTGGAATCTGAGCCTCCTCTTGACATAAAGGTGCAATGGACACAACCAATCCAGTGTCCACATAGAAGAGGTGGCATTGGATTGGGAAAAGTGGACATAATGGACAAAGGGTATGGGGAAAGGCAGGAAGAGATGAGAGGTGGAGGCGTCTTCGGGACATGGAGCTGCCCTGGATGGTGCTTCAGAGGTAATCACCGGACATTGTAAATCCTCACAGGGCCTACATGATGGAATAGAGGAGAGTATGGGCCATGATGTGAACCAATGTATATGAGGTGCAGAGGTGCCCAAAGATGTACTTACCAAATCCAATGGATGTGTCATGATGATGGGAACGAGTGTTGTTGGGGGGGGGGGAGAAGGGGGGTGGGGGGATGGGGTTGAATGGGACCTCACATATATATTTTTAATGTAATATTATTACAAAGTCAATAAAAAATTAAAAAATTAAAAAAAAAAAAAAAAAAAGAATGATGCTAAATTTACTCTGCCTGTGATCTATAAATGGAACAACAAAACCTAATGTCAGGACATCTATTTACAGCATGGTTTACTGAGTTTTTTAAACCCACTGTTGAGATCTATTGCTCAGAAAATCAGATTCCTTTCAAATATTTCTCTCACTGATAATGCACCTGATCATCCCAGAGCTCTGAAGGGGGTGTACAATGAGATGAATGTTGTTTTCATGCCTACAGACACAACATCCATTCTGTAGCCCATGGATCAAGGAGTCATTTTGACTTTCAAGTCTTATCATTTAAGAAATACATCTCATAAAGCTAAGTTGCTATAGATAGTGATTTTTGTTATGGATTTGGGCAAAATACATTGAAAACCTTCTGGAAAAGTTTGCCAATCTAGATGCCATTAATATTTTTGTGATTCATGGGAGGAGGTCAAACTATCAACATCCACAGGAGTTTGGAAGAAGTCGATTCCAACCCTCATGGATAACTTTGAGGGGTTCAAGACCTCAGTGGAGGAAGTAATTGCAGATGTGGTGGAAAGAGCAAGAGAACTAGAATTACAAGTAGAGCCTGAGGATGTGACTGAATTGTTGTGATCTTGTGAAAAAACCTGAATGAATGAGGAATTGCTTCTGGATGAGCAAAAAAAAAAGCAAAAAAATAGATTCCACTTCACCTGGACTCTCTTCCTGATGAAGATACTGTGAGCATTGTTGAAGTGACAACAGAAAATTTAGAATATTGCATACACTTAGTCGATAAAGCAGTGGCAGGGTTTGATAGCATTAGCTCCAATTTTGAAAGAAATTCTACTGTGGGTAAAATGCTATCAAAACAGCATTGTCTGCTACAGAGAAATCTTTCCTGAAAGAAAGAGTCAATTGACACAGCAGACTTCGTTGCTGTCTTATTTTAAGAAATTGACACAGCCACCCATCCTTCAGCAGTCACCAACCCTGAGGCAAGGCCCTCCTCCAGCAAAAAGATTACAATTGGCTGAAGTCTCAGATGGTGGTTAGGATTTCTTAACTATAAAGTGTTTTTCAGGTACATGGATGTGGCTCATGCAATTGAGCTACCACCTACCACATGGGAGGTATGTGGTTTGGTTTCCAGTGCCTTCTAAGAAGACAGCAAGCTGGTGCAACAGGCAGGTGTGGCAAGCTGACACAACAAGATGACCCAACAAGAGACACGAGGAAAAATATAGTGAGAGACACCACAAAGTAGGGAGCAGAGGTTCCCGGTGCCTCCTGAAGAGGACAAGCAAGACAGTGAGCTGATGCAACAGGCAGGTGTGGCAAGATGATGCAACAAGAGACTTAAGAGGGAAAACATAATGAAAGACTCAACAAAAGCAGAGAACAGAGGTGGCTTAAATGATTAGGCGCCTCCCTCCCACATCTGAGGTCCCAGGTTCAATTCTCGGTGACTTCTAAAGAAACAAAGACAAATAGACACAGCAAGTGTAAATAACAAGGGGGTGGGGAGAAATAAATAAAAATCTTAATAAAAATAAAGTGGTTTGTAATTAAGGTATGTTACATACATTGTTTTTTTAGACATAATGCTATTGCACACTTAATAGACTACCATTAACTTTTATATGCAGTGGGAAACAAAAAATTTCCTGTGACTTGCTTTATTGTGATATTTGCTTTATCTTGGTGGTCTAGAGCCGAACTTACAGTATCTCTGGGGTATGTCCGTAAAGGACAAGGAGTAAGCTGATGGAAAAACAATGAAGGACATTAAGGGAGGCTAAGTAATAGGGTGGGTCAGTTACATGATGTGATCTCCTGGATTTGTTGTTGAGCCCAAGTGGGATATTCTGTCTGAATTCTGTAAGGACTAAGGTGAGGAAGGTATGGGGCCAAGAGACATAGAGAAGCTTCTAGGCCATCTTGATCAATAACACAGTGGGTGGGGGATTTCTCAACCTACCCTGTTTTCCATGATCTCAGGGTTTGGTTCCAGTTCTACATTGTCAGTACTCTCCCCCAGAAGTACTCCTCAGGAAAGATATGACTAACATTAGTTCTATAGTTTTCTGGTTAAAAAGCTAAGAATGTGGGACAGTGTAAAGAAAAGCCATGAGCTCACCAAAATCCTTGATTCTGAATCTTGGCCCTTCCACTTACTGGGGATATGATCTTCAGCCCATTTCTTAGCTTTTTTTTTTTTTTTTGAGTTTTCCCCACATCTTAAAAATGGGGATAATACCACATGTGATTTGATATGTGGCTTACACAAGATAGAGAATCAAACCTAGTGACAGTAGGATACCTCATCAGTATTCATCACTACCCTTGTCATGCCAATCTTCTCTTTTCCTTCACCCCACTTTTTTTGGCTTAGGTTGTTAGTATACTTTTTCCTTTCTTGGTGGATATGGTCACTAGTATAAAATTTTTTCTTTTATTTTTTTCTCAAAATTGTAAATGGACAGAGTTTAAAGAGTCAAACTTTATTATAAAAAATGGTAGTTCCCTGTACTCTCCCCCCCTCACACCACCTTTCCCTCTTTCAAGTGACAATTACTTTCAAGGTGATTCTTTTAGTATTTATCTCCATATTTCTAAATAACATTCTTATGTTGCTGCTACTTTTGAAAATGTTCTCTTCACTTCTGACTATGGGAGATGAAGATTAAACTCTCTTCTGCCTTTTCCTATCACACGTGTTTCCATTCCCCCACATTCCCAATATCCTATACCATACTTTTATCTAATCTAGATTATCCTTCTTCTTTACATTATTATGACCAAATGAACACTGTTCATGTGGAGCTATACTCAACATGGTTTCCTTGGGGTTAATAATTATCTTGTTTTTTATCTTATTTTTTGGCTTCTCTAGACTTCTATATTTTTTAACTAATTCAACTCCCAGATCCTCTGCCATCATCTATATCTCCTTTCAGACTCTAGATATATTTGGTTTCCCAGCAGGTTCATCTTTTTAAAGGCATCTCTCTAAAGGCAGTTTCTGACCCAGTCACTGTTGCACAGCTGTCCTCTTGGGGGCTCCTTTAGCTCTCTCCTGTGTGGGATCTCTTGTTTCTGGGATCTTATGTCTCTTTTGGATTTATCCCTTTTTTCAGATGAAACACATCTTCCAGTAGCTTCCTAAGAAAGGGCATCAGGGGGTGCATTTACTGAGGCTTTAAATATCTAAAAATGCTTATCTTTCCCTTACACACTTGACTGATAGAGTACTAGAAATACCAATCTGTGTTGGAAGTTATTTTCCCTGTAAGGTTGGAACCACCTGTCTTTTACTTCAATGCAGTTGTTGAGAACTCTGAAGGCATTTGGCTTCTTGAGCCTTTGTATGTGATCACTTCTCCCTTGTTAGGGCTTCTCTTAGTCCCATCATTTGAAATTGCACTGCCATATGCCGTGGACAGTGTGTTTATTTTCATCCATCGTGGACCTCTTTAATCTGGAAACTCCTGTTATTCACTTGTGAAATTTTTTCCAGATTTATTTCATGGAAGATTTCCTGCCTCCTATATATTTTTTCCTTTCTTTCTAGAACCCTATTATTTAGAATTTGTGTTTTATGGACTAGTCTTAAGTTTTCTCTTTTCTCTCTCTTCTATCTATCTCTTTTTACTCTGCATTCTAGGGAATTTTCTTAATTTTATTTTCTTAGTTTATGTCCTTCATTTCCACTTCCGTATTTTTAAAATCGAAGATTTTTTTTTTTTCATTCTTTAGTGTTCGTTTTAAAAAGCATGGTAACATGGATGAATCTTGAAGACATTATGCTAAGTGAAGTTAGCCAGACACAAAAGGACAAATGCTGCATGGTCTCACTAATTCGAGCTATTTACAAAGAATAAACACTTGGTGTTAGAACCTAGAGTATAGATTATTAGGAGATAAGAGGAGGGCTGCAAAGGTGCACTGAAGCTTAATGTATGTAGAAGTTTTAATTAACTTGACTGTAAAGGTGTAGAAATGAATAGGGTTGATGTTAACATGTTATAGTGAGTAGCAGCTGGTTTATAAATGGAATTGTGGCTGAAAAGGGTAGTCTAGGGATGTAAATGTCAGTGGAAAGATAGCAAGAGAATAATCTAGGGACTGAATAACACGGTGAACTCTGAGGTAGATGAGAATTGTGGTTGATAGTGCAAATGCAAGAATGTCTTGTGAACTATAATGAATGTATGTGACTATTGCAGGGTAGTGGGAATGTAGAGAAGCATGGGAAAAATGCAATTAATGTAACCTATGGACTGTAGTTAGCAGCAATACTGTAATATTCTTGCATCAATGCCGAAGATGTACTGTATTACTAATAGGGGGTTATGAAAAAAATATGCCAAGTGTATGCTATGGACCATAGTTAGTGATAATAGTCTGATGATATTATCTCATAATCTGTAACAAATGTTCCGTCATGGTGTGGTGTGTTGGTGAAGGAGTGTTGTATGGGAATTCTATACATGTTCATGATTGTTTTGTAAGTTCTCAACTTCTGTGATAAATATATATATAAAAGCAGTGTATAACTGAAAATATTGTCTGTTTATAAATCAGGTATCATATGTATTGGTTACGCTTTTGGACAAATGAATGCCAAACAAATGTTTTGAATTCAAAGCCTTCACAGTTCAATTAATAGTTCCTTCAAAGCTTCCTCAACTTTCTTACTGTTTCCTTCATTCCTGGTCACTGTTCTGCAGTGACTTTTAAGAAGGAATTTTCTTAAAAGAGTACAAATTGGATTATTTCACTTTATTTAATTGGAATTCTTAACCACGCTTTTGACTAATGAGATAGTATATCTATGTTAGACTGAAAAGGCCAGATTGAGTCATTTAGTTAGCATTCCAGAATTAGAAGTTATCGATTAAAACGTCACCAATAATTCAAGCGAAGTTTAATTACAAAAAGGATTCCACCAGGTGCTGTTAAAACAATCATGAAAAGTCATACTAGGTAAAAAGTGGCAGCAAGAGGAATTAGAAGTAGCTTGTTCATTAACACATGCCAAAAAAATGTAAACCTTTGTAAATAATATTGCTCAAGACAAAATTGACTTCCAATTCCAGGAAGTATTCTTCACTCAGGAGTTGGGTCCTCCAGGCCCAGTCTGGCAGCAGTCCCAAGGGAAAGGAGCTCTCCTTTGATTACATATTGCTTTGATATGTAACTGGATCTGGAAAATAAAAGAATTTTCTTTAACATGAATAGGAAGAAAAGATCAGGTTTATTTTTTTATTTTTTAGGTGAAATTTAAATATCATAAAAATGATCTATTTTAAATTGTACAACTAATTCACAGTGTAGTGCAATCATTGCCTCTGTGTAGTTCCAGAACATTTTTCTCACCCCAAAGAAAACCCCATACCCATTAAGCAATCACTCCCTATTGCTTTCATCCTCAGCCTCTGACAACCACTGATCTACTTTCTGTCACTGTGGATTTGCCTATTCTGGATATTTCATATAAATGGAATCATACAATCTGTAATATTTTGTGTCGATATCTTTCACTTAGCATTATGTTTTCAAGGTTCATCCATGTTGTAGCATGTGTCAGTACTTCATACCTTTTTATGATTTTTGTTAAGAAGGATGCTTTTGTACTACTATGACCTTTTGCCTCTGACTTGACTTTTTTTTTTTTTTTCCCCAGTTTAAGATTGATAAAGAATGGTGGACGTGGATTGATTATAACCGCTTCCAGGAACTCATCCAGGAATATGAAAATAGTGGTGGATCAAAAACTTTCAGTGCAAAAGATTATATGGCCAAAACTCCTCACTGGGCACTATTTGGTGCCAATGAAAGAGGCTTTGACCCCAAGGACACAAGATATCAGAGAAAGAACAAATCAAAGGATATTTCTGGATGTTGAGATTACCTTTACTTCAGGATACTGAAGGACAAAAACTGGATGGTCCCAAAAGGCTGTCAGACTCCACTGTGATTTTTCCAAGGACAATGTACACAAATTATATTTCATATAGAGGAGATGGTAAGGCAAAACATGGGTACACAAGTCCTGCTCCTGGGGTAAGGAGACAGCACCACACCCAGGATATCTTTCCAGAACTTCCCTTTCCTGATTTTACTTCTGAGAGAAATTATTTTAGGAGGTAGGGGAGAAGTACACATAATAATTATTAGAATTTAAATGATAGGTTTAAATTATAATTAGTAAGACTTCCTAGAGTGCTGTTCTTGAGAGTGTTATGTGAGGAATGAACATCCTCCCTTCCTCCCCTAGCCAGCCCATCCATTTCTGTGGAACAGCCCCTAAGAATGGAATTGTACTACCCTGAGGTAAATGTATCTGCTCCTTACGATAAGATCCCAACCCCTTTCTTATATCTTAATGTAACACCTTTTGAAACATTTGTAACAATTCTCAATTATTTTTAAATACTGCATATTTTATTGTAAAATTTTGTTTAGTACCAACCCTTCATGAAATGGAATTGCTCTAAACTATACCAGATCTTAATTCATCCTATACAAATTACCCTATAAGGTAATAGATGGGCTGGGCTCAAGTGAAAACTTGCTTTGATAAGTGAAATTGCCATTTGATGGCATTGAATAATTCCCCTCACAAACAAACTCTGAAGCAATGAGTATACTTTGCTTTTTGTTTAACAAGTCAGTGTTCAGGTCTGTGATCACCGAACTTAGCAGGTCTCCATTTTCCTTCACACCTGTAGGCCTGGCTGCTTTCTACCATCTGTTCTCTAAGGTTCAGGTTTGTCTAAATGAACACATCATTAACTACTCAGTTGTTTTTTTTTCTTTGCGAGTTGTCATAGTTATTTTTAAATTCCTTTATCCTAAAAATTGAATTAATAAAGTAATATTTTATGAAAACTTAGAGCACTAATTTTCTTTTTCTTTCTTTTTTCTTTTATTTTGTTATTAGATTTAACAGAAAATTCTTACAGAAAATAGAGTTCCCGTATAAACCTTTATACACATATACACAGAGTATTCCCTACTATTAACATTTTGTATTAGTATGGTACCTTTGTTACAACTGATTAACAATATTATAATTATATTATTAACTGTATAGTTCATAGCAAACATTAGGGTTCACTGTGCTATATAGTTCTGTTGTTTGTTTTTTCAGATTTCTTATTCTGGTAACATATGCAAGGTGAAATTTCCCATTTTAACCAGTATACTATTCAATGATGTTCATCACATTCCCAGTATTGTGCTATGTCACCACCATCCATTACTAAACTTTTCCATCACTCCACTAATTTTCTTCTGAGTGCTTATTTTAAGGGTGGTTCTTGTCTTATGGTTCACAGCCTTATCAGACTTGCCTCTATTGTCAGCCAAGGGGTTCTAATGCAGAGTACCAGAAGTCTGTTGGTTTTTGTAAAGGGTACTTATTTGGGATAGAAGCTTACAGGCTCAAGGCCCTGAAGAGTCCAACTCAAGGTACCATAAGAGGTACTTTCTCACCCAGTCCGTTGCCATGTGTTGACACAAGATGGCAGGCGATATCTGCTAGGGTTCATCCTTCCTCTGCCTCCTAAGGCTCCGTGGTCCCAGCTTCTTCCAGTCTCAGCTGTAGGCCAGCATAAGGCTCATCTCTTACCTCTGGGCTCATTTCTTTCCTGGCTTTCTCAGCTGTTCAGGGCTCAGTCTCTTAAGCTGCAAACTAACAGGCGAATGGCTCGACTCTCTCCCTGGGGCTCAGGAGTTGAAAACTAAACTCTGTGTTCTCCTTCTCCATTTATTTACTTCCTTGACTTTGATTGAGCATCCATTTATATAGCCCACAAGTGGGGGAGGGAGGTAGGGACTCAAACCAAGTCACCCTAATGCCATGGTGAAATAAAAGCCCTAATCTTGATTTAATAAAGTAAAATTGAAACCTCTGAATCTAATACAATCTAATACACCCAATGGAAGAGACCAGTTTACAAACACAATCCAATATCTATTTTTGGAATTCATAAACAATATCAAAGTGCCACACCTCCTCTTTATATATCAGCAGTTTCATAACACCCGCTATTCTTAACTGAAGTGAAATTCGTAGGTAATACAGTCTATCTACCTACTTAGAAAATGGCACCATGTTTATTTGTAAGTGAAAGAGTCAAAACATTTCTTTCTGTTGTGACCCCTGATGGTTTAATGACAGTATCACAGAAATCATATCTGCTTCCTTGAACCCACCACATCTTCAAGTTTACATTCAGCCTCTAGTATATAAAATGTCTTTGGAGATCATGTTCTTAAATAGGCAACAAGAGATAGAGAATAGGAAAAAAAACAGTAATTCAAGAGTCTATCAAAAATCTATGTAACGGACCTCTGACACTGAAAAAAATATAATGTGTCAGTGTGTAAGTCTCACAACATGGATTTCTTACTGTGTACACTTTAGAAAAGTATATGAGAAGACAAAAGGGAAAATTTTAAACTATTTGTTAATAAAACTCAATAAAATTCCTTCATGTTACAAGTCTCCACTGATTTATTAAATAGACTATATGGAGTTTTAGAAACTATTTGGTAATATAGAGCTAGTATCTGCATTCTCTTAAAAAGCTTTTCACTCCATAATGGCTTTATCTTACACTATTGACTTTTGCATTAATAAAAGACCACTGATTTGTGAATGTAGGGAGCTTAATCTGAAAGGACATGGGAATGTAATGCAGGATCCTCTACAGTTCTTTCTTGTCCAGACTATTGCACGTGTCTTAAATGACATTTCTGGCCTTCACCTACTAACTACCAGCAGCACCCTGACTTAGTAAGGGTAAAAGTTAAATTACTGTGACAAGAGTAGATTCAAAATAAGGTAGAAGTGTGTCTCTTTTTAAAAAATCTAAATATTTTTATTAGCACAATTTTATTAGCATAGTTGGCAGGTATTCCAGATCATGGGAAAAGGAAGAGAGAAAATCCAGGGTGAGCAGTTCCTATTAAGCAAGTACACATAAGCGAGTTCACATTACGTATCATCTCAGTTGTGTGACTGTACCCAGCTGCACAGTTGGCTAGAAAATTCAGTCTGCCAGACAGCTACGGGGCACAAGGGGAATGGATTTTGGGAGGACAACCAAGCGTATGCTACATAACCCCCCCAGTATTGTGCCTACCAGAAATTTCCCCATAAATGGCTACACTGCCTGAGAATCCCTGGTTTAACCCACGAAAAGTGTCTCATAATGAGAGAAACAATTAAAAGAAATTTCTACAGGCCCATGTTCAACCAGTGCTTTATACCTATGAGATTTTAGTTACCTCATGATTGGCAGTACTTGTCTGCATGTTTGATGTGATAAATAGGGTTTTACTAGGGTTCTGACTCAGGCACCTTCATATGGTGATTTCCTGTTGGCATTCTGTGATCATGTTCTTTCCTGTTCTTGTCTATCACTGAGCTACTGCAGTGGGTGTCTTCCTGTTTACCATGGCTGCTCTTTATAAAGAATGACCAAATGATCCCTCTAAAGGGGAATTTGTTCCCTGTTTGTTTTCCCAGAAATTGAGGCCTACAGAAGAGGTCCCCTTTTGGTTCCAGTTCTGTTAATTTATGAGAGACAGACAGTGGTGCTCTAGGTCAGTGAGACAGGCTCTCACTGAAACTCAGAAGTGTTTGTGGTTATTGAGGAAAGGTGGAAAACTGTATTAAAGTAAAATGGAGTGTTAATATCCAAAAGCTCATGCTGAGGAGCCCACATGTGAGTTTCTGTATAGGACAGTTACCTGAGCAGCCAGTTGTTGGAAGGAGCTCAGGGGCTGCCATGAGGATTGAGGTGAGAGGCAGAGCTCTTTTAAAATTTTTTTTGTTTTGAGTCTGCTTAAGATTTAACTTGGACAAAGATATTCTTTTGCTTAAAGTATATATATATATATATATGTGTGTGTGTGTGTGTGTGTGTATGTATGTATCTCAAACCTCTTGCCTGTAGAATGAGCCCTTCTGATAGTGGCCTTATTAATGTTAGGTACATAAACAAGTAGTTTCTCTTTCCCCAAGGAAATATTTATGTCTTGCTTCATAATCAAGAAGCAGAAAAAGACATATTAATCCCCATTAATAGTTCCAACAGAAAATTTAAATTGCATAGGGACTACACAATGGAATCTACATGAAAAAAATATTTGCTGAGCAGTATAAAAGAGAAGAGAATGGGCAGATTAATTGTTCAAAGAAGATGAGCTGTTTCCAAATAGCATGCTGATTTTCTGTGGATTTATTTTTGGTGTTTTAAGCAATGACTTTAACATACAGTTGAAATATTAGCCAAATGAGTGGGAATAGTTAAATTTTAGAAAAATAATGATGTAAGGAAAATTGCTTTACAAGATGTTAAAACATGTTATCTGAAATAAAGCAAAATTAAACAAGAGATTGACTTCCAAAAGGGTAGAATGAAGGCATCAGTGAACTTATTCTCCTTAAAAAACATTGAAAATATGGACAAAACAACTCAAACCAACCGCTTTGAACTCTGGCAATTATCCAGAGCTTCACAATGAATTGAAAATTATCTGCTCAAGAGGAACTACTGAATCTCAATAAGAAACTACTGAATCTCAATATGACATCATAAACCAAGGAGGCCAGAAGACACTAGTTTGATATCTTCAAAATGCTGAAAGAAAAAGACAGAATTCTATATTTAGCTGCATCCTTCTTTAAAAAAAACAACAACAAAGAGAATTGAAGATGTTTCCAGGTAAAAACTGATAATTCCTCACTAGCAGACCTATGCTACAAGAAATACTAAAGAGAATTGTCTTTTGTATTAAAGGACATTAGATAGTAATGCAAATTCACATGAAATAAAGGGTTCTGATAAAGGTATTATGAAAGACAGCATAAGCACATTTTTATTTTTAACTTTTCTATTGGTTTAAAAGACAACTGCATAAAGCAATAATTGCAGATAGGCTTATTATGTATTAAGATGTAATTTGTATGACAATAATAGCTCAAAGGAAGGAAGAGGGAATGAAAGTATATTAGAATGTCTATTGAATACTCACTATTGAAACTTATTGGCTATTTATCTGAACTAGATTGTTTTAAGTTAAGATGTTAATTGTAATCCCCAGAGCAACCACTAAGAAAATAACTCAAAATATAATAAATAGAACAACAAGGAAATTAAAAAGATATACCGGACCCCAATCAAAATGGTGGAGGGAGATGTTTCAGGTCTCCATTCCCCCACAGAACATTTGACTAGCAATAACTGGCAGAAACATCTTTCACAAAGCTCCAGAAAACAGTTAAAGGACTGCATAACAAAGTATGCTATGAATCAAGGAAAAGACTAGTTAAAAGCAGTTGGATATTGGGCTGGCCAGGCTTGCCTTTCTCCCACCCCACCAGCTGGACAGAGAGCCAGCCCACATTCCAATGTGCAGATTCCTGGTCCCAGAGGGATCAGAGTAATAATGTGCACATACTGGAAGCATGTATGTCTGGTGGTGGCTTGTGGGACATACCATCCCAGAACTAGCCCATCATGTAGAAGGCAGCTTGGAGACCTCTCCTACAGAATGCTGTGGAGGAACAGTCAAATCATGCTGCCTGGGGCAAGGGATTGCTGACCTAAGGATGTACAGTGCAATGCCTGTGAACATTAAAAACTAGGGAAGAGAGGATATTCAGAACCATGTACGGGGGATTCCTAGGGCCACATAAGCATGTCCAAGATAAGACACATGTAGAAATGGTCAGGGAGACCGCTACACTTTGGCCTGAGCTATTCTCCAAACTCATTGTAAGAATATACCCTGAAGAAGGGTACTCACAGAGGTCAGTGTGCAAAGACTGGGAGAGTTATTTTATTTCCTCCCTTCTCTTCCTCCTGGCATTCAAGGCAAGCTCTGTCAACACTAACTGGATGGATGCTGAAGGAACAAATGCTTCAGTCTGAATTCCATCAGTAACATACTAAAATATAAATATATCCAGGTTTCAAGAAAAGATTACAAAACATTCAAAGAAAGAAGAAGTGATATCCCAGGCAAAGAAGAAGATTAAAGCATTAGAAACCATCAGTGAAGAAGATCAGACCTGGGGCATTCCAGAAAAAGGCTTTTAAAAATTATCTTAAATATGCAAAAAGAGCTAAAGAAAATTAGGGAAATGATACATGAACACAAGGAGAATAGCAGTAGAGAAATAGAAATTATGAAGAGGAACCAAACAGAACTGAAGACCACAGTAACAGAAGTTAAAAATTTTCTAGGAGGAAATCGACAGCAGATTGGAGCTGTCAGAAGAAAGAATCAGTGAGCCTTAAGGTAAGACAAGTGAAATCATTCAGTGTGAGAAGCAGAAGGAGGAAAGAATGAAGAAAAGTGAACAGAACCTGAGCAACCAGTGGACACCATCAACTGTACCAATATATGGATTGTGGGAGTCCCAAAAGGAGGGAAAAAATTGCCAAATTTAACAAAAGACATGAAATATGCACATCCAAGATGCTCAATGAAGTCCAGGATAAATCCAAATAGACCCACTCTGTGGCATATTATAATCAGACTGTTGAATGCCAAAGATAAAGAGATATGGAAGGTTGCAATAGGGAAGCAAAGTGTCATGGACAAGGGAGCCGCAATAAGATTTTAATTTATCATTGAACACCATGGAGGTAAGAAGGCAGTGGAATGACATATTTAAAGTACTGATAAGAAAAAAATTGTGAACCAGCAAAATGACTTTCAAAAAAGAGTGATTTACAACAAACCTGCTAGAGCTAATAAACAATTTCAGCAGAGGCAGGATATAAGATTTTAATATGCAAAATTCAGTAGTGTTTCTTTTTTTTTTTTTTAAAGATTTACTTATTTATTTATTTCTCTCCCCTCCCGCCCCCAACCCTGGTTGTCTGTTCTGTGTCTGTTTGCTGCGTCTTCTTTGTCCGCTTCTGTTGTTGTCAGTGGCACAGGAATCTGTGTTTCTTTTTGTTGCGTCATCTTGTTGTGTCAGCTCTCCGTGTGTGCGGTGCCATTCTTGGGCAGGCTGCACTTTCTTTCATGCTGGGTGGCTCTCCTTATGGGGCACACTCCTTGCATGTGGGGCTCCCCTACGCAGGGGACATGCCTGCATGGCACAGCACTCCTTGTGCGCATCAGCACTGCGCAAGGGCCAGCTCCACATGGGTCAAGGAGACCCGAGGTTTGAACTGCGGACCTCCCATGTAGTAGACGGATGCCCTAACCACTGGGCCAAGTCCGCCGCCCAGTAGTGTTTCTATACACTAGAAATAAGCAATATGAGGAGAAAGTCAGGAAAAAATTCCATTTACAATAACAACTAAAAGAATCAAATATTTAGCAATAAATATAACCAGTGATGTAAAGCACTTGTGTTCAAAAAAACTACAATGCATTGCTAAAAGAAACCGAAGAACACCTAAATAAATGGGAAAACATTACATTTTCATGGATTGGAAGACTGAATATTGTTAAGATGTCAGTTCTACCGAAATTGGTATACAGATTCAATGCAATCCCAATAAAAATTCCAACAGCCTTTTATAAAGAAATGGAAGACACAACTACCAAATTTATTTGTAAGAGTAAGGGGCCTTGAATAGCCAGAAATATCTTATAAATGAAGAAGAAAGTTGGAGGACTTTCACTTCCAGACTTAAAATCATATTATCTAGCTACTGTTGTAAAAACAGCATGATACTGGAAATTAAACTTTCCTAAATAACCAATAGGTCAAAGAAGATATGACACAGGAAATTTGAAAATATTTGAGACAATTCAAAACAAAAATACAACATACCAAAAACTATTGGAATGCAGCTAAAGCAATACCTACTTTAAAGAAGTAAATGCCTATGTTAAAAAAGAATGTTCTCCAATCAATAGCCTAACATTACACCTTAAGGAACTAGAAAAGGTAGAGCAAACTAAAAAAACTATTTTAAAAATGGGTAAAGGAATAGAGTGGCCATTTCTCCAAAGAATATATACAAATGGCCAATTAAAGCACATGAAAAGATGCTCAACATCATTAGCCTTCAGAGAAATGAAAACCAAACCACTTCATATCCCCTAGGACGGCTCAAAAAAGACAGACAGACAATGAAAAGTGTTAACACAGATGTGGAGAAATTGG
This sequence comes from Dasypus novemcinctus, assembly GCF_030445035.2. Lineage (NCBI taxonomy): Eukaryota > Metazoa > Chordata > Mammalia > Cingulata > Dasypodidae > Dasypus > Dasypus novemcinctus. The sequence goes on along the minus strand of NC_080695.1, from coordinate 24,081,498 downwards.
AATCCTCATACTATGTGGTTGGGAATGTAAAATGATGCAGCCACTGTGGAAAACAGTGTTGTGGTTCCTCAAAATGCTGAACGTAGAGTTATTATATGACCCATCAATTCTACTCATAGATGTATACCCAAGAGAATGAAAATATATGTTCATACAATAACTTGCACATTACTGTGCATAGAAGCGTATAACTAAAAAAGTGGAAACAAGCAAATGTCCATTAACTGATGAATGTATTGATAAAATATGATTTATTTGTACAATGTAATATGATTCAACTATAAAAGAGTATGAAGTACCGTTGGTAGTGTGTATATTAAAATTGGAATGTTACAGAGAAGATTAGCATGGCCCTCGTGCAAGGATGACATACAAATTTGTGAGAGTTCTGTTTTTTTAATTACTGATTTTATTTTATTTTTATCAGCCAGAGTCTCCTTTACATAAACCCAGACTTCACCCTGAATGGCCCAGGGCTTGAGGGTAGGGACCAGGTCAAACTAATCTGTAGGGCAGGACCCATGACCAAGGTTATACTAATCAAACTATGAACTATGAGGTTTCTACCCCAGGAAATGGCTATGGTCATTCCCTTCTGCAGGCCTGCATCTCCCCAACCCAGGGGATGGGCTCTGTTAGGATTTGCCCATTCACATCTCTTCTTGCCCAGCTACTTACATTAATCTTTCCTTTCCTGAGACCAGTCAGGTGCACTGCAGTGCAGGTAGGAGAGGGGAAGGGCCAGACTGGCCTGCACGTTCTAGTTTCCTTTGCACTGAGGCCAGATGATCACTATGAGAGGAAGGCCATGGGATCCTGAGGACTCAGCTGCTCCCGAAGACATGGACAAGGACCTGCCCTGCTGTGTGTAGATGCAAGATCCACATCTATGTCTATGTCTATATATATCTATATATCTATATCTACATCTATCTAGATCACACCTTTTGATAGATATAGGTTGCCGATATTAAATAGACACTGAGTTACAGTGTATCTGGACAAACCAACTTGTAAATGCACCACCTTACTTCCTCTGTTTGTTACCTAAATAGATATAAATGACTGGTTTTTAGGAAGGAAAAAAAGTATGAAGTACTGATACATGCTATAAACATGGATGAACCTTGCAAACATTATGCAACGTGTAAATAGCCAATCACAAAAGCTTACATATTTTATGAGTTTATATATATCAAATGTCCAGAATTGGCAAATTCATAGGAACAGAAAGTAGATTAGTGTTGCCTGGGGCCTGGGTGGGAGGAATGGAGAGTGACTGCTAATGGATATGAGGTTTCTAGGGGTGTTGAAATGTTCTAAAATTGAATTGTGATGATTTTACAACTCTATAAATATAGTAAAATCCACTAGACTGTATATTTTATAATTGGTGAATTATGTGATATGTGAATATGGTATTTTTCAATAACAGTATTAAGAAAAAGAAAGAAAAAAAATACAGAGACAAACCTGAAAAATTTAATATAGGACAAAGGAAGCATTATAAATTAATAGAGATTTGGGAGAAAAAAATAAGGTAGTTTTCACTATATACTATAATTAAAATAGTTCTAAATTAAAAAGTAAGGGAATCAGGAGAACAACCAGCAAGATGGCAGCAGAGCAAGGAGCTCCTAGAGTCAGCTTGTGCTATAGGACAGTTAGTAACCATCCAGAGCTACCTAAAGCACCTGTTTGGGAGCCCCAGGAGACCAGAAGAGCATCCTGCAACATCCTTGAAGGAATGGAAGGAGGAGACTGCACATCTGCAGAGAAGACTTCTAAGTAGAGCACTCCATGCCCTGGAGGATGGGCACCTAATCCGTGGCTGGAATTGGAAGCTCTGTTCCCCAAAAATGGGGGAGGAAGAGATGGCTGTGCACCGACTTCAGCTGCTGATTAGTAAATTTGGCTGTCTAAAGTATGATCCTAAGAACAGCTTAAGTTTGAGCCTGTCCACATCAGAAAGAGGCTGGTGGCCATTTTAACTCCAACCCCGGCATGAGGGAAAGCTGGGCGGACTGAAAATCACAGTGCTGGTAGGGACCAACTTCTTTCAATTCAGATTGAAGTGCAGCTCCAGCCTAAGCCCCAGCCCCACATGCAGCAGGGAGGAAACTGGGGGAACTTGTGCCAGCCTCTCTAGGAAAATGCAGGCCACACTGTGGAGGCTGGCAATCATCCTACTCTGGTGGTGCAAGCCACCTCAGGAGCTATTCTGTGGCTGGAGTTGGATGCCCCATTTCCAAAAATCAGGGGAGGAAGAGACGTTTGCTCACTGACTTCAGCTACTGGTTAGTAAATTCAGCTGGCTAAAGTGTATAACCCTAAAAAGAGCTAAAATGTGAACCTATCCAAGTTGGAAAGAGGCCAGGAGCTGCCATGTTGACTCCACCCCTGGTGTGAGGGGAAGGCAGGCTGATTGAAAATGATAGTGATGATAGGGACCAGCATCTTTCCACCCAGATCAGCCTGCAGCCCTAGACTAGGCTTCAGGCCCACCTCCAGTAGTGAGAAAGTTGACAGCCTATCTGGGTAACTGCAGGTACATTCGGATGCCACAGACTGAATAGTTAGAAGTCTACCAGGACAGTTGCAGTCATTTTGGACCTGCATGGCATAGATTGCTGCCCACACTTGCAGGCTCATCCCCACCCCAGGCAGGGGGGAAGAGGTGTGAAGCTTCATCAGTCTCTCTGGGCAACTACAGTCTAAGCCTGCATGACTTGGATTATTACACACAACTGTGGCTCTGTCCCTCCCCCTGGCAAGGAGAAAGGTGGGAGAAGTTTCATCAGTCCCTGGGGCAGTGTGGACAGCTTGAGCCTCCACAGTAAGCCAACTACATCCTCGGCTCCTACTACACAACCAGCAAGAGAGAAAGGCAAGAAAGCCATAAACTAAATAGAGAAACTGCTCCCAGAATAAAAAATTTCATAAACCAGATACTAAGATGCCAATAAAAAATTACAATCCATACCAAGAAACAGGAAGATACAGCCCAGTTAAAGGAATAAGATAAGCCTCCAGATGATATAAAGCAGTCAAGATAACTAAATCATAGATGTTCAAACAAATCTTAAATTCAGTGAGATGACTAAAGAGAGTAAGGATATTAAGGAGACACTGGGAGAGCATAAAGAAGAATTTGGAAGCATACATAGAAAAATAGATCTTATGTGAATTAAAGGTGCAATAAATGAAATAAAAAACACACTGGAATCAAAGATGGTGGCAGGGTAAGGAGCTCCTAAAGTCAGCTCCTGCTACAGGGCAATTAGTAAACACCCAGATCTATCTGGAGCTTTCTGAAGCACCAGTTTGGGGGCTCCAGGAGACCAAAAGAGCATCTTGCAACATCCTTGAAGGAATGGAAGAAGGAGACTGCCAATCTGCAAAGAAGATTTGTAACTAGAGCACTCCACACCCTGGAGGTCAGTGCCCATCCTCCACTGGGGGCACAAGTCACCTCAGGAGCTATTCCACAGCTAGAATTGAAAGCTCCACTTCCCAAAAATGGGGGAGAAGTTGGTTGGGAACCAACTTCAGTTACTGATGAATAAATTCAGTGGGCTAATTTATAATTCCAAGAACAGCTAAAGTTTGTCCAAGTCAGAAAGAGGCCAGTAGCCACCATCTTAACACTGTGCCTGGCATGAGGGGAAACAGGGAGGACTGAAAATCACAGTGTTGGTAGGGACCAGCTTCTTTCCATCCTGATCGGATTGCAGTTCTAGCCTAGGCCCCAGCCCCACCTCCAGCAGGGAGGAAACTGGGTAACCTCTGCCAGCCTCTCTGGGAATAACCAGCCAAGCTGCAGAGGCCAGTGATAATCCTACTCTGGTGGTGCAAGCTCCCCCTGGAGCTATTCTGTGGCTGGAATTGGAAGCTCCATTTCCCAAAAACGGGGGAAGAGGAGACAGTTGGACACCGATTTTGGCTACTGATTAGTAGACTCAATTGGCTAAGGTATAATCCTAGGAACAGCTGAGGTGTGAATCTGTCCAAGTCAGAAACAGGCCAGTGGTCACCATTTTCACTCTGCCCCAAGCATGAGGAAAGCCTGGCTAACTGAAAATCACAGTGATGGTAGGAACTGGTTTCTTTCACCCAGATCAGCCTGCAGCCCTAAACTAGGCTTCAGCCCCAATTCTGGCAGGGAGAAGGCTGGCAGGCCCTGCATTTGCCTATCCAGGTACCTGCCGGTACCTTTGACTGGCACAGGCTGAATCATTGGAAGTCTACTGGGGCAACTGCAGTCATCTTGGACCTGCAGTGCATAGATTGCCACCCACACCAGCAGCTCCATCCCTGCCCCAGGCAGGGGAGAAAGGGGTGTGACGCTTCATCAGTCTCTCTGGGCAACTACAGCCTAGGCCTGCACAACTTGGATAATTCCACACAGCTGTGGCTCTGTCCCTACTCCTGGCAAGGAGAAAGTTGGGAGAAGTTTCATCAGTCCCTGGGACAATGAGGGCAGCTCGAACCTCCACAGTTTATAGCAACAATTATATCCTTGACTCCTAGTGCACAACCAGCAAGGAAGAAAGGGCAGGAAGCCCTAAACTAAAGAGAAAAACTGCATCCAGAATAAATACTGTAGTAAGCCAGATGCCAAGACACCAACAAAAAATTACAATTCACACCAAGAAACAGGAAAATATGGCCCAGTTAAAGGAACAAGATAAGCCTCCAGATGACATAAAGGAGTTGAAACAACTAATCATAGATGTTCAAACAAATCTCTTTAATAAATTCAATGAGATGGCTAAAGAGATTAAGGATATTAAGAAGACACTGGATGAGCACAAAGAAGAATTTAAAAGCATACATAGAAAAATAGCAGATCTTATGTGAATGAAAGGTGCAATAAATGAAATTTTTAAAAAACATTGGAGTCATATAATAGCAGATTTGAAGAGGCAGAAGAAAGGATTGGTGAGCTTGAAGAAATGGCCTCTGAAGGTGAACATACAAAAGAACAGATGAAGAAAAGAATGGAAAAAATTGAACAAGGTCTCAGGAAACTAAATGACAGCAAAAGATGTGTAAACATATGTGTCATGGGTGTCCCAGAAGGAGAAGAGAAGGGAAAAGGGGCAGAAGGAATATTTGAAGAAATAATGGTTGAAAATTTCTCAACTCTTTTGAAGGACATAGATGTCCATGTCCAAAAGCACAATGTACTCCCATACAAAAAAATCCGAATTGACCAACTCCCAGACACATACTAATCAGAATGTCAAATGCAAAAGACAAAGAGAGAATTCTGGGAGCAGCAAGAGAAAAGCAATGCATAACATATAAGTGATACCCAGTAAGATTAAGTACTGATTTCTCACCAGAAACCATGGAAGCAAGAAAACAGTGGTATGATATATTTAAGATATGACAAGAGATAAACTTCCAGCCAAGAATCTTATATCTGGCAAGATTGTGTTTCAAAAATGAGGGTGAGTTTAGAATATTCACAGATAAACAGAAACTGAGGGCATTTTTAGGCAGGAGACAAGATTTTCAGGAAATACTAAAGGGTGTGCTAGAGTCTGAAAAGAAAAGAAAGGAAAGAGAAGCCTGGAAGAGAGCCTAGAAATGAAGATTATATCAATAGAAGTAACTAAAAGTGTCAAAAGAGTGGTGAAAACAAAATATGACAGATAAAACTCCAATAGTCAGGAATAAACTTAACCAACGATGTGAAGTACTTGTATTCAGAAAACTGCAACTCAATGTTAAAAGAAATTTTTAAGAGTAATGTGAAGTACTTGTATTCAGAAAACTGCAACTCAATGTTAAAAGAAATTTTTAAAAGACCTAAATAACCAGAAGAACATTCCTGTTCATTCATTGGAAGACTAAATATTATTAAGATGTCGTCCTCTCAAGTTGATATACAGATTCAACACAATCCTGATAAAAAGTCCACCAGCATATTTTTAAAATTGGAAAATATGATTATCAAATTTATTTGGAAGGGTAAGCAATTTTGAATAGGCAGAAACGTCTTTAAAAAAGGAAAAAGCAAACTTTCATCTCCAGACTTTCAATCATATTACCTAGAATAGTGGTAAAAACAACATGGTACTGTCATAAAGACAGACACATAGACCAATGGAACCAAATAGATGATTCAGAAACAGACCTTCACATGTATGGCCAAGTGATTTTTGACTAGCCTGTCAAACCCACACAGCTCAAGCAGAACAGTCCCCTATATTTCACACCTAATCCAAAAATTAACTCAAAATGGATCAAAAACTTAAAAATAAAAGCAAGAGCCATAAAGTTCCTAGAAGGAATTTTAGGAAAATTTCTTCAAGACCTGGTGGTAGGTGGTGGATTCTTAAAGGTGATAAGAGAAGGACTGAGATGAACTACTGATGTTTAATGTATGTAGAAGTTTAATTAGCTTTACAGTAAAAGTGTGGAAATGTATAGAGTGGATGGTAACACATTATGGTGAGTAACAGCTAGTTTATAAATGGGAATGTGGCTGGAAATTGTAGACTAGGGATGTAAATGTTAGTTGAAAGAAGGCTGGAGAATAATCTAGGAACTGAATAGCACAGTAAACCAAGAGGCAGATGAGAATTGTGGTTGATGGTACAGATGCAAGAGTGTCCTTTGTGAGTTAGAGCAGACATACATCACTATTGCAGGGTGGTGTGAATGTGGAGAAGCATGGGACAAATACAACTGGAGTGGCCTATTGACTGTGATTATCAACAGTACTGTAACATTCATCCATCTATGCCAAAGATATATTGTGTTGATAATGGGGGAGTATGGAAAAAGTGTGCCAAATGTACTCTATGGCCCATCATTGGTGGTAACGGTCTGATGATATTATCTCATAATCTGTAACAGATGTTGCACCACAATGTGGTATGTTGATAGAGGGGTGTTGTATGAGAATTCTGCACATGTGCATGATTGTTTTGTAAGTTCACAACTTCTGTAATAAAATACATTTTAAAAGGTAATAATAGGGTGGGTTGGAGGAAAAATACACCAAATGTAAAATATGGACTATAGTTAGTAGTAAGATTTTGATGATATTTTTTCATAATTTGTAGCAAATGTCTTGCAAAAAATGCAAGGTGTTGATGGTGGGTTGATGTATGGGACCCCTGTATGAAGCATGTTTGCTTTGTAAGTTCACAACTTTTATTATACACTTATTGCTTATGTATGTTCATCTATAAATGAGATAAAATAATAATAATAAATAGGGTGGGTTGGGGGGGGAATACACCAAATATAAGATACTTTGGTTAGTAGTAATATTTTGAGGATGTTTTTTCATCATTAGTTAAAAATATTTCACAACAAAGTGAGGTATTTGTGGAAGGGTGAGGTATGAGAGCCTTGTATGATGTTATGTATGTTTGTTTTGTAAATTCACAACTATTACTATACACTTATTTATGTATGTTTATGTATGAGTGATATACTTCAATAAATTAAAAAAAAGAAAAAGCCAATAGATATTTAACCTAAAAGACCGAATATTAAGGCCATAGCCAATAAAACTAGAGAATATGTTCACTATCAAAAAAGAAAATCAAAGGGAATCAAATAATGTTCAGAAGAAAGTTTAGGTGAGGATGGTCTCACTTGCCAGGGGCTCTCAAAGTTTCTCTTGCATCAGAATCACCAGGATCAATTGTTATACAAAGATTCTGTGTCGACCCTGATCAAGATGGTGGGGTGAAACATATCAGGGTTCCATTCCTCAACTGGAGCTTTTTTTTTTTTTTTAAGATTTATTTTTTATTCCCCCCCCCCCCATTGTCTGCTCTCTCTGTCCATTCACTGTGTGTTCTTCTGTATCCGCTTGCATTCTTGTCAGTGGCACTGGGAACCTGTGTCTCTTTTTGTTGCATGATCTTGCTGTGTCAGCTCTCGTGTGTGCAGCACCACTCCTGGGCAGGCTGAACTTTTTTTCATGTGGGTGACTCTCCTTTCAGGGTGCACTCATTGCACATGGGGCTCCCCTACACAGGGGACACCCCTGCATGGCATGGCACTCCTTGCATGCATCAGCACTACATGTGAGCCAGCTCATCACATGGGTCAGGAGGCCCTGGGTTTGAACCCTGGACCTCCCATATGGTAGGCAGATGCTCTATCAGTCGAGCCAAATCCACTTCCCATCAACTGGAGCTTTGAACAACCAGCAAGAACTGTTAGAAACATCATTCTCAAAGCTCCAGGAAACAGTTCAAGGACAGCAGTAATAGGGCAAGCCCTCAATCTAGAATAAAAGTGATAGGGTCTCAAGGTGCTTGTCTGGCCCCTCCCTTACCCCCTGAGGTGCTCCCAGTGAAGGTAACTGATCTCAGTTTTGGAGGGAGCAGAGATACCCTTGTGTACATACTTGGAACACATAGGTCTGGCCCAATCTGTCTGGTGGTGGCCTAAAATACTTGCTATCTAGAGCTTGCTCTGCATGTAGAAGGCTCACTGAGCTCTCTTACATGTGAGAGAGCAGTCCCTTGCTGCCTGGGGCAAGGGATTGCTGGCTGTAGGACATATAGTGCAGTGCCTGGGACCATAAAGAAACTGTTACCTAGGGAAGAAGGGACTTTTGTGTCTTTATAAATGGAGAAATTCCCAGGAATACATGCACATGACCAAGACAGATGCAGATGCAGAAAATATAAGGGCAGTCCCTACGCTTTGGGCTCAAGCTCTTTTCTAAACTCTGTGTTTGGATAAACCCTAAAGGAGAGCACTCAGTCTGCAAAGATTGAGAAAGGTATTTTCTTTCCTTTTTTTGTTAGCTCCTGGCATTCAAAGAAAGCTCTGTCAACCAGCTGGATATAAGTTTAAGGAACAAATGCCTCAGACTCTAAATTCCATCAGTAGCATGCTAAAACATCAAAATGTCTAGGTTTCATCAAAGATTACAAAACAAATAAAGAAACAAGAGTGATATCCCAGCCAAAGGAGAAGATAAAGGCATTAGAAGTCATCATTGAAGAGGATCAGATCTGGGACATTCCAAACAAAGACTTTTTAAAAATGGTCCTAATATGCTCAAAGAGTTAAAGGAAAACATGGACAGAGAACTAAAGGAAATCAGGGGAGCAATGCTTGAATGCAAAGAGAATATCAATAGAGAGATGGTAATTATGAAGAGGAAACAAACAGCTGAAAATCACAGTAACAGAAATTAAAAATTCTCTAGAGTGGATCAACAGCAAATTGGAGCTAGCAGAAGAAAGAACCAGTGAACCTGAAGATAAGAAAATTGAAATTATCTAGTCCAAGGAGCAGAAGGAAGAAAGAATGAAGAAAAGTGAATAGAGCCTGAGGAATCTGTGGGACACCATCAAGCAAAAAGAGTATATGCATTGTTGGAGGCCTAGAAGAAGAAGAAAGAGAAAAGGAATGGGGAGGGAGAATATTCAAAGTAATAATCACTGGAAATTTGCTAAAGTTAATGAAAGACAGGAATATACACATTGAAGATGCTCAACAAACTCCAAGCAGGATAAACCCAAATAGACCCACACTGTAACATGTTATAATCAGACTGTTGAATGCCAGATACAGAGAGAATTCTGCAAGCCTCGAGAGAGAAGCAATGTGTCATATACAAGGAAGCTTCAATAAGATTACCTATTTCTCATCAGAAACCATGGAAGCAAAAAGTGAAATGACATATTTAAAGTGCTAAAAGCAAAAAACTGCCAATCAAGAACGCCATATTTTGCAAAACTTTTTTTCATAAACTAGGGGGAGATTAAGACATTCCCAGATAACAAAAGTTGAGGGTTTTCATCACCACTAGACAAGCCCTACAAAAGACACTAAAGGGAGTTCTTAGGTCGAGAGGAAAGGATACTAGACAATAGATGGAAGTCACATGAAAAAATAAAAATCTACAAAAAAGATAATGACATGGGTAAATATATATCCAAGTGCTAATGCATTTTTTTTATAACTCCACCTTTTACTTCCTGCAGGATCTAAAAGGCAGATGCATAAAATGTAATGAAAAATCAGTGGTTTTGGACTCATAATATACAAACATATAATTTACGAGAAAATCTACATAAAGGTGGGACGATGGAGGGTATAGGAGCACAGTGTGTGTATACTATTGAAGTTAACTTGGTATAAAAACAAATGAGATTGTTACAAATTTAGGATGTTAAATTTAAACTTCATGGTGGCTGCAAAGAAAAGGTCAGAGATTAGGCAACCTCATAGAGACAGAAATTAGAGTACAGGTTACCAGGGGTGGGAGGCAGGGGGAATGGAGAGTTAATGCAAAGTATATGTAGGGTTTCTACTTGTGGACATGAGAAAGTTTTAATAATGGAAGTTAATGAAAGTACTGCAACATAACGAATGTGAGTAATCTCACTGAATGGTATGCTTGGGAGTAGTTGAGATGGAAAAGTTTATGTTTATGTATGTTCCCACAATTTAAAAAAAAAGAGCACCAAAAGAGACAATGACAATTAAATGCAATACATGGTCCTGGACAGGATGTAACAAGGGAGGAGAGAAGGTTTAAATGGATGTTACTGAGACTATGAAAAAATTGGGACACACACTGTAAGCTTTATATCAATGTTAAATTTTCTGAACTTTATAACTGCACTTAAGGTAGGTACTTGAGTATCCTTAGGGCATATACATGTAAGTATTAAGTGTTCAGGAGTGTGATATATACAACCTATATTCAAGTGTTTAGAAAATGGATTGATAAATAGACAGACATACAAACATTCAGATAGAGGCAGGGATAGATTGATGGATAGATAGCTAGAAGGATAGATAGCTAGAATGATATGACAAATATGGCAAAATGTTAAAATTGGTTGGCTCCAAGTATCTGGGGATATCAGAGTATGTTGGAGTTTTCCTTGTAAGGTTTATTTATTTTTTGGTGACTGTCCTGTAAGTTAGAAAGTATTTCAAAATGAAAAAGTTTAAAATTCAATTATCATTACCACCATCATCATCATCATCAAGATCACAGGGCCCCAAGACCAAGTGGTATAAATAGGTCTTCAGGGGAAATGAATTTGCCTTTCTGTTAGGTTCCTGGGTGATGCTAATGTTGGCCTATTGACTTTCAGAAGCATTTCTAGATATTAAAACAATGTAAGAACTAATAAAGGAAAATTCAGTAAGCTTTTCAATGCAGAGACTGTTTAAGCAAATATGCCAAACATCGCATAAACTAAAGAAGCAAAAATTGGGAAAATAATTTGTGTGAAGTATGACAGACACATCCTCATCCTAAAAGACCAGAAAGTTTAATTTAAATTTTAAGACTTGAATGGCCAAATAGTTCAAGTTTTATCAATGAAGAAATAATGATGGCTGCAAAATAACTATTTGCTTAATGCAAATGAAAAAAAAAAAACTTTTTCATCAAATTAGCAAAGTTTCTTTATGATTAAACTAAGGTAGAATACAGGCATTTCAAACATAATTTGCCAATACATACCAAGAACCTTTATCTCCAACCCTGTAGTTTAGCTTCTGGAATTGTGTTCCAGGGAAATTATTCAAAGAAAAAATAAAACTTGTTTTATGTGTAAAGATATTTGTTATAGCACATTATACTAGCACAAACAAGGAAACCTAAATGTAAAATGCAGTACCCATTTAATATTTCTTGAAGGAATGACAAGATTATATTATACCATATTGTCTAGGTAGTTTACTCACTCAACAAATAAACATTTATTGAACACCAGTTGTGTTCCAGCTCCTGTGAACTCAACAGTAAGTAAAAGAAAAAGAAAAACATTATTCCTACTATTACGATGCTGACAGACATTTATCAAGACACATTAATCAAAGATTCACACAAACACATGCTAAACCATAAAACACACTGTGATTAATGCTGTAAATGGGAAGGACAGTCTCAATGTAAGTTTTCCTAGCTGGAAGATGTTGAACCTGTGGTGCTGTGCTGATATCTAAGAGAAGAATTCCAGAGGTTAGGGGGTGGCAAGGAGAACATTTCAGAAAGAGGATCTGGTGTGTTCAAAGGCCCTGGGGTGGGGAAGCACTGCACATTTGAGAAGGTATGGGAAGGCCACAGTGGCTGGGCCTGCCAGATGCTGCAGAAGATATAGGAAGGTACCAGGCCATGCAGGAAAGTCAGGGAGAACCAAATGGGTGATGAAGCAGAAGATGTAGGCCAGGTCATGCGCTGAGGGCAATTATACAAAAGAGCAAAGAAGTGACATGATTCGATTTGCATTTTAATAAGCTCACTCTGACTGTAGGTTAGAAAATGGCTCAGAAAGACCAAATGACAAAGGGACGTAGGTATTGTAGTGTGCGCAAGAGGTAAAGGCCTGGATGGTGGCAAATTTGCAGTGCACACCCACACACACCGGCCCTGGTGGGATGGAAAGCGGGAATGGATTTGTGAGAGACCTCGGAGGCAATGCTTGTGACTTTGGCCATGGAATGGCTATAACAGGGTGGGGAAGAGGAAATGTTCAGTCTGACTCCCGGAGTGGTTTATTGTGCCATTCTCCTGGCTAATCCTGGAAAAGGGCCAGGCTTGGGGGAAATCTGTAGTTCATTTGCAGACTCACAGGCTTTAAAAGGCCGTTAAGACTTCCAAGGGCAAGGTCGAGGCAACAGTCAGATCTGCACGTCTGGAGAGGACTGGGGTGGAAACAGAAATGTGTGAATCATCATCACCTGAGTTACACTGGAAGCCTTGAGGAGGGATGAGATCACCCAAGGAGAGACAGAACGAGCAAAGAAGATACACCTTGCAGAGCTCTGACATATCACAGCTGGGCAAGGATCTACAGGGGAGAGAGAGAGGAGAAAAACCAGGCCAATGTACCACAGAAACCCAGGGAAGAAACAGATCAAGAAACAACCAGACAATAGTGTATGGACCAATGAGAAGTGGACCGAAGAGGATGACAGGAAAATGTCCTTTGGGCGGGGCTCCTTCGTGAGCTGATCTATACTTTCCTTGGCAAGCTAGCAGCCACTGAAAACGTTTCCGAGGGATTTTTTAATGGCAGAAAATACTCATGATATAATGCTAACTTTAAAATGTTGAATGGAAGATCACAGCAGCATCCTAATTATGTAGACATCATATAAATAAACATATATGAAAAAATATGTATTTTTTAAGATCAGAATAAAACTACGAAAGTTATGAGAGAACGTGTTTTCTCCTTCTTTGTGGAGTAAATCTCTAAACTTTTCCCTTAAATACCATCCTGAAATTGGAATACAGCCTATATCCAAAACAGCGTATTTGTCAACTGAAAGGTTATTAATCTTTTTGTTGTCCTTTCAGTGTGCTGGCTTGTTTTCCTCACTTTTTATTTAAATACAAATTGATGAACTCTTCCTGGGGGACTATTGGTTTCAGGCAAGTTGCCAGTGACTAATCTTGCTGGCCATTAGCCTGCTCAGTGCTTTTGTCCCTTACCCATTTCTTTTCCTTAATATAATAAAGCATGCTACTTTCACGATGAGGTTTTGAAGTGGTTTGGTACAGTGTTGTAAATGCATTGCATTCTCTGGAGAGAAAAAAAGACTCTCCTATTTGGAAGGAACCCTAGTGCGTTTAGATACCTACTTGCTGATTTCAGGAATTCTGGCATAGAGATTAAAGAGAAGAGCAGATGGTGGCCACAGAGCCTAATAAAAACCAGAGGTGCATGCATCCTACTGCTGGGGAAACAACCTGCTTCTATGAGAAAGCACCGGTGAGTTTTTACAGGAAATCTGAACGGGCAAACATTCTGCAGTTCTCCTCTGGGCTTCTTCCTCTCGTTTTTGCAAATTGTTGTCAAAGAGCCTGTGAGTCCCCAGATGTGTTTACCTTCCTCCTTATTGAGGAAGCTAATGAATTGAGAAGTTAATTACTTGCTCTCACTGAGGAGTAGAAATTTATACTCTGGTTATTGGCTGAGAAGAGACTGGACAAAAGAACTTGGACAAGTGCAAGACTGAAATGTTTTTTCACCCAACTTGTCATCTATTCCCCTCCCCTCCGAGGAGGAACCTGCAGTTCTGTCTGAAGTCAGGTAGAGAGCCAGGCCCCCGGCTGATATCATCTAGGTATTGGAAATGTCAGTCTCTCACTGAAATGAAATCTCTTCTCCCCTCGAGGAGGTGCAAGAGAGGGGTCAGAGAGTAGGACAATTTGTCCACTCCAGAGCTGCAGAGAGGAAACCACTCCAGGAAAACACGGTAAAGCACGTGCCAGCTCAGCTGGGTGGATGATTGCCTGAGCGCTGTATTAAGAACATTCCAGCACAGCTGGGTTTAGCAGGAAAGTGTGCTGCCATCAGTTCGTGCTGCCTGCAGTGAAACGGGGTGATGGGCTTGGCCTTCTTCCCACCTGGTGAAAGACCCGGGGCACCCAGTCCGTGTCTTGCAGGGGACTTGGCTCCTGTGACGTATCTCTGACCCGGGCCCTTCCCAGTTAACCAGGCACCAGCACTTCCTGTGTAACACAGCTTCTCATCCCCAGCATGGGAGCAGGGGGTTGGGGTTCCCTATGGAAAGCAAGACCACGTGGAGAGGCAAAAGGCAGGGGGGATTCCATGGAGAGTGAAGGTGGAGCTGAAAGCCACCGTTGCAGGTGGCAGGCGAGCTCTGGGGGGGCTTGGCGTTGGTGTGCTGTTGTGTCGTAGTGCTGACAGAAGGGGCATCAGCGGCAGGGCCTCTGGTTTGATGTGCTCCAGTTAGTCATCACCGTGCAGATGGTGGTGGCAGACACGTAATAATAGAAGTAATAACAGTGACCATTTATTGAGCGCCTCCTGTATACTGAGAACTGCAGGATCTACATTCTCTAGGCTTAGGGTTTAAAGGGCAGGCACTTGCAGAGCTGTATCTCTGTGACTGAGCCCAAATTCCGGTCCTAAGTCTCCCTCCCTTTTGCCCATCCACTATACAGGCTACCAATGTGATGGTTCCAGAATGCACAGTTGACCATTTTCCTCCCACCAAAACCCTCTAATGTCTCTTTCAAGCCCACAGACAAGTCCAGATCCTGAGAGCGACACAAGAAGCTCCACACGATCTGACCTGTGCTCTCACACACGCTTTGCTCCTCAGACATACGGAGTGGCTTACTGGTCCAGGAACATGCAGCTGTTTCCCTTTGTGCACGCTGCTGCTCTGGTCTATTTTGCCCATCCTTACCTTCACCAACTGACCAGCTCCTGCTCAGCTCAAGCATCATCTCCTCTCAGAAGCCTTTCTTCCCGTTGCCAGGTAGAACTGACCACACCACCACAAAAAGACTTCCACGATAGCAGACAGAATACTTCATGACATGTTTTGCCTATCTGTCTATTTCGCTCCATTAATCTATAAATTTTATAAAGGTAGTGACCAAGTCTTATTCAACATCATATCTTCAGTGAATAGTATGAAGCCTATAATATACTGAATACTCAAATATTAGATGGATGGGTGAATGGATGGATGGGTGGGTGGATGACACAGACTTGGCTTATGAGTTTACCTTGTCCAACTTTCTTCTTGTTCCAAAAGAATTTCACATTAAAGGCCATTTATCTTTACTTGGAGATCTGTAGGAAGGAGGTTTTTTTATAACCTCTTTTAATAACATATCTGTAATCCAACCTTATTGCTGGAAATTCATTACTTCTGGCTTTATTATAATTCCCATCTAATTGTTTCATCCTTGGCAGAGGTGGAAATTACCTGATGATCTGTGCTGAATTTATTTACGAACAAGTGGACTGCTCCCCTTGGCCAGCACTGTGTTGCAGCTTATAATGCCCTTGCTTCCATCCACCTGACTCAAACTTTGGAGTTTATGATTAACCTTATTCAGGTTATTCCATTGGCTTGATGGTTCAAGTGCGCATTTGCTTGTTTTTTTCCACCTATGGCACCCGAGCACCTAGCTCTTCAACATATTTGCATAATTCATAGCATTATTACCAAGTGAAATATTACCCTCGTGGCCCCGCATCCTTATTCATCTTGCACCATCTTCAGGGCCGAGCTGTGGGGAGGCGTGTGATGCTTCACAAATGAGAAGAGCTCAGGTGGCCGGCCCAGGGGGCCCGACCTCTGGGTTTATGCCCAAGACACAGAGCACGGCGGCGCACTTTGTACTTAACTTGCAATGAATTGATAGGTGGAAACAAAGCATGGATGCTACTTTCAGACTTTTCAGTTTTGAGGGGGTTTTGTCCCCTCATATTTCCAAACTGCAGCTAGATGGGAAAAGATGCTGTTTATACTATAAGTTAGAATCCCAAACTGCTCTCACGGGCAGGAGAGCATTTATCAGCTAGCATGCTCTGCTGCCAATAACAGAATTACCAACTAAAAGTGGCTTTAAAGGATAAGTTTTTATCCTTTAATCTGGAAGGAGATGGTTCCAGACTGGATCTAGGAATGAACAATCAAAGACCCAGGCACTTTCCAGTCTCTCCTCTGCATCATTTTGAACATGTTAGCTTTTGTCTTTAGGTTCCTGCCCCATGGAGGCTGCAGGGCTCCAGGCATCACATTCTCTCCCAGTTATGTGCAAAGCCAGGAAGAAAGAGGAGGAAAATTTTTCCCAGAAGCTCCGTGGAGACGTAACCATAAATGCAACTTGGCAAACCATGGTTGTCAGTGAGGCTGGGAACATAAATATCTCACATATTCCATTTCTATCATGGGAGGCATTTTATTAGGAGAGAAGAGAATGATGATTGGGTGGGCAAATAAGAGTGTCTGCCACAGGGAATATCTTGCATGTGTAATCCATCTCCCACCAAATAGGCACAGTGTACCTGCCGGGTGCTGAGGGAGGGGCGTCACACAATGGGACTTGGTCCCTGCCCTGTCCAGGTAAGGCAGTACCCATCAGCCAGAGATTAAACTCAGCAAGAGAAATGCAAGGTACTCCTGGAAATGGCCTGGGAATGAGAAACTAGTTTTGCCTTGGAGAATTGAGGAGAGCTTCAGAGAGGAGGTGACGTTTTCGCTGTGTCTTAAACGATGAATAGGATTTACCAGATGGAAAAGGCAAGGAAAAGCCATCCCAAGCCCAGGGCACAGGAAGGGCCAATCCAAAGCTCTGAAAAAGACTGTATTATATTCACCACCACCCCCTTCTCAGTTTTCTATCACCGTCATCGCTCTCCCCCTAACCCCCAATCCCCCACCCCCAGCCCCAGCCCTGAATGTGCTCATCTCCATTTCGCTCGTTCTACTTGGGGATACTTCGTTCGGACGGTTGCCAGGTCCTTGAGAACAGCGTTGAGTGGTATGGGCTGCTGGAGGGGGGGCATCTACTCCTCGTTCAGCCCTCGATGGTGCCCCCACCCTTGGGGGATGGCACAGGCCCTCATGCTCGGCGGCCGGGGTGTCTAGAGGCAGCAGCGTCCTCAGCCTCCCCCAGCCCCCCCAGCCTCCATCCCCACCCCACTAGGCAAGGTCCAGACGTGAGCGCAGGACTCAGGCCAGGCCACCTGGAGCCCTTCCTCAGGTTTCCTCAAGTCAAGCTGCACGAAAGGGCTGCTTTTCCTCTCTGGCCTCAAAACGGAACAGCAGAAGTTGAGCAGAGGCTGGTCTGAGAAGCGGGGACATCCGGTGAATGCGCCTTCCCTCCTCCCGGCTCCCTGAGGACAGCTGCGCCTCGTGCCCCAGGGCTGGAAACACCGGCCACTGCTTTTCTTACTCAGGCTTTTTGGAGTCGGGTTCTGGCCATCGGTTATAAAGTCTTAACTAATATAATAGCACGTCATCCCAAAGGCCGGTCTGCTGCCCTGCTGCCTCCTCTCCTGGTGGCGGTGTCCCTGTCCACATGACGCCTTCCCTTCTGTCCTGCTGAGGCTGTTGGGGGAAGCAAATAGCCCCTCGTGAGGCCTGCCCCAGCCTCTCTGCTACCGCTTCTCCTAAGGCCTTTCCTCTATGGCTCCTTTCCCTTCAGGCCACCAAGTGGCTCCTGTGGTCCCAGCAACCACGTCCAGAGGGGGACTGGCTCTGCCAAACAGGTAACAAATCCAGGCTTGGAAAGAAGACTCTTTATTAGAAAGGATTCCAGGAAGAGGTAAAGGGGCTATTGCAATAGGGAGAGTCCTCTCCATCAGATCAGTGAGCATCTCAAAGGCGAGGCAAAAAGGCCTTTTGTTTTATAGAGAGGAAAGAACCAGGTGCAGGGAGCTGGGACGAAAGGTCAGCTGATGACAGAATGTTCTATGCAGAAGCAGCTTATTTTCCAGGAGGCGCCCATGAAGTTCAGGGGTCTGGAGGAAGGAGAGAGGCTTAACCACAGTTTGGTTAGCAAGGACTTTGTTCCCATGGGTCAGTGGGGACAAGCATTCATGAGACAAAGGCGGGGGGTGTGGAGGGTCTGGGCCCAGCCTTGTCATAGGTAAACCAGGCAGCATCTGGTCTTCGCAGTATTTTCTGGAATACAAAGTGTGTGTGTGGGGTGGGGAGATCTCTTACCCTTCGCTTTTTTCCAGGATCGCATGGGGTGTGTAAAATAGAGCATTGTCACTCACGGCAGGTGCATGTCATGCCCACAGCGGATCCCACAGAAGCTGCTGGGGCCAGCTGCAAGTGACAAAAATCCCTCCCCCTTTTCAGTCCCTCAGGAGGGGGTGCTCATACCTGCCCCCTGTGCTTAGCGGGTCAACCTTAAGATGCTGACAACAGGAAGCGAATGTGGCTCAAGCAATTGGGCGCCCACCTGCCATATGAGAGGTCCAGGGTTCGATGCCTGGGGCATCCTGGTGAAAGCAAGCTGGCCCATGTGGCGAGCTGGCCCACGTGGACTGCTGGCCTGTGCAGAGTGCTGACCCCTGCAGGAGTGCTGGCCCATGCAGAGAGCTGGCACAGCAAGATGATGCAGCAGGAGGACCCAATAAGTGACCCAGCAGATCAGGGAGCTGAGGTGGCACAAGAGAATGATCGCCCCTCACCCACTCCAGAAAGTCCCAGGATTGGTTCCTGGAGCTGCCTGATGAGAATACAAGCAGACACAAAGGAACGCACAGCCAGTGGACACAGAGAGCAGACAACGGGGGAGGGGGGATAAATAAATACATACATACATACATACATAAATAAATAAATCTTAAAAAGAAAGAAGATGCTGACAAAATCAGCCCCATGGGGCCTGCATCCTCCCTTTCCCTGGCAGCTCATCTGGGCTGGGGGTTTTCCAACAAGATTCTCCTATAATCGGAGAGATGGCTGCTGTATTCTACATTCTCTTCTCCTGAATAACATAAATGCCTTCCCAGCGCTCCTACCCCTCCGGTCCACCTGTCAAATCTGGCCTGCGAGTTAAGTGGTAGGGGTGAAAATCAAAAGAAAAATGGTACTTTGTGATGTGAAAAGGATCTGAAATTCAAATTTCAGTGTTCCTAAATAAAGTCTTCCTGGCAAACAGTCACGCCTGTTCGTGGCGTGGCATCCACAGCTGCTTTCATGCCACAG
This sequence comes from Dasypus novemcinctus, assembly GCF_030445035.2. NCBI lineage: Eukaryota > Metazoa > Chordata > Mammalia > Cingulata > Dasypodidae > Dasypus > Dasypus novemcinctus. Next base: position 24,062,043 of record NC_080695.1, on the reverse strand, counting down.
CGGCGACTCAGGGGAGGAGCTGCCATGGAGCCCTGGTGGTCCTCACCGCCTAAATTGCTTAAGATCTGTCCTTTTTTGGAAAAACTTTGCTGGCCGGGCTCTACCCTTTCCCTTTGGCTTCCTCTTGGCTGTTGATTCCACCCAGGCCTCCTGGAGAAAGGAGTGCGCCCTGGGTTGAGCCTACCTGAGGCCTTTCAGCTCCAAGGGGACACGTGGAGAGGGTGGTGCTTGCTACCCCAGAGTTCATTGTTGACCGTGGCGTTCCAGCCATCCGTGGGGGACGTTCCAGGGGTGGGGTTGGGCTTCTGATCCCCTTGAATCATGGCGTCGGGTCAGCATGTGTTTAAGCCCAGCGTCTGATGCGTGGCTCCCAGCCACGGGAGCTGCTGGGTGTCTGGCCTCAGCTGTGGGATTGCAGTGGAGACAGTCCCATTAGGCCCTGGCTGGCTCCATAAAGATGGACCCAGGTCCCACCATTACCTGGGCAGCTGCTGCTCCCACCTTGCAATAAGGATTGGTTCAGGAAACCAAGTGGCACCTGCCCTACTCTTCTGCCTGCCTTTGAGTCTCTGCCAAATGCAAGCGATTTTGTGGTTGACCATCTTGCTCTAGCAAGCTCTGAGTAAATAGCCCTTACTTGTCTGTTTATTCCCACAGAGGAGACCAGATTGCTCCGATAGTGTGAATTTGACTGCAAGTCACACAATTCCATATTGAGTGGCTTAAGCACTGGAGGTGCTTTGCTTAGGTGGCTCAACCATGTCAACAAGATTCAGACTCTCTTTTTATCTTTCCATTCCACCAACCCTTAAGTCACCAGAGTTCCAGGAATTATACCCAGATGTGAAAGCAAGGAGGCCAGGATACCAAGGGACTTCATCCTTGCTCTGATTTTTCCCTTTTTTGGGAAGCAAAAGCCTTTCACAGAAGTCTCCAAGCAGACTTGCCCCTGCATCTCTTTGGCCAGAACTTGGTAGCCTATGCCCACCGTTAGGCCAGGGGCCAGGACTGGTTTCCCTGCAAACAAAGGAACTCTGCCTGGTACCTGAGCAAAATGAGTCTTGCTAGCAGGAAGAGGGGGACACACAGCCTTAAAACGGCCACTGGGGAAGGAAGTACCTAAGGGCTTGGTGGATCAGGGAGGGGACAGCTCCTTCTATTCTTTCTCCTCTCTGGTCGCACCTCCTAGAAAGAGCCTTTGAGGAGTGATATGCATAGAGGAGTGAAGGGTGGGGATGCAGCTCAATCCTTGGGGCTCAGTGCAATTCTCAGTCCCTGGGTGGCCAGGAGGAGGTGGGTCCCAAAGCTGGGAACCCGAGGTAATGCCTTAGAAAATTTAGGGTAGCTGGATAATCCTTAGGGCCTGTACAGACTCAGCTTTGTTAAACTGTGGGATGATGACTCTCATGCAGCCTAAGAGGTGGGAAGTTTGGCACCCCCTAACCGGCTTTCCTTCCCTTCCCCTGCTCAGGTCCTCCAAGTATGAAATGCTTTTCTCACGGTGGGCTGGAGCAAGCCGGACTCTTCCTGATGAAGAATGCCGAGTGCTGCTGACTCTGCAGGGGTTTCAAGGCGCCCTGTACCCTGATTTCTAGAGCCGGCAATTTCACTTCCCCCAGCCATTCTCCCCCTTTTCCCAAAGCCACCCTCGGCCCCAGCCAAGAGCTTGTCAACAGCAGCTTTCTCTCGCAGGATGCTCGGGCAACACTCAGATCTTTTTGCTGGTCCTGGAGCTCTTTGCTTCTCAAATAGGTCGTCCTGATTCTCTGACCCTGGCTGGCAGGTTTCCTGGGAATCCTTTCTTAGCCTGTTCCGATGAGTCACGAGGGTCCCCTCTTCTTAGGTTCTCTCTTGCTCCTTTGCCCTGGCAGAGGCTGCTGGAGGTGACGTTTAAATCTGCCTTCTCCGGACCTCTGGTCCGTCTGTCTGCGGCTAATGCACCAGGTGCAGGCCATTAGGTAGAGCCCTCTGCGGCGCTTGTTTTAAAAGCCTATTATTTTAATTCCCAGAGCTTTTCTGAACACCAGGCAGCAAACACAGCAACAGCGACACGCTCTGTCTGCCTCCTAATTATGACAATTCATGACTCAGAATCGCAAATGGGTCATTTCTTCGGCCCCTGCATCCTGACCCACTCTTCCCAGCATCCCCTCCAAAACAGGCAGCCTGTTGTTCCAGAAGGATGGGATGCTGATGTCATTCAGTATGTGAAAGACGGTCACAGTCATGGTGGGGGTGACACAGAGAGGGGACATCAGTGCTGTTTGTGCCAGGGGGTGGGGGGCGAGGGGAAGGACTCAAAATTATTTCATTAAAGATCAGGCAAAATTGTACCAACCTCCTCAGCCACTCAACACTCATTTGTGTTCTTTTTACTAAAGCTAATACATGTTTATTTCATTTTATTGGAAAATAAGAGGATACCAAAAATAATCACTCCATCCCACAAGCACAACTAAAAGCGAAATAAAGAGCGTGCCTGTGCTGCTGATAGACTTTATCTCCTTAGTGGGCTGCTTCCCCACGGAGGAGTCCCAGGGCCAGCTCTCCAGGTATCATCAGGGGAAGAGGCCTGAGCTGTGCTTGGCCAGAAAGCTGCCGACAAAGACAAGTGCCCTTCTTCCTGGGGCAGCCAGTTCTTTGGCCACTCTCCTTCTCTTGGAAGAAAAGCTTTCCAAAGACTCTCCATTTCATGGGCCCTGACGCCATTCCTCGCTGTTTCCAGAAAACAACTGCAAATATTCTCGAAGAAGGAGCTTCCTTTTTTCCCCCATTCTGATTGGCAAAGTCAATCAAGTTCAAACATGCAAACAAAAAAAAAGCAACCCTCTTTCTCAACTCCAAATAATTCCCTACTGAATCCTCTCCACCCTGGCTTCAATCCCAAACCCAACAGTCCATTCTCAGTTCACCTTACTTGATGTGCCATAGCTGGCACCAAGGACCCTGCATTCCCCAAACCTCCCCCTCTGTGGGTTTCTCTGACCCCTGAGATGGTGCCCTCATCAGCTCTTGCTGGGCTCTAGGGAGTCTCCCCATTGCCCTCCTCTCCCCTAGGTCAGGTCTGCACACTTATTTGGATCATCCCCCCCCCCCCCATCCCCATAGAAAAATTTCCAGCAGGGTGGCAGCCATAAGACCTGTGTGTGCATTTCTACATTACATGCATGTGCCTTTTACTACTATACTAGTACACACCCCCCAAAATTGACATTCAAATGGATGAAATGCACCATTAAAAAATGGTCTCTGGGGGAAGTGGATATGGCTCAAGCAATTGAGCTCCCACCTACCACATGGAAGGTTCTGATTCAGTTCCCAGTGCCTCTTAAAGAAGATGAGCATGACAGCAAGCTGATGCCACAAGATGATTCAACAAGAGACACAAGGAGGAAAATCTAAGGAGAGACACAACAAAGCAGGGAGCAGAGGTGGCTCAAGTGATTAGGCACTTCCCTCCCACATCAGAAGTCCCGAATTCCGTCCCTGATGCCTTCTAGATAAACAAGGAAGATGAACAGAAATAGCAAGTGCAAACAACGAGGGGGTGGGGAGAAATAAATAAATCAAATAAATCTTAAAAAAAAGAAAAAAGGTCTCAGGAAGTGCCAGGGTTCTCACCCTACCTGGAGTCCTCTGGCTTCTCCCAGGCATGCCCTCAGCCTTCATTTTCTCTGCCTGCGGTGATAAATGATCACAAACCTAGCTGCCCAAAGCAGCACAGGCTTCTTCCCTTACAGTTCTGGAGATCAGAGGTCTGAAATGGTGTCACTGGGCTGAAACCAAGCCTTGGAGGTTCTCGGGAGGAACCCATGACCTTGCCTTTTCCAGTTCCGAGAGCTGCATTCCCACATTCCTTGGCCCTGGCACCTTCTAGCTAGCTTGGGAGCAGCACAGCATCCTCCATTCTTTCTCTGCTTCCATCATCACATCACATTCCTCCTCTTCTGCAGTCTCATCTCCCTCTGCCTCCCTCTCATAAGGACACTTGTGACGACATTTCGGGCCCACCTGGATAATCCGGGATAATCTCCCCACCGCCAGATCCTTAACTTAATCACGTCTACAGAGTGCCTTTGCCACAGAAGATAACATTCACAGGTTCCAGGGATTAGAGCCCGGGTATCTGTGGGGGCCGTGTGCAGCCGCCTGCACCCTCCCAGCTGCCAGGGTGAGCTTCCGAAAGTGCTGCTCGGGTGCCTCCCCTTGTCCTCTGGCTCTCCATTGTCCTGCCCTTTGCCCTTGGCAATCTGGATCTACCCACTTTTCAAACCACATTTTCTGCTCCTGTTGCCTCCTTTCCTCACCACTCCCTAACACACAGGGCCCCAGCCACCCATGTTTATACTCTATGATCCAGCAACAGCAAAGTGCATAGAATCCTATCAACAAGGCCCTGTATGTACAGATGTTCAGGTTGTGCAATGTGCAAGGGTGCCACAGGTTAGGAGGGGCTGGCTGTTCACGTCATGGACATTAACGAATTCATATGAGAGTTTATAGGTCTTCCATCAAAACTGCCCTCCCGTATAAACCCTCATCAGCACACTCTTTGGAGATCACTCAATATCCTAACTGATTTTTAAAGTTAGGTAAAGGAGGTGGTGTCTTATTCTAATTTGTGTTATGTAGCCTACGCAGACTAGTGGTAACCTTGCCTTGAAACATGCCGGGCAATTTGCTACGTCTGTGCCCTTGCACTTGCTGTGCCCTTCACCTCAAATGCCCTCGTAGCTTTCCCTTTTCTGGCTTGTCAAACACCCATTCTCCTTTCAATCCCATACAAGCCCCTGTCTGAGAGCACACCCCCTCCTTGTGCCTTGTACGTTTTTCTAGTATTATTCATAACACATGGTGTTGCATTTTGCCTGTTTCAATGCTTTTATTTGCCGCCACCCCTGATGTGTCTCCAAGGGCAAAGATGTGTCCTTATCACCTTCTCTTCGGTGCCCAGCTCCGTCTAGGCCCTGGTCAGAGCTGCCGTACCGCTCTGTCAGAGAATGAATATGGGAATTTTTACCTTCGGCAAGCTCACAGAGTAGCAGATTTCTAACTGTCCTAATTATCTTCCTTTCTCTCCTATTCAATCAGTTCTCAGAGCCCTAATATCTCATGAATACTTTCTAATGGGCCCATTTATAAAATCATTCTCTCTTTTAATAAGTCAGAGGTAACTTGCCACATCGATTACTAATAGCCTCTTTCAAAATACCTTGGCACCTCTTTTGGTTTTAAAAGGCCCTAAATGGTTTTCTGAGTTTAAGCAGGACCAATTTATCCTTTTAAGGTATACTGATATGCAACAAGAACATTTCTGAATGAGTCATAATATCTATATCAAAGCTTTCTACCAGGGTATTCAAAATATTTTCATACTTTTCATATTTTTTTCCTGATATGCAGGGTTACCAGAGAAGGCTTTGGGATCTACAGAAGTTTATATTATTTGTTCCAAATATTTACTGCCCCTCTCTGGACCCATCACTTTATGATGCTCCCTGTTGCCCCATCCCATTAGCTAAATGTTTGGCCATTTGGCTTTAGACAGTGGCCTTTGAGCAGACATAGCAAAGACCCAGCAAATTTTTTCAGAACCAATGAATGTTTCTGCCAGCTCTTTTGCTTTCCCCCTTTGGCCAAGAGAATGGGAGGTCCAAGATTGGGGCCGCTCCTTCAACTTGTCTCCCTATATGATGAAGACACTTGGACCAAAGGCACAGCTATGTCCATCTGTAACATAAGCAAGACATAAAATGCTGTTATAAGCACCTGCGATCTGGAGCTCCTTGTTGCTGCAGCACAACCTGGCAAATGCTGACTGACACAGATTCTTAAGGTAATATAGAGAAGGCAAACTTAATATGTCCTGAAGAAGCTGAGGACATTTTCTTACTAGCATATTGAATCATGGGAGTGAGCTATGGGCATTTACTAGCTTGTACCAAATCAGGTACATTTTAACCAAGACGTGTAAACTTCTTGAACCCTATTTTCCCACTGCAACCTTTCACCATCTCTCAGTTATAGAAATAGCATCCACTCCTCCCACCACCATAACCCACATCCTAGGAAAGAAGCTGGAGTGTCCTCAAAAGGGACAGAAGAGGCAATTCTCACTTCTTCCTCTGTCCTCCTCTTATCTTAGTTAACTTTATTATCTATGGCAAAGATGAAGGCAACATGTCTAAGACCAGAGGGACTGCCAGCGAGCATTATGCTGATGTAGGAGGAAATGCAAGATGTCAGCTGCCACAGGAGAAGGGGTGCAAAGATGACCCAGAACAAGTTTTACTGTGAGGGGGTTGCATATGTAGGGGGCTCTGGAGAAATTCCCCTAAATCCATCTTAGCCACCTTCCACACACAGCAGCAGCACCATCAGTTGGTGGTGGTGACTGTCGAACAGTTGAGCCATTATTGGGGATGTGACTTTGGGTAGGAGGTTGGGATCACTCACATCTTTGAACCAGCTTTCCCAGACTTTCTGAGGAATCATGCGCACTTTGGGGTTGTTGAATTCAAACCAACGCAAACAGCCTATGTCCCATCAGGGTCTGGCATTAGGCATCCGTCTTTGTTGCATGCAAGTCTTGGTTATCAAAATTTTTTTAAACCCAAGAGATATACCTGGATTCTTTCAAAGAGTTTAGACACTGGGCTTTGGAGGTAAATGGACTGACAGCTTTTTTTTTCTCTCTCTCTTTATTTTTTTTTTTAATGTTACATTCAAAAAATATAAGAGGTCCCCATATACCCCCCACCCCCCTCACCCCACTCGTCCCACATCAACAACCTCTTTCATCATCGTGGCACATTCATTACATTTGGCGAATACATTTTGGAGCACTGCTGCACCACATGGATAATGGTTCACATTGTAGTTTACACTCTCCCCCAGTTCACCCAGTGGGCATGGCAGGACATACAATGTCCAGCATCTGTCCCTGCAGTACCACCCAGGACAACTCCGAGACCTGGAAATGCCCCCATATCCCATCTCTTCTTCCCTCTCCCTGCCTTCAGCAACTACTGTGGCCACTTTCTCCACATCAATGCTACAGTCTCTTCCATTACTAATCACAATAGTTCAATAGTAGAATATCAGTAAGTCCACTCTAATCCATACTCTATTCCTCCATCCTGTGGGCACTGGGATGGCTATGTCCTCTCCACCTCTATATTGAGAGGGGGCTTAGATTCCACATAGATGATGGATGCAATTCTCCAGCTTGCTGTTGTAGGCACCCCTGGCTCCCTGGTGTGGTGGTTGACCTTCTTCACCTGCCTGTTACCTGGCCAAGGTAAGTCCAATAAACCAGAGGGTAGGAGTTGCAAGTCTGCTGAGGTTCAAGGCCTGGCTGTCACATGGACAGTCTAGAGATTTACGTGCTCACAGCTGATTTTGTAAAAACCAGGCAGATGGGGGCAGAGACTTGTGCCTGTGCCTGGGGTACACATCCTGTTCTGCGTGGACTTGGCTTTGGGGCCCCACAGGAGGGGCTTGGCAACAAGGGCCTGCAGATGGGGAGAGGAACCAGAAACAGATCCAAGGCTGGCCCTGAGGAGGAGGCAGGTGAGCAAAGGCCCAAGGTCCAAAAGGCCACGGGCAAGCTGGGCTTGGCTCACAGCCCACCAGGGTCTCAGGAGGCCTTTTGCGGCAGGTGGGACACAACCATGAGCCTCGGAGGACAGAGGCCTGGACATCGGGGTCTCAAGTCATCCATTGCCAGCAGGACGCTCACCAGTGGCTGGAGCAGAAAGGGTTGGAAAGAGAACCCCAAAGAAGGTGGGTGGCCAGTGGGGGGCAGCAGGTAGGGCCCCAGTCCAGAGGGCAGGACCCAAGTTCCAGTAGGACCCACCTGAAGGGCAAAGTACAGAAACAAGGTAGAATTCAGAGGCCGGAATTACACCAGACCAACATGCTGCAGAGGGTCTGGGGTTGTGGGGGTGTCCCTTGACCTTTGAGCATTGGGGTCTCCCCAACTTCTCTGGGAAGTTCGAACACCGAGGTTTTAGTAGCAGAGTCCATTCCCGACTCCCCAGGGTGGGCCAGCCCACTGCCCTGGCCGTCTCGAGGTCTTTGCAAACTGCGTGGGGTGGCGCCTGCAGGCCTGGGGCGTCCTTCGCTGGGCAGTGAAGGTGGGTTGGGGAACCCGCAGCCCTGCGGCCATCCTAGGACCCCGAGAGCCTGTTCATTTCTCTCTCCGATCTTGACTGTTTCACTCTCCTGGGCTGTTAAGATGCTCATTTCCTTTCGGGGACGAATGGAAATTGGATGGAATCAAATGCCCTAGAATCATTTGATGTTTTTCTGTTTTGATTCCCAGAGCCCTCTGGATCTGATGGCCTCCTCATTGCCCCCAGAACAAATGTGAAACCCTCGAGGGAGGACTTGGTCCCTGTCCTGTCCTTAGACCACAAAATCACCACGTGCTCCCTCAAGAGCCTTTTCTATTTTATCATAAATGGATGGATTCCATGAACTAAGTGAAGGGCATTTGGTTATTTCTGAATGACTGCCAAGAGAATAGTGTTTCTGTTTACGATCAATTTCTATCAATTTCCTCTTGTTTGTTTTCCTGGGGGGAGGCTTCATTCAGGAATCAGAGCAGATATGGAGCTTTTCCTCTCCTGAAATGGGAAAAGTGGTTCCCTTTTATGAGTGAATATTCCCGCCTCCCCTTGGGCATTGGAAGGCCAGTTTTCTTGGCTTCCTCCTTGTAACTCTGGAAAGCAGCGGTGGTGTACTTTTGCCTGGGGTAGCGGTAGCAACTGCTCTCACAGGCTCTCACGCTCCTGGGTCTGTTTGGGTGACAGCTACATCTCTGCCAAAATGATTTTCCGGATTTCTAATGGAAGGTGGTGTGATGAGGGCTAATAATATCCCGGTTTCATGAAATGGTTTGGAAATGAAATGCTTAGCAAATTGAATATTTTGTGTTGAGGCCTTTTAATGTCATTGTGGGTGTGCGTATTTCTTTCAAGGTTTTTTTCCCATTGGATTATGTAAATGCAATATTAGCTTGCCTAGTAACCACAGCACACAAAATACGTGGGTATATTAAATAGAAAGTTGAAGATCTAAAGGACTGGAAGGGGCCCTTGAAATCCAAATCCCACCCAATGTTTCGATGATTTCTTCAGAATCCTAACCAAGTGGTTGTCCAGTCCATAATTGAATTCTTCCAATGATGGGGAACTTATTACCACTCATAGGAGCACATTTCACTTTTTTTTTTAAAGATTTATTTATTTTATTTATTTATTTCCCCTTCCCACCCCTACCCCTGTTGTCTGTTCTCTGTGTCTATTTGCTGTGTCTTCTTTGTCCACTTCTGTTGTCAGCGGCATGGGAATCTATGTTTTCTTTTTTGTTGTGTCATATTGTTATGTCAGCTCTCTGTGTGCGCGGCACCATTCCTGGGTAGGCTGCACTTTCTGTCGCACTGGGTGGCTCTCCTTATGGGGCGCACTCCTTGCGCGTGGGGCTCCCCTACGCGGGGACCTCCCATGTGGTAGACGGACGCCCTAACCATGGGACCAAATCCGCCGCCACATTTCACTTTTAAAGAGAAGAAATCACTAAAGAAAGATTCCTTTTACTCAATTGAAATAAATCTTGCCCATTAATTTTCATCCCCTAGCCCTGGTTATGTCCTCTGGGTATTATAGAACTGGTTAAAACTGCTTACTGATGTCCTCGCCTCCCCTCCCCTCCCCTCCCCTCCCCTCCCCTCCCCTCCCCTCCCCTCCCCTCCTCTCACCAGTCACTTCCACCCTTACTTGTTTGACAAGTGGATTTCTGGCACATTCTGCTCATTAGTCTCTATCTAAGGCAAAGCCAGGAGCCCAGGTTTTGGGAGTAGGTCTGTGCCACCCTCCACTTTGAAAACTTGACGGGTAGCCTGTTTGGAAGTCAAGGAACCCTGCGTTCTGTGAAGAAACATTCTTCATTCTCTTAATGAAGAAATGTGCAAATAAAGTCTAATGGCTAAGTGGCCCTCACCAGGCCTGCTGAGGACGTCAGACTCCAGGGTCCCTGGCCCTTGAACTGAAGGACGTTTCTGGTGTTAATGACCTCACTGAGGTATAATTAACCTACAGTAAGCCGCACAATTTGATGAATTTGACATATGTACATACTAGTGAAACCTCCATCACAATGAACGTGCCCATCACCCCTCAAAGTTTTCTTCTTCCTCTTGGTAATTCCTCTTTCTCTTCCATCTCAGGTAGCCACTACCTTGCTTTTTGTCACTGTGGATTAGTTTGCATTTTCTAGAGTTTTATACCAATAGAACCATGCTGTTTTCTTTTGTATGGATTCTTTTATTCAGCATATTTATTTTGAGGTTCATCCATGTTATTGTGCATATCAATAGTTCGTTCCATTTGATTCTATTGGCTATACCACAATTTTTTTTCTCACTCATCTGCTAATGGATATTCAGGATGTTTCCAGTTTTTTTGGCTATTAAAAAAAATCTGCTATGAGTATTCTGTACAAGCCTTTGTATGGAAATATGCTTTCTTTGCTCTTGGGGGGATACCTAGGAGGGGAATGGCTGGATAGGACATAGGTGTATGTTAACTTTTTAGGAAATTGCAAAGCTATTTAAAATAGCGGTTGTACCATTTTACATTTCTACCACTAGTGTATGAAAGTTCCAGTCTCTCCACATTCTTGCCAGTGCATGTTTTAGCCATTTTAATAGGTGTGTACTGGTATCTCATTGTGGTTTAATTTGCAATTCCATAATGCCTAATGATGTTGAGCATCTTTCCATCTGCTTTTTTGCCATCCACTCTCTTTGGTAAACGTTAAATCTTCCACCCAGTTTTCAATTGGGTTGTTTGCTTATTATTGCATTTTGAGAGTTCTTTATGTATTCTGGATAGAAGTCCTTTATAAGAGTTTGCTCTGTACATATTCTCATCCAGTCTATGGCCTGTATTTTTTTATTCTCTTAATAACATCTTTTGAAGAGTAGAAGTTTTAAATTTTGATTGTCTAATTTATCAATTTGTTCTTTAATTGGAGGTTTGGAGTTGTTTTTAAGAAATCTTTGCCTGACCTAAGGCCACAAAGAATTTTCGTCTATATTTTCTCTTAGAAGTTTTATACTTCCTTTTAAAATGAAAATGTCTTTTGTTTATTTATTTTAAAAGATTTATTTATTTATTTTCCCCCTTCCCCTCCTCCCCCCTGCTGTTTTTGTTGCCTTTTCTTCTCATTTTCTCTCCTCCAGGATTCACTGGGATTCTATCTTCGAGACCTCTGATGAGGAGAGAGGTTCCCCGTCAATTGCACCATCTCAGTCCCCTTGACTCTCCCGTTGTCTCTTTTTTTGATGCGTCAGCATCTTGCTGCGTGACTCACTTGCACAGGGCACTGGCTCACCACATGGGTACTGGTGTGGGCACTGGCTTGCTGCATGGGCATGCTTTCTCCTCTTCTTTTTCACCAGGAGGTCCCAGGGATCGAACCCAGGTCCTCCCATATGGTAGGCGGAAGCTCTATCACTTGAGCCACATCTGCTTCCCAGAAGTTTTATATTTTTGAGTTTTGCATTTAAGTGTCTGGTGCTTTTGAATTAGTTTTTGTATATAGTGCAAGATATGGATTGACAGTCTTTTTTTTTGTATATAGATATCCAATTGTTCCAGCACTATTCGTTGAATAGAATCCTTTCCTCCCTGAATAGTCTTTGTACCTTTATTAAAAATAAGTTGTCAATATATATATGAGACTCTTTCTGGGCTTTTTTTCTGTTCCATTATCTATTTTCCTATCTTTACTCCCATGCCACACTGTCTGGATTTCTATAATAAGTTTTGAAATCTGGTAGTGTTAGTCATCCAAGTTTGTTCTTCTTTTTCACAGTTGTTTCAACTATTCTAGGTTCTTCGCCTTTCCATATGCACTTTAGAAGCAGCTTGTCAGTTTCTACAAAAATCCTGCTGGGAATTTGCTTGGGATTTCATTAAATCTATAGATTAATTTAAGAAAATTGAAATTTTAATGACATTCTTTTGAAGATATATGATATATGTATGATATTAGGTATAAGATATATTTCTCTATTTGTTATATCTTCTTTTACTTATCTTAGCAATGATTTGTAGTTTTCAGTGAGCAAGATTTCACTTATTTTGTCAGATTTATTCCTAAATTCATATCTTTTGATGCTAAGGACATAGCATTGGCTTTTTAAAAATTATAGTTTCCAATTGGAAATTGCTAGTATACAGAAATACAATTGGGGATGTGGATGTGGCTTAAGTGGTTGGATACCTGCCTACATGATAGGAAGGTCCTGGATTCAGTTCCTGATGCCTCTTAAAAGAAGATGAGAAAGACAGTGAGCTGACGTGATAGACTAGCATGGTAAGTTGATGCAACAAGATGATATAACGAGGAGACACAATGAAAGACGTAAGAAGCAGGGAGCAGAGGTGGCTCAGACAACTGGGCACCTCCTTTCCAACATGGGAGGTCCTGGGTTTGGTTCCAAGAGCCTCCGAAAAATAATAAAAGAAGATGAGCAGACAGAGAGCATACAATGAACAGACAATGAGTGCAAAAATGAGGGGAAAGGGAAAATAAATAATTTTTTTTTTAAAAAGAAACACAATTGGTTGTTGGATGTTGATCTTGAATCCTGCAACCTTGCTAAACTCACCTGTTAGTTCTATTAGCTTTTTTTGTAGAGTGTATTGATCATGCCATCTGTGAATAATGAATTTTCCTTCTTCCTTTCTAATCTGGATGACTTTTGTTTCTTTTTCTTGTCAGATTGCACTGGTTAGAACCTTCAGGGAATGTCAAATTCAAGTGGTGAGAGCAGAAATCCCTGTACTGTTCCTGATCCTACAGGGAAAGCATTCACTTTTTCACCATCAAGTATGATATTAGCGCTAGGTGTTTGTAGATGACTTTTATCAGGCTGAGGTAGTCCTGTTCTTTTCTTAGTTTGCAGTATGTTCTTATGAATGGATGTTGGATTTGGTCAAATGATTTTCTGCATTTATTGGGATTATTGTGTGGTTTTTCTTTTGTAATCTAATATGGAGAATTATACTGACTGATTTTCAAAATGTTAAACTAACCTTGCATTCATGACATAAACCTTACTTGTTCATGATTTATTATCCTGTTTATAAAGGTTTGATAATTTTTTATATATCTATAATAATGAGGAATATTAGGCTATAGTTTTCTTTTCTTGTAATGTCCTTATTTAATTTTGGTATTAGAGTATTCCTTCTTCAATTTTCTGGTAGAGATTGAGTAGAACTAGATTTACTCTTTCTTTTTTTTTTTTTTAAGGATTTATTTATTTATTTATTTCTCTCCTCTTCCCCTGCCCCAGTTGTCTGTTCTGCGTGTCTATTTGCTGTGTGTTCTTCTTTGTCTGCTTCTGTTGTTGTCAGCGGTATGGGAATCTGTTTCTTTTTGTTGTGTCATCTTGTGTCAGCTCTCGGTGTGTGCGGCACCATTCTTGGGCAGGCTGCACTTTCTTTTGTGCTGGGCGGCTCTCCTTATGGGGCGCACTCCTTGCATGTGGGGCTCCCCTACGTGGGGGACACCCCTACATGGCATGGCACTCCTTGTGTGCATCAGCACTGCACATGGGCCAGCTCCACATGGGTCAAGGAGGCCTGGTTTGAACCGTGGACCTCCCATGTGATAGACAGACACCCTAACCACTGGGCCAAGTCTACTTCCCTAGATTTACTTTTTAATTAACTGTTGGGTAGAATTTATCAGTGAAGTCATCTGGGCCCAGCAGTTACTTTATGTGAAGTTCTTAAACTAGAAATTCAAATTTCTTTAATACATATAAGCTTTTCAGATTATTTTGCCTACATTTTTTGAAAGATTTTTTCAGTGACTACTCAATTCCAAGTTTATAGCTTTCTTTCTTTCAGTACTTTAAATGTGTTGCTCTACTGACTTCTCTCTTGCTTTGTTTCTAATGAGAAATCTACTGTAATTCTTATCTTTGTTCCCATATATGTAGCATATCCTTTTTCCTGGACTTTTTAGATTTTCTCTTTATCTCTGGTTTTGAGCAATTGGAAGATGATGCGCTCTGGTGTAGTTTCCTCCATTTTTCTTGCTAATGGTTTTCATCACAGTTAGAAAATTGTAGGCTATTCTTTCTTTAAATATTTTTTCCATCCTTTTGCTTCTTGGGGTCTCCAGTTACACATATTTAGCCACTTGAAATATTCCCACAGCTCACTGATGCTCTGCATTTTTAAAATTCATTTTTTCTCTACATGTTGGATAGTTTCTATTACCTAAGTCCTCAAGTTTACTGATCTTTTCTTCTGCCATGTCTTATTGCTATTAATCCCATCCAATGTAATTTTCATCTCAAATGTTGTAATTTTCTCTCTGTAATCCCTTTTATATCTTTCATGTCTCTACTGAACTTTTTGAACTTACTGAATACAATTTTAATAGCTGTTTTAATGTCTCTGTCAGCTAATTCTAACATCTGTTTCAGTTCTGGGTCATTTTCAGTTGCCTTTTTCTTCATTATGGATCCTGTTTTCTTGCTTCTTTGCATGCTTTATAAGCTTTGATTGGGAGCCAGGCATTGTAAATTTTACCTCATTGGGTGCTGGAGATTTTTGTATTCCTGTGTTCTTGATCTTTGTTCTGGAATTCAGTTAAGTAACGTGGAAACAGTTTTATCCTTTTGGGCCTTGCATTTAAGATTTGTTAAGTGGTATGAGAGCAGTGTTCACTCTAGGTTTTATTTCCCACTATTGAGACAAGAGCTTTATGAACACTTTATCCAATGCACCATGAATTATTTTTTTCCAGTGTGACTGGTGGGAACAGTCACTATTCCTAGCCCTGTGTGAGCTCCATGAACCTTTCAGATGGTTCTTTCCCCAACACACTGGTTTTCTTCACACTAATGTGCTGATAAGTATTTGTTAGAATTCTCAAAAGAGACCTTTTGCAGACCTCTGGAATTCTCTCCGTGTGTAGCTCCCTCTTCTCCTGTACTCCATTCTGCAAGCACTAACTGCCTTAGTCTCTCCACACTCTTGGGCTGAGGGATTTTTAAGGTATATGATTGGAAAAGCATAGGGTGCAACCTGCACTTCATGTGACCAGAGGCCAGGGTACAATAGCCATATGACTTGACAAAGATTCGACGTGGCTGTCAAAAACAAACAAAACTAATGTGACCTCAGACTGAGTTAAAAGAAATACTAAGTCTAGGCCAAGGAGGATGACATTGGCTCACTCTGGCAGCCCGCTGAGGACGGCAACGCAGGATGGTACTAAAGGCAGCAAGAGCCTGCATGGCATGGTTCACCTGCTTTCCAAATCTAGAGCCATTTCCCTCTATACTCTTTGTTGTAATATATAAGTAAATATCTGCTTTTTTCCCATTTTTTATCTTCTTTAAACATATACATAGGTCATTTAAAGTGTTACATTAAAAAATATAAGAGGTTCCCATATACCCTACTCCCCATGCCCCCCACTCCTCCCACATCGACAACTTCCTTTATCAGTGTGGTACATTCATTGCATTTGATGAATACATTTTGGAGCACTGCTACATAGCATGGTTTATAGTTTATGTTGTAGTTTACACTCTCTCCCAGTCCATTCAGTGGGTTATGGCAGGATGTATAATGTCCTGTATCTGTTCCTGCAATATCACTGAGGACAATTCCAAGTCCCGAAAACGCTTCAATATCAATCTCTTTTTCCCTCTCTCTGCCTTCAGCAACTCCGATGGCCACTGTCTCCACATCAGTGATACAATTTCTTTCATTGCTAGAGTCACAATAATTCTATAGTAGAGTACCATTAAGTCTACTCTAATCCATATTTTATTCCTCCATCCTGAGGCCCCTGGGATGGCGATGCCCACTCCACCTCTAAATTGAGAGGGGGCTTAGATCCCACATGGCTGATGATGGAATTCTCCTGCTTGCAGTTGTAGGCACTCTCGGTTCCCTGGTGTGGTGGTTGTCCATCTTCACCTCCTTGTTGGCTAACCTGGGTAAGTCCAACAAACTGGAGAGTAGGAGTTGCAACTCTGCTGAGGCTCAGGGCCCGGCTGGCACACGGACTGTCCTGAGATTCAAGTCTGAGCATACACCAACCCCAGCACCAACCACAGGTTCAGTAACAGTGACAGAAGAGGCATGTATAGAGGAGTCACATCTGAGTTCAACTCCATCACACTCAGGAGCACAAATTCCAAAGTAAGACCCCTGGCAAGGCTTGCTTTTTGTTGGATATTCTATCACTTGCAGCTGAGCATATCTTCACTGATGCAAACTTCCAAAGCAAACTTGCTCCCCGCTATGAACAGATATGTCTTTCCTAGACCCATGATCTGATGGCACTGCACTCATTGCCTGGTAGATAGTTGGGACTATAAATACATATTGAATGATGTATGAAGAACTGAAATTCTCCATGTGTCTAACTGGCCTTGCCCATTTTCCTTCGTTGAGGGATCATAGCAGAAGATAGAGTAATGATTCTCAGAGTCTAATGTGTATCAGAAATCTTGGTACTTATTAAGAACCAGATTTCCAGGCTCCATCACCCAGAGATTCACCTTTTATAGATTAGTGTTGATGTTTTCAATAAGCACTCCAGAAGATTCTGATATTGGTGGTGAGCAGGTCATTTTGAAAAACACTGGCATAGAGAGCCAAGGACTGCTTACATATGTACATGCAGGTTTCCCCAAATCTGGAGGGTAGATATTGCAGTCACTGCCTCAAATTACCTGGAAAGGCTCTGTATGGGCCTTTAAGTGATGCAGGACAAAAACTCCTGTGCTGGTTTGAGTCTTCTGTGGACCCCCAAAAATCCTATTCTTAAAGTGAATCCATTCCCATGGGTATGGACTCATTGTAAATAGGATCTTTTGGCAACTAGGATCTGGAGATGTGATCCACCTCACCCACGTCTTAATCCTCTTACTGGAGTCCTTTTCAAAGGGAGGGCTAAGAAGCCACAGAAAGAAAAAAGCCTCAGAAAGCAGAAAGAGCGGTCCAGGAGGCTGGAGGCTGGAATTAGTGGAGCCCAGAGGCACAGAAAGAGGCCCCCAAGAGGGTAGGCCCAGAGCAGCTCGAAGCTGGAGAAGAGGCAGAGGAGAGGGGAGAGGCTAGTAGACTGGCAGCATGTCCTGCCCTCTGCTTGATTGCCCACAGCTGCAGCCTGGTGAGACAGCATCTCTTGATGATGCCTCAGTTTGGACACTTGCATAGCCTTGGAACTGTAAGCATTTAACCTAATAAATTCCCATTCTAAAAGCCAACACATTTCTGGTGTATTGCTTGGGCAACCCTCAGCAAATTAAAACAACTCCTTTCCAGGATATTGTAAAAATTAAGTCCAACACAGCCCAGCTCCAAGTTCTGGATAGAGAGGGGCCATCAGGTCTCTTTGTTCTTTGGATAATTAGTTGAATTCTTCTGGGTTGATCTCCAAGAACTTTTGAAAATATTGCCTCTTCGATTAAAAAGAAAACCTAAGCACTTAATCATTTGCATAGCAGGAAGACTAGTGGCAGACAAGAACATTAGGACCAAAAACATGATATTGAAACAAGAAAAAACATAATCTCAGTCCCATAAGGCACATGCAAGTTATGCAGAAATTAGAACTTTTAAAAGAAAATATTCAGTGTTCATTTTCATCATATTTATTGTAGAATATTTAGATAATATGGAAAAGCACAAAGAATACAATAAATATCATTTGTGATTAATTAACTCAGAGATAACCATTGCTGAAGTTTCTATGCTTATACAAATGTGTGTTTTAATTCTTTAAAAATTGGAATAATAACATTTAGCTTATATTTTCCACATAAAAGGTATTATAAACATTTTCCATGCCATCAAATAGTCTTTGAAAACCTATTTTAATCACTTTTTAAAATGCCTAATGTAGTCATGTAATACAATGATCTGTATTATATCTAACATCTGCCTGTTGTTGGATATTTAGATTATTTCTGGTTTTTCTCTGTCAAATATAAATGCTATTCTTCGCTTCCTAGTTTCTCTTTGCTTTTCATATCACCTTTCCTTCCAGTGCCCCCTTCTCTTCCCTTCCCATCTTCCTTCTCCTTCTAGCGTGCAGAGGTGGCACCCAGCATCCAGGAAAGCAGGCTGACAAGAGGGGTGGGGCCACACGGAGGTGCTAGTGGTGACATCCCCAGTAGAAGGGTAGCAGGCAAGGGGGTGGGGATTTGCGTGGAGGATTTGGCGGCAGCGTTCCCAGTGACCTTTGCCCACATTTCTGATTAATTTTTAAATATGGATTTAAGGTTTTTCAAAACAGTGGTAGGACATCATATTCTCACCATCAGCGTTTGAGAGAGTACATGTCTTAACGGACATCATTCCTTGATGCAGTGTGATAGACAAAAAATACATCTTTACCAGTAAAGTGGAAAAGTTCTTCATTTTTGAGTTGTCTGTTCATGTCCTTTGCCTATTTTTCTACTGGGTGGGTTAAACTTTTCCTTATTGATTTTTAAGAAACAGCTGGCTTTAAGGCTATTGGTCCTTTGTTTTCTTAGAAATCTTTTTCTCTGTTTGTCAGTTGCCTATTGTTTGCTTTTACATTTTTCAAACTATAAGTAACGATAATTTTTATATAGTCAAAATATCAGTCTTCTAAATGTACTGTATCCTGGATTGGATCCTGGAACAGAAAAAAGGACATTAGTGGAAAAACCGGTAAAATCATAATAAAGTCTGTTTAGTTAATAGCAATATACCAATGTTGGTTTCTTAGTTTTGACAAGTGTAAGATGTTAACATTAGGGCAATATTGATGAAGGGCATGAAGGGTATATAGAAACTTTCTGTACTATCTTTGCAATTATTCTGTAAATCTAAAGTTATTCCAAAATAAAATGCCTATTTTTAAAAAACAAATTAAAAACGTCTTTTAATGTTTTTACTTCTAGTTTCTTCTTTTATTTTGTTCTTTGAACATTTTTGTCATATAGAGTTTAGTCATATGTTCACACATATTTTCCACTAATGTTTTCTTTTTTTTAAAAATTAATTAATTTTTTATTTATTTCTCTCCCCTTTCCCCCAGTTTGTGTGTTCTTCTGTGACTGCTTCTATCCTTATGAGTGGCAACGGGAATTTGTGTTTCTTTTTATTGTGTCATCTTGTTGTGTCAGCTCTCCACGTGTGCGGCGCCAATCTTGGGCTGGCTGCACTTTCCCGCTGGGCGGCTCTCCTTATGGGGTGCACTCCTTGTACGTGAGACTCCCCTACATGCGGGACACCCCTGCGTGGCAGGACACTCCTTGCGCACATCAGCACTGCGCATGGGCCAGCTCTACACGGGTCAAGGAGGCCCAGGGTTTGAACTGTGGACCTCCCATGTGGTAGGCAGACGCCCTATCCATTGGGCCAAGTTGGCTTCCTGTTTTCATGCTTTAAAGAGTTTGCTTTTCACTTTTTTCCATTTGTAGCTTATTTCTTCACCATTATTCTTCACCATTGATTTTTTTTTTAAAGGAAGTACTGGAGATTGAACCAGGGAACTCATACATGCAAAGCAGGTGCTCAACCACTGAGCTCCACCCATTCGACTTCACCATTGACTTTAAATGCTTCCTTTATTGTATATAAAAGTTGTATGTGTCTACTTCCAGACTTCCTTTACTGGCCAAGGGGGAGTAACAGGGATTGGATTTACCCACTTGCCTGAAACAACCAAAAATTGGACAAATTATCAGACAAGATAGATGAAAAAATGGCTCCCACGACATTGGACACCAGGCCAAGAAGAATGGTGATCCTGAGCAAGAGGGAAGAATGAGGTGTGCCCTGAGATTGCCCCAGTTTATTGCATAAGGCAAGTTTCCAGGATGTGTGCATGGAGGGGAAACCCCGGCAGGGCTCAATAGTCTCCTTGAGTTGAGGACACAGAGTTGGGAGTTCAAAGGGGCCAAGGTGGATAGAATTTTCAGGGCAGAGTACTGGAGAGAAGAGAGCAGCACAGAAAAAGAATGCCAGATATACGTAGAGCATATGCAATTTTCAGCCAGTATCAATGAATGTATGCCCAGTTAGTAAGAAACTACCTGGGAAAGAACTATCTGTAAAGATTAGAAGGAACACTTCTCAGAGCTTAAAATGGTCCAGTAGTAGAGTACTCAAAAGGTTTTGCCTCAGTGGTGAGAAAAATAGGACAAAGAACATATGGAAAAATAGAAAGATAGTAGATTTAAATTTTACCATACCTATAATTACATTAAACATAAATAGTATAAATACCATACTTAAAGTTGAAAGACTGAGTATTTCCCTATAAGATGGGTAACAAGTCAAGGCTATCCACTTTTACAACTCCAATTAACATAATAATGAAAGTCTTAACCAGTGCAGTAAGGCAAGAAAAAGATAAAAGACATGTACTGTAGATTGGAAAGGAAGAAATAAAACTGTCCTTATAATTATCTGCATAGAAAATTCCAAGAAATCTACAACAAAACTGCTAGAACTAATAAGTTAGCTTATCAAGGTCCCAGAATAAAAGGTCAACACATAAAAATAGTTGATATCTGTATATTAACAATGCACAATTGGAAACAAAACATTAAAAACATAATGCCATATATAATACTCCAAAAAATAAAGTACTCAGGTGTGAATCAAACAAAACGTGTTCAGAACCTGTATGCTGAAAAGTACAAAACATGGGTGAAATAAATCAAAGAAGATATAAATAATGGAAAGGCCTACTGTGTTCATTTGTAAGACTCAACATTGTAAAGATGTCCCAATCTCTCCAAATTGATCTATTGTAGTAATGCAGTTTAGGCCAAAATCCTAGGAGGATATTTTTGTAGTTATAGATAAGCTGATTCTAAAATTTATACCAAAGGAACAAGAGTAGCTAAAACAATTTTGAAAGAAGAATAAAATTGGAGGAATCACACCACCCAAGTGAAAGAATTACTATAAAGTTACAATTATCAAGACAATATGGTATTGGCAGAGGAATAGACATATACATCAATAGAATAAATCTACACAAGTACAGCTGACTGAATTTTTACCAAGATACAAAAGCAATTCAATGGAGAAAGGACAATTGTTTCAACAAGTGGTCCTGGAACAACTGGACATCCATAGGCAAAAAATGAAACTCAACCTAACACTTATATTCTATAAAAATTTTTTACCTAAAAATTTATCATAGATCTAAATAGAAAATGTAAAATTTTGGATGAAAGGTCAGGAGAATGTCTTTGCAACTTAGGGATAGTTAAATTTCTTAGATATGATATCAAAAGCATGATCAATCAAAAGAAAAAATTGATAACTTGGATTTCATCAAAATTTAAAACTTTTGCTCTGTGAAGATGCTGCTAAAAGAAAGAAAAATATAGCTATAGACAGGAGAAAATATTTGTAAATCACATTTTCAATGGAAGTCTTGTATTCGAATATATAAAACTATAAACTCAGCAGTAAGAAAAGAATCCAATTTAAAAATGGGCAAAAGAACAGATACTTCACCAAACAGGATATAAGACTGATAGATAAGCACTTGAAAAATACTCAATATCATTAGCTATTAGGGAAATGCAATCTGAAACCATGATGAGATAACATTACACATCTATTAGAAAAAGCTAAAATAAAACATACTGACAATCCCAAATTCTGGTGAGGATGTAGAGAAAATGGAGTGTTCATACATTGCTTGTGGGAATGCAAACTGACACAACCATCCAGAAAAAGTTTGTCAATTTCCTTAAAAAGTTAAAAAATACACTTACGGTATGACCCAACAATCTCACTCCTGAGTATTTGCCCTAGAGAAATGAAACATATTCATACACACACACACAAACTCTACACAGATGTTTATAGATGCTTTAATTTGTCTATTAACTAAATGTTTATTTTAGCAACTTAGATGTGAGTCTAAAATTATTCCAAAATATAAAGGAAGGAAGGGAGGGAGGGAGGAAAGCAATTAGATCTTCAACTCCCACTCCCACCCTGCACAGCCCACAGCTTCCACCCTCCAGCCCTATAGAAGATCAGAGGTTTATTATCTGAAAATGACAGAACAGCAGGTGGGAGGTGTGTTGGATGGGAGCTGCCAGCCCAGTGAGGGCAGGTGCACTGTACTGTATTACATTCTGAATGCTGGGACTCCTAGCCCTCTTTCTCATCACGTCCCAATATTGCAGGCAACTTCCTGCTGTCAATCCCCCCAGCCAAGGGAAGGACATAAATTTCCTGACACAGGTTATCTCCAAAGAATTGGCCCCACCAGGCCATCTTTCATGCAAGATCATAAGCTGAGGGTCCACAGGTTGCAGCCAGGTTCTTAGCCCCCAGCCAAGGAATGTTGCATGGCTGAGGAAATTTTCCAGCATGAAAAATTATAACACAAATAGGCACACACTTTGACAACCTCTGGGTTAAGGTAGGACTAATGCTTCTTCATATTCAAAGTTCACTTTTCTGAATCACTTTTTAGAGCCATTGATGTACGTGTTTTTTACACAATTCTGGGAACCATTAAGAATGTTGGTGATGCAGCATTCCGCCCCCCCCAAAAGAATCCATAAAAGAATGAGGGCCACTGGTGCTGGGTGTTATATACAGCTTGCAAGCCTTAAAAAAAAACTTTATTGAGATTTAATTTACATTTCATAAAATTCACCCAATTTTAAGTGTAATTCAAAGTGTACAATTCAATGATTCTTAATATATTTACAAAATTGTGCAACTGTTTCTAGTTTAGGACAATTCCACTTACAATCTCTCCTTATTTCTACTCTCAGTTTTAGGCAACCACTAATCTTATTTTCTATCCCCTTAGATTTGCCTTATTTGGGTATTTCATACAAATGGAATCATACAATATGTGCTTTTTTGCATGTCTTTTCCCAATTAGCATAATGTTTTCGAGTTTCATCCATGGTGTAGCATGTGTCAGTACTGGGTTCCTTTTATTGCTGAGTATTATTAACTTGTATATATATATTTCCCATTTTGTTTATCCATTCACCAGTTGGTGAACATTTGGGTTGTTACCAATTTTTGGCTATTAAGAATAATTTTGCTATGAACACTAAAGTACGAGTCTTTGTGTGGACATATATTTTCATTTTTCTTGCTTATATACCTAGGAATGGAATTGCTGGGTCACAGGGTAACTATATTTAGCATTTGAGGAAATAGTAAACTGTTTTCAACAGAGGCTGCTACATTTGCCCTAGAAATGCAAGAGAGCCCCAATTTCTTCACATCCTTGTCAACACTTGTTATTTTCATTTTCCTTAAATAATAGCTATTGTAGCAGGTGTGAAGTGGCATTTCATTGTGGTTTTGATTTGCATTTCACTGATGGTTAGTGTTATTGAAAATCTTTTCATGTGCTTATTGGCCATTTGTATATTTCTTTTGGAGAAATGTCTATTCAGATCTTTTGCTCATTTTTAACCTGATTATTTATTTTTCTAATATTGCATATTTAAGAGTTCTTTATATACTCTACATACAAGTCCTTTAACAGATTTAAATGATTTGTAAATATTTCCTTCCAGTCTATGGCATGTCTTTTCACTTTCTTGAGATATCATTTATATCACAAAGGTTTTAATTCTGATCAAGTCTATTTTCTCTATTTTTTATTTTATTGCTAGTACTTTTGGTATCATATCTAAGAAATCATTGCTAACCCAATGCATTTGTCAGCCAAAGGGATGCTGATGCAAAGTACAAGAAATCTGTTGGGTATTATAAAGGGTATTTACTTGAGGTAGAAGCTTATACCTACCAGGCCCTAAAGAGTCTGACTCAAGGTACCATAAGAGGTACTTTCTCACTCAAAGTCATTTGCCACGTGTTGAGCAAGATGGCGGGTGATGTCTGCAGGAATTCAGCCTTACTCTTCCTCTTAAGGCTCCATGGTCCCAGCTTCTTCCAATATCAGCTGCAGGCTGGGATAAGTCTCATCTCTCTCCTGGGGCTGGTTTCTCTCTGGGCTTAGCTGCAGCTGTAGGCTATCAAGCTCATTCTCTTCCCTGGGACTCTGCTGTATCTATAGAGCTGTCTCTATTCCTCTGTGTTCTTCTCCTGTGTATTTACTTCCCAGGGCTCCAGCATTAAAACCCAAACTCTCTCCTCTGCCATGTTGTTTTCTCTGTGAGTCCCTGCCCACCAAAGGGTGACTTTTCTTAATGGCCCAGAAGACCAAAGATCTAGGAGCACTCACCTTTCTCCCTGCTCTCAGCCCCCAATTGCTACCCCTTTTAACTCTCTTTTTCAATGTGACTTTTGTAAATTTTTTGTCTGCATTTCCTTAATAGGGTGACCTGGAGTGACTGGATTTACCCCTACTCTCTCTCCCTGATCTGAGCTGTGGGGTCAGCCTCGGCATACTCCACATGTGTGTGTGGGAAGAGGTAGAGGGAAAGTGGAAAGTTCTGAGCTGTTCCAAAAGGGAGCAGGAAATTCATTTGCAGACAGAGGTAAAGTAACCTGAAGTACCAAGTGAAGACTTACACTTATTAAAGAACATTATGTTGCCAACCTTGGAACAGAAAACTTGGATGACAGCCATTTTTACAAAGCCTGACTTTCTATCCACTTAAAAGGACTCATCAGAGCTAGTATTGCAAGTTTCATAATCCATCAGCCAGCTGGTTTGTGGAATGCTATTTCATCATGAAAATAGACTCATCTTGGAGAGGATAAGAAGAATCAAAGACTCATGAGATTTATTACCACCAAGCCAGGCAAAGCAATCAGTTTGCCTTTGCAGTCTTAACCCTTATGTTTCAGGAGGCTCAATCTAAGCCTCAGCTATAGCCACCTAAGAAGCTCACTCTCATAGGGGAAAATTCATTCAGGGACATGGACTTGGGCAGGAGGGATGGAGACCCACCCTACTGGACAGTCAGGACATAGCAGGAAAATGGGCGGTTTTCACTGTGTTCCTCTCCTGCATTTTCACTTCTCTCCCCCTTGTGTTCCTCTCTCTCATCTTATCCTTTCCTCATCCCTTCTGGGTACTGGGTTTTGTTTCTAGAACTCTTGAAAATAGGAGCTGTACTTAAAATAGGAAAATATTTAATGAAATTCTCTGTGAATTCTTAATAAACCCAAGCATTCCTGCCTGGACCTACAACTCAGGGCAAGCATTAGCATTTCCAGGACATCTTCAGCTCTGGCCACAGTTCCCTCAGAGATCCCCACAGCAAATCGAGGCTGGCTTGTGACCCATAGAATATGATGAGAATAATGGTATGTGACTTTTAAAACCAGGTCGCAAAAGACATTGCAGCTTCCACCTGGGTCTCTTGGATCATTCTCACCAGGGGAAAACAGCCACCATGTTGTGAGGACACTCAAGCAGCCCCATGGAGATGCCCATGTGAAGAGGAACAATGTGCCAATACCAACTTGACAGCCACATGAGTAAGCCACCCAGGAAGCAGATCCAGTCAAATCGTCAGATGATTTCAACCCTAGCCAACATCTGACTACAACCTCACAACAGACCCTGAGCCCGAACCTTGGAACTGAGCTACTCCTGAATTCCTGACCCATGGGAATTATGATAGTAAACATTAATTGTTTTCAACCACTGGGCTCTAGGGTGGCTTATGACATGTAACCTTTGAGATTTAAAGCTGAGTAATCTCATTCCAGTTCTCTTTAGCACTAATGATTCTACTCTATGTTGGTTGCTTCTTATATTTTATCACCTCCTTTTGGGTCACCTTTTATGTGGCACCAGAGAAAAGTGTTCCGGGCGGTATCCAGGTCCAGGGAATTCCTGAAAGCGGGGAGGTTGTGTTGCTCAGGAGTGCCAGCACGTGACGGGAAGGACTCATTCTCCTCTAATCGAGGAGTTCCTGGTGGGCAAGAATCACAACCCCGTCTTTGTCTTCCTACCAGCACAGTGCCTGACACAAAGCAGGTACCCTTTAAATGTTCTTTGAATAATGAACAAATAAAGGTGATCTTGGAGAAACACGTCTTCTTGCCCTTTGATGTTTCATCACATTCTTCCGTTTTTATGTCTTCCTGGCATACTATTCAGCAGACAGCAGTGTAGTGCATCCCTGAAATACCTGAGCATTATCAGTTGACATAGGGAATTTTTTCAAGTTCCATGGCTCTGTTATTGGCGCTACTTGCTCTTAAAATAAGACCTAGACTTACCTGTGGCCAGAAAACTATACCTACGAAACACAAGCAAACGTTTCTTAAGCCAAGAAATTTAGTAGCTGTTAATAAAGATATATAAACTGATTTACTTCATTTTAGTAATAATAGCAAACTAAAAGCTTGGATAAATAGCATTTATTTTCACTCTTTCTCAATAGTAACAAAAATATTTAATGATGGTCCAAAGGCATTACAAGATCTAGAAAATATGCAGCAAGAATAATGAGTAGAGGACAACATGGATGACCCTTGAAATATCAAAAGAGGTCAATCACAAAAAAAAACATAAATTATATGATTCTATTTACATGAAATGTCCAGTGTAGACAAATCTGGAGAGACAGAAAGCAGTTTAGTGGTTGCCTAGTGCTAGGGTGGGGGTGGAGGACTGGATAGTTTGCCAGCTGCTATGACAAATACCACGCAATGGGTTGGCTTACACAAAAGAAATTTATTGCCTCCCAGCTTCAGAGGCCAGAAGGTGTGCTTCCTCCCGGGGTTAGTGGCATGCTGACAATCCTTGGGTTCCTTGGCTTTCCCATTCCATGGTGATGGCCTCTCCTTTCTCTTCTGGGTTTCAGCTGACTTCTGGCTTCTCCCTGTGGCTTTCCCTAACTCTGGCTTGCAGTTTCTTCTCTTTATAAGGCCTCCAGTGATACAGATTAAGATCCAACCTCATTCAGTTGGGCCATACCTTATCTTAAACGAACATCTTCAAGAGAGCCTATTTACAATGGGTTCACACCCATAAGAATGTGGATTAAGAACATGTCTAAATTTAATTCAAGCTACCACAAGGGGTAACAGCTAAGTGTGGAGTTTCTTTTCAGATTAATAAAAATGTTCTAAAATCAATTGTGGCAATGGTTGCAAAACTCCATGAATATATTAAAACCATTGAATCATGCACTTTAAATGGGTGAATTGTATGGTATGTGAATTATATCTCAATAAAGTTGTAAAAAAGAATGACGTTCAGCTAAATTTTTACTTTTTATGTTTATTTATTTTTATTTTTAAAATTTTTAATTGTCTTTTTTTTTTTTAAGATAAAGAGATCATGCAAAATGTTACATTAAAAACATAAGAGGGAAACAGATTTGGCTCAATGGATAGAGCGTCTGCCTACCACATGAGACATCCAAGGTTCAAACCCAGGGCCTCCTGACCCATGTGATGAGCTGGCCCACGTGCAGTGCTGATGCTCACAGGGAGTGCTGCGCCAAGCAGGGGTGTCCCCTGTGTAGGGGAACCCCACGTGCAAGGAGTGCGCCCCGTGAGGAGAGCTGCCCAGTGCAAAAAAAGTGTAGCCTGCCCAGGGTGGTGCCGCACACACAGAGAGCTGATGCAGCAAGATCACGCAACAAAAAGAGACACAGATTGCCAGTGCGCTGATAAGAATACAAGTGGACACAGAATACACAGCGAATGGACACAGAGAGCAGACAACGGGGGGGGGGGGGGAGAAATAAATAAAAAATAAATCTTTAAAAAAAAAACAAGAAAACCATAAGAGGTTCCCATATACTCCATTCCCTCCTGCCCCTACCCCCGCTCCTCCCACATCAATATACCCTTTCATCAATAAGGCACATTCATTGCACTTGGTGAATACACCCTGGAGCACTGCCACACAGCATGGACCATAGTTCACATTGTAGTTCACACTCTCACCAGTCCAGCCAGTAGGTTATGGCAGGATATACAATGTCCTGCATCTGTCCCTGCGCTATTATTCAGGACAACTCCAAGGCCTGAAAATGCCCCATACCACAACTCTTCCTCCCTCTCCCTGCCCTCAGTATTTACTGTGGCCACTGTCTCCACATCAATGATACAATTTCTTCTATTGCTAGAGTCACAGCAGTTCTTTAGCAGAATACCAGCAAGTCCACTCCAATCCGTAATATAGTCCTCCATCCTGTGTACCCTGAGATGATGATGTCTACTCCACTCTAAATTGAGAGGGGGCTTAGATCCCAAAGTTTTTACTTTTGTTATCCTGGTAGTTTACTCTCTGGGAATGTTAGTCATCTGTGATGGAGATGACGAATCCCAAGGACTGAACCTAATGTTGCCCATGCACCTTGGATCATGTGTCCCACCGGGGCCCACCCTAGACACCTGAGTGTTCTGTTGCCATGGTGCTGTGAGGGGCTCCTCTATTGTCCCCATTCATAGACAATGACCAGGTCGGGATGGGAGTCAGTTCTCTCCTGTTTGTCACCACTCCCACTGTTGGAGCCGTGGGGGACAGCCTGGAGTTGGGCATGGATGCCCTCCACCCCAATGGCATTAGTTAGTGTTCTGTAAGAACCTAACCAGTTGTCAAGGTTTTTCCTTCCAAGATCTACCTTCTTCCAATTTGCACTACAGGCCCTATAGTAAGTACCTCCCTGGAACCAATATTCCCAGTAATATGTGGCCAAGTAAAATCCATCTTAGAGGATGCATCCCTGGCCAGAAGTTAGGAAGCTTGGTTTCTAGACCTGGCTCTGCTAGTTGAATTGACCAAGATCACTCCATGAGTTCTCTCTGACTTTGCGTATGTCAATAAATCAAGCCTACTCTGTGCAATAAAGGCTTAGACCTGTGAGGTCATTCTCAGTTCTTAATTCCGTATGCTGTTTCTTTATACCCTTTGGAACAAACAGTTCAGCTACTGAAGGTCACTACAGAAAAGGTGGCAAATTACTACTTGTCTCTTTCCTGTCCGTTATCCCTGCTATTAGCAATAATCTTATATATTTTTAAAATTTTAAATAGATTTTTCCTATACACTTTTTCAAAAAATTTTTTAAATTTACAGTCTATACCACCAAGTGAAAACTCTCCTTCCCCAGCCCTGGTAACCTCTAATCCACTTTCTCTCTGCAAATATGCTAATTCTAAATATCTCATGTAGGTGACATCATACAATATTTGTCCTTATGTGCCTTACTTATTTCACTGAGCATAATGTTTTCAAGGTTCATCCATGTTGCAGCTTGTTTCAGAACTTCATTCCTTTTTATGGCCAAATATAATTTCCATTGTGGGTATATATCACATTTTGTTTACCCATTCATGTGTTGATAGACATTTGAATTGTTTCTACTTTTTGGCTATTGTAAATTATGATGCTGTGAATATTGGTGCAGAATTATCTCTTTGTGTCCTTGTTTTCACTTTCTTTGGGTATATACCTAGAAGTGGAATTGCCAAGACATACAGTAATTTTGAAAGCAGTAGCCGTATTTTAAAAAGCTGTGGTTCCTTTGCCTGCTTCCCAGTCTAGGTGTCCAATCTTTTGCTTCTGAAAGGAGAGGTGAGGTTGGGAGCATAACAGGGGACTGGGGAAGAAGACAGTTACTTTCAGGCTCTACCCTTGAGAGCTGAGCCATGGTTGGCTCCATATATTAAAAGGAAAATTGTACCTATTGTGTGACTTTGCAGTAAATGAACATAACTTAAAGCCTCTTGAATGGCATACTGCCTGAAACAGTGTCTTAGCTTTTGCTACTTGCACAGAATAACCTCAGTGTTCTTTCTGAATCTTTGGGCACTTAGAGGAAAAAAATGCCGTTGTCTGCATCAGCCTTCTTCACCCTCACTTCTCTGTTTCTCCATTACTTCTTTCCCTCCCTGCTGAAGCTAACTCTGCACAGAGCATTGGGGCTCCCCAAGCAAGGGCTGCCTGCTGCAGAGCTGGAGGAGCCCTCTAGCAGAAGTGGGAGTGTTTGCCCATGGAAGACCTCAGGACTTTCCTTTAGGAGCCTCGTGGAGTGAGCCCCGCCTGAAGGAACCCCTGTCGGCCTGCCGAGCCATGTGATTCAGCGTATCTTCTCTAAGGTGCATTGCACAAAACGTGGAAGATACAGAAAAAGAGAGAAGGAAAACTTTACACCTGGTCTCAGCACTTAGAAGCCATAATAGGCAATGGTTTCTTGTTTCGGGGCATTATTTTAAGCACTTGGTACTCTGCTGTGTACTTAACATCCATTATATAATGCAATTTTTTATGACAACTCTCTGATGTGTGTAATATTATTTCCTACTGTAGAGAAGGAAAGTGACGTTCAGAGAAGTTACACAAGCTGCCCAAGGCAGCACCACTGGTAAGTGGCAGGACTAAAGTTAAAAATCCAAGTCTGACTGATTCCAGAGCTGTTGCGCTATACAACCTCCCGGCTAAATGTTTTGTAGAATTTTCTGTGAGTCTTTTTGTCTGCACAGTTTTTGGCTTGTCTGCTTGTTTTGTTTTATCCTCGCATAATTGTGGTCATGCTGTATAAACAGCTGTGTTTTCTAAAGCTCTGCTACCTGCCAGCCTCCCAAGCCCTCTTGGTTCGTGGGTGTTTGATGGGTGCAGAAACTCTCATGATAGACAAAACCATTTCTGGAGACTTGATGAAAAGGTCTTTCTCTGGGGAGAAGGCGTGGTCTCTTTTTCTATTTCTCTCCAGTCCCTAATCTCTTGAAGTTTTACTTGTAAACCCTCTGCCTTAAAAAGTAAAGACCCCTAAGAGAGAAACCTTCATCTGGGTCATCTCCACTGGGCTATGCAGAGTGCCCAGCTAGGCTCTAGGAGCCCTGGCCTCTTGTGTGCAAAAAAGACATTATGTTACGCATCTCAGCAGTCTCCGGGAAGGCTCTGCATGGAACAGTGCAGGGAACCACGGGTCCAGGGAGGCAGCCAGGTTCTCCCATCAGAGAGCCAACGCCTGCAAACATCTCTTCCCCTGCCGTGGGGCTGCGGGGCTGAGCTACAGCATGGACCTGCTCTCTTGAATGGGGTCTTGCCTTCCTGTCTTCAAATAAAGCCTTCCTGGAGCACATTATATTGCATCTCCCACTCCCCAACCCCCCGTTCTTTTTGGTTTTCCTTCCAGTTTTCAGGGACATCAAATAAAGCTGCTTTCAAGAGGCTCCCTTGAGGTTAACAGCCAAGAAGCAGCATTTAGTCCTGCAGTCCTGGCAGCTGAGCCAGCTCCTTGGGATTCGGCCACTTTAATAGAGAGG
Source organism: Dasypus novemcinctus (assembly GCF_030445035.2). Taxonomy (NCBI): domain Eukaryota; kingdom Metazoa; phylum Chordata; class Mammalia; order Cingulata; family Dasypodidae; genus Dasypus; species Dasypus novemcinctus. The sequence goes on along the minus strand of NC_080695.1, from coordinate 24,030,802 downwards.
GCTTCTTCCATGAGATTGGACTGTCCTGGGCTCGAGCCCTCACACTTAATAGCACATCGGACGTAAGCTGTGAGAAAAGCCTTACGAAGAAAATGTGAATAGAAATAAAAGCGCCAAACTCTGCTTTCCCACTTTTGCTAAGAATGTTTACAGATCAGACTGTGTCTGGAAGAGGAGCCCTAGCAGGGCTGGCACCATGGGTCCTGAGCAAGTGTGTCCTGAATTGCATGTAGAAAAGTCATGGTGATTATTTTTGGGAAAGGGGGAACCTGTTTTCCTTCCTCTGCACGTTTCCAAAAAAGAATGTACCCTCTGTTCTTTGTCCTGGAGGAGGAGGATTGGAATGAAAACCTCTGGACCTTTTCTTCATGCCTGACTTTTGCTTGGGAAGGGGCTGGGCTGAGGGTCCTGCAGAGCTTAATGGTCCTTGAACCCCATCTCCAGGGTTGGAAGCATTGAGACTCAGAAGCAAAAATATCCCACCTGTCTTATCTACTGTCTGCCTCATGGGTGGGTAAGAGGGACCATGGGCTCCCCTGGGCTTCCTGCTCCCAAGCGAAAGTTCAGATGCTCAGGGCTGGGGCCGGTGTTAGAGAGGTAAGTGGGGGTCGGAGGCAGGTCTGTGACCCTCCGCGAGGCTGGCAAGCTAAGTAGCGACCCCCAGCCGTCTGGTCCCGGCACACGCTCCGTTCAGCAGAGAGCCCTGTTCTTCGGGAACAATGGGGTGTCACTGCAGAAGATAAAATGCTGCAGATCCATGTTTCCAGATGTTACCTGAGAACCAGGCTTCCCCAGGTCTTGGGGAGACCTTCGGAGCCCATCCATGGAACTAAGAAAACGCTAAATCATGGAAATAAGGCAACCAAAGGACAGCATCTTCTTTCAGTGCATGTGACGCCTTGCCTAACAAGTCTACCAAGTAATTGGAGGGGACTGTATCTTAGTTTGACTCTCTAGTCATCTTGATTAAAAAGCCCTGACATTGAGAAGTTACATGTTAACTTGCTCATTTTTTTTTTTTTTCCTGGTGGAGATGCAGTTGATTTTGTCTGGTAGAAAAGCTAACTCAAAATGTTAGGGTCTGATTGGCCTTTAAGAACATTAACCAGTTTTTCTATCTAACCTAGCAATTTTTTTTCTGACATTTTTCCTTCAAACATCTATACCTATGTCCTCAAATGCTTTTTGAATTACCTTTGCCCAATCTGCTGATTCTCTCAATGAGTGGAATAAACCTTTGACATGTGTTCATCCTTTATTTGCATGAGAGCCACATTATGACCTGTTTGAAAGCTGTACTTTAATACCTGGGTCCCAGCCCCAAAGCCCTGTGGATGAGCCAGTAACACCTTGGGAAAGACGAACCATTTTCTCAGGTTTATCCTTGGAAGGCCCAGCAGAGAGGTTGAAGATTATCTCAAAGGTGCCTTGAAGATTATCAGGGGAGCATCTGGACCTCGGCAGTTTGGTTGATGGCACAGAGTAGCTACTAGAGTCTGGGTGGCCTCAGGGCCGGGGAGCTGACTCGGCCAAGGAGAAGGGCACAGGGTTGGGTTGAGGCTGGCAGATGGGGCAGGTAGGAAGGCTTTGCTGCAACAGGTGATATCAAAGGTAGACCAGTAGGAGCACCTCATCCCCCTCTCCCAGTATAGTGCCAGCCATCGATCTATTAAGGGTAAGACTTGAGCCAACAGCTGGCCCACAGCTGGGGATGCAGGTAGCAGGCCCAGGCACCTAGGGGAGAGCCGGCAAGACTGTTCAGGCTGCAGGGACCCAAGTTGCAGTGGGGAGCTGGGAACCAAGGCAAAATCCCTACCTTTCAGACAGTGGCGAGCAGGTGAGAATGGGAAGATGACAGCTCAGGGACCAAATGCATCAGGCCCTGGGGCTCCTGCAGACATGCCAGCGATTGTGCCTGGAGTGTCTCATTTATCTCCTTCATCCATTCATTCACTCATTCAATGAGTATCCATTGCCCAGAGAATGCCAGGCTCAAGGATGGAGTATGCAGGTGGGTAGGTTTCTGTGACCGCGCTTGACATGGTCAGGGAAGGCGGCAATTGGAGTGCCCCCGTGTTTCCTATTTGCCCATTTCCTCTGCCTTCCCTGCAGTGGGGGTGGAGAGGAGCTTTCTGTTTAACCAGGAATAAGTAGGACCCTGACACAGGGGACCCAAGATGATGCCCCATAGAGTGGACAATGGTCACTCTGGCCAGCTTTGACCACCTCCACCTTGCTTATGTTGGGAGAATGCCCGACTTTATTTATGTGCCTGTGCCTCCCCAAAGTCAAGCTCAGAAACAAGCTTCCCTGTCACCGTTGCAGGACAAGCACGGGGTTGAGGCTCTGCCAGTCCTGTGCACCCAGGACAAACTTGGAAACAGGAGACCCGCAGAGGCAGGGAGCCCATGGCAGAGACGCCCAGCCTCCAGCAGCTGGGAGCAGAGGTCCGCCCGTGCCCAGCCGTGGAGTGGGGTGTCCACGAGGATGGCCTGGGGCTGAGGGTCCATTGATGCTGTACAGCCCTTGGCTCAGGTCCCTGTCCCTGAGGCACTGAGGGGTCCAAGCCAATCCCGTGCCCTCTCCCCGGGGTCCCTCCTCTTCCACAGGCTCTGGCCTTGCCTGTGCCTGATGAAAAGCTGTTAGGAGCTTACCCCGACTCATGGCGTGCCTGACCCTGGTGCAGTCAGGCCACACACCTGACCGTCGCCAGGTCCCAATCCCGTCCTGTGCTAATATCAGCCCATCTTTTCTGAGCAGCTTCTCTGGGCCAGATTCTTTATGCGCATTGTTGCACACATGCCCTTCTCACAACAGCCCGTTCCCCACATGACAAAACTGAGACTGCGTAGCTGACCTGACCATGCAGACAGCAGGTTGAAATCCAGCGGGGTTCTTTCCACTGCCTTACGGCCCCTCCTCTTTACGGAGAACTGAAGAGGATCTCGGGAGGGTATGTCTGGAGTCACTTCGGCTCCCTCTTCCCCCTCCCTCCTCCTACCCTGACTTCAGAGCCTGGACCATAATCCACATCTGAGGCATCAGGTTAGGAAAAGGAGCATCCATTCATCCGCTCCCCTGGACTGGGCTCAGATCAGATCAAGGAGAGGCAGTTGTCAGGTCCAAGGCCGAGGGTGCGTTACCGGAGGGGTAGGGGGTCCTGCTCAGATTTAGGTAGCAAGTCGAAGTTTGCCAGGAGCTTATCCAGAGGGCAAGGACATGTGGACCCCCGGCCGGATGGGGCTCTGCATGGGCCTGGAGGTGGCTGTCTAACCAGCGGGCTCCCCGGCTCCTGGGGAGTTAATCTGATCCCCTGGAGGCTGTGCCCGGCGCCCTCTGGCTCCTCCTCCACCTGCCTGGCAGCACCCTTCTCCCTCTTGCCGTCAGAGCAGGCAGCCTGGCCGGGGTCTGGCACTCCCTCGATGGGCTCCAAGGCCAGGGTGGAGGCCGGCTCTGGGAGGGCCTTTTGGGCTGTGCGCCACTCAGATCTGCCTTCTCAGCCCAGCGGGGAAGATCGGGAGCCCTAGGGCAGCTCCAGAGAAAGGGCCAAGAGCGGCCTGGACACGCAGGTAAGTCAGAGGATCTGTGAGCCCAGGGGCCGCTCGCACAGGGCGACAGGCAGGCATGGGTAATCTGAGGGACGCATGACTGGACAAGGTCTCCTGATGGTGGACCCACGGGAAGGCTGGTAGCTGTTCCCCAGGGTAGGCTCGGGGGTAGTCCAGGGATACACCTCTGGTCAACTTTTCCTTGATCTTCAGAGTTTAACATCTGAACATCACCTCCTCCAGGAAGCCTTCCTAACCCCTAAGGTGCCCCTTCTCAGTGTCCTCAAAGCATCTTGGTCTTCCTATGTAGCATTTTCTATACCACGTTGTATATGCCTGATGACCTCTTGGTTCCCCTTACTCACAGTGGACTCCCCTGTGGCAGGACGCCCGCCCCAAGAGGTCCCCTTCCCTCCACCTCACCGGCCCTCTAAGTCAGGGGTTCTTAACCAGGGACCCGCAGATCCCCAAGGGGTCCGTGGAAAGATTTCAGGGGGTCTGTGAGCTCGAATTGAAAAATATCAACTTATCTTTATTTCCTCTGACCTCTAACTGCAGTCTAGCATCTCCTTCACTTATGAATGCATGTAATAAATAAACTACAGTAGTATTCATTGCACCTGACTGGCAAAGGAGTCTGTGGTACAGAAGAGGTTAAGAACCTCTGCTCTAAGTGCCTTGGGTTAGGTCCTTCTCTTACTTCGCCAGATAAGTGTCTGCTCACCTGTACATGCATACCGCATACACACCTGTGTGTGCGCACAGGACCCCAAGCAAGGTGCAGGCTGTTCTCTACTCCAGGTTGCTGTGATAGAGCCTAAACCATACAGAACCGGGGTGGCAATGGCCCAAGAGGTGGGCATGGGGCCTTCATATAATTAGCTCAAATCCTGCCACGACCTTTGGGGAGTTCTTCTTGGTTGGCTGGATCTCCTACTTGGACCCCTATCTCATCCTCTTTCTTCTCCATTTTCCTTTCCTTCTTTCCCAGCTGGGGTTATGCTTTCCTGGGGGTGTCATAGCCTTCTTGTCAGTATTAGCCACCCCATTCATTGTACTGCTACTCACACTTGGAGTCTGGAATTTGGAGAAGAAGGGGACCCTGCACCCTAGGTGGAAGCTTGATTTTTTTCTCTCTCTATGGTCATCCCAAACTATTTTAAACCACAAGCCAGAAATCTTATACTGCAAGTGTTAATCTCCTGCCCGTAGATCCTCAGTGATCTATACACAAGATTCATGTCTTCCTGCTAGCATAATTTTGGGACTTTATTATGCTAGAAGAGTATCTGTCTCTTTCCCAACCTTGAGTGTGACATTACAAAACCCTCTTCTATTGGTTTGGCTTTGGAGAACTCTGTTTTCAATTCCCCCTTCTAATTTCCACTGGCTGTAGCAATTGGGGGCCAGGGAATAGAAAATGAAAATCCTAGTATGAATAGACACAGAGTAGGGGTTAAGGGTAGCCGGGCCACTGATAAGGCAGGTGATGACTTCCATAGCCTCCCATGGGGGAAATAAGACAGCCCTAACCTCAAAAGCACAGTCTAGTGTGTCTGGGAAGCAGAGAATTTGCAGGAACTTACCAGGAATTTACAATATGATGTGATAAGTCTATAATATGGGAACTATATAGGACCCTTTGAGAGCACAGGGAAGAGGAGCCTAAACCTTGGGCATTAAGAACAACTTCCTGGATGAGATGATGTCTAAGTTGAGTCATGAAGAGCAAGGAAAAGTTCTCTAGGAGGATGCCCACTTGTACCCTGCCCTCCAAATTCCTTCCCCCTTCTTCAGCTCAGCAAAGACCCCAGAGGGACATCTGAGATGCCTTCCAGTGCTTTGCCCAGGAAAATTGGGTTTGAATGTTTGGTCTCTGAAGCATCACCTGGCCTGAGAGTACCTGCAGGCTTTCCTCTGGGATCCTGAGGGTTGGACCTGGGCAGGTGTGGAGTCATTAAGAGGGACTGGGGGTTCTTGGAAAGCCATGGGGTTTGGCATATGTGTTACCCCCCGTGATTTCAGTCCAGGAGATTCTCAGGTATGGACTGAGTCCCACCTCTGGATGGAGAACATTGGTAGTTTCTACCTCTAGCATCTTTGCTAGGTGATAATGTCTTCCCAAGGATTGAAACCTGGGATTCCAGGTGGGACCTGTAAACCCTCCTAGTAGCCCTTTGTTCTACCTGCAACTGAGGAAGAGGTTTGGGATATCAGGAGGCTTCAGGAAAGAAATCAGTATAGGATTTGAAGAAAGATCAGTATTGGTACTCAGAGACAAAAGAGTCATTCTAGTGTCACATTAAGGAAGAAAACTTTTTTTTTTTAAAATAGGCAGAGCTGCCATGTTGCATAACTCCAGAGAGTTATGTGTGTTCTGTGTGCCTCCTGGAGCAAAGTCTTGGAAAAACAACACAAACGTATAAGATGCAAGTGACTTTGGCTCTGTGAGCCTTAGTTTTTGCATCTGAAAATTAGAGATTATAGTACCTACCACATACCATTGATGTGAGAATTAAATGTACTTCCTCTAGCACATCTGCCATGTGCTAAATCAACAGTTGGTGTTATTGCTATAATATTATTGTTGATTAAAGACAGGGGACTTGTGCCGAACATTTACTGGTGGGAGAGGTGAAGGAAAGACATTCTGGGTAAGTGGCATGATCTGGAAGAAGCCTAGAGAGAAGGATATGCACGACAAGTTCAGGGCCAGACAAGTAACCCAAAGTGTGCAACCCAAGTGCCAATCTCTTCTCTTCAAGGGCCACCATTCTCTAGCATTCTGGGGAGAAAGGGAGTTTGTCTCACATCTGCTTGTGAATACCCATCTGGCAGGTGAACCTGTAGGTGGCAAGCTCATCCATGCTGTTCTCAACTCTGCCTTGAGCCATGCTCAAAATACTTTTTTTTTTTTTAAAGATTTATTTTTATTTATTTAATTCCCCTCCCCTCCCCCCGTTGTCTGTTTTCTGTGTCTTTTTGCTGCGTCTTGTTTCTTTGTCTGCTTCTGTTGTCGTCAGCGGCACGGGAAGTGTGGGCGGCGCCATTCCTCGGCAGGCTGCTCCCTCCTTCGTGCTGGGCGGCTCTCCTTATGGGTGCACTCCTTGCACGTGGGGCTCCCCTACGCGGGGGACACCCCTGTGTGGCACGGCACTCCTTGTGCACATCAGCACTGCGCATGGGCCAGCTCCACACGGGTCAAGGAGGCGCGGGGCTTGAACTGCAGGCCTCCCGTGTGGTAGATGGACGCCCTAACCACTGGGCCAAAGTCCGTTTCCCTCAAAATACTTTGATCTTCATGCTCTAGGACCACTGTTCATTCAACAGTACTGTGGGTTTTTCCCAGACCCAAGCCATCTTTCCTTTTCCACCTTCCTCAAAAGGCATTCTTAAAACCCTCTACACAGCACTGTGTGGGAATACCAGACTTAGCTGAAGATCGGAGGGTAAACAAAGGGGCATATGACAGAGAGAGGGGCCATTTAAAAATCATGCACCCCATCTGACTGTTGCCAATGTGTTAGAGAAAAATCACAAACAGAGTTAAAACCTTCACAGAGGTCCACCATGGACTTGGTCTCGTTTTCAGTGTTGCTACCCTGTCACTCAAGTAGAACTTCTCCCAGAAACCATTTGCCACTTCAATTGTCTACAACCCTAAAAGCCAACATCTATCTCATTTGGAAGGAAAACCCATCTCCTATCCTCATGGGGGTTGCTCATGTCTGGGACCCATCCACTCCTTTAAAAAGTTTTCCCCGTCTGAATTCCTTAGTCTGGACATCACCAAGGTGAGATCCCAGAGGTAGCCTGGGGTTGGATTAAAGTCCAACAGAACAAACCAGGAGCGGGGGTTTGCTCTCCAAGATCAAGCTGTTCAAGAACTTCCTATCTGTGAGAACCTGAATGAAGTGTTTTCTTAGTCATGTGAAGGATAACTATCTAATCTTGTGAATGCAGGCATATATAAATGTGCACACACATGCGTGTGCAATAAACACACACCATGCCTCCCAGGACCAGTACTGATTCTCAGACACAGTGCACTCCAGTTCCATATTAATGAAAAATCCCATTTCTTCAACTCTTCAGACCACCATATTGCACAACTCTAGGAGCACCACTATGAATGGTGCCTCTTGGAGAGAAATTTCTCTTAAAATATATGATATAATATGGAAAATGGGAGTACTGTTTTCATTATTTTGCAAAATAGTATTGGTCCTACTTTGTGCTGACTTTTAGCTGTGTCCCTGGGTCCAACTATACACAGGATCCAATGAAGAGACATCTACCCACTCATGGCCATTGGAAAAGCCAACAGAGCTTTGTCATTACTGTTTTTCAGTCCTTTGGGTCTTACCACATTTCTATTGTCCTAATACCTCCCTCTCAGAGTGGTAGGAGTGTTTAACCCTTCTGCAGAAGCTATTCCGGAGTGGTGGGGGCTGAGTGGTTGTTTTTGCTGTAACTAACAGCTGCATAGAGTCTCATCTAGTTTCCACCCAACCCAACCAATTTCAGCAGTCTCAGATCCTTCCATATATCCCTTTTTGCCTCATTCTATAATCTTACAATGTTCCTCACTCACCTCTGAGCTATCTTTGAATTATTGGGTTCTCCGAGTCCCTGAAAGAAATGATGATTGGCTTGAGGATGCCAAACTCCTGAAAATGTGCTACTTCTTGAACCTCAGAAGGCCGATGGAGGGAGTCTGGTCTCTGCCTCCAAAGACAACCTGTCCAAGCAGATGTCTAGTGCAGAATGGCCCTGTCTCTGCCCCATCTGGCTCCCAGGCAGGGCTCAACCTGACTGAGTCCTCTAGAAGAGGACCAGAGCTCAGAGACACCAGAGCAGTGATGGAGTTCAAGGGCAGGGAGGAGGGTCGTGTGAAGGAGCTGACAGTGGGGAGCTTGTGCCAGACTCTCGTTTACAGTGAATGGAAATAAACTTGAACAGTGGTGATTCCTAGATGGTAGTATTTTGGAAGATCAAAATAAGTTTTACGTCTCTGTGCTTTCTAATTTTCCATGAGGAGTGTGTATTGGTTGTATATAAGTTACAGAAGAAAACAGGGAGTTCTTTCTGCAAATGGAATGACCCTGGCCACGAAAAAAAAATTAATGTAGTCAAACTTCAGAACAGACTCTGACAAGTGGCTGGTCTGGTACGAGCTGTGTTGGAGTTCTTAGGTCAGGGGAGGGGAGGGAGTGCTTTGGGCATCCTGGGAGCTCCCACCCCTACCCCACCCCCAAACCTCTCTGCATGACTCCTTGGCAGGAGAGTGCTCTGGTTGCAGGGCCGCCTGGTGGCCTTTCACAGGCCTGAGAGGCCTGCCTTTTGCCCAGCATCCAGGCTTTCCTAGGTTGCAGCCATCTGTCCACAGTGGTTTTCTGTGTGTAGAGCAGGGCTCTCTAGCCTGTGGATGCCTCTTGGATTCACTTCTTCCAAGCCTCAGCTTGTGTTTGTACACACAAGCTTCTCTGCCTGATTTGTTTTCTTAGAAGCTGTTGGTTTTATTGTTGGGTCTGGTATTTCCTCAGGCTGTGAGATAACGAGAGGCAATTGGACCTTTTCATGTTGGTAGATGGCCTTGCCAAGGGACAGAGGAACGATTTAGGGAGATGACACCACCACTTACAATAGTCACATGATCCAGAGTGCCCTGCTGGGACTGCCTCTGCTCTCAGAAAGGCTCGGTTTGGCATGACCAGCTGCACTCAGGCCCAAGGTCAGGTGGATGGAGCGAGGTCACCCATCAAATTGTTGGTGAGCTGCTTATCACCTCTAGGAAATTAACCTGGGGATACCTCCCTGCCTCCTAGGGCTGCCCCGTTAACCAGCGAGCTGCATCCAAACCCAAAGTCTGTGTAGACCTCTGTGTCTTAACTCTGAGGGCTTCAAGACCAAGAGTTTCCCACATATTCAGGAGAGATTTCATTATTGACACTTTTATCCTTCACATGTCCAGTTCATGCTTTGAATCTGCCATGCCCTCTTAAAAGGCATTCTGTGGCACAGAAGTGGCCCCCTCAGACTTAGGGAGTAGGATTAGAAAGAATACACAAGAGAAGGGAAAACTGGGAGAGAGAAACCTGGAAAGACTGGAGAGAAGACAGGGAGTTCTTTTGGCTCTTTGCAAATCCTCTGAAACTTCATACTTCAGAGCCATGGAGCAGAACTCAGACTCACGGGTGAATTAGGAAGTTAAATCTCTGTGCCTTGGGAAGCAGACAAGGCTCAACTGATAGAGCATCTGCCTACCATATAGGAGGTCCAGGGTTCAATCCCCAGGGCCTTCTGACCCATGCGGTGAGCTAGCCCATGTGCAGTGCTGCTGCATGCAAGGAGTGCCGTGCCATGCAAGGGTGCCCCCACATAGGGGTGTCCCATGTTCAAGGAGTGCACCTTGCAAGGAGAGCTGCTCCATGTGAAAAAACCTCAGCCTGCCCAGGAGTGGTGCTGCACACACGGAGAGCTGCAACAGCAAGTGATGCAAAAACAACAACAAAAAAGAGATGCAGATTCCCAGTGCTGCCTGATAATAGTGGACAGAGAAGAACACACCACTGTGTTCTGACAGCAAACAGCAAACAGTGGTGGGGAGGGGGGGGAGGGAAGGGGAGAAAGAGGGAGGGGAGAAAAAAAAAATCTCTGTGCCTTGCTGTAGGGAAAAACCAACTGTCTCCATTGGAGGAGGGGAGTAGAACCTTCCAAATCCATATCCATCTGGACATAGAGGCTGATCCATAATAGGCTCAGAGAACAGGCTCTGAAAACTGATGGACAAAAAGTTAGATCTGTGATCCCAGGAGAATCCTTACTCAAGACCCTCAAACCTAACATATACAATTTATGTCATGTTTCCACAGAAATCTCATGGGGCAGTAGGAGCAGGGATTTATATCTCTATCAGCTGAGAAAGGAGGTGAGTGTCTTTTTACCTATATTGGGAGAAGGCTGGAAGTTGGTGCTTCAAATTTGGAGCTTTTATAGGCTGGTACCCCAGATTTCGCATGGTCACATTCCATGAGGATACACATGGGGTCTTTGTCATGGTGGAATGCTTTTTCTCTAAATTGGGACCTTAAACATTTCCTTTAGTTTAGCAACTTGTTGGCAAGAGTGGAAGAGCAGGGCGGCAGACTTGGCCCAGTGGTTAGGGCGTCTGTCTACCACATGGGAGGTCTGCGGTTCAAACCCCGGGCCTCCCTGACCCGTGTGGAGCTGGCCCATGTGCAGTGCTGATGCGCACAAGGAGTGCCGTGCCATGTAGGGGTGTCCCCCATGTAGGGGAACCCCATGCTCAAGGAGTGTACCCCGTGAGGAGAGCCGCCCAGCGCAAAAGAAAGTGCAGCCTGCCCAGGAATGGCACCACACACACGGAGAGCTGACACAACAAGATGATGCAACAAAAAGAAACACAGATTCCCGTGCTGCTGACAACAACAGAAGCGGACAAAGAAGACGCAAGAAATAGACACAGAGAACAGACAACGGGGGTGGGAAGGGGAAAGAAATAATAAATAAATAAATATTTTTTAAAAAAAGTGGAAGAGCAGTTGCCACCAAGAAGCCATTTATCTTGCGTTTGTGTGTCTCCAGCCTAGTCAGTGGTCAGGGATATGGTGAAACAACTCTAGAAAATTTAACCAATGCTAGGAAAATGAGAAAATTAATAAACCTTAATTTGTGTGTTATTCAAATGAATAAGGCAATTATTTACCTGTTCAACAGACTGTCCCTTGATTACAAGCCATTAGTGCCTAGAGATTGTTGACATTTTCTTAAAACTTCACAGGTGTCAATTTTACAGATTTTGCATTTGAAAGCAGAAGCTAAGCTCATTTAGTTTGTTAAGAGGGAAATACATTCACCAATTCATTTGAACTGGAATTTGTTGGGGACTACCCTGTACCAGGCACTAGGAAAAGAAGGTGAGGGACACCAGTCACTATTCTTATAGAGTGGGAAATGGTCCCATGAAAAAAAAATGACAAGACAATGCGGTAATTGCTACAGCAGCGGTAGGTACCCCTCTGCCTGGAGGAAGGAGGAGGTTGGGGGGAAATGTGGTCCTTGGGAGAAAGTTTCCCAGAGAATGTCACATAGGATTAGGATCTTAACAAGTAAGTAGAAGTTCTCTAGCCCAGTAAGGAAGGACATTCTAGGCTGGAGGAATAGCAAATGCTAAGGCACAGAGATGCATAAAGCTGGTTTCCTTTGGGAATTGCAAATAGTTTCATGTGACTTGAGCTGAGGTGCCTGTGGCAGGTTGAAATTATTTTGTGAATCCCCAAAAGAGAAATACTATGTTTGTAAAGTAATCTATTCCTCTGGGTGTGATCCGATCCCCTTTGATTGCATTAAATTCAGTTGAGGGTCCTTTGATTAGATTACTTGATAAGATCAATTTAGGGCTTTTGATTGGACTATGTCGGTGAGGTGTGACTTAGGTTGAGTCTCTGTCCCCTTGCTGGGTCTGGTATAAACAGACTCACATGGACAGACACAGGAAAAAGAAAGCTGCCACGTTTGATCCTGCCATGTGAGAGAGAGGATTGCTAAACTGCGAAGCCCCAAGAGGCTGGGCCCACAGAGGAGATGGTGAGCCCAGAGGGGAGGGCTGAAACTTTGGCAGAGATTGGTGACCATCTTGCTTCACCATGTGGCAACACATCGGGATCAACATCCACTGACTTTGGTGTGAAAGCATCTCTGATAGTTACTCTGGACTTTTCACAGCCTTGGGACAGTAAGCTTTTACCCCAGGTAAATAACACTTTATAAAAGCCAATGTGTTTCTGGTACTTAGCATCAGCAGCCCTTTGGCAAACTAAAATAGTGCCTTAGGAGGGGATCTGACAGGAAGGAGAGGTGGCTAAAGGTAGATTGGTGCCAACACCTTATGATGGGCTTTTAGGCAGAGGAAGTTTGATTTTTATCCCAAAGTCCATGGGAAACAGGTATTTTTATTTTAGAATGTTTTAGAAGATTGTGCTATAAACCCTTGTTTAAATTTCCTTCATTGCTTACTTGGAACTCTACCGTAGATTCCACATGGATGAAAGAAACTTTATAATGGTCCTTCTCACCATATCCTTCTCCAGCTTAGCCCTACAGTGGCTCATCTCCTCCATACCATGAAGGTCACCAGCCCATGATCACCCCTGCTTATTAATCTCCCACCTTATCAAAATCGATCTTTCTTCCATCCTCCAGCTCCACTGGGACCAAAGTGCCTCAGAGCCTGTTCTATCTGGAACAATCTCTCTCCTACCAACTCCCAATAGCTACTTATCTTCCAGGTTCCAGCTTAACCATCTGCTTGCCTCAAAAGCCTTCCCTGATTCCATCAGTCCTCCCAGAACTGGTAGTAGCCCTGTGCATTTCTTGCTCTTAACACTAGTCTCCTCTGCAACTGTCTTTCCTGCCAGTCTCCAGCCCTTGTTTGCCACAGAATCTCCTGTGCCTAGCAGGATGCCAGGCACATATTACTATTTGTGAATTCATTTAGAAATTTCTTCTAGGAGACCATTTTAGAGATAAAATGGGCTGGATTCATTTAGAAATTTCTTCTAGGAGACCATTTTAGAGATAAATATGGGCTGGAGTTAAGCCAATGGCCAGGGGCATGTACAGGAGGGGACAGCTTAGGGGCATATTTCTAATAATAAACTGGTTCAGTATTTAGTGGTGTTGTACTGGAAAAATAGGAAGTGATAAGGGTGATGTGTGGAACCACAAAAGCATTTAGCTCCTTCCCTCCACATTACTACCCCTGCCCACCCTCTTCCTGGCCTCTCTGCCACCCTGTCCCTTGCAACAGTCTAATAGTTTTCCCAAAGGAGGAAGACTTGCTGATCACCGGTCTGAGACTGGGGCATGGCTTAGCAGGAGGGTCCGGTCTCTTTGGTCAGAAATCTCACGGCCATGCACAGACCCTCATTTGCTCTTTTGTCTCTTTGTAGACAGCTGCCTCTTCCTGCTGTTCCTCTCTGTCTGCATTTGAGTGGGTGCCAGACCAAGGCCTGTTCCCCAGGTCTCACCTCACGCATTTAGTGTGAATGAGAAGATACCTCGAGGCTGCCTCCTCCAAACCACTGCTCTGCCCTGGGACCTTTGCCCAGCAATTAACAAAGTGGGCCTTTGTCTTCCAGTTTGGTGGTTGGTCTTTGTTTGTGTAGTTCTCATAGCAAAGACCCCACAGAGCACAAATTGAGTGCTGAAGTTAAGGTCATTCAATTCCCTAAAAACATACACTGTCCAAGTTCTAAGATATTAGTGAGATGTATTAGTATTTATCTTCTGTAATGAAATAATAAATAAAATGAACATATGCATTACCTACCATTCTTCCCTGCTGAGCTTGGCATTCAGTTAAGGTTTTCTAAGGTTGACTTTCTAAGTTGCCCCTTAAGATTTTTTATTGTTGTTGTTTTGAATTCACTAGATCTAAAATTATACTGGGAATAATTTTTTCTTTTAGGTCTCTGCATATTTTGTATAATTAATAACAAATAAGTGATATAAGGATGTGCCATTGGGCTACAACTTGAGGGATGGTCTTAAAACTTTACTCTCCTTTATCATTTCTTTTAATCTATGAATGTTAACAGTTATTATTCCAAAATCCATACCGTGCCAGAATGTTCAGATTAAGACTTGCTTGTGACTATCAGAACACTAATTTGGGATCTCCAAGGAAAAGTCTTACCAAGTGTATCAGTCAGTATCTAGTCAGGACAACAAAACCACACTAGAAATTTCAAATATTTGACACTTAATTCAGAAGATTAGTTACATAGGAATTGGACAGCCAAAAGAGATTAATAATGCTAGAATAGCTACCACACCTTGGGTTGGGGGAACGAAAGGTAAGAGGTGGTCTTAGGAGACTGTTTTAGTCTGCTAAGGCTGCCAATGCAAAATACCAGAAATAGGTAGGTTTTTAAAATGGGTATTTATTAAGGTAAAAGTTTACAGTTCTGCGACTGCCAAAATGTCCAAATCAAGGTATCATCAGAGATACTTTCTCACCAAAGGTTGGCTGCTGGCAGCTCTTGGACTCCTGCCATATGACAAGGCAAGATGGCGGCTGATCTCTGGAGTCCTCTCTCCCACAGAGCAGGTTCAAAATGGCGGCTGTCTTTCTCTACATGTTTCTGTTTTAAGTTCTCAGTTTATATAAGACTCCAGTAAGAAGGTAGAGACCTAACTTGGGTTGTGCTTCACTGCCATAGTCCAATCAAAGGCCCTAAAATGATCTAGTCAAAGGTGACCTAAGAAAATGTCCTTAACTGAATCTAACCAAGAGGGCTCGCCTACACTGTGTTTACAGGCACAGCAACGGATTAGTTTAAGAATATAATTTTCTGGGGTCTATAATAGACAAACCAGGACAGAGACCTAGGAAAGGTTCTAGGGGACTGGAGTTCAGACCTCTGAGTGAGATCTGCAGGGGCTGGGGACAACAGAGAGGGAATGGGACATGTCTGGTCCTCCAACTGCCCACCTGCTGCTGGTACCTCTACATGGGAAACAAGGCTGGTGTTGGATATCTGAGGGTGTAGAGTGAGGTTGATGTTAACAAGATCAAAGGAAACTGGAAGCCAGAGCCAACTCTCTGATACTTTCTCCCCTCCTCACCTTCTCATTTCCCTCCCATGTCCTCCTTTGTTTCTTTGGGAGAATCTCACAGGAAGCTGGCTGGCAAGGGTGCCCTGGAAGTATGGTCTGAAGGGTCCAGGCCCAGCATCACAGAACATAGTGTCCGTGGGAAGCTGGAACTGAGGAGCAGTAGGAAACAACAGGCAAACAATGCCATTTCATCCACAGGCCAATTTCAAGTTTCCACAAACTCACTCCCTCCTTAGACAGAGTTAGACCTCTTGGGTGATATTCTGATAAGCTCATCTTGTAGAAGACTGATAAAGGTAAGAAGTTAGGAATGAAGAGGTAGATATTTCCATTTGTGAATCACCAAGGAAGAGACAGGTCATCATTTAGACAAAAGGAACTCAAAGAGTAAACCTTAGACAGGAGGGTGGGAAAGCCTGCTTCTCTCTGGGACTTAGTCTCTTTCATTTGACCACATTGAGAGGTCAGGATAGTCATGAGGGCGCCTCCTGGTGGTGAATGCTGCGGATGACCTCTCCTACCCACAGGACGGCTGGGGAGCCACTTCAAGGAAGGTAATTGCCTCTTCCCAGGTGATTTTGCTTCCTTTTACTCTGGGTTTGTTTTAGTCTGTTAGACTGCCAAAATGCAGTATACCAGAAATGGGTTGACTTTTTTCCATTTTTTTTTTAAAGGAGGTACTTGGAATTGAACCTGAGACCTCATACAAGAGAAGCAGGTGATCAACCACTGAGTGATACCTGCTCCCCAAGGGTTCACATTTTTTTTTAGGCCAGTAAAAAGAATTTATTGGGAAATGGGGAAAAAACAGAGCTTGCTGAGAAATGGAAAAGAAGGACAGAAGTACGCACTGAGATTTGATGTGGGTTCCTCTAGGCAGAGAGAGTGGGCTTTGACTTGTGAAGTCACCTTTTAAACTATTAATTATTCCTCCTCTTGCTAATGCTAAGCAGAGGGGACCTGGTGTAATTGGTGACCTCACCAATGGTGGGGGCCAATGGTGAGGCCTGTTTGGAATATCTGGGGCCAAGGGGAGGTCCTGGAAAGAGAAACTGGGACCTCAAGGTTAAACTCAAGGTTTCAGCAGGGTATTGCAGCCATGTTGTCTGCCTGCCATGTTGTCTGTCAGCCATGATGTGGCTTGTCTTCTCCTCATTTACCTCGCTAACCTGCCTCAACTTCCCCTTCAGAGAGTTCATGCCCTTATTCTTAAGGGGGTGCTGAAGGACGATGGTCATTCTTCTGTAGTTACTGCCTCCTGGTTAGAGCAGTAGTCCCAGCTCTGACTTTTAACAATGGGCATTTATTTGTTTACAAACCTATAATTCTGAGGCCATGAAAATATCCAAATCAAGGCATCATCAGGTGATTCTTTCTCTGAGAAGACAGGCTGCGAGCAATCCTGACTCCTCTGTCATATGGCAAGGCACATGGAGTGTCTGCTTGTCTCTCCCTACTCTTTTGGGTTTTGTTGCTTTCAGCTTTTGGCTTCTGTGGCTTTCTCTTTGTTTCTGGGGCTCTCTCTCTGTCTTTCTCTCTGTGTTCACCCTGTTTATAAAGGACTTCAAAAAGAGGATTAAGGCCCATACTGGGCCATGCCTGAATTAAAGTAACCTAATTAAAAGTTTCCACCCAGGGAAGTGGCTGTGGCTCAATCAGTTGGGCTCCCATCTACCATAGGTGATGGTAGACTCGCCCGCATGCTGTGGAGAGCTGACTCAGCAAGGTGATGCAACATAAAGGGAGACAAGCAAAAAACGCAGAAGAGTGCAGTGACGGACACAGAGAGCAGACAGCATGCCAAAAAGCCACAAGGGGGGGGGTATTAAAAAAAAGTTTCCACCCACAATAAGGTCACACCCACAAGAATGGGCCCACTTTAAGAACCTGATTTTTGAGGGTGCATACACTCTCAAGCCACCATAGGGTTCATGGTACTTTTATCCAAATAATCCAGCCTGGTTTTAGCTCTGTTCTGGGGAATTTTGGAGAAAGTTGAGGAGGGATTTGAACTGCAGCATTGTGGGTCCCAGAGGCCCATAAGGTCATTGTGGAGGCAGCTGTGGTACCCTGGGGAGAGTCCTCCAATGGACTAGAGCAAAGGTGATGTCGAGGCCACTGCTCCTCCCCTATGTAAGGATTCTTTTTGTTGCCAACCTCAAAAAATTGGGGCTTGGTTTTATTAATGAAAACTCAGAAAAAGGCTCCAAGAATTTGGGGGCAGGAAGAGTGGTTGGAACTCCCCTCTAGACACTTCCTTGATATGTGGTTCTTCTTGTGTGTCGGTATGTGCTGTGCCAGCTCTGTTGACCCAGAGTCCACTGTACTTGGAGAGACACCCAATAGTTACCAAGGGCTCTGTAATTATGACTCTGTGGGACACATATCCCCCCATCCCCTATCCCTGAGCCCACCATTTCTCTCTCTTCACTTTCTTTGATGGAGAAGATGCAGTATGCATGGAGGATGAGAAATTACACTTCCATTGATGTATACATGGGCGATAGCTGGTTCTTTGCTGACAAGGATTTTGTTGCCACGTGAAGTGAGGGCTTTGGGGTATGAAGGTGGGAAGAGCCTGACAAGCAGGCACAAAGAGGACATGGAGAGAGGTTTGCTGGGAAGTCAGGGAAAGACTGTGCTTTCTGGGTGATATTGCTTAAGGCTGTGCTGGGAACTAAAGTGCCATCTCCTTCTGGCCTTGGCCTGAGCTGGCTCCATGCAGTCTCAGATCTCAGAGGAGGGGCCGGGAGCAGGGAGAATGTGTGCCCCACTCCATCCCTCGTCAACTCTGAGGCCCTTGGTGATTCTGCACAGTTTCTCTAGATTTTTTTTTAGTGCGTGCCCTCTGCAGTTGTACTATCCCATCTGCCAAGAAGATACAGTCAAGCTTCTAGTTCTGACCTCTGAACATGCTTTCTCAAAGTCCATGTGTCTCCCTTCTTCCTTACCCTTTCTGTTAAGAGCATTGCTGGCTGAATTAATCCTGCCACTGAATAAACTAGAACTCCCAGGATCAAGAGGGGAAGGGGTCATGCACTTGCTCATAACAGACACAGGACCAGGAGCTGAGGTTCACCCCCTTCACCACAGCCCAGCTCCCCCCTGGACACCCCTTGGCACTCAGTCCAGGGTACAGACCCTAAGGTCCTCTGGCTACTGAGCGCTAATCAGTTGGATTTATAGCATGCACTTAGTAGAGAAAAATACCACAAAAGGTGCTACTGTGTTTGCTAAAGAAGCATCCCTGAAAAATCAACTCCATTGTAGCTCCCTAGGCTGGTGATGGGGGGGTGATTCTATGGTCTCCCCCAAGACAAGGTTTCATAAATGAGGGTCCCCTTTCCCTACTAGGTGGCCCCTCCTGGCCAAGCTCTGTCCTACTTGTCACTACTCTCTCTCGGCTATCTGCAAGTGTGTGGGTGGGCACCTGTCTGGCTGCAGGCGAGATGTCTTCATGTCTGGGAGTCGGGAAGGTGCCTTTGAGTGTGCACACACATGGGCAGGTGTGTGCGCGTGCACCTTCCCTGGTGGCGGTCTACAAGCAGCACTCACTGGAGAGGGCATGCAGGCAGAGACCACCTCCACATCCGGTCCGGCCCCCTTACCAGGAGAGTGTGCCATGTTGTCTCCCTGCACCCAAGAAGCCCACCCCTTTCCCCACGGCACTCACCAGGAGGCCACGGTCCTGCAGTTCCAGCTCAAGCCATGCCACCCAGAGTCACAAGAGCTTGCCTGCCTGCATGTTCCCACCTTCCTGGGCTCCGTCTCCTCGCGGAAGTGAGAGGTCTGCAGGAGGCTTTTCCAGCAGCAGGAGGAGCAGCAGCAAGGAGCAGCACGGGCACCCTTCAAATGGGGACTCTAGCCCTTTAAATCTGCTCAGTTACCAAAAAAGAAGAGGCACCAGACCCTGTTAATTAAAGCTCGCCCTGGTCCATCATTCTCAGGAGCTGCAGTGCTCCGCTCCTTCACGATAGCTGAGAGATTCTCCTGAACTCCCAGCCATGGATCTTGGAGAATTGCCCCCGAGCTCAGCAGGAGGTATGATTCTTGCCGATGGCACTCTGGGGCTTGTGTGGCTCTAAATCAATAATACAACCGACTGCATGGATGCTGCCTGTCCCCACCCCCCTTCTTTCCCGCTTCCCCTCTCCCTCTTTTCCAGTTTCCCAGCTTGTGTTTAGTTGAGATCAACCAAGTTTTCCTGGGTTTTGGAGCAAGGGGAAGGCTGAGGGGTACCTGGAGGTAGCTCCTGATGTGTTTGTTTTGGCCCTGGCTTCAGCTAGCTGCCAAAGTGGTTTGGAGGAGTGGGGCAACGTGTTCCTTTAAGCTCTGGCTCCTGCAAAACCATTTCCTCCTGGCTGGGGCCCTTCCCCCTGGGACGCTTAAAAGGGCATAACCCTGACTTGACGGCTTCTTAAATCAATGACCCGCCACTAGGTCTGAAGATGGCTCTGCGGCTGCTTTCCCATGTCATCGGAAAACTCATTCCATCCAACTTTCTCTTTGTAGATCGTCCCAGCAGGAACACCCTGCTGGCACCTGTCCCCTGGTCTCCCCTCCCCTCTACTTTGACTGCTGCTGGACGAAAATGCTTGCAGCCGGATTTCAGGAATTCTTAACCCTTTCCCCTGTGCCTTTTGAGGAAACTCACTTCTAACTGAGCCTAAGATTCTGTAGCAAAGAGTTGTTTTTATTCAGGAATCTGCTCTAGCCTGGCAGAGAGATGGGGTAGATTTATCTTCTTTGTACATTGCATTTTGTAAATTGTACTCGGGCCCAGAGAACAGCTATCTGCAAACCTTTCATTGATGTGTTTTCGCCCCCACAGCTTCCTTCTGGGCAAAATGCTTTTCTGGAGTCACCCCAAAGGGAAGATTTCCTTTCAATCAGCTTGACGGGACTTCACAGATGTCCCTGAAAGCCAGGCCCTGGCAGAGGGAGCCATTTTCCTCTTCCTGAGTAACAGTTCCCTGGAGCTTTGGGAAGGGGCTTCCATGGGCTTAGGACACCCCCCCCCCCCCCCAAGGAGAGTAACTTAGAGAAAACACTTTGACTGATTTTTCCAGGGACTTTCAAACATACTGGCAGCCTAACATCATATCTCAAGACTTGATAGGGACGTGGGTCATATAAACTGTTCACACTGGTAGGGGTTTCCCCTAAAAGTTATTGTCTGCAGTGTCTTAAACTGTTTATGTGGACAGTAGTTAAGGTAGGGGTAGTCAAATCCCTTCCAATCCCCCAGTTAAGGATGGAAACTTTCTTTGGGTGGAAGTCAGCATGTCTGTTTCTGAGACACTTGGGTGCAATGTAATTTGTATCATCAGAATAATAAAATTCTCAGCCGTGGCAGAAACTCCCTGGTTAGGAACGACTACCCAAAGCCTACAAATGAAACAATGGACTTCCCAATCGCCATGCCCATGAGTGGACTCGTGCAATACATTGAAGATTCCAAAAGAGGAACCCAGGCAGAGACGTTTCCTGCAAACAATAAGCAGATGCCGAAGCCTCTGTCTCACAGGACGAAGGAGAAGGCCCAAGGGCAGGCCGCCTTATGGGTTTGGTGCTCTTTGCTGGGGCGTTGCTTTCAGCTGGGCCTGAAGAGCTTTGTGGAGGGTCTGGCTTTTGTTTGAAGCTGGGAATCTAAGTAAGGAAGTGGCCTGTAAGTCAGTCGGCTTGTTACCCTGAGCGCACAGGAATCAGTGGAGAGGGTGCAACCTGGGAGCTCCTCCCAAAGCTTTGGGTGTCTCTCCCTGCTCTTCTCTGCGGTGCAAAAGTCACAGACCCTCTGTCTCTCCACGCATTATTGCTCAAAAGTCAACACCCTTCTCCCACTTGTAGGGGGAGCCCCCAAAAAGCTTGGACTTCACAAACTCCCTCCCATGGCAGCGATAGGCTTGGGTTAGACATCACTCACTGTGCCCTTGAACCTGCTGAGGCCCATTAGCAATAATGGCAGTAAGTAGACCGTTCCTCTGTGTCAGTTTTCCTTCTCAACTTGATGGTGAATTTGTGTGTGTGAGTGCAGGTTTTGTTTTTCTAATTTACTGGATTCTGCTGTCTTCTAAGGAGCTGTAAACAGATCCCAAAGGGGTTTGTTTGGCTCTATCAACTTTGTACAGTTTTCTGGTCCGTTGATGTTCTTTTAATGGCCTTGGTGGGCTCTCAGGTGAACAGGGTGGTGGAGTGGAAAGGACAGTCCATCTTTACATCTTGGGCCCACCACTAACTTGTGTGTGGCCTTGGACCAGTTATCCTACCTTATGGAGCATCAGTTTCTTCATTCATAGTAGGATAAGACTGTCAGAATTAAAGGGGATAATTCAGCTACAGTCTGTGTACACAGCAGGTACAAAATAAATATTTCTCTGTCCGTCTAATGAAGGCACCTGCCTTCAATGAAGTAAACCTTTTTCTTTTTTCCTTTTTCTTTTTTTGAAGTAAACCTTAATGAGAAGGGTCGAAGAGTCCAAAAAGCTACAGTGACACCATGACTGACTGCCCACTGGATTGTGACTTCCCTCTCCAGAGGACAGGGATGACCTCTCCTTTGTCATCACAGCTCCCTGGCAGCTGGCATAGGGCCTGGCATGGAGCTGAAACTACGTCAAATGAATACATGAATGGTCTGCAGACCTTTAGCCTTCAGCATAGGTGATTTTTAATGACTAAGCGGAACCAGTTCTCACTTAGTTTACTTAAGAAATATGGCTGAGCCAGAAAGATCCAGGAGCCTGTGACTGTAATAAATTTGGACTAAAATATATCCATTTGCAGGGAAATTTGAACTGTAATAAAAAAAAATAACTCCTGCAATAGGCACTGTCCCAGCAGCCGCTGGACTCCAAAGGGCTTTGAAGCCCATCTGATTGCTAAGGAATGCGGAGATAACTTCTGCTTTCCCCTAGCATGTGCTTTGTCCTCTTTTTCATCCTCTGAAGAACAGAACTGTCTCTGAAAAGGGGAAACAACTGTAGGTGGAAGGAGGCCCTTACGTAAGCTTTCACTCTGGTATGTGCAACAAGCCAATTAATTAATCAACTTGTGTGTAGATACTTAGTACCTATTGGGGAGAGTCATTGATAAAAAAATACTTATTGACAGGTCTCACCATTGGCCCCCAGCATTGATGGGGTAACCTATAACAGCTGGGGCACCTTCCCTTAGCATTAGCAAGGGGAGAAATAATTAATAGCTTAAAACATGACCACACAAGCCAAAGTTCACTCTCTGCCTACAGGAGCTAGTATCAAATCTCAGTGTGTATTTCCATCCTTCTCTCCCATTTCTCAGGAAGCTCTGTTCATTTCTTTCATTTCCCAATAAATTCTTTTTTACTGGCCTAAAAAAAATTTTTATTGAAGATTATAATCACATAATAACTACCACCTACCATTTATTGAAGGTCTCCGCTAGCTAGGACTGGGGTTTCTGATATGGGAGTGACAAACATCCCAGCTGTCAAGTAAGGGGACAGATGAGTGAACAGTATGGACTGGTGGAGGCTATGGGAGCCACGAGTCCAGTGGACCTTGTGACCCACCTTGACATAGGCTCAGGGAAGGCTTCTTTCAAGTAGGTGACCCCCAGAGTCCCAAAAGAGAGGGCTTTGGAGAAGTATTCTAGGCAGAGGAAGTGGCACATGCACAGGGCAGAGGTGGAAGAGCTACAGTAGGGAGTGATGGAGAGGATGTGGAGGACCATGTGGCCAGAGAGGAGGCTGGAGAGGTGGGCAGGGGCCAAACCCCCAAAGAAGCTTGGAAAGAAGGGGCCTGCATTCTGAGGGAGAGGAAACATCACTGAAGGATTTTCAAGCCAGAGAATCCGTTCAGAAAATGCAATCCAACAAATCTATATTGAGCATCAATCACATACGAAGCTGTATTCTAGGCACTGGAGATAGAGCAGTGAACAAAACAGACAGAAATCCCTGCTTTGTGGAGTTTTTCTTCCAGTGGGAAAGAGAGGAAATAAGCACCAGAAAGGCAAATTTACAAATGTTATGTTAGATGGTGATTAATGCTATGGAGAGAAAGAAGCAGAGAAGGAGGATGGGGGGTGGGGGTGGGCAGGAGCCATGACGGGCCACGGGTGCATGCAATCCTGAACAGAATGGAACGAGATGCCTGTGCTGGAAAGGTGACTTGAGAATGAAGACTGTCGCGGAGGCTGAGGGAAGAATGTTGGCTTTTACTCTGAGTGAGATGGGAGCTGGTGCTGGATTCTGAGCAGAGGAGGACATTTAAAAATGATCTTCCCAGCTTCTGTGTGGAGGAAAGACTGTTGGTGGGCAAGGGTGGAAGTGAGGAGACCAGCTAGGAGGCTAACACAGAATCCCAGTAAGAGGCGATGGTATCGGGCAAGGGTGGTGCCAGGGGAGGTGTGAAAAGTGCTAGGATTCTGGACTTTTTTTTGAGGGTGGAGGCAAAGTGACTTGCTGAGGGATTAGACAGTTATGTGAGAGAAAGAGATGATTCAAGGATGACTCAAGTTTCTTTGGCCTGAGATGGAGAAGACTGTAGGTGGAGCAGGTTTGGGAGACCAGGAGTTCAGTGTTTCTCATGTTAACTTCAAGGCGGCTGTTGAACAACCCAGTGGAGATGATGAGTAGGCAGTCTTAGGTTCGTGGAAGAGACCAGGGCTGGATGCAGATTTGGGAGTCACTCAGAGTCCAGATGGTATTTGAAACCATATCAGATGAGATGATATCAGATGAGATCATGCAGAGACTGAGGACGGATGGGGGGGACCCAGGACTGAATTCCCAGGCACCGCAAGTGTTTAGAGGTGAAGGAGAGGAGGAGAAACCAACTAAGGAGACTGAAGAAGAGGCACCTCTCCTGTTCAGAACTCCACCCCTCCATCCCATTTCCTTTCTTCATCTGAGACCCTGGTGCACAAATGGCTCTCCCCATTTGTAGCTCGTTCCTTCTTCCCACCCCACTATAAATCAGCTCAAATCTCTCATCTTTAAAGAACCCTCCTTTGACTTCCCCCACGTCCTCCTTAGCTCTTACCCTATTTTTCTCTTTCCCTTTACAGAAGAATTTTTCTTTCTTCCAACATTAAGTTGAATAACTGCTATACACCAGGCATGGAAGATGGTGGAGGGATAAGAGACTTGAAAGAGTGTTTATCTATACCTTCTCTATTTCCATAAAGCATTTTGGATAGCACACAAATATATGTGCATGTGTAAGAAAATATATCATCATAAACTGAGGATTAAAAAAACTGGTACCAAGGAAAACACAATTTAGAATAGAGCAGTGAACAAAACCGACAGAAATCCCTGCAAAAAAAATAAGGTACAGAAATAAAGGTCATAGCGTTCTATAAAATATAATTGAACCAACACTCTCATCAGAACTTCCTGGTCAGACAAAGGAAAATGGGAATTCCTATAAAAAATTTACAGAAGTCTAATATATGTGCAAAAAAAGTGCTCATAACATAATTATACAACCCAATAAATTTTTACAAACTGGACACCCTATCTATCCAGCCCCCAGTCAAGAGTCAGGACAATATCTGCACCACTATCCTTCCTTCCCCTCTTCCTCCTTTCCATTCAATCATTCAGTACCCTCCCCAGGAACTGACATTATTGATTTGCCTATCTCAAACTTTTTGGGAATTGATCTTTGGGTTTTATTGACCATGAGATGATATGCTAGTTCCTCAAGGACAACAAAAGTTTTCCTGGCATTTAATTCTTGAAGGGTTTCACTTAAAGGACATGTAAGCACTTAGGTGGACTATACCTTGTCTACTTCCATGATGTATTTTGGATAGCATACAAATGTATGTATGCTTATAGTGAAATATAAAATTATTAACTAAGGTTTAAAAAGGCAAAGAGTGGGACTTATTTTGCATCACCTAAGGCCTGACAAGAGCTATTCAGAAGGTGGAGGATGGAGAGGATGAGGTGTTAAATGCAGAGAGATCAAGCAACGTAAGGGCTGGCCTTGGATTTGGAAAGGAGGAGGTGGCCAGCACTGCTGCCTGGAGGGAGGGAGGTAGAGGCCAGTTTGAGGGAGGATAAGGAATTGGAGCTTTGCAGTGATGCCTTTGAGTGGAGACCACTATTTCCAGAAGATCCATTCCCAAGGGCAGGAGAGACAGAGGGTGGCAGGAAGAGGAGGTTGTTGTACCAAGGAAAGGTTTAGTTCATTTTCACTAGGATGAAGGAGACTTCATTGTGTTCTTGGGGAGGTGGGTTGTCAAGAGCTAGAGGAGAAAGATAAAGGAGATGGCAAAGATAATTAAAGAAACAAGGACTTAGATAAACTCTCTCCCTATATTCACACACTTAAAAACTCAGCCTAACTTGACTTCACCCCCTCTTTACCTTTTCCTGCTCATGGACCCCTCTTGTCACTGCAGTTCTCCTTTGTTTGGAAGCTAAGTTGGCCTTTATCAACATATACCTAAAAATGGAGGTTCTTAACCTTTTTTATTCCATGGACCTCTTTGCCAGTCAGGTGAAAACCATGGGCCCCTTACTAAGTCCACATTCTACTGTGTATTATTTAATAAATACATCACACCCACGCCAACACAAGAATGTGTTTTTGAATTTCAATTCAAGCTCACGGACCCCTTGTTAAGAACTCCTTCCCTAAAATATGACCTACTCACATCTCCCCATAACGAGAGGGACCCTGTGGGGTATCTGCTTGACTATTTCAGCTGTTTGTCCCCAGAATTCCAGGGCTGCAAGCACCCAGCTTCTCTCCTTATGTTCCAAATGAGGAAACTGAGGCCCATCATTTCCTGGCAGGATAGAGACAGAGGCAGAGCAAAGCCCCAGGCCTCTGGACTCCTGTCCAGCCTCTTTACTCAGACTGTAGCATCCACAGGCATTCCCAGAACGCACCCTGTGAGGCCTCAAACTGGAGTGTTTCTCAAATCTCAGCATGCGTCAAAATCACCTGTTAAAACCTTGAGTCCAGGAGCCCCTGATTGGCTAAGTCTGAGGTGGGGCTGAAAACTGGCCTTTCTACTGGGCTCCCAGGTGGTGTGGTTGAGCACCAGGGCTGGAGAGGCCCTGCAGGCTGGGGAGGCAGGGAAGGCAGGAGAAAAGAGGCCATGGGTATAGAAAAGCTAGACCAGGCCTGAGCCTCTAGAAGCATTTCCTTTGGCCCGCTCCCATTTCCCCCAGGGCAGGCCTGAATGAGGTGGGGTGGCCACCTGCCAGATCGTTCCACTTTCTAGCCACTGAAAGATCCAAAGAATGCAGTGGGGCAGGCCGAGCTCTGAGGCTAATCCGGGAGGGCCAGGCTGGAGTTAAACACAGCTCAGCCTGTCCTTTAGCATCGCTCCCGCCCTACGGAGGGGGAGCGGTGCCCAGGGAAACCCGCCACTCAGACCTGGGCTGGAAAGCATTTAACAGGCGACATTGCACATCTAGCAGCGCTGAGATCGCCACCCCCGCCCGTTCCCCCAGGGAAGGAGGAGCTCCCGGCTTGGGTGTGCCCCAAGATTTGTCTTCAGTGTATTCCATTATCTTGGAGCTCAGAGCATATGTCAAATGAATTCTGTGTTCTCTGGCAGGTTATTACGCCCTGAATTAGTGTGGTGAAATAAAAACTATAATAAAGCTGTACCACACTCTTAAATTGTGAAAATTTATTATAAAATGTGCATAGTTATTAACTGATTTTTGCCTGTGTGCGTTTGCCTGCGCCTGAAGCCAAGGAAGATGAAAAGTGACTCTGTCAAAGGGAGGCCGAGAGTTGGCTCCTGGAATTCTCCAGAGTCCTAAATGGGGCAGCAAATTCACAGATTCTCGGAGAATGATGCTGGCCTCTCTAGGGCGGTGCTGCCCAAGGCACTCGAGGGCTACAAATCACGCGTCCTTCTGGGAGGAACCCATCCGTCCTCTTGAAAAAGGTCCAGGCAGGCTGAGGGAGGCGTGGATAAACAGGGCCTTGCGTCTCACCAGAGTGAACTCACCCCCCCTAACCCTGGGACTCAAGGTTCGAGCCCAGGAGCGCGGCTGCGGACACCCCACCCTCTTCCTTCCCACCCTGTCCACGGGCCTGCTTCTCCGCTCCACCAGGGCTGCTCTCTAGACGGAGTGGCTGGTCGTGGGGCTGTCTCCAAAGCAGCGGGGAAATGAGCCGGGAGTGGTTTCCCTGCTTTTCGATTCTGCGGGAAATTGGAGGAAGGTGGTTTCCTCTGTTGCAGACAGAGGCTCTGCTGATTCTTTAGGAAAGAGGGAAAGCCCTGACTCCAAGTTTGCATTTTGAACCAAGTTCCACGCCACTCTCTTGACCCTGGCCCCATCCCCTTGGAGCCATAGCGGCATCCTCCCTGGTGTACTAGCCCAGGGTCCTTATTGCCACACAGAGACCCACGAGGTTTTGAAATTCACCTGAGCCTTGAGACGCCTCTGCCTGAGAAGAAGAGAAAAAGAAAAGCTCAGACTGTTTCTCAAATGCCAAGGTTGAGGATTTGCTCGAGTGACTGAGCTCTGCCACTATGCCCTGGAGTTGCTCTTGGGGTGCCCACCAAGTCCACTGGCAATGCTGTAGCTTCCCATCCAGGGTGGGCCAGGAGCCGCAGGTATCCATATGGGGTACTGGGGGCTTGGGTTCTGATCTTGGGGAGCTCCCAGGCTTGCTGTGATCTGTGTGGTACATGGAGAGCTGAAAACCCCAGAACCAGAATGGAAGAACTCCTTGGTTTTTCAGTCCCCTCTGGGAGAGGTTTTCTACTAGCCTGTTTCTGTTTAGTTCCTGTTTATATAACACAGCTGACGCCTGAACCACAGAGTTCATCATCATGCTAAGAGCTGGGGAACAGACTAATTCCTGGAGTTCCTGCTTTCTTTTGGCTGTAGTATTCTTGTTTGGACCTTAATGAATCCTTTTATATTTTTCTGAACCTGGGATACAAAGTATGCCACCTGGGTGGGGTGGTAGTGGAAGGGAGACCCATAATTTAAAAACTGTCTTACAAAAATTCCTTTCTCCCTCCGCTGATTTGGAGGAAAATGAAATTCAAGACATCTGCAGAAATGTAAAGTTTCGATGAAATTGTTCAACTGCTTGGATTCTCCCTTTGCTTTCCTCTGCCCCATTAAAACCTAAGGAAAATTCACGGGGGTGGAGGGAGAGAAACAAACACTTGATTCAAATGGAATCATGGGTTTATTCCTTTCCCATCTTCCCTTGGCATGGTTGTGCCAATACATGGAAGATAACACGATTATGTGAATATGTAATAAAGTGCAATCTAATTAGTTCATCAGCACTGTCTTTGTGGCCAGGCAGTGTGATTTCCTAGTTTTAAGATAGTGAAATTGCTGATGTGAGAGCAAGTACTTGCTGAAGTACATCATAAAATAGCCAGCTCAAGAAAACTCCGGTGCGCTGCAGAAACCCAGCATTTGGGATTCATTTTTATATTCTTCACCTTGTTCCAGAAAGGCTGCAAGGTGGTTTGCAAAGCTGGCTATCAACTGCAAGACAATTAAATGGAAAATAAATGGACAAAGAAAATAAGGCAAAGGGAAAACAAGACTGGGAAAGCAAGGACGGAGTTGAAAGTAATTAAGACCCAAAATTCATGACATCCGACACAGTCCATTTGCTAGCGGGGGAATTTCAGAGTGGCACTGGGCTTTCCCTCAGCCAGCACAGAGAGGGAGACACAGTCCCTTATTACAGACCCAGCATCCATGTGAGCAGAGCCAACCCGCTGCTCAGGAGAGGCACAGCTATTCCCGGCACTGAAGGCAAAGAGAAAGATGCCCCATGGTTCTCAAAGAGAGGACATGGTACAACGTAACCAGCAGGGTCCTGAGCACCTTCCAGTCCATATGGCAAGGAGTTTAATAGGTCTGACTCTTGGAACTTTCCTCAAGATGGGGGTGGGGTAGGTGGCTAGGGAAAAATACAGAACTGTCCCAAAACTCTCTCTGAAGGGCTGGCTTTATCTTAGAATTTAGATGGTCTGTGATTAGCTGCACTTCCTTCCAGCCATCCCCCATGAGTGTTTCCATGGAGCGGCATCAGATGTGTGTGTGTGCACTTGCATGTTTGTGGTAGTGGGATGGTAAAGAATGGGGACTGCACAGACTAGGCAGGTTCTGAATACTGTAAACCACAGTTTTGTTTCTGTCATTTTCCATATTGGGGTTCCTCTTAAGATTTTTTTTAGAGATTAATTAATTTATTTCTCCCCACCCCCTCATTGTTTGCATTTGCTGTGTCTGTTTTGTTGTGTGCTCATCATCTTTTCAGGAGGAACTGGGAAGCAAACCCGGCATCTCCCATGTGGGAGAGAGGCACCTATTTGTCTGAGGTACCTCTGCTCCCTGCTTTGTTGTGTCTTGCATTATGTGTTCTCCTGTCTCTTGTTGTATCATCTTGTCGTGTCAACTTGTTGTGCCTGTCTGTTGTGTCAGCTTGCTGTCCTGCTTGTACTGAACCTGGTACCTCCCATGTGGTAGGCAGGATCTCAATTGCTTGAGCCATATCTGCTTCCCTCCTCATAAGATTTTACTTGAAGAAAGGGACCTCCCACTACTAATAAGAGCTGAAAAAGCATGGTTCACAAAAATGGATTGACTGAACCCCATGGGCAGTTGTTTTCTCAACAGTATGAGCGATGGATTTTGAGT
This sequence comes from Dasypus novemcinctus, assembly GCF_030445035.2. Taxonomy (NCBI): domain Eukaryota; kingdom Metazoa; phylum Chordata; class Mammalia; order Cingulata; family Dasypodidae; genus Dasypus; species Dasypus novemcinctus. Next base: position 24,000,970 of record NC_080695.1, on the reverse strand, counting down.
AATTCTCCTTGACAAGTACTTGGAGGCCAGTTCCCCTAGACTGCTGGTTAGGAACAATCCCATATGCTTTAACAGTTGGTAGAGCTGGAGGTGGCACTGAATCCAGTTATAAAAACAGAAGAGGTGACCAGGACACCTTCCTGAGCAGAAAGCTACTCAGGATGCAGCTAGCGCCAGATCAGTTCATTAGAGCTGGCGTCTGTTCTGATTGGCTGGCGCTCAACTAGCCTCCATTTAGATTGGTCAGTGCCTATACCCTATAGGTTGTTAGGCATTCTGAATATCATCCTGCGTGTGATCAGGGCCAAGAAATTCCTCAAGGAGAATTTGGGATCCCATGTGTAGTCCAGACAAAGGGTCTAATAAGTCCCTAAACTTTGATCATGGCATAAAAAATTTAAGGAGGTGAACTAAACATCTACCTCAGTGATTAATCTCCCCATAAAAAAAAAAAAGAACCCACAAAATCATTATGCCTTCATGGAAGGTTTAATGTTAGACATAATAATTTCCTGGCATATTCTCTGATAAGGATTGGCCACCTGTGTCCTGGAATGAGTTAACTTTATATACATATTTTTTACTCTAAACCAGTTAAAAGACAAAGAATGTTTTCTGAAAAATGATGACATTGGATTTTAGGATAGCTTATTGGCACACATTTTCTTTGGTAATAATTAAAGATCAAAGCCCCTTGTCTATAACAGCTACTACTAATTCATGACCATAAAACCATGCCCTCTGTTCCAAAGGGAATAATGATCGCTCTGTTTTCTGTCAATGTTCAGTTCATCTAAGAGGGACCTAAAGTTATAAAGGTAGAAAATAAAAAGGAGGGAAAAATACAGTACTATTTGATACTATATTCATATTTTTGGGTACTTTCTACTTGCCATTTGCTATGTGAGCTGCTGAGGACATAGCAAAAAACAAAACAGATTAGGGTCCTGCTCTTACAGAGCTCACATTTTAGTATTGAAAGACAGACAATTAAAACCTAGCAAATTATTTTCCTTTTTGACCTTGAGCTTATTCCAGTAGCTGAGTCACCTTGAAGTTGGTGTCCATTGATTGCCTTTTCTCTTAAGTATGGATCACATTTTCCTATTTCTTTGTATGTCAGTAATTTTGAATTATATTCTGGCTTTTATGAATGGTTTGTTGTAGAGATGCTGGATTCTGTTATGTTTATCTGAAGAGTGTTTGCTTGCATTTTTGCTTTAGCAGGAATTTAACTTGGCTGGGCAGCAGCTGAAATACCTATTCAATTCTCCTGGGCTCACCTGGGTTGCTTGGAGTCTGCTCCACATATGTGTAGTTTGGGGTCAACCTGATGTTTGGGAAGAGTTTATACACAGAATTTGGATCTCCCCCCTCTGACTCTTCTTTCTAGTGTTTCCCCTCTCATTTTCCAGCTAGCACTGCTCTGAACACTATTGTCTGGTTCCCTAACAGTAGAATTCAGGATTTTAGGCTCACATGGCCCTGACTGGGGCCTACCCTTCAATAAAAAGCCATAAAAATGGGAAATTACTCAGTGCCATTCCCATTTCGAAATATCAACCCCTCTTCTGTTTCTTCCTGTGTTTCGCCATTCTTCAGTACCATTTGAACATTGATTTTCACATGTTGTCCAGAGTTTTTAATTGCTATTATTAGAAGTAGAACTCTAAAACTAAGCAAATAAACAAATGAGATCATTCCAGATAGTGATACGTGTGCTGATAAAAAATATAGGACAGAGTGTCATGTTGGTGTGTATGTGGAGGGGGTACTTCAGCTGAATATTCGAGAAGGGCCTCTCTTAGGAGGTGGCATTGAGCTGAGACCTAATGATGAGAAGACAGACATGCATGGGTCTGGGGCACGGGTACTTCTGTGGGCACAGCAAATATAAAGATGCTGAAGCCAGAATGAGCTTGGTGTGTTGGAAGCCAGGGATGAGGCAGGGGGATCAGGAGCGAAGGTGATCAGAGAGGAGGCAGCAGTCAGAGCACACAGGGCTTTGTACAGCACAGCAAGGCATTTGCATTTATTCTGAATGTGGTGAGAAATGACTGGAGGGTTTTAAGCAAGGCAGTGATGCGATCTAGTTGTTGCCTATCAGAGATCTCTCTGGCTCTGGGGAGAATAGGCAGAAATGGAAAGCAGGAGCCAAATGGGGAGCTGAGGTGGTGGTCTGGGGGGGAGGATGGAGGCTGAGGCAACAGGCCCTACTGCAGTTGAGGAGCCTCACTCAGCAGTTGGGACTCAGAACGAGCAGCAGTCGCCAGGGCTCAGGGCTGACCTTAACTCACAACTGGTTACTCTCCACAGAACCAAAGACCAAGGTGAGGTTGGCAGCTGTTTCTAAGAGAACACTCCTCAGAGTGATCCTCACAGCCCGGTGGTCCCAGCACAGTCCCACCTGGTCCTGACTAAGTCTCTTGTGGAGCCTGGCTTGGGAGGTTTGGGTTTATGATTCTCCAAGTAGAAAACAAGCAGGCATCCAGTGAGCTAACAAGCCTTACCAGGCTGGGCTGGGTCTGACCCTCCTTGTCCTCTTCTGGTCCTGCAGCCCCTGGGGTAAGTGAACTCAAGCCTGGGCCACCTATCCTGCCATTTCCCTTTCTGGATGACAATAGCAGAAAATCCCTCCAGGTTTAAAGTCTAAGCCTCAGCGGCCAGTGAATTGCATTTAGTCGGAGGCATTTTGTTCCTTCTTAGCTATGGTTCTTTACGTATGTGGCTCCCTCAGAGGACACCCTGGAAGCAGGAGGATGAGTGTGGCGATTATTGAAATTTCTTCCCCAAAGCCAACTGTATTAGTCAGCCAAAGGGATACTGATGCAAAGTACCAGAAATCTGTTGGCTTTTAAAAAGGATATTTATTTGGGGTAAAAGCTTACAGTTACAAAGCCCTAAAGAGTCCAACTCAAGGTTACTTCCTCACCAAAGTCTGTTGCCACATGCTGAAGCAAGATGGCGGGCAACCTCTGCCTGGTTTCTTCTTCCTCTTTCCTTTTAAGCCTCTGTGGGCCCAGCTTCTTCCAATCTCATCTGTAGGCTGGCATAGGGCTCATCTCTCTTCCCGGGGCTTTAGCTGTTTGAGCCTTCTCCTTTCTGTCACATAACAGGACCTAAATGATCAAGATCTCTCCTCTTCCGTATTTTCTTCTGTGTGTCTTCTTGAGTGAGTGTCTGTTTATATAGCCTACCAAGGAGGGGAGGAACCTAACCTGAGTTACACCCTACTGACATGGTCAAATCAAAGCCCTAATCTTAACAAAATTTAATCAAACTCATCTCACCTGAATCTAATACTATCAAAGGGGATCACACTCAGTGGAACAGACCAGTTTACAAACATAATCTCTCTTTTTGGAATTCATAAATAATCTCAAACTGCCACACCAACTGTCTCAGTTTGCCTGAGCTGCTATCACAAATACCACTAACTGGTTTGGGATTAAACCACCGGAATTCATTGTCTCATGGTTTGGGTGGCTGGAAGACCTCCTTCCTTCTGGGCTCAGTAGCATTCTGGTACTGGCTTGCCATAATCCTTGAGGTTCCTTGGCTGTCCATCACATGGTTATGTCCTCTTCTTTCTCTCCCAGGTTCCCACTGATGTCCGGCTTCTTTCTGTGGCCTTTTCCTTATAAGGCTTCTAATAATCTGGACTAAAACCCACCTTGGTCCAGCTTGCCACTTCAAAAGGTCCTATTTACAATGGGGTTCTCACCTACAGGGATGTGGACTAAGATTAAGAACATGTCTAAATGTTCTTAATTCATTTAAGAACATAATTCAACACCCAACACCAGCAAACAGCAGTCTCCTTAAGGTTGAAAAGGGCAGTGTGATGGCTAAAGTTTCAGATTCTGTGTACAGACAGGCCTGGATTCCAGTCTGGCTCTGCCACTTTCTAGCTTCCATCATTAGCCACATGATCCAACCTTTATACCCCCTTCTTCATCGTCTATAGGAAACAATATGAGCCCTCCAACTTCACAGGGTGGCTGCGAGGGTTAGATGAGATACTCAATGAGCTGATGGGCTATGAAGGGCACAAGAGGACTTGGCTATAGGAGCATTTGATGAAAGTTGGCTGTCACAATATTGGCGATCCATATTACTTTTTATAGTTAAGGATGTGCAAACCACTAGAAAGAACTTATATGAACAGAGTCATGCAGACGAGGAGGTGCTTGGAGCTGTGCAGGAACTACTGGTCAATGAGGTAGACAATGTGGGAGAATGGTGTCAGCCATGTGGACCTGTGGCTTGAAGTCCTTGGTAGAAGCTTCAGGAGGAGCCTGCAGTCATGCTGTGCAGGTATGATGGAGAGCAACGGAGAGCTCCTTCTCTCTGAGGTCCTCTTGTAACATCAGTGCTAATGGCGGGGGGGGGGGGGGGGTGTCTTAGTTTACCCGAGCAGCTAGGACAAATACCACAGAAGGCTGGTTTTGCTTCAAGCAACAGGAATTAATTGGCTCACCTTTTCAGAACCTAGAGGTCCAAAATCAAGCTAAAAGCAAGGCTTACTTCCTACCCAAAGACTGCAGCGTTCTGGGGCTGGTTGCTGGCAATCCTTGGGGTTCCTTGGCTTTTCCATCACATGGTCATGTCCTCTCTTTTCTCTCCTGCTAACATCCGGCTTCTCCTTGTGGCCTTGCCTGAGGCTGGCTTCCTGTTTCTTCTCTCTATCAGGCCTCTAAAATCCAGATCAAGGCTCATCCAGCTTTAGTTGGTTGTAACGAAAAAGAACATCCTCCCAAGGGCCTATACACACGGGGTTCACACTCACAGGGACACAGATGAAGCACATGTGCCCACTGGGGTCCATAGTTCAACCTACCTCAGGAAGAAGTGCCAGCCAGCGAGAGAGAGCTGGAGCCTGCAGGTTGATGCAGTCACTGTGCAGGGAATTTACTATCCCTGAGAGAGAATCCTCCACGGTGGGCTCAGCTCCGGGCTTGCCTGGGTCCTGGGAGCACTGCAGTTCCTCTAGGACAAGCCTCCAGTTCTAATGGCAGAAAATAAGAAGGAGGGAAAAACAAAATCTCATTTGGCACCACTTTCATGTTTTTGCAGGGGATCTGGGCCCATGGTTTGGAAGCGAGAAGGTTCTAAAATGCCAGGGGAGGGGGACGTGGTGTCTAAGGTGTCCAAAATGGGTCTTCCCATGAGGTCAGGGCATTGAAGGTTTTAGCCCCCAATTCTAGAAAGTTTGAACTTTGAAATAGTCTAAAACTAGAAAAGCCCCAGGTGTTAGCACCACACTAAATAGCCAGGTTTCTACCTTAGGGGTGCTGTTGGAGGTAGGGGTCAGCATTTAATTTGTACATGGAGAAGAGGAAGCTGGGGGAATACCAGAAACACCTCTTAAAATCCAACTACACTGGGGTCTCCTTCTGGAATTCAACACACCTTCAGAGGCCAGGGCTGCTTCCTCTCAGCTGCCCTTATCAAGAGACCACCATGCTTGCTGGCCTCCTGTTTGGGGGCAGGAAGCCAGGACCCCCATCTCCCCCCAGCTGGCAGTAGGACACAGATCTTGATGCATGTATTTTCCAGAGGCCCTGGAGGCCTTCTTCTGGAACACCAGGTAGGGTGGGACAGAAGGTTGCAAGACCACTTCCTTAGAGCACATGTATTGCTTGTGGGGAAGAAATCATTGGGCCGTGTCCCAGGATGCTGTCTCAGGGGCCTCCTAAGGGTGAAGATGTTTGGAGACCAGTCTTGGACGGCCTGGAGAACTGTTGGGAAGAGCCAGAGGCAGCTGCTGGAAGAGCCCAGAAGGAAGGAAGCCTCTGTGTGGTGTGGGCAGTTCCCACCTGGGGCCGGCTTCCTGCTGGCTACTGGGAAAAACAGAAAGGAAGAAAAGAGGAATGAAGGGAAATAGACAAGGATTTACAGATGGTAGAAAGTAGGAAAACTGTACTGTGTAACTGAAAGAAAAATAAGAGGGATTAAGGAGAAAAGGAATGAAATTCAAGTGTAAATTCTTGAGAACAAAACGCCCAGTAGAAATAAAGATCAGGTGTTAAAAATAATAAGATGAAATTGGTGAGGTTTAGTGTCGAAGATAAAGTGTTAGAAGCTAACAAGATTAGTTAAAAAGAGAAAGGTTAAAAAATGAAGAAGGAATGAAGGAAGGAGGAAAGGAAGGAAAGAAGGGAGGGAGGGAGGAAGGAAGGAAGAAAGGAAGGAAGGAATAAAGAATGGAAGAAAGAAGGAAAGAAATGATTAAGATAATAGATAACTCCAAGATGAAACTTCGTATGTCTAAATACTGTGGCTTAGATAAGATAAATGATAAATGCATAAAGAAATTATAAAAAGGGAACTGTTGGGAAGTGTTTTAGTTTTCCAACTGCAATCAGAAATACCACACAATGCGCTGGCTTAAACAACAGGAATTTACTGGCTCACAGATTGGAGGCTAGGAGAAGTCCAACATCTAGGTATTGGCAAGGCTGGCTTTCAACCTTGAAGACTGTGGAGTTCTGGTGCTTTCTGCAGGCAATCCCCGGGAGTTTGCTTGTGTCTGCACCTCTGGCATGGCTGAGTCCTCTCCTTTCTCTGCTGGGTTTTTTTTTTAAAAAGTCTCCAGGAATCCAATTTTAAACCCACTGTTGAGAAGTGGACTTGGCCGAGTGGTTAGGGCATCCATCTACCACATGGGAGGCCCGCGGTTCAAACCCCGGGCCTCCTTGACCCGTGTGGAGCTGGCCCATGCGCAGTGCTGATGCACATAAGGAGTGCCGTGTCACGCAGGGGTGTCCCCCACGTAGGGGAGCCCCATGCTCAAGGAGTGCGTCCCATAAGGAGAGCCACCCAGCGCGAAAGAAAGGGCAGCCTGCCTAAGAATGGTGCCACCCACACGGAGAGCTGACACAACAAGATGACACAACAAAAAAAGATGCAGATTCCCGTGCTGCTGACAACAACAGAAGTGGACAAAGAAGAACACGCAGCAGATAGCTACAGAGAACAGACAACTGGGGCGGGGGGTGGGTGGAGGGGGAAGGGACAAGAAATAAAATAAATGAATAAATCTTTAAAAAAAAATACAAGTCCTTAAAAAAAAAACCCACCCTCATTCATTTGGGCCATACCTTAACTAAAATAACATCTTCAAAAGATCATATTTCAATGGGTTCACACCCACAGGAATGGAGATTAAGATTAAGCACGTGTCTAAATTGGGGTTCAGAATTCAATCTACCACAGAAGGGAGTGTTTTAAGGGTGAGCTGAAAGCACAGCACTCTATGTTTAAGGACTCCTGAAGGGGAGAGAGAGAAGCTAACAGAGACTGAGCAGGAGGGAAATGGGTTTGTAATCAGTCTTCAGAGAGTGCGGGCATCTTGGGAGAGTGGAGGGGTGGCATCCTCCAGGGAGAGAAGCCAGAGGCAACGTGGGCCCTTGGGACAGCTCCTTATGCAAATAACGGCTGGCTCAGGGGTCTGGACTCAGGAAAGTTTCCAGACAAGTGCCTGCTCTGAAGGACACTGGGCAAAAATGAAAGTTCAATAGGAGCCAGCCTGGGTTTCTATACCCAGCAATTCCAGGGAAATAAATCTGCCCTGAGCCAGTCAACTGCTGAAGCACTATTGCCTGTGCTGGGAGTTTTGAAACCTTAATTCCCTTATCACTGGGACCAGGTGGATAGGAGAATGCTGTCTTCCCCCGTCTCTGTGTCCTTTGCTCACCCACCCAAGGGGACTGGGGGGTTAAAGAGTTCTGAAGTTTAGGTCTCAGTCTGAAGTGAGTGAAACCTCTCAGCCAGCACCTACCCAGCCCAAGGCTGCACCTGCTGGGGCTTGCAGGAGGTGGTATTGTCTGGGGTTTAGGGTGCATCCGGTAACTTTCATCCTGGGCTTTGCCATGTTCTGAATCTTATGGCCTGGCAACACCAACTTTCTTTCTGGTGATGCCTTCACATGGCTCTAACAGGCCCATGGTGAGCCCCGAAACTGCATGGATCTGCATGTCCACCCTCGGGGCTCTGGGATAGTCAGGCAGGTCCTGGGATGACTCCAAAGCCAGCTGGAAAGAGTGGGGTCTCTGGGTTATGCCCTCAGAGCTAAGAAGGACAACCAGCACTGCCCTAAACCCGACTTGATCACCTAAGGAGATCCAGACACGGGCCTGAGGTAAAGCTGAAGGGCAACTGCCCTACCTGGCTTCCAGCTAAGGAAGAGAGAGCTTGGGCAGATACTAGGTGACATTCCTGAGACCTTTTGGTGTCCTCAGTGGGCCGGGGCTGACAGTAAAGTTACTATATGGAGCTGTAGAGAACTTGAACCACTGGAAGGCCCATCCAGACAGGGTTGATGGAAAGAGTTGTAATCCCTTTGGAAAGCTCTTTCAAACCCTATGTGAGCAAGGAGAGAGGCTGTGGAGGATGATGGCCCAGAAGGGCCAGAAGTGGTGGAAAAATGGCCACTACAAGTCCTGTGACTGAAGCTGGGGACACAGTGGTGGATGTGGAGCTTGCCATCCTCCAGAGTCCTAGGGTGTAGTGGAATGGCCTCCCCAAGACAGGGCCCTCTTTCAAGGAGGAGGAATGGGGGAAATCAGCCAAGCAGCGGGAGGAGCCCCAGGTGGAACTCCGAACCCCAAGTGGGGACTCAGAGTGTGAGTCCACTGTGATTGCGTCTCAGGCTGGTGTGTCCCAGAGCGGTGAGGGTTATCCCAGACCCATTGCTGAGACCCCAGAACCATGCCATGGAGGGCTAATGGGCTTCTCTCCTTTCTCAAAGCTTCTGCCAACACTGCCGCCACAAATAATAAGCATTTAGAAAATAATTATATATCTGGACAAATCTGTTTCAGTCTACTGGATTGAGCATAATCATATTAAAATATAATGAATACATTCAAACGCAGAATGCCTGATTAAATAGTCACTTAGGAACCAGAGCTGGTAAAGGATGCCGGCTGGTAACTAAGAGCAGAGCAGTGAGCGCTGGGTCCCCAGCGAGAGTGGAAGCCACAGCGGGGTTGTAATTGATTTCCTTGCCACTTTTGGTTTAGGTCCTCATTTACTACCTTCCGCCCTGAGTAAGCTTGTCTGCACAAACTAGTTGTGGTTCCTGCAGCCTGATCTTGTTGTCCGATGTTTTTTCTTTGTAGCATTTGGGTTGGAGAGACTGAGTGGGGCTTGTAAAGCTGGTGGCCCCAGCCCTCCTCTCTGAGGAGCCAAGGCCTGGTCAGCTCTGGAGTCCACTGAGTGGAGGGAGGGGACATTTGCCAATCCCATTGCATGGGTGTATCGCCCACATCCTCCAAAGGAACAGGAGGTAGGGGCACCAAACTCTTGTTGTCTCAGTACCCTTAGACCCTTTTCCAGCTGTAATATTGAGTATGTTTCTTGGTTTCTTTGTCTGGATTAAGATTCAGGTGTCTCCTGGGAACCCTTGAGAAGTCAAACCTGCTTCTGGCAGCTGAGCTGGGCACCTGCAGCACATTTTGGCAAGTGAGCCTCTTTGCGCTGACTTGCACTGGACCAAGGCTGTGCCCTTGGCTCCCCAAGGCATCCACCTGCTGCCCGGCACCCCCTGTGCCATTCCAGTCTAGATAGCCAAACGCAGTGCCCAGCCAGGTGCTGACCTTGCAGGTGGAGGTTGGAAAGTGTCAAGGGTAGGGGCGGAGGGGCCTGTTGTGAGCATCAGCTCTGGGAAGTATAGTGAGCACCAGAGAGCGAAAGCAACTTTGAGTCTGGGGTGGAGGCTGTTTGTGTGCTGTCTGTGGAGCCCAGGGACAGGGACCTGGGTGACTGCCAGTCAAGAGGTAGCCCTGGGGGAGAGCTTGATTGCACCTCTAGACTATCACCACAGTAAGACCCGTGGGGCTGTTCTGTGCCCCACATCCACAGACACTGTCACCAGCTCATCCCACTGCCCGAGTCCTCATCATTTTAGCCACTGCTTTGGCTCACAGCATTGTCTTTGCAGGTTCTTTAAAATGAGGCAGTGAACTGGAGGCTCATGGGCCAGACCCAGCCCACCGACAGATTTGGTATTGTTATTGCTGTTGTGGTTGTGGTTGTGACCTTGTTTTGTTGTGTTTTTGCTTTTGTTATTGTTTTCTCACAAAACCTTTTAAACACTTCGAAGTTGTTGCCAACATGTAAAAATCAGCTGATCTATCATTTTAATGATCTGGAGTTCCAACTTCTCTTAAAACATGAGATCTGGAAATGCTGGGCCATAGCAACCACCAGCTAGTGGCGAGCCATGGCTATTCCTTTGGACAAGGTGAATTGTTTCACTGCTGTCTTCCCCCACCTCTTGTTTGACGTTTGGCTGGTCTTTGTCTCTTTATATTACCGCCCAGTCCCTGAAGACATTCTAATGTACAAACACTGTTTCATAATATGAAGCAGACAACACAATGCATCAGCAGTGGACCACACTCTAGTATGAATTAGACTCTGGTCCCTAGTTGAGAGAAGGGGCCTAGGTACCTGGAATTCAAGACATATATTTGGAGGCAAGAGGAGAAGTGCTGGGTGGGGGAAATTAAATGACCAGTGAGGTGCCAAGCCATCTATTCACATCACAAATGGAAAGAAATGCTCCTGGAAGAGAAGGGCCCAGTGGCAGAGAAGTCTGGGGTACAAGCGTGCATTGTCCAGCACCCATTCCTGCCTCTCAGTCAACCTGGGAAAAGATATGCAACTATCTGGGAAATTCAGGACATCCTCCCCTCAAACACTGACTTCATTTATCTAGGCTGTCAGTTTTGACTGGACATTTCCAAACCCTGCTATTCTGTGCTATGTCTGTTAAGTCCTGTGCTGCCCAGATTGGGGTGAGGGCAAGAGTGGTGGGAGGACAGGGAGCTTGGTGTGAGGGTCCTCCCATCACCAACACAGCAATTGGAGGCCGAGTCCATGATCCACCATCAAGAAGGCCTCTGTCCTGGAGAGAAGCTGTGTGATCGTTGGAAGTCATTGCCTCTCTGGATCTCATTCCACCCAATTGTGATCTGGGGGTTGATTGGGTTGGTCCCTTTAGCAGGTTGCTCTTTTGATTTCAGCACATAATTTTAAGCCCTGGTTAAGGACCCAGCTGGTTGTGGGTACAACCTCTAGGAGCCCTGTTGGCCCACGGACCCTCCTACTGGCTGTCCTATGCATCCTGATTCTGGATCCTTCCATCGTCTTACTCTAGCACGTGAATCAACCTTGCACCTCATTGCTTCTCTGCCTGGTGAGAATGATGAGAAGATATGGTATTAGCTGATAATTAAGTCATTAGCAGCCAAAGCCTAATTGCTCTCAGGAGTATTTTAATTTTAATAGGGGATTCTTAAAACCAGAAAAGGCTTGGAGATAGCAGAGACTGGAAGCAAAAGGAAGGGGTGTGTGCACATGTATGTGCATGTGTGTATGCATGTGTACATGTGTGTGAACATATGTGTGTAGCAGAACCTACCTCAGCAACCTCCTGCAGGATGCCTACTGATAAAAAGCAGCCATTAACCCCTGCCCATGTATGAGGCAACCCTTCTCCCCACCCCAGGCCTGGAGATGGGACACTGCTCTACACCAGGTGGGATCTGGCATCCAGTCAGCATGGCCTTCAGGGAACATTCTTAAGGAGCAGGTAGAAGCAGAACCAGCTGTGCCCAGGAAGCAGCTGGGCAGGGTTGGAAGCTGTCCTGTTCCACATTCTCACCCGGAATGTTGTCCTGCCAAGAAATCCTAGACCTGGAGTTATGACCTCCATGATTTTATCTTGGGAGTTTCTTTTGGTGGTGGTGGTGGTGGGGAGCCAAGGAGGGGGATCTTTTAGGGAGGTCTTGGGGCACTGGGAATTTCTTTCTTCTATAACTGGTTTGGTTATGGAAACTTTTCCTGGGGCTGGGACTACAGGACTTTGACAGAGGCCTGGGGCTTGGTTTGGAATGTGGGGCAATGTTGTCCTAGTTTGGTTTTCCCAAAGCAGGTCCATGGAGTGGGGGGTGGTGATGGGAGCAGGTCCAGGTCCAGAGGCTGACTGTGCAGGAGCACAAAGCCGTGCTGCAGACAACACGGTACCTGTCATTGCCTGGGGCCGAATCCAGCCAGGAGACAGGGAGCCCCAGGGCAGTGCCTCATCCCAGGGAGGGGAACCTGGTGGAGGGACTGGGGACCAGGGTTCATGACAGAGAAACGGTCATCCAGAGGTCAGAGATAGTGCTCCTGACTCCCTAGAGTCCTTGCCATGTGCTTTAATTCCTTAGGCTGCTGAAAGCAGATACCATGAAATGGGTCTGGTTTAAACCATGGGAATTTATTAGCTCACAGTTTGAGGCTGAGAAAATGTCCAAATCAAGGCATCATCAAGGCTATATTTTCTTCCCAAAGACTGGCTGCTGGTGGCCATTGGCTCCTCTACTGCATGACAGTGCAAAATGGCAGCGTCTTCTGGCATCTCCCTTCTCTTCTGGGTATCATTGATTTTAGCTTTTTGCTTCCATGGCTTTCTCTCTCTCTGTATTCATTCCGTTTATAAAGGACTCCAGTAAGAGGTTTAAGACTCTTTCTAATTGAGGTGGGTCACACCCTATCTGAAATAGTCTCATCAAAAGTCCTACTTACGGGAAGCAGACTTGGCCCAGTGGATAGGGCGTCCGTCTACCGCATAGGAGGTCCATGGTTCAAAACTCCAGACCTCCTTGACCCGTGTGGAGCTGGCCCACGTGCAGTGCTGTGGCACACAAGGCGTGCCATGCCAAGCAGGGGTGCCTCCCGCATAGGGGAGCCCCACGTGCAAGAAGTACGTCCTATAAGGAGAGCCGCCCAGTGTGAAAGAAAGTGCAGCCTGCCCAGGAATGGCGCTGCACACACGGAGAGCTGATACAACAAGATGATGCAACAAAAGGAAACACAGATTCCTGTGCCGCTGACAACAAAAGAAGCAGACAAAAAGAACATGCAGCAAATGGACACAGAGAACAGACAACTGGGGTGGTGGGCCAGGGGCAGGGGTGGGGGTTGGGGAAGGGGAGAGAGAGAGAAAAAAAACCCAAAGTCCTACTTACAATGATTTCACACCCACAAGAATGGATTAGCTTTAAGAACAGGTTTTTCTGGGGGTATATACAACCCCAAACCCCCACAAATGCTGGAGAGATAGTAGAGTGCCACGATTTCCAGGTCTTGAAGCATGTGCAAAGTGATGGCATTTGTACGGCACACTAGGTAAAGAGCAAGGCTCCTGGCAGCCAGAGGGACCCTGCCAGGATGCTCTGGTGTTCCCCCAGGGACTGAGAGTGGGGTGGGGTGGTGTCACTGGCCCTGCACACCTGTACCCTATTGACCACACTTTAGTGGACCCTGGTGGGAAGCTCAGATGTTTGAGAGCCAAGCTTGCCTGGGTTTAATCTCCAGTTCTGCTACCCATCACCTTTGACCTTGTGCCTCAGTTTCTTCATCTCTAAAATGAGGATAATATTATTATCTACCTCATGGGATTAAATGAGCAAACTCATGCAAAGTATGCCTGGCATGGAGGAGGCACTTAAGTTGTAATAACTAATGCTAAATGTTTCATCTGGTCTAAGATGTCAGTAATTTTAAGAGGCACGCTGATTTCAGAGTTGCTAAAACATGAAAACAATTAGTCTTGAAATGGATTTAATGTGGTATTATTTGAGATCAGGGCATCAATGAAGGGGGATTTTCCTAAAGGGAAACCACAGCCTGGGATCTCTGATAACATGGCAGGTAGGAAGCATTTTGACCTTGAGGTGTCTCAGGTCCCAGAGCTTGTCCTTGGGTCAGAGGAGGGACATGGGGTCAAATGGCAGTGGTTGGGTGAGGTTAAGGAGTGGGGACAGCATGGGGTCCCAGCAGTGCCCTGGTAGAAGTACTCAACAGGAAGCCTGCTGGGCCTGCTGGCCTGTGAGAAGGAGACACCCCAGATGCCACACACAGACCTTGGGCAGGGCAGAGCCTGCCTAGGGCCTTGAAGGCTAAGGCCAGGCAGGAGATACCTCTTCCTTTTCTTCTGGTTCATGGACAGTTCCCTGGTTTGCTAATTTTCTTGTCCTATGAAGTAATATTGCTGATATACTTTCTGTTAAATTTGGTTACTACTACTAGTCACAACTTCCTTGCAACTTACCTTACCACAGATTATGACCCACTGCTGCATGGAATAACCCATTGTGAGAACAGTTGCTATAACGGTGTCACCAATCAAAGGAGTGTCTGTATTGGGAATTCTAGGCACTGTAATAGGCTTGTATGGGAGGGATAATTTTCAGGGAGAGGGGTGGATTGTTTGGAATGCATCATAGAATATCCTAAAAATATTTTATTCCAGGCACTGTGCTTATCTACCAGGACAGACTTAGCTACCATTTAAGTGAGCCCAGCCAGAAGGCAGAAACCCTCCTCTGCCATCTTACCCCAGGAAGCTGAGACTTAGGTCCTCATCTCTAACATGGCTTCCCCAACTCCATACTCCTCCTCTGGACCCCCCACTTTTAAAAAATATATATTTTTGATTATAGAAGTTGTGAACTTACAAAACAATCATGCACATATGTGGAATTCCCATACAACAGCCCTTCACCAACACACCACACAGTTGTAGAAAACTTGTTACAGATTATGAGATAATATCATCAGACTATTTCTAGTAACTATGGTCCATAGCATACATTTGGCATATTTTTCCATACCTCCCCATTATTAACACATTCTATCCATTTCCACACATTTACAGTCAAGTTAGTTAAAACTTCTATATACATTCTCTTATTTCTTAATAACCTTACTTTAGTGTGTATTCTTCATATTTAGTTCATATTAGTGAGACCAAGCAATATTTGTTCTTTTGTGTCCGGCTTATTTCATTTAGCAGAATGTCTTCAAGATTCATCCATGTTATCACATGTGTCCCAATTTAATTTATTCTTATAGAAGCAAAGTATTTTATCGTATGTATATACCACATTTTTCTTATCCATTCATTGGTTGATGGGCATGTGGGTTGTTTCTATCCTTTGGCAATTGTGAATAAAATCGCTATGAACATTGGTGTGAAAATGTCTGTGTCACAGTTTTCAGTTCTTCTGGATAGAGAACCTCCTACTTTAATGAAAAACTGACCCAATATATCCAGAGCATATTTCTTTTCCCTGAATTTACATACAAGACGTCTTGCCAAAGTCCCAACTCACCAGGCCCTGTTGTCACCCATTAGAAAAAGCTTCTTATTGTGGAAAATTTCAAATATTCATGAACAAAGACAGACACAGCTTCAATAATTATCAAATATTCTTCCATTCTTGTTTCCTCACAGCATTGCTTTTCCTCACAGCATCTTGTTTTTTACTTTTCCTCACACAACTTCATCATGTTTCTCTAACAGATAAAGACACTTGGTTTAACATAGCTAAAATACGATTATCGTCCCCAACAGAATTAACAAAAATTCCTCAGTATCATCTCCATGTTGTATTTTTCCTGTTGCCTCAAATATACAGTTAATTCAAATTAGGGTTCACATAAGTTCCACATATTCCAATTGTTTGATAGTTCCCTTAAGTGTCTTTTAATCCATTAGTTGCCCTCCATTTCTTTCCATGCCATTTATTTGTTACAGAAGTTGTAATTTGTTCTATAGAACTTTCTGCCTTCTGATTCTGGCTTACTGTAGCCTCTCGAGTTGTTTAACATATTCCTCTATCCTCTTGTGAGCTACTATTCAGATCTAAGAGCTTGATCTGATTCATATTTAATTCTTTTTGTAAAATTATACATTTTGTCAAAACCTTTAAAATTTTCTGTTACAAAGTATAAACCATAATGTAAACTGTGGACCATGGTTAGTAGCAATGCTTCAATATTTGTTCATCAGTTGTAACATATGTACCACACTAATGAAAGATGTTATTATGGGGAAAATATGTGGGGGAAGGGGTTATTTGGGAATCCCCTATATTTTCAATGTAACTTTTCTGTAACCTAAAACTTCTTTTAAAAATTCTTTATGTAAATAACACTTTTCCGTAGTGCCGTGTACTTCCTATGGCCTCCCATTAGAAGTATCTTTAAAAATGGTTGTTCCATTTTTGAAGTTATCAAGATTGAAGTTCTGACTGATTAATCCATGACAATTCCTTGTCAATTTTACCCTAATGGTTTTAACAGCCATTGATGATCATTAACTAGACCCATTATCTCATTAGGGATGGGTAAATGGGGACTTTCTAATTCTATTCTTCTTTCTGAATTTATTAGTTGTAATTCATCTCTAAGGAGGAAATTTGCCTCATCAACTATTTAGTTACCGTGAAATATAGTCCATTTAGAAAAGGCAGAGTAATTGCTTGATTCTTTCCTTTTACTTATCAAGTTTTTTAAAAATAATAATTGGTTGGTGCCTTCTTAGTGATATTCTTATAAATTTTTAGAGTAATGAGTGATTTCATATTTAGTCATTGGACATGTCAAATTAGTTCCTCTGTCCCTTTACATTTTTGATAGCTTCCTTGCTTTCAGGCATGACAATAAGTCCCAGACTAATGATTTCATAATTTCCTCTACTTGAACTGATTCTGTAAAACTAGAAATGGTATTTAGAGAACACAATTTGGGCACTGGCAGTGCTTGTTGCTACTGGGTTTTAGTACTATGAGGCCTTTTCAGTGACAGAACTGGGATATACATATTTTTTGAAAGAGAAAAATGAATCCTGAATTCATACCAATATCTTTAACTCAAATTAAATTTCAGGGTTTTGCTTAAAGTTTTATATTTGTATCTCTTTTCTCTAACACAGAACATTTTGGTTCATATAACTGAATCTTTTATTTATGATTTCTCTCTGGTTCTTTTTGTCCTAGGATATGCTCACTGGGGAATGTATATTCAAAACACTATGTTTTAAAATAACTTGAAAAAAGTCAGTCTCTTTGTAGTAAAGTTATCAGCCTGAAATACAGTTGTGTTTGTTTTTAGGAATTGCTTTATTTTTTCCATTTCACTTAATGTTTAAAATTATGTAAAACTATTTATTTATGCTATTGTAAGTGGGGTCTGATCAGACATTATTTCTTCTAATTCAATATTGTTTTTATATATGAAGGCTACCAAGTTTTATGCATTAATTTTATATCCTGCTGCTTTGCTAAATTCTCTTATTACTTGTAATAGGTTTTCTATTGATTCTTTTGGGTTTTCCAGATATATAATCATATCATCGTCAATGATAGATAGTTTTATTATGCGTCTTTCTTTTTAATGTCTTGCCTCTAATTGCTTGTCTAAATGTCCTTCAGTAATGATAGTAGTGGAGATAGCCTTATCTGTCCCCTGAATTTAGCAATAAAGTCTCTGGTGTTTCCTGACAAAGCAAGAGGTGGAATGCTGGCTTTTGAGCTGATTTTGTGTGTGTGTGTGTATTTATGTTAAGGATATATCTATCAGTTCCTATTTTATTATAGTTTTCAACTTTAATTATTTTGAGTAACATTTATAGTTCTTGATCTTCATTTTGAGGAGCCAGAGTTTAGGACGTTTTTCTTAGATGAAGCCAAACCAGGACATTGGGACTTTAGGGCTCCTGAGAGGTAGCATTTGCAGAAGAATTGTTTTGCAGATACTTTTGAGAAACTATTTCCAGGTTTCAGACTTGAGCTTAGAATTTTGGCTCTGTCTGGGTATAGTGTTTATTTTCATGATACCAAACTGGTTTTTGACAGAGATCAGCAGAAAACAAAGTTTCTTTTTGACGTCCTATCAAGGGAGCTTTTAGCACGTGCTTTTGGCATTTTTCAGAAATTTAATGGACATTTCCTATGTGAGAGACCAGCAGTTTTGTTTTGTCTGTTTTTTTTTACCTTTTATTTGTATTCTTGTATATTCTTTAGTGTTAAGATTAAATGATGCTGAACAGTCACCCCTTCAGGATAACTGTCTCATTGTCAGTAAACACAAGCACAGTGACGAGCTTTGCTGCTTGGCAGTGCGTTGCATGAGGTGTTTTGCCTTTTTGGCAACCCCCATCTTATGTCTTCACTAGCTGCAATGCTCATGAGATCCAGTAAATGCATAGCTTTAGCTTTGGGGCCAGGTGGACCCCACGCTATTCCTCAGACCTCTTGCTCTCAGTAAGTTGCACCCCACTCAACCCCAGGCTGCATGACCCACTCCACTCAACATTTGTCCAAAAGTTATTTCCAAAACAGAATTAGATTTAGTTGTAAAAAAATAACTTTTACTTATGGGTAAAATGATACTAATATATCTGTAGAGAGCTTTTGGGAAGAAAGACCTACAGGCAAAACCATGGCCAAGCATTCCAGTTCTGATTATAAAGTGACCCTTAAGAATTGTAAAGTCTAACAGGGGCCACAAGACACAAAAATCTTTTAACCCAATGTCCAATGTGTTTAGACAGAGAGACAATTTCTTGGTGAATGTTTGAACTGAGCCTTAGAGTATCATCCTGTGAAGCACTATTCCTTGGGATTCCCAGAGACTAAATAAAACCAACCAGCCCATATTGATGAATTATTTATGCTGGTAAACAATGCAGGCTCAAACGTTTCACTTATGAATATTAGATTTCAGCAGTGCCCTTCTCCTGCTGATTGTAGTGTTAGGTACTCTGACAGGAACCGAATCCAGGTAGGGACTTCAGCAAGCTAAGTCTACCTGTGATCCCTGAACCCTCGGCACCCACACATGCTGGGATGATGACACTGACCTGTTCCTATTCACATGTTCCTATTAAATGTTCTTGGTGACACTAAAGGGGAGAATCCAAACCTACACTCCTAGGTACCCTCAGGAACAAAAACTGAATGAAAGGAGCAGAAGCAGCTTCCTTCCCTGCCTGTTCCGTGTGTGTGTATGTCCCAGGTTGATTCTGAGCTCTATGAGGCTGTATCTGTGCTGGAGTCACTCCTGCACACCTCCCACCCCAACCAGCTCTGAGTGCAGTCCAGTACCCATCTGCCTATGGGTGCATGTAGAAAGAATGCAGAGTGAAAGCTAGGAGATGTGGTTCTTACTCTACGCCAAGCACTTTACAGTAACCCTAATAACCAGGTGCTGTTATTATCAGACCCATTTTGCAGATGAGAGAACTGAAACACAGAGTGGTTAAGTACCATGCACAAGGTCACACAGCCTATAAGTGGCAGAGCCAGGATTTGAACTGATTCTATTATACATGTTCTTACCCACATCACTAGAGCATCTTTGTACACTCTGGTTGGTGAAAGTTATGGAGCTGATGGAGTGCCTTGAGGACAGAACCAAGTTGGCTTCACTTTATGGATCACCCAGAGGATTTCACCCTGCTCTGGGTCCTAGAAGAACAGCTGGCCAGTACTTACAGAGCATTTTAGATGCTGAAGGGAGTGGATAGCTCACTTACTGAAATGAAAAGCCGAAGAGGCCATAAATGTGGGTCCAGGTATTAGCCCAGGGCTCACACCCAAGATTTGGGCTCAAAAACTGGCTTCTGGAGGTCCAGTGTAGGGGACAGATTCTGGAATTAACTGCCCTTAGGAATCTCATCAGGAAATGAGGCAACCTGTTCATTTAGGGACAAAGAGTTACTTTCAGAATGCATTTATTCTGGGTCACAGGCTGTGTAATCCACTGAGGATTTCGGAGGCTCATGTACCCTAGTTCTTCTCTTTTAGGAGCAGCTAATTTAATTCTGTAGATGCAGACCCGGCTTCCATCCAGATGCCAACCTCGGGTGCCTAATTAGTTGGTCATGGGTGGTTAGTCCCAGCTGGTGAAGGCAGCATGGCTGCCCCATTATTGGGGTCAAGCAGCCATGACCAGTGGGTGGGGAGCTCTGGCGAGATGGCTTCTTGCTGGAGGAGCCAACTCCATTTTTGGCCATCGGCTTTCTCTGGCTTCGTGTTTCTCTGGCGCATCATGAGTGCTGCAATGAGGGGTGTCAGAGGCCAGCTGAGCAGCAGGCGCAATTGTTACTTACGGGGAGCTGCCACCTCCAGTGCTGTGCTCCTGCTGAGCTGGGAGCAAGTTCCAAGTAATTAAGTGGATTGGGTTCTAAAGCCCTGTGGCCATGATTTGGACATCCTTGCCTAAAGCTCCTGGCAGTTCCCAGGGGCAGCTTGGCAGCAGGTGATGGACAAGGTGCCCCATCATAGTGCCCAATCTGGCTCGTAGGGGCTGTTGGGGGGGGGGAGGACTCAACATATTCAGAACTTTCTGCATATGGGGAGATAATTACTCCCTTTTGAAATCTGTGTTTGTGACCAATCACAGCTTTCACATTGTTGGGACTGTCATGGCAACGGAAAGCATATCTGAAAATAAAATGTCACTTTTTAGTTTGCATTTCTACTGTAATAACACAGGAAACTTGTTTCCCCTTTTGAACTTAACGTGATAACCAGAGAAGACTAACAGAGTTAAGTGTGTGGTTAGCCTGTGTGGGAAAGCGGGTGCTGTCGTGTGTGTGAACCTGTGAGGTGGGCTTGTGTGTAAGGGGGTGTCCGGGTGCTCAGGCTAATGGGGACAGTGTGTGCAGGTGCATGTCTGAGGAGAGGGGCTGCATATGGGTCTGAAGACACTGTGGGCTGTGAATGTTTGAAGACTGGTCTGTGAGCATGAGTCTGAAGTTCTGTGCTATTGGGTGGTATGTGTGTGAGGGCCAGTGCCATTGTATGGGGGTATCATATATGTGTTGTTTGGGGAGACAAGGCTTCCTTCCGGCTTTGGGGATCTCTCTATCTATAGGGTGTTCCTGCCCTTGGGAAGTTCCTGCTCAGTCACAGGAGATAGAGTTCTTCCTTTTGGGGAGGCCCAATTCTATCCTACAACCCTCAGAGAACCGGAGATCCTACAGATCAGGAGTGCCCAGAAGCCACTTGGCTCAGCCCTGACTTAGGTTATGGGGCTTTCTAGTCAAGGTGAAAGTTATAAAGCACCCGATTTATACATCCCTCATTCATTCATCTGAGTAACTGGCATGTGTTATGTATAGGGCTCTGGACTGCCCATTTGCCCTGGAATGGAGCTGACATTCGGGCAGCTATTCAAACAACCATGACATTCAAGCACACCCCTACAGGGCGCCATGCTTTCCAAGGCCATTTTATGGGCCTCATCTCCTATGGACTGGCTTTTACAGGAGACTGCTTTCCAGGCACAAAAGGTACCTCTTATTAGATTCAAGAGGCTGTAGTTAGTACAGAACGTCTTTCCCCAGAATGCAATGCTCGGGGGCCAAGCAGCGAGAAACAAAGCCTCATCTGGCTGTTGCTAGGCCATGTCACTGCCCGTAGCAATGTGCCAACCCGGGTGGTGAGGGGGTAGCTTTCTCAGGAAAGAACTGGGCCCTCGTGTTTCATCACCAAGATGCTTCCAGTTAAACTCTGGGCTTCACATCTCTTGGGAATCTTTGTTTTATTATTATTATTTTTTAACTTCCATCTGGAACCCAAGATAATTAATATTGATTAAATGTTAGTTCAATAAATATTTCTGAGAACCAATTATTTTAAGGTTGTCCCTGCCCTGGGCCATGATGACACAACCTGCATCTCAATTATTCCCTGTCTGGAGTTTTTCTCATCCAGAGGTTGTGGACTAGCGACAGTAGTCCGGGCTCTTTCAGCCCGGGAGGGGGTGAGGTCAGCTATGGTTTCTAAGAGGAAGTGGCACCTGAGCTAACGGGAAAGATCAAACAGGTGTTAACCAGATGTCAAAGAGAGAGAGGCAGTTCACTGCCTAGTTGGTGACACCAAGAGGACCCAGAGACTGAACACACGGGAAGCAAGTCTGGATGAGAGCTGGCAAAGGGATGCTATTCTTGCACCCTCCTTGCTTTGTTTAAGGAAGTTGGGATGACATTGTCCTGGGATTGTGAACAATTTCACAAGCTTAGGAGAACTGATGAGAACCCTCTCCATGAGACGGCTATTTCTGACTCGAACCCCCACTTCGTTTCTGTGGCTCTCTTGATGTCAATGGCAAGGAAACAAATTATGCCAGCAAGATGCTGGTCTCTCTTGCAAGTTACAATCGCGTTGGCTGCTCTAGCTCTCTCCACATTGCTTATACTACAGCAAAACCCTCAGGAGTGCGAATGGAAAAGTACCTGTAAATATTAAGGTTGGTTCCAAAGGCACATTATTGGTTTGCTGTGTAATACCCTCTGGTGACATTGAGGCCTTATTAATAACTAAACATCTGTCACAACTGTAATTATATTTCTTGTGCCAGGATTGTGTTTCTACCATTGTCCTGTTAAAAACACGGAAGGGAGGGTGTGAATTATTTAGGCAACTGACTTTGAGTAAATAATCAACCAGCGCTGTGCAGGCAGTAAGTTTCTGTCAACTCCTTGCAGAGTCTCAGTGTCTTCGCTGACGTTCCCTTGATGTGCTTTCAAATCTCTCTGAGACCATCGCCCTGGATCCCCGATGCGGCTGCCCGAGCAACCTGGAGAGGGGAAGTCCGAGAATGAGGAAAAGGGGGACAGAGGAGCCCCCGGAGGGGGAGAGGAGCCGCCGAGGAGCCTGGTCCCCGACTTCCCCACTTGGCAAGTCTTCTGCCCCCAACACCCCCTCTGGAGAAACGAGCTTTCCCAAATGTTTGCTCAGGACCTTGATTGTTTTACAGCCCTCAGGGAGGGGGAGGTGAGGGGTCCAGGGGTGTTTGCTGCAGAATGCCCAGGGGGGGAAGAAGAAACTATGGAAAATATACCTGGGAGGGCTTCTCAGAGGATGGGCTGTCCCAGCTGGATGCAGGCATTTTATTCTATTTCTTGAACCGAACAGGTTTCCATTAATTATATTTGAGATGTGGGGACGGGCTGGTGCGGGAGGTGGAGGCTGGGGAGGGCTAGAAACACCTCTATCAGGAGCCGATTGGGGGTGGTGCTTGTCTTTAGAAATAACCGCAACAGATGTAATGTATAGAGTGCTTACTACCTAGCAGCCTGGAAACGGAATCTTTGCATAGATAAATTCAATTTCTTCCTCATACGAGCCCCATTAGGGGACTAGTCACCCCAGATTTACAGGAGAAAAGTAAGATGGACATTGAACAACTCGCCCCAGATGACGCAGTCAAAAACAAATCCAGGAGTCATCCCCACTTCCCTCTGAATCTAAAACTTCTATTCTTTACCACCGGGCTACCCTGCCTCCGCCCCCACCCCTGCCCTCCGTTTATAGATGAGGGGCACTGTTCAGGGTGAGGGGTTTTATACATTCCCAAGCCACAGGCGTCACTGGGTGTTTGATCCTTCTCTTTTTTCTTTTCCTTGGAGACATTCATGGCTGTAAAAACGTAAGAGGAATTTCAGCTCTGGGTGGTTTTGTATGGAAGGAAAGTTTGATCTGTGTGATGCTGGCATCAAGGAATTGGACTGTGGTGAATCCTGTAAATAGGTATGTTCCAAAATTGTGTCCCTGAGGCTGCTTTGAAGGGGGTCTCTAGCCCTCTGTGCCACCAGCTCCCAGAGGTGGCTGAAAAGTATTTATGGTGGGGGCAGTGAGTTTTGGGTTAGGTTTGGGCTGGGGGGGAAAGGAAGTGGAAATATTTTTGGTGACTACAGTTCCTGATTTTCATCAATTTCTCCCAGGAGCTGGAGAGTGACTGCAGGCCCAGGCATGGGATGCTGCAACTCTCTATTCAGAAACTTCTCCAACACAACTGATTGCTTGGGAAACCAAAGGGGGAAACTAATGAGACCCCTTGCCAATAGGTGTGCTGACTTGCAGGACGAGCCCTTCCCATTGCCTCTGAGGACCAGTCTGGAAGAAGGCAACATTAAATTGGCAATGATGCGTGCTGGAAGCAGGCTCCGGGTGCAGGACTGTGCAGGAAGGTTGGTCCGAGGTTGTGGGAGGCCCTGAGGCTGGGCCTCCCCATCTCAGCTCCGTCCTTCCAGGAGAAGAGCCCCAGCTGCAGCATGGTCCAGTCCAAGGATGAAATTCGTAGGTGACCTTTCTCTAGTCTGGGCTAAGTGATAGAATTCTGGGCACTTTCCCTGGGAAAGAGGGGGGCGGAGCATGTGGAGGGACTGTAGGCTCTGTGGCAAATGACAAATATGGCTAATGCTACAGAGGAAAATGACAGTGGTGTGCCTTAGTATAAATGAAAATATCATACAGCTAAGAGGCACAAAAGATGGTGCAATGTTTTCTATTAATGCTTTAAGTTCGATCCTTTGAAGATAGGAGACCCTAAAGAGTGAGATATCACTGGTGGCACAAAAGCAGCAGGGTAGATAAAGCTGGTTAGGGACACTGCAGAGGAATGTCCAGAGAAAGATAAACTTACACTCAGGACAGGGACTAGGAGAGGCAGGCCTCACACTCCTAGCTGGTTCCCTTCACACATGTCAGCTAGAGGCTTATAGAAGAATCCCCAGCTGTCCGTTCCTGTGTCTTTGCTAAGGTGTGGCCAGGCTTTCTCTCCATGTATTTGGAGGAGATACCTACAGATAGGGACCTCCTTCTCTTCTCCTTCTTTCCTTCAAGAGTCTCAAAATGGGGCAAAGCCACAAAGACTTATCTCAAGCCTGTCAAGGTGCTGATTCCTGAGACTGGAGGTCTGAAAGGATGTTTTGTCCAGTCTATGGAATCTGGGGTTTTGGGGGCCAGGTCTGAAGCTGACCCATGGATGGTCAGTTGAACAAGGAGGCCAGCTAGAAGAAAGACCTCAGGGATTATAAAGATGTCTGTATAGCTTCAAGACACTCCACATCTAAGTAAACAACCCCTTTACCATCATGCCTCTCCAACTCAATCTGAAGGAAGCTTTTCTAATATGGAGAGAAAAGGATGTACACTATTGATATATGAGCCAAAAATAGCCTGTGTTCCAAACAAAGTGTTTTTTAGTATTTTGAAATGAAAACATGTAGACAAAGCAAGGATTTAGAATGCATGACTCATTAAATTGCGGACTCTGAAAGCAATGGAAATTCAAAGGGAATTTTTCTCTCCCTATTTCTCCCTCCCACCTCTGCTCTGAAGAGCTTATGAAAAGAGACTCTACATAACCAGGACCCATAAACTCCTCCCTGATTTAACGTCCTGGACAGTGAGAGGCTGAAGGAACTCAACTTTATTGCCTGGTTACTAAACCAGCCTCCAAGGCCAGACTGGAATCATTGACCAGAAACCCCCTTCACCTACCCACCCTCATTTCTCCTCATGCCTCTCTGCCCTGTCCCCAGCAGGTGTCCAGGGACTTCCATGGCCCTTCTGTG
Source organism: Dasypus novemcinctus (assembly GCF_030445035.2). Classification (NCBI taxonomy): domain Eukaryota; kingdom Metazoa; phylum Chordata; class Mammalia; order Cingulata; family Dasypodidae; genus Dasypus; species Dasypus novemcinctus. Next base: position 23,975,760 of record NC_080695.1, on the reverse strand, counting down.
ACCATATCCCCACCCCCAATGCCTGGTTCTGCTGGACCTCAGCAGTGCTCAGTTCATCAGCCCTAACAAGGATGTTTCTGCACTAACTCTTGGAACTAAGTCTCAGGGGATAAGACACAGCAGTGGTACCACCATCCACTCACTGTGTGACCTCTGACTCTTTCTTGCACTGTAACTGAGGGGTTAAGTCTGATCAGTAGTGTTCTTTTTTTTTTTTTAATCACAAAAACCTTTATAAAATAAGTCTTAGGTATAGTACCAGTAGTTAAAACAGAAGAGAGGATCCACTCTGGTTAAAGCAATGTGTGTTTGGGAGGATGGGGAAGTTTCCAGGACCCTTGAGAGGAACAGTGAAATGTCTCATTGAAAGGGCTATTGGTGACTTTCATATCACTATTTCTACTTTTTTTTTGAGGTTCCAGGCCCAGGGATTGAACCCTGGACCTTTCATGTAGGAAGCCAGTGCTCAACCACTGAGCTACACTGGCTTTCCAGAGTTGGTTTCTTCATTTGTCATTTGTTTAGTTTTTAGGAGGTAGTGGGGATCAAACCCAGATCTTTGTATGTAGGAAGCAGGCATTCAGCCACTTGCAATATATCTGCTCCCCGCTCACTGTTCCTTAATAGTTGTGTGAAACTCCCTGCTCCACTGAGTAGTAAATTCATCTCCTACCTCTCCTTGATGCTGTCACCTACTTTCCCAAATTCCCCATCCTCTTTGGATACCTTAGTAACTGATTCAAGCTTCTTTCAGTCCTGAGTCTTGTTGTCATTTGGGGAAGCTAAAGTGACCATGTGGACGACTGGGCCACATTTTCACCTCACATTGCCTCAACTTCATTCTAAGGACTTTTATTCTTCTTGATTTTCACTCCCATCGCCTCAACCTTGACCTTGTCAGTCCCAGGAATACCCCTGCCTCTGAGATCTCACACTGCAATAGTACCTTCTGTGACAACCTCCTGCAGCAGTTTAGCATCACTATTCCTATTTCGGGACATAGAGCACTCCAAGTGAAAATTCTACATGGAAGTGGGACGTGGATAGGTGTTTCTACTTACTCAGAACTTTCCATCCCAACAAGGTCCTCAGCATGGCTTGGCGGGTTCTTCTAACCATCTCTGGTCAAGTCTCATCCCTGTTCTCCATGACATTCCAATCCTTCCCCACTCTTCTAGGAATGACTTCACAAATAAAACAAAGGCCAAGGTAGAAACTTCTTCAACTTCCTGTTCACTTCTCTGTCATGTTTTCTGCGTCCATGTCCATCTTTCCCCCTTCCTGTTCATCAGAGTGGAGGAGGGGTCCCTCCACCGGTCCAAAGACCACCTGCCATATGTGCTTGGATATCTTCCCTGCCACTCTCTCTTCCAGGACCTTATTCTATCAACTACACCTTCTCTACCTTATTCTTTATTCTTTTCTCCTTTCTTGTTAGCATAAACATTTGTTCCAGTTTCACTTTTTAAAAAACTGATACACGTTATTTTCTTCAAATTTCTTGGAAACATTTCCTACATTTTTTTCTGTTTTTCCACCTTTAATGTACTTCTCACCCCTTACATCATTGTAATCTGACCTCTCCTCCCTTCAGTCCACTGATCTTATTAACTACAAAGGATAGTGTTCGAGCAGAGGCACAATGCCAGAGTGTGGGCCAGTTCAAATGTTAGTTCATCTTCCAAATTAATCTGGTGAGGTTTTTACAACTTTATGCTTTGTAGGTTCTCCTACTAAACCAGAAGCTTTGCAATTAGGGCCCAGAAATCTGCTGCCTCAGATCAACTTTCTCCCTGGCATCCTTCACTAACAGTCCCTCTAGATTCCCAAAAGCCCCAGTTGGGAGGGTCTGTTCCCATGATGCTTTGCTCTGTCTGGCTACCTTGGCCAACTCTATTCCCTTTTCCTTTTCTCATCAGTTCCAGCTATCCAACTGGAATTTTCAAATGATCTTATCATTCTCTCAGCCTCCTGGAGATTGTCTGACCAAATCTCTTGAAAATCCTTCTTTCACCTTGGATCCATTTACTTCCTATGTGCCTGCTCTAATGCAACATGTCACAAATTGATGATCCTTAGAACATCAATGTTAATAAGTATTCCTCTAAAAGTGCTTCATGGTCAATAAAATTGGGATGATGCTTTATACTATATCTCCCTCTTGATAATATCAATGCATATTAAAACCTTAGAGATGCCCCACTGCAAGGAAAACAGTTCATCTTTGTCTAACTCAGCTTTTCCAAACACGATTTGAGCATGAAACACTGGGCATGACTATGTGTGTGTAAATGCTTACAAACCACTTACTAAGTGTTTATTTCTTCTTCCTGGGACACATGTAGTTCTCAGACCAATGCAAATGGTAAGTAACTGACATACACTGGACCCAGTGCATGTTTTCACCCTTGTCCATTCAAGCACCATTACCTGGCATTCCAAACTCTGCTGCATGTTGGAGATAGAGATGATAATCTCTTTTTCTTCATGAAGCTTATGGTGGAAGATGGATGCAGCACTTGCCATAGAGTTTATGTGTTAGGAGAAATACAAGGACAGGGTGTGCTTGAGAGCCATCAAGAGACATCCCTGGATGGGTGTGGACAGAGGGACATGGGGAAGTCAAGGAAGGCTTTTAGAGAAGAGGGTATTTCAGATGAGTTTAGAAGAAAAAGTTGGATTGTTCAGGGGGTCCAAATGAGGAAGGGAACCCCAGCAAGAAGGCATGGCAAGGGCAAAATTTAGAAGTACAACTTTAATCTTCTCTCTCTCTCACTCTCTCATGCTTGAACATACACACACACACACACACACACACACACACACAGAGGAGGTTGTGCAGCTCTGGATGCACCATTCATACATAAAACAAGAACATTATGTGAGATGTGAATGAAACTGTGCAAAAGACATAGAATAAACAAACCTATAAACAAACAAATATGCATACTTTATTGTTATGAGTGTGATCATACTGCTCTGCAAATTTTTTCTAACCTCAATTACTTACCAGCATCCTTTTCTAGTTGTGTGATTCATCTGACCAGTCTCCTATTGATGACTGTTTAGATTGTTCTCTGTGTTTGTTCCTGGAATAGTGCTGTGATGAGCATCCTCGCATATTTGTCCTCATAAACTTCTGGAGGTCTATCTAAAGATGAATTTTCTAGAAGAGGAATTTCTGAGTCAAAAAGCATGCATGCATATTTTTTCTCTTGATAGATTTTACCAAATTATTCTCCAGAATTATTGTTCCACATTACCTCAGGGAGGTGCTTTTGAGGACACTGGAGTGGAGGGGAAGGAGACAATGGAGAAGAAGGGCTTGAAGGTGATATTTAATGGGGTAGTGTCCCTGAGGAAGGGAGAGGGGATAGGATCAAAAATACCATCTTCACAAGAAAAAAAAATTCTCTATGCACATTCAAAGGGTAAATTCTGGACGCCACAGAACATACTACAAATAATCTTAGCTAAGAAATCTTGATCACTCTTTTATCTTCCTGGAGATTCTTTAACCCATCCTCTTGGAAATCCTTCTTTCACCCAGGTCCCATTTGCTACTATGGTTAATTATTCTAATTCAACATGTCTCAGATTGATGATTAATGTCAATGTTAATAGTCCTCCCAAAGTACTCTGTGGTCAGTAACACAATTGGACCCTATGAACTTAATTTTTGGTAAGGGCTTTAGTGCATCCGGCTCCCATGTCCTTGTGCAGACACACAGCAGAGGGCCAGGGCATGACTGGAGATTTTTTCTTTTAAGGAATGGGTTCAATTGTGGAGCTAGCAAGTACAAGATCTGTAAAGAGGCTGGCAGGTTGGAAATTCTAGTAAGAGTTGATGTCAAGGTCTTGAGTCTGAAATATGGTGGGGAGCCTGACTGGCTAGAAATTCCAAAGGAAACTGATGTTGCATTCATGAGGCAGAATTTCTTTTTCTCTCTGGAAACCTCAATTCTTGCTCTTAAGACCACCAGCTGATTGGATGAGGCCCACCTACATTAGTGAGGGCAATCTCCTTTAATTAAAGTCAACTGATTGTAGATGCTAATCTTATCTATAAAATACTTTCATAGAAACATCTAGGCCCATACTTGACCAAACAACTGGACAATAAAATAAAAATTAACCATCACATCTTTTTTTTAAGATTTATTTATTATTTTATTTTTCTCCTTCCCCTCCCCCTGCCCTGCTGTTTTTGCTGTCTGTATCCATTTGCTGTGTGATCTTCTGTACCTATTTCTCTTTTATTTTTGGTTTTCTTTTCTCATTTTTTCTCATCTAGAATTCACTGGGATTCAATTCTGGGGACCTCTCTTAGCTGCGCCACCTCAGTTTCTGGTTTCTTTTGCACCCCAACTTGACCCTCCTTTTCATCTCTCTTTTGCTGCATCATCATCTTGCTGCATGACTCACTTGCATGGGCACTGGCTCATAGCGTGGGCGCTTTTGCCATGCAGGCACTCAGCTCACCACGTGGGCACTGGCTTGCCACGCAGGCACACTTTCTCTTCTTTTTTTTCACCAGGAGGTTCCAGGAATTGAACCTGGGTCTTCCCATATGGTAGGTGGAAGCCTTATCACTTGAGCCACTTCTGCGTCCCACCATCACATCTTGCATCCCAGGATAAGCAGAGTACATATTCATGCAATGTCCATTTCACCTCATGGCAGGTCATTTAAAATATATTGATATAGGATTTGTTAGAGTAATTCTTCCAAAATGTGTTAAGCTGCCTTTTGTCTCTTATTTTATTTTTTGAAGTTGAAATAAAGTTTTACTAATTTTGAAACAAATAAACAAGCAAATAAAATGATATGGTATAGAATGCTGATTTTCAAGGTAAAAATGTCAGACTTCAAAGGTGGTTTCTTGCTTGCAGGGGGCTGTTTTGGGCTATGCACCCATAATTCTCTAACATCAGGAGCCTTTTTGTGGAAAAATTTCAAATCACTTGGACAGACCAAAATCATCTCGCACACTCCTGGTGTTTGTGTCAAATTTTAATTTGAGCATTTGCTCTTGTTGAGAAAGTGGGATGGAGGGAGGGGGGAGCCCTAAATAGTCATGCCTTTAGCAGAAAGCTGTTTAATACAATTATCCCAGGATCATGCCATTCCAACCCATCACAGAATCCAACTGGGACTGGGGAGACAGATTCCCCCTCTTGGTCTTGTTCCACTAGGCATCCCTCCCCCAGCTGTCTCAATGGAGTAAGGTCCAATTCTCTACCCATGATACATGTGGCCATGGCAGGAGTCTCTTCCTGCATTCTTCCTTATTTTGGCTACTAAACCACCCCAAACTCAGTGGCATAAAACAATAGCCATCTTATGCTCATAGAGTCTAAGAATCAGGAACTCAGATAGCACCCAGTAGGGAGGGCCTCTGCTCCGTGATGTCTTGGGCCTCAGTTGGAGGGACTCAAATGGCTGAAGATAACTCAGATGGCTGAGGACTGAAATCGTTTGGTCACTTGCATGTCTGGTGCCTGGCTAGCCTGGATGAAGGACCAGCTCAGCTGGAAGCATCTACATATGACCTTTTCATGTGACTTGGACTTCTCACAGGAAGGCTTCTGGGTTCTAAGAAGAAGCACCTGAAGAGAGAGTACCAAGAAAATGAGCCTTTTGAGAACCAGGTAGAATCTGGTTGACCTCTTATGACCTCACCTCATAAGCATCACTTCTGCCAGACTCTACTGGTCAAAGTGGTTCCAAATCCTCTTAGATGCAAGAGGTGGAGGTAGGTATAGACAAAACATGTCAATTGGAGTAGGGTCAAAGAATTTGGGGGACATATTTTAAAACAACCACACTTCTCCTCATGGATCTTGGATCCTGATGCTATCTGCTCCCAGCCTTGCATCTCTTTCAGTGTCTTCTATTTTCCTGCTGGACTACCAGGAAGATTAGTTGCCAGAGGGAAAACAAGATAAGAGGCCTTCTCAGTGATCTGATAACCCTGTGGATACTTCTGAGCATTATTATGTTAGAAGAGGGTTTGTCTATATGCTACCCTAGGCTGGTATGTGCCAGACTCCAGGAGGAGGAGGGGACAAGGGGGAAAAATCCCACCTTGGCACATATGGGGATTTTAACCTTATGGGTAGAGACAACAGCCAGGACAAGTTCTTGAGAAGAATGATAACAACACATGCTGCAGGAGACAGAGTGACCAGGGTGGCAGCGCACAATTATGCAAGTGGTGTATTCCATGACTTTTGGGGAGAGTAGGGATCATAATTTATTTGGCTAAAGTCACACAGTTATTTATGAGACTTGCTTAAGGAAAAGCAGTCACTGGTTCCACAGTGTAACTGTTAGTCAAATATCTGCCTCATTCCCTTTCAAGGATCATCTTCTTATATTATAATTGTGGGGGAAAGTAGGTGTGTCTTTGATGTAACCTTCCTGTTACCTGCTCTCATCCATGGCTTTATTATCATCTTAGCCTTTGGCAGTTTCACTTTGGTTTGGAATTCTGGGACCACCTTCCTTTCTTCTTTTATTTTCCCCGCCATCTTTTCTTAACAAGCAGCTGCTATCAAGCCACAGCCTTGGGTGGGGGGCGGGGGCAGGTGGCGGAGACGATGCGGGAGTAACAGCACCATTCCTCTCCGGTTCTAGCCCTCCAACTCCACTAACATGAAGCTGAATGTAAATAAATAATGTTTTACTGAAGGCTTGGGAATAACTGGGAAATTTCAATGCAGGAAATATTACAACATAGGAAGAAATCTTAACAGTCAGGAAAAAAGAAAAATATTTTTAAGGGACCTTTTTATGCTTGGAACCCTTCGGCAGTCTGGCAAAGCCCGTGAATTATGTTTCTAAATGCATGAAATAGAGCACAACAAAAGAAATCAATTATATTTAAATATGGCATCAAAATATTAAACAAAAAATATGTGTCACATAATAATACATGTGCTTATTAAATTTTAAAAATCCAACTGTGAGTGTGGTAACTACCATAATTTGAAGTACTCTAGTGATGAAGTATAAGCAACATTTCAAAATATCTGCACCAACTGTAATATTGTAGGAAAATATTAGTGCCAAAGCCACAGGTGCTGCTAATACCACCATGCCTTGTGATTTAGGTTCATAATTGAAGCAAATGCTAGATTTCACTTGGAGATTCCCATCCAAATTTGTGGATGGCTTGAACTCTATCTTCAGGCCTGCAGTGGTAAGAGCCCCTCAGGACCCCTGCCTTGTGGGATTTGGGGCCCTTTCAGAGCTGGTGCCTGTTTCTTCAGGCTTTCCCAGAGCAAATCTCCATCCCTCTTTAGGAACCTGGGTCCTGTGCTACAGGACCTCCCTCCCTCTGCCTTCCTTTCTCACCAGAACAAAGTACAAAATGCAACACACCCAGCAGTGTGAAATAAGAATTATATTTTGGCAAATAGTAAACTGTTGCATGTTAATTCTCCCTTTTCATTGATGTTCCATGGCAGCCTGAGTCTCAATCAAGAGACAAGAAGTCTTTGACTTCTTAGGGAGACACTTAAAAAACTTTCAAATCAAGTTTCATCACAGAGAATACTCACGAATTTAAAGGCTAACAGGGAAGACTCAGATCTACGAATTCTGCTAGTGTTAAGAAGGTACTGCTGGCCACCTTCAAAGCTTAATGGTGAGGCTAGAGCCAGGAAAGAGCACACGGTTCATCTGGGTATGATGTGAGAATCTGGGTACTTCCTGGATATGATTCAGGAGAAGTAAAGGACACTTCCGTCCATTTTCTGGTTGAAGGTTAGAGAGGGGAAGAAAAGCGAAACAATAAGGAGGTACAACCAGAAAAACGTCCTGCTTCTGCCTCTCTGGGACTTGTCACCACATGGGTACAAAAGGTGAGCACCAAGGGCTCCTGCCTCACCCCTCCATGGGCACTGTGGGAACCCACCAGACAGAACACCTGCCCACCACGCAGCCTAGTTAAATGTTAGGAGAGCAGAGCCACGTAGCACCTGTCTCACTCAGATGCTGGGCGGGGTTTGCCGTGGCATGCAAAGGTGTCCCATGGTACAGCTGGCTGCCACCTGGACAAAGAAGCTGAGAAGAAACCAAACAAGAAGGGGCAGATACCAGGGCTCCTGAAAGCGCTGCACAAACTAGAAGGAGGAGCTGAAACCCACCATTTCTCCAAACCGGAGAACACAGGATGCTCATCATTGTGTGACAAGAGCCACCAACCCAGAGTCCAAAATAACCTGTTGGCAGGTGCCTGGGGTCAGCATGAGGGTGTATAAGCCACATCCTCTCCTTTCATGCATTTTTACGCCATGTTTTAGGGAGAATGAAGGAGGCAACATGAGATATTAAATATTTGTTTTAATACCTTTTTTTTAAAAAACAGTTTTATGGAAAAAGTGTGGCAATAACACAGAAAGTTCCCATATAGCCGGCACCTAGTTTCCTGTTAACATTTTACATTAGTATAGTTCAAGTGTTAATTATTAATTAATTATATTTAATTGTTAATATCAAATTAATGAACTGATATTGATACATTATTGTCAACTAAAGTCCATACCTTATTTCCTTAGGTTTTACTTGATGACCTTTTTCTGTTCCAGGGTCTCATCCAGAATTCAACTTTACATTTGGTTGTCATGTCTCCTTAAGCTCCTCTCAACTGTGACAAGTTCTCAGATTTTTCTTGTTTTTGGAGACCGTGATGGTTTTGAAGAGTGTAGGATTTATCTGATGTTTTCTCATGATCAGACTGGGGTTATGGGTTTTAGGGAGGGAGACCACACAGGTCAAGTTAACTCAGCTGTCCACACATAGCATCTCATACAACGGTAAAAAGTCCAATGGTCCTGCTATCGCTGAAATAAGAAGTGCCTTCAAGTCATGGGAAGAAAAACTATTCATTGTTAGTGCTGTATGTCTTTTGGGTATTATTTTTTTCTCCCTTATTATTATTTTTTAAATTTTTATGGCAAAAAATACATAATAAAGTCTCTAATTTTAACCATTTTTAATGGTATAATTCAGTGGTGTTAATTATATACACAAGGTTGTGCAAGCATCACCACTATTTTCAAAACTTTTTCATTACCCCAAACAAAAACTCTGTACCCAGTGAACAATAACGCACCATTCCTTGCTTTCCTTAGCCCTTAGTACTCTCTAATTGACTTTCTGTACTATGAATTTGCTTATTCCACAAATTTCATATAGGTGGGACCATTAGTCCTTTTGTTTCTGGCTTACAAAACATTACTCAGAGAAATTAAAGAAGACAACTAAAAAGAGAGATCTATTGTATTCACGAATTAGAACACCCAATATTGTTAAAATATCAATTCTTTTCAAATTAATCTATTGATTAAACACAGTCCCAATAAAACATCCCAGTTTTTTCTCTAGAAATTGAGGATTCTAAAATTCTTCTGAAAATGCAAAGGACCCAGAAGATCCAAAACAACTTTGAAAAGGAAAAGCAATTCAAGACTTACTATAAAATGACATTAATCAATATTGGCCTTGAGAAAGACAGACTAACAGAATACAGAAACAGAGCCACACACCTATGGTCAATTGTTAATCTTCTTTGATTTTTTAGGTTGGCATGCAATAAGTGAATTTTTTGTGCATATAGTTGTGTACATTTTAATACATGCCCTGACTCAGATTTTTGTAGTTGTCAGCGCACACACCCTGTAAATGATTTTTTTGACTTATAACTTAAGAATTTTAATTTTTTGAGCTATTGAAAGTGGAATTTTTAAAAGCTTCCATTTCTAGTTGTTCATTGCTAATTTAAAGAAATGTGATTTATTTTTGTGCATTAATCATGTCTCCTTTGATCTTACTAAACTTGCTTATTAGTTTTAGGAGTTTCTTTCTGGATGCTTTGGATTTTCTAAGCTGACAAACATGTAATCTGTGAATAGGGACAGTATTATTCCTTTATTTCCAAACTGGATGCTTTTTATTTCTTTTTCTCTTCGTACTGAATTCGCTAGGACTTTCAGTATGATGATAAATAAGGATGATGAAAGTGGACATTATTCTTAGTGGGGGAAGAATTTGGTCTTTCACCATTAAGTGTGTGTTAGCTATAGGTTTTTTTTTTTTTGTAGATGACCTTTAACCAATTAAGGAAGTTCTATTCCTTGCTGTTGAGAGTTTTTATAATGAATTGATATTGAATTTTTTTCACATGCTTTCCCCCCCCATCTATTGATGAGCTCTTGTGTTTTTTTTTTCTTCTTTAGGCTGTTAAAATAGTGGATTACATTGCCTGAATATTGAGCAAGCCTGCCATTCCTGAAATAAACACCACTTGGTTATATTTTACAATTTTCTGTTTTTCTGGATTTGATTTTTTAATATTTTTCATGAAATTTTGCATCTACATTTATAAGGAATATTGGGTTGTAGTTTCCTTTACTTGTATTCTCTTTTCTGGCTTTGTTATTTGGAATCACAAAATGAGTTGAAGAGTACACCCTCTGCCTCTGATTCCTGACAGACATTGTTAGAATCAATGTACTTTAAATATTTGGGAGAATTTGATAGTAGAGCCATCTGGGCCTAGAGATGAGATTTCTTTTTTCAGAATGTTTTAAATTATGAATTCAGTTTATCTTGGGTGAGTTTGATAGTTTCATCTAAGTTATTTGTGCATAAACTTGTCTATACTGTTCCTTATTAACTTTTTTAAAAATTTTTTTTGTCTTTATTTGTTTTTTTAATGTTATATTCAAAAAATATAAGATTCCCCCTCACCCCAGCCCTCCCCCTCAATAACAACCTCCTCCATCATCATGAGACATTCACTGCACTTGGTGAACACATCTCTGAGCACCGCTGCACCTCATGGTCAACGGTCGACACCACAGCCTACACTCTCCCACAGTCCACCCAGTGGGCCACGGGAGGACACACAACATCTGGCAACTGTCCCCGCAGCACCACCCAGGACAACTCCAACCCCCAAAAATGCCCCCACATCACATCTCTTCCTCCCACTCCCTACCCCCAGCAGCCACCATGGCCACTTTCTCCACACCAATACCACATTTTCTTCGATTACAATAGAATAGTGATTAGAATATCATGAATAGATAATCAGTAAGTACACTCTAATCCATACTCTATTCCTCCATCCTGTGGACCTTAGAATGGTTTATCCATTCCACATCTATATCAAGAGGAGGCTTAGATACCACATGGATGATGGATGCTGGATGCAATTCTCTTGCTTTCAGCTGTAGGCACTTTTGGCTCCCAGGTGTGGTGGGTGACCTTCTTCACCTCTATGCCAGCTGAGTGGGGCAAGTCCAACAAACCAGAGTATAGGAGCTGAAGTCTGTTGAAGCTCAGGGCCTGGCCACCACATGGTCATTCCAGAGATTCAGGTCCCCTGGGCATACACCAAACCCCAGCTACAACTACGGTTCTGGTAAAAGCAACAGGAGAGGCTTGTGGACAAAGTCCAGCTCCATCACACAGAAACACAAACTCCAAAGTAGAGCCAACTGACATGGCACTGAACTCCATCTGCCATGACCATAGAAGCTGTGGGTCTCTGTAGCCCTCAGAAGAACCAATACCTAGGGTTGTATCTACTTTAGCTGTCTCTGGGACTCTGCTGAGGTGTGCATAAGGGTGACCCCTCTGATAACCTCCCAGCTCTTTTTGGAGACTCATAGCCATATAAACTCATTTGTCCTTTCCATTTCCCCCTTTTGTTCAGGTCAAAAAGCATTTTTAACTCCTGGTATTATATGTAGACTGAGATATTCTGCTGGTCCGAGTTGACCCTTTTATTTAAGGTCATTTTCTAGCTACATCATCAGCTCATACTTGGTAGTAATCCCTTGGGCACCAGGGAGGCTCATCCCTGGGAGTCATATCCCACGCTGGGGGGAAGGCAACACATCTACATGTTGAGTTTGGCTTCAAGACTGGCCACATTTGCACAACACGGAGGCTCTCAGGAGGTAACTCTTAGGTACCCTGCAGCTCTAGGCCTTATTCTTATTTCAGGTGCACAGGCTTACAAGCATAGTCATTAGTATCAAGGGTTCATTGTTGGACCTTCCTTCTTTTTTGGTCTTTGCCATTGCACTTGGGGGATTGTTGCTGTTCCTTTAGGGACTGTGATAGAGCTCCCCTCAGCACTCCCTCAGCTGTTGTTTTTAAGTGTAACCACTATGAAAATATCCAAACATTTTTATGTACCCTGGATATATGCCCTGGAAAACTCCCTGCCAACCATGTGTCCCTGTCAATAACATCCCACACCAGTATTCCTCTGCTGCCATTGTTGAACCTCTCTGTGATCCAAAACGTCTTAAAAAAATGAGGTCCAATATATTGCCAGGGTCCATTAATAGTAAAATGGAATATAGTGATGAGTTTAAAGGTTAGATATAGAATACATATTAATTTAGAAAAATTAAGATAAAAATAAATTGGGGTATCAAAAAATTTAAAAATGAAAAAGCTTTGTTTTTGATGTTTTGCCTTCCATCACTGCAATAAGTGTTGTCCTGTATGCAAATTGGCAAGGCAACTTCTTCCATCTTTTCCACAGTGTCTATGTCCTTACTTTTTTTCCCCTAATTATTAAGCTTATCTTCACAAAAGTTTTAGATCCCAGTAATTCATATATACAATATACAGTACTCCCACATATCCAACATAAAACCCTTTTCCCTTCCACAGCAATAATCTTTTTACATATTCATACTATATTTACTGAAACTGATGTACAGATATTGAGACAATAGCTTTCAAACAAGGTAACATTTGGGTTTACATTGTGGTTTATATTTTAGACTATACAATTTTCTAAATTTTTAGTTATCTTATATTTTACATTATGATTTACATTATAGCCTATCAGCCCCTATATCGTTTTAGGTGTAATTTAACATGTCTTATATCCATCCTTGCATAATCTTGTGGAACACTTCTATTGCCCACACAGTTATATTAATACCATCTATTCAATATCTCTCTCCCCTTCCCCTTAGGGTCCACAGTGACAGTCAATCTTCATTGCTTGAAGGGCCATGTTCAGAGATACTTGCAGCAGTGTTGAGGGCTTGACATACTCAATTGCCCTAATGCACTGGGAGCCACCATTTCTCTTGAGAGATACAGTTCCCTCTATTTGAGAATATCAGTCCTCCCTAGGAAGTGGGTATACCTTCACTCTCATTATATGGGTCTCTATCCAATGATATAACCCACTATGGCAAAATGAGCATTCACATGCCCCCTAGGAGCCTGTCCTGTGTTGGATTATCCCCTTTAAGCATCTTAACCAGGTAACCTTCCTTATTATATTTTTGAAAAAGTTTTCTCAGCATTATACTCTCAACCAAATACCTGACAATATCCTATGTTTGTATGTTCCCCCACACTCCCCCCAATTTCTTGGGCAATATTACCTATCCTATCATCCCTAGCCCCCTCAAGCCCACAAAGCCCCACCCAAAGGTAACCCTATTCCCCCATTTTATCCCTTCCTTGTACAAATACTTACCTCCAGCTTATCATAGATTTCACCCATGCAGGTATCAGTTTACATCCTTCCTCTAACCCCCAATTTCCTTTAAGCCTATCATCCAGTTTCTAGCTCTCTGAGGCAGCTTGGTTTACTTATTTCATATCATTGAGGTCATGTAGTGTTTGTCCTTCAATGCCTGGGTTGCTTCACTCAACATAAGATTCTCAAGATTCATCCATGTTATCACATGTGTTTGTAGTGTATTATTCTTAAAGCTGAGTAGTATTCCATTGTTTGTATATACCACATTTTATTTATCCATTCATCTGTTGATGGGCATTTGGTTTGATTCCAACTTTTGATGACAGTGAACAATGCTGCTATGAACATTGGTGTGCATATATCGGTTTGTGTCCTTGTTTTCAGTTCAATTCCAGCAGTGGAATTGCTGGGTCATATGACAAATCTATAGCTAGTTTTTTGAGAAACCGCCAAACTGTCCTCCAGAATGGCTGGATCCTTCTGCATTCCTACCAGCAGTGGATGAGTGTTCCCATTCCTCCACATCCTCTCCAGCATTTGTAGTCTTCTGTTTCTTTCATAGCTGCCAATCTTATGGGAGTAAGATGGCATCTCATTGTAGTTTTGATTTGCATTTCCCTAATAGCTAGAGATTTGGAATATTTTTTCATGTGCTTTTTAGCCATTTATATTTCTTTTTTGGAGAAGTGTCTGTTTAAATCTTTTTCCCACTTTTTAAATGGGTTGTTTGTTTTTTTATTTTTGAGGTACAGGAGTTCTTTATATATGCAGGTTATAAGTCTCCTATCAGATATATGGTTAACAAATATTTTCTCCTGGTGTGTAGGCTCTCTTTTCACTTTCTTGACAAACTCCTTTGAGGCGCAGAAGGCTTTAATTTTGAGGAAGTCCCATTTATCTATTTGTTCTTTTGCTGCTCATGCTTTTGGTGTGAAGTTCATGAAGCCATTTCCTATTACGAGGTCCTGTAGATGCTTCCCTACACTGCTTTCCAAAGTCTTTATGGTCTTGGCTCTTATATTTAGGTCTTTGATCCATCTTGAGTTGATTTTTGTATAAGGTGTGAGTTGGTAATTCTCTTTCATTCTTTTACATGTGGATATCCAGTTCTCCAGGCACCATTTGTTGAATAGGCCATTCTCTCCCAGTTGAGAGGGTTTGGTGGCTTTACCAAATATTATATGACTATATATATGAGGATTCTATATCAGAACTCTCAATTTGGTTCCTTTGGTCTGTGTGTCTCTCCTTGTGCCAATACCATGCTGTTTTCACTACTGTGGCTTTGTAGGTTTTTTTTTTTTTTTTTGTATTTTTGTCTTTATTTTTTTAATATTACATTAAAAAATATGAGGTTCCCATATACCCCCCACAGCCCTCACCCACTCCTCCCCTCATAACAACAATCTTCTCCATCATCATGGGACATTCATTGCATTTGGTGAATACATCTCTGAGCACCACTGCCCCTCATGGTCAATGGTCCACATTATAGCCTCACTCTGCCACATTTCATCCATGGCCAGTGGGCCATGGGAGGACATACAATGTCTGGTAACTGTCTCTGCAGCACCACCAAGGACAACTCCAAGTCCCGAAAATGCCCCCACATTTCTTCCTCCCATTCCCTACCCTCAGCAGCCACCATGGCCACTTTCTCCACACCAATGCCACATTTCCTTTGATTACTAATCACATTAGTTCATGATAGAATATCAGTAAGTCCACTCTAATCCATACTCTATTCCTCCATCCTGTGGACGTTGGAATGGTTGTGTCCACTCCATATCTATATCAAGAGGAGGCTTAGATTCCACATGGATGCTGGATGCAATTCTCCTGCTTTCAGCTGTAGGCACTCTTGGCACTCTTGGTGTGGTGGTTGACCTCCTTCTACTCCATGTTAGCTGAGTGGGGTAAGTCCAATAAACCAGAGTGTAGGAGCTGAAGTCTGTTGAGGCTCAGGGCATGGCTATCACATGGTCAGTCCAGAGATTCAGGTCCCCTGGGTATATATTAAACCCCAGCACCAACTACAATTCTGGTAAAAGTAGCAGGAGAGGCTTGTGAAGAAAGATCACATCTGAGTGCAGCTCCATCACACAGAAACACAAACTCCAAAGTAGGGCCAACTGAAGTCAGGTAGTGTGATTCCTCCAATTTCGTTTTTCTTCTTCAATATGTCTTTGGCTATTTGAGCCTCTTTCCTTTCCAAATAAATTTCATAGCTAGGTTTTCTAGTTCATTAAATAATGCTGTGTTGATTTTTATTGGGATTGCATTGAATGTGTAGATCAGTTTTGGTAGGATAGACATCTTATTATTTAGTCTTCTTATCCATGAACAGGGAATATTCTTCCATTTATTTAGGTCTTCTTTGATTTCCTTGAACAGTGTTGTGTAGTTCTCTTTGTATAAGTTTTTTACATTTTTAGTTAAATTTATTCCTAGGTATTTTAATTTTTTATTTGCTATTGCAAATGGTATTTGTTTCTTGATTTCCTCCTGAGCTTGTTCATTATTGTTGTACAGAAATGCTACTGATTTTTGTACATTGATCTTATAACCTGCGACTTTACTAAACTCATTTATGAGTTCTAGAAGCTTTGTTGTAGACCTCTCAGGGTTTTCTATGTATAGGATCATGTTATCTGCAAATAATGAAATTTTGACTTCTTCCTTTCCAATTTGGATGCCTTTTATATCTGGTTCTTGCCTCAGTGCTCAAGCAAGTACTTCTACGACAATGTTAAATAGAAGAGGTGATAGTGGGCATCCTTGTCTTGTTCTTGATCTTAGAGGGAAAGATTTTAGGATTTCACCATTGTAAACAATGTTGGCTGTGGATTTTTCATATATACCCTTTATCATGTTCACAAAATTTCCTTGTATTCCAATCGTTTGCAGTGTTTTTATCAAGAAAGGGTGCTGTATTTTGTCAAATGCTTTTTCTGCATCTATGGATATAATCATGTGATTTTTTTCCTTCAGTCTGTTTATATGGTGTATTACATTGATTGCTTTTCTTATGTTGAACCATCCTTGCATACCTGGAATGAATCCCGCTTGGTCATGGTGTATAATTCATTTAATGTGTTGTTGAATACAGTTAGCAAGTATTTTGTTGAGGATTTTTGCATCTAGGTTCATTAGAGAAGTTGGTATGTAATTTTCCTTTCTTGTGGTGTCTTTGTTTGGCTTTGGTACTAGAGTAATGTTGGCATCATAGAATGAGTTAGGCAATGTTTCTTCTGTTTCAATTTTTTGGAAAAGTTTCCGCAAGATTGGCATTAGTTCTTTCCGGAATGTTTTGTAGAATTCAACTTTGAAGTTATCTGGTTCTGGGCTCTTCTTGGTTGGGAGATTTTTAATGACTGATTCTATCTCTTTACTTGTGATTGGTTTGTTGAGATTGTCAATTTCTTCTTTTGTCAATAGAGGCTGCTTATGTGTTTCTAGGAATTTGTCCATTTCCTCTGAATTGTCATTTTTGTTGGAACATAGTTTTTCAAAGTATCTTCTTATGATAGTCTTTATTTCTGTGGGGTCAGTGGTGATATCTCCTTTCTCATTTCTTATATTGTCTATTTGCATCTTCTCTCTTTTTTTCTTTGCTAGTCTAGCTAAGGGTTTGTCAATTTTATTGATCTTCTCAAAGAACCAGCTCTTGGTTTTGTTTATCTTTTCAAGTGCTTTCTTATTTTCTATTTCATTTAGTTCTGCTCTTTCTTTCTTTCTTTCTTTCTTTCTTTCTTTCTTTCTTTCTTTCTTTCTTTCTTTCTTTCTTTCTTTCTTTCTTTTTTCTTCTTCTTCTTCTTCCTGTGGGGTTACTTTGTTGTTTTTATACTAATTCCTCCAAATGTGCAGTTAGTTCTTCAATTCTTGCTCTTTCTTCTTTTTTGATGTATGAATTTATGGCTACAAATTTCCCTCTCAGTACTGCTTTTGCTGCATCCTATAAATTTTGGTATGTTGTGTTATCATTTTCATTAGTTTCTGTTGAAGATTTGGACTCAAAGGGTATCAGGAATGAAAGAAAGTGAAAGAAAGAAAAAGAAAGAATGAGAGAGCTGGGATCAGGGGGTCTGTGAGTAATAACTCCTCAGACAACATTATTGTTTAACAGGGACTCTCTATATACCTCAGTATACATGACAAGAAGCAGGAATACATAGCCTATGTGCCAATAAGCAGGACCACGTATGTGACATTAAGCAGCATTACCCATAGTTTAAGGAACTTAAAAAAATCTTATCTCAAGGTACAAAGTCTAAGTATTCTATTCACTTCAAAAGGTATGTGCTCATCTTTTCTTTCAGCCTTTAACAGCTTCATCCTATTTGCCGGGAACTCTTAATTACCACATTCCTTAGGTTGCAAGCGTAGCCACGGAGACAGCACGTCTCTCCTCGTGAGGTCACTGTGCCTCAGTTTCCAACAAGTTTCAAGGTAGTTATTAGTTTCTTATGAGATTTCCTCTTTGACCCACTGTTTTCCTAAGAGTGTGCTGTTTAATTTCCACATCTTGGTGTGAAATCTGGGCCTCTGGCCCTTGCAGATTTCTAGCTTCACTCCACTGTGGTCAGAGATATTATTTTGTATGATTTCAATCCTTCTGAATTCATTGAGCCTTTTTGTGGCCTAGCATATGGTCTATCTTGGAGAATGACCCATGTGCACTTGAGAAAAATATATATCCTGCTGTATTCCAGTGTAATGATCTGTATATGTCTATTAGGTCCAGCTCCTCTAATATACTGTTCAAAGTTTTTGTTTCTTTATTGATTCTCTTTTGAGATGTTCTGTCCAAAGTTGATAGTGGTGTATTAAATTCTACCTCTATAATTGTAGAGGCATCTATTCTTTCACTTAGTTTTTCCAGTGTTTGCCTCATATATTTGGAGGCACCCTCATTAGAAGCATAAACATTTATGATTGTTCGTTCTTCTTGAAAGATTATGCCTTTCACTAATATGTAGTATCCATCTTTGTCTCTCACAATTGTTTTGCATTTAAAGTCTATTTTGTCTGATATTAATATAGCTACTCCTGCCTTTTTTTGGTAATTGTTTGCTTGTAAAATTGTTTTCCAGCCATTCACTTTCAACCTCCTTGAATCCTTGAGTCTAAGATGTGTTTCTTGTAGACAGCATATATTTCCTTATACAGTCTTCCAATCTGAATCTTTTGACAGGTGAGTTTAATCCATTGACATTCAGTGTTATTACTTTCAAGGAATTATTTATGTTAGCCATATTTTGTTTGGACTTGTATTTGTCATATTTTGTTTGCTTATTTCCTTCTCTTTTTGTCTTTTTTGTTGCTCTTACACTCTCCTCCAACTCTGCCTCTCCTGTATATTTCTTTCTTCCTGCAGAACTTCCTTTAGTATTTCTTGAAGGGCAGGGTTCTTGTTGGCATACTCTTTTAATTTCTGTTTATCTGTGAATATTTTGAACTCTCCATCATTTTTGTTTTTTTTTTTTTTTTTTTAATTTTTTTATTTTTTATTGACTTTGTAATAATATTACATTAAAAATATATATGTGAGGTCCCATTCAACCCCACCCCCCCACCCCCCCTCTTCCCCCCCCCCAACAACACTCGTTCCCATCATCATGACACATCCATTGGATTTGGTAAGTACATCTTTGGGCACCTCTGCACCTCATATACATTGGTTCACATCATGGCCCATACTCTCCTCTATTCCATCATGTAGGCCCTGTGAGGATTTACAATGTCCGGTGATTACCTCTGAAGCACCATCCAGGGCAGCTCCATGTCCCTAAGACGCCTCCACCTCTCATCTCTTCCTGCCTTTCCCCATACCCTTTGTCCATTATGTCCACTTTTCCCAATCCAATGCCACCTCTTCTATGTGGACACTGGATTGGTTGTGTCCATTGCACCTTTATGTCAAGAGGAGGCTCAGATTCCACCTGGATGCTGGATGCAATCCTCCCATTTTCAGTTGTAATCACTCTAGGCTCCATGGTGTGGTGGTTGTCCTTCTTCACCTCCATCTTAGCTGAGTGTGGTAAGTCCAATAAATCAGATTGTAGGTGCTGGAGTCTGTTGAGGCTCAGGATCTGGCTATCACATTGTCAGTCCAGAGATTCAAATCCCCTAAATATATCTTAAACCCCAACATTAACTGCACCTCCAGCACATTAGCATGAAAGTCTTATGAAGGGAGATCCCATCTGAGTCCAGATTCATCACACATAAACACCATTTCCAAAGAGGGGCCATCTGCCCTGGTAGTTAACCCCATCAGCCATGACCATAACTCCCATGGGTCTCTTTAGCCCTCAAAGGAACCAATATCTGCTTTATCTGTCTCTCTGACTCTGCTCAGTTGTGCATGAGGGCAAACCTTCTGCCAGCCTCCAGACTCTTTTTTAGAAACTCGTAGCCATATAAACTCATTTCTCCTTTCCATTTCCCCCTTACTTTAGGTCAAACAGCATTTTAAAGTCATGGTATTTTATGTAGACATGGATATTCTGCTGATCCGCATTGAACCTTCCGTATAAGGTCATTTTCCAGTTGCATCATCAGTTGGTAGTTGATAGTGGTCCCTCGTTGCCAGGGAGGCTCATCCCCGGGTGTCATGTCCCACGCTGGGGGGAAGGCATTGCATTTACATGCTGAGTTTGGCTTCGAGACTGGCCACATTTGAGTAACATGAAGGCTGACAGAAGGAAATTCCCAGGCACAAAGTTGCTCTAGGCCTTGTTATTATTTTGGGTTTATCAGCTCACAAGCATAGTCATTAGTATCAGGGGCTCACTGTTGAACCCTCACTCCCTCCCGGTCCCCACCACTGTACCTGGGAGACTGTCGCTGCTCCCCTAGGGACCACGACAGAGCACCACTGGCCGGGAACCCAGTACCCCCCCTACTGTGGTTTTTAATTGTTGCCACTATGAGTATATCCAAACATTACCATGCACCCTGGACATATGTTCTGTACAGCTCCCTGTCAGTCATATATCATCTGTCATTGGTATCCCATACCAGTATCCCTCCATTGCCATTGTTGAAACACTCTGTGATCCAGAACTCCCCGAAATTTGAAGCCCAATATAATGTCATGGTCCCTTACTAGGGAATGGCATATAGCGATGAGTTTAAAGGATAGATAAAGAACTTGGATAAAGTTAGATAAAGAACTTAGATAAAGAAAGTTGACTTGAAAAAATTCCACATCCTATTTTTTTTTTCCCCCCCCCCCCCCTAATTATTCAGCTTTTCTTCACAGGAGTCCTAGACCACAGCAATGTATATATATAATATACAGCACTCCCACACATCCACCAGAAAACCTTTTCCCTTCCACAGTGATACTCTTACGCCCTATTCATATCATATTTACTTAAAGTGATGTACAGAGTCTGAGACATTAGCTTTCTAACAAGGTGACATCTGTATTTACATTATGGTGCATACTTTAGGATACACAGTTCTTTACATTTTTAGTTATCCTATGTTTTACATTATGGTTTACATTATCAGTCTGTCATCTCCTATATGTTATGGTGTAATATTACATGTTTTATATCCATCCTTGTGTACTCTCAAGAAACTCCTCTCTTACCCCCCATTTACTTTGGTTCCACACATTTAACGTCCATTTTCCCTTCCACCTTAGTGCCCTCAGTGATAGCCAACCTCCGTTTCCTGAGGAGCCACTTCCAGAGATAGATGGAATAGTGTTCAGGGCCTAACTTGCTCAACTGCCCCAGTGCCCTGGGAGCCACCCTTTCTCTCGAGGGATACAGTTCCCTCTATTGGATGGCATTAGTCCTCCCCAGGATGTGGGTCCACCCCCACTCTCACTACTTGGGTTTCTACCCCATGGTGTCACCCACTCTGGCAGAATGAGCATTTAGACATTCCCCAGGAGCCCGTCCTGCATCAGACCCTCCCCTCCGAGCATTCTAAACAGGTAACCCTCTTTATTATATTTTGATATGATTTTCTCGGCATTTTACTCTCCACCAACACCTGACCCTCTCCTGGTTCGTATGCTACCCCTCCCTCCCCCCACTTTTGGGCAACGTTACCCACCCGTCCCTCCCCAGCCACCCTCAAACCCGCAAAGCCCCAAGCAAAGGCAACCCCTTGCCCCCCTTTTATCTCTTCTTTGTGTTCATACTTACCACCATCTCGTCTTAAATTCCACCCCTGCAGACATCGGCTCATATCCTTCCTCCACCCTCCGATTTCCTGCAAGCCTATCGTTCAGTCTCTTGCTATCTAGGGCAGCTTGTTTATTTCATATCATTGAGGTCATGTAGTATTTGTCCTTCAATGTCTGGGTTGCTTCACTCAACATAAGGTTCTCAAGATTCATCCATGTTATCACATGTGTTTGTAGTGTGTTTGTTCTTACAGCCGAGTAGTATTCCATTGTGTGTATATACCACATTTTATTGATCCACTCGTCTGTTGATGGGCATTTGGGTTGATTCCAACTTTTGGCAATAGTGAACAATGCTGCTATGAACATTGGTGTACATATATTGGTTTGTGTTCTTGTTTTCAGTTCTGCTGGGTATATTCCCAGCAGTGGTATTGCTGGGTCATATGGCAAATCTATGGCTAGTTTTTTGAGAAACCGCCATACTGTTCTCCAGAATGGTTGGATCCTTCTGCATTCCCACCAGCAGTGGATGAGTGTTCCCCTTCCTTCACATCCTCTCCAGCACTTGTATTCTTCTGTTTTTTTCATAGCTGCCAATCTTATGGGTGTAAGATGGTATCTCATTGTGGTTTTGATTTGCATTTCCCTGATAGCTAGAGATTTGGAACATTTTTTCATGTGCTTTCTTGCCATTTGTATTTCTTCTTCGGAGAAGTGTCTGTTTAAGTCTTTTTCCCATTTTTTAAATGGATTGTTTATCTTTTTATTTTCAAGATGTAGGAGTTCTTTATATATGCAAGTTATAAGTTTCTTATCAGATATCTGATTGCCAAATATTTTCTCCCACTGTGTGGGCTCCCTTTTTACTTTCTTGACAAACTCCTTTGAGGTGCAGAAGGCTTTAATTTTGAGGAAGTCCCATTTATCTATTAGTTCTTTTGCTGCTCGTGCTTTTGGTGAGATATTCATAAATCCATTACCTATTACAAGGTCCTGTAGATGTTTCCCTACACTGCTTTCTAAGGTTTTTATGGTCTTGGCTTTTATATTTAGGTCTTTGATCCATCTTGAGTTGATCTTTGTATAAGGTGTGAGATGGTAATCCTCTTTCATTCTTCTACATATGGCTATCCAGTTCTCCAGACACCATTTGTTGAATAGGCCACTCTCTCCCAGTTGAGAGGGTTTGGTGGCTTTATCGAATATTATGTGGTTGTATATGTGATCTCCATCATTTTTGAATGCTAGCTTAGCTGGGTAGAGTATTCTTGGTTGGAAATTTTTTTCTTTTAGTACCTTGACTATATCATACCATCGCCTTCTTGCCTCCGTGGTTTCAGATGAGAAATCAGCACTTAATCTTATGAAGCCTCCCTTGTATGTGATGGTTCTCTTTCCTCTTGCTGCTTTTAGAATTTTCTGTTTGTCTTGAGCGTTGGATAATTTGACAAGTATATATCTTGGGGTAGGCCTGTTGGGATTTATGGTGTTTGGGGTGTGTTGTGCTTCCTGGACATGTACATCCTTCTCTCTCAGTAGAATGGGAAGTTTTCAGTAATTATTTCCTCCAACACCCCTTCTGTCTCCTTTCCCTTCTCTTCTCCTTCTGGGATGCCTATAATACGTTTGTTTGTGCATTATGCATTGTCATTCAGGTCCCTAAGTCCCAGCTGGATTTTTTACTATCTTTTTATCTATCAGTTCTACTATCTGTTTGATTTCAGATGTACTGTCTTCCACGTCGTTAATTCTCTCCTCTGCCTCTTCTAATCTGCTGCTATTTGCTGAGAGTGTGTTTTTGATTTCTTGAACTGTGGTGTTCATCACCATCATATCTGTTATCTTTTTGCATACACCTGAAATTTCCTCTCCAAGTGTTTTCTTCATATTGTTAATCTCTTCCTTTATTTCATTAAGTTGTTCTTTAATATATGTTTTGAGATCTTTAATTACTTGTCTGATGTTCTGCTCCTCTTCCTGGTTTTTAGTTTGTTCATTGGATTCAGCCATGTTTTCCTGATTATTGGTTTGGTTTGTAGTTTTTTGTTGCTGTCTGGTCATCATTTTATCCTGATGAGTTTAATCAGTTCCTTTGCTTCTTTGTCTAGTCTTAGGGTTTAATTAGTTGTTGTTTGTGCATGAGTGTTATGTCTTCTCTTTGTCACTTTGTTCGTCTTACTCTATTTTCTTGTTGCTGGCTAAGTTCACTTTGAAGGAAAATATTAGGGACAGGGAAAACAAAATGAGTAAGAAAAGAAAATGTATAAAGTAGTATTGGTAATAAATGTTAACAGAGCAGCAATGTGAGATCTAGGAGAATGGATATTAGACTCATGTAAGTTGTGTAGAGTTATAGCAGTAAATGGAGTATCTATAATGAGACAGTCAACTGAATATGGGGGGGGGATATAGTATGAAATAAAAGGCCAGTGTTTTCATGAGAGAGGGAAAGAGAAAAGAAAGACAATAATATCAAGAGTGGATAAAGGACAGAAAACAGGACAAAGGTATTAGAAATAAAGTCAGACAATTTGGGGGCCAAAGAAAGGGAGGTAGAATGTAAGAGAAACAGTAGATGATGGAGGATAGAAAGCTGTAGGGGAAAAGGGATAGTGTAGGTGGCCAGAATCAATACACACAGAAAAGAGGAAATGGAGGATGAGGAAATACAGCAAATGTGAAGCTCTCCCTGCAGCACCTATTATATAAAGAAAATGAAAGAAAAAAGAAGAAAAAGAGAAAAGAAAAAAAAGAGAAGAGAAAAAGGGGTGGCAAAGGAAAGGGGGGGGGACAGGGAAGAAAAAGAAAAAGAGAAAAAAAACTAAATAAATGAAAAAGAACCTTGGGGGATAAAAAGGGAGAAAAGACTAGGAGACAATGCAATATTTTTTTTTTTTCGGTTTCATTTCATTCTTTTTTTTTTTTTAATATTTTTAAAAAATATTTATTTATTATTATTATTATTATTTTTAATTACATTAAAAAAAATATATGAGGTCCCATTCAACCCCACCGCCCCCGCCCCCCACTCCCCCCACAGCAACACTCTCTCCCATCATCGTGATACATCCATTGCACCTGGTAAGTTCATCTCTGAGCATCACTGCACCCCATAGTCAATGGTCCACATCATAGCCCAGACTCTCTCACGTTCCATCCAGTGGGCCCTGGGGGGATCTACAGTGTCCCGTAATTGTCCGTGAAGCACTATCCAGGACAACTCCACGTCCCGAAAACTCCTCCACATCTCATCTCTTCCTCCCGTTCCCCACACCCAGCAGCCCCCATGGCTACCGTTCCCACACCCATTCCACATTTTCTCTGTGGACATTGGATTGGTTGTGTCCATTGCACACCTATGTCAAGTGAGGGCTTAGATTCCACATGGGTACTGGATGCACTCTTCCCGCTTCTAGTTGTAGACACTCTAGGCTCCATGTTGTGGTGGTTGACCTTCTTCAACTCCATGTTAGCTGAGTGGAGTAAGTCCAATAAGTCAAAGTGTAGGAGCTGAAGTCTGTTGAGGCTCTGGGCCTGGGTGTCATATTATCAGTCCAGAGATTCAAATCCCCTACATATATCTTAAACCCAGCACCAACTACAATTCCAATAAAGTAGCATGCAAGTCTTGTGAAAAGAGATCCCCTCTGAGTCCATTTCCATCACGCAGAAACACCAGCTCCAAAGAAGGGCCATCTGTCATGGCAGTGAACCCCTTCTGCCATGACCATAGAACCCGTGGGTCTCTTTATCCCTCAAAAGAACCAATACCTGGGGTTGTATCTACCTTATCTGTCTCTTAGACTCTGTTCAGTTGTACATAGGGCTATTCCTTCTGACAACCTCCAGACTCTTTTTTAGAGACTCACAGCCTTATAATCTCATTTCTCCTTTCCATTTCCCCCTTACATTAGGTCAAACCGCTTCCCGAAATCATGTTATTATATGTAGATAGGTATATTCTGCTGTTCCGCATTGAATCTTTAATTCAAGGTCATTTTCTAGTTGCTTCTTCAGCTGGTATGTGGTAGTGATCCCTCGGTGCCAGGGAGGCTCATCCCCGGGTGTCGTGTCCCACGCTGGGGGGAATGCATCACATCTACACGCTGAGTTTGGCTGTGAGAGTGGCCACATTTGAGTAACATGAAGGCTGTCAGGAGGAAACCCCCAGGCACAATGCTACTCTAGGCCTTGTTCTTATTGCAGGTGCATAGGCTCAAAAGTGTAGCCATTAGTATCAAGAGCCCACTGTTGGGCCCTCCTTCCTTCCTGGTTCTTGCCGTT
Organism: Dasypus novemcinctus; assembly: GCF_030445035.2. Taxonomy (NCBI): domain Eukaryota; kingdom Metazoa; phylum Chordata; class Mammalia; order Cingulata; family Dasypodidae; genus Dasypus; species Dasypus novemcinctus. The sequence continues at coordinate 23,949,790 of NC_080695.1, read as the reverse complement.
GCACCTGGAGGATTGCCGCTGCTCTCCCAGGGCCCACAACAGTGACCCCCCGGCCAGGAGCCCAGTACCCCCCCAGCTGTTGTTTTTAATTGTTTCCACTATGAGTATATATAGACATTACCATATACCCTGGGCATATGCCCTGTATAACTCCCTGTCAACCATATATATCCTGTCAATAACATCCCATATCAGTATTCCTCCGCTCTCATTGTTGAACCACTCTTTGATCCAAAACTTCCCGTAAAGTGAATCCCAACATAATGTCAGCTTCAGAAGAGTCTTAGATCACCAAAATTCATATATACAATATACAGTATTTCCCCAGATCCACCATAAAACCTTTTCCCTTCCACAGCAATAATCTTTTAACTTATTCATATCATATTTCCTGAAACTGATGTACAGATTCCGAAACTATAGTTTTCAAACAAGGTAACATTTGTGCTTACTATGTGGTCCATACTTTAGGTTGTACAATTTTCTAAATTTTTTAGTTATCCTATGTTTTGTCTTATGGTTTTCATTATTAGTCTGTCGTCCCCTATATGTTTTTGGTGTAATATTAGCTGTTTTATATTCATCCTCGTGTACTCTCACATAACTCCTCTTTTGCCCCCTTATTTACCTTTGTTCCATCCATTGCACGTCCATTTCCCCCTCCCCTTAGGGCCCACAATGCCTGCCAATCTAATGCCCTGGGAGCCGTCCTTTCTCACGAGAGATACAGTTCTCTCTATTCGACGGCATTAGTCTTCCCCAGGATATGGGTCCACCCCACCCAATGGTAGAACCCACCTTGGCAAAATGAGCCTTCAGCTATTCCCTCCAGAGTCCTCCCGCATCAGACCATACCCCCTGAGCGTCCTAACCAGGTAACCCTCCTACTTATACTTTGATACGTTTTACTCAACATTTAGTTCTCAATGAACTTCTGGTGCTCTCCCATGTTTGTATGTTGCCCCTCCCTCCCACCTATTTCTTGGACCATATTACCCCTCTTCCCATCCCCAGCCCCCCTCAAACCCAGAAAACCCCACCCGAAGGTAACCCCTTGCCCCCATTTTGTCCCTTCTTTGTGCTCATACTTACCCCCAGCTCATCACAGATTCCACCCCTACAGACATTAACTCACATCCTTCCTCCACCCCCCGATTTCCAGTAAGCCACTTTTCCAGACTCTAGCTCTCTGAGGCAGTTAACTTATTTCATATCATTGAGGTCATATAGTATTTGTCCTTCAATGCCTGGGTTGCTTCACTCAACATAAGATTCTCAAGGTTCATCCATGTTATCACGTGCGATTGTAGTGTATTGGTTCTTACAGCTGAGTAGTATTCCATTGTGTGTACATACCACATTTTATTGATCCACTCATCTGTTGATGGACTTTTGGATTAATTCCAACTTTTGGCGATGGTGAACAATGCTGCTATGAACATTGGTGTACATATATCGGTTTGTGTCCTTGTTTTCAGATCTGATGGGTATATACCCAGCAGTGGTATTGCTGGGTCATATGGCAAATCTATGGATAATTTTTTGAGAAACTGCCAAACTGTCCTCCAGAATGGTTGGATCCTTCTGCATTCCCACCAGCAATGGATGAGTGTTCCCCTTTCTTCACATCCTCTCCAGCATTTGTATTCTACTGTTTTTTTCATGGCTGCCAATCTTATGGGAGTAAGATGGTATCTCATTGTAGTTTTGATTTGCATTTCCCTGATAGCTAGGGATTTGGAGCATTTTTTCATGTGCTTTTTAGCCATTTGTATTTCTTCTTTGGAGAAGTGTCTGTTTAAATCTTTTTCCCATTTTTTAAATGGGTTGTTTATCTTTTTGTTTTCGAGATCTATGAGTTCTTTATATATGCAAGTTATAAGTCTCTTATCAGATATATGGTTGCCAAATATTTTCTCCCATTGTGTGGGTTCCCTTTTACTTTCTTAACAAACTCCTTTGAGGTGCAGAAGGCTTTAATTTTGAGGTAGTCCCATTTATCTATTTGTTCTTTTGCTGCTCGTGCTTTTGGTGTGATATTCATGAAGCCATTTCCTATTACAAGGTCCTGTAGATGTTTCCCTACACTGCTTTCTAAGGTTTTTATGGTCTTGGCTCTTATATTTAGGTCTTTGATCCATCTTGAGTTGATCTTTGTATAAGGTGTGAGATGGTAATCCTCTTTCATTCTTCTACATATGGCTATCCAGTTCTCCAGGCACCATTTGTTGAATAGGCCATTCTCTCCCAGTTGAGAGGGTTTGGTGGCTTTATCGAATATTATATGGCTATATACATGAGGTTCTATATCTGAACTTTCAATTCGATTCCATTGGTCTGTGTGTCTCTCCTTATGCCAGTACCATGCTGTTTTCACTACTGTAGCTTTGTAGTATGTTTTGAAGTCAGGAAGTGTGATTCCTCCTATTTCGTTTTTCTTTTTCAATATGTCTTTGGCTATTCAGGGCCTCTTTTTATTCCAAATAAATTTCATAGTTAGCTTTTCTAGTTCCTTAAAGAAGGCTGTGTTGATTTTTATTGGGATTGCATTGAATGTGTAGATCAGTTTTGGTAGGATAGACATCTTAATAATATTCAGTCTTCCTATCCATGAACAGGGAATATTCTTCCATTTATTTAGGTCTTCTTTGATTTCCTTGAACAATCTTGTATAGTTCTCGATGTATAAGTTTTTTACCTCTTTAGTTAAGTTTATTCCTAAGTATTTGATTTTTTTATTTACTATTGTGAATGGTATTTGTTTCTTGATTTCCTCCTGATCTTGCTCATTATTGGTGTATAGAAATGCTACTGATTTTTGCGCATTGATCTTATAACCTGCGACTTTGCTAAACTCATTTATGAGTTCTAGGAGCTTTGTTGTAGATCTCTCAGGGTTTTCTATATATAGGATCATGTCATCTGCAAATAATGAAATTTTGACTTCTTCCCTTCCAATTTGAATGCCTTTTATATCTGGTTCTTGTCTCAGTGCTCGAGCCAGTACTTCCAAGACAATGTTAAATAGGAGCGGAGACAATGGGCATCCTTGTCTTGTTCCTGATTTTAGAGGGAAGGATTTCAGGATTTTGCCATTGTAAACAATGTTGGCTTTAGGTTTTTCATATATACTCTTTATCATGTTCAAAAAGTTTCCTTGTATTCCGATCTTTTGGAGTGTTTTTATCAGGAAGGGGTGCTGTATTTTGTCAAATGCCTTTTCTGCATCTATAGATATAATCGTGTGGTTTTTTTCTCTCAATCTGTTTATATGGTGTATTACATTGATTGATTTTCTTATGTTGAATCATCCTTGCATACCTGGAATAAATCCCACTTGGTCATGGTGTATAATTTGTTTAATGTGTTGTTGAATACGATTAGCAAGTATTTTGTTAAGTATTTTTGCGTCTAGGTTCATTAGAGAAATTGGTCTGTAATTTTCCTTTCTTGTGGTGTCTTTGTTTGGCTTTGGTACTAGGGTAATGTTGGCATCATAGAAGGAATTAGGCAGTGTTCCTTCTGTTTTGATTTTTTGGAATAGTTTCAACAGGATTGGTGTTAGTTCTTTCCGGAATGTTTTGTAGAATTCACCTGTGAAGCCGTCTGGCCCTGGGCTCTTCTTAGTTGGGAGATTTTTAATGACTGATTCTATCTCTTTGCTTGTGATTGGTTTGTTAAGATCATCAATTTCTTCTTTCGTCAGTATGGGCTGCTTATGTATTTCTAGGAATTTGTCCATTTCCTCTAAATTGTCATTTTTGTTGGAATATAGTTTTTCAAAGTATCCTCTTATGATAGTCTTTATTTCTGTGGGGTCAGTGGTGATTTCACCTTTCTCATTTCTTATTTTGTGTATTTGCATCTTTTCTCTTTTTTTCTTTGTTAGTCTCGCTAAAGGTTTGTCAATTTTGTTGATCTTCTCAAAAAACCAGCTCTTGGTCTTGTTTATTTTTTCAAGGGCTTTCTTATTTTCTATTTCATTTAGTTCTGCTCTTATCTTTGTTATTTCCTTCCTTCTTCTTCCTGTTGGGTTACTTTGTTGTTGTTTTTCTAATTCCTTCAAATGTGCAGTTAATTCTTCAATTTCTGCTCTTTCTTCTTTTTTGATATATGAATTTATGGCTATAAATTTCCCTCTCAGTACCGCTTTTGCTGCATCCCATAAATTTTGGTATGTTGTGTTATCATTATCATTTGTTTCAAGGTAGTCATTGATTTCTTTTGAGATTTCCTCTTTGACCCACTGTTTTTCTAAGAGTGTGCTGTTTAATTTCCAAATTGTCGTGTGAAGTCTGGGTCTCTGTCCCTTGCAAATTTCCAGCTTGACTCCACTGTGGTCAGAGATATTGTTTTGTATGATTTCGATCTTTCTGAATTCATTAAGCCTTTCTTTGTGGCCTAGCATATGGTCAATCTTGGAGAATGTTCCATGTGCGTTTGAGAAAAATGTATATCCTGCTGTGTTTGGGCGTAATGATCTATATATGTCTATTAGATCCAGCTCTTCTAATATACTGTTCAAATGTTTTGTTTCTTTAGTGATTCTCTTTTGAGATGTTCTGTCCAGAGTTGATAGTGGTGTATTAAAATCCCCCACTATAATTGTAGATGCATCTATTCTTTCACTTAGTTTTTCCAGCGTTTGCCTCACATATTTAGAGGCGCCCTTGTTAGGAGCATAAATATTTATGATTGTTCGATCTTCTTGACAAATTGTCCCTTTCACTAAAATATAGTATCCTTCTTTGTCTCTCACAATTGTTTCGCATTTAAAGTCTATTTTGTCTGATATTAATATAGCTACTCCTGCCTTTTTTTGGTTGTTGTTTGATTGTATGATTGTTTTCCAGCCATTCACTTTCAACCTCCATGAGTCTCTGGGTCTAAGATGTGTCTCTTGTAGGCAGCATATAGATGGGTTGTATTTCCTTATCCAGTGTCCGAGTCTGAATCTTTTGATAGGTGAGTTTAATCCGTTGACATTCAGTGTTATTATGTTTAGAGAGTTATTTATGGTAGCCATATTTTGGTTGGATTTTTGTTTGTTATATTTTGTTTGTATTATTTTATTTTCCCCTTCTATTTTTGTCTTTCTTGTTGCTTTTACACTCTCCTCCATCTCTGACTGTCCTGTTTTTTCCTTTCTTCCTGCAGAATTCCCTTAAGAATTTCTTGAAGGGGAGGTTTCTTGTTGATATACTCTTTCAGTTTCTGTTTATCTGTGAATATTTCGAACTCTCCATCATTTTTGAATGCTAGTTTAGCTGGATAGAGTATTCTTGGTTGGAAATTTTTTTCCTTTAGTACCTTGACTATATCATACCACTGCCTTCTTGCCTCCATCGTTTCAGATGAGAAATCAGCACTTAATCTTATGGAGTTTCCCTTGTATGTGATGGTTTTCTTTTCTCTTGCTGCTTTTAGAATTTTTTCTTTGTCTTGAGCATTGGATAATTTGACAAGTATATGTCTTGGGGTGGGCCTGTTGGGGTTTATGACCAGTGGAGTGCGCTGTGCTTCTTCGATATGTACATCTGTCTCTTTCAGAAAATTTGGGAAGTTTTCATTCATTATTTCCTGCAACACTCCTTCTGACCCCTTTCCCTTCTCTTCTCCTTCTGGAATGCCTATAATACGTATGTTTGAGCGTTTTGCGTTATCATTCAGGTCCCTAAGTCCTATCTGGATTTTTTCTACCTTTTTATTGACCACTTCTACTATCTGTTTGATTTCCAATGCACTGTCTTCCACATCACTGATTCTCTGCTCTGCCTCTTCTAGTCTGCTGATATTTGCTGCAAGTGTATTTTTGATTTCTTGAATTGTGGTGTTCATTTCCATCATATCTGTTATTTTTTTGCGCATGTCTGCAATTTCCCCTCCAAGTGTTGTCTTCACGCTGTTAACCTCTTTCATTACTTCATCAAATTTGTTGGTGATAAATGTTCTGAGATCTTTCATTGCTTGTGCGAAGTCCTGCCCCCCTTCCTGATTTTCAGTTTGTTGATTGGATTCAGCCATGTTTTCCTGATTACTGGTTTGGTTTGTAGATTTTTGTTGCTGTCTTGTCAACATTTTTTCTTGACGGGTTTAATCAGTTCCTTAGCTTCTTTGTCTAGTCCTGGAGATTAATTAGCTGTTGTTTTTGCGTAAGTGTTATATCTTCTCTTTGTCACTTTGTTCTTCTTATTCCAATTTCTTATTGCTAGTTAAGCTCACTTTAAAGGAAAGTATTAGTGCTGGGGAAAGTCAATTGTGTAAGGAAGGAAAAAGTGTGAAGTAGTATTGGTGATATATGTTTACAAAGCAACAATATGAGTTCTGGGAGGATGGAGGTTAGATCATGTAAATTGTGTAGAGTTATAGTAGTAGGAAAGTACCTATAATGAGGTAGACAACTGAATATGGGAGGAATGTGGTACGTACTAAGAGGCTATTGTTTTCGTGAGAGAGGGAAAGAGAAAAGAAAGGTAATAGTTTCAGGGATGAATACCAGATGGAAAACTAAACAAAGGTATTAGAAATTAAGAGTTAGACACTTTGTGGATCAAAGAAAGGGAGATGGAATATAGGAGAGATAGCAGATGGTGGAGGATATCAAGTTGTAGGGGAAAGGGGATAGTGTAGATAGGCTAAATCTATTCACAGAGAAATGAGGCAGTGGAGGGTGAGGAAACCCAGCAAATGTGAGGTATTTCCTGTAGGACCTATTGTATTGTTCAGGTAAAATAGTATAAGAAGAATATTGGGGACAAGAAAGAGAGGATTGAAAAAAAAAAAAGAACAACAACAAAAAAAAAAATTAAAAAAAAAAAAAAACCAAAGAACAGAAACCCCGCCACCAGGCTCGGCTGGGCTTAGCTGGGCTCTGGTCCCCTGCCCACCGCCCGCCGCGGCTCGGCTGGGCTCGGCTGGGCTCGGCTTTCCCGCCCGCCGCCCGGCGCGGCGCAGCGCGGCTCGGCTCTCCCGCTCGCGGCGCGGTGCGCTGGGCTCGGCTGAGCTCAGCCGGGTTCCGCCCCCCCGCCCGCCGCGGCTCAGCCGGGCTCGGCCGAACTCGGCTACCCTGGCCGCCGCCCGCCGGGGCTCCGCGCGGTGCTAGCTGCCTCGGCTCCGCCTACCCAAGGAGGGAATCCTCCACACGTAGCTGGGATCTCCGTGTATATTTCACAGATGGATCCTCTCTGTTACCTTCCCTCCAAATCGATGTCCAGACACCTCCGGACCAGGAAAAATCCCGAAACAGCCGGTCCCAAAGAGTCTCCGACGCCTCCCAGCCGATTCCCCCCAGGAGCTAGTAACCGGGAAGTTCACTCAGCCGCCATCTTGCCTCCCCCTCCTGAAAAGTCCCAATTTATATCTTATAGACCAGTCCTTTCCGTTACCTTCCCACCAAATCGATGTCCAGACACTTCCTGCCCTGAAAAAATCCTGAAAAAGCCTGGTCCCGGAGAACCTCCAGCGGTGCCCAGCTGCCTCTTCCCAGGAGAGACGGCAAGGCAAGCTCACTCAGCCACCATCTTGCCGGAAGTCACAATGCAATATTAACAACAACGACAAAACAAAACAAAAAAAGAACCAATGTTTCAAGCTAGGGATCCTCTTTGCAGTTAAATAATATGCTTAGGGGTCTGACCTTCCCTCTTTCTCCCTTCCTCACTTCTCTCTCTCCCAGAGCAGCAGGAAAGCTGCCTGAGAGGTCTGGTAGGAGATTCAATTAGGTCCTTGTTGAACCAACTCAACACAGAAGACTATGACTCTTCATTTCCAGTGTGAGAGCACCTACACCTCACCAGAAACCCCAAATATGCTATTGGAAGCGTGGATAGCACCTCCTACAGTCCCTCCCCCTTAGATGTGCTAGGGGAGGTCTAATTGATTTTCTGACTCCACCTTCTCCAAGACCAAGTTTCCTATCCCAGGACTTTAGGTGAATTGGGCTTTCTCAGCAGATTCGCCTCTCCTTTCTTCCCAGACTCTCCCCAAGTCACTCCTCCAAGCTCAAGGAGAAAAAACGAAAAAACAAAAAACGTAGAGCGCTAGGGTAATCAAGGACCTCAGACAGACATTGGCGCGTGGTGGATTCAGGGATGGGAAGTCCGTGATATTGCAGACTCAAGGTGTGTGAGTCTCTGGACCGTCGGCCACCAGGGTTTAGGGTACACAGACCTGGGAACCACGCATCCGGTTAACATGGGGCCTGGGAACACCTCAGCACAACCTCCTTATTAACTTTTTAGTATCTCCAGGATCTACAGTGACATTGTTTCTTTCATTCCTGAGATAGGCAATTTGTGACCTCACTCTCTCATCTCTTTTTGCCAATTTTATCTTTTCAAAGAACTAGTTCTTGTTTCATTGCTTTTTTTAAATTGGCTTTCTGTTTTAAACTTCATTGATTTCTGCTTTTTTATTTTTTAAATTTTTCTTGCTTTGTATTATTTCCTTTTCTTTTTCTAATTTCTTAAGGTGGAAGTTTATATTATTGGTTTGACCCATTATTCTATTTTAATAAAAGCATTTAATGTTATCACTTTCTCTCTAAGCACAACTGCATCTCACAAACATATTTAAATTTCATTTGGCTCAAAGTATTTACTAATTTACTTTTACACTTTCTCTTTGCTTCATGGATTATTTGGAAGAGCGGTATGTAATTTCCAAGTATGTGGAGATTGCTCATTATCTTTTTATTATTGATTTTTAGTCTAATTCCATTGTGATCCTTGAACATATTCTATATGATTTAAATTATTTAATATCTATTAAGGTTTGTTTTATGACCCAGGATATGGTCTATCTTAGTGAATGTTCCATGTGAACTTGGAAACAATGTATATTCTGCAGTTTTTGCATTTAGGTTTCTATAAATGTTAATTAGATCCAATTTGTTGATAATGTTCAGTTCTATATTCTTGCTGATTTTCTACCTAATAATCTCATTAATTACTGAGAGAAGAGTGTTGAAGCCTCTAATTATAATTGTGGCTACTTGTCTTTTCAGTTTTGTCAGGATTTGTGTATGTGTGTGTGTATTTTGAAGCAAATTGGTGTAACTAAAGTTCCATCTTTCAAGCTGGAAGGCCAAAGATGGAGTCCCCAGACAACGGAAAGTACAAATGAGATCACAGATAGGGAAAGAATTAATAAAATGATTAGTTCCTGTGACTGAACTTATGCTGAAGACAAATGGAGAAAGGACAGAGAGGGACAAGATTTGTAAGTGTTCTTCCCACCTTTCTGGGACCAGAACTTATTTGACTGGAGAGGAAGTTTCTCCCTCCTCAGAGGTTTAGGCTATAAATAGCCCTCACTGCCATTGCTGTTTCTGCTGTCACAGGACTTTTGGGGGCCAAGGTGCAAGAGAATAAGGAATGAAGAAAAAAAGCAAGAAAAGAAAAGAAAGAATGAATGATGGGGGTTTTCATACTCTGTCTGAGTATTAGGAGACCCCTTCCTGCTCCTCAAGTGGAAGAGGTCTTTTCCTGGAGCACTCTCCATCATGCTTTGGGTTGTGTAGAACTCAGGCCAGAGAATACTTGAAGGAAAAATTGGTAAACTCATCACTAGCTCAGTGGTCCTGTGAATTCTGATCTTCTTTCCCAATCTGCCTGTTAGTATTTATTTTTTAGGGTCCTCAAATAGGTGTTGTATGCAGTCTACTGAGATTTTTGTTTTTTGGTTATTTGTTAGTTTTCATTAAAAATTATTGAAATGTATCATTCACACATGAATATACATTAACAATAAGTGTACAGTAAAAATTGTGAACTTACAAAACAAACATGGATGTCATCATATAGGGCTCCTATCCATTACTCCACCAATAACTTGGATTGTTGTGAAACATTTGTAACAAATTATGAAAGAGCATCATCAAAGTATTACTACTAACTATACTCCTTATCTTATATTTGGTATATTTCTTCCCCAACCTACCCTATTTTTTTTCTTCATAAATCACACAATTTATCTAAAGTGTACAATTAATGGCATTCAGTATAATCATAGAGTTATGCATTCATCAATATTAGAGCATCTTCATTACTTGAAAAAAAGAGAAAAACAACTGCCAAAAAGAAACCACTATCACCCATGTTAGTGCTACTAATTATGAATCCTATGATGTACTTTTGCCATTTCTATTCATTTCCAAACATTTCCAAACAACTTTTTACTAATTCTGCACAGTTTAAACCTCAGCTTTCCATTCTCTAACCACATTCTATTCTCTGGTGACTTATATTCTAGCTATTAACTCCATAAGTTTGCTCATTATATTTAGCTCATAATAGCAAAATCATATGATATTTGTCCTTTTGTGCCTTACTTGGTTCACTCAGCATAATGTCCTCCAGGTTCATCCATGTTGTCATATGATTTATGACTTCTTTTCTTCTTACAACTGCATAATATTCCATTGTGTGTATATACCACAGTTTGTTTATCCATCCATCAATTGATGGATACCTGGGTTGTTTCCATCTTTTGGTAATTGTGAATAATGCCACTATGAACATTGGTGTACAGATGTCTTTTCATGTCATTCCTCTCAGTTCTTCTGGATATATACCCAGTAGTGGTATTGCCTGGTTGCATGGCAGATCTAAATCCAACTTCCTTAGGAACCAGCAAACAGACTTCCACAGTGGCAGTGCCATTCTACATTCATACCAACAGTGAATAAGTGTTCTATCTCTTCACACATCCTCTCCAACACTTGTAGTTGTCTGTTTTTATAATAGTGACCATTCTAGTAGGTATGAAATGCTACCTCATTGCAGCTTTGATTTGCAATTCCCCAATAGCCAATAATATTGATAATTTTTTAAAGTGTTTTGTTGCCATTTGTATTTCTTCTTTAGAAAAATGTCTATTCAGGTCTTTTGCCATTTTTTATGTTGGGTCATTTGTCTTTTTATTGTTGAGTTGTAAGATCTCTTTATGTACCATGGGTATTAGACCCTTGTCAGATATATGATTTCCAAATATTTTCTCTCATTGAGTAGGCTGCCTTTTTTTCCCTCTTCACAAAGTCCTTTGAGGGACAGAAGTGTTTAATTTTGAGAAGGTCCCATATATCTTTTTTTTTTTTCTTTTGTTGCTCTTGCTTTGGGCATAAAGTTTGAGACCCCCCTTACTATAAGACCTTGTCCATGTCCATGTTTCCCTACATTATCTTTTAAGAGTTTTATGGTGCTGGCTTTTATGTGTAGATCTTTGGTCCATTGTAAGTTGATTCTTGTACAGGAAGTGAAATAGGCGGTCCTCTTTCACTCTTTTGGTTATGGATTGGTTATGGATATCCAGTTCTCCCAGCATCATTTTCTGTCCCAGAAAAGTGGGCTTGGTAAGCTTATAAAAAATCAGTTGAGAGACTTCTGGTAAGATGGCTGACTAGAAAGACACAGGACTCTCTTCTCCAGAAAAATAGCAAGAGGACACACTGAAACAGCTTAGAAAAAGATCTTTTAGGGTTTAGGACATTAGGCAAAGACTGGAAATCCCCAGGGGAGAGAGGACAAAGGAAGGGAATCATGACAACAGAACTATGAGTTAAAACCAGTGGCAGCTCCTGGGGGCACCCTCCCCCACACTAAAGACATTTTAGAATACTCCAGTCTCTGGACCTGCAGCTACAGACAAAGGGGGCTTCAGGGATCCACCACCACAGGAAAGGGGTGAGAGAGGGACATGGCCTAAGGCTGACTCAGCTTCTGACCCACAAATTAAGTCTGCTGTGTCCCTTGAGCCCTTCCAGACTGGGTGGGGCCATGCCGTTGTTCGACTTGGTAGCCAGCAAGGGTCTAAATAGATATGACCCTCCCTGTCTCCTTCTCTACTAACTGGGACTGATTTCTGAGGACTCAGAGGGAGTGGAAATATTTCCTACCCAGGAAAAGGGAGGGGCCTGCCAGAGAAGGCTGGGGAACTGTCTCTCAGAAAGTTTAAATTACAAAGCTCTTAGCCTCCAGGCAGGAAGCTCCATCGCATTGATCTGGTCTGTGTTGCAACAAACACACTCCAACCAGGCACTGAGCTGTAAGGCCTGCCAAAAAGTGCCATCTGCTGGCAGGCCAAGGAAGTGCACATGACAAAATTAAAAATAGGTGAAGAGAGGCTTTTTCCACCTATATAGCTTTCCTCTCCGAGGCCTATTAAGTGGGTCTGCAACCAATTACTGGGTCCAGAGCCCAGTTTTGAGCAACTGGAAGGGATGATCCTAATGATCCAGATTGAGCCAAGAATCAAAGAGCAGCATTAACACTCAGCCTCTGACAACTAAATCCCTACAAAAGAGAAAGAAATAAAACATCTGAGTAAACGACATCCTAATTAGATGCTTAGACATCAGCAAAAAATTATGAACCATACTAAGAAAATGGAAGACATAACCCAAGAAAAGGAATATATCAAAGCCTCAGAAGAGATGGAGAATTTGAGAGAGCTAATTAGCAGATACACACAAATTTTCAAAATCCAATTAGTGAGTTGAAGGACAATATGGCTAAAGAGACAAACAACATCAAGAAGATATTCTGTGAATGCAAAAGAAGAATTTGAAATCCTTAACAGAAAAGTAACAGAGTTCATGGGAATGAAAGACACAATAGGTGAGATAAAAAATGCATTAGAGGTATACAACAGCAGACTTGAAATGATAGAAGAAAGAATAAGTGATACTAAAGACAGAACAGCTGAAATCGAAGAGAGAAAAGAACAGAGATAAAGAAATGGAAAAAACCAAGCAGGGGCTCAGTGAGTTGCAAAATGCAACAACATATGTGTCATGGGAGTTCCAGAAGGAGAAGAGAAGAGAAAAGGGGCAGAAAGAGTATTTGAGGAAGTAATAGCAGGACATTTCCTAACTCTCATGAAAGAAATGAACTTACATGTCCAAGAAGTGCACCATACCCCAATCAGAATAAATCTGAATAGTCCTACTCCAAAACACATACTACTCAGAATGTGAACTGTCAAAAACAAAGAGAAAATTCTCAGAGCAGCAAGAGAGAAGCAAACCATTGCATACAAGGGACACATAGTAAGACTCAATGTGGATTTCTCATCAGAAACCATGGAGGCAAGAAGACAATGGTATGATATAATTAGGACACTGAAAGAGAAAAACTGCCAGCTGAGAATTCTTTATCCAGCAAAATTGTCTTTCACATATGAAGGTAAGTATAAAATATTCACAAATAAACAGAAACTAAGAAAGTTCATAAAAAGAATCCACCTTTGCAGGAGATAATAAAGGAAGCCTTAGAACCTGAAAGAAAAAGACAAGAAAGAGAGGCCTGGAGGAGAATATAGAAGAAAGACTAGCAGAAAGGATAATCAAAAGAGTAAAAAGACAAACAAAAATATGGTATGACATATGAAAACCAAAGAATAAAATGGTAGAAGTAAATAATGCATTCATAGCAATATCATTGAATGTGAATGGATTAAACTCCTACATCTAAAGGTACAAGGTGGCAGAATGGATAAAAAAGCATGAGGCATCCATATGATGCTTACAAGAAACTCATCTTAGACCCAGGGATACAAACCAGTTGAAAGAGAAAGGTTGGAAAAAGATATTCCATGCAAATAATAATCAAAAAAGAGCAGGGATAGCTATACTAATATCAGACAAAACAGACTTTAAATACAAAAAAGTTATAAGAGATACAGAAGGCCATTATATATTAATAAAAGGGACAATCCACCAGGCAGATACAACAGTCATAAATATCTGTGCACCTAACCAGGGTGCCCCAAAATACCAAACTCTGGCAAAACTGAAGGGAGAAATTGACATCTCCACAATAATTGTTGGAAACTTCAACACACCACTCACATCATTAGATAGAACAGCTAGGCAGAAGATCAACAAGGAAACAGGGAACTTGAACAATATGATAAATGAGTTAAACCTAACAATCCTATGCAGAATGCTGCATCCAAACTTAACAGTTACACATTCTTCTCAAGTGTCCATGGATCTTTCTACAAGATAGACCATATGTTAGGGCACAATGCAGCTCTCAATAAATATAAAAAGATTGAAATTGTATAGAGCACCTTTGCAGATCATAAGGGAATGAAACTGGAAATCAGTAATAGACAGGAAAAAAGTAAATTCACAAGTGTGTGGAGGTTAAGCACCACACTCCTAAATAACCAGTGGATCAAAGAAGAAATTGCAAGTGAAATCAGGAAATGAAAATGAGAACACAACTTATCAAAACTTATGGGATACAATCTTGAGGGGGAAATTTATAGCCCTAAACATCTGTATTAAAAAATAATAGAGAGGAAAGTGTATGTGGCTCAAGTGATAGGGCTTCTGCCTACCATATGGGAGGACCCAGTTTCAATCCCCGGGACCTCCTGGTGAAAAAGAAGAGAAAGCGTGCCTATGTGGTGAGCCAGTGCCCGCATGGTGAGCCCAGTGCCCATGTGGTGAGCCAAGTGCCCATGCAGTGAGCCAAGTGCCCATGTGAGGGCGCACCCAGTGAGCTGAGTGCCCACGTGGTAAGTTAGTGTCCACACAAGTGAGTCACTTAGCAAGATGATGACACAACAAAAGAGAGATGAAGGGGAAAGTCAAAGTGAAGCACAGCAGAAATCAGGAACTGAGGTGGCACAGTTGACAGGGAACCTCTCCACAACAGACATCCCCAGGATCAAATCCCAGTGAACCCTAGAGGAGAAAAAATGAGAAAAGAAGACAAAAAGAGAAATAGATACAGAAGATCACAAAATGAACAGACACAGACAGCAAAAACAGCAGGGCAGGGAGGGAGGGGAAAATAATAAATAAATAAATCTTTAAAAAAAAAGAATAAGGAGCTAAACTCCAAGATTTAACTGAACAACTAAAGAAACTAGAAAAAGAACAGCAAACCAATCCCAAAGCAAGCATAAGGAAAGAAATAATAAAGATTAGAATGGAAATAAATGAAATTGAGAACAGAAAAACAATAGAGAAAATCGACAAAACCAAAAGCTGGTTCTTTGAGAAGATCAATAAAATTGACAAACTCCTCGCTAGACTAACAAAGGAAAAAAGAGATAAGATGCAAATAAATACAATGAGAAATGAAAGTGTGGAAGTTACTATGACACCACAGAAATAAATAGGATCATAAGAGGGTATTTTGAGAAACTGTATGCCAACAAACTAGACAACCTAGATGAAATGGACAAGTTCCTAGAAATGCACAATCTACACTGATGCTACAAGAAATACAAGTACTTAACAAACCAATCATGTTTAAGGAGATTGAATCCATCATCAAAAATCTCCCAGTAAGGAAAAGTCCAGGACCAGATGGCTTCACAGGTGAATTCTAGCAAAGAATTTTGAAAAGGATAAACACCTATCCTGTTCAAGCTCTTTCAAAAAATTGAAGAGGAGGGAAAATTACCCAACACATTTTATGAAGCCTACACTGCCCTAATACCAAAGTCAGATAAAGATACTACAAGAAAAGAAAATTACAGAACAATATCTCTAATGAACACAGATGCAAAATTTCTCAACAAAATACTTGCAAATTGAATCCAGCAATATACATCATGACCAAGTGGGATTTATTCCTGGTATGCAAGGGTGGTTCAACATAAGAAAATCAATCAACACAATATACCACATTAACAAATTAAAGGGAAAAAACCCCATATGATTATCTCAAATGATGCAGAAAAGGCATTTGACAAAACCCAGCATACTTTTTTTTTTTTTAAATACTTCAGGGTGTATTGAGGCTGTGGCTCAATCAGTTGGGCTCCCATCTACCATATGGGAGGCTCTGGGGTTGCATTTGCATCCTGGGGCCTCCTTGTGAAGGCAGGCTTGCCCGCACGCTGCAGAGAGCCACCAGCCCACAAGCGCCATTGAGTGCCACCCAGCCTGCAAGCACCATCGAGAGCTGACTCAGCAAAGTGACGCAACAAAAAAGAAGACAAGTGAAAACACAGAAGTGTGTGGTGAGTGAACACAGAGAGCAGACAACAAGAAAGCGTAAAGTGGGGGGTAATAAATAAAAATAAAAATACAGATACACAGAAGAATGCTCAGCAAATGGACACAGAGAGCAGACAGCAAACAAGCCCGGTGGGGGGGGGGGGGTTGAGGGGGGAAGAATAAAAAAAAAATCTATCCACCTTTAAAAAAAAAACAACACTTCAAAAGATAGGAATAGAAAGAAAATACCTCAATATGACAAAAGACATATATAAAAAACCCACAGCCAACATCATACTCAATGCGGAAAGGTTGAAGACTTTCTGTCAAAGATATGGAACAAGACAAGACTGCCCACTGTCGACATTGTTATTCAATGTTGTGTTAGGAGTTCTAACTAGAGCAATTAGACAAGAAAAAAATATTAAAGGCATCCAAATAGGAGAAGGGGAAATAAAACTCTCACTATTTGCAGATGACATGATCCTGTATTTAGAAAAATTTGAAGTATCCACAAGAAAGCTACTTGAGCTAATAAATGAGTTCAGCAAAGTGGCAGGATACAAGAGCAACATGCAAAAATCAGTAATGTTTTTGTACACTAGTACTGAACAATCTGAGGAGGAAATCAGGGGAAAATTTCTTTTGTAACAGCAATAAAAAGACTCAAATACCTAGGAATTAATTTAACCAAAGAAGTACAGGACCTACTACAAAACAGTGCTAAAAGAAATCAGTGAAGACCTAAACAAATGGAAAGACATTCTGTGTTCATGGATTGGAAGACTAAATATAGTGAAGATGTCAATCCTACCCACTGATTTATAGATTCAATGTAATTCCAATCAAAATTCCAACAGCCTACTTTACAAATTTAGAAAAGGCAATTACCAAATTCATTTGGAAGGAAAGTGCACCCAAATAGCCAAAAGCATTCTAAAAAGAAGAGTGACATGGGAGGAATTTCACTGCCTGACCTTAAAACATATTACAAAACTACAGTAGTCTAAACAACATGGTACTGGCATAAAGATAGACACATCGATCTGTGGAATAGAATTGAGAATCCAGAAATAAACCTTCACCTATACAATCAGCTGGTTTTTTGACAAATCTACCAAGTCCATGTTAACAGGACAAAAGAGTCTCTTCAACAAATGGTGCTGGGAGACCTGGTTATCTATAACTGACAGAATGAAAGAGGACTCCTATCTTACTCCCTATACAAGAATCAACTCAAAATGGATCAAATACCTAAATATAAAAGCCAGGACCATAAAACTATTAGAATAAAATGCAGGGAAACCGCTTCAGGACCTTGTAGTAGGTGATGGTTTCTTGGACCTTATACCCAAAGCAAGTGCAACAAAAGAAAAAAAAATAAATAAATGGGACCTCCTTCAAATTAAACACTTTTGCACCTCATAGGACCTTGTCAAAAGGGTAAAAAGGCAGCTGACTCTTGGGAGGAAATATTTGGAAATCACATGTCTGATAAAGGCTTAATATCCAGGATATATAAAGAGATGTTACAACTCAACAATAAAAAGACAAATGACCCAGTTAAAAAATGGGCAAAAGAATTGAATAGACATTTTTCTAAAGAAGAAATACAAATGACAAAATAAAGAAAGAAAAAATGCTCAACATCACTAATAATTAGGGAAAATGCAAATAAAAACTACTGTGAGATATCATTTCACACTTATCAGAATGGCCACTATTAAAAAGACAGAGAACTACAAGTGTTGGAGAGGATGTGGAAGATAGGACATTTATTCACTGTTGGTGTGAATGCAGAATGGTATAGCCACTGTGGAGGACTGTTTGGCAGTTCCTAAAGAAGTTGAATATAGACCTGCCACATGACCCTGCAATACTACTACTGGGTTTATACCCAGAAGAACTGGGTCATTTGACCATAGAGGTAAGGGTCTATTTCTGAACTCTCATTTCAATTCTATTGATTAATGTGTTACTTTATGCCAATACCATGCTGTTTTGACCAATGTAGCTTTATAATACACTTCAAAGTCAGGAAGCATGAGTTCTTTGACTTCACTCTTCTTTTTTAGGGTTTTTTGTTTGTTTCTTTTGTTTTGTTTTGTTTGGATATTCTGGACCCTTTCATTTTCAAATAAATTTAGTAATTGACTTTTCTATTTATGTAAGGTAGGTTGTTGGGAATTTTACCAGTATTTTGTTGAAGCTGTAAATCAGCTTGGGTAAAATTGGCATCGTCACAATGTTTAGTCTTCCAAACCATGAACACGAACTGCCCTTCCATTTGTTTAGGTTTCTTTGATTTCTTTTAGCAGTGTTTTGTAGTTTTCTGAATACATATCCTTTACATTTAAATTAATACCTAGATATTTGAGTCTTTTGTTGCCTTTTTGAATGGAATATTTTTCTTGATTTCCTCCTCAGCTTGCTCATTATCAGTGTGTAGAAACACTTTTGATTTTTTAATATATATTTTTATTGAAGTATATCATTCATACATGAATATGCATAAATAATAAGTATATAGTGAGGATTGTGAACTTACAAAATAAACATACATAACATCACGCAGGGGTCTTATACATCATCCCTCTACCAACACTTTGCATTGTTGTGAAACATTTGTTAAAAACTGTGCAAGAGCATCATTAAAATATTACTACCAACTATAGTCCTTATTTTACATTTGGTGTATTTTCCCCCAACCCACGATATTTTTTAAAAATATATATGTGTTTTTTTGGGTACAGATGTTGTGAACTTGCAAATCAATCATACATACATATTTAATTCATATTAATGAAACCGTGCAAAATTTGTCCTTTTGTGCCTGGCTTACTTCACTTAGTATAATGTCTTTAAGACTCACCCATGTTACTACATGTGTTCCAATTTCATTTCTTCTTAGTGCAGCATAGTATTCCATCATATGTATATACCACATTTTGTTTATCCATTCATTGGAGGATGGACACTTGGGTTGTTTCCATTTTTTGGCAATTGTGAATAATGCTGCTATAAACATTGGTGTGCAGATGTCTGTTTGTGTTCATAGTTTTTAGTTCTTCTGGCTGTATTCCTAGTAGAGGAATTGGTGGATTATATGACAGTTCTATATTTAGCTTCCTGAGGAAACACCAAACTGTCTTCCAGAGAGGCTGCACCATTTTACACTCCCACCAATAGTGTTCCTATTTCTCCACATCCTCTCCAGCACTTATTGTTGTCTGTTTTTTAATAATGGCCATTTTATGTGGTATTAAATGATATCTTTATTATTGTTTTATATTGTTTATATCATTATTGTTTTAATTTGCATTTTCCTACTAGCTAGTAATATGGAAAATTTTTTCATGTGCCTTTTGACCATTCATATTTCCTCTTTGGAGAAATGTCTATTTAAATCTTTTGCCCATTTTTAAATTGGATTGCTTGTTCTTTTATTGTTGAGTTGCATGATCTCTTTATTTAGAATGGAAATCAAACCTTTGTGTGGTCTCCAAATATTTTCTCCCATTGACTGGGGTGCCTTTTCATGTTTTTGATGAAGTCCTTTGAATCACAGACGTGTTTAAGTTTGAGGAGGTCCCATTTATCCATGTTTTCTTTCATTGCTTGTGCTTTTGGTGTAAGGTTAAAGAATCCACCACCTACCACCAGGTCTTGAAGACATTTCCCTACATTTTCCTCTAGGAGCTTTATTGTACTTCCTTTTATATTTAGGTATTTGATCCATTTTGAGTTAATTTTTTATAACGTGTGAGATAGGGGTCTTCTTTCTTTCTTTTGGCTATTGATATCCAGTTCTCCCAACACCATTTGTTGAATAAACTGTTCTGCCCCAACTGGGTGGGCTTGACAGGCTTGTCAAAAATCACTTGGCCATAGATGTGAGGGTCTGTTTCTGAACCATCAATTTGGTTCCATTGGTCTATGTGTCTATCTTTATGGCAATACCATGCTGTTTTTACCACTGTAGCTAAGTAATATGATTTAAAGTCCAGAAGTGACAGAAAGTGAGAGTCCTCCAACTTCACTTTTCCTTTTTAAGATGTTTCTGGCTATTCAGGTACTCTTACCCTTCCAGATTAATTTGATAATTGTGTTTTCCATTTGTTTTAAAAATGCTGGTGCAATTTTTATTGAGATTGCATGGAATCTATATATCAATTTGGGTAGAATTGACATCTTAATGATATTTGGTCTTCCAATCCATGAGCATGGAATGTTCTTTAAATTAGGTCTTTTTTGGTTTCTTTTAGCAAAGCATTATAGTTTTCTGAATACAAGGACTTTGCATCCTTGGTTAAGTTTATTCCTAAATATTTGATTCTTTTAGTTGCTATGTAAATGGAATTTTTTTCCTGACCTTTCCTCAGAGCATGCATTATTAGTGTATAGAAACACCACTGATATTTGCATATTGATCTTGTATCCTGGCCCTCTTCTGAAATAATTTATTAGCTCCAGCAGCTTTGTTGTAGATTTTTCAGGACTTTCTGGATATACAATCATATCATCTGTAAATAGTGCAAGTTTTAATTCTTCCTTTCCAATTTGGATGCCTTTTATTTCTTTTTCTTGCCTGATTGCTCTCACTAGAACATCTAGCACTATATTGAACAACAGTGGTGACAGTGGGCATCCTTGTCTTGTCCCTGATCTCAATGGGAAAGCTTTCAGTCTTTCACCATTGAGTACAATGTTAGCTGTGGGTTTTTCCTATATGGCCTTTATCATGTTGAGAAAGTTTCCTTCAATTCCTATCTTTTATAGTGTTTTTATCAAGAAAGGATGCTGTATTTTGTCAAATTCCTTTTCTGCATCAATTGATAGGATCATGTGATTTTTCTTATTTGATTTATTAATGTGGTGTATTATGCTGATTCATTTTCTTGTGTTGAGCCACCCTTGCATGACTGGTATAAAACCCACTTGATCATGCTGAGTAATTTTAATGTGTCATTGGAATCAATTAGCAAGTAT
This sequence comes from Dasypus novemcinctus, assembly GCF_030445035.2. Classification (NCBI taxonomy): domain Eukaryota; kingdom Metazoa; phylum Chordata; class Mammalia; order Cingulata; family Dasypodidae; genus Dasypus; species Dasypus novemcinctus. Next base: position 23,928,843 of record NC_080695.1, on the reverse strand, counting down.
TTTATAGAGGATTTTTGCATCTGTATTCATTACAGAATGGGTCTGTAATTTTCTCTTTTTGTAATATCTTTATCTGGCTTTGGTATTACGGTGATATAGGCTTCATAGAATGAGTTTGGTATCATTCCTTCTTCAATTTTTTGGAAAAGCTTGAGTAAGATTGGTATTCAGTCTTCTTTGAATGCTTGGTAGAGCTCATCTGTGAAACCATCTGGTCTTGGACTTTTCATTTTGGGGAGCTGTTTGATGACTGTTTCAATCTCTACTTGTGATTGGTTTGTTGAGGTCTTCTATTTCTTCTAGCATCAGTGTAGGTTGTTTGTATGTTCCCAGAAATTTTTCCATTTCATCTACATTGTCTAGTTTTTTAGCATAAAGTTGTTCATAGTATCCTCTTATGGACTCTTATTTCTGTGGGGTCAGTAGTAATCCCTTTTTATTTTTTATTTCATTTATTTGCATCTTCTCTCTTCTTTTCTTAGTCAATCTAGCTAAGGGTTTGTTGATTTTGTTAATCTTCTTGAAGAACTAACTTTTGATTTTGTTAATTCTCTCTATTGTTTTTCTGTTTTCAATTTCATATATTTCTGCTCTCATCTTTGTTATTTCATTACTTACTTGCTTTGGGATTAGTTTGCTGTTCTTTTTCCAGTTCCTCAGCTATATAATGAGGTCATTGATTTTAGATCTTTCTTCTTTTTTAACATAAGCATTGAGGGCTATAAATTTTCCTCTCAACACTCTCTTCGCAGAATCCCATAGGTTATGATATGTTCTAATCTCATTGTCATTGGCCTCAAGATATTTATTGTTTTCTCTTGAAATTTCTTCTTTGACCCACTAATTATTTAAGAGTATGTTGTTTAATCTCCATATATAAGTGAATTTTCCTTTTTTTTCCTCCACATATTGATTTCTAACTTTATTCCATTCTGATCAGAGAAAGAGCTTTGTATAATTTTGATTTTGTTGAATTTATTGAGATCTGCTTTGTGACCCAATATATGGTCTATCCTGGAGAAAGACCCATGAGCACTTGAAAAGAATGTATATCCTGCTGTTTTGGGGTGCAGTGTTCTGCATATGTCTATCAGGCTTAGCCCATTTATTATATTATTCAAGCTCTCTGTTCCTTCATTGACCTTCTGCCCAGATATTCTATCCAATGTTGAGAGTGGTGTATTGAGGTCTCTAATTATTATTGTAGGGATTTCTATTTCTCCCTTCAGTTTTGCCAGTGTTTGCCTCATGTATCTTGGGGCATCCTGATTAGGTGCATATATATTTATGATTGTGATTTCCTGGTGAATCATCCCTTTTATTAATATGTAATATCCTTCTTTGTCTGTCATAACAGTTTTGCTTTTAAAGTCTATATCATCTGATGTAAGTATAGCTACCTCAGTTTTTGTTTTGTTTTGTTTTTTTGTTACTGCATGTATGGAATATCCTTTTCCAACCTTTCACTTTCAATCTATTGGTATCCTTGGGTCTAAGGTGAGTTCTTGCAGACAACATATAGATGGTTTATATTTTCTTATCCATTCTGCCAGTCTGTGTCTTTTTATTGGGGAGTTCAGTCCATTAACATTCAATGTTATTACTGTAAAGGCAGTTCTCACTTCTTCCATTTTGATCTTTGTGTTTTATCTGTCATTTTATTTTTGAAACGTTTAGTTACTGTTACTGATACAGTTGTCATTTCTAGACTCTCCTCCAGGTCTCTCTCTCCTATCTTTTCTTTTCAGGCTGTAACATTCCCTTTAGTATTTCCTGCAAAGCTGGTCTTTTTATTATAAACTCTCTCAGTTTCTGTTTATCTATGAATATTCTAATCTCACCCTCATTTTAAAAAGATAACCTTGCTGGGTATAAAATTCTTGGCTGGCAGTTTTTCTTCTGTTGTATCTTAAATAGATCATACCACTGCCTTCTCGCCTCCATAGTTTCTGATGAGAAATTGGCACTTAATCTTATTGGGTATCCCTTATATGTTCTGCATTGCTTTTTTCTTGCTGTTCTTAGAATTCTTTCTCTGTCTTTGGCATTTGATGTTCTGATTAGTATGTCTCAGAGTTGGTCTATTTGGGTTTATTCAGATGGGAGTATTTTGTGCTTCTTGGACACAGATATTTATGTCCTTCAATAGGGTTGGGAAATTTTCCATTATTTCTTCAAATATTCCTTCTGCTCTTTTTCCCTTCTCTTCTCCTTCTGGGATACCCATGACATATGTTTGCTCATCTTTGCTGTTGTTTAGTTCCCTGAGACCCTGTTTAATTTTTCCATTCTTTTCTTCATCTGTTTTTTTTTTTTTTTGTATGTTTACTTTTGGAGGTCATGTCTTTGAGCTCACTGATACTTTTTTTTGCTCCCTCAAATCTGCTGTCATATGCTTCCACTGTATTTTTAATTCCATTCATTGCACCTTTCATTCCCATAAGGTCTGCTATTTTTCTACGTATACTTTCAAATTCTTCTTTGTGCTTTTCTAATGTCTTCTTAATATCCTTAATCTCTTCAGCCATCTCATTGAATTTATTAAGGAGATTTGTTTGAACATCTAAGATTAGTTGTCTCAACTCCTTTATGTCATCTGTAGGCTTATCTTGTTCCTTTAACTGGGCCATCTCTTCCTGTTTCTTGGTATGGATTGTAATTTTTTTGGCTTTTCTGCATCTGGCTTGCTAGATGTATTTATTCTGAGTGCAGTTTCTCCCTTTAGTTTAGGGATTTCTTGTCTTTTCTCCCTTGCTGATTGTATAGTAGAAGCCAAGGATGTAGTTGGTGCAGTAAGCTATGGAGACTGAAGTTGCCTATGTTGCCCCAGGAATTGATGAAGCTTCTCCTACCTTTCTCTTCTGTCAGGGGTAGGGACAGAGCTGCAGCCATGTATAATAATCCAAGTTGGGCACAAGACTGTCTTCAGGCACCTGGAGACAATGATAAAGCTTCACACCCCTTCTTACCCTAACTTAGGCAGGGATGGAGCTATAGTTGTGGTCAGCAATCTATCCTGTGTGGGTCCAAAATAACCACAGTTGCTCAGGTAAACTGACATAGCACCAGACCTTCTCTGTGCTGGGGGTGGGAATGGACTCTCTGGGGTGCCCAACAATCTACTCTCTGGGCTAAAATATACCTGCAGTTGCCCTGGGAGCTTCTGCCCTTTAGGGGGTGAGAACAGAACCACCAATGCTGAAGAGTTCAGTCCTGTAGGCTGAAAGTATCCACCATTGCCTGGAGAGGCTGAGGAAGCACCAGCCTTCACCTATCCTATTGGGTGGTGGGTGTGGTTCTATGGGTGCTCAACAGTTCAGTTCCTTTAGGCTGATAATATCTGCCATTGCCAGGAGAGGCTGACAAAACCTCCCCATTCTATCCTCTTAAGGCATGGGGTTTGGATCCACAGGCACCCAACAGTTCAGTCCCTGTTGGCCAAAAGTGCCCACCATTGTCCAGAGAGGCTGTGGAGACACCAGACCCTTTCTATCCTATTGGGGGTGAGGGTGGATTCATAGGCATCCAATAGTCCAGCCTGTGCAGGCTGAAAGTCTGCCATTGCCCCAAAAAGCTGTGGAAACACCAGCCCCCTTCTTTCCTATTGGGGGGTGATGGGGCCACAAGTACCCACCAGTCCAGGCTGTGTGATCCAAAAGCACCTGCTGCTACCCAGAGAGGCTGGGCAAACACAGTCCATCTCTTGTCCTATTGGGGAGGGAGGTGGAGCTACAGGTGCCCAATGGTCAGGCTTGTGCAGGCCAAAACTGCCTGAAGTTGTCCTGAGAGGTTGAGGGAACACCAGCCCCCTCCTATCCTGTGTGTGGAGGAATAGAGGTGGAGATGGGCTCAAAGGCACTCAACAAACCTTCTTGTGTGGGCTGAAAACTCCTGCCATTTTTGAGAGAGGCCAAGGATACCCAGCTCCTCTCCTATTCTCTTGGGGTGCTGGGATGCAGCCCCAGCTGTCTGACTATTCAGCCTGTGCCAACAGGGAGCACTTGCAGTTGCCTGGAGAGCTTGGTGCAGGTCCTGCCAGCTACCTCTCTGCTGGAGGTGGAGTTGGAGCCTAAGCTAGGGCTGTAGTCAGAAAGAAGCCAGTCCCTGATGTCACTGGATTTTCAGTCAGCCAGGCTTCCCCTTATGCTGGTGGTGGTGGGGGTGTCAAAATGGTGGCTACCGGACTCTTTCCTGCTTGGACAGGCTCATACCCTAGCTGTCTCTAGGAATATACTTTAGCCAGCCAAGTCCACTAATCAGTAGCTTAGGTCAGTGGACAACTGTCTCTTCCTCCATCGTTTACGGGAAATGGAACTTCCAACTCCAGCCATGAAATATCTCCTAAGGTGACTTTAGCCCCTAGAGTAGGATGAACACCAGCCTCTGCAGTGTGGCTTGCAGCTTCCCAGAGAGGTGGTGCAGGTCCTCCAGCTTCCTGCCTGCCAGAAGTGGGACTGAGGTTTAGGCTAGACCTGCAATCCAACCTGGGTGGAAAGAAGCTGGTCCTTACAAGCACTGTGATTTTCAGTCAGCCCCACTTCCCTTCATGTCCAGGGTGGAGTCATAATGGCAGCCACCAGCTTCCCTCTGACCTGGACAGGCTCAAAGTTTAGCTGTTCCTGGGATTCTACTTCAATGCATTGAATCTACTAATCAATAGCTGAAGTCAGTGCCACACCGTGTCTTCCTCCCCTGTTATTTTGAGGGAAATGGAGCTTCCTGCTCCAGCCATGGAATAGCTCCCAAGGTGGCTTGCATGCCATGGGCACTGACCTCCATGGTGTGGAGGACTTGACTCATGAATCCTCTGTGCAGATGGGCAGTCACCTCCTTCCAGACTCTCAAGGATGTTGCAGGATACACCTCTGGTCTCCTGGGTCCTCCAAACAGGTGCTTTAAGTAGCTCTGGGTGACCATCAACTGCCTTGTTTCATGAGCTGACTCCAGGAGTTCCTTACTCTGCTGCCATTTTGGCTTCTCCCTCACTTCTGATTTTTGGGTGTTGATCTTATGTCCTACCACTTTGCTGAACTAATTAATTAGCACTAATAGCTTTGTTGTAGATATTTCAGAATTTTCTAAATATAGTATCAGGGAATAGTGAGAGCTTTATTTCCTCTTTTCCATTGGGATGCCTTTTATTTCTTTTTCTTGCCTAATTGCTCTAGGTAGAACTTCTAGCACCTTGTTAATAACAGTGGTGACAGTGGACATCCTTGTCTTGTTCCTGATCTTTCAACCTTTCCCCATTGAGTACAATCTTGCTTGTGGGATTTTCATATATGCCCCTTATTATGTAGCAGAATTTTCCTTCTATACCTCTCTTTTCAAGTGTTTTTATCAAGAAAGGAGGCTGGATTTTGTCAAATGCCTTTTATGTATTCAGCTAGGCCTTTGATTTTAGCTCTTTCTTCTTTTTTTAAATATAAGTTTCTAGGGCTATAAATTTCCCTCTTAGCACTTCCTTCACTGTATCCCATATGTTTTGATGAGCTTTGTCTTCATTCTCATTCATCTTGAGATATCTACTAATTTCTCTTGCAATTTCTTCTTTGACTCACCTTTGTTTAAGCTCCATATATTTGCTAAATTTCCCCTTTCCCACCTATTATTGATTTCCAGCTTTATTCCACTATGTTCTGAAAAGGTACTTTGTATAATTTCCATCATCTTAAATGTATTGAGAACTGTTTGTTGTCTACCCTGGAGAAAGATCCATGAGCACTCAAGAAGAATGTATAACCTGTTGATTTGGGATCACATGTTCTGCTTATATCTGCCAGGTCCATCTTGTTATCATATTGTTCTCTATTTCCTTGTTGATCTTCTATCTGGTTTTCCTATCTATTGATGTAAGTGGTATGCTGAAACCTCCAAGTATTATTGTAGAGACATCTATTTCTCCTTTCAGTTTTGCCAGAGTTTGCCTCACATATTTTGGGGCACCCTGGTTAGGTGCGCAGATATTTATGACTGTTACTCCTTCCTGGTAGATTGTTTCTTCTAATAATATATAATGGCCTTCTGTATCTATTATCACTTTTTTGCATTTAAAGTCTGTTTGGTCCAACACCAAAATAGCTACCACTACTCTCTTTTTATTACTATTTGCATGAAATCTCTTTGTCCAATTTTTCATTTTCAGTCTATTTGTATTCTTGGATCTAAATGAGTTTCCTGCAGAGAGCATATGGATGGCTCATGTTTTCCTATCCATTCTGTCAGCCTGTGTCTTTTGATTGGGGGATTTAATCTCTTAATATTCAGTGTTATTACCATAAAGGCTTTACTTACTTCAACCATTTTATTCTTTGGTATTCATATGTCTTCTCTTATTTTTGTCTGTCTATTTACCCTTTTGGTTACTCTTTCTGATAGCCTTCACTTCTACACTCTCCTCCAAGTCTCTCTCTCTTTCTTTTCTTTTCTGGCTGCAGAACTCCTTTACTGTTTCTTGCAGAGCTGGATTCTTGTTTACAAACTCTCTTAGTTTCTGCTTATCTATGAATATTTAAACTCACCATCATATTTGAAGGACAGTTTTCAGATAAATAATTCTTGGCCAGCAGTTTTTCTCTTTCACTATCTTCATTATATCATATCACTGCCTTCTTGTCTCCATGGTTTTTAAAGAGAAATCCACAGTAAGTCTTCTTGAATATCCCTTGTATGTGATGTTTCATTTCTCCTTTGCTGCTTTCAGATCAGAATTTTCTCTTGATCTTTGGCCTTTGGCATTCTGAATATTATAAGTCTTGGGGTAGGTCTATTTGGATTCATTAGAATTGGAGTATGTTGTGCTTCCTGGGCACATATATTCATGCTTTTCATAAGAGTTAGGAAATTTTCAGCCTTTATTTCTTCAAACAGTCTTTCTGTCCCTTTTCACTTCTTCTTTCCTTCTGGAACTCCCATAACATGTATGTTGGTATACTTTATTCTATCATTCAACTCCTTGAGCCCTGCTCAATTTTTTTCCATTCTTCTCTCTCTGTTCTTCTATCACCTCAATTTTAGCTGTTCTGTCCTCTATGTCCCTGGTTCTTTCTTCCATGATTTCAAATCTGCTGCTGTATGTCTCTATTTTACTTTTAACCTAACTTTTGTGTCTTTCATTCTCAAAAACTCTGCTATTTTTCTATCCAAATTTTTCTTTAGCTCATCAAGTGTCTTCTTAATTTCTTTAGCCATGTTGTCCTGCAACTCCATGATTTGATTTAGGTGACTTGTATGAGCCTCATTGATTAGTTGTTTCAAGTCCTGTGTCTTGTCTGGAGCTTTGATTTGTTCCTTTGCCTGAGCCATATATTTTTCTTAGTATGGCTTGTAAATTTCTGCTGATGTTTACGTATGTGATTATGATGCTGAGTTTACTCTGATGTTCAGTTTCTCTTACCTAGGATATAATGTTAAGTAACTGTGTGTTACCACTTTTCTTTGATTCTTGGTTCAACTTGTTCTAGATAATTAGGATTGTCCCAGTTTAACTGCTCAAACCAGGGCTAAGGATGCAGTAATTGGGTGCAGGCCAATTTCCAAGGGCCTTGGAGAGGGAACAGTAAAGGCACCTGATTGCCTTTCCTATTTATTTTATATTATTTCCCCCTTCTTTCATGCACTTTTCTGATCAGCCAGCAGATGGCTTTCTTGGGCAGACCTTTCATCTTCAACCCCAGATGCTAGGGGGGAATACATTATTGTAACCCTGCCCTGGCACGTGATGCAGGGCAATATCTTCATGGTGGGCCAAACCTTGCAAACAAAGTTTCTTAGAAGCTGTTCTCCTCCCTTGGCTGACCACACCATCCCCCTCTCTCTGCCTCATCAGCAACCAGTCCAGGGCAGTAGAGAGGGTGTTTGAGAAGGCAAATTATCTTTAGCTCCCTGCAGGCTCTCAGGGCAAACAATGTAATGACCCCATTCCACCTAGAAGTGTGCAGTCCCTCCAAGGCAGCAGAACAAGTTTACCGGCCATAATCCAAATTTGCTGTAGGTTGTGTCTGTCCCTCTCCCCTCTCTTGGGGAAGAGGACCACTGCAATCCCCTCAGTTCATAGCTTCTGTAGTCCACAGACTGCTGTTTGTTCTGAGGGTAGGTGGATGGACACCAGCAGCTGCTGCTGCAGCTTTACTCATGGGATTTTCAAACCGAGACTGTGTTTGGATACCCACAGGCAATAACTGGATATCCATAGGCAATAACTAAAGAGACAAATAATAAATTCAATTCATACATCTCGTCATATACAAAAATTAACTGAGAATGGATCACTGACCTAAATGTAAAGCATGTTTTCTAGATGAAAACATAGGATAAATTCTTTATAACCTTGAGTTTGGCAAATATTTCTTAGATATGACACCAAAAATATGGTTGATAAAATAAAAAAGTAATATACTGGACTTCATCAAAATTAAGAGCAACTTTCTTTGAAAGACATTGTAAGAAAATGAAAAGACAAACCACAGACTGGGAGAAAATATTGTAAATCACATATCTGATAAAGGGCTTATCCAGATCATATCAAGAATGCCTCAAATTCAATAATAAGAAAACCAACAACCCAATTGAAAAATAGGTAAAATATATGAACAGACAATTCACCAAGAAAATTTACAGATGATACATCAGTACTTGAGAAGATATCCAACATCATCAATTATTAGAGAAATGCAAATTAAAACTGCAGCAAAAATAGAAATTTTAAAAACAAGAAAAAGGCAATAAAAAAATATGAGAGGCCACTATCCACCTATCGAAATATCTAAAATTAAAATGACTGAACATACCATGTTTTGGTGAGAAAATAGAGCAACTGGAACCTTCCTGCAAAATGCAAATGCAAAATATTACAACTGTTTTGCCTAACAATTGGCAATTTTTTCAACAGTTAAATCTACATCTGTCATAATCCAATCATTTTACTCCTGGGTATTTATGCAAGAAAAATGAAAGCACAGGTTCATAAAAAAGACTCCTACAAAACTGCCCATTGCAACTTTATTTGTAATAGTAAAAATTGGAAAAACCCAGATGTCCATTAACAGGCAAGAGGATTAACAATGTGGTATACAATGGAATACTGCTCAAAAAATTATTCTTATGACGACATGGGGGAATCTCGAATTATGACTGGGATAGAGAAGCCACACAACAAAAAATGCATACAGTAAATTCCATTTATATAAAATTCTAGGGAATCTAAGATTTTTAATGATTCCCATGGATGAGGGGAGACTACAGGAGTGGGGCAAGGTGTGAGATGTGGAGTGGAAGGGAGGGGTTTCAAAGGGATGTGAGGAAACTTTTGGGGGCAATGGGTATATTTATCATCTTGGTTGTAGTGATGGTTTCACCAATGTATATACGTATCATATCTTACCAAATTATATATTTAATAATATGCAGTTTATTTTTTACTAATTACACCTCAATAAACCTCTTTTCAGTTTTCAGACCATTCACTGTGATGGTGAAAGCAGCACAAATTCCCCTAGGACTTTGGCTTATAATTAAAGTAGTATTTTCTACTTTGTCTTTTTGGATATATTCATAACTTTATTAATGACCATTTGAGAGGAAGTGAACCAACTACCTTCACTCTATTTCCATATACCTGAAAAGTTTAATTTTATCTTTTTCAAGCTCTTATCTTTATTACTTCATTTTCCCTGATTTATTTTGCTTATGCATTTTCTTTTACCTTCTTAATTTGAATGTTTAGTGAATTAACTTTCATTCCTTCTTTTAAGTTGTCTTTTTATATATGTAAACCTATTATACACTCAGCTTAGCAAATTTAAATGATAGAGACAAAAATACACAGAAAGAAGCCGGTCATACTTTTCCTTCTCCCCAGAAACAACCACAGGTACCATTTCTGCCAGCATCCTGCCTGGTATCCCCCTGCGCATGAATATCTTTTGTGTGTGTTCATGCTCACGGAAAAGTACATGAATCCTAAGTGTAAAGCTTAATGAATTTCCACAAACTGAGTATTTCCAAGTAACCAGCACTTGTTCAGTTAACAGAACATTGCCAGTGACCCAGAAGCCCTCTTTGTATCTACTTCCAGTCTACAACACCCGCCCCGCCTTTCCCTGCTTCCCCAAGGATAAGTGCTACCATGACTCATAATGACATAGATTTTGTTGCCTATTTTAAAATTTGATTTAAATGGAATGGTGCGACATGTGTAATGCTTTATGCAGCTTCCTTCACTCAATATTGTATTTACGACACGCATCCACGTGGCTGCGGGTGGTTTTAATTCGCCCACTTTCACTGTGATATTTTCTCTCAAGTGTGTAAATATTCCATAATTTATTTATCCATTTTATTGTTGAGTGGCATTTGGTGGCTTTCAATTTGGGGCTCTTATAAACTGTGCTGCTATAAATATTCTAATACATGTCTTTTGTGAGCAGATGAACACTTTTTTATTAGTTATCCATCTAAGAGTGCAATTACTGGTTCATATACATAAAATATATCTATGTAATTTTGGATAAATGGTACAATTTTAGACAAACTATTTTGTAACCTCTTCTAACCACTAAACAGTAAGCCATAGGCATATTTCTATGTCAGTTAATAGTATCTGATATATGGATGTACCATAATTTAATCATAAAATTTATAATTTCATTTACTGACAGGCATTTACTTTGCTCCAATTTTTCACTAATTTTCACTAATACAACCTATCTTATGAATGTATCTTTGCTCAATTGACTGATAATCATTATAGGATAAATGCTTAGAAATGGAATGGCTAGAATCCAGGGTATGCCCACGTGCACTTAAATTTTGATACAAATTTCCTTGAAATGAGGTAAAATTTACAATCTTATCAACATTGACTAAGAGGGCACAGTTTTCTACTCCCTCATGCTGTTTTTTTCTTCTATATTTTTAATCTTTGCCAATCAGATAGGGCACTTAACATCTTGGCATTAATTTATATTCCCTGATTATTAGTGAATTTGAACATCTTTTTAGAAATGTGTTTCTCATTTGTAATGGCCTTTTAATGAACTTTGCCAATTACTCAATTGTTGTCTTTTTTCTTATTTATTTACAAAAGTTCTTTATATGCAGAGGATATAATTCTTTTATCTATGTTACAAATAATTATTCCAGATTTTTGTTTACATTTAATTTGGTTATATATGTTGTTTTGGCACACATTTTGTTGTTGTTACTATTGTTTTGATTTTTCTTAGTGGAGTCAATTTTGCCTTTATGGTGTCTGGCTTTTGTTTCATACTTAAAAGTCCTCCTGAACTTTAAAATGATAAGAATAACTCTCTTTCTTTCTTTCTTTCTTTCTTTCTTTCTTTCTTTCTTTCTTTCTTTCTTTCTTTCTTTCTTTCTTTCTTTCTTTCTTTCTTTCTTTCTTTCTTTCTTTCTTTCTCATTGTGTTGTTGTTGTTGTTTTTAAATTTTAATCTTTGATCCACCTGGATTCTCTTTCACTATATAGAACAAAAAATTTAATTTAATTATTTTCCAAATAGCCGATTGGTACAACACTTGAAGAATCTCTTTGTTTCCCTCTAATTGAAATGCCACTTTATCAATATCAGAATTATCTAAGTATATGTGTATGTCTGTTTCTGTACAGAGAATTCATCCAACAATTCATCCAACAAATACCTGTTAGATGACTACTACGTGCCAGGCAGTTTGCTAGACACTAGAGCTGTATCAGTAAATAAGAAAGACAAAGAACCCTGGCCTCGTGAGCTCACATTTCAGAAGGAGAAGTAGAGACAGATAGCAACTACAAACATTATTTTACTTCTTCCTCTGAATTGGCATGATGAAGCTTTAATTACCATAGTTTATGATATATTTTAATATTGGAGCTAGTACTATCACATTAATTATTTCGCTTGCTCTTAAACATTTAATTTTACAGATGAGTTTTAGAATGATTTGATCAAATTCCAAAATAAATCTCACTGAGATTTGATTATGATTGTCTGGAATTTTGAAATTATAGGGGAGTTAACATGTTTACAATATTCTCTTCTTATCTAATAACAAGGTGTGCTCTCTATTAATTCAAGTTTCCTTTTATTTAAGTGTCCTTTTATGCCCCTTAGTAGAAACTTTACATTTTTCTCCATACAGATCATTTTCTCTTTTTTCTTTTTTTGGTTGCTATTGTGAATGGATTTTTTTCTTTCATTATGTTTTATAACTTGTTACTGTTGGTATATAAGAAAGCTATTGATTTTGGTATGTATTTTTTGTAACCTGCTGTTTAAGTGAATTCCCATATTGTTCCTAATAGCTTTTCAATTGATTTGATGTTAGGTTATTTGTTGCATAATGGTATGTTACATATATCTTCATCGTGAATTGAACTTGTTATCATTACTAAGTGGCTGTCCTGTTTAACAGTTCTTATCTTTTTCAATTTTGCCTGATATTTAAATTGCGATCCTCATTTTCTTGCTGTAGGCATTGATTTACACTACCAACCCCTTTTACTTAACATTTTTTTCTATTAAAAAAGAAACTTATGCTTGTATAAAACACTTAATAACATATAAAATGTTTATGTAGAAAGCATAATCCCTCTATCCCAGAGATAGCCGCTAGTATAGCTGAGTCAATGGACTTCCAGAATTGTTTTCTGTATGCGTATCAACATGTATGAATGAAAATGATACACCACTTAACATACTGCTTTGTAATTTGCTTTCCTCAGTTAATAATTTATTTTGGACCTCTCTCTGTATCATACATGTAAACCACCCCAACCCCATTATTTTTAACTGTTGGATTAAACATACTGCTACCGATTCTAAAAAATTTTCTTAGTGGGAATTATATAGGAATGTACTTCTAAGATATATATATGTATTTGGAAATAGAGCAGTGTGTTCATGAACAGACTTGTGCATTTGTTCAAATACACATATAATGAATTTCTATGGGTGAAATATATGGAGGAAAAGATGTTGCATTCTAATTTTTAACATATATTGCAAAGAGTCCTTAAAAACATTTAACTAATGCAAATTCCCACTAATACTGTATGTGAATGCTTGCTCTCAATTCTTTTACTTTTAATGTTTTATGTCTATTAAATAGAAAACTTAGCCATAAAAGTGGGTTTTATGCACACTTTTCTTTAAAAAGTATTGTCCTGTATTTTATGTACTTTTTATTATAATTTATTTTCAACTGTGGTAAAATATACAGAACCTAAAATTGTTCTAACCATTTTAAGTGGACTATTCTTGGACATTAATTACATTGAAAATACTGTGTAATATTCACCACTATCTATTTCCTAGGCCAAAATTCATATTCATTGATTATTTTCCCTGCTGCTAAAACAAATAAAATACATTAGGTTGGTTTAACAACAGCAATTTATTGGTTCAGTGTCAGAGGCTAGAAGGCTTGCTTCCTCCTGGGGTCCATATTTCTGACTGGCCAGCCATCTTTAGGGTTCCTTGGGTTTTCTGCTACTTGACAATGTATATGGTGGTGTCTGTTGCTTTCTCTTCCAGGTTCTGTTGACTTGCAGTTTCTGGCAGCTCTCAATAGCTTCTCTCTGTCAGACTTTCCCTCTGCTTATGAAGGACTCCAGTATTCTGGATTAAACCCCACACTGATTCAGTTGACCACACTTTAACTGAAGTGACCTCTTGATGAGATCTTGTTTACAGTGGGTCCACATCCACAAAGATGCAGACCAAGACAAAGAATATACTCAAACTGGGGTACACAATTCAATCTACCATGCTCATTTAGCAATACCTCCCGATTGCACCTTTGCTATGTCTGGTAACCACCATTTGCTTTCTGTCCCTATGAATTTGCTTATTCTAAGAATTTCATATGAGAGAAATCATACAATATTTTTTCTTTTGTGTTTGGTTTATTTCACTTGACAAGACGTCGTCAAGGTTCATCCATGTTGTAGCATGTACCAGCACTTCATTTATTTTATGGCTGAATATTATTCCATTGTATGGATATACCATATTTTATTTATCCATTCATCTGTCGATGGACACTTGGGTTGCTTTAACCTTTTGGTTATTGTAAATAATGCTGTGATGAAACTGGTGCACAAATATCTGTCCATTTCCTTGCTTTCAGTTCTTTTGGGTTTATACCTAGGAGTGGAATTGCTGGGTCATATGGTAATTCTATGCTTAACTTTTTGAGGAACCACCAAACTGTTTTCCACAGCAGCTGCACCTTTTTATATTCACACCAACAATGTACCACGGTTCCTATTTCTCCTCATCCTCATCAACACTTATTTTCAATTTTTAAAAATAATAGCCATCCTAGTGAGTGTGAAATAGTATCTCATTGTTATTTTAGTTTGAATTTCTTTAATGGCTAATGATGTTGAGCATTTTTTTCATATAGTTATGGTCCATTTGAATATCTTCTTTGGAGAAGTGTCTATTCAAATCCTTGGCCCAGTTTTTAGTTGGATTGTTTGTCTTTACATATTTCTCTCATTCTTCAAGTTGTCCTTCACTTTCTTGATGATGTCTTCAGACACAAAACTTTTAATTTTGATGAAGTACACTAAAAATGTTTTTAAATTAATAGAACACAAGGAATTTTATTTTATTATTTATTTATTTAGTTTTGATGAAGTACATTTCATCTATTGTTTCTTTTGTGTTTTATTCTTTTGGTGTAAAATCTAAAAATCAATGACCTATTACAATGTCCTGAATATATTTCTCTATGTTTTCTTGTAAGAATTTTATAATATTAGCTCTTATATTTAGGTCATTGATCCATTTTGAATTAATATTTTTATATGGTGAGAGGTAGGGGTCCAGGTTCATTCTTTTCATGTGGATTTCCAGTTGTCCCAGCACTATTTGTTGAAGAGACTATTCTTTTCCCATTGAATGGATTGGAACCCTGGCTGAGAATCAACTGGCCATAGATGTGTTGATTTATCTCTGGAGTCTCAATCCTATTCCATTGATTTATATATCTATCCTTAAGCGAGTATCACCCTGTTATTTTTAAATTTTTTAAATTGAAGTATATAATTCATACATGAACATACATAAACAATAAGTATATAATAAAAGTTGTGAAATTTATAACCTGCATAACATTATATAGGGGTCCCATACATCACCCCTCCACCAACACCTTGTATTGTTGAGAAACATTTGTTACAAAATATAAAAGAGCATCATCAAAATATTACTAAATAACTATAGTCCGTATTTTTATTTGGTGTATTTTTCCCCCAACCCACCCTATTATTTTTTAAAATATATTTTTAATAAAGAAGTTGTAGAACTTACAAAACAATCATGTACATGTGTAGAATTTTCATGCAATGCTCCTTCACCAACACACCACACCGTGGTGGAATATTTGTTACAGATTATGAGATAATGTATCAGATTATTGCCACCAATTGTGGTCTATAGTGTACATTTGGCACACTTTTTCTGTACCTCCCATTATCAATGCAGTACATCATAGGCATTGATGCAAGAATATTACAGTATTGCTGTTAACCACAATTCAGAGGTCGTTCCAGTTGTATTTTTCCCATGTTTCTCCACATTCCTACCACCCTGCAATAGTGATGTACATCTGCTCTAGCTCATAGGAATACACACATGCATCTGTATCATCAACCAAAATTCTAATCCACCTCTGGGTTCATTGTGTTATTTAGTTCCTAGATTGTTCTCCTGCTTTTTTTCAATTGACATTTACATACCTAGGCTACTTTTTCTTCAGCCTCAATCCTATTTATAAAACAGGTTCTGTTCACTATAATGTGTTACCACCAACTCTATCCATTTCTACATTTTTACTCAAATTAATTAAATCTTCTACATACTTTAAACATCAGTAGTTCTTCTCAACCCTCCTCTTATCTCCTAATAACCTATATTCTAGGTTTTATCTCCATGCATCTATTCTTCATATTTAGTTCATGTTAATGAGACCATGCAATATTTGTCTTTTTGTGTCTAGTTTACTTCATTTAACATGATGTCTTCAAGATTCATCCATGTTATCATATGTGTCCCAATTTCATTACTTCTTACTGCAGCATAGTATTCCATCATATGTATATACCACATTTTGTTTATCCATTCATTGGTTGATGGACTCTTGGGTTGTTTCCCTCTTTTGGCAATTGTGAATAATGCCACTGTGAACATCAGTGTGCAGATGTCTGTTTGTGTCATAGTTTCTAGTTCTTCTGTATATATTCCTAAGTAGAGGAATTGCTGTTCTATATTTAGCTTCCTGAGGAACTGCCAAACTGTCTTCCACAGAAGCTGCACCATTTTACAATCCCACCAACAGTGAAGGAGTGTTCCTATTTCTCCACATCCTCTCCAGCATTTGTTTTCTGATTTTTAATAATGACCATTCTATATGGTGTGAGATGATATCTCATTTTGTTTTGTTTTTTTCCTATCTGGTTGGGCCATTGTCTTTTTGGTGTGCCACTTTGCTGCTGTGCCTCTCTGTGCAGGTCTGGGACATCTTTTTTCCTTTTTTACCAGGAAGTCCCAGGGATCGAACCCAGGTCCTCTATATGGTAAGTGGGAACTCAATTGCTTGAGCCACAGCTGCTTCCCTCATTGCAGTTTTAATATGAATTTCTCTAATAGCTAGTGACATGGGACACTTTTTGCATGTGCTTTTTTGCCACTGTATTTCCTCTTGGGAGAAATGTCTATTTAAGTCTTTCATCCATTGTTTAATTGGATTGCTTGCTCTTTTGTTGTTGAGTTGTGTGATCTTTTTATATAGAATGGAAATCAAACCTTTATCAGATATGTGGTTTCCAAATATTTTCTCCCATTGGGTGGGCTCCCTTTTCACCTTGAAGAAGTCCTTTGAATCACAAATGTGTTTAAGTTTGAGGAGGTCCCACTTAAGCATGTTTTCTTTTTTTTTTGCCCATGCTTTCCATGTAAGGTTTAAGAATGCATGAACTACAATCAGGTCTTGAAGATGTTTTCCCACATTTTCTTCTAGGAGTCTTATGGTTTTTGCTTTTATATTTAGGTCCTTGATCCATTTTGAGTTACTTTTTGTATAAGGTGTGAGGTAAGAGTCCTCTTTCTTTCTTTTTGGTTATGGATATCCAGTTCTCCCAGCACTATTTTTTGTATAGACTGTTCTGCCTCAGCTGAGTGGGTTTGATAGGCTTGTCAAATATCACTTGAGCACAGATGTGATAGTCTGCTTCTGAAACATCAATTTCGTTCCATTGGTCTGTGTTTATCTTTATGCCAATACCATGCTGGTTTTTTTTTTTTTTTACCACTGTAGCTAGGTAATATGATTTGAAGTCCAGAAGTGACAGACCTCCAACTTCATTTTCTCTTTTTAAGATGTTTCTGGCAAGTTAGGGCCCCTTACCCTTTCAAATACATTTTATAATTGTGCTTCCATTTGTTTTAAAAAATATTGCTGAAATTTTTATTGGGATTGCATTGAATCTGCACATCAATTTGGGTAGAATGGACATCTAAGTGATATTTAGTCTTCCAAACCATGAGCATGGAATGTTTTTCCAATGATTTACACCTTTTTAAAAATTTCTTTTAACAACACATTGTACTTTTCTGACTACAAGCACATTACATACTTGTTTAAGTTTATTCCTAAATATTTGATTCTTTTAGTTGCTATTATAAAAGAAATTTTTCCCCTAACTTCCTCTTCAAATTGCACATTATGACTGTGTAGAAACACCATTGATTTTTTAGTATTGATCTTGTATCCTGACAATCTACTGAAATAACTTATTAGCCCTAGCACTTTGTTGTAGATTTTTCAGGACTTTCTAGATACAAGATCATAACATCTGCAAATAGCTAAAGTATTTCTTCTTCCTTTCCAATTTGGATGCCTTTTATTTCTTTTTCTTGCCTGATTGCTCTTGCTAGAACATCTAGCACTATATTAAACAACAGTGGTGACAGTGGACATCCTTGTCTTGTTCCTGATCTCTTTAGGAAAGCTTTTGGTCTTTCACCATTGAGTACAATGTTAGCTATGGGTTTTTCATATAAGGCCTTTATCATATTGAGAAAGTTTTCTTCAATGCCTATCTTTTATAGTGTTTTTATCAAGAAGGGATGCTGTTTTTTGTCAAATTCCTTTTCTGCGTCAATTGATAGGGTCATGTGATTTTTCTTCTTTGATTTATTAATGTGGTGTATTATGCCAATTCATTTTCTTGTGTTGAACCACCCTTGCATGACTGGTATAAAACCCACTTGATCATGTTGAGTAATTCTTTTAATGTGTCATTGGATTCAATTAGCAAATATTTTATTGAGGATTTTTTGCATCTGTATTCATTAGAGAAATGGGTCTGTAATTTTCTTTTTTTGTGATATCTTTATCTGGCTTGGTATTATGGTGATACTGGCTTCATAGAATGGGTTTGGTAGCATTCCCTCTTGTTCAGTTTTTTGGAGGAGCTTGAATAAGATTGGTATTCAATCTTTGAATGCTTGGTAAAACTCACCTGTGAAATTGGTCCTGGGTTTCTCATTTTGGGGAGTGGTTTGATGACTGTTTCAATCTCTTTACTTGTGATTGGTTTGTTGAGGTCTTCTATTTCTTCTAGGGTCAGTGTAGATTGTTTGTATGTTCCCAGGAATTTTTCCATTTCATCTACATTGTCTAGTTTTCTTGGCATAAATTTGTTCATAGTATCCTGTTATGTTCTCTCTTATTTCTGTGGGGTCATGTAATGTTCCTGTTTTCATTTTTTATTTCATTTATTTGCATCTTCTCTCTCTTTTTTTCTTAGTCAGTTTACATAAGGGTTTATTTTGTTAATCTTCTCAAAAAACCAACTTTTGGTTTTATTAATTCTCTCTTGTTTTTTTGTTTTCAATTTCATTTATTTCTGCTCTCATCTTTGTTATTTCATTCCTTTTACTTGCTTTGGAATTAGCTTGCCATTCCTTTTCTAGTTCCTCCAGTTCTGCAGTTAGGTCATTGATTTTAGCTCTTTTTTTTTAGAGGCTATAAATTTTCCTCTTGACACTGCCTTCACTGCATCCCATAGGTTCTGATATGTGGTATTCTCATGTCATTTGTCTCTATACATTTATTGATTTCTCTTGAAATTTCTTCTTTGACCCATTGTTTGTTTAATAGTGTGCTGTTTAATCTCCATATATATGTGAATTTTCCCTTTTTCTGCTGCTAGTTGATTTCCAACTTTATTCCATTATGATCAGAGAAAGAGCTTTGTATAATTTTGATTTTGTTGAATTTATTGAGATCTGCTTTGTTACCCAACATATGGTCTATCCTGGAGAAAGATCCATGAGCACTTGAAAAGAATATATATCCTGCTATTTTGGGGTGCAATGTTCTGCATATGTCTATCAGGCTTAGCCCATTTATTATTTTACTCAAGCTCTCTGTTTCTTCATTGATCTTCTGCACAGATATTCTATCCAATGCTGAGAGTGGTATTTTGAAGTCTCCAACTATTATTGTAGAGATTTCTATTTCTCCCTTCAGTTTTACCAGTGTTTGCCTCATGTATCTTGGGGCATCCTGGTTAGGTGAATATATATTATAATTGTGATTTCTTCCTGGTGAATCATCTCTTTTATTAATATGTAATATTCTTCCTTGCCTTTTAAAGTCTATATCATCTGATATAAGTATAGCTATCCCAGATTTTTTTTTTTTTTTTTTTTTTACTGCTTTTCCAACCTTTCACTTTCAATCTATTGGTATCCTTGGGTCTAAGGTAATTCTCTTGCAGACAGCATATAGATGGCTTGTATCTTCTTATGCATTTCACCAGTCTGTGTCTTTTGATTGGGGAGTTTAATCCATTAACTTTCAATGTCATTACTGTAATGGCAGTTCTTGTTTCATCCATTTTGATCTTTGCATTTTTTCTGTCATTTTATTTTTGACACTTTTAGTTACTGCTAATGATACAGTCATCATTTCTAAACTCCTTTCCAAGCCAGTCTCTCCTGTCTTTTTTTCAGGCAGCAGCACTCTGTTTAGTATTTCCTGCAAAGCTGGTCTTTTTGTTTTAAACTCTCTCAGTTTCAGTTTCTAATCTCGCCCTCATTTTTGAAAGAACATTTTGACGGTTTGGCTTTATCTGTCATATTTTATTTTCGCCACTCTTTGACACCTTCAATTACTGATACTGATACAATCTTTATTTCTAGATGCTCTTCCAAGTCACTCTCTCCTGTCTTTTCTTTTCAGGCTATAAAACTCTCTTTAGTATTTCCTGCAAAGGCAGCCTCTGTGTTATAAACTCTCTCAGTTTCTGTTTATCTATGAATATTCTAATCTCACCCTCATTTTAAAAAGATAATCTTGCTGGGTATAAAATTCTTGGCTGGCAGTTTTTCTCCTGCTGTATCTTAAATATATAATATCACTTCCTTCTTGCCTCCATGGTTTCTGATGAGAAATTGGCATTTAATCTTGTTGGGTACCCATGATATGTTATGCATTGGTTTTCTCTTGCTGCTCACAGAATTCTCTCTTTGTCTTTGGTGTTTGACATTCTGATGAGTATGTGTCTCAGCATTAGTCTATTTGGATTGATTCAGATGAGAGTACACTGTGCTTCTTGAACATGATATCTATGTCCTTCAATAGGGCTGGGAAATTTTCTGCCATTATTTCTTCAAATATTCCTTCTGCTCCCTTCCCTTCTCTTCTTCTGGTACACCCATGACACATATGTTTCCACATTTCTTGCTGTCATTTAGCTCCCTGAGACCCTGTTCAATTTTTTTCCATTCTTTTCTTCATCAGTTCTTTTGTATGTTCACTTTTAGAGGTCATGTCTTTGAGCTCACTGATCATTTCTTCTGCTTCCTCAAATCTTCTATTATATGATTCCAGTGTATTTTTAATTTCATTAATTGTACCTTTCATTCTCATAAGATATGCTATTTTTCTTTGTATGCTTTCAAGTTCTTCTTTGTGCTCACCCAGTGTCCTCTTAATATCCTTAATCTCTTTAGGCATCTCTTTGAATTTATTAAGAAAATTTGTTTGGACATCTATGATTAGTTTTCTCAACTTCTTTATGTCATCTGTAAGCTTATCTTATTCCTTTAACTGGGCCATATCTTCCAGTTTCTTGATATGGATTATAATTTTTCTGTTGGTGTCTTGACATCTGGCTTACTAGATATATTTATTCTGGTGGCAGTTTCTCTCTTTAGTTTATGGCTTTCTTGCCTTTTCTCCCTCACTGGTTGTGTAGTAGTAGCCAAGGATATAGTTAGTGCTATATGCTCTGGAGGCTGAAGCTGATCCCATTGCCCAGGAATTTATAAAGCTTGTGCCACCTTTCTCCTCTGGCAGGGGTAGGGACAGAGCTGCAGCCATGTGTAATGATCCAAGTTGTGCAGAATAAGCCTGACTATAGTGGCCCAGTGAGACTGATGAAGCTTCATATCCCTTCCTCCCCTACCTGGGGCAGGGATGGAGCTGCATGTGTGGGCAGCAATCTATGTCATGTGGGTCTAAAATGACTGCAGTTGTCCAGGTAGACTGACATAGCATCCCCCACCCCCCCACCAGGGGTGGGGATGGACCCTCTGGATTGCTCAACAATCTAATCTGTGTGGGCTGAATATGTCAGCAGTTGCCCTGAGAGACTGAGGGAGTACTGTCCCTTCTGCCCTTTAGGGTGTGAGAATGGAACAACTGATGCTCAGCAGTTCAGTCTGTGTAGGATGAGAGTACTTGCCATTGCCCAGAGAGGCTGATGAAACACCAGACCCTCCTTTCCTTTCATGGATGGGGATGAATCCACAGGCACCCAACAGTTCAGTCTCCATAGGCCAAAAGTACCTGCTGTTGCCTGGAGAGGCTGTAAAGATGACACCACACCCCTCCTATCTTATTAGGGTGTGGGGGTGGATCCATAGGCACCAACAGTCCAGTCTGTGCAGGTCAAAAGTGCTTGCCATTGCCTGGAAAGGCTGAGGAAATCCAGCCCCCCTCCTATCTTTCTTGGCAGTGGGGATAGAGCTGTAGGTGTTTGACTATTCAGTCTGCGTGAGCCAAAAGCACCTGCAGTTACCCAGAGAGGCTGGGGAAAAAAGTCCCTCTCTTGTTCTATTGGGGTGTGGGGATGGAGTCCCAGGTGTCTGGCTATTCAGTCTGTTCCAGCTGAAAGCACTTGCAGTTACCCAGAGAGGCTAGTGCAGGTCCCCCCAGCTTCCTTCCTGCCAGAGGTGGGGCTGGAACCTAGGCTAGGGCTGTAGTCTGATCTTGGTGTAAAGAAGCCATTCTCTTCAATCAGCCCTGCTTTGACTCATGCCTGGAGCAGAGTTAAAATGGTGCTTACCAACCTCTTTCTGACTTAGGTTCAAACTTTAGCTGTACATTCGATTATACTTTAGCCAGCAAGTTTACTAGTCAGTAGCTGAAGTTGGTGGCCAACCATCTCTTCCTCTCCCACTTATGGGAAATAGAGTTTCCAACTCCAGTCACAGAATAGCTCCCATGGGAGCTTGCACCATGGGAATCAGCCTCCATGGCATGGAGTGCTCTACTCATGAATCTTCTCTGCAGATGGACAGTCTCCTCCTTCCATACTTTCAAGGATGTTGCAGGATACTCTTCTGGTCTCCTGGGGGCCCCCAAACAGATACTTTAGACAGCACTGTGTAACTACTAACTGCCATGTAGCATGAGCTGACTCTAGGAGCTCTTTACTCTGCTGCCATCCTTCCCCTCCAGCATGCTATTTTAATTACTGTAGCAAGTTTTGAAACCTGGAAGTGTTAGTCTTCCAAATTTGTTTTTTTTTCAAGATTATTTTGTCTATTTGGTGCCCCTTATAATTCCATATGAATCTGAGGATCAGCTTTTTTCACTTCTGAAAAAAAAATAAGAAAAAGAGAAAAAAAGTCTACTGGAATTTTTATAGAGATTTCATTGAATTTATAGATTGCTATGAGTATTATTGACATTATAACAATACGAAGTTTTTCAATCCATGAATATGGGATATCTTTCTTTAGGTCTTCTTTAATTTCTTTCAGCAATATTTTGTAGTTTTCAGTGTATGGGTTTTTTACCTCCTTGGCTAAATTTATTCCTAGGTGTTTTATTTTGTTAGATGCTATTGTTTAGCTGCTATTTTAGATACAAATAGAAATTGTTTTCTTGATTTCCTTTTCAGCTTATTCATTACTGATGTATAGATACCCAGCTGACTTATGTGTGTTTTATCTTGTATCTTGCAACTTTGATGAATTCATTTATTAGTTCTAATAGCTTTCTTGAGAATTCTTTGGGATTTTTCTCTATATTGGATCATGTTATCTGCAGATAGAGAAAATTTGACTTCTTCCTCCACAATTTAGATGCCTTTTATTTCTTTCTTTTGCCTGATTGTTCTGGCTAGAACTTCCAGTACAATGTTGAAGAAATGTGGTGACAGCAGGCATCCTTTTCTTGTACCTGATCATAAGGGGAAACCTTTCAGTCTTTCACCACTGAGTATAATATTTGCTGTGGGGTTTTCATAAATGCCCTTTATCATATTGAGAAATTCCCCTTCTATTCTTAGTTTTCTGAGTGTTTTAATCATGAAAGGATGTTGGATTTTTCAAATGCCTTTTCTGTTTCCCTCCTTCATCCTATTAATGTGGTGTACTGCATTGATTAACTTTTCTTATGCTGAGCCATCCTGGCATTCCTGGAATAAATCTCACTTGGTTCTGGTGTATAATCCTTTTAATATATTGTTGGTTTTGGTTCGCCAATATTTCTATGTTCATGAAAGATAGTGGTCAGTAATTTTCTTTTTTTGTGCTGTCTTTCTGGCTATCAGGGAAATGTCAGTTACCTAAAATTTCTCTCTGAACACTGCCTTTACTGTATCCCATAAGTGTTGGTATGCTTTGTTTTTGTTTTCATTCATCTCAAAATATTTCCTAATTTCCCTTTTGATTTCTTCTTTTTTAAATTTTTAAAAAAATTTCTGCCCCTTATTGTTTGTGCTCTCTGTGTCCACTTGCTGTGTGCTCTTCTGTGTCTGCTTGTCTTCTCTTTAGGTGGCACTAGGAACCAATCCTGGGACCTTCCAGAGTGGGAGAGGTGCTCAATTGCTTGTGCCACCACAGGTCCTTAGTCTGCTGCTCCTTTTATTGTCTCTCTTCTGTGTCTCTTTTTCTGTTGGGTCATCTTGCTATGCCAACTGTCTGTGCAGGCCAGCACTCTGCATGGGCCAGCACTCCGTGTGGGACAGCTCCCTGGTGGCGCCAGCTCACTGTGCAGGCCAGATTGCCTTCACCAGGAGGCCCCAGTAATTGAACCTTGGACCTCCCATATTGTAGATGGGAGCCCAATTTCTTGAACCACATCTGTTCCCCTTGATTTCCTCTTTGACTCATTGGTTGTTTAATAGTATGTTTAATTTCCACATATTTGTAAATATTCCAATTTTTCCTTTTGTTATTTATTTCCTTTTGTTATTTATTGGACCATCATGGTCCAAGAAAATGCTTTGTATGATTTCAATATTTTTATATTTATAAGGATTTGATTTGTGGTGTAACATAAGGTCTATACTTGAAAGTGTTCCATGTGCACTTGAGAAGTATGTGTAATCTACTGTTGTTGGGTGTATTGTTCTATATATGTCCATTGGTCTAATTGGTTAATAGTGTTGTATAAGTTCTCTATTTCCTTATTGATTTTCTATCAATTACATAAAAGGTGTATTGAAGTTTCCAATTATTGTTATAAAACTATCTATCTTTCCATTCAATTCTATCATCTTTTGCTTCACATATTTTGGGACTCTCTTGTGAGGTGCATTTATGTTTATAATTATTATACAGACTTGCTGTATTTAATCTTTTATCAATCTATGATATCCTTCTTTGTCTCTTGTAATCTTTTTTGACTTAAAGTTTATTTTTGACTGGCAATAATATAGCCACTTCAGCTTTCTTTTGATTATGGTTTGCATAGAATGTATTTTTCCATCCTTTTACTTTCAACCTCTGTGTCTTTTTTTGCCCAAAGTGTCTTATAGACAGTATATAGCTGGGTCATGCTTTTTAATACAATCTACCAATCTCTGCCTTTTAATGAGGAAGTTTAATGCATTTGCATTTAGGGTAATAACTGAGGAGAAAGGATTTACTTCTGCCATTTAGCTATTTTTTTTTCTGTATGTCTTGGATGTTTTTTGTTCCTCAGTTACTCCATTACTGCATTTATTTTTTTGTATTTAGCTGCTTTTTTGTAGTGTGCCTTTTTTATTCTCTTCTTTTTTTCTCTATTTTTAAGTTATTTTCTCAGTGGTTACCTTTGTAATTACAAGTAACAACTTAAATTCATAAGAACCTAGTTTGACTAGTACCAACCTACTTTCAGTAGTACACAAACTTTACACCTATTTATCTCTGTCACTCTTTCTTTACATTGTTACTATTTCAGATCACATTTTTATATATTGTATGCCAATTAAGATAGATTTAAAATGTATTTTACACATTTGTCTGTTAAGTTGTATAGGGGGGAAAACAGTTACAAACCAAAAGTGCAATAATACTTTTATATGTATCTTTGTTTTTATTTTAACAATATTCTTTATTTCTTCTTTTGCCTTCAATTTACTGTCTACTGTCCTTTTATTTCATCCTGAAGGACTCACTTTAGCATTTCTTATAGGGAAGATCTTCTGGTAAGGAATTATTTCAGCTTTTATCTGTAAATATCTTAACTTCTTCATTTTTTGAAAGATAAGTTTGCTGGATAGAGAATTCTTGATTCACATTTTTTTTTTTCTTTAAGGATTTTAAATATGCCATACCCTGTCTTTTGGCCTCTGTGATGTTTGATGAGAAATCCTCTGTTAATCTTATTGGGGGTCCCCTGTATGTAACAAGTTGCTTGTCTCTTGCTGCTTTCAAAATCCTCTGTCTTTGGATTTTGACAATTTTGTCATAATGTGCTTTGACTTCTTGGAGTCTATCCTGCTTGGCATTCATTGTGCTTCCTGAATTTATTTATTCATGTCTTTCATCGGATTTGAGAAGTTTTAAGATATTATTTCTTCAAATACTTTTCCTGCCCCTTTCTCTCCATCTTGTCCTTCTGAGACTCCAATGATGTGTATGTTGGTATGCTTGATGGTGTCCTACAGTTCCCTCAGATTCTGTTCATTTTTCTTCATTATATTTTCTTTCTGTTACTCACTCTGAATAATTTCAGTTCTTTTATCTTCAAGTTTGTTGATTCCTTCTTCTGCCTATACAAATCTGCTGTCAAATCTGTGTAATGAGATTTTTTTTTAGTTACTATACTTTGCAGCTCCAAAATTTCTGTTTGGTTTCTTTTTTTTAATTTCCACCTCTATTTTTTTCAGACAACATTTTCATAATTTCCTCAAGTTATTTGTCTATGGATTTCTTTAGCTCACTGAAGATATTTAAGATAGTTGATTTAAAGTCCTTGACTTCCAGTGTTGAGCTTCCTTAGGAATGGCTTTTGGCAAAATCCTTTTTTTCTTTTTCTTTTTTCTTTTGTGTGTGTGAATGGGCTATACTTTTCTGTTTCATTGTGTCCTTTTTATTGTTGCAAACCGGACATTTTTAGTATTAGGTTGTTATAACTCTGGAAATTTACTTCTACCACTCCTCTATTATGACTAGGGTTTTAAAATTTTTGTTGCTGAGAGCTGGAGCTGTCAATTTGTGACTTTTCCTAACCAATTTTGCTCCTAAATAGGGAATGGGAAGAGAAAAGAGAAAAAAATAGGTACTGCCTCTTTTGTTTGAAGGGCTTTGGTTCAATGTTTACCATCAGAGCTGGTCCCTCAGAGATCTGAAGGAGTTTATCAAAAGCTGTGATTAGTGATCAGACCACACACCTCTGGATATTGGAGGACTAGTTCCTCATAGCCCATCCTGGCACTCACAAGCTGCACCTTAGCCTGGTTGCAGTTCACACTCCTGCCTGCCTCATGGTTGGAGCATGGGGATAGTAGCCATTGCACAGAGGGTGAAATTCATCAATAGTTACCACAATTTACCAGCCTTTTCTTCCAGTTCTTCCTGGATGCTGCACAGTGTCCCACTAGACTCCAGAGTTTCCAAATACTTGATTCAGACAGTTACTGCCAATTCAATAGTTGTTTAGACAGAGAGATTGATTTCTAGAGCTTCCTTCTCTGCCATTTTCCTACAATCAGAATGTCCACCAGTTTGAGTTTGTGTGTTGTTTCCTCTTGAATGGAATCAGATCATAGTTTTTGACAGGAATACCAGGTATGCGTTACTGGTTACTTCTCAGTGTATCACATCAGGAGGCACATGATGCCCTCATGCTCTACTCTCAGTAATGTTAAGTTTAATTACTTGGTTAAAGTGATAACTGACAGGTTTCTCCATATTCTGTTTTTCAACCATCTTTCTCCTAACACACAGATTAGCAAGCTTTTTCTGTAAAGGGCCACAGATTTGGCAAGCTGTATAAGATCTCATCACATACAATTTTTTCTCCCTTAACGATTAAAAGAAATGTGAAAAACCATCTTTGGCTCAGGAAATGTAACATAAACAGATTGCTGTGGGTCACCCTTGACCTAACAGTTTTAGCATCCAATGATAATTCTTGCCTAAATCAGTTATTATTTCAGTGGTTGCAAAATGGTGACTTGTAAATTTTTATTATTCTTTCTACATTTGTTGCCATTTCTCTGTATTAAAAAGTGGTTGTTCATCCTTTCCTGCATTAAAAAAAATTGTTTTGAAATCACTATGGGGTTATCGATTCTGTTTCCAATTTTTAACAACTGCAAAAACAATTCTGAGTGTGTTAATTCATTATTGGACAAGAATTTTTAGAGTGCCAATTGTGGTAGTCCCTGGGGATGCAATGTTGAACATAAATAGATATGGCTCCTGATCCCATGGAACTGACATTCTAGTGGGGAAGCAAGCATTAATTGAATAGTCACATAAATGAATATAAACTTTCTGCTGTAATTAGTTCTATAAAGGAGAACATTTAATAGGCAGATAGGAGCTGGTAAAGGCAGGCAATGAATACTGCTCCAGGGAAGGGATAACGGGGTTGGGATCTGAAGGATGAGTGCTATTACCTCCTTGAAGATGGAGAAGTGAGGATAGAGTCCTGAGGCCAAAGTGACACAGGTAGACATTCTGGTGATGGGTGGGAGCTGGACACACAGGAAGAATTACATGATGACCAACTATGTGGAAGAGCAGAGAGACCACACAACAAAAATTGTGTCAGACCAAGGACCTAAATATAAGAGCGAAAACTCTCAGGAAAAATCTTAGGAGAAAATCTTCAGAAACTTGGATTTGGCAATGGATTCCTAGATATTACACAAAAATACAAATAAAAGAAAAAATAGGGAAGAGGATGTGGCTTGAGCAGTTAAGCACTCACGTCCCATATAGGAGGTCCCAAGTTTGGTTCCCGGTGACTTCTAAATAAGACAAACAAGCAACAAGCAGATAATGAGCACAAAATAAGGTAAAATAACAATAAACAGACAATGAGCAAAACAACAAGCAAACAAAGAGCAAAAACAATGAGCAAAACAACAAGCAGACAATGAGCAAAAAACAAATGAGCAGGGAGCCGATGTGGCTCAATCAGTTGAACTCCTGCTTCCCATGTGGGAGGTCCTGGGTTTAGTTCCTGGCACCTTCTAAAGAAAAAACAAACAGACAATGAGCAACTGACAAGCAAAAACAATGAGCAAACAGATGAGAGAGCCATCTTGGGGGGGGGGGATAAAATATTAAAAAATGCATGTTTTATTTAAAAAATAGATAAATTAGACCTCATCAAAATTTAAAACTTTTGTGCATCCAAGAACATTATAAAAAAAACGAAAAGACAGTCAACAAAATGGAAAGAAAATAGTTGAAAATCACCTATCTGATAAGGATTTAACATTTCAGAATATATATAGAACATTTGCAACTCAAGAACAAAAAGACAAACAACCCAATTAAAAAATGGGCAAAGGGCTTGAATAGATATTTCTCTAAAAAGATAATGCAAATGGCCAACAGCATACGAAAAGATGCTCATCATCATTAGTTATCTGGGAAATGCAAATCAAAAGCACAATGAGATACAGTATCATATCCACTAGGATAGCTATTATTTAAAAAAACAACTGAAAATAAGAAGTATTGGCAAGGAGAAATTTAGAACTCTCATGTACAGCTGGTGAAAATGTAAAATGATACAGCTGCTGTGGAAAACAGTTTGGTAGTTCCTCAAAAAGTTAAATAGGATTACCATATGACCCAATAATTTCACACCTTGGTATATGCCCCCAAAAATTAAAAGTAGGGACTCAAACAGATACTTGTTTGCTACTTTTACAGCAGCATTATTCACAACGGTCAAAAGATGGGAACAACTGAAGTGTCCATCAACAGATGAATGGATAGACAAGATATGGTATACACATAGGATGGAATATCATTCAGCCATTCAAAGCAATGAAGTTCTGGTACATGCTACGATATGGATGAAACCCAAAAACATTGTGCCAGGTGAAAGAAGCCAGACGCAAAAGGACAAATATTACATAATTTCATTTATATGTGATATCTAGAAAAATAGTAAATTTTTTTTTTTTTTTAGAAAACTGCCTTTATTCTATTAGTAGTTGGAAAAATTAACTGGTACAGAAAAAAAATTTAGCTGGAGGGAAGAGCACTGATGGCTCCTCAGGGAGGAAACCAGGATACAGTGAGAAGAGAGGAGCACTGTGATTTAGAGCCAGACCCTGCAGTCCAGATGAGACAGGGTAAGCCACCTTCCAAAGTCTCTAATTGCCTCAGGCACGAAACCAAATTCCTGTTTACTTAGCCCAGCCCTGGGGAGAGGATACTGGGGTATGTGGAGCTGAAAGGGGGGTCATTTGGCCATTATTTATCAGAGAAACTGACAAAAAGGGAATTTTTAAAATGAATTTTCCATCTGACTTTATTTTCAAA
This sequence comes from Dasypus novemcinctus, assembly GCF_030445035.2. Taxonomy (NCBI): domain Eukaryota; kingdom Metazoa; phylum Chordata; class Mammalia; order Cingulata; family Dasypodidae; genus Dasypus; species Dasypus novemcinctus. The sequence goes on along the minus strand of NC_080695.1, from coordinate 23,898,812 downwards.
TACCTTGCTTTAAAAAAAAACACACAAAAAAACCAATACACTTTCTGCAGAGTTGACAAATATCAATATTAGGAAATCCAATTATACAAAAAATACTACATCTAGTCTGGGGTAGATGTATTTATTTTTGATAACATACATTAAGTGGCACTAATTACACATTAACTATAAGGTAACTAACAGGAAATCACAGAACTGTAATTGCCACAGATGTATGGACTTGGGTCTTTCTGGCTGAGCACACTTTAAAAAACTAGATGCCCACCCCAGAGCTAGGTCAGTGATGTACGTGTTTAGGAGCTCTGAAGTGGTGACTCACGAAGTGAGTACCTTAGGGCTGACAGATGATAAGCAAGACATGATAGTTATAAAGTAGTTACAGCCTAATTCACAAAAGTTACCAACTTTCTCTCTTTCTAGAAAAAAGCAAGAAGTTAAGAAATTCCTTGAAATAGTGCCTGGCATGTCTAGTGGGAATGCAGAGGAGGGCTGTTAGAGCGGTACCAGAGGGACCCTGGTGGGCCAGACAGGTTGGATGTCATTAATACTCATGGTTGGCTTCTAAAATACTGGTAGCAAGATGACTTCTGATTTGTAATCTTAGGTAAATTATAGATAAATGAAAAAGGCCAGTAATCATACACTAAGATTAATAAACAAAACTTCAAAAATTAACCACATGAGGGCTGTGCTTGCAGCAAGGTTTCACAAGACAAGGCACCCAGATTTTTCTTCCCACCTCTGGCTTGCAGAGCTGCTCTTGTGGCCATTTCAAAAACCTCCCTCGACAGCCCTGATAGTTTAGAAAACATACCAGAAGAATGGACCCCAGAAGTTAAGCATTTCTGCCCCAATGTGCCCATCATCCTGGTTGGGAACAAGAAAGATCTTCGGAATGATGAGCACACAACATGGGAATTAGCCAAGATGAAGCAGGAACCTGAAACCCAAAGAAGGCAGAGATATGTCAAACAGGATTGGTGCTTTTGAGTACACGGAGTGTTCAGCAAAGACCAAAGATGGAGTGAAGGAGGTTTTTGAAATGGCCACTAGAATAGCAATTTAATAGAGACAGAAAGTAGATTACCGAAGGGGAGAGGTTATGGGGAATCATGTAAGCTTAATAGGTACAGAGTTTCTGTTTGGGGTGATGGAAAAGTAATGGATGGTGGTGGTGGTTATACAACACTGTGAATATAATTAATGGCACTCAATTGTACTCTTAAAATAGTTAAAATGGTACTTTTTATTTTATATGTATATATTACAACAATAAAAATTTTTAGAAGGTGTCTGAGTCTGCAGAAGTCACTGGAACTAGGGCACTGAGGGGTTACTGTCCATGTACAAATTTGGATCTTCATCTGGAAAGCAAAGGGTAGGCAAGAAAGTGTATTTTGTAGATGGAGTGGCACCTAGACCAGCTGAGTCTTTGAGGAAACTGCTCTGCCAGAGTGTGATGAGGGGCATCCATCTATGGACCACCAGAGAAGCTTGGTAGAGAGAGGGTGGCAACGTGGATGTTGGCGAGAATCTACTGGTTATGGAAAAAAATCAACAGACTTTTGGAATGCATAGGAAATAAAACTAATATGATTCTGAGGTGAGGGAAATATCCTATATCTTGATTGGGAGGTGGGCACACAGGTAGAAGTAATAAGTCATCAAATTGCCACATATTGAGGAGGCACTTCACTATATAAAATAAATTTTACTTCAAAATAAATCTTGTCAAGTGAAAAAGAAAAATGCAGGACAATGTGGACAATGTGCTACTATCTGTGTAAAGAAGATGCCTCTATGAGTAAATTATCTTTGGAAGGAAACATTAGACCGTCATAATAGCGGTTGCCTGAGGGAGGAGAGCTGAATGTCTGGAAGACAGAGGTGGAAGGGAGAAGTTTTATCGAATATAATTTTTTACTTTTTACTTTTGAATCATGTGATAGGACTTAGAGATAGATTGGGAACAAGGTCAAGGGACAGAGGAAGGTGCCAGAAAGAACCCTTCTGTGGTCTGACCTCCCAAATAAGAAAATCATGACAATGGTTGAACTAAAAGGTAAAAGAGGGCTGGGTTTGGAGAAGCAGAGAGGTGGGGATTTTTATGTTTGAACATACAAGAAAGAAAAGATATTAGCCCTAGTGCAGGTTCCTGAGAATTGGGGGAAATGTGATCCCAGGCACTGTGGAGGGATTGGCCTGAGGGGGGAAGAGGCACAAGTCTTTTCAATGGGAAAGAAGGAGAATTGGATGCACAGATGCATGCTGCTGACAAAGGTGGCGGGTTGGTATGTCTGGGAGCTGTATTAGGGTTCTCCAGAGAAACTGAACCAACAGCATTAAGAGATTTAGTATAGATATTTGCTCATGCAACTGTGGGGATTCTAATTCCATGGGGCAAGCTGTAAGCTGGAAACTTTTGTGAAGGTAAAGTGGAATTCCCCGAAAGAAGCTGGCTGGCTGAAATCAAGGCAGAATTTTTTCTTTCTGCCTTTTGAAATCCTCAATTATGGATTTTAAGATCTCCAACTAATTGGATGAGGAAATTCCCCACATTGCTGAGGGCAATGTCCTTTTTTGATTGTAGTCGCCATCAGCATAAATGCAACCAATTGATTATAGGTATAAATCCATCTATGAAGTACCTTCACAGAAACAATCAGGCCAGTGCCTGCTTGACCAAACAACTGGATACCATAATTAGCCAAGCCGACACATGAGCTTAACCACCGCGTAACAGTAAACATAAGTTTTACTAATACCTTTCAATTGCACTTTTCTTTTGAGTTTTGAGCCAGCTGAATATTTTTTAAAACTTGGGGTCAGGTAGATGGGGCTTCAAATGTTAATTGCTTTCTACTGCACTGAGAATTAGGTAATTTAGCACCTGGCCAGTCATAGGTGGTAGTGGACAAATGCAAGTTCAAGGCCAAACAGTGCTCTCTGCAGGCAGACATCTCTGAGAGAACAAGAGGGTTTGGGCTATAGTCCTTTTCGTTCTTTCAAATTTACCAATTGGAAAAGTGAGTGAGCAAGGAAATAGAAAGAGGTCAAGACTGTTGCACACTAATTGGTAATGCTCCATGTGGAAACATGAAATCCAAGAAAAGTAAGTTTCCTACGACCGCCTTTTCCCTCATTACTCCCGTCAGCATGTTCATTTCTTTACCCTTCTGCCAACATTAGATATTATGAATGTTTTTAATTGTTGCCTATTTGATAGAGCTAAAAATGTTACCTCATCATGGAGACTTTTCTGAACTACATTTGTGTGGACCTTACTTTGGTAGATTCTGATTCAGTTTGTTTGGCATGAGTTCCTAAGTAGGTCTCATTTGTACATTGAAAACATAAAATTCTCAATCCTGATGATCACATTATGCAATTAAGACAGAGAAAGCCCTGACGTTTTGTTGAGGGTGTAGTGGGACGGTGTCAGCAAATGTTTTCTTTAATTGTGGTTTTCTGCTTTTATTAGAAATTTGCTTTATTTTCCATCTAATCCTGTCCTTTCTCAATCAAAGAGCTGGGACAAAGAAATCTTGGCCTTGCCTGGTCACCCAAGCCCCCCATCCATAGCCTCTTCACCATGGCTGACCTGAGGCCCACCCACATCTCCAGACCTCTGCTCCAGCTTGGGAAGGGGTAAGCTATTAGGGAGAAATTGTGGTCAACCCCCAGCATCCTATTTCACTCTGGTTCAAGTTGTGCTGTGTCTGGCAGCTATTATTTTGCATTTGTGGAGTAAGGTTAAGGTGCTCCAAAATTTCAGCTTAGTTTTCATTTTAATTGTTAATTCTTTGTTGATTTTTTTTAGGTTTGGGAGAGGAGGCTTTAAAAATGTCTACTTACACTGCCATCTTTCCTGGAAATCTCTCCTTCTTTCCCAAATAAAATAAAATTCAGTAGTGTTTATGTTGAAAAGCATTAATGTCTTGCTCAAGACTTTCTCACCCCTCCCAAGGCAATATATTTAACCAGATCTGTTCCAATGTTCAGAAGACCAAATAATATGCACACTTTTTCTTTAATTTACAGATTTTAGATAATACATTTTGACTCTCTCCTCTTATACTTTGATTTATATTCTTTATTTACTGTATCAGTGAGATCAGGCTAGGCTATTCTTTTAATTCTGCCACTTTTTGCTTTATATGTTTTTAGTGTATGTTATTTGGTATATCCAATTTAGAATTGTTATATCTACCTTGGGAGACTGGCACTTTTATCACCATGAAATGCTTTAGCTTTAGTAAAATCTCTTTATCTTAAAGTCTGCTCTTTTTTTTGATATTAGTATACCTTTCTTTTGGATGATGTCTTCATACACCATTCTTTCATTAGCAACAATCCTTTGTCCTCCTATTTAAGGTGTGTCTATTGTATGCAAATTCTAATTGAAATTTTTTATATTTGTACCTAGTCTCACAATCTTTTTGAGATTGGAATATATTTAGTCTGGTAGCACTGAATACACATACCGACTCATCTGGATTTTGGTCTACAATCTTATTAATTTTCTATTGGTCTCATCTGTTCTGTGTTCTCTTTTTCCTCCTGTATTAGTCAGCCCAAAGGGGTTCTGATGAAAAGTACCAGAAATCTGTTGGTTTTTATAAAGGGTATTTACTTAGGGTAAAAGCTTACAGTTACCAGACCATAAAGCATAGGTAACTTCCCTCATCAAAGTCTACTGCCACATGTTGGAGCAAGAAGGCTGTCAATGTCTGCCAAGAATTCAGGCTTCCTGGGTTCCTCTCTTCCTGGAGCTTGTTTCTCTCCAGGCTCAGTTGCCTTGCTTCCTCCACAAGGCCAGCTGTAGACCACCAGGTGACTGGCTCTGTCTTTTGCCCCAGGGCTTGGTTTTCTCCAGGCTCAGCTGGTCTGTTCCTCTGTGTGCTTACTTCCTACGTTCCAGCTCAAAACTCCAACTCTCTGCTCTGCCCTGTCATTTTCTCTGTGGGCCCTTGCCCACCAAAGGGGCAGGGACTCAACGTTCTACTGACAACATCATTTAATCAGTGAAACCTCTAAATCCAAAATAATCTAATATGCCCTGACCAGTTCACAAACATAATCCAATATCTATTTTTGGAATTCATAAATAATATCAAACTGCTACACCTCCGTTTTTCCTTTTAGTGAAATTCAAGTGTTTTTATTATTCCATTTTCCCCTTTACTAGCTTATTAGTTATACATTCTTTTGTTATTCTTTTTTTTTTTTTTAAAGATTTATTATTTTATTTAATTTCCACCCCCCCCCCTCCCCTGGTTGTCTGTTCTTGGTGTCTATTTGCTGCGTCTTGTTTCTTTGTCCGCTTCTGTTGTCGTCAGCGGCACGGGAAGTGTGGGCGGCACCATTCCTGGGCAGGCTGCTCTTTCTTTTCACGCTGGGCGGCTTTCCTCACGGGCGCACTCCTTGTGCGTGGGGCTCTCATGCGGGGGACACCCTTGCGTGGCACGGCACTCCTTGCGCGCATCAGCACTGCACATGGCCAGCTCCACACGGGTCAAGGAGGCCCGGGGTTTGAACCGCGGACCTCCCATATGGTAGACGGACGCCCTAACCACTGGGCCAAAGTCCGTTTCCCTCTTTTGTTATTCTTTTAATGATTACCCTAGATATTGCAATGTATATCCTTTACTCACTAGATATGCTCTCATACTCTAAATCAGTACATTTACACTTTTCATACAGTGCAAGTCTGAGAACACTTTAACTCCATTTGCTCCACTCATACCTTTTGTGCTAGTATTTTCATGCACTTTTTTCCTTCATCTATTTAAAAGCCTACACGACCTTATTGTTATTTATTATTATATATTAAAATATACTATAATTATTCTTTAGATTTATATACACAGTTACCATTTCCAGTGTTCTTTATTCCTCTGTCTCCATTCCTGCATCTGAAATCATATTCCTTCTGCCTCAACAACTCACTAGAGTATTTATTTTAGAATGGGTGTTGGTGACAAAGCCTCATATATTTAAAAATGTACTTACTTCACATTAAAATTATTTTTTCAATCATAGTTTTTTTTGGGCTTCACTTTTTTCTTTATATCAACTTTATTGAGGATAATTTATATACAATAAAATGTACGCATTTGAAGTGTACAGTTCCACGAGGTTTGACCAGTGTATAAACCTTCGTAACCACTACCACAATCAAGACATAAACATTTCCATCAACCCCCAAATTCCCTGGTGTCTTTTTAGGTCAACGCCCTTCCCCCTCCTGGCCCTCGCAAGCCACTGATTCATTTTCGGCTGAGGTTTGTTTTGACTGTTGTCTTAGATTGCCAGGGCAATCTAAATTCCCACACAATGGCTTGGCTTATACAGCAAGCATTTATTGGCTCACAGTTTTGGAGACTGGAAGTCCAACATCAAGGCATGGACAAAGCCTTGTTTTCTCCCCGAAGTCTGTAGCGTTCTGGTGCTGGCTTGCTGCAATCCTTAGGGTTTCTTGGCTTGCCTTTCTGCCTCCTGTCCTATGAAGAGTGAGCTCTCCTTGTGTCTGCCCTTCCAGTTTCCATTCATTTCTGTCTTCTTCCTATGGCTTTCTTTAACTTCTCCTTTTTTTTTAAGTTAATTTTTTTTTCATTTTTAAAGAAGCTTTAGATTAAATAAATGTTATAGCGAAAGTGTAGGGGATTCCCAAATAACCAGCCCCCTTTCTCTCCCAGGCTTTCCCCCATTAATGACATATTTCATTAACATGGTACATTTGCTACAATTGAGGAACATATATTGAAGCATTGTTACTAACCATGGACTATAGTTTACATTATAGTTTATTCTCTGACTTCTGAGTACAAATTTTCTCTTTGTAAGGCTTATATTCATATGGATTAAGACCCACGCTGATTCAATTTGGCCACACCTAAACTCACAATGTCTTCCAAAGGTCCTCTTTACAAATGGGTTCACACCCACATGAGTGTGGATTAAGATTCAGAACATGTCTTTTGTTGGGTTACCTGATTCAATCTACCACAAGTGTTCTAGAATTTAATAAGAATGAAATAATGGGGTATGTATTCTTTTGTGCTAGTTTATTCCACCCAGCATGTGTTTGAGATTCAACCATGCTATTGTGCGTATCTAATTATTGGGCAATATTTCATTCTACCATTTGTTTATTCATTCACCTACATATGGGCATTTGGATTGCTTCCAGTTTGGGGCTATTATGACAAAAGCTTCTATGAGCATTCATGTAAAACTAGTATTGTGGATATATGTTTTTATTTCTCTAAGAAAAATACCTAGGACTGAAATGGCTGACTCATAGGGTAGTTGTGCTTTTAACTTGATAAGAAACTGCCAGAGTTTTTAAAGCTACTGAACTATTTTACACTCTCAACAGTATTGTGAGAAAGTTCCAGTTCCTCCACCTTTTTGCCAACATTTGTACTGTTAGACTTTCTACTGGTTGTAGCAGTAGTATTCCAACTGGTTTTAATTTGCATTTCCTGCTGCCTAATGAGGTTCAGCACTTCTCATGTGTTATCGAAAACATTCACAGATCTTGTATAGTGTCTATTTTAATCATTTGCCCATTTTAAAAAATGGAGTTGCTTATTTTCATATCATTGATTTATAAGATTTCTTGATCTGTTCTTGATAGCAGTTCATTGTCAGCTTTAAGTACTGTGAATTTTTTTCCTCTGTGGTTTGTCTTCTCATTTTATGAAGTTTTCTCTTGAAGAGCAAAAATTTTAATTTTGATGAAGTCAAAATTATCAATATTATCCTTTAGGATTCATGGTTTTGTGTCCTATTTAAGAAATTCTTGTTTCCTCAAGGTTAGAGAGACTTCCTCTTTATTTTCTTTTGAAAGTTTTTTGGCTTTAACCTTTACATTTAGGTATGTGATCGATTTTGAGTTAATTTTTGTGTATGGGATAAAGGTAAGCATCAAAGTTCATTTATTTCCACATGAATATCCAGTTGTTCCAGCACAGTTTGATGAAAAGACTAATCCTTTCACCCATTGAGTTAATTTTGCACCTTTGTCAAATATCAATTGATCATATATATTAGGCCTATTTCTCATCTGTTATCTGTCTTGATTAGGTTTATAGGTAGTCTTGAAATCAGGTACATTCTTCTTTTTAAAAAATTGTTTTGGCATTTATATATAAATTTAGAACTGGCTTGCCAAATTCTGCAAAACCTTCCTGGGATATTAATTAAGATTATGTTGAAACAATAGGTCAATTTGGGGAGAATTAGCCTCTTAAAAATATCAAAACCTCAATCGATGAATATGTTGTATTTCTCCATTTATTTCAGTCTTCTCCAATTTCTCTCAAGAATGTTTTGTAGTTTTTAGTATACAAATCTTCCACTTATTTTGTTAAACTTATTCCTATTATTTTTGATATTATAATGAATGGTACTTAAAAAGAATTTCATTTCCCAATTGTTTATTGTTGGTATTGATCTTGTATTCTGTGACCTTGTTAAAGTCATGTATGTATTAATTCAAATAGTCTTTTTAAAAGATTTATTTTATTTATTTCTCCTCTTGACACATTGTGTGCGCTTGCTGTCTGCCTGTCTTCTTTTTTCTCTTTAAGGAGGCACCAGGACCTCCCATGTAGGAGGGAGGTGCCCAATCACTTGAGCCACCTCCACTCCCTGTTTGTTGTGTCTCTGACTATGTCTCTGCATTGTGCATCAGTTTTTGCATCGGCTTGTTGTATCAGCTTGCCACGCCAGCCCATCGTGTCAGCTCACTCTCTTGCTAATCTTCTTTAGGAGGTACCAGGAATTGAACCCTGGACCTCCATGTGGTAGGTGGGTGCCCACTGCTTGAGCCATATCCACTTCTATCAAATAGTTTTTTTTTGGTGGATTCCTTAAGATTTTTTAACATACACAATCATGTTGATTTGAATAAAAGCAGTTTGAATTTTTTCTTATCAGTCGGTATACATTTTCTTTCCATTGACTTTACACTGACTGGAGCCTCCAAGGATTGCTGGGTAAAAGTGATGCTGAAATATAGATTGCCTTGTTCCTAATTTTACACGGAAAGTATTCAATCTTTGACCATTTAGTATCATAATAGCTGTAAGTATATTCTAGATGCTTTCTGTGATGTTGAGAAAGTTCCCTTCTATTCCTAGTTTTCTGAGAGTTTTTAATCATGAGTTGATGTTGAATTTTTTCAAATGCTCTTTTTGCATGTATTAGGATGATGAGATGATTTTTTCTTCTGTCAATTGATAAATAGTACTTATTCATTTTTAAATATTTAAACCAATTTTGTATTCTTGGGGAAACCACTTTGTAGTGGTTTTTATGTAGTGCTGGTTTTAATTTGCTAATACATATTTAAGATTTTTTGTATTTATATTCAAGAGGAATATTTTCGGTATACTTGCATTTTTTCCCTCCCATTCTTGTGCTGTTGTCATATGTATTTTGCATATATGTACATATTATAAATATATTTTACAATGAATTCCATAATACATTAGTATTATTTTTGCTTTAAACAGTTAACTATCTTTTAAAGAAACTTACAAATGAGAAAACAATATTTACTCATGTATTTACCACTTCCAGCATTCATCATTTGTAAGCTTCTATCTGTTATCATTTTACTTTAGCCTGATGACTATGAATTCTTTCACTTTTTGTTTTTCTGAAAAGCTCCTTATTTCAACTTCAAGTTTAGACAAAATTTTTTGCTGGTTAGAAAATTCTTAATTTTTCTTTTTTTTTTTTTTCATTTTCAGTATATTAAAGATGCTGCCCTATTGTCTTCTGGCTTGCATTGTTTCTGAAAATAAGTCAGTAGTTTTCTTATCTTTTTTCTCCTGCTATAACATGTCCTTTCCTTCTGAATGTTTTAAGATTTTCTCTTTATCACTGATTTTCAGCAATTTGATTACGATGTACCTTGGTATAATTTTCCTTATATTTATCCTGTTTTCATTTCATTGAGCCACATGGATCTGTGTATTTGTAGCTTTTATCAGATTTGGAAAATTTTAACCATTACTTATTCAAATACTTTTTTTCCTGTCTAATCTAACTCCCTCCTGCTCACCTCCACTTCTGGTTTTAAATTGCACATATGTTAGACTGCTTGATATTGTACCATAGGTCACTAAGGCTCTCTACTTCTTCCAGCCATTTTTTCCCCCTGTGCTTCAGTCTGGATAGTTTTCAGTCCTATGAATTCAACTTCATTTACTTTTTTGTATAGCACCAATATTAGATTAATTCCATCAAGTAAAATTCTCATTCTAAATATTATCTATTTTAGCTCTAGAATTCCATTTGCTTCTTTTTAATAGTATTTATTCCTTTATTATGTCCATATTTTCCTTTAAATTCTTGAGCATATTTATAATAGCTGTTTGAATGACCCTGTCTGCCAATGCCATCACATGTTATTTCTGCCTCTGTCTCTGTGGCACTGGAATATTATTGAATTTTTAGGTTTTGCTGTTGCCATTTGAATTTTCAAGTTTTTTTGGTTGTTGTTGTTAGGCAGTCAAGTTGATTAAGAATTAGTTTGATCCAGTTGATGTTTGTTTTTAAGCTTTATTAGAGCTTAAATGCTTAGAATAGCCTTTACTCTATATCTAGTTCAGTCCTACTACTTAGATGTGATCCTCTTGGAGTCTCTATTGTATCTTCCAGTTGTTCAATGAGTTCTCTTCATTCAGGTTCATCAGAACTTAAATATCTTCCAGTCCTTTCTTATTTCTAGGAATTGTTTAACCTACAACTCTCCGCCAACTGATCCTTTCCTGGCTGTATGGAATTTTATCCTATGTATTCACATTGAGTTAACCACAAACTCAGTCCCTTCACAATCCCTATAAAGATTTTTCCAGCTCTTTATCTGAATAGTTTTCTCTTCTCCAGTGATCTGTGCCTCCACAAACTCTGATCTCTATCTCCTCCACTCAATGAGACCATTGTCCTCTGCTTTAGTTTTCTTTCACTTTATAGTGGCACAGAAAATGGCTTTAGACAGAAAGCTGGGCAATTCACCTCATTTGTTTCTCTTCTCACATGGATTACAGCCCTGCACTGCCTGTTGTTTAATTAGTGAAAACAGTAAATTCATGTATTTGTCTAGTTTTCTGGTTGTTACCAATAGGAGGGAAAGCCTGATATGAGCTCAGGAGCCAAGGTCTCTGATCCTTTTTAATGGATATTTTCACTGCATTTTAGATAGATAGTTATTTTCTTTTAGCACACCAAAGATTATACAAAAGATTGTAAAATTAAGCTAACTTTAATAATTTCTATTGAGAAATCATCTGTCAGGCCAATTATTGTTCCTTTGAAAGTAATTTTGTGTGTGAGTGTATGTATATGTGTATGCATAAGGGAGAAGAGCTATGGCTGATTTTTATATTTTGTCTTTGGTTTTTAAAAACGTAATTATGATTGACTAGGTGTGGCTTTATCTATATATATCCTGTTTGCAATTCATAGAACTTCCTGGATCTGTGACTTAATGTCTTTCATAAGTTTTGGAAAATTCTTAGCCAAGATTGCATTTGCCCTATTCTTTCTCTCCTTTCCTTTTCAGAATTCAATTATGTGTTTGACTATTAACAATGTTCCATGAATCCCTTAAACGCTTTTCTCTATTTTCCATCCTTTCTTCTTTTCCTATTTCACTCAGATGTTTTCTGCTGATCTATTTAACAGTTTACTAATCTTCTCTTCTGTGTCTAAACTACTTTAAACCCAGCTATTGAGTAACTTTTGTTTTGTTTTGTTTTTTTAATTTCCAAACTCACTCTTCTATTTTGTTTTAAAAGTAAATTCTAGTTCTTCTGAGGTGAATTTCTTTATCTTGTATTCATTTTCTTGAGCATTTGTCACAATTGTCTTAGTATCTGTTATATAAAACTTCAATATCTGAATCACTTATGATTCTATTGTCTGTTTTTTCTCTTTATTTTTCCTTAATTTGGCCCTATCTCCTGGCATACTTGGTAATTTTTTACTAAATGCCAGATATTAAATCTAAAAAATTGTAGAGACTCTAGATGTTTTTCTCTCCCCTTAGAGAGATTTAAAATTTTTTTTGGCAGGCAGTTAGGGTAGGTGTAGATCACCTTTTGTTAATCAATGATTGAGGTAATTTAAGGCTCAATTTAATTTCCCAAAGGTTTTGATTTGTCCTTAGTCTTAATGTATAGCCTTTTAGGAGCTTTGACTGAAACCCTGGGGTATTTATCAAGGCCCCTCCACCTTGGCAGATCCTGAGTGCCAAGTTTTGTTCTCTGGGCATTTTGATGTTCCTGAAACCTTTTCTTCACTTTTTAGCCATTTAGCTGCTGCTTCTGTTTGGTTCTTATCCTGTGCAGTTTCAAAATAAGCTAATGCCTTTAGGCGGAAAATGGAACAGACTGATGTTCCCATTTTTTTAAGATTTCCCTTTCCTTTGGTATTTGGTCCCTCGGGTTCTGATTGTCTTGGTATCATTGAAATCTGATTATTTTCTCTTTAAGCTTTGATGCTTTCAAAATCTCTGAGATATAATTTTCTTTTTGGCCTTCTTGCACAACATCACTTGGAAATCAGCAAATTTCAAATGGAAACATCAAGTTCACACCAATGCCTTTTTCCTTCTCTCTAAGTTCTTGGACCAACTGTTATTCTTTAGTTTTGCATTTTTTTCCTTTTTTTTCATTATTTTTTTCAGCAAGAACATTGATCTATTTCATCATTGTCAGAGGTAAAAGTCAGTATTTGCCTTTTAAGTTTTCCTGAAACAAATTTTAAGCTTTATTTTCCTAATTGTGAAGAATAAAATAGGAATGTTTATTTTTCTTATATAAGAAAATGGTTTTGGTTACAGTTTAGTTCTTTCATGCTGTATCTACTATTTCCAGTTCTTTATTCAAGTTTAGAAATTGCTATTCTTATCATTTTAATAAAACTGTGTCTATCAGTAGCCTTTGAAACTTTATTAACTGGATTAAATTGCTTATTTTCAATTCTTTAACACCATAATTTTTCCAACTATTGAGTTCTTAACTTTGATGACAATTTTTGCTTGGCTAACATATGTTCTTTGAATTTTTTTTTTCAGAAAAAATAAAAAGCCATTCATTTCTGACCATTTCATTAGGAAAATATTTTTTTCTTACTTTCAAACATGATAACAACCTAATTGAATATATAAACACTGGGTGATACTATTTTATTGGTTTATTTTCTTAGTTTATTGATTCATTTTCTTCTGTGATCTAGTGTTACATAAACTAAAACCAACCTTGATCTTTCCTTTGTTGACAACCATTTTTTTCCAGTCTGAATTTGTCTTTATCCTAGAATTTAAAGGACCATCAACATATGTGTCAGTATAATCTCTTTACATTAATATTCCTGGAACAAATTAAATGTTCAGTTTTCTTTTAAAGCAGAAACTCTTTTTAAAAAAAATCTATTATATATTTATTGCTTTGGAAGGAAATAAATGTTGAACTTTTTTTCTCAAAATTAAAAAACCCAGCAAATGTTAAAAATGCTTATTATGTAACATTTCTAAAATATATATTTAAAAAAGCAGAAATCCTCCCTATAGCGATTTTCCAGTTAGTCAATTAACAGCATTCCAATTATATTCTTTGTATATGGACACACATACATAGTTTTCTTTTTTTTAAAATGGCATCATTCATGTTACTGTGCTCTTTGGATTTTCACTTAATTATATATTTTGGACATCTTCCCAAGTTGGTAAATTATTCTTGTTATCTGTTGCTGCATAACAAACCATCCCACAATGAAGTGGCTTAAACATCAACTTATTACTAGTTCTGTGGGTCAGGAATTCAGACATAGCACTGTGAAAATGACTTGTGTCTGCCTACAATATCTGGGATCTCAGTTGGGAAGACTCTTTTTTAAAAACATATTTTTAATTTATTTTTAAAAGATACATGGATCACACAAAATGTTACATTAAAAAATATAGGAGGTTCCTATATGCCCCATCCCCACACCCTCCACTTTTCCCACATCAACAACTTCTTTCATTAGTGTGGTACATTCATTGCAATTGATGAATACATTTTGGAACACTGCTACATAGCATGGATTATAGTTTACATTGTAATTTATACTACCAGTCCATTCAGTGGGTTATGGTAGGATATATAATGTCCTGCATCAGTCCCTGCAATATCATACAGGACAACCCCAAGTCCCTAAAATGTCCCCATATCACACCTCCTTTCCCCTCTCTCTACCTTCAGCAACTCTCGTGGCCACTGTCTCCACATCAATGATATAATTTCTTCTATTGCTAGAGTCACAATAATTCTAGAGTAGAATACCAGTAAGTCCACTCTAATCCATATTTTATTCCTCCATCCTGAAGACCCTGGGGTGGTGATGCCCACTCCACCTCTGAATTGAGAGGAGGCTTCAATCCCACACAGCTGGTGGATGGGACTCTCATACTCGCAGCTGTAGACTCTCTCAATTCCTTGGTGTGGTGGTTGTCCACTCTCACTTCCCTGTCAGCTGACCTGGGTAAGTCCAACGAAGTGTAGAGTAGGTGCTGCAACACTGCTGAGGCTCAGGGTCCAGCTGGCACATGGAGAACCCAGAGAGTCAAGTCTCCTGGGCATACACCAACCCTAGTGCCAACCACAGATCCAATAAAAGGGGCAGAAAAGGCTTATGTAGAGAAGTCACATCTGAGTCCAACTCCATCACACTCAGGAGCACATTTTCCAAAGTAGGGCCCACTGGCAAGACACTGAACTTCAGAGCCATCTGCTATGATGATAGGACCTGAATGCCTTTGTAGCCCTCAGGAGCACCACTACCTGGGGTTGTATCTACTTTGACTGTCTTTGAGATCCTGCTGAGGTGTGCCTAAGTGCCACCCCTCTGATGACATCCCAACTCATTTTGAAATCTCTTAGCCATATAAACTCATTTGTCTTTACCATTTACCCCTTTTATTCAAGGTCTTTTCCTTGTTGCATCGCCAGTTGGTGCTTGGTAGTAATCCCTTGGCGCCAGGGAGGCTCATCCCCAGGAGTCATGTCTCATGCTGAGAGGAAGGTAATGCATTTATATGCTGAGTTTGGCTTAGAGAGTGGCCACATTTGTGCAACATGGAAGCTCTCAGGAGGTAACTCTTAGGCACCCTGCAACACTAGGCCAAGTTGAAATTTCAAGTGTGACAGGCTCATAAGCATAGTCATCAGTATCAAGGGACCATCACTGGACCATCCTTTTTCACTGGTCATTGCCCTTGCACTTGGGGGATTGTTGTTATTCCATTGGAGAATGCAGCAGAGCTCCCCAGGATGGGATCCCAGCACTCCCTCAGCTGTTGTGTGAATCTCTATCTACTGTGTCAATAACCAATGAACATCTGAACATATCTATATACCCTATATGCATACCCAGGTGAACTCCCTCCCATGTATCCTATATCAGTGACACCACACATCAGTGCTCCTCTATAGTTGAACCCCTCTGTTAGTTCAAATCAAGAAGAACTTCACCCAAGGAGCATCACTTCTTCAAAAATGAAGCCTAATATATTGCCAAATTCAATTAATAGGAAAATGAAATAATAATGATAGGTGTAAATATGATACATAAAATACATAATAATTTAGAAAAACTAGAATAAAGTAAAAAAATTGGGGTATTAAAAGTAAAAACATTATAAAAATTTTTTTTCATGTTTTGCCTTTCATCACTATAATAGGTGCTGTCCTGTATGCACTTATTTGGAGGCAGTTACTAGACAAATACTTTGAACTTACTCAAAAGCCCTGCAAGGTAGCGTTAACATTGGCACTTTCCATATTAAAAAGGCCCAAGATAAAATGTCTAGCAAATGGCTGAAACAGACCCCCACTGCACAAATAGCCTTGCTTTTTTTACCACTGGGGTCCCACAGCCTCCTTTGCTTTGAACCTGGATGCAGGTGGATTCTCACGTGTCCTCACCACACTAAGGTGAGTGCTCATCTAGCGTCTTCACCTGGGTACCTCCATCAGAAACGAACAGGCAAGGCAATCTCTTCCATTTCTTCCTCAGTGTCTTACTTCTTTTTTCCCCATTATGTCTTCAAAGAAGATTTAGGTCACAGTAAAGTCACGTACAGAATATAGGGGGCTCCCATATACCCAGCATCCTCCCCCCTTTCCCCATTCTCCAACAATGATCTTTTTACATTTGGATGTTACCTTTGCAACAGCTGATGTACAAATATTTAAATATAGCTCCTAACCATGGTCAGTAGTTTACATTATGGTTTACATTTTAGACCACACATGTCTATAAATTTTTGGTGAAATTTAACATGGCCTGTATCTATCATTGTACGATCATGTAGAACACTTCCATTGCCCCCCAATTACCCTCTCTTCCATCTGTTCTATTCCTCTCTTCCCCTCCCCTCAGAGCCCACAGTGACAACCAAGCTTCACTGTTTCAAGGACAAGATTCTGGGAAGGTTCTTACAGCAATGGCTGTAGGCTGGCTAGGCATCTCTCTTTCATTCTCTCTCCTTCCCTCCCTTCCTGCCTCTTTCTTTCTCTGTTACCTCTACACAGCCTCTCCACACAGCTAGCTTGGGCTGCCTCAGGGCACAGTGGCCTCAGGGTAGTTGGATTTTATACATGGTGATTTAGGACTCTAAGAGAATGCTACAAGGGACAGGAAATGAAGCTTCCAGTTTCTTAAGTCCTAGGCCTGGAGGATGACAAAATAACATCTATATTCTATTAGTCAAAGAAGTCATAGAGCCTGTCCAGATTTGAGGGTAGGGAAAGAGATGCCACCTTAAGCCATCTTCAATTCACCACAATCCACCTTCAACCAAAAATTATTTCTATTATTCTAATGTGAAAATATACTCAGAACATCCCCCAAATGCAAAAAGGCCTCATCTCATTGTGGCATCAGGTTCAGGCTTGAGGTTCTGGATCTCATCATCTAAGTAGGGTCAGGCAGGGATGATGCTCCTTGGGTGAAGGTCTTTTTTTTTTTTTTAAGATTTATTTCCCTCCCCTTCCCCCACCCACCCAAGTTGTATGTTCTCTGTGTCTATTTGCTGCATCTTCTTCTTTGTCCGCTTCTGTTGTTGTCAGTGGCATGGGAATCTGTGTTTCTTTTTGTTGCATTATCTTGTGTCAGCTCTCCGTGTGTGCAGCGCCATTCCTGGGCAGGCTGCACTTTCTTTTGCTCTGGGCTGCTCTCCTTACGGGGTACACTCCTTGCATGTGGGGTTCCCCTACGTGGGGGACACCCCTGCGTGGCATGGCACTCCTTGCATGCATCAGCACTGTGCATGGGCCAGCTCCACACAGGTCAAGGAGGCCCGAGGTTTGAACCGTGGACCTCTTATGTGGTAGACGGACGCCAAGTCTGCCGCCCTGGGTGAAGTTCTTTTTGATTTGAAGAGCTGTGAACTAAAGAGACGAGTTATTTCCCCCTCCTCTTCCACAAATACTCAGTATACACTGGTGAGGCAGTACACTCTTATTCAGTGAGAGAGTAAATAGGAGGTATATCCTATAGTGATCACTGGTCCGTAGCAATTCTGAAATTTAGCTAGGAACATGTCACCAAATCCTTAATTAAGGGCCCATTTCTGCTTCTTGGGAATGATTCTCTACAGCTCTTAGCGGTACTTTGGGTTCTTGGTTTTACTCTCTGAATCGTCATTCTTTTCCCATAAGAGATGGTCCATGATTGCAGTCTGCTTCTTTCTCATCAGGACTTGGTGATCCATAGGTCCCTTTCATTTTATACTGTATATTGTCTCTGTTCCTTTCAGACATAAGCTAGTATACTTTTTTAAAAAACATTGAGGACTTCCTGTGATTTGAATGATAATCCACCCATTAGACAAAAGTCACAACTACAAATCTCCTTAAGAACAAGCCTTTCTTTATCTCCAGCCTCCTGTGAGGCTGTTTAAGGACAGTGTCTTTGAAATTACTGGAAGCCCTTACAGGCCTTCCCTTAAATATGTCTGAGAGCGCAACAAATGGTCTTATAGTTCCATCCCTGACTCTATCTTTATTTAACGTTATTTGAGAGTTTTTGCCTGGAGAGACCAGAATAAGAATTCTGGATCATAGACAACTTTATTACAAGCATACTTTGTGCCAGGAACTGAGTTACCTGAGCTCCCTGCTATTTCACAGGATCACATTTAACCTTATATTTAATCTTTACAACAACCTCGTGAGGTGGATACTTTAATGATTTCCATTTCCAGATAAGGAAAGTGAGATTCAGAGAGAGCAGATAACAAGCCCAAATCCACACAGGTGGGCAGAGTGAGAGCTTGCTGTAAGGTGTGTCCCACTCTGGTTTGTGGGTGACCCCTACATGCTACCAAGAACTCCATGTGATTATATAGGCTTGCAAAGGGGGTCTGTGAACCTGGTTCATCATGTAGAAAATGACAAAACAATTGCTTACAGAGGAAACAGATTACTAGACAATGAAGATATTCTTTAAACTAGGGGATCAGAGGGAAACTTCCTATGGAGGCCCCACCTTCTCTTTCTGTTCATTTGTCCATGACTCTTCATGGAAAGCCCCAGAGATCATGCCTTCTTTGCATGTTTCTGAACTAGGTAGGGAAATATCAGGAAAGTTATAATTTTGGAAGTAGGGTACATACAAGAAAAGATGGTAATAATAAAGGGTAGCAAAATGCTCATTGCTAAAGGTGTGGTCCTCACATAGTGCTCCAAGGACTCAGAGGACCCACAGCCTGGCTTTGAGCCTGGATGATCAGGCAAGGAGGGCGTCTGGTCAACCTAGGCTGCTGTTTGGCAACCAATGCCCACACTTCCTTATGCCCACACTTCCCTTGGCAGCTGAACCAGCCAGTGGAGGGGCGATTGCTGAGCTATTTGGACGAAAGACTTATGGCAAAATCGCCTGCTTTGTTCCTGATTGGTGTGGGAGTTTTCATATATATTTTGATTCTGGGAATTGGAGGCATCTGAGCTGCTGAGTAAGCTTTTTGCCACCTTGAGGGGCAAGAACTGGGGACTCTGGGAGAGAGGACACTGCAAGGTGAAGAATAGCCTCCAGCCTGGGAAATTCCCTGTGGGTGGGTTTTAGTCCCTTTCCCTTGGCTTAGGTTTTGGGAGGTGCAGAAAAGCCACTGGCAGGCATCTCTCTGGTATTGTCAGAAACCCATCTCCGTGTTTGGATTTTTTTCTTTTTCTTGACAACACTAATCTTGGTAGCACTGTGTATTCTCACAGCTCCTGGGCACACGGGAGGTAGGCAGTGGGGACAAGGAAAGGTGCCTGGAAACACTAGGCTAACGTGTTGCCCTTGAGAAATGGGGGGAGGGTAGGGTAGGGTAGGAAAAGAAGCTGGGTGGGTGTGGAGTTGGCAGAGGTCATCCCCAGGGCAGGTTGCTGAGTGGTCTGAGATTTCTAGTCCACGCCTTGTCCAAGCGCCTTCTCTCCCTCATCGAATGGATTCTACGACCTTGGAAGGAGAAGTGGGACCACGCCACTTGTTCCCAGGGCCCCGTGGAGAGTGGGTTGGTGGGCGTTGGTCCGTGGAGGACACGCCTCCTTGGTGCTGCTAGGGGTGGGCTCGCGGAATCCTCCTCCTCTCTCCAGTTTCCGCCACCTCGGCGCCCCGCCCTCCCCCGGGGCACGGACGCAGGTGTGATTGTGGCTTAGCGCGTGGGCACCGGGGACGAAGTAGTTAAGGTGGGGGGCGCTTGGGTGAGTTGTCCAATACCGAGGAACAGCAGTTTGCCGGAGTTAACGTGGGCAGCTTCTCTGGGGAGGAAAGGAAGGAGTACCGTCTGCCAAGCTCCTGCTCGCCTCCCGCGTGTCGCGTGTGTCTGCCTGTGTGTGCAGTGCGTGTGTGTGCGAGTGTGTATGTGTGCGTGTGAGTGCGCGCGCGCCGAGGCGTTCCTCAGGTTGCGCTGCCTGGAAACCAAGGGAGCCATTGGAGAGGCGAAGGGGTGGGGGCGGGGGCGCCCCGACCCTCGGAGAAGCCGGGGAGCGGGCGACCAAGGCGAGCCCTGAACCCCGGCTACCAACGCGGGCGGGAGGCAGAGCCAGCCCCGCGCTCTGGGCGGCGGCAAGGCCCCGGGGGGCCCGCCGGGGAGGAGCTGGGGAGGAGGCCGGAGCTGCATGGAGTTTCTAGGGCGCGCAACTCCGGCGGGGCCTCGGCCACTGGGCTCCGGGGCGCAGCGAGGCAGCCGCGCACATGGGCTGAGCCCGCGCGCCGGGGCACTGCACGGCCAGCGGGAGCGGGAGGGGTAGAGGAGCGCGCGGTGCAGGGGGTGCGGGGCACGCGTCCCCAGACGGGAGGAGAGGACAAGGACAGGGAGCGAACGCGCCCAGATCGCGCTCCGAGCCGACGAGGGGCTTGCTCCGGCCCCGGCGCGCGCTAGGGGAGCGGCCCGGGGGCGCCGAGGCGGCCGGCGGCAGCGAGGATGCCGGCGCAGGGACGCGGCTGCCGGCTGGGGGTGTGAGCGTGCGGCCGAGCGGTGCCGGCTCCGCGCCTCCATTCCACGCCGCCCCCTCCCCTGCGGGCCTCGGAGGAAGCCCCCGCGGAGCGCGGAGGCGCCTCGGAACCCCGGCTTCGGGGCGGCGGGGCCCGTGCGGCCGGCCCCGGCCCAGCGAGAGGTGAGTGCCGCCGCCCGCTCGCCCGCGCGCCCGCGCTCGCTCCCTTGCCTCGCCTCCTGCCCTCGCCCGGGTCCTCCTTCCTCGCCCCTCGCCCACCGTACCCCAACCTCAGGGCTGTCGCGAGCTCCTGCCTCCGGCCGCGACCCCGTCGGCCTCCGCTCCGCGGACCCATGGAGTGGGCGGGTGAGCGGCCGACAACGCCTCCCATACCTGTTGGCACCGGCAGATTACGAACACCGGGCGGCGTGGGGGCCACCCGAGCCACCTTGCCCTCTCTAGGGGGGCTCTCGGCCGCCCGCCCGCTCCAGGGCGTGGGGCTGGGGAAGGGCCGCGTCTCACCCGGCTGTCCCGGGACTGTGCCGGCTACAGGCTGGGGGGACCGCTCGCCGGGTCCCCGGTGCGGGTGGCCGCGGGGCTGCGATTCCCCGGTCACCCTGGCGGCGGGATGGGATGGGACTGGGAGCCGCATGGCAGCCCAGGTGGGCGAGTAGAGAATCAGCTAGGTACCGGGGAAGCCGGGAGTCATGGCGATTGCCAGAAGCGGGAGGCAGGATTCCCTCCACCTCCAGCCCCTCGCGCGGACTGCTCTCCCTCTTGGGCGCACGCTCGTCGCGGCCACCCGGCCCGGGGACGCCGTGCCCCAGAGCGCACGGACTAGCCCGGGTGGCCTGCGGCGCCCCCAGCCTGGCACCTGACTGGTGCTCAGTTCGCCCCTGGGCTCGAAGCAGCTTGAAGGGTCGGCGCCTGGGCGGGGGTGGGCTGCGGCTCTCCGGGGAGTCTGGGTGGGTACCGGGGCCCCCGCCTCCTCCGACCTGCGCTACGGGGAGTGAACTTCCTCCGAGTTGGCCTGAGGGCGCCCACGCAGCAGCAGGTAGTTTCTGGGACTGGCCTCGGCGGCTAGGACGCCTCACCTGGGGCATGCTGAGCTTGAACCGAGGGCAATGCCTTGTCCTTTGGCCGTGAGCCACGTGCGCCCCTCTCCCCCCAGGCGCAGCATTTCCCTATTGCTCTTTCTTTTTTTTTTTTCCTCTCGAGGAGGAGTGCGTGAGGAACGTGACCTCTTTGGCATTTGTGCCGAAGCCCTCAGCTCTCCCGGTGAGGCGGTGCCCGCAGTTCGCTGGGTGCCAAGACTGGGGCGCCAGGCCCAGGTCGGGAGCCTCTTTTTCGCAGGAAAGGAGACTTTCCTGGGCTCAGAGGACAGCAGCTCAGTGCAGGCTGCGGGCGCGTGTGTCGGGTCGTGCCCCTGGAAGCCTAACTGGTGTTGATGATGACTCCGTTCTAGCCCCACAGTAGCCATGGCCGTTGAGTTGAGGTGACCGCACCTGCGGAGAATGGGTAGACTTTTGCTGTGTGTATGTCCCCACGCACAACATTTGTGCAAATGTAAAAACTCACGTTCTCTTTGGATTTCCGTGTTCTGCTTCTTTCACTGCTGACTTTCAAGTCAAGAAGCTCAGCTAGTTTTTATTTAGTTCAGGCATGGGCGCTTTGGGCAAGGTTTTAAAGCCATTTGGAGTGCAAGTGTCTTAAGGCTAGAGCAGGACGTGTTTTTTGTAGCAGCCCCAGCTCGAGCTCTCCTCTTCGGTTTGTTGATGTTTTTTATTTGGTATTTGTGGGGTGGGAGGAAGTGTTAAGGAATGGAGAGTGTGGCATCGTGATTTTTATTTGCTACCCATTAGTGTGAGGCTTTGATGGAAGTCCAGGTGGCAACTCAGTCTTGCCCTGTGCTTGCAGCTCAGTTGTATGCCCCAGTTTGGGATTCCTTCTGGGACTCTGGGATCAGAATCGCTTTGCTAGTTCCTTAAGCGATCTTAGGCAAAGAGGGTGGGCACCTGAGACAGGGCCCCTGTGAGTGCCCCAGTCGCCTGCTCTGGCAGAAAGGAGAGTAGGGTGGCTCCCCTTTTTGAGTTCATGGCACGCATGTGGGTTTTCTGAGGCATTGGCTGCCTGCAGCATGGCTGTGATTACTGGGAAGGTGGTCTATGAAACTGAAGTTAGTTACTGGGTGTATCCAAGTGGAACAATGAAAACAGAATTCTCTGGAAACCCAATCCCTGGGATATTTTATTGGAAGAGAGCTAAATCCTCTTAGGATTGTTCACCAAGATGTCACCTCTCTCTGAACTCTGCAAGTAACTATTTCCAGTAATCAGGCCTTGTGAGGGCACGGGATAAGGGCTTTTTAGAAAGAAAGTAATTTAATTCAGCTGGTTTTGTTGAGCCACTAACGGGCAAGTCTTGTCGGGGCACACCGCTCTGCTTCCAGGAGTGGGGCTGGGAAGTGGGATTAGGGGAGTGACTGCTGCTTACCTCCCCAGTAGGGAGCCCCTGCTCACTGCTTCAATATTGTGCAGGATTGGGCTCCAATCTGGAAGTTTCTTTACCTTAGTGAGTGGCCTTGGGAGGGCCGGTGTGCTTCTCGGCCATCAGCAGGGAGGAGGCCCCTGAGCCTGATGTGCCCTCTGCAGAGGCAGCTTTTCCCCCAGGCTCCATTACTGCCAGCATCATGGTGTTTTCGTGGGTGGCAGAAGGGGGTGTTATTTCTTGTTATGAGAGAAATTCTGGCTCTTCACAGAACTTTGGAGATTTAAGGCATTTAGAGACCCTTGCAATTCTGATTTCTGAGGTCCTGTTTGTGTGCCAGACACATCGACACATTTGCTCTCATGCAATCCTCATTTTTCGTCTTCAGAGACCAATGCCAAGGGCGGTTAAATAACTTCCCCGAGGCTGCCTAGCTTGTAGTTAGGAGGCAGAGTTAGGGTTTGGTTCGAAGGAGCTAGAGTTTTTGGGTTCTGAGCCCTTTTTCCCCATGGCTTGCAGATGATATGACAAGTGTTCGAGTTGTTTGAGAACTGCTGAACTCTGTCACTCTGGTACCTTGTTTAGACTCAGAAACATTAAGGGAGCCCTGTTGATATTTGTTGAGTGAATCTAGGTTGGCGTCTCATTCTTCATGCCTGGTGAGGAAACTCAGGCACAGGAGGAGCTGCGACTTGCCCAGGTGGCTTACCTTGGAGCCCAAGCCCCTGCCTCCTCCCCCCCTGCACCTGCACTAGAACCCTGTGTAGGTTTGAGCCCAGTCGGTTCGGTTATAGACTTTTTCTTCTTCTTTCTCTGTTTTTATTTGCATTTTTGGCCATTCCCTATCCATACCCACATTGCCATGGGTGGGTGGCATCTTAGCTCTTCACTTGAGGCTTAAGCTAACTAATGTTGCAGAGTGTCTGAAATGTCCTTTCATGATTGAGAAGCATTAGGCAGTGCCACCTGCAGTAGCCTCTAATACTTGTTAAAACAGTGTGAGTCCTGACTCTTAAGCAATGAAACCATCCTTCAAGATTGGCAGCGCATCGGCTGATTCCCCAGCACGCTTGGTTTGAAGGTAATTCTGAATGTGCTTAGATAGGAGGAAAATGAAAACACGATTTTTGCATCCAACCTGGGCTTTTCAGAGTGAGTTATGTTTTCAGTCATTTAACATGGAGTGAAAATTTATTCAGTGCCTATTACATGCCATGGATTGCGAGATGGAGATGGCTATGACACAGCCCTTTGGCATCCCCAAATCCACAGATGAGTGAGGAAGCCAGACACCTGTGTTAGGATGATGCATTTGTGAACAGAGTGAGAAGGAAACCAGCCCAGGGTGGACGTGCTCTCTGAGCGGAGTTTAAAGGAGGGGTATGACAATTGCCGGACATTGTATGTCCTCCCATGGCCCACTGGATGGAACGTGGGAGAGTGTGGGCTATGGTGTGGACCACAGGCCATGGGGTGCAGCAATGCCCAGAGATGTACTCCCCAGATGCAATGGATGTGTCATGATAATGGGGGAGAGTGTTACTGTGGGGGGAGTGGTGGGGTGGGGGCAGGGGGGTGAATGGGGACCTCATATTTTTTGAATGAAATGTTTTTTTAAAAAAAAGAATAAATTGAGTAGAATTTGGAAAAAAAAAATAAAGGAGGGGTATGAAGTGGTCAGCCTCAAAATGGGAATTCTAGGGCAGAGGAGACAGTTTGGACAAAGGCTAGGAGGTCAGAAAACACACGGAGAGCATGGAGCAGCAGCAGGCAGTCTGGAGTTCCCAGAGCTGCAAGACTGAAGCAAGGGGTGACAGGAGAAGAGGCAGGTTCGGAAATGGGGAGCCACTGCAGGGAAAGGTGGTATGGTCAGATCTGAGTTTTAGGTATGTCTGACTGGGGACTGCATGGAGAATGGATTTGGCAGTGAGAAGAGCAGAGGCAGGGATGCCAGGGCGAAGGCTGGCACAGAAAGCTGGGCAAGGGGTGAGGGGGCCATTGTGGGGAGGATGGAGAAGAAGGGATGGAATTGGCAAACATTTAGGGAGATTATCAGTTAGGATTCTTGGGTTGTAAGCAACAGAAACCGACTCTTGCTAACACTGAAAGCAAAAATGAAATCCAAAAAGTAAAGTACTCTTATTGGTGGAAACTCAGAGGATCAAGGGCATGCCCAAAGAGACAGGCTTGGGGCAGGCGGGAACAAGCAGGGCAGGGGACAGTGATAGCAGGAACTGCCTGGCTGTCTCTCCTGGGTAATGCCGTAGAGGTAAATGATATCCTAACTCTTTCCTCTTCTTCTTCTCCTTCTCATTATTATTATCGTTATTAAATATTATCCTGTTATATTCTCAAAATGCTCTAGGTTCAGTGCAATTGGCTGGGTCTCCATTCCTCGAAA
Source organism: Dasypus novemcinctus (assembly GCF_030445035.2). Classification (NCBI taxonomy): domain Eukaryota; kingdom Metazoa; phylum Chordata; class Mammalia; order Cingulata; family Dasypodidae; genus Dasypus; species Dasypus novemcinctus. Next base: position 23,873,441 of record NC_080695.1, on the reverse strand, counting down.
GGACATTGGGATGGGGAGAGGTAGTTTTCTGAAAGGAAACAGGGGTGATTCTGCTAAAAGACAGGTGCTGTAAATATTGGGCATGCCCTCCGTGGTGGTGGGGGTGGAGGTAGTTGGCAGGACTGAAGTGGGAGTGAGAGAAAAGGAAGAGTATGATGAGACCCCCAGGAACTATTTTAGGCAACAGGGTGGGTAAGCAAAATGGAAGTCTGGCCAAAATGAAAGAATTGCTTTGTTTTCCAATTGGCAGGGCTGTGGGCATCTCTCCTGACCAGGCTGCAGCAGAAGGTGACGACCCAGTTAAAAGAGTCCCATTAGGGGGCTGTGCTGCTGTGAGTGAGGCCTACTTAAATAGCTGGCTTTCTCTCCTGCCCCACAAATCTGGATACTTTGAAAACACTTTCATTCATTCACCCAGTATATATTGAGCGCCTCTGGTTTAGGCACTGGGGAGAACGGTAAATCAGACAAAGACTGTATGCTCCTATTCTAGTGGCAGAAATGACAACAACAAGAACAACAACCAAAACCAAAAATGAAATATAGAAAATAAAATTAGATGATATCATTGAGACATTTAGTGGCTACCTCAGATTAGGTGGTCATGAAAGGGATCACTGAGGAGACCATTTTCAAGCTTCCAGGCGAGGGGAGCAGCTAGTGCAAAGGTCCTGAGGCAGGAATGGGCTGGGTGCATTTGAGGACCAGGAAAGAGGCTGGTGCAGCAGGAGACGAGTTCAGAGAGGCAGGGGCTGCTTCATGGGGGGCCTCGTCTGTGGCCTCGTCTGTCACTGTGTAGAGTTTGGGTTTGGTAATGAGTTTGATGGGAACCACTAGAGAGGTTTAAACTGAAGAGTGACAGGATTTAATTTATGTTCACAAAAGATCATCCTGGCAACTGTGCAATCTGTATGCATTACCTTGGTACGATAAAGAGAGTCTTTCTCCATTAGAGTGTAAAATGAAGTGTACTGTTTAAGAGTAACAGATGGAGAAAAAATGCTTTGGTGACTTTAATTTAGTGATTCCTGATGCACCATTTAAATGTGGGTACCGACACTACTGCAATTTATAGTGTGATTCCAATTGTGTTTAAAAGCATGGTACACTGAAAAGAAACAGACCAAAAAATGTTAACAATGCTTGTCTGAAGGTGTCGCCTTAATGAATAATTTTATTTTTTTTGAAGATGAGCACACAATTGTTTTATCAGGAAAAAAATGCTTTAAAATATAAATGTTGATGACCACAAATGTTCTGAATGGAGTGTTTTGAAACTCTGTATTTTCTAAAACCTTTTTCACACCATTTATTTCTGGAAATTTTAATGTCAGAAACCTGTGGTCCTGATCGGGACAGAAGATAGGATACTCATTTTGCAACACTGTCCAGTGTCCAACGGGCTCTTCATTTCTGTTTTGAATTTTTTAAAATTGTACAAGTAAACATTTTCTTTTGGTAAGAAATTCAAACTGTTCAGTAATGTGCTACATGGAAAATGAAGGTGCCCTCTCTACTGTCATTCCCCATTTCAGTATAGATATAGGTAGAGGTATTCCTATGCATTTCAAATACATCTGTCTATGTTTTCTTGAATGTCATGATATTGCTCTAACTGGTTACCCTACCTCCATTGTACTTTCTGAAAATCCTTCCTCTAGAGATTGAAACCTAAATGACCCCTTTCCCTCCTTGAAAAATAAATGACTAGGAAATGCAAAGACATAACTTAGGAGAAACAGAATCTTGACTTTTTTAGTAGAGTGTTTGCTGAAAGCATAATGTATACTTATGAGGAACAGAACAATTAAATAGTCATTAAAAGCTCATCTCTGAACATTTAAACATTATTGCTCTGGTATTGGATCCCAAAAGTTTGTATCTTGATTGCAAATCACTTGCACATTTTCATTAACAAAAGTTAGCCAATATGAAAATTTAGAAGTGCAAATAAGGCAGCTTAGCTAATTATTTTGCTGACATAGTTATTACAGCAATTTTATCTTGGGAAAACAGAAGAAGAAAAACATTAGATGAAGTGTTATTTAGAGCTGTATATATGCATGGAACAAAGTCTACTGCGCGTTTCACCTTGCGGACTGAGTTTGGGGCTTAAGTGCCAGGAATTAACTGCCACCAACTCGGTGTTAATGTAACTGAGTAGTGTTGGGCTGGAAGTCTCATTAGGCAGATTCAGCAGAATTCCTGCCTCGCTCATTATTACTTTAATTAAACACATCCTTTCTTTCTTGGTGACGAGAAGAGTGAATGTGTGCTTAGAGGAGAATGGTTGTAAGTAACAGAGCCACGGGGTTTAAGAGCGAGCAGGGACCTTGTTGAGCTCACTTTACAGATGGGGAAACAAGAAGGCCAGAGAGCTGAAATGACGTGTACCCTGTCAGAGGCCCTTTCCCCACCCCGGTGCTCTTTTCCCTGCACTCAGCAGTGCCTCTGTGGTTACTGAAAAATGAATTTATTTTAGTAAACCCAGGAATTAGGAAAGTACTCTGAGCTAACGAAAAACGGGAGGGTTTTTGAGTTCTTCCATTCACTCAATAAAGTGTAATCTGTTTGTGTACTGATAACAGGCCTAATTACTGCGTAAACATTTTTAGAGCCTGGTAAGAAACCCTCAAACATCTGTACCGCACATTGACGTAGCATTTCAGCCTTCAGCATTCCTACTGCTGCTTCTCAAAACCAGTTGCTCTGTTATTTAATCTGATGTATGGTTGATGATTCATTACACACACACACACACACACACACACTGTACCCAAAAGGAAGAAATAATATTAGCAACCTTGTGTAGTACTTGCTGTGTGCCATCCGCTCTCTGAATTAAGTACCAATATCCGCCTTGCCCCCATTTTACAGACAAAGAATCTAAAATACAGCCTGACTCAGTAACCTGCCCAGTAAATTGGAAGAGGTGACAGTCTGGTTCCAGATACTGTGCTGGTGGGTTACTCATGTACCCCAACAAATACATGCTCTCAGGTTTAATCCATGTCCCTGTGGGTTTGCATGCTTTGTAAGTAAGAGCTTTTGAAGAGTTTTTTTTTAAGTTCAGATGTGGCCCAGCTGAATGAGGGTGGTCTCGACCCGGATTTCTGAAAGTCATTTAAAGAGGACCCCGATGCCACAGGAGTGAAAAAGTAGAAGATATCATCCTGTGACGGGAGGCAGAGGTCCAAACCAAGGAGCCCCAGGGGTTGCCAGCAGCCAGCAGCAGAATGCTAGCCTCCGGGAGACAGCAAGTCTTGCCGATATCTTGATTTTGGACTTCCTATAGGCTTAAAACAGTGAGCCAACCAATTCCCATTGTCGAAACCAACCCATCATGTGGCTTTTGAGATAGCAGCTCAGGCAAACCAAGATACCACGTGATCCACCAACTAACTGCTCCATCTTCCCTGCGCCTCTCTAAAGACAAAAAACAGACTCTCTGTAAGAAACCTGAGCTTCTGAGTTTGTTACATCACTTTTTGTTAGGGCAAACTCATGGCTGTAGAGCTGCAGTAATCTCCGTGGGCATCCCATTTCAAACCTGTTCCGAGGGTTGCCCCCACCCTGTTGTGATGGTAGCGGGTCTAGGATGGTCTGTCTGTCCTCAGCTGAGGTGCGTCCTTCTCCTTTTGCTGCAGGACACACAAATCTACACACAGACGCTAACTCCCCTGCTCTGGAATCTCTGGTCAATACAATTACAGCTGGTTCTGGCTTGGCACCTTTGTTATCTTTAAATAAATTCCCACATGAAAATAAAAGAACTCTAATTCTCAACATCCAAAGAGATAAATGCTGCTATTCAGCTTTTTAAAAAACCCAGCAGAGAATCTGATGGAGCCTCAAAGGGCAGTAGGCAACAGAGAGGAATCACGTAATTAAAAAGGAGGGAAACATTGCTGAAGAATCCTGTCAATAGGTCCTCACCCCGAGATCTTATTGTTAGCCTCAAATTATAGTTACAATGCAGGCTGACTCATAATTTTGCACACCAGAAGGGACTGACACCAAGGAGTGTTTGCCATTGGCTTGTCTGACTCCCAACAGTTCCAGCCTCTTGCCTGGAGGAAGCTTGGAGGTCCTTGGGTGGAAAGGTGTGACTGGAGAAGAAAGTTCTTTTCTGATGTGGAGTGGGGTGATTATCAGAGAGAGAGGGAGAGACTGAGAGACAGAGAGAGAGAGAGGAGGTAGGTAAATGAAGGAATGAAGAGGCAGGTACTGATTTGGGAGGTGACCCCATCCTTAAATTAGAACTTCGGAAATGGGTGGCTCTGCTCTGGCCTTGGGGAAGCATGCATGGCAAGCGATGCTTAGGATACTGGTTGTTCAGACCATTCCAGGGGAAGGTGGGCCATCCTTGGATTTGGATTTTAGAACCTGAATGGGAGAATTTCCTTCAGTGGTTCTCAAACCTTTGCTGCACATTAGAATCCCCTGAAAAGCCTTAAAAAGTCCCAGTGTGCTGGCCACATCCCAGACCAGTGACATTGGTATTTTGGTGGTGGGGGGAGGAGGGTTGGGACCCCGCCCCCCCCCCACTCAGGTGATTCCACTGCATAGGCAACTTTGAACAGCATATCTCAAACTGCTGTGCCTGAAAATCACCTGCAGATCCTGTTAAAATGCACATTTTGATTCATCCTCTGGATCTTGACCAGTCAAGATTCTGCTCCTTTAACAAGCTTCAAGTGATGCTGACACTGCTGAATGGTGGACCACTCTGGGAACTGCAAAGCCTAGTTAAGAGCTACTTTCCTGACTTGGCTTCAGGACAAGGCGTTCTGGGGCCTCTGCTCCCAGCCTCAAGCCCCAGCACCTTTTCATGAGGTTAAAGCACCTTTGGTTCACGAGGGCAGAGGTGGGGAAGAAGGGTAGGGACCCTGCCTCTCCTACCCCGTGGCCAGCATGGCCTCCGAGCCCTCTTCAGGACATCACTTTCAAAACCAGCAGGCAGGATGAAGCTTCTTTGCCATTCAGGATCCAGCACATTCTCTTGTCCTGGTCAAGATTAAAGAGAATCAGGGGCTTGGAGAGCTGGAAGGGACCTTAGGAAGTATCTAGTCTAAACCCCTCAGTTTTACAGAGGAGGAAACTAAGGCCCAGAGTGACTGGTCCAGAGTCACACAGATCATAGGGACAGGGCTGTGGTGCACTCAGAGCTAGAAGGACCACAGAGGCTGCAGGACCACGGAGGCTGCGGGACCACGGAGGCTGCAGGACCACGGAGGCTGCGGGATGGAGCCTGGTGAGGACCCACATGTTTACCGGGGAATCAGAGGCAGTGTCATCCAGGAAGACTGCGTGTCTAGTCACGTTCAAGGCACCTGTGAATTGAGAAAAGTTCATGTTAATTATGCCTGTGATTTTCCATCCCCTCCCTCCAGCCACCCCGCCAACTTTAGTTAACTACGCAGAAGCTTGACGAAGTTCTTTGCTTCTGTGGTTGGAGTTGACACCTTGACAGATGTTCAACAGTCAGTTTCCAGGTGGGACGTGGATGAAGCCTGCCCTACTTTGTGCAAAATAATTACGTTTACCGTTTTCATCCAAAATATTTTCTCCTGTCTTCAAAAACAAAGACCATTTGCAACATATAGGCTTTTGGTGTCACGGCGAATATGTTAAGTCTGTTTATAAGAACAGCTCACAATTGACGTTTTTGGCATTTATCACCCAGCCGTGACATGTTCTGCATGTGATGACTAATAAATTGTATTCTGTTGGATCCTTTTCAACCCGAGGCACCTGTTTCAGTATGTCGGGGGTGACAGAGCATGCTTCCTGCCCATCTCTTCCTGCTCTCTGGACCAACCTGAGATGCAAACCTGGGTCTGAACCTCAGGGTTTGGACCTAAAATGGACCTTGCTTCCTCAGCGTGTATGTAATTTATCCTAGAAGATCAAGTCTTTAAATAGTAGGAAAATACTTAGGGGGCACAGAGAAGCAAACGGAATGATTGAGGTTGAATATTTATAGCTAATGGTTATATAAGTACTCCTTTCTAAGGACTTCACCTGTGTTAACTCATTTAATCTTTTCAACAACTCTATGACGCAGATACTATTTTTATAGAGGAGGACACCAAACCACAGAGAAGTTAAGTACCTTGCTGCAAGTCACACAGCTAATGCAGGCTGACTCATGGCCCTAGAAACCACGCCCTTAAGTCACAAGGCTAGACTGCCTCTGTAATTCTAATTGCCCAAGATGTGCAAGGGCTACAGAGAATCTAACCCCCTTGGTCATCCACTGGTCCAGTTTTTGACTCTCCTTTTCATGCTGGCCTGCTGGTCACACTTTGTTCTGTTCCTTTAGCTCATGAATTGACAAACTTCTTCTGGAGAAGGCCAGATAATATTTCAAACTTTGTAGGTGTGGAAGTTTGATATTGTTTATGAATTCCAAAAATATTAGATTATGATTGTAAATTGGTCTGTGCCTCTGGGCATATTAGATTATATTAGATTTAGAGGTTTCACTTTTACATGATTAAATAATGATTAAGGCTTATTGGGCCATGTCAGTAGAATGTTGCATCCCTGCCCCCTTGGTGGGCAGGGACTCACAGAGAAACTGCCCTACAGAGAAGGGAGTTGGAGTTTTGAGCTGGAGCCCAGGAAGTAAACACACAGAGAAGCAGATATGGAAGAGGCCCTAGGACTCAAGAAAAGTTGTTTGTCTGATAGTCTACAGTTGGCCTTGTGGAGAAAGGAGAGCAGCTGAGCCTGGAGAGAATCGAGCCCTGGGGAGACTCGAGCCTTGGAGAGAGAGACAAAGCCTAGAGAGCCTGAGAGTCTATAGCTGACCTTGTGGAGACAACAGAGCAGCTGAGCCCAGAGAGAATTGAGTCCCAGAAGAGAGACAAGACTTATCCCAACCTACAGCTGATATTGGAAGAAGCTGGGACCATGGAGCCTTAAGAGGAAAAGGAAGACTGAATGTTGGCAGCCATCTTGCTCCAACACCTGGCAACAGACTTTGGTGGGGGAATTCACTTGTGCTTTATGGCCTGGTAGCTGTAAGTTTTTACCCTAAATAAATATCCTTTATAAAAGCCAGCGGATTTCTGGTCCTTTGCATCAGCACCCCCTTGGCTGGCAAATACAGTCGGTCATACAGTCCCTGCTGAAATTACTAGATTCTGCTGTTGTAGCTGAAAACAACCACAGACAAGAGGTAAATGATTGAGTGTGGCTGTGTTCCAATAAAACTTTATTTACAGAAATAGCAGGTGGACTGGATTCAGGCCCCTGACTGTGGTTTGCTGACCCCTGCTGTAGGATAACTATTCACCTCCTCTTTCTGAGCTCCAATCTTCCATGATTCTATCTCTTTAGAAGTTATTACATGCTTAATCTAGAAACCTGGACCACAGTTGTCTGAATTCCCTAAAGCCCTGCATTTGTTTACCTTTCTGACCTATTGCTTTATTCACTTTGCTACCCTCAACCTTGGATAAAATCAAACATTTACATTTTCTAGTTCTCGGTCAACTAATTTGACTGCATTAAAAATTTATATTGTTCAAGGGAAGTGGTTGTGGCTGAAGTGATTGAGCTCCTGCCTGCCACTTGGAAGGTCCTGGGTTTGGTTGCCAGTACCTCCTAAAGAAGACAAGCAAGACACCAAGCTGATGTGATGGGCTTGAATGGTGAGCTGACGCAATGAGATGACGCAACAAGAGACACAGCAGAGCAGGGAGTGGAGGTAGCTCAAGCAATTAGGTACCTCCCTCCTACATGGGAGGTCCTGGTTTGGTTCCTAGTGCCTCCAAAAAAAAAATGAAGACAAGCACACGATGAACAGACACAGCAAATGCGAAACAAAAGGGGGTGGGGAGAAATAAATAAAATAAATCTTCAAAAAAATTTTTATGCTGTTTGACAACAGCTGAGTCCTAAATTGTTTTCACCAATCCTTTTACTGAAACTTTGTGGACTTGTCCTACTCACAGTAGCTGTATGCCTGAATCCCTTCTACTCTTCTGGATTTCCCATTCTCCCATTCTCCCATTTCATTCTCAGCAGATGACCTTGCCTCCTGCTTCGAGTGATGGAGATTATGATCTCCATCACCTGTTCTCTCTACCTTAACATTCTCCATCCTCTCAGGTTAAAATTTCTTCTCCTTTTCTTCCTGTTATAAAGGAAGTATCCTTCCTCTTTTATAAGGAAACTTGCTTGTGTTCTTCATCAATTTCCTCGTCTCAAATCTTCTTTCCCTTTGGCTCACAAACACATATCTCCCCAAAACTTGACTTGGCCTTTCTGTCTTCCTGAGCTGCCATCCCATTTCACTCTCTTTCCCTGTATTTACTGCAAAACTTCAGAAAAGGAGGATCTACCCTGCTGCTCTCACTTTTTTCAACATATTCTTGTCCCTAAACGCTTTGTTGTCGGCCAGCTCTACTGTTGGTCTCCACCCTTCTTGGAACTTGCTCTCTGAAAGGTCACTGACATCTTTATATTAAAATCTAGAGGAGCAGATGTAGCTCAAGTGGTTGAGCACCTGCTTCCCATGTACGAGGTCCTGGGTTCAATCCCCAGTAACTCCTAAAAATAAATAAAAAAGCAAAGCAGATGTAGCTCAGTGGTTGAGCATTTGCTGCCCATATAAGAGGTCTTGGGCTCAATTCCCAGTACCTTCTTAAAAAAAAAATCTAATGGTGTGGACTCATTTCTCAGGTTTAGCAGCATGTGGCACAGCTGGCCAGCCTTTCCTCATGAGTGAACTCCCCTTCTTACTTCTTCTCCAGCCCCCCTTTAGCTTTTCTACATGGATGTCTCCCTACACTACCCTTCAAATGTTCCCCAAGTTCAGCCACATGTTTTTCACACCTTCTCCAGTTTCTGTCTCTGAACAATCTTCTCTCCTGCCATACTTGAACTATCTCTTGTATCATTAGGTCTTACCAGACTTGAATGTAAAATGCCCCACTTGCACTTCATGCTCAACATGGCTCAACCAGAATGAGTTATTTCCTCCCAAATCAACAGTGCATTCTCCTGCCCTGCCCCCAAGCCCTGAGCCCCACAGATGCCATCTCTGGTTGATCGTCTCTGCCTCTGTCATCGCACCCATATGCAGCCAGCCTATAAGTGTATTGTCTGGCACCAGTGTTCTGATCCCATCACCACTGCTGATGTGGCCTGGACAGGAGCCAGCTCCTAACTGCTTTCTCTTGTCTCTCATTTTCCTAAGCCCACCCTCACCCTGCTATAAGATGTATCCACAGAAAAATGCCACTCTGATCTTCCAGAAATTTTCAGTTGCATCTCATTCAGAATACCCTTTAGACTCCTTAAGTAACTTTCATTTGGCCTCATTGGCCATTGTCTCCTGCCACCTCTGTTATCTTCAAGTCTCATCAGCCTACAGACCCTTGTGCCTTTGCTCATACTTCTTCAACTTGGAAATGCCTTGTCGTTCAAAGACAATGAAACTTTTACCTTCTCCAGTGTTCAATGATCCCAACAATTGGATTTAATTTCTCCTTCCTCTGTGCTTGTATAATACTTGCCTGCACATTTACTTTAGCAATTATTTGCCTGTGCTAGGTATTAAATTTAGAATCACAAATTCCTGGGATTTTAAAATGAAAGGGGTTTTAGAAGGTGTCTCTTGCAATAAGGAACTAGACCCTTAAGAACCAACCTACAGTGGTTTAGCTCCATCTCATCCTCTTCTAAAGAAGTTCTTTGAGGGAAGGACCTTGGTGTTGTATGTATGTGTTTACCACAGTTCTTGGCACAGTGCTTTGCCTGTAATAAATATTCAGAGATGTTTCTTAAGTTTTATTTGAGATTGATACTAAGGGGATCTAGCTGTATATCTGGCCCTCTGTGGTCTAAAGACTCGGACATCACTGTGGGAAGAACAAACCTGCGTTGTTTACCAAGGTGGATCTCACTGCAAATAATTGTCTCCTAGCACTTGCTCCGTGGTTTCTTTCTCTAGTGTAAAATGGAGATACTAATTCAGACAATTCTGTCCCTGGGGAGGTGGGTGGCAGGGAAGGGGTGGAAGCATGTTAAATGAAGTACTTATCTCAATACCTTGAATTCTTTGGAGAAAACAAAGTAAAATTAATGTTTCCCAAAGAAATTCTGAACAGACGAATAAGGGAGTAATTATTTGCATTGAAACAAAAGCACTCGCGGTAGGGTTCTCTTGGATAGGAACACCCCTCATGGATTTGAGTGTAGTTTGCAGGCCATTAAGTAATTGATAGAGGGAAGTAAGGGCAGAGAAAAGCGTCTGTGAGAGCAGCTATTGAGGCTTAATCAGAAATAACAGAAAGTGTGTATGAAATTATAATGCAAATCCCTGGGAAAACAGAATTTGATCTATTGCACAGTGTCAAATATTTTTTTCTGAAAGGGTGTAGTGGCTTAATACTCTTTTCTCTCCCTTTCCAATGCAAGCATCAGTCTTCACTAGTTCACCCTACTGAAGAGTCCTACTTAGGGTCCCTCTGTCTGCTGGGGCTGGCGCCTCCTGCTCCATCGCCTTCACAGCTGGTGCCTCTTGGAGGAAGCGTTAAGTCACGGTCCCATCCTGCCAGATGTTGGCTGTCCTCACCCTGCGGTGGAGCCAGCCAGGCAGAGCGACGGAGTTGCAGGGAACAGTTGTAGCATCAAATTGCTGAGTTTAGACCCGTCCAGCCTTCAGTTTGGAAATGCCTGGGAATAAATTCCCCTGTGGAGTGATGGACTCTAAGACTCACCCACCCTACAGGATATTCAGAAGGGAAAAAAAAAAAAAACAAGCAAAACTGCTGCCATCTGGTCTTTGCTTTCTCCTATTTTAAAAATAACTTCATTGTTATTTTGAATGACAAAAGTAATAGATTTAAAAAGAAACAAATAGGACATAATAAAATTCACTCTTAATCACACTTACCCAGAGATAGGCATTGATGACAGTTTGGAAGTATAAACTTTCCCCAGTTTTCTCTTTGTGAGTAAGTTGAAGTGTTGTATTTGCTCTGTAGCTCCTCTATTTATTAGAAGGGGTGGGGGTCATACTGTGATTCTCTTTTTTAACTTATTATTTTGTGAATGTCTCTAGGTTGTTTAATATGCTTCCACCTTGTCATTTTTTTTAACAATTTATTTTTATTTATTTCTCTCCCCTTCCCCCCTCCCCCCCAGTTGTCTCTTCTCTGTGTCCATTCACTGTGTGTTCTTCTGTGGCCGCTTCTATCCTTATCAGCGGCACCGGGAATCTGTGTTTCTTGTTGTTGCGTCATGTTGTTGTGTCAGCTGTCCATGTGTGCGGCGCCACTCCTGGGCAGGCTGCACTTTCTTTCGTGCCGGGCGGCTCTCCTTACGGGGTGCACTCCTTGTGTGTGGGGCTCCCCTACGCGGGGACACCCCTGCATGGCAGGGCACTACTTGTGTGCATCAGCAGTACTCGTGGGCCAGCTTATCTCACAAGTCAAGGAGGCCGGGAGTTTGAACCATGGACCTCCCATGTCCACCGTAGGTGGACGCTCTAAGCATTGAGCCAAGTCTGCTTCTAAGGCTTGCTCTATATTGCACAAGTGGACAGAGCACATGTAATCTGTGATTTTGCTTTTGAAAAATACTCCTCACCTGTTAGTACTTTTCTAAGGATAAATTCGTAGAAGGTGAATTATCAGGTAAAGGATTTGGGTACCTTTCCTCAAGATTTTCCCCTTTCCCATCTCCAGCATCAATGTATAAGAGGGCACATATATCCTCACCAATACTCCATATGAGCATTCATTGTTTCTCTTTTTTTTTTTAAGATTTATTTATTTATTTAATTTCTCTCCTCTTCCCCCCAGTTGTCTGTTCTCTGTGTCTATTTGCTATGTGTTCTTCTTTGTCTGCTTCTGTTGTTGTCAGCGGCATGGGAATCTGTGTTTCTTTTTGTTGTGTCATCTTGCTGTGTCAGCTCTCCGTGTGTGCGGCACCATTCCTGGGCAGGCTGCACTTTCTTTTGCGCTGGGTGGCTCTCCTTACGGGGTTCACTCCTTGCGCATGGGGCTCCCCTATGCGGGGACACCCCTGCATGGCAGGGCACTCCTTGCGCGCATCAGCGCTGCGCGTGGGTCAGCTCCACACGAGTCAAGGAGGCCCAGGGTTTGAACTGCGGACCTCCCATGTGGTAGACTGATGCTCTAACCACTAGGCCAAGTCCGCTTCCCTTCATTGTTTCTTGAAATTTGATAGCCAAAAATGATTTCACATTGTTGTTTTACCCTGGATTCTTGGAATTTCAAGCAAGCACGTACCCTTTCTCCCATGTATTTATGGACTTCAATTCTTTTCTTTCGTAATTTGTGTGTTGATATTTTATGTTGATTTTTCTATTGAGTCATTTAAAAAAAAAGATTTGTAAAGCTTATGGAAAGAAAGCGCCCTTGCTTATTGCATGCTTCTAAAATTTTCTGCTTGCTATTTATCTTTTCATTTCTTTGACATTATTTTTTTAATATTTTTTTTTATTAGAGAAGTTGTGAGCTTACAAAACAATCATGCATAATGTACAGAATTCCCATACATCACCCCTCCACCAGCACCTTGCACTGTTGTGGAACATTTGTTACAGATTATGAAATAACAGCATCAAAATATAACTACTAACAATGGTCTACGGCTTACATTTGGTGTATTTTTTCCATACCCCCCTCCCCATTATTAACACTATATATTAGTATCGTACATCTGTTACAGTTCAGGAGAGAATGCTCTCATGTTTGTACTGTTAACCACAGTCCGTCATCCACCACATGCGTCGCTGTGTTACATAGTCCCATGCCTTGTACAACCCACCCAAAGTGTACACTCAGTGGCTCTCACTTTCATCACAGAGTTGTGCAGTCATTGCCTCAGTAAATTTTTGAACACTTTCCTTAGTCCAAAAGGAAAAGTCCCACACCCCACATCATTGACCCTTAGCGTTGATATAGTACCTTCTTTGACAGTGATGTAAGAATATTACAATATTGCTGTTAACTATAGTCCATAAATTACATTAATTGTAGTTTTCCCCTGCGCCACCTTATTCTTACCACCTTGTAATAGTGGCCTACATTTGTTCTAGTTCATAGAAGAGAACATTCATTTATTTTTACTCTCCTCATGCACCATCAGGTTTACTACGTAATTCAGTCCCTTGATTATTCTCTAGCTTTGACATTTTTGTCCCTAGACTACCCCTTTCAGCCACAACCCTATTTATCAATCAGCCATGTTAGTTTTACTCACTGTAATGTGCGACCATCAGCTCTATCCATTTCCACGCTTGTGCAGTCAAGCTAATTAAAATTCCACATACATTAAGCATCAGTACCCCTTCTCAGCACTCATCTTGTCTCCAAGTAACCTACGCCTAGATTTTAGCTCTATGTGTTTATTCTTTATATTTAGTTCATATTAGTGAGTCTATATAATATTTGTCCTTTTGTGCCTGGCTTATTTGACTCGGCATAATGTCCTCAAGGTTCATCCATGTTGTCTTTGACATTATTTTTAACTTAAAAATAGATTTCATCAACTATTTTATCCTCTCCTTTTAAGTATTTACGTTTTGGAGTCATGCTTGGAAAATTCTCACTTGCTTTTAAGATGATGTAACTATTGACTTCTGTTCTCTTTAAAAATTAATATTTTCATTTTGTTTTTTACTTGTATAAGACATTGCACATCACTTAAAAATCGGATAGCGTTGAACTTGAATAGCAGTTCCTTGCCGTCCTGGAGAGGTGCTGGAGTGGGGCAGGGGTGAGGTGGGAATGAGCAGGGCTGCTGGCATTCTTCTGGCCTTCAGGAGGGTGGCGGAGGGCCCTGGCCCTGTGCACAGGCTGGCGTCTGATGCCCTGTGCTCAGCCTGCACTGGGTCCCAGCCCTGGGCCTGGCATAGGTCTCGCGTCCATTTCCTCAGAAGCAGGGTGCGGGCTGTGCGGGCAACAGGTGAGGCTCTGTATACATGGGGGCGGCTGGGGTCTGGGGCCCGCTGGCTGGCTCTGCTGGCCCCACCCTTCTCTCTGCTAAGCCTGCTATGTGTTGTAGCCTTCACCTCTCCCTCTGTTTTCTGACTTCCACATTTCCTTTGAAATTTCTCCTTTCCCTTCCTCTTTGTTCTTCTTGCTTACAGGGGAATATCTGTTCTGCCTCCCGCCCTTTATTTTTATTTAACTGTATTTGGGAAGGAGAGGAGATAAAGGGAGAGATCAGTTTGCTAATTTTTAATCAGAAGTCTAATAAATATTTTGGCATTCATTTTAAAATTCCATCTAGTATTAATTTTGCCTGGGGCATGATACAGGGATCAAACTTTATTATCATTTTTCCCCAAATGCTTTTCAGTTTTTTCCTCAGTATTTATTGAAGAACCAATTCACTGATTTAGAAATGTCAGTTTTGGTATGGGGCAAATTATACCCATTTGGGCTGATTTCTAAATCTTTTGATTCTTCTCTACCATTCCAGCCATTCTTTTTCAAGTGCCTCCCTGGTTTAATTATAATAACTTTAAAAATACAGTTAGGCGGATTTCTGCTTTTCCTGTCTTGTATTTTTAAATGACCAGTTTTTCCAATGGAAAAATAATTATGAACTTTTATGGCCACTGTTTATCTGGATGTCCCAGAACTTTCAACTTGTTAATATATATATATATTTTTTAATTGACACAGTTGCCATTCTTTCTTTAGTCAAAGGGAACTTATCCTTTTTGAATTTTCTAAACTTGAGGTATCTTTTCCAAAGTTATATTTTGAACTTATCAAGAAAACATCACCTGGAACGAGGATCTCTTTGTGTGGCTCACCTGTCACCCAAACTTCTGCGCCTTTAACCTTCAAGTGCTGACTGCCATGGGGCATATGGTTCATGGGTATAACCAGGAGCAAAAACAGGAAGAGATTATTAGAGGGGAGTGACTTAGTGGACCTGGAGTGCGCCTTTGGGGTCTGGGGCACACGGTCCTCAGCGACGCCCAGAGAAGTCGCCTGCATCTCTCAGGTATGAGGGATCTTACGAGACTAGAGGTGGCTGTCCTGTGGCACGTTCCTTCTGTCATCTGGTCTTGGAAACTACCCTGGTTTGTTCCTTCCCTCTTTCCCACCGCTTGCTCATGCATGTCTCTGGCCTGCAGTCCCTCCCTCTTTCTCTTCTAAGCCCAGGTCTTGCTATGGCACCCAAGTCCTTTACAGATCACTTTACTTCCTTTAAAATATGTAGTCCACTTTTTTTTTTTTTTTTGCAGTACCAAGGTAGGAATTGAACCCAGGACCTCGTATGCAGGAAGATGGCGTTCAACCAGTGAGCCACATCAGCTTCCCTGAGTTGGTTTTTTGGTTTGTTTTGCTTGTTGTTTGTTTTGTTTTTAGGAGGCACTGGGAGCCGAACATGGGACCTCCTGTGTGGGAAGCAGACACTCAACTGCTTGAGCCACATCTGCTCCAAGTCCACATTTTAAATTCCTTTCGGAGGTCATCTTCATTTTCTTCGATGGCCTCTTCTAAAATTCATGCTGTCGCATGGGGATGCAGATGTCAGATGCATGGACTTGCTCTCTTGTCCCCATTCGTGGAAAGGGGCAGGGGCTCCCCATCATGCCGGCTGAGGTAGCACCAGGGTGATAGCAACAGTGTAAACCGCCAAGGCCACCTTCTTTCAGCTGGACGCCCTCTCGCCCGCCTGGACCGTCCTTACCTACCTGTATTAGTTGGCACTGCCGTCTTCCTGTTGGTGATTAGACAGCTAAGGCATGGAAGTGCTAGGTTGTCTGGGGTTCAATGGCTAGAATGTGCCAGAGCCTGGACTAAGCTAGGGCTCTGGCTGCTTCTCTATGTTCAGAGGCCTGAGGGTTGGGACAGCTGGGGATCTTCCCGGCTGAGTCTTTGAGCTGGACAGTGAAGGAAGAGCCCACTATCAGCCACAGTCACAGGGTGAGGACATGGAGGGGTGATGTGCCTGGGAGACACTGGGCAGAGGAGCCCGGTGGGGACCCCACAGGACTGGGCATGGAGCACCATGGCTGGAGTCTGCTTCCTCTGACTCCTTCTGAAAACCTTCACTGGGCAGCCGTGGAGCAGAAGTACCGGCAAGTGCCCGAGAAGCTCCTCGTTCAAAATCAGAGCATCTCCCCGGGCCTGGTGATTAGGGTCATTTCGGGAGACAGTTGAGAGAAGATGACTAAATTATGTTGGCTTTTGCGCCTCTTTGGCTTAGAGTGCAGTGTGGGAAGCCATCCAGGGTTGTTTTTTCCTGGCTGGCTGTGGGACAGAAGAAGACAGCAAACAGTGGGGGACCTTGTGCTCGTGTTTGTTTTTTTTCCCTGCCTCATGGCGTCCTTCCCTGCCTTCTATTTCTGATTCATCAGATTTATCCCCATGCCCTCAGCCAAGGGCCCTTGAAGGTGGCTTCATTTCTTCAGCCACCCCTGCCATCCTTGGCCCCTTTTGTGAATCCTTATATCTGGAACCCACATGAATGATCCTCTACCATTCTATTGTGTGGAGCCTTTTATACTCGATAGGGCGTTTCCATTCCACTTTACCTTGCCCTGGAATTTTCCTGGCCTGAGACCTTCTGTTCAGGCAGAGGAGAGAGTTTCCACTCCTGAGGTCCTCTGGACTGTGAACCCTTATGAGCCCCAGGCTGGCCTCCCTTGTATTAATTTGCAGACAGAACACTCACTGGATGCCCAGAAATACAGGTGATACAAATAAGTTCCTCACCTGAAAGACGAACCGGGCCAACTATCAATGCATATTTCTAGGATACGTGGATACCTTTAGTTGTTACTCCTTTAACAACCAATGAGTTCTCAACATTTTCTTTCACTCAAGGTGGAAGAGGCAAGCTGCACATGTTGTCTTTGGGTTTGACTTCCCACTCTCCTGCCTGCTAATTCTGCAGTTTGGGGCAAGATATTTAATCTGCTTGTACTCCGGTTTCCTCATCTATAAAATGGGAATACTATCCATCCTACTTCCCAAGGTAGAACTGAGGTGTTACTTAACAGTGCTTAGAATTGCTGGTCATAGTAAGTACTCTAAAAAGGTTCACTATTTCCATGCATGATCTAGTCTCGGGAATTTTCCTTTGGTATTTTCATGCCAGATGGGCATGCCTGGGAGAACCTTCTAGCATCATTATGACTCCATGAAAACTCTTGCTCCTGAGCTTTTACTTTTCTATCCCTACTGATGGCGGGGATATGTTTTGCTCCAGGTTTACTGTGGAAGGATAGTACCTCCAGGTGATGGATTATCTTATTTTCTCTCTGTCACAGGGGTTGTCAGGAGGACAAGTCCTTTATATCTTTCTTGCTTGCTTGCTTGTTTTCACCAGGCATTTTTGGGTACTTTTTCTATACCTGATGCTGGGCTTGATGATGGGAAAACATTGCATCCAAGAAGCTCATAGTTTGGTTGTACTTCATGAGATTTTTTAAAAACAGTTTTTAAAAAAATGCATCTTCAGCATGGAGAAGCTCCCATTCCTTTTAGGAGCTTCCTCTCCATCACATTGACTTCATGAAGTTTAGAAAGTGAGACCATAGTGGGGTGTTCTCATTTTTCATCTCTGCCTTTTGCTTCTCTTGTCAGCTGGGACCCTCCTTTTGGCCAGCAGATGTACTAGAGGTTACTGCCTTCCTGCATTCACTGTCCTTTACCCAACTGTTGGTATGACCATGGGTCCTGTTGAGACATTCCTGATGCTGGCCATCCTGGATGCCACTGCCTGCTGTGGTTGAGAGGCTGGTGCCCAGAACCAGCTTCTCCATTGCATCTGTATTAGAGGCTGGACGATGTTGGTTTGCATCTGGGCCCCATGCTTCTAGTTCTGAGTGTATGTGTATCTCAGATAGTTGCATGGCCCAGATATTATTTAAGCTCTGGAGCTCATATCCCAGCTGTACTGTAAGCTTTTTTTTTAGCACGTGGGCTGTGACTTCTGCTTTAGTAAAACATCCATAGATCAGAGCATGCTAGATGCTTAAAGGACCTACTGACCAAAGCCCAGAAAGAATGAATTTCTAGCCACTTCTCTTGTTGCTAGAGATGGACATCGATCTTCCCTGGTCCCTCCCTCAGTTTTGTGGCAGAATCAGAAGAAACCTCAGGGGGAAAAAATTTAAGTCCTAATTCTCAGTGCTAGAGTCAGTCTTATTTCCAAACATTCCTGTGTTCTCAACTCAAAAATAATGGGTAAATTTCAAACCACTTTCCATCTAAATGATGGATTGAGTGAACCTAATTTACATGCTAGTCATTTCATGGAAATTGGCCAAAATGAAGATAAATCTCCAGGGGTGCTGCACCTTTCTCGGTGAATCTCTTATAGCCTCTTCTGGGTGTAAGAGAGCAAATCCAAGTTAAAAATAAATACAAGAAACAAAAAATGACAGAAGTTTTGTTGGGTCTCTTCTTGATCTTGCTCTTCCTTGACTACATTTGCTCTCAGTTTGACTAAAGTGCCATTCTGGAGAACTCTCCACAAGCAATGTGCATTCAAACATTTCTCACAGATGCAATAATTCCTTCGGGTGAGGCCTCCTGCCCCAGCAGATAGGACTTCCCACCTTTGCAGAAAGGTGTCTAGGGCTCTTGTAGAAAGGTGACACAGGTGCCTGAGCGGGCAGAAGATGTTAGCAGGGCCGCCGTCCATGAGGGTCTCCAAAAAAGTTACATTGACAATTATTAAAGTTACATCCTTTCCTTGTCAAATTAGTCATTAGAAAAGATGATCATAGTCTTAAGGAGGAGCCTTATAAAGCAGCTGAACTTTCTGTCTAGTTGCTTTCAGAAAGAACAACTCAAAGTCAACTGCCAAAAGCATCAGGGTTAGCAGATACTGTTCAACACTCCTGACCCTGATGTAGAATTTCTTCTGTCTCATCACCTGTGGGCCAGCGATCCCTGGCAATTCTTAGGGAGACAGCTGCACTCAGAATCAGAATTGGTATAGGAGGCACACATCTGTTTGGGTTGAGAGAGCCAGTTGTCAACACTGGCCTCCACGTTCTCCAGCCAAGGCTTTCTCTTCCCGGGCCTGAGCAGCAGAAATTGGGGCTCTCACGTGATAACTTGTCCTCACTGAAGCTCTGGGCTCCAAGCAGATTTGGTCCTGCAGGCTTCCTGGGGCCCTACCCAAATGTGGAGGAAAATCCAGCCAGGCTTTTAGTTTTTACAACCATGTGAATTTCTTTCTAACTATAAAAATAAAATAGGTCCATGGTCATGGTGTGGAAAATTCAAATAAGAATTCAATTACAGTAAATCCACCACTCAGCAATAACTAGTGTTTATATCTTGTATTTCTTCCCAGAAATATGTATATGTATATATTTATAAAACTAGGTAACGATATTTATATAATTGTGATTATGTTCTACATCTAATTTCATGTCCTGTCCTTATATATTTATCTACGTTTCTTATTACTAAAAAAGTAATCCAGGAATAAGATAGATAATGAGAAACAGTGTGGGGGGGGGCGGGTACAAAGAAGAGTCTCTCTGCAGCCAATAGCCCACTTGTCAGAGGCAACCTCTTTTAACCATTTGTAATTTTCAGTTCCTTTGTGGATAAAATAGCTCCCAATGAAGCACTTGGACTTTTTGATTATCAGCTTTAGATCTCTTACAAAAGATAAGCGTGTCTTAGCTGCCTTGCTGTCTCCCTTCTCTTTCACCTTCTAGACTCCACCAGTCACATTTTAAAATCTTTGAACTAAATAGCTTCATTGCTTTCACTAATAAACCTTCATGTCTTTATGACCTTTAGGCCCTCTTGACCTCCCACTGTGAGAGATGAGGGATTTAGCACCCTGAATTTTGTCCCCTGTCAGTTTTATCATTATATTATCATGGCCTCGAGGACTTACTCTCTGGTCTCTATCTGGAATTGATGTTTCCTTGATTGCCTATAGAGTCGTTCCCACATGTGAAGGCAAATAATCAACATTCCTAATACTATGATTAGACAAATATCAGTCACTGCAGAAACCACCAAATATTAGATCATTAACACTGTGGCATTTATAGGAGAAATATATATTTTAAAAATACCAGTTGGGTGGTAGGTAGCAGCAAGGAGGAAGGAACCCATTCAAATTGTTTTTATCTGATACTTGTCATTGCTCTTCAGACTCTCCTTCCTAAGATCACCCAGCTTCCTCAGCACACTGCTTGGCTGCTGGAAGTTCATTTTCTCCCTGCAGCTGTTCTTCGTGGAGCCCATAAAGTTCTGGGTCTGATTGGGAGCACTTGCTCCCGAGGCTCCCAGCAAGATGTCTGCATGGCATCTCCCCTCCTTGATAGAAAATCACCTCGTGAGTTTGAGCCCACGCTCTCCTCTTTCTAGGATTCCTTTTGTGTTTTGCAGAAATAAATCATTAAATGATCCTTTCAGGAAGTGTCTGTTTGTGATCAACTTTCTAAATGCCACCCCGCCACCCCACCTCCCGCATATCTTGATTGGATTGTGACTGGTATCAATTAATTTTTCCTGTGCAGCTGAAAGTGCTTGCTCCATTAAGGAGGCTTATAATCTCAGTATGGTCCTTGTTCATTGGAAAGTTGCCTATTCTTTCCTCTCGAAGCATTCAAGTGCTTTCTTTATTCTTGTGTTTGGAAATTTTATGAAGTTGTGACTATTGGTGGGTCTTTCATTTATTTTGCTTAGCAGTTAACAGACCTTTTCAGTTTGAAGGTTCATATCATCAGTTCTGGAAATTTTTCTTCTATTATTTCCTCTCCATGTTCTCTGTTCCCTCATTCTTAGGGGGAAAATGGGCTCTTCTGAATTGATTCTCAGTGTTTATTAATTGAATTTCTTTTCATATTTCCTATTTCCATTTTTCATGTTCTGTATGATTCCATGGCTTTTCCCCTCTAGTCCTTTTATTGATTTTTTTCCCAATAATATTTTAAATTTCTTTGAATTCTTGGTCTTACACTCCTTATCTTTTATAACCTATAATCTCTCTGGAGCTTTACATTCAGATTCTTCCAAAGTTCTCTACTCCTTCCAGAATCTTCCTTCTTGCTCGGAGGTCACATTTCTGTCCTACTCTTTGATGGCACTATTTTCCTCAAATGTCTGGCAATCCTTATATGGCTGTTGACATCTCTGAATGAAGAACTTGCTCTAGTCAGGCATGGGTTTCCTCTCAACACCAGCCTTTCCCCAAGTGAGAGGAAAGGCTGCAAATTCTTTACCTATCTGAGGTTTGTTGACCAGTAGGGTATAAGAGTGGGAAGGAGTGAACGGATTGCCCTGTGCAAAAGAGGAGGGCCTTACCCTGAAGCACTTTGTGTTAGTCAGTCAAAAGGGGTGCTGATGCGTAGTACCAAAAATCTGTTGGCTTTTATGAAGGGTATTTATCTGGGGTAGAAGCTTACAGTTACAAGGCCCTAAAGATCCAACTCAAAGTACCTTAAGAGGTACTTTCTCACCTAAAGGCTGTTACCACGAGCTGATGCAAGATGGCGGGCAATGTCTGCAAGGGTTCAGCCTCCATGGCTCCGTGGTCCCAGCTTCTTCCAGTCTTAGATGTAGGCTCACATAGGGCTCATCTCTCTTCCTCTGGGGCTTATTTCTTTCAGGGCTCAGCTGCTCTGTTCTCTTCACAAGGTCAGCTGTAAACTATCAGGCTCATTTCTCTTCCTGGGGCCACAAGATCCTCTGTGTATCTTTTCTGTGTAGCTACTTCTCCTGCCTTCTTGACTGATTATTCCTCTATATAGCTTACCAAGGGGGTGGGAAATCTACCCTGCATACCCTAATACCATGGTGGAATCAAAGCCCTAATCTTAACATAATTTAATAAAGGCATATCAATTGAATCTAATGTAATCAATGAGTATCATGCCCAGAGAAACAGACCAGTTTACAAACATGAGCAATATCTCCTTTTGGAATTCATGAATAATATCAAACTGCCACATACCTACCCAACCCTCAGCAGATCACTCTCTTCTTTCTCAGAGGACCCTTTTCTAGGGATGGAAGATAATGGTACAGGCCTGGGGCTGGGAATCCTTTAGGTGTTCCAAGTCAAGGATTTTAATCAGTCACCCCCAATTCTGCCCTTTCTGTATTCTAACTCTTCGGATCTGTCCCCTTCAGGTGCTCTGTGGTATCCTCCTCTGTGTGTTTTCTGCCTCCCTGGCTCTGCTCAACCTCATCCAACAAGAAGAGCTAAGCCTTTTCTGCCTTCCAGAGATATGCCACATTTTTTGGACTGATGATACATTCTCCCTTCCTCCATATTCTGTGCTTTTATGAGTTTATTCCATTTTACTCTTCTGTACCATGATGAGATTTTAAGAAAGAGAAGTGTGATCATTTTCCTACTTGCAATGCTTTTTGTAGCTAACAAGTTTTAAAAAAATACTTAACAGATTTTCTGATGACATTGAAAATTTAGTACATAGCATTGATATATTGATGCAAGTTGATATGAATTTACTTTGCTTATTTATTTATTTTTAGATGTTATTTTTTTCTTGTTTCCTTCCTTTTTGTATTAAAGGAATGCCTTTTAAAGTACAACGTGATGAAATTTTATGGTGCACAAATCTTCAATTATATTTCAGGATAGATTTTTAGAAAATAAAAGTATGGGTACAAGAGTTAGAACCATTTTTTAGACTTTTGATACATAGTTTCCAAAATGTTTTCTCTAAACTGTTCTTTCAACTGCCACAAAGGACCAATCTCATTATATTCTAACCAACATGTTACAAACAAAACAAAACTACCTCCTACGTAGTAAAAGCAGAAAACAGTATTTTAATTTTTTTTGTATTTCTTTGGTTACTTGTGAAGTCAACTTTGTTTTCCTGTTTTATTAGTTGGTTTTCTTTTGAGTTTGGTGAACTGTCTGTTCATGTTGTTTCTGTACTCCTTGTTTGCCTGTTACTTTTATTTATGCTATTTATAACATTAAAAAGTTTACATTTTTACACACAAGACTATTAACCTTTTCCTTTGTTATTTCTGGCATTACATTTAAACTTCGAATGGCTGTTAACTATGAAAGAAGAGTTAAATATTTATATATGTTTCATTCTCGATTTTTGATTATATTATTATTTTTGCTCTACTCCTTTTAAATAGCTAATCTCTTATTTCTGTTCATGCCTTACTGCACAAAGTAGAATTTTATGGTGTTATTTAATAGTGGAGATAATAGGCATTCTGACTTCTTCCTCATTTTCAAGGAAATGTCTGTAAATGGATTTTCAACGTGGGGTATGTAAAGTGATCCTTTGGAGGGTAGGGTAAAGAATGTAGAAGGAAGAAACGAAACTTCTTCTGTTTCAGTTTTGTTGAGTGACACCTGGCAGTCCGGTCAGACAGATGGGATGTGAAATGCTCAGGGAATGGGTAGGATTCCTGTGTGTGTGCGTGGCGGGGGGTGGGGTGGGGTGGGGCCCTTCCTCCCTTCCTTCTGTGTTTGCTTCCAGTGACTCGTGACTCAAGTGCCTGCTTGGGGGGGGGGCTACAGATTATATTAATTAGTTTTAATTGAACTAACACTTAGAAAATGGGTGATAGGCTTAAAAAGATGTCTGCCAAGAAGCTCCAGCTTTTGGGTCATGCTGACAATGCAGGTGCAAATGGACCTCAGTAACGGCCCAACTGGCCTGTCCTGTGCTGTTCCAAGGAGCCCCTCACCAGCCACTTTATGAAGTGTGGAGACTTTAATGGGACCAGCAGATTTGGCAGAATTTGGCCAAAACAATACAAACACATCAACAAGACCATGTGAAATGTTGGTCTAGAGCCATTCTCTTGAGTAATGGAATCTGGCCTAACACTTTGTAAGGAGATGGAAAATGACTGTGGATATCTTTTGTATCACAATAGGTGTGTTGGCTATTTCAGGGCAAAGTTCTTAAATGAATTGTCAGACACAAAGAAGGGTCTCTCACTTTTCTTTCACAAAGAGACAAATGATCCACATTTGCTCATATTTCCTGGAATGGCAGGACATTGTCTGCTACCCACACTTAAAGGTGACATATCAACAAAGAGTGAGGAAATAACTGCTTTTGAAAGGAAACCCATGCTATAGAAAGAGCATTTTTAAAAATGTTTCAACCATTGCATGATTTTGTTGCTGAAAAAAATGACATGAGTGTGCTAGCTACAAACCCTCTAATGTGAAGTTAAAAAATCTGGAAACAGAATTTTGTCAAGTGCTTAAGAATCTTTCAAATGAAGAGTTCAAGTGGATTTTTATACCCATTTGTTAAAATATGAAGGTGCAACGGCTTTCAATTAGCTTGCAGAATCAGCAGTTGACATAAGTGAGGATGAAACTTTACCAGTCAAATGTCAGCAAAACCTTGGCAGGCATGTTAGATGGAATTGAAGAATGAATATTATGCAAATGCCACCAGTGATGTTTTTCTTGCATTTGGATCTATGTCTCTTTCTGAGGTGTATTTTTGGTTATGGCAGACATTAAAATCAAGTATGGAAATAAACCCAATCTAAATCCAGACCTCCAAATCACTGTATAAAAAAGCATCAAGATTTTCAGTCAGTGTGAACATCATATTAAATCACATTACTTTCAATAAAAAATTCAATTTCTGTATTTTTAGAGAAATAAACCATTCATTTAACCAGTACAGAAAAATTCATTAGTTTAGAGTTACATGTAGAATTCTCATATTTCAAAATGTCATCTATTTGTGTTTTTTTCTATTTTAATAAACTTGTTAGAGATTTGTCTAGTTTCTTTTGTTTCAGGAAACCAGCTCTTTTAATTTATGAGCGCTGTTGTTTTTCTGTGTTCCAGGGCATCTTTTTCATTATTTCCTTTTTTTGTTTTCTTACTTTATTTTGTTTTAATTTTTCTAACTTAATTTTTATTTTTCCTCTTTAAATAGTGAGAGCATTTAAATATATCACATTTTATCTGAAAAATACTTTACCCTTGTTCTCAATTTTGTTATTTTATAGATAGCTTATAATTATAGTTTTATTTAAACTTTTTTCCTTCTTTGAGAGTCACACTTTTTTTGAAATTTTTTTTTAATTTTTAAAGAAGGTTTAGATTACATAAATGCTACATAAAAAATATAAGTGATTCCCATTTGCCCCAACTCCTCCCCCTCCCACACTTTTCCACATTAACAATATCTTTCATTTTGCCATACACTTGTTACAATTGAGAAACACATATTGAAGCATTGTTACTAACCATGAAATATAGTTTACATTATAGTTTACACTCTGATCTGCATGATCAGGTTTTATAGGTTTTGGCAAAATGTATAATGGCCTGTATTCACCATTACAATGCCATGCAGGACGATTCCGATGTCCCCCAAATACCTCCATATTACACCTATTCTTTCCTCTCTCTCCCCTCAGAACCTCTGGTGGCCACTGCCTTTATATCAATGATACAAGTTCTCCCATGGCTAGAATAATAACAAGTCTATAATAGAATAATAGTAAGCCTTTTTAGTCCATTATTCATTCCCCAATATTGAGGATTTGGGAATGGTGATGCCCACTCTGTTTCTAATCAATAGGGGGCTTAGATCCCATTGGACAGATGGTTAAGACTGTTTTGCCTGCAGTTGCAGATATTCTCTGTTCCTTGGGGTGGGCGTTGTCCATCATCATCACCTTGTTAGTTGTCCTGGGTGAGTCCAATGAACTGGAGAGAAGGTGTTGCAACTCAGCTGAGATTCAGGGCTCAACCAGCTCATGAATGGACCAAAGATTTAAGTCTCTGGGACATGTATTTATCAAGTATAGTGCTAATTATAGGTTCAAATAAAAGGGACAGAAGAGCCATGTGTAGGGAAACTACATATGAGTCTAACTCTGTTACACAGGAGAACATAAATTCCAAAGTAAAGTCTACTGATAGGGTGCCAAATTCCTGAGCCTGTCTGCCTTGCCAGTAGTGTCTAGATGTCTCCAGAGCCCTCAGGAGTCCTGCTGTTTGAGGCATTGTTTACTGTGGCAGTCAATGTGGTCCTGCTGAAATGTGTGTAAATATAACCTCTGGAATGACCTCCTGACTCACTTTTGAAATCTCTTAGCCATAAAAACTCATTTGTATTTAGTATTTCCCCCTTTTGGGCAAGGTCTTTTTCTAGATGCATTGCTAGTTGGCACTTGGTAATAATCCCTTGGTGCCAGGTGTACTAATCCTTGGGAGTCATGTCCCAGGCCAGGGGGATGGTAGTGCATTTATATGCTGAGTTTGGCTTAGAGAGAGATCACGTTTGAGCAAAAAGGAGGCTTACAGGAGGTAAATCTTAGGCAATATATAATACTAGGCTAAATTTCAATTTCAACAGAAAAGGTTCATAAGTGCAATTGTCAATAGCAAGGGCCTGGCATAATGGTCTGTCTTTCTTCGCTAGGCACTGCTCATGTACTCGGGGGATTCTTGCTGCTCTGTTAGAGAATGTAGCAGGACTCCCCAGGATGCAAATTCAATATTCTTTTGATTGTTGTGTGGGTGTCCATATACCAAGACAATGCCTCATGAGCACTTGAACTTATTCATATGCCTTAGAGGCAGACCCCAGGTGAACCCCTCTCCACACATCCCCCCATCACTGACACCCACACCAGTGACCTTCTTCTACCGTAGTTGTGACCCTTCTGTGATCCAAAACCTCTCCAAATATGAAGCCAAAAAAAAAAAAAACAAAATAAAATTAATAAGAAAATGAAATAATATTTAAAAATAACAAGTAAAATATACAAAAAAATAGGAAAATTTAAAAATTAAAGTAAAATAAAAATTTTCAAATATTTAAACTTTGATCTAAGATATATTTAAAGGAGTATTTAAAATTTCTCAATTTTAGCTCCTTAAATCTTGGCTTTTATTATTGTTTCTGCTTTTATTCAACTATGACAGACCTGCTCTTGAGTACTTTTACTGAGGTGTTTTGTTCCTGTATTTTCCTATGTGATAAGTTTTTGTAAATTTTTGTTAATTCTACAGATATCTGAAAAGTAATGTCTGGGAAGTACACACACACACATTATATATAAACACACAAACATATAGAGTCACATTAAATTGGCTTTAAGATCTATAGTATTTAAGTTTGTCATGCTTTTATTTTTTGTCCAGATAATTTGTCAGAGGCTTGGAGGTTGTCTTTAAAGTCTTCAACGGTGTTTCATTAATTTATCCTTGTATGTTAATGATTCTTTACTTTATATAAAACTATGATATAAGGCATATGAGTAAGGCATTCTTTACTTTATATAAAACTATGATATGATATAAGGTTTGCACCTGATAGCATTTTGGATTTTACCCCTTTTAAACCTAAAATGACCTTCTTTATATTTTGAATGTTTTTATTGAGTTCTGAAGTTAGTACTTTTTTTCTTTTATGTTTGTCTTAAAATCTTTGCCCACATTTTGTTTGCTCTCTTGTCGTTTTAATTTAAGTGTTCCTTTAAAAGGAATAATAGGTGGAGATTATGCTATTGTGGCTGCTTGTTGTTCTGAAGGAAGTTCATTCTCATGTTGTTCTTTTGTGAGGAATCTGCACTTTCTACCTGGTTGCTCAGAGGACTTTTCTTCATCTTTGAAATTCGCAGATGTCACCAGGATATCTAACTCTGTCAGTGTGGTCACTAAGCTAACATGGGTTCTTTTCCTACCGTAAACGGAAATGCCGGATAAATAAAATAAAAATTTAAATACATAGCTCTGTATGGCATTTTCCTGTTTGCTTATAGATTCATCTTCTGCCTACCCCCTGTTTTGCTCTGCATTGTGGGGGGATGATCCCTGCAATCTCCAGGTTCCCTTGCCATAGGCTTCTGTGATCCGGCCAAAAGATGGCACCTGCGGAATGAGAAAGTGGGGAAAAAGAGAGGGTAGAGTATTTTTTCCCATCTCTGTCTGCTCCTGACAATGTCTCCAGCAGTGGCTCTCTCTCTTCAGTGGTTTCTGCTCCAGATCTTGCCAGAGGAAAGCCCATTCTTCCATGGTCCCAGTTCCCATTGTGCAGCCCACTCCTGGTACTCACTCCTGGGCACCCCAAACTTGTGGTTCTGGAAATACAACCATCTTCCTAAGTCTCTTCACACTAGGGATGGAAAATAACTTTCTGCTGTTGCTAGGCTCTGCTAACCATTCCTGTTTGGCTTTTCAACCCTTCCAACAACTTAGTAGTCTAAATCCCTCCCCCCCCCCCCCCCCCGCCCCTTGTGGCTTTTTGCCTGCTGTCTGCTCTTTGTTTCCATTCGCTGTGAGTTCTTCTGTGTCAGTATTTTATTTATTTTCATTCCCCCTCCCCCTTGCGGCTTGCTTGCTGCCTGCTCCCTGTGCCAATTCACCGCGCACTTTTCTGTGTTTTTGCTTGTCTCCCTTTTTTGTTGCGTCACGTTGCTGAGTCAACTCTCCACGGTGCCTGTGATCTGGGCGGCACTCGGCGGTGCTTGTGGGCTGGTGGCTCTCTGCAGCGTGCGGGCGAGCCTGCCTTCATAAGGAGGCCTTGGGACACGAACCCAGGGCCTCCCATATGGTAGATGGGAGCCCAACTGATTGAGCCACATCCATTTCCCACTAGCTTCCCAGTAAAAATCCTTCTATTGCACTATCTGAAGTGGGCTCTGCTTTCTTGATTAGACTGGAACACACAGCGAATGGACACAGAGAGCAGACAACTGGGGGGGGGGGTGGAAAGGGAGAGAAATAAATAATCTTAAAAAAAAAGGTGGATTTATGAAAGGATCTGCTAGAAATGATTCTTTGAACTGCTAGAAATGGGAAACATAGCCACTTAAATGAAAAAGTCGGTAGGTAGATTGCACAACTAGTTAAATAACAATTGAAAAGAGAATTTGTGAATTTGAAAATAATTTTGAGGAAATTACCTAGAAGATACACAGAGAGATAAAAATATGAAAAAAATTAAAAGGAGTTTAAGAAACATGGAAGATACAATGATGTATTATTAGTCAAGGTCAGTTTAAGAAACTAACCACTCTGGACATTTTATGTAGGAAGAGATTTAATACAGGGAATTTGATGCTTACAAAATTGTTGAGGGGCTGAAGAAGTGGATTTCAGGTGGGACTCCAGAATTCTCTAGAATAATTTAGAATTGACCCACTAGGAGAGTGGCTACCAATGAGGCTGCTAAAGATAATATGCTGCTCCTGCAACCTTCTTTCAGCACCCCCAAAACTGGAGACTGGATCCTGAGGCTGTGATTCAGGTCCACAAATCATTGTTCCTGGACTGCTATCAGAAATTTTGCTGCTGAACTGTCTGGCCATGCTGCTGGATTCCTGGAGAGTGGATTCTGGAATGTCACTGCAGGAAAATATCATGTTCTATGACCTGTTTTTCCTGCAGAAACCACCAAAAGGGGGCAGGAAAATAGCCTTTTATTCCCAGTGATGTACTGGAGCCAGCTCAAAGTAGCATGTGAGAGATGATTATTAAATTTTCAGAAATTCTTTTTAATTTTTAAAAAAAAATTATTTCTCTCCCCTTCCCCCCCACCCCGCCCCCCCGTTGTCTGTTCTCTGTGTCCATTCTCTGCGTTTTTTTCTGTGTCCTCCTGTGTTCTTGTCAGTGGCACCCGAAATCAGTGTCTTTTTTTGTTGCATCATCTTGCTCTGTCAGCTCTCCGTGTGTGCGGTGCCATTCCTGGGCAGGCTGCACTTTTTTCATGCTGGGTGGCTCCCCTTATGCAGTGCCCTCTTTGCGCATGGGGCTCCCCTATGCAGGGGACACCCCTGCGTGGCACAGCACTCCTTGCATGCATCAGCACTGCCTGTGGGCCAGCCCAGCTCATCACATGGGTCAGGAAGCCCTGGGTTTGAACCTTGGACCTCCCATGTGGTAGGTGGATGCCCTATCCATTGGGCCAAATCCACTTCCCATCAGGGATTCTTTTCAACCAGTTATTAAAGATAGTCATTCTTAAAATTTAACTCTGTAAGCTTACAATTAAATACATTATATTAAAAAAAGAGCAATAAATACTAAAAACCTTATCACTTTCCAATTATTTTATATACTCTGCTATTGTCTCTATGATGTTTTTGAAATTAATTCAGTCTATTGCATCTATATGGTGGAAATATTGTGGAATGGCGAGCATATCTCTTTCTAATTCCATGTTTGGTGATATCATGTTGGTAGCTTGAAATCAACATTTGTGATAACATTTCCACCATGGGAATAGGCAAATGCTATAAATTGGGGCTTTTTTTGGAGACCGTGTTGATAAATATTTACCAGCACACCACTGCATTTATCTCATTTCAACATTTCAAATTCTGTACAAGTGCTCTTGAAGGATGAGACTAATTCACATCCAGAATCCTAGTAGCAAGGGAATTTGTGAAATATAGTTATTAGCTTTCCAACTTCTTCAATCAGGAGGAGTATGAGTATGCAGTTTGAATATAGAGGTCTGACACACATCTAAGAAAAGTTTACAAAAGAGAGACTAGAGGGATTGAGAGAGACCCTATAGCTGAAAATATAATGACTTAGATTGTTCAGGATGACTATTAATATGTGAACAACAGGTATCCTGATAGCAGATGTTGTGTCAGCCATGAATATGTTCAGAGTTTAAAGAAATAATTAATTTATAGTTATCTACTAAGTTGAGCTATAATTCAAATGAGGTTGAAATAAATATATATTTTTCAGATGAAGAATAAGATAGAAAGTTTGCCATGTACAGTCCCTTACTGAAAGAACTACTAATGGATTACTTCAGAAAGAAGGAAATTGCATTCAGAAGCAAAACGTGGCCTTCCAGAGGCAATGACAAGCAGATAAAATAGTAAACATGGGAAAGTCTAGATAAGCATTGAATATAAGAGACAGCAGTAATGACAACAATAATAATGATTAATATTGTGTGTTTAAAAATAACTCTGAAATAATGGACAAGAACAACATGAAAGAACTTAAGAAAATAAAATTCTAGCAGAAAATGATAAACAACCCAACAAATAAAGGTGAAAGGCCAATTTTATAGAAGAAGAAATGAGAATAGCCCAAAGCCATATAAAAAGATGTTAAATATAAAGTAATCAAGGAGATCCAAGCAAGAAAAATGAAATGGTTTGATAATACCAAGTGTTGGTAAGGCTAAGAGGGAAATAGACATTATTAGATTAATGATGGGCTTGTAAATTGTAAATTGCTTGTAAATTGCGAAAGCCACTGTGGTGGTTCTAAAAGAGGTACAAAAATTCTGTGATACTATTTATTTCAAAAGGTGTAACCTAATTGCCCTTTCCCTGAGTGAGTCACTTATAACAAATAGAATGTGGTGGAATTGACAGTGGGTGATTTTCAAGGCCAAAAGGCATAAAGTCTTGTGGCTTTCTCCTTCTTCCTCTGGAACCAATTACCAGCTGCCGATGCCATAAGAACATCCAAGCATCCCTACGGAGAGGACTACAAGGTCATGAGACATGTGAATGGCCCTATGGGTGTGCCGTCTTGGAAGTGGCTCCTTTTTCCCAAGTCATGCCTTCTGAAGATGGTAGCCCCAGTTGATATGTTGACTGCAATCTCATGAGAGACCCTGATCTGGAAGAACCCAGCTGAGCCATTCTTAAATTCCTGAACTACAAAAACTGAGATAATAAATATTGTTGTTTTAAGCCACCAAGTTTAGGGATAATTTGTTCCATAGCAAATCATAATGACCACAACCACTCTGGAGGGCAATTTGGCAAAACCTACCAAAGGTAAAGATTCACATATTCAACACCTCAGTAATTTTCAGCAAGGAATGTCAACTAAAGAAATTCCTGCCAAGAGGTACACATAAGGATATTCATTGCAGCAGATTTTATTTCTCTCAATCAGGTAACGGATTGCAATTTATTAATACAGTGGAAAACTATGGCACAGTTAAAAATGAATTAACAAGGTGTATGTGAATTGATTTGAATAAATCCCCCAAATCTGATGTAGAGTGTAATGCTCAAGTTGCAGTAAGATATGTATGGTATGATATTTATGTAAATTTAACGATATACAAAGTAATACTATAAATTCTATATAATTACATCCATATATATATATACACATCCGTATATATATATACATTTACATAAAAATTTTGAAGCATGGACTGGAAGGATATATTCCAGCTCCAGAATAGAGTTTCACTGTGGAGTGCGGGAGGTGAAAGAGTAGAAGAGGTGGGCAAGGGAAGTGGACTTGGTCCAATGGATAGGGCGTCTGCCTACCACATGGGAGGTCCACGGTTCAAATCCCGGGCCTCCTTGACTTGTGTGGAGCTGGCCCATGTGCATTGCTGATGTGTGCAAGGAGTGCCATGCCACGCAGGGGTGTCCCCTGCATAGGGGAGTCCCACGCACAAGGAGTGCGCCCCATAAGGGGAGCCGCCCAGAGCAAAAGAAAAGTGCAGCTTGCCCAGGAATGGCGCCGCACACACGGAGAGCTGATACAACAAGATGACGCAACAAAAAACAGAAACACAGATTCCCAGTGCCACTGACAAGGATAGAAGCGGTCACAGAAGAACACACAGCAAATGGACACAGAGAGCAGACAACTGCCGGGGGGGCGGCGAGGATGGGAGAGAAATTAAAAACAAAAAGAGGTGGAAGGCTTCAGTGTAACATATTATTTCTTAAAAAAGCTAAAGCAAATATGGCAAAATATTAGCATGTGTTAAATATGGATGTTGGGTACACTGGTGTATTATGTTATTTGCTGAATTTCCTGTATGTTTGAAATGCTCTTTATTATCACTAATGCAGAGCTGCATTAATTTTTAAAAAATTTCTTCTTTGCTTGGCAAAGGCCTCCACTTTTTCCAAATCAGCTCGTCTCTGAGTCAATTGCTTTTTCTCTTTGTATTGGTATCACCTCATCTTACTCTTTCCTTTTGAAGCTTCATTATTATTTCACAGACACCCTGTTGTCTCCCTTTTTTAAGGATATAAAACAGAACCATTGTAAAATTGTCTTATTTCTTATATTGCTTATTTTATACAATATACTTTTGCTCAGCTTCTTGAAAGTGCTCCTGTCTGCAAATGATGCGAAACTTCTACACAGACTCCTGCTGCCCCCCACCTTCATGTTTTCTGCTTACTCATTCTTGTCTGATTTGACACCTGTCCAAACCCAATGTTTACCAATTGGAATACCCCTGCAGGATCTTCTCAAGGGAATACTAACTGCTTTATAAGAGCTTCGCCCAATGCCCAGAGTCTAGCAGGCATCCACCTAAGGCATCTTTGTTGCAGTAAAGAGGGGATCTTCTTGTCCCCAAAAAGTCACTCTTAAACTCTGAGGAGGAGACACACATTTCTGCAATATGTGAAAACCGGTAATCTTCACAGGTTATTGCTTCCAGAGGCTTCTCTTGCCGACGCCCAGGCCTGCAGTTAGTTTCACATCTTCCTGTGCAGTGCCCTCACCTCCTACCTTTCCATTTCTAGCCATCTTGCATTCTGCCGGTACAGTCCCCAAGTGGCTGTAGAAAGGCAGTTGCCTTTTTCCAGTGGTGGAAATGAAACGGTGGGGATTTGACCCTGGCTGCTTTCCAAAAGCATTTCCCAGGGTGATTGATTGCCTGATATTAAAGTTGACCATCCCTGAATCCCTGAAACAGAAGAGAAGTTGGGTAGATTAACAATCTCTTCCCTATAATTTTGTCTCTGATTTCACAATTGTGGGCATGCCACTGATTGTCATTCTAATCCTAACCGTGCTGATTGAGTGGAAGTTTCTCCCATACCCCGGAATTGCTGCTGTTGGAAATGTCATTTTGTGTGATTTCATTGGTATTTTTAGGGGAATTTGTTAAAGATCCCATCAGGGTTTGTTAGGCTCTTTAAGTTTTATAATGTCCATTTGTGTGTCTGGTAATTAAGAACAGGAATCTTTGGAAAGTCTGTGCTAGATCCTGTGGATATACTCCAGGCACTCTATAGAATAGAGTTCAAGCTTCAACTGAGACTTCCAAAGTTATTTGAAACAGTCTCATGGATACATTAAAATGCATTCCTCTAAATGTTTTTCCACTGCAGTACATTACCAGAAATCTTTAACTTAAAAGAAATTACGTTAGAGCAGGGCTTCTCAAACTATCTATGGTGATAGTTTGTTCTTTTGTTGTTATTGTTAAAGTTCCAGTCCTTTGCA
This sequence comes from Dasypus novemcinctus, assembly GCF_030445035.2. NCBI lineage: Eukaryota > Metazoa > Chordata > Mammalia > Cingulata > Dasypodidae > Dasypus > Dasypus novemcinctus. The sequence goes on along the minus strand of NC_080695.1, from coordinate 23,839,262 downwards.
GAATGATACTTTCGTAAAATACAAGAATGAATTACAAGAAAAATTAAAAAAGCAAAAAAATATAAAATTCAAGTGTACCCATCGTGTGCTTAGATGTTGAGGCTAAGCTAAAAATTGCTATAAATATTTTCAAATGCTTACTCTCTCAATTTTGAAACAAATCTCATTGTTGACCAGCAACAAACGACGTATGCACTAGCAGTGGTCTGTACTCACACTTCGAGTAGTACTGCTTCAGGTGCCCTGCAGAATTAGAATTTGGTGTATTTTTCAATAATAATAATAATAATAATAATGGTAATAATAATAATAACAGTACTGCCATACAACAACGTGTCTGGGTCTTTCGTACCCTAGAGTCAATGTGAGTCTCATGTCAATGTAAATGGGCCTATTGAGTTTATTTCTCTGCCAAGAAATGCTCCTTGATCCTGACAATGGGAAGCACCCCTTTAAGCTGTGGGAGATAGACCCCACCCCTTTCTGATGGCTTATCCTCCTACCTGACCCCTTTGCCTTGATGTGACTGTGGAACTAGCCTTCTTGGTGGCTAGGAAGTAGACTCTTCAGCTTTGGTGGCTTCCATTCGAAGTCCCCTCTACCTGATGTAGCCAGCCCCTGCGAGAAACCACTGGTGCTCGAATAACCCTCTCTCCCCGCCCTTCCCACCATGCTCCACTGCTCACCCACCTGCTCTGCTCTATAGAACATATGCCAGCTTCTCCCTGAAGCTTGCTCTCTGCCGGGGTCCTTAATGCCCTTTTTTGTAACCCAGACTGCTTCATCTTCAATCTAATACACCTGTGACTTCCTTTGGCCTCTGCGTCTTCCTTCATGTAACCCTTAGCAAATAACCAATGGCATTTATTGGGAATTTAGAATTTGCCTGGTGGTGTCTAGTGTTGTCCATACCTTATCATACTTAATATTAAAGTATGTATCCAAATTTTACAGAGTAGGATATTGAGGTACAGAGAGGTTAACTAAATTACCTACATGGTTATATAAGGGCAAAGCAAAGCTCCAAATCTAATGCTCTTTGACCAGAAAGTCCTGATTGCTTTACATAAATACAGAACATTTATTCACATGATAAACAGCCACTTGAACAAAACTGAGTAAAACTGCTGTTGAAATACTTCATTTTTTGGTTCATTGCTCTCCTTTTGAGAACCCATATGAAAACGCTGTTTTATCTGAGATTCACATTTGTCTTTGTAGTTGAACTTGCATGTTTCCCTTTCTTAGCCAAAGAGAGAATCTTAAAGCTAGGGTTTCCCCAAGTGGCTTGGAGTAAAATTTAGTCCTTAATTGCAGCAGCTGTTTTTAACTTTACTTGGGATAATGTTCCTCCCTTTCTTGAACAAGACTTTCTTTATCTACATGGATGGTTCAATTGCACATGTTTTCTTTCTCGTTAGACTGTGAGCTTTTTGGATGCAAAGGCTGAATGAATTAAATGTGTACCTAACTTTGTAAGCTGCCTTTTTGGATGCTAATTATATTGGTATATCAAGTGGGATTCAGTTATAACCAGTTTTTCCTGCAAAGTACTCAACATTGGATCTTCGGCGGAACTGGGGAGTGGGTAGCATCTGCGTTGTTTCCTGTGGATTGGACATGTTCACTAGGGCTGTGAAAATTTGCATGGTGGATCCAATACTTCAGACAACCAAGTAAAGGTGATTATGGGAAGATATTTACAAAAATGCTGAGAAACTAAAGAGATGAGTTCATTTCCTGGGTGAAATGGGAAGGACTGCTGGGATGCTTTTAGCTCCAGAACTGACCTTAGTGGGTCTCTCTCCTGATAGCTAACTTACACAAGATCACTGCAGGCATCTCTTCATATATATGGAGACTTAAACAATGCTTAAAATAAGAGCCTGAGAGGCTGACTTGGGTACTGGGATAAGACCTGAGGCGGAAGCTGAAACCATGTAGGAAGCTTTAGCCAGAGTTGACTTCTCATTCGCTGGACCATGTCAATCAGTCCATGCTCTAATGCCCATGGAAAATTGCCCCAAGAAATCAGGAATGGACTTAAGGAAAGGAGAGAGTGATCCTGATTAAAATGCCTGATTTTCACTTTGGCGCCTATTTGGTCTGAAGAGTAGGAGAGGAGATGGCAATTGAAGTGTTCTTTCAGGGAAAGATTCTTGCATTCTATTTATGTGTAAAGATAGATTTGGCCAGGAGGGAAAAGACTGACTTATAATTAGCTGAAGATGTCCCCCTGAACATGGTAAATGCATCATACTGTGCAATTAGCATTGTGCTGTTTGTGATGCACCTGTGAACGTACATTTTGTTAGCTGTGGAAAGAGTTAAGGGTGATTGGGCGACTGACAGTTGGCTCTTGACTTGGCCATGTGTCTATTTACTTTTTGGGGCTTAGAGTATTTGTGGGAGTTGTCCCAGGTGTTATGCTGAATGAAAGGCCTCTGGTAGAAATGGAGACACCGGGCAGTGTGGCCTATTTTTTAGGAAGATAGTGAATTAGTTTTTAGACATCTTGAGTTTGGAATGAGAGTTTGACATTTGGGTGGAAATGTCTGGGGTTTAGCTAAGGCTGTTGTAGTCGAAATAGTACTCAAGGGTCTCAAGTTCTAGAACTGGTTCTTTCACTAACTAGCTTTGTGGTCTTGGCCAACCTCCTTAGATTTTTGTTTTGTTTTTTCAAATTTTTATTGTGGTAACCTAGCTGAAACACAAAGTATGTGTGTAGTCCAGTGGTAATCGATTACATTCCCAATACTGTGCCACCATTACCACCACCCAATACCAGAACTTTTTCATCACTGGGAACAGAAACTGTACCCATAAGCATTTACAACTCATTTCTATTCCCCCAACCCCTAATAACCTCCAATCTATTTTCTGTCTTTATGAATTTACTTATTCTAGATATTTCATATGTTAAGTCATATAATATTTGTCCTTTTGTCGGGCTTCTTGCACTCAGCTTAATGTGGTCAAGGTTCATCCATGTTGTCTCATGTATTAGTAGTTCATTCCTTTTTATGGCTGAATAATATTCCAGTGTATAGGTAAATACCACATTGTGTTTATCCATTCATCGCTTGCTGGATGCATGGCTTGTTTCGACCTTTTGGCTATTGAGATCAGTGCTGCAAAGGACATTGGTGCACAAATATCTATTGGATTCCCTGCTTTCAATTCTTTTGAAGTCCCTTAAGTTTTAGGACTCTTCATTGGTTGACCTCTAGGTCAGAGCTCTCAACCAGAAAGGGGGCCTGCTGGTGTGTTCTTAGGAGAGAGAGGAGGTGGCATCCTGCTGGGTCTGTCCCTCAGGGGTGTTGATGGGAGCTCTCTTCTGTGGAGCCTGCAAGGAAAGGTGGCTTTCATTTGGGTCTTTCTGAGGAGTGTGGTCTGAGGTTTGGGTGCCCTAAACTAGTCATCCTCAGCCACTGACATTCTGTTGACCGCCATTTCCTGTAAATTTACGCCTTGCCACTCAGGAGGACCTCAGGGGAATTGGTTGGGCCATACTGTTTACCATATCAGTTTACCATACAGTTACCATCTAGACTCAAACTTCAGTGTTTACAGGGACTGTACAAGTGATTCCCATGGAGATGACAGATGTGTTGGGGGAGAGCTCAGGAGTCACTTCTCTCCCACAGAATCCCAAGCAGGGAGGTCATCAGCCTCTGTTTGAATGCTTCTAATGGCGGAGAAATTACTCCTTATGGAGCTGCCCAGTTAGAAAGATGCCCTTTACCTGCTAGAAACCCCCTGTAATTCCTGCCTATTGGCCCTAATTCTGCTCAGAGGTTTGTCGGTCCTTTTAGCCCCCTTTTCCAGAGGAGGGAACACAGCTAGGGTTCAGCGACTTGCTCAATATAACAGAAAGTACTATGGGGAGAATTGGGACAGGATCTGGCTCTTTCTGCTGTGGAGAAGGCCCCCTTTCCAACTGCCTTTCCTCTGTCCCCTCTTCGTTTGCTCTTTCATTCTCTTTTCCACCTCTCTTCCCTCTCCTCTCTTTATCTTAGCCTGGAGCCTCTGGCCTGCCTTTGGCACTGTGGAAACGTCCAAGCTCTGGTCTAAGGAGCTTTTCTTGGAGGGTTTGTTAATTTTATTGAAATGGATGCTTTGGTTGCCTGTAAGAGTGCTGGAAGCTGCTCTGGCCTGAGGATGCCTTGAGGCATCATGCATTTTTATAGCTGGGCAGGAGCGACTGACTCATAGAACCTGGGTGTCTCAGAGTGAGTGCTTGTGGGTCAGAGATGGGCACACAAGCCACTCACCCACACGGCTTTGCAGTCAGGCTCGGGTGAAAGGGTGCTTCTCAGAGATGCAGAGTGCTGAATGTTATTTACTTAGAGTCTGGGCGTTTCCAGCCTGCTTTGGATGCCATGTGAAAGGAGTACCTGCTTTACCTGGGAAAAACTAAACACTCAGCTCTCGGTGTGCTTGCAGCCAAGATGCCCAGTTCCGGGCCAGCCCGCCATTTCTAGGATGCGCAGTCCCTCCTTATAAGGACTGAGAAATGATTTCTGTCTGGTCCAGCAGAGAGTATTCTTGTTTGTACAAAGAGACAGTTTGATGATGAGTTGATGTGCCAAGGTTACAAGGACAATATGGTTTAAATTCATAATTAATGGGGAAAGAAGGAAGGATGATGTGAAGTGAAGGACTGGCTAAAACTTGAGTTCATTTGGGAACTGTTCAGGTCACTGGGACCCTGGAAATTTTCTGACTTTCCCTGTAGAATTGTGATTTTAGACATAACCCTGGCCACCTGGAAATGATGATGTCGTTCTCTCCCCTCTCTTCCCCATTCTCTTGTGAGCAGGGAGAAGATGCCGTTCCACCATGTGACCGCTGGCTTGTTGTACAAGGGGAATTACCTCAACCGATCTCTCTCGGCTGGCAGTGACAGCGAGCAGCTTGCTAACATCTCTGTGGAGGAGCTTGATGGTAAGGAGCCTGCCCTATTTGGGAATTCAGCCCTCCAAGAGCAGCATCTGTGGCTATTGTGCATCTAAGGTGAAACACTGGGCTCTGGCCAGCCACTGGCAGTTGTGGCCAAGTCTATCCAAGGGGACGATGCGAAAGAGTTCAGAGATAAAATGTTGCTTAAATGATTTCTTTGTGTGGGATAGATCTTGTAGCCTGAAATCGATGGTAAATGCTTTGGTTTCCTTGGATACTAACTGGGAAGATAGTCTTCACTCTCTCACAAGGTATTTTCCACGTTATGGGGACTTTGTTACCAGTGGCGCTGTCTTGCTTCCATATTGTCTTTTACAATGGAGCTCAGCTGCAGGGGAGGTTGAGGCCTTGCTGTCTCTTGACTTGTGGCCATGGGCTTCGAATCCTGCCCAGATCAGAATCGACTGGAAGCCATGTCCAGTGGGGAGTGGACAGCAATTATTTTAATTGCTTCTGTTCTGTTGTAACACAGCACAGCCCTCGGTGTTCCTGGCAGGGGCCAGAGATGGGAATAAACCTGGAAGCACAATGGCTAAATTCATCCTAAGGAGCATAGGACAGGGCCCTGCATTGCATTCTGGGTTAACCAACCCCCTAATTAAATAGTGGAAAAATAAAAAGAGGAAGGATTGTTTCTCTAGAATAGAGAGTTCGGTTGATTTGACCAGCTGTTTTGCCTAGGTCAGCTAGATTTGCTAAAGGCAAACCAGACTCAGCCTTCCTTAGCAATATCGAATGTTGTGCTCCTTTCTAAAGCAGAGAAGTCAAAATTACCCCAGATGGCCCACATAGTTGCTATTAAGTGTCATGGTCAAACCAGTGTGCTTTGTATATGCATTGTCATAAGCCATCTGCTCTGGGCCAGCAGAGCAAACTTGGTCTGCAGGCCCATCCATTTTTATTACGAGGAGGTGAGGGGAAGCCAAGAGGCCGGAGCCCTTGGATAGTGTTCCCTTCTCCTGTCCAGTTTGTTTGCTTGTTGAAATGAATGTGCACATGGAGCTGTGGCCTGTTAAACCCGGGCTCTGCTAGGATAGCTGTTCTGAACTTCAGCCAGGATGCCTAACTTTTCAAGAGGCTCACAAACCACATTTCAGCCCTTCTCACTTCAGAGGTGGGTAAGAGTGCCCTACACATTCTAGGGCAAGCGGCCGAACACACAAGGTTATTTTTGAAACAATGCACAGGGCAGCTCAAGCAGGGCCGGAGCTCACCTTTTCAGTAGGTAAGAAAATCAGAGAGCAGTTCCACCTGCCCTCCCAGCCCAGCATTGGAAACCTGGGGACACTGAATGGAGTGAAGCCTATACTTTATGGCCTGAGGCTGGTGGGTAAAGATGCTGTGTTTGTCCTTCAGGACGGTAATCCAGACTCTCAGCCTGGAGAAGGGCCATTTATTTTCTGATGGAAGATTCATTCTATTTATTTACTTTCTGCCAAGGCTAACACTGAGTTGTGATGGATCGTACTTTATTACCAGCATCTTGGGGCTCAGGGCAGGGCTGTGCAGAAATGTTCTGAGTTTAGAGATGGCAAAGCAAAGGCATTGGGCAGGCAGGGTCTGAAAACACAGCCTCAGTCATTTCAGAGGACTGCCGATTGGTTCTCTGGTGCGTCAAAGATTCGGAGGTGTTAGTTACTTAGTGTTCTCTTGGGGCTATCTCATGTCAACTGGGCCTCAAGTCCTGCTGCTCGGACCCTCCTGAGGACAGGCAGCACTGCGCCAGAAGTTGACATGTGGACACTGATGATGGACACGGCAGCATCCCTTGTGGTACCATCCTCCTCCCGGCCCCATAGTAGCTACAGTCTCCTGCTTGTAGATGGCCACATGAACAGACGCCACATGGTTAGAGCTTATCACCCCCCAGGGACCGAATGTGCCTTTCTTTCGGTGTATGTGCCACAGCTGCCTAGTCCAAAGACAGGTGTGAAAAGAACCACGTGCCATGCATGCCATGTCTAGCTGCAATTCATTCCTGAGAAGGGTTTGTAGTTCTCCTCTTTAAACAAAATTCCGGAGGCAGTAATGCGAAAGCTGCATCAAGTTGGCTAGAATGGAGGTGGAAATCACCTAACCAAACAAATGATGGTAAAAAAAAAGTCAGCAACAATGGATTGCTTGAGACATGCATTCATTTATTCCTATTCACTCATTGATTTATTGATGAATTCATCCAAGGGATGTTTACCTGAATGTTTTCTGGGTGCAAGAGAAAATCAAATAAGCATACTATTCATTGCCTGTCCCAAAAGAACTTACAGTCAATTCACGGAGGTTATGTATAAATTTATTAGCAGTTATCTTATATTTTTTTGGAGTGCTTCAAGTGGAATTTAGTAAACATATGGATTATAATTTTTTAAAAGTAAAGTCTTCTCAATGCTATTTATTGAAGAATCTTGTGAGATGGTTACTGTAAAATGTTTAGATTTTAGAGTTATTGAGACTGTTCTTGTAATATATGCCCAGTTTTGGTAAACATTCCACAAAGACTCGAAAAGAAGATACTGTATTTCTCTCTCTATACACACAAACACATATACATTTTACTTTGTAATTTATATTTTTTTCAACCCCTTTAAGTATTCATCTTTTTAAAGATGTCTTATTTTGTTAAACACTGATATGATAGTAGAATGCTTTCTAAATTGTATTTTTTCCTGTTAAATTTTCTATATTTCTAAGTTTTTCATGTGGAATTCTTCAGTGTAACTGCAGAACTTTTTAGGTTGTCTTGTTTTATGATTTCTATTTCATGTGTTTCCTTGATGATTGCACTTTATACAACAAGAGTTTTAAGGTAGGTTCTTTATTCTTTTGGGCTGTATCCATATCACCTCCTTCCTTTTTGTATAGTAATTATGAATGCATAAATATCTCATTTTAAATTCTCCAAAAAGTGGTTGATTACTTTTTACCTGGTCAAATACAATAAATATGGAATTTGTTTCTGTAATTATCAATGTACCAACTCCTCTCTAATTATCAAAACAACCACTATTTCCTTGTACCCAACAAGAAATTTAGAGAGCTTTTACTTTCCATGCTCTTTTGCACTTCTGTTTTTCCTGACTTTGTCAATTTAATTAACAGATTATAGATCCAAATTGTTATTCTTCTGTAATCATTATTATTATTTTTCTGCTTAAATATATTTTTAAATTTTGTTTTGGGTTTTTGCATTCAACTTTTAAATCATGTTTGAGCAATTACTCCAAATAATACATTTATTAAGAGGATTTAGTACATATGGTTAGCCTTTTAAAAATATAGCTTCTTTCTACTCAGATTCATACCTATGGATCCATCTTTATGTCATCTTGTTTATATCTTCAAGAATTTTTGTTTCCTAGAAAGGGATGCAACTTTTACCTTTTTTTCTGCTTTCATGCAGGAGTAGTACTTGAGTGGTTGGAGATTTCTTGGTTCACTAGAATGCTCAAGGCCTTTTGCCTACTCACATTTAGTGTTGGGGACAAATGTGTAGCCAGGCAGATCTTTCTTTTTATCTTTGTAGGTCGCCTATTGTTTAAACTAATAATGATTGATAAAAATTGAGAATAACACTTACTAGATTCTTCTTATATGCCAGCACTATGCAACATTTTATATTCATTCACTCATTTAACCCTAACAGGCCCCAAATAATGGGTACCATTATTTGCCTTGAGACATTTTTTATTTATTCATGAAATGTATTTAAATGGCCATTGTGAAATGTCTGAGCATGAGAATTTTCAATTATTTTTTCAGTAGTCTTGGGTCTTGTTTTTAGCTTAGGTTAGTTTTCTCTCACGCCTTTGATGGTTGTTATTTCTCTTTTCCTCTTCAGGAATACCTCTCATTCTAATGCTGGATCTCCATTCTTTGTTCCCATATTACACAGCTCTTCTCACATCATTTTTCTCTTTTGCACTTCTGCATTTTGGGAAGACTTCAAGTTTGTCTTCTATCTCATCAATTTAGGGGTCTGCAGTCTTCTTTTTTCCTAAAAAAAAATTATTTATAGCCTTTAAAGTAGATTTTCATTATGTACTACATTTTCAGTTTCTTTTTGGCCTGATTTTATTTCAGTAGCTCCTCTTTCTGTTTTTTTTTCTTTTTAAAAAGTTTTTGTTGATTTTTTGTTAATACAGGAAAGTATTAATGTACAGCTCAATTAATTATAAAAACAAACACTTGTATAACTACCACCTGGCTTAAGGAATATTGCCAGAACCCCAATACCCTTCCCAGTACCTTTTCCTCAAAGATACACCTTATTGTTGAACTGTATTTGTGTTTTCCTTTTACATAAACAGGATCATATCATATATATTCTTTTGTGTCCAGCTTCTTTTTCTCAATATTATGTTTGACTCAGCCATGTTTTTGAGGACAGCTGAAGTTCATTTGTTTTCATTAATGTATAGTGTTCCACTGTATATAAATATATCTCAATTTGTTTGTCCATTCTGCTCTGGATGAAGGATATTTGGGTTGTTTCCAGGTTGGGACTATTAGGATGGAAGCCAGCCAGAGATCTTAAGTCATGCTCTCCTCACAGGTCCCTCTGCCTGTTTTTCTGAGGTCAGGCATAGTTTTTATTTGCTCCAAATCCTTTGTCTTATTCACAACCACTTGTACACAGTGTATGAAAACCTTTTCTGCTTCTTGTCAAAATTAAATTTTTTCTATAATAAAGTTTTTTTCCCAGATGGTGCTACCTGTATTTTTGCATTGGAATGTCTTTCTATATGATCTATTCTGCTTTTTCCTTGTATTCTGTATTGTCACTGAATAATCGAAAGTTCTTTGCAGGTCCAGTCTTTTTTAGCAGATGGGGTTTACAAAGTATTTAGCCTTCACCACACTATCTGAGGCCTGAGATATTCCACTTCTCAGGCCCAGACTGGAGAGAGGTTGATATGCATACCACAGCTCCAGTTTCTAGGAGATATTCCTTTAGTCCACTGCTGCTGGGCGGAGGTGAGCTCTAGATTGCATCACTGCTGGATTGCTCACTATGCCACAGAATTATATAACTTCTTTGTTCTTCCCTTCCCTTTTCTCCTTCCTGTTCCTCAACTAGTATCCAGCATTCAGTGAGATCTTTCCCTGCTCTATTCTGGTCCTCACTTGCCCCCAAACAATCCAGGATGGATCATATCAACCCATGGCAAAAGTTACTCCCAGAGTTGTGTTCTGCTCCCCAGGGCAAGCTCTGGGGCTCTGAGCTTGTGACTAGTCCCTCAGGCTTTACTACAGTCACATTGTGCCAGGCCCACATGTTCCCTGTATGTGCATGAGGGCTACACTGCTCCTCTGGAACCGGAGCAAGGGGTCCCCTACTGGGGCATGGGGAAGGGGCCAGCCGTGGTGCCATGAGATCCTACCGCTTTTAAGTTGCTTATGGATTCAACACTTGCCCTGTTTCTATAAGCTTTTAAATATTTTTTGGAGCTTTGAGAAAGATGTTTCTGCCAGTTTTTGTTGGTTGTTCAAAGCTTCTGTTGGGGGGCAGAACCCTGAAGATTCTCACTCTGCTGTCTTCATGATCAGCTCTCAATCATCCCACATCTGTTTCTTTTTTATATATATATTTTCTATTTCTCTACTGAGCTACCTTATCTGTCTATTCATTAAGGTCATATTTATATAATTCTTTGAACATACTATCCTATATGTTCTCCATAAAAGACTTCCCTCTCAAGGCTCCAGGGGGAAGATACCCAGGCAAATAAAAGATGCCAGTGTAAAGCTTTCTCCAAGCTTAGGACAACTCTAAACCATCTCAGAACTGGTTTTTTATTGAGTATTTTTAGACTATGGTCAATTTTTCCCATTTATTTGCATGTCTATTAATATTTGACTGTATATTGAACATTGTGACTATATTGTAGAACATCTGGGTTCTGTTATATTTCTCTGAAGAATGTTTTTATTTCCCTAGTAGGCAGTTCAATCACTGGCTGACCCTATTCAACTTGCTTAGGCTTTGCTTCATACTTTGTAAGGGCAGATCTGTCTAAATCCCAAGGTGTTGCCAAGCCCCTCAGAATTGGCAGGGACACAGTCTCCAGCCTTTGTCTTTCATGTTGCTCTTGTCAGTACTTGGTTTTAGGTTATTTCATTTTTTTATTAAAATTTTAAAAAAATCTTTTTATTTTATTTTACTTTTTTTTTTTTTCTTTTGGTTTTACATATTGTTAGGGTACATCTAAAATAGGCCTTACTTTAGGGTCTGGGTCCTTACTCCTAAGGTGTAGACTTTCTAATATCTCAGCTGGATGCCTGGGGTGTTAGGATTTTTCAGAAATCTCTTAGTTCTGCCTGAGTTCTGGTATCTCTGTTCTGTTCTCAAACTCATAGCAAACTGTCTGGTTTAACCTCAGCTTGGACATGGGCTGCCCAGCCTCAGCCAGATATTCATGGAGAACCCATACATAGGCTTCGGAGGTTCCACTTTACATAGTTTCCTCCTCTCTGCTGCCCTGTCTCAAAGATTCTATACCTTTCACCTACCCCAAACTCTTATCACTGCCCCCTCAACTCAGTGGGACCACCATGCTCTGCTTAGATTCAAGATCACTGTGCAATGGTTGGGAAATTGTGCCCAGGCAGGGAGTCAGGGTGAACATGGGGCTCACAGTGTGAATTTCCCTTTTCTCTTCCATCACAATCTCATGTTGCCTGTTGTCTATTGGCTGAAAACAGTTGCCTTCTATGTTTCGTCCAGTGTTAATGTTGTATAGGGTGAGAGGGCTAATCTTATACCTTTGTCATCATCAGACATCTAATATTAATTATTAAAAATTGTTTAAAGCCCAAAACAGTTAAAAGTAATTTGCAAAAAATATAGCACTTCACCCTTTACCAGTTCACGTCTGCTCATAATTCTAAAATGGCTTTCTACCACTTGTAGCTGTTTTAGCTACAGCTAAATGCCCTAGCAAGGCATCTGAGTCCTGTGTGGCCTGAGCCTTTGCTTTCGTGGTCAGCATCATCTCCCTGTTTTCCTTCCACGTGGTTTCCTGCTGCATTGCCATTTTTCCTGCTCCTCTGCCTTTGTTCATGCTACTTCTGTCTAAAATGTTCTTTTATCCCTTTGTCTTCCTGGGAAATAACTATTCACTTTTTTTTTTTTTTTTAAGATTTATTTATTTATTTAATTTCCCCCCTCCCCTGGTTGTCTGTTCTTGGTGTCTATTTGCTGCGTCTTGTTTCTTTGTCTGCTTCTGTTGTCGTCAGCGGCATGGGAAGTGTGGGCGGCGCCATTCCTGGGCAGGCTGCTCTTTCTTTTCACGCTGGGCGGCTTTCCTCAGGGGCGCACTCCTTGCACGTGGGGCTCCCCCACGCGGGGGACACCCTTGCGTGGCACGGCACTCCTTGCGCGCATCAGCACTGCGCTTGGCCAGCTCCACACGGGTCAAGGAGGCCCAGGGTTTGAACCGTGGACCTCCCATGTGGTAGACGGATGCCCTAACCACTGGGCCAAAGTCCGTTTCCCCTATTCACTTTTTGAGTTTCAACATTGTCATTGTTGTCATCATCATCATACTCATCGTTACAGCTGAAATTTATTGAGTGCTTACCACGTGCTAGGAGCCATTCCAAGTACTCATTTAGTTCTTCCAACAACTTACAGTGTAGGTACAAATGTGCAAGTGTAGAAAATGGAGACGTTAAGTAACCTTGTCGCATAATTAGCAAGTGTGGGAACTGGGATTCAACCTCCGCCCCCTGGCTTCAGAGCCCATGCTTATTAACTTTGATGCTCCGAATTCTTCTCCCTGCTAGATAAGACTCAGTGACTTGCTTGTACCCATCACATCACTATCATATATATCACTGCCACCGCGGTGACATATGGGTGAGAACTTGGCTGATTAATCAAACTTTCAGTGGGTGGATAGATATTTTTAAAGCTCTGTGCGAGACCAGTGTGCTCCTCACTGAGAGCAGAGGCTCGCCGCAGCCCAGGAAAGGCTGGTGATGGGGATGAGTTGAGTTTCAAATGGGGGCTGAGCCATCAGACTCCTGTCTGGGGAGCTCCAAAGGGCCCTTCCCCATTCCCACGCATCTGGTCCATCATCTTTTCCTTATAAGGATTATTTCCCCCCTCCCCACCCTTCTCTTTTCTCCTCTCCTTTTGATGGTTGATTTAAAGATCTCAAAGACACATCCTTCTTGCCTTTTTTCGAGGCACTTCCCTTGACAGGCTTTTGAAGAGGGGACTTTAAGAAGGTGGAAATATTACTGTTCTAAGAAGAGACGCTCGCTACTCCCATCTGAGGAGAAGGCTGACACCTCAAAGCTCTCTTCTCCCGAGGTGAGAGAACCTACACAAAGAACCACTTCATCCCGACAAGAGCAGGAGTGTCAGACATACAGCTCTGCTCCCAAGCTTGGAATGAGCTTCACAGCCTGCTTCTTTTATCTGCCTGGGTACCGTCCTCCTGGAGGCTTGACCTGCCTTTGAGCCTTGTGAAGGGAGCATTCTCTGGAGAGTTGTGAAGCTTTGTTAGCAGAGTGAGGGAGGGATTTCTCTGATGGTGGTGACATCCAAGGACCCTCTCTTTAAAAGGGGTATTTGCCTAAGTTTTCTAGTAGTTTCCTGCATCTTATTCTCCAAATGCATTTTGTTAACTGTGGTTAAGAAGAAAACCTGGGCACCTTCCCATATTCACTTGTAATTTATATGCTGCCTGCTTTCCAAAGTGATTGAGAAGAAACATAAATTGCAAAGGCTGTCCGTATAGAAGTGGAAAATAAAAATCCACATACAAAGAGGAGAAAGAAAAGGTGACAACCCTTTAAATGGATACATTTACTGTGAATGAGCATTCAATTTACCTCCAAGCTTCCAGTTGGTTGAGGCAAAAAGAAAAAAAATGAGTTACCTTCCTCCAATGACAGGGTAAATAGTTCCATTGGAAGAAGATTTTCCCAAGTGAATTTTAAATAGGAGTTCTTTAAGCCATGATCAAAATCCTATTGTACAAGTATGTTGTGTTTTTATTTCAAAGACTTTGGTGGTTTTCAATCCTTTCTTGCCCCCAAATTCCTGAGACTTTTTTTTTCTTTTAAAGTAGACTTTATTTCAACTTAAAAAAAAAAAATAACAGAAAAAGGCAGCTTAACAAATTATGGAAGCATTACTTTAAAATTCTTTCCAGGCACATTCACCTTATTTAATCCTGAAAACAAAATTGTTTCTCTAGTGTTCAGAAAGATAAATAAATGAACACAGATTGTTTAAGTGACATGACCAAAATCTCCTTGTTAATGAAGAAAATGAAGGAAAAAAATGCTTTGTTATAGTCATATCTCATAAAACAAAATTCCATATTCTTTTTTTTTATTTGATCTATGGCATTGACATAGTACCTTCTTTACCTTTATTGCAAAAATATTACAATGTTGCTGTTAACTATAGTCTAAAAGTTAAATTAGTTGTATTTTTCCCATATATCATCATATTCTTTTTTTTAAATTGCTTGTATTGTTTTAAATTAAAGCTAATAGATCGCAAGGAACATTACATTAAAAAAACATAAGAAAAAAAACAAAAAGCATAAGAGGTTCCCATATAACCCACTCCCCACCCCCCCACATATATAATTTTTGTAAATTATATATTTTTGAAGATATATATATCATAAAAATAATATTACATTAAAAATATAAGAAGTTCCTGTATACCCCAACCCCCCCACCCCACTGCTCCCACATCAACAACTTCCCCCATCATTGTGCCACTCATCGCACCCGGTGAACACATTTTGGGGCACTGCTGCCCTACATAGATAATAGTTCACCCTGTAGTTTGCACTCTCCCCCTGTACATTCAGTGGGCTATGGCAGGTCCTGAGACTTTTTAAAGGTATTTCTACGAGTAATAGTGATTTATGATGTGAAGATTCTCAGTGAAGGAAGAGGTGCTCATGTTAATGACAATCTAGGTGTAGAGAAACAAGGACATGTCCTAGTTTAGAAAGCATTCCCACCAGATAATTCTAAGTGCCCCCTAGAGAGCATGTTTCTCTGGTTCTTACTCCTAAGAATCCTTCTGAGATGATAGCAAGCAACGGTGATATCTTGGTATGAAGATTCAAGAGCCTGGACCATAAAGCATGACTTTGATTTGGGATATTTGAGGAACAGGAGTTACCAATATTTACTCATTGTCATCATAAGATAACCTTTATATGCTTCCTGTGGAACCTTTAACCTCCCAAAGAAATTCATCCTAATAGATCTGCTAAGGTAATTAAGCCCCACAGAGCTGCCCCAGATAGCTAAACGAGTCAACTTGTTGAATAGAATGGTTCAGCATTATCCATCTGGATGCTGCATAGTGTTTGCCAAAACCCATCATTTTGACATTGGCTTCATTGATACTGAGCTGTTTCTCCTGGTAGTAATTGGCCAGCAGCAGGTTCAGCTGTTTCCTGGGACTACTCAGGGACATGATGTTAGCAACATGTTCTAGCAAGAATGGCTCCTGGTCTTCCTTCTTCATGTCAGCATCCAGGGCATCTAAGTGCTGCTTCAAATCATTTAAAATCAAAGGAGGAGGTAGGACACAGCCACTTAAAATACGAATTTGTGTTATCAGGATCGTCATTTGTACTTTCTCAAATTTGCAAGCAGTTGCACAAAAGAGCCTTGGAATTACATTGACACTTGTACTGCTGTATTGCTGTGTAACAAGTTACCCCAGAACTTACTGGTTGGAAACAACAAATGTTTATTACGTCACACTTTTGGTGGCTAGAACTTGGTGAGTGGCTTAGAAGGGTGGTTCTGGATCAGGGTCTCTGGAGAGGTGGAGATGTCAACTGGGATGTGGTTTATCTGAAGGCTTGACTGGGGCTAGGAAACCGCTCCCAAGCTCACTCACCTGGCCCTTTGTGGGATCTTCAGGTCCTTTCCACGAGGGCCTCTCCCTAAGACTGCTTGAGTGAGTTCATGACCTTGTCTCAAATGTCACAAATTGTCGCTTCTACCACATATTGTCATTATAAACAAGTCACAAGTACAGTCCCCATTTAAGACAGTGGAATTAGGCTTCAACTTCTGAAGGGAGGGGTTTCAAAGAATTAGTAGGAATATTTCCAACCCACCAAAATACCTTACAATGAGATTGGAGATGATTTCTAGCTATTGAAGTAAAGGCTAAGTCAAGAAAGATTCCAGAAAGTCCTAAAATCCCACTCTGCAGTTTCTTTGTGAAGTGAAGAAGAGAGCACCAATGGTTATTGCTATAAAAATTAAAATTAAAGGCTGCCTGATCTTGATGGAAGAACCTTGGAGTCCCTCAGATCTGGATTCCTATCCCAGGTGGACCATTTATCAGCTGCACAGAGAGCTGTTTCCTCAATAGCCTTTCTTCCTTAGCAGGAGATTTTTAGTTGGGAAAACTGGCTGCCTAGAAAAAGACTACATTTCCCAGTCTCCTTAACAGTTAGCAGTGACCATGTTAATAAGTTCTGGCCAATGAGGTATCCAGCAGAAGTGACATTAGCAACTTTTGTGCACTTTGCTGCTTCTTCATCCCTTCTTCCTATACCTGGGGTGGTGATGTCACCATTTGACACCATGAAAATAAGGAATCTAACCCTTGGATGATTACAGTGCTCAAGTAGGAGCCTGGATGTCTGAGGATAGTGGCATAGACAAAATGCAACTTCTGTCTTGTTTTTTATTACTCGTAGCTGAACCCAAACTCAACTGATTTAACAGCCATGTGACCACAGATAAATTTTTCAACCTCCAAGACTATTTTCCAATTTTGTAACTTGTGTCTTACATATAATGTTGCTTTTAAGAAGCTCATGCTTGCTGTTTTTGAGGAGGAAGTTTGCTGTAGAGAATTAGGAATGATGGATCTGTAATTTGGAAGCATTGGAGGTTTGTCCTTTTCTAATTTGTGTTTCTTGAATTCATTGTTTGAAATTTGAAAGGAAGAGGCTCAGCAAGGCCAAAGAGGTAGAGCTGGCAGGGTCGGCTGGACAGCCTGACTCCAGTGACCCCATGGGGATACTAACCTTTGGTGAATTTGTCTCATCTTTGCGGACAGGGCCCATGTACATTATGTTCATCCTGTGAACAAGCACAGTGAAAGTAACAGCACATGGTGACTGCTCAGAAACCCTTGTTGAATAAATGATTGCCAGATGTTTTGACAAGTTTGTGAAAAAGTTTGCTACCCATTCTGGATGATTCATTCTGCAGTGAGAGTGAGACTGAGATGGTGTATATGGTAGTCAAGCATGGTTGCTAGTACACAGCATTTGGAGTCAGGCAGGCTATTTCAACATTCCATGAGTTTTGGTTTTCTCACCTGTACACAGTGGGTACTAGTAAAGACTTCATTGGAATAATAGGAGGAATCCTATGCAAATGAGTTACTACTGCAGTAGTATTTGACACTGCATAAGTGCCCAGTAAATAGTAGTAGTGGTAATTGTTGAGGTTTCAATGATGACAATGACAGAAGACATGCAGTCAAGTTATTACCACTCTCACCTTGGGAAGAAGAAAAGCACACTCTACCTGGTACCCCAAGCAGTTGTGTTGCCAGGACAGACTCACTCCAGGATCTGAATGGCCTTAACTGGAGAAGCCTGTCGATGTATAGAAGGATCTGGACACACCATCACAGGTCTCTGTTTTTCAGCTTTAAGGCTAGAAGGACACATTACCTACCCCCAGCCCCCACCCCAAAGACCCTGTCCCCACTAGTATGGAGATGAAAGTCTAAATTGTTCAAGAAAGGATTGGAAAAGGAACTCAGACCTTGGATTCTCCTAAGACACAGGATCCTTTGAGACCTGGCTTTGATGAGAGAAGCATCTGTGCATGGCTGAAAACCCAGGCCTTTCAAGTTTTCACCATGATGCTTCTGAGGAACAGGAGCAAAATTCCCATAAACCTCATCTTTTACAACGGGTAGACCTATGTCACAAGACTTACTACGTGGGTTGTTGTAGGGGCAGTGATGGGAGATGGGGAGGCTGAAATCATGGCTGGATGATCACAACTCACTCTGTTTTGAAAGGGGACAATGGCAGCAATTTGAGTTAAAAGAATTAGAAAAGGATTTCCATTCCTTCATATCTGAAGTATGAGACTGTGTTTGAATAATGACGGTAACTGGAAATGTGAGATCCCAACCTTCAGTTTTGGGGGATGCAGCTTCTGTATCTATCAGCATCCCTCCGTTTTTGTGATGTTCCCTTTCTGGTTTATTCCCACTCCTCTCGGGGTTCCACTCACCTCATCTGGTTAAAATTCAGGGCCATTGTTGTTTAAATGTTCCTTCCAAACTCCAGGCATTAACTCCAGTATTAAGGGATCGTTACAGTGAAGTTTTATGGCGAGAGTGAGAAAAATATAGTTTGTTTCTGCAAAGCTGGTAAAAGAAAAGGCTCCAGGCCCTAAGCAGTGCTGGCCTAGGGAGTGTGCCCCCCTGGCATGCTAAGGTGCAAGAATGGCTCTTAGGCTGGTGTCCATTGGCATGTGTTTTGCTGCTGATAGCCGGTGAAATGAATCTAGTGACATGTAACACAGCTCAAATCACTGGAGTGGCATTTTAACATTGCTGCTAGCCTGGAAGGATTTTAGGGAGGGCAGGTCATAAAATTCTTGGTCTGGTGCCCCTAAACAATTTGTATCAACCTGCCATCTGGTGTGCAGGTGAGGGGAGGTGGGGAGAGGAGAGTCTGGGCACAAGCCTGAGAAATTCAGCATTTCCAACACCTACGTGGTGCCTCTCTTGAGTCATGTGTGATTTCTTAGCAGCACCTATGGGGGCAGAAAACTTTCTGAGAGTTTCAGGTAGCTGACTGGACCTGGCCTTACGTTGCTTTCTTTGAGAACCCTTCAGAGGTGCCATCAGTTTCTGGGAAAATTGCCTTAAGCTGGCTGCTGACTTCTCTTGCCAGATTTTGGTACCCTGGATAGGCAAATTAAGAAACGTGTTGTTTCCATTTAAAAAAATTGTAACGTTAATAAATCAAATCTTAAGTGTGAACCTAAGGAATTGTAAGAATATCACAATCCTCTTTGAGCAATAAAAATGCCCAGGTCGACAAGACCCTGCAGGCTAGTTGTTCCCTTCACCTGTAAAATGAAGAACTTGGGCTTTAGGGATCCCTTAAATGAGATTTATGAAGACAGAGGAGCAGGAAAATGTCACGCAGTGGCAGAGCAGGGGGGAAGCGCTGGTCCCTGGACTCACAGGTCCTTCCACATCACCAGCTAGCTGTTTGAATGCATATGAGGTTTACTTATGTTCTGTCTGCTGGAGATGAGCAGATGACCAGTAAAACATGGTAATTACCGAGAATCACTTTGCCCACCTCTTTTCCTATGCATAATAAATGCTCAGTATATATTTGAGTATAAGACTTTTTGTTGCTCGTTGTCGGCTAGTTGTTTGTTTGTCTTCTTTAGGAGGCACCAGGAACTGAACTCAGGACCTCCCACATAGGAGACAGGTGCTCAATGGCTTGAGCCACATCTTGCTCCCCTGGATAATACATTTTACAATAAATATAGGCCTTAATTTTTGGTTTACTTCCTTTTTACTCAATAAATGTTTACAGAATGAATGAATCCATGAAGAATATAAAAAAGAGACAATGAATGAATGGAAAAGTGGTGAGTCTTGACTGGTTCCCCCAAAGCAGCCTTCCACTGCCCTCAGGCCCTAGCCCTCGGGCCCTCTTTCAGGAAATGCATTCCAGGCACTAAGCTGCCCCCTACCCTTCAACCTTGTCCCCGGGCAAGATACAGGGCTCCCTGCCTCTGCAGATGGAGATGCCTAGGGCTGTGCCTCAAGGAACAGGCCCTGAGGTCCTTTTGGAACGTGAGGCCCTGGAGTCTCCCCACTGCCAGGACTGCACACATGCTCCAAGTGAAGATGGAGGAGAAGGCAGTGGTGGCCCAGGTTGCATTTGTCCCCTCGTTCAGTGGGTTGTGCTTGGGCTTGGAGACTTGTCACTGCTTGGCCAGGTAGCAGAAGCCCACAAACCAGAGGGAGTCCCAGAGACCTAGATGCCAATGACAAGTGGAAGTTCACTTCCAGGGCTAGCTAAAGCAGGCAGGTGAGGAGAGCAAGCACACCCATGGCCACACCGGAGCTGCAGGTATCGGAGTTGCGGTTGTAGATGCTGAACTCCTTACCCTTCAAGGGCTGCAGATGTAGTCCTTGTTCATGAGGGGCCTGCACTCCACAATGGAGAACCCCCAAAACCCACGCACAGGATGCTGTGTGGCTGCCTGACTAGGGTGTCGGGGTCAAAGGCGTCTCAGCTTTCCTGGCTCCATAAATGCCCTCTTCTGTCGATATGCACCTGTGCCACTCCCTCTCTTGGCGGGCTCCGTGACCTGTGCCTGGCTTAGTTTGAAATGAATTGGATTCAAATCCTTGCTCTGTCATCTATGAGCTATAAACCCCTAGGTGTGTTAAGTTTATTCTATGAGGCTTCATTTTCCCACCAGCAAAATGGATAAATCCAGACAGTAAGGAGGAGGGTAATTTAAGGTTCTAATGAAATAATATATGTGAAAGTTATTTGAATTAAACAACACTTTGCATCTGCAGAAGAAGTTGTGGGCTTACAGAGCAATCATCCTTAAGGTACAGGATTCCTATACACCACCCTATTGTTAACGCTTTCCATTGGTGTGGTACATTTGTTACAATTGATGAGAGCACATTTTGATGAAAACACAGTTCATGGTTTAACTTATGGTTCATTGTTTGTTCCATGGATTTTTAAAAAATGTTTTTCCAGTAACATATATACAACCTACAATTTCCCATTCTAACCACATTCAAATATATAATTCAGTGTTGTTAATTATGTTCACAATGTTGTGCTACCATCGCCACCATTCATTACCAAAATTTTCCACTGTCCCAAAGAGAAACTGTACATTGTAAGCCTTAAATCTTCATTTCCTCCCGTACCCCATTGCCTAGTAATCTAGAGTCTAGATCCTGACTTTATGAGTTTGCTTTTTCTAATTATTTCTTATCAGTGAGATCATACAATATTTGCACTTTTGTGTCTGGCTTCCTTCAGTCAACATGATGTCTTCAAGTTTCATCCATATTGTCACATTTATCAAAACTTCTGTCCTCTCTGGGGCTGAATAATAGCCCATTGTGTATATAATTCATTTTGTTTATTCATTCATTGGTTGGTGGACATTTGGGTTGTTTCATTCTTTTGGCAATTGTAAATAGTGCCACTATGAACAATGGTTTGCAAATACCTTTTCAATTCGCTGCTTTCAATTCTTTTGGGTATATACCTAGAAATGGAATAGCCAGGTCAAATGGTAATTCTGTATACTTCACTTTCTGAGGAACTGCCAAACTGTCTTCCACAGTGGCTGTACGATTTTATATTCTCACCAGCAATTAATGAGTGTTCCTATTTTTCTATATCCTCTTGGACACTTCTAATTTTCTGTTTTCTTGTTTTTTTTTTTAATAATTGCCACTCTAGTGGGTATGAAATGGTATCTCAATGTGATTTTGACGTGTTTCCCTAAAGGCTGATGATGTTGATCATCTTTTCTTGTGCTTTTTTTGGCCAATTGTATATCTTCTTTGGAAATGCCTTTTTATGTCTTTTGCCCATTTTTTTTTCATTGGTCTGTCTTTTTTGTTGTTGTTATTGTAGGAGGTACTGGGGATTGAACCAAGGACCTTATACATGGGAAGCAGGCACTCACTCAGCTGTATCTGCTCCCCCTCTGTTTGTCTTTTATTGTTGAGTTGTAGGATTTCTTTCTATATTCTGGTTATTAAACCCTATTTGGATGTGTGGTTTCCAAATGTTTTCTCTCATTGAGTAGATTGTCATTTTACTTCCATGATAAACACATTTGAGGCACAAAAGTTTTTACTTTTGATGAGGCCCAATTTATCTATTTTTTCTTTTTGTTGCTTATGATTCAGGTGTACATTCTAAGAAACCATTGCTTAACACAAGGTCCTGAAAATGATTCCCTATTTGAGTTGATTTTTGTGTGTGGAGTGAGGTAGGGGTTCACCATTATTCTTTTTCAAGTGGAGAAACATTTTTCCCAACACCATTTGCTGAAGAGACTATTCTTTCCCAACTGAGAGGTCTTTGCCTCCTTGTCAAAAATTAATTGACCATAAATATGAGGGTTGATTTCTGAGCTCTCAATTTGATTCCATTGGTCTGAATATCTGTCCTTGTGCCAGTACCATGCTATTTTGATTACTATAGCTTTGTAAAAAGTTCTAAGATCAGGAAGTATGAATCCTTTTTTAAGATGGCTTGCCTGTTTGGGACCCCTTGCCCTTCCACGTAAGTTCATTTTATTTATTTATTTATTTATTTATTTATTTATTTATTTATTTATTTATGTTTATTTCTCTCCCCTTCCCCCTCCCCCCCCCCCCCCGGTTGTCTGTTCTCTGTGTCTAATTGCTGCATCTTCTTCTTTGTCCGCGGCTCAGGACAAAGTATAGCGGCTCGGGAATCTGTGTTTATTTTTTGTTGAGTCATCTTGTTGTGTCAGCTCTCCGTTTGGGCGGTGCCATTCTTAGGCAGGCTGCACTTTCTTTCGCACTGGGCGGTTCTCCTTATGGGGCGCACTGCTTGCGTGTGGGGCTCCCCTACACTGGGGACACCCCTATGTGGCATGGCACTCCTTGTGTGCATTAGCACTGCGCATGGGCCAGCTCCACACAGGTCAAGGAGTCCCGGGGTTTGAACTGCAGACCTCCCATGTGGAGGTCTAACCACTGGGCCAAGTCCGCTTCCCTCCATGTAAGTTTATTGATTGGCTTTTCCATTTCTGCAGAGAAGGCTGTTGGAATTATGATTGGGATTGCAGTGAATCTGTGAATCACCTTGAGTAGAATTGACATCTTAATAATATTTAGTCTTACAATCCATGAATGGAAAGTCCTTTCATTTATTTAGGTCTTCTTTGATTTCTTTTAGCAATGTTTTGTAGTTTTCTGTGTACAAGTCCTTTATATTCTTGGTTAGATTTAATCTTAGATATTGGATTATTTTACTTGCTATTGTAAATGGGTGGTTTTCTTGATTTCTTCTTCCAATTGTTCATTGTTTATGTACAGAAACACTACTGATTTTTAGGTGTTGTTCTTGTACCCCACTACTTTACTGAATTCATTTTTATTAGTTCTAGGAGCTTTGTTCTGGAATTTTCAGGATTTTCTGTCTATAGGATCATGTCATTTGCAAATAGGGAATGTTTTACTTCTTCCTTTCCAATTTGGATGTGTTTTATATCTTCTTTTTGCCTGGCTAAAACTTCTACTGTTGAATAACAGTGGTGACGAGAGGCATCCTTGTTTTATTCCTAATCTGAAAGGGAAAGTGGTCAGACTTGCACCATTAAGTAGGATGTTAGCTGCTGGGTTTTTCATATGTGCCCTTTTTCATGTTGAGGAAATTTCCTTGTATTCCTAGTTTTTAAAGTATTTTTGTCAGGAAGGGGTGCAGGGTTTTGTCAAATGCCTTTTATGCATCAATGGAGATGATCATGGGCTTTTGTTCCTTCAGTTTGTTAATGTTGTGCATTACATTAATTGACTTTCTTATATAGAACCACCTTTGACTACTTGGAAATAAATCCCACTTAATCATGGCATATAATTCTTTTAATGTGCTGATGGATTCAGTTTTCCATTATTTTGGTGAGAATTTTTGCATCTGTATTCAAAAAGAGTTATTGGTCTGCAATTTTCCTTTCTTGTGCCATCTTTATTTGGCTTTGGTTTGAGGGTGATGTTGGCCTCATAGAGTGAATTAGGGAGTGTTCCCTCCTCTTGGATTTTTTGGAAGAGTTTGAGGACGATTGGTGTTAACTCTTCATGGAATGTTTGCTAAAATTTTCCTGTGAAACCATCTGGTCCTGGGCTTTTCTTATTTGGGTAGTTTTTGATGACTAATCCAATGTCTTTACTAGTTACTGGCTTGTTGAGGTCTTTTATTTCTTGTTGGGTCATTGTAGGTAATTTGAGTGTTTAGAGAAATTTGTCCATTTCATCTAGGTTATTTAAATTGTTTGGTGCACAGTTGTTCATAGTATCCTCTTCTAGTCCCTTTTAATTTGTTTGGTTAGTAGTAATACCCCCCTTTTCATCTTTTATTGTAGTCATTTTTGTCCTTTCTCTTTTTTCCTTTGTTAATCTAGCTAAAGATTTGCTGATTTTATTGATCTTTTCCGAGAACCAAATTTTAGTTTTTTGATTCTATTTTTTAAATTATCTGTTTAATTTATCTCTGCTTTAATGTTTGTTATTTACTTCCTTTTGCTCACTTTGGTTTAGTTTGCTCTCCTTTTTCTAGTCCTCCCAGTATTGAAACTAGCTTCTGATTTGAAATCTTTTCTTCATTTTTATTGTAAGCAGTTATATATCTCCCTCTCAGCATGGCTTGCTGCATTTCTGAATTTTTGGCATGTTGCATTTTCATTTTCATTTGCTTCAAAATATCTCCTAATTTCCCTTTTGATGTCCTTTTTAGCGCATTGGTTGTTTAAAAGGATATTGTTTATTTTCCACATATTTGTGAATTTTCCATTTTCCCTCTGTTATTGGTCTCTAGCTTTGTTCCATTGTGATCAGAGGAGATTTATTGTATGATTTAAATATTTTTAAATTTATTGAGACTTGTTTTGTGACCTAACTTATGGTCTATCCTAGAGAATGATCCAGGTGCACTTAAGAAGAATGTGTGTTCTGTTGTTGTTTGGTGATGTGTTCTATATATGTCTGTTAGTTGATTTAGAGTATCATTAAAGCCTTGTATTTTCTTATTGATCTTCTCTCCAGATTTTCAATCCATATATTGAAAGTGGTATATTGAAGTCTCCTACTATTAATGCAGAACCATTAATTTCTCCCTTCTAATCTGTCAATGTTTGCTTCATGTGTTTTGGGACTCTGCTATTAGGTGCATGTATTAGCCAGTCAAAGGGGTGCTGATGAAAATACCAGAAATTGGTTGGTTTTTAAAAGGGTATTTATTTGGGATAGGAGCTTAAAGATACCAGGCCGTAAAGCATAAATTATTTCCCTCACCAAAGTCTATTTGCACGTATTGGAGCAAGATGGCTGCTGACATCTGCAATGGTTCAGGCTCCTGGGTTCCTCCTGGCTTAGTGCCTCTGTTTTCTCCACAAGGTTAGCTGTAGTCTATGAGGCTCTCTAGGCTTTGCCTCTCTCCACAAGGTCAGCTGTAGACTATCAAGTGAAAAGCTCTCTCTCTCTCTCCCTGGGGCTCCAGTTTAAGGCTTCAGCATCAAACTCCAACATCAAAATTCCAACATTAAGAACCCTCAACTCTGTCCTTTGCCATGTCTTTCATCTGTGAGTCCCCACCCACCAAGGGATGGGAACTCAACGTCCTAATGATTTGGCCCAATCAAAACCCTAATCATAACTTAATCACGCCCAGGTACAGACCAGATCACAAACATAATCCAATATCTATTTTTGGAGTTCATAACCATATCAAACTGCTACAGTGCATATATATATTTATAATTATTATGTCTTCTTGTTGAATTTAGCCCTTCATCAGTATATAATGACCATCTATGTCCCTTGTAACAGTTTTTTATATATTAGTATAGCTTCCTAAGCTCTCTTTTGGTACTACTTGCATGGTATATATATATGTTTTTCCATCTTTTTGTTTTCAACCTTCTTCTGTATTTGAATTTAAGGTGAGTCTCTTGTAGATTGCATATAGCTATGTCATGCTTTTATAATCCATTCTGCTAATCTCTGCTTTTTGACTGGAGAGTTTTTAATCCATTCACATTTAAAGTCACTACCGACAATGCAGGACAGTCTTCTGCCATTTTGCTGTTTAGTGTTTGTAAATCATATCTATTTTTGTCCCTCAATTTTTCCATTAATGTGTACTTTTATATTTATTTGATATTTTTGTATTGTCCATTTGAGTCCCTTCTCATTTCTATCTGGATATGTTTTTCATATATTTTCCTCATGTTACTATGGGGTTAAAATTTAACATCCTATATTTATTTATTTATTTTTTTTAGGTTTCTTTCTTGAAACATTTTATTTTATTTTATTTTTTAACATCCTGTATTTATAACAATCGTATGTGATTTGATGCCAACTTGACTTCAATAGCACACATATACATTGTTCCAATACTCCTCTGTCCCTCCTACTTTTTGTACTTGTTGCAAATTTTATCTTTCTGCATTGCATTTCTAAAACCATAGATTTATCATTACTTTTTATTCATTTGCATTTTAGCACCTTTAGGAAGTAAGAAGAGGAATTACATATCAAAAAATACAATGTGATAGTATTGGTATTTAAAATTACCAAAATGGAATTTGGGTAATTACCTTTACTAGAGGTCTTTTTAAAAAAATATATATTTTATTTATTTTTATAAAAATACTTAGGTTACATAAAATATTACATAAAAAATATAAGGGATTCCCATATGCCCACTCCCCACACCTCCCACGTTTCCCCACATTAACAACTTCTTTCATTAGTGTGGTACATTCATTGCTATTGATGAACACATTTTGGAGCATTGCCACTAAACATGGATTGTAGTTTATGTTGTAGCTTACACTTTCTCCCACTCAGTTCTGTAGGTTATGGGAGGAAATAAAATGGTCTATATACTAGAGATCTTTATTTCTTTTTTTCCACTTAGAACCATTGTCTAATGCCCTTTCCTTTCAATCTGAGGATCTCCCTTTAGCACTGCTCGTAGGGCAGGTCTAGTGATGATGAACTCCCTCAATATCTGGGAATGTCTTAATCATTCCCTTATTTTTGAAAGTCTCACTGGATGTAAAATTCTTCGTTGGCAGTTGTTTTCTTTCTACACTTTAAGTACTTCATTCCACTGCCTTCTTGCCTCTGTGGTTTCTGATGAGAGTTTGGCACTTAATCTAATTGGAACACACTGCTTTTCTCTTGCAGCTTTCAGAACTCTCTCCATGCTTTTTGAATTAGAATTCAGCAGTTTAATTAATATTTGATGTGGTATATTTTTCTTCAAGTTTATCCTGTTGTGTGTTCCCTGGGATACTTGGATGTGCATATTCACATCTTTTGCTACATTAGGTAAGTTTTCTGTCATTATTTCTTTGAATATTCCTTCTGCCGTTTACTCTCTTTCTTCTTCTTTTGGGGCCCACATGTGTGTATATTGGTATGCTTGATGGTTTTCCAGAGGTCTGTTAGGCTATTTTTGCGTTTTGTAATTCTTTTTCTTGCTGCTCCTCAGCCTGAGTCATTTCAATTGTCTTGTTGCCGAGTTTGCTGATTCTTTCTTCTGTCGGTTTCAATCTGCTGTTGAAATCCTCTTGGGAATTTTTCATTTCAGTTATTGTAGTCTTGAACTCCAATAGTTCTGTTTGATTCTTTTAAAATGTTCCAGTATCTTTATTGAGATTTTCATATTGTTCACTTGTTGTTTTCTTGATATTCTTTAGTTCTTTCTCTGTATTTTCCTATATCTCCTTGAGCATGTTGAAGATAATTTTTTAGATGTCTTTTTTTGGTGATCCACTATCTGGACTTATTTAATGTTTATTGGATTTTTATACTCTTCCCTTGGATAGGCAGTCTTTTTCTGTTTCTTTGTCTGCCTCATAATCTTTTGTTGCTCACTGTACATTTTAATATTTCAAAATGTTAAGTCTGGGATTTACTCCCAGAGTTTCTTGAGTTTGTTATCACCTAGTGATATGTCAGAGATTTTCTTGAGTGTTGGCCCTCCTACCAGGAAGGTCTGCCCAAGGCAAATGCAAAGTGCAGGATCCTCCCTGTTTTTCTGGGTCTGTAAAATGGGGCAAAGTAAGAATTTACCTCTGGGGTAACACATGATGCATGATGCCTACCATATGGCAAAGTGCTCTGGAATGGCTAAGAATTAGTTTTATGGCTTAGCAGACTAGCAAGGAGGTGTAGGAGTATTGGGAAATTCTGAGATTCTTTGATTTTTCCCCTTTTTGTCCAATTTAAACAGAGTTGCTTGACCTGAACTGGAAAGAGGAAGGTTGTTTTAAGGTGAAAGAAAAAAAGAAGCTATGTCTTATCTGTAATGCCTGGAAGTCGGTCATGTTTTTCAGGATTGTGTGTGTGCGTTCATGCACTGTGTGTGTGTGTGTGTGTGTGTGTGTAGGGGGCAGGGCTTATCCTTGAGCCTTCTCCACAGAACCTGATCCTGTAGGTGCCCTTCCACCCTTGAAATGCCAAGCCTGTATGAACCTTCACGTCAACAAAATTTTGCTGATGTAATTGGACTGGGCATGCAGCAATGTTAGGGAAGAGGGATCCACATTTAATGAGTATTTATTTTGTACCAGGTACTACCTATAGTACCTATATACTTTAGTAGTAGTTCTTCTGTTGTTGTTCTTCTGCTGCTCCTTCTGCTTCTTCTGTTTCTTCTCTGCTTCTGCTAGTTCATCATCACAATGATTATTATTTTTATTATGTATACTCTATA
Organism: Dasypus novemcinctus; assembly: GCF_030445035.2. Taxonomy (NCBI): domain Eukaryota; kingdom Metazoa; phylum Chordata; class Mammalia; order Cingulata; family Dasypodidae; genus Dasypus; species Dasypus novemcinctus. Next base: position 23,810,766 of record NC_080695.1, on the reverse strand, counting down.
TAGTTGCTTTTCTCATTTATTCTACTCTCCATCCCTCCACCCCTTCCTTTTATTTTTTAAAGATTTATTTATTTATTCCCCCCCTCCTCCCCCATTGTCTGCACTCTGTGTCCATTTGCTGTGCATTCTTCTGTGTCTGCTTGTCTTCTCTTTAGGCAGCACCGAGAACGGATCCTGGGTTCGGTTGCGTGGAAGAGAGTTGCTCAATCTCTTACACCACCTCAGCTTCCTGGTCTGCTGTGTCTCTTATTGTCTCTCCTCTTTGTCTCTTTTTGTTGGATCATCTTGTTATGCCAGCTTTCTGCATGGGCCAGCACTCCTGTGTGGGCTACCACTCTGTGTGGGCCAGCCCTCCATGTGGGCCAGCTTGCCATGCAGGCCCACTTGCCTTTACCAGGACACCCCATGAAATGAACCTTGGACCTCCCATGTGGTAGACAGGAGCCCAATCACTTGAGCCACATCTGCTTCCTGCACCCCTTTCTTTTAACCTCAGAAAAAGACTGATTCTGCTGTAGGAGAGAGCCTGCATGGGAAAGGAACTAGAAATGACAATACTATCTAGACTTCTTCAAAAGAGAATGTCTTCTTGAAATACACAGGTGATAAAGCTTGGCATCCAATACAATACTAATAATGCCCCCAAGTTGCTAAACCTTGACGTTTACCCATCTCCTCCATGTATCTTTCTGTAAAGAGTATTTATTTAGATGAGATAAGATGTCTAGGTAAGTGCTAACTGCTTCAGATTGACCTGGGGGATATATCAGTGCCATGAGCATCAGCAAAACATCTATAGAATGAAAGTGTTTTTCTCTGAGCCTCTGATAATGTTTTTGATCAAACTGTATTTTGTGGTTCTAAAACATTGCTCACTCTTGGAAAAACACATTTGTCTTCATAGAGAATGTCTCTTTGTGTGTGTTTGGGATCGCTACAAGTCACTTAGGAGGCTGACGAGTGGAGAAAGCAGAATAGATCCAGGGCAGGGAGCTCAGGCATCACTCTATACCCTGCTGGCCTTATCAAATGCTCAGGCACAGAAAAAGCAAGTATACTCTCAAGATCATGCTCTTTGCATTCTTCCCAAATTTGATCCAGTCCTGAGTATATTCTAGGCAAAAACAGCTTAGTAGTAGAGAAGGCTGCTATGAAATTGTCCCTTGCTGGGCTAAGGAAATGCAATCAGAAAAAGCTCATAAAGATGATTCCGCAGTGCACTGGGCAAGAAAGAGCACATAACTGAGAAGGCTGAGAAGACTCCTGTGAATTCTGTGCACTCTTTGGTCTAATTTGCTGTTAGGAGGAATGGAAAATGAGCCTTAGTGTGACTTCTAGTAAAATGGGAATCATCATATCAGAGTTATACCCTATGTCATATAAGAAAAGTGTGAGAATTATGGTAACAGTTACATAGAGATAATAAATGCAAAATCAATAGTGATTTTGTTAATTATATTTTAATAAGTAGATGATAAGCCACATTCATTCTGCAGATATCTGTTATATCCCAACAGTATTCAAGCACTATGCTGAAAGTCAAAATGATCAACCAGACACAGATATGCTCTTAAAGGTTCACCTGAGAGACTGACTAGTTCCAGGTGGAACAAGAAGGATGAAATATGTGTTCTGGAATAGGGGAGCTCTGGCCCTCATATTTTCCAGAGCTTATTTAACTTTTCTGAACTTTAGCTTCTCCACTTGTAAAAAAGGATAATAATATCTACCTTTAGAGATTTTTTTAAATTAATGTCAAAGGCATAATACATCCATTTGTTCATTCACTCGATATTAATTGAGTGTGTATGTTTCAGGCATTGCTCTAAGCTCCAGGGATGAGCAAAGCAGAGCAAATCCCTGTCCTCATGGAGTGTCTGCTCACTTGGCATGAGAGAGTATGTTATGTGATGATAAGTGTTGCAGGAAAAAATAGGCAGGCAAAGGGGATAGGGAGTGTTGGGCAAGTGAAGCCTATTGTAATAAGCTGGTGAGAGCTTATGGTGGCTCAGACCAGGGTGATGGCCTTGGAGGTTGTTTTAGTTTCCTTGGCTGCTCAAGCAAACACCATGCAATGGTTGGGCTTGAAATATGGGAATTAATTAGCTCACGTTTTTGAGGAAAAGTCCAAATGAAGGTGTCACCAAGGCGATATTTTCTTCCAGAAGCCTGGCATTCTGGTGCTGGCTGCAGGTGATCCTTGGTCCTGGGCTTCTCTGTCATATGGCAATACACACGGTGGCTCCTCCTGGCCTCTCGCTGGGTTCCACCGACCTTCAGCTTCTTTCCTGTGGCTTTTCTTTAATCTGATGAATTTCATTCTTATGAAAATCTCCAGTAATAGGATTAAGACCCATCCTGATTGAATTGGTCTACACATTAACTGAGGTAACCTCATAAAAAGTCCTACTTAAAATGGGTTCACATGCACAGGAATGAATTACATTTAAGAGCATGTTTTTTGGGGGCACATAGCTCCAAACCACTATAGAGGTGGTGAGGAGGGACCAGATTCTGGATCTATTTGGGGGTAGATTTATGGATTTGCTGACAGGGTGGGTGTGAAGTGCAAGACAAAGAGAGAAGCCAGGGATGACTTCAAGGTTTTTTGGTCTGATTAACTGGAAGAATGTAAATGAGGTTGACTCAGGGTGGGGGGAAGGTCCAGGAGTTTATTATTGGACATGTTCATTTGAGATGCTTAGGAGATATCCAGGTGGGGACTCTGAATAGGCTATTAGAAAATCAAGCCTGGAGTTCAGGAGAGGGGATTGGGGCTTGTGAAATATCTTGTGTGTTGTTTGGCAAGGTGGATTCTGATTACGTAATCCATACAAATTTATCAATCCATATCAAATGCCATAAACACTACATGAAATAAATTACAGCAATTTAGAAGGAGGAGAAATAATGTCCCAGGTGTGGTGGGGGTGGCTGGTCAGAGAAGGTTCCCAGCAGAATGAGGTATTTGAGTTGAGCCTTAGAGGTTGGGAAAGATTGGAATTTATGACTGAAAGGATAGATTGGAAAAAAATCCTGCAGTGTGTGGAAGTTTGGTGGGTGCTGGGCCTTGGAGGCTGTTTGGCTTGACCAGTGGGGAAGGTGAGAGGTGGGCACAGCAGAAAGCAGGGCCAAGGGCTGGTTGTGTTCAGAGGGCCCAGGGCCAGGCTAAGAAGTGGGACCTTAGTTGGCAGCTAATTGGGGCATCTGAGCTTGGATGTCGTGATGCAGCACAAAGTCCTGGAAGGTTGGTCTGCTCCCACACCTAGAGTGGGCTGGAGCAGGGGGAATGGGTGACCCAAAGAAGCCTGCCCAAGAGCCAAGGCTAAAGGGAAGTGAGGCTCTTGTCAGAGAACAAGGAAATGGACATCCCCAGGGACGACCGCATAGGACTTGACTGGTTTGGCTGCACGTCTGCTGGGTGCCTGGCACTGCTTTCTTTCAGTTCTCACGGCTGCACTGAGAAGTCCTTGCTATTAATATCCTCATTTACACATGAGAAACTGAGGCACGGAGAAGCTGAGACACTGCCCCAAGGTCACACAGCTAACCCAGGCTCTCTGACACCTGAGCCCCCAGTTTTAAGCTCTCAATGGTTTAGCCTCTCATAATCTACTTATTTAGAAGGTAGACTTATTTTTTTAAGGGAAGGGGTCGGTGGGAAGAGAAGAGGAAAGTTGTGTGCATTCAGATAGAAATTTTCGGTTACATGTGAGGAGGGATTGTCTGGGAGAGTGCGGGGTAGGGCTGGAGGAATAAGGCATGTGGGCAATTGTGATAGAGTCCATTTGAGTTAAGAGATCTCTGCAGGATCCGCTGGGCTCATTGAAGGTTTTGCAAAAAATTATTACTATTATTGTGCATCCTGTGGATGCATTTGATGGCTCCTGGAAGGAAAAGTGTACCCTCTGGGCTAGTTCTGCCTCTGCCAGTAATTAAGTATGTGACCTTGGGCAAGTCTCTTGACTTCCTTGAGCCCTGATTTCTTGACCTGATCAGGGAGCATGGAAGTGCTGGTTTGGCCTCTCTGCAGTATCTTGATGATGCATTTTATGAGCTGTGCACGGGGAAGTTTGTAGCGCTTTACACGGAAAGATGGCGGCTCCATTGCTCACAGTTGGAGCCCAAGGGCTGGCGAGTGCCTTTGATTTTCAGTAGCAGGTGCATTTAATTGGGAGGTGGTGGCCTGCACCTGCCCTCACACAGGAGGAAGCACCAGGCAATGATGAAATCACATGTGTGTGGCTAATAAGGTCAGTTGGAACTAGGATTTCTCGTGGATTTTTAGCACAGCTCATGTGGGTTTTCAATATTTCCTTAATGAAGAGAACTGTGATCCACCACTGCTTCTGTGAGTTTTCATTATTTTTTACCTAATTTACCTTTTGTCTTTGTGATTAAAAAAATGTTTTTTACCTTTCTACTTCTATCAAGAAACATCCTAAAATGTGAAACAGCCTTTTGAAATGTTTCATACTGCAACTAAAAGGTAATCTATTATAAACACTCTTGATTTTCAAAATGTGATCAAACTTATATTTTTGGAAAAATTTTTTTGATTAAAATGTAACGGATGTTATGGTAGACCCACCCTCCTCCCTGAAAGATGCCTGCGTCATAATTCCTGGAACCTGTGAATATGTCCCTTGGCCAAAGGAACTTTGCAGATGTGGTTCAATTAAAGACCTTGAGTTGGAGAGATTATCCTGGATTATCCAGATGGGCCAATGTAATCACAAAGGTCCTTATGAGAAAGGAGCAGAGTCAGAAAAGGCACTATGACAGTGGAAGCAAGAGAGAAAGAGATTGGAAGATGCTATGCTGCTGGCTTTGAAAACAGAGGAAGGGGCCATAAACCAAGGAATGCAGGCAGCTTCTGGAAGCTGGAAAAGGCCAAGAAACAGATGCTTCCCGGCAGCCTTCAGAAGGAATGAGCTCTGGACTTCCGACAAGCAGAACTGCAAGATAATAAATTTGTCTTAAGTCACAAAGTGTGTAATAATTTGTTAGGGAATGAATACTGATGTCTCCTGAAGGACTAAATTGTCATAGAATTTTGTTTTGTTTCTTTTAGTTAGAATGGGGACCATTAGCCTGGCAGTAGGGAGGTGGCCAAAGGGCCATGTCCCTATTCTATGTCTTTCTTCTCCTCCCCTCTTTGAAGCATTTAATATCCTTCTATAATACTTTCTTTCCCATTTCTCCTTTCAAAGCCTGCTTTCAGAAGAGAGCCTGATAACAATAACTTCCATGGCTTATGGACTCAGATCATGGAACTGTAGAGTCCCTGACTGTGAGCCTGGGAAGTGAGGTTGAGATCACTCATGGCCAACTCCTCAGTCTCTTCAGTGGGTAGGCTACTTGCCGGACCGACTTTACCGTGGCCACACAGCTGTTGGTTTCACCACCAAGTCCATGTCTACAGACGTGGAGCCAGGCTGGGTGACCTTCCCCTCTCAGCGCTGTCAGCATTTTAGGCCTGGATCCTGATTTTGAAATGAAAGGTTTTGCCCTCTGCCCAAGAAAGGAACTTGAGTTAGATCTGAGGCAGGGAGGGTGGTGTGGTTGAGGGAGGGTCTCCACAGGCTGAGATCCCATTGCAGAAGGAGTTGCTTACTTCATCCTAAGGCCCAGCCAAGAAGCTGCCCCAGGAGGGTCTCATGGTTATAGGAAGATAACTGGAAATTACTTTGGACAGATAACAAAAGACTGTGATATTGGAGATTAGAGAAGGAACCTGTGGGGAGAAAAAAAGTAAGGAGAGTTGAGATACTTCCATGTCTGAGTTTTGTGTCATAGTGACTTTTTTATTTCCTTCAGTTAAAAAAGGAGGCATGATAATATAAGCACTGCTACAAGGTCTGTGAGACTTTTTAGGCAGCTACGTTTCTTTGCAGTTTGTTGCTGGTGAAACAGAAAAAAAAAAAAATCTAGGAAATGGTGACTAGTAGAAGTCCTCTAAAGCTTGGCTTCCTAGTAGGACACTGTGCACAATTCCTGTTGAGAGACGAATTAATCCTTTGGGTTGGCCAAGGTGCCAGCCTGGCGAAGATCATGGACTTTGGAATCACATATACCTGGATGAGAATCCCAGCTTGCCTCTAGCTAACTGTGTGCTGTCCAGTAAGCTACATGAGCCTTCCTATCTTGGTTTACTCAGCTGTAAATGGGTCATGGAACAGCGTACCACAGCATAGAGTTGTCTGTAAAGGCGGGCATGGGACTGGTACCTTGTCATTGTTATCTCTGATGACCATTGTCCCTAACATGATTGGAGCAGGAGAGTGCATTGACAACTTGAGCAGATCAGCAGAAGAAAGGCAATCAACCCCCACCTTCTGATTCTCCACGCAGCACCTCTGGTGGGAATCGGCTTGTCTGCCTCGCCTCATTTGTGCACTTTCCTCCAAAAGAACTCAACACCGATGGAGTCTGGGGATGGGGAAGGGTGATGATGGTAGTGAATAAAGTCATGTTTCATTTCCCTGCTTGAGAACCAGGAGGCTGGTGAAGTTTCTTTTCCTTCACTCCACCCCATATCAGAGATAAAGCCAGGGGGAGCTGGAATTGGAGTGAAAGGCAGGAAGAACATGTTTATTATAGTCTCCAGTCTGTTTATAAATATGTTTTCTCAGTCTTTCTGGGAAGCCGTCTCTGCCCATCTTTACCTGCTGAGATTCTCCTCAACCCCCTTTCAATTGCTGCCTCCTCTTTGAAACCTTCTGAAACCTGCAGCCAGCTATATGCAGTTCATTTTCTGTGCTCTCACTTTGCTTATCCCTCCAATTATAAATTGTAGAATTGTTGCTGTTGCTTTGTATATCTTAGTTGCTCTACAAGATTATACTTCTGAGGGCAGGAACATAAGGATTTTAGAATCCCCTTTAGTATTTACAACAGAGCCGTGCATGTCGTAGGAACTTAATAAATATTTGTGGACTTGTTGAACAGCTTTGCACTGAAATACTTAACACCAAAATCAGACATAATAGGACTTTGAGGAATCTTTACCCCATTAGTTTACTGGAATCCAGGATATTACCAAATAGGTAGTGAAGAAAAAAATCAAGGTCTCTGTGACTAAAATCAGAGATTTCCTTGAAAAATTAATTTCAGGTTCTCTTCTGGAGTTCCATAATGGTTCAGCCCATCTCTTGTACCTTCCATGTTGAAGATCCCCGAGCCTTTAGAATGGCTCAGTTCAACAAGACAAGAACTCAAGACACAGACTCTTCAGTAGCTCCTGACATGATCAAAGGGACGAGGTAGAACATTTGACATTGGTCAGTTGACCTTGTGCTAGCAAGTAAGAGTTAAAGAGAAAGAATGGAAGCATGTACTATATTCTGGAAATACTTCCCTTCAAACTTATTAAGGAAATTTGGTAGAAAATCCACTTACGATGAATGAGTGGTTTCCCAGTGGGGAAGTCAGGACTCACAACTCCACGATGATGCCCTTTGCTGCCCACCTAAAGAATTTCATTAGCTCAGTCCAGCAGTTCTAGGGGCTCAGAGGACTGGGGCTTTGTCCAAGGTCACTCATTCCAGCCAAAAGAACCCCAGAGACCTGATGTGAGTTTAGGGGTGGTGGCCATGTGCTCCTTCTCCTTTCCTGTGACTGGAGCTCCCCCCATCCTCTGAACCTTCTAAAGTGCTGCATCATTTCTGTGTCTTGTGCCTCCCTGGGTGCAGTGGAGGTTGCTGGGTCAGTCCTGGGTGCTGAAGGAACAGTGGTTGAAAAATAAGTAGGAAAAAAGTCAAGTTCACTTCTCATTATCTGGGTTACTTGTTAGGTTCAAATGGTTGAGTGAAATTGGGTGTTTGGGGTATCTATGGATTTTAAATGTCTTTGCCAGCCTTCTTATCATTTTTCTGGAAATGACTGAGACCTGGTTAATTTTTTAAAAAAAAATTTAAAACATGTATAACCAATCTTTTTAGAAGTCAGTGATGATAATATCATTTAATTTCTTTGACTTATTTATGAATAATGAAGCCTGGTATTCCAGAACCATCACTAGGATGGATTTTATTTTCTCAAAAGTTGTAGAAAATTGAGTTTTACCATCTTACCCCCAAAGGTTAAAAGTAAATTAAAGTTTTGAATTCATAAATTTCCAACCTAGTGGCCTGTATTTTTCAGATAACATATGCTGCTTTGGTTTGGAGACAGAGGCACTGCTGTCTAAGAGTGTCTCTTTAGACAGGAAAGTATGATGTTTAGGTGTCTTTGTAACATGATTGTTTAAGTCATATGAGTGCATAGGGGGAAACAGACTGGTGCTCTTAGCTTTCTGGACTTCAAAAAATGATTAAAAACAGAACAACCCCCCCCCCCCAAAAGAAAAACCCACAAAAACTACAATGGATAAGTCCCAGAAGTCTCTTCCCCTAACTCTGTGCCTGGCACAGATTTGGTGCCCGGTCACTGCCTGTTGAATGACTGAGTACTATTCATTATACAAGGCTGAATGTAGCATAATTTGCATGATTTTCAAGGAAACCTATATGGACTAAAATATTCAAGTTCAGCAAATATTAACTAAGAGTCTCCTGTGTCCCAGGGACTGTGGAATATGCTAGAGCATTGGAGTTGGAGGGGTTAAAAGAATAGTTTAATTCCATTCTAATCGATTGAGAGAGGCAAATGTAGGCTGTAGATGAAAGAGCATCTTAAGTGCAGCAGCAGAAATATGTACCAGAGCCAGAGCAGGGAGTAATTAATTCTACTAGCAGGGGCTGGAGGGGAGCACTCAAGAAAGATTTCTTGGAATGTCTGATGATTGAGTTGGACCAGGTGTTTGTCAAGTGTAAACAGGTAAAGGAAAGGGCATTCCAGGCAGAGGGGTCACCGTGGGCAGACATCGGGAGGCATGAGGGCTGATGATTTGTACAGACCACTCTGACACATAGTTCAGTCCACTGGGAGTGATGGACCCTACAAAGGAGTCTTTCTTTCTCCAGGAAAGCTGTCCTCACTCCAAGAATGTCTGGGCCACCTCCATGGGAGGTGACCTCAAGCCTTTGAGATGAGCTCAGGAATAAACTTCCTTAGTGGCAAAGCTCTTTTTGGAGGGCTAGTGTTTTGTTTTTGTTTTTGTATGCGACTTTTTTCGTTTTTTACCTACTTATTTATTAGAAAAGTTGTATGTTTACAGAAAAATCATGCAGAGTTCCCTCATACCCACCTCACACACACAGTTTCCCTATTATTAAGACTTTGCATTAGTGTGGTACAATAGTTAAAATTGATGAAACAATATTATTATAAGGATACTATTTCTATAGTCTATAGTTTATAATAAGGGATCCTTGTTTGTTCTATATAGTTCTATGATTTTTGTTTTTGTCTTCTGTTTTTAAAACCTTTATTCTACTAACATATATATATATCCTAAAATTGCCCCTTTCGACCACATTCAAATATATAATTCAGTGTTGTTAATCATATATATGATATTGTGCTACCATCACCACTATCCACTACCAAAGTTTTTCCATCACCCCAAAGAGAAACAGTGTACCAATTAAGCATTAAATCCCCATTCCCTAACCCACCCAGTCCCTGGTAATCTGTATTCTAGTTTATGACTCATTGAATTTGTTTATTCTAATAATTTCCTATCAGTGAGATCCTACAACTTTGATCCTTTTGTATGTGACTTACTTCACTCAACATGGAGTCTTCAAGTTTCATCTATATTGTTGCATATGTCAGAACTTCATTCCCTCTTCAAATGAATAATATTCTATTGTATGTATATACTACATTTTGTTTATCAAGTCATCTGTTGATTCAAGCAACAGTTGGGTTGCTTCTATCTTTTGGCAGTTGTGAATAATGCTGCTATGAATTATATCTGTCTGTGCTTTCAATTCTTTTGGGTATATACCTAGAAGTGGGATTGCTAGGACATATGGTAATTTTTGGATTAACTTTTTTTTTTTTAAAGATTTTTATTTATTTATTTATTTACTTATTTATTTATCCCCTTGCTGCTTGTGCTCACTTTCTGCTTTCTGTGTCTATTTGCTCTGTGTTTTTTCTGTGTCTGCTTATCTCTCTTTTTTGTGTCATCTTGCTGTGCCAGCTCTCTGTGGGTGCGGGCCGTTGACTCTCTGTGGGCATGAGCCGTCAGCTTTCCGTGGGCGTGGGCCAGCTTGCCTTCACCAGGAGGCCCTGGGAATCAAACCCGGGGCTTCAGGTAGACAAGAGCCCAGTCGCTTGAGCCACATCTGCTTCCCATTGGTTTAACTTTTTGAGGAGCCCCCAAACTCTTTTCCACAACGACTGCACCATTTTACATTCCCATCAACAATGAATGAATGTTACAAATTCTCTACATCCATTTCTTATGTTGAACCACCTTACATACTTGGAATAAACCCCACTTGGCCATGGTCTATAATTCTTTAATTTTATTGCATTGTTGGGTTTGGTTTGGTAGTATTTTGTTGAAGATTTTTGCATCTATATTCACAGGAGATATTCGTCTATAGTTTTCTTCTGGTGTCTTTATCCGGCTTTGGCATGAAGGTCATGTCGGCTTCATAGAACAAGTTAGGAAGTGTTCCTCTCCATTTTTTTTGGAGGAGTTTGATGAGAATTGGTGTTTATTCTTCTTGCATGTTAGGTAAAATTCACCATTGAAATGACATTACAATGACAGATACAGGCCATTACTTATCTTGCCATAACCTATAGAAATGTTCAGGAGAGAGTGTAAAGTACAATGTAAACTATATTCCATGCTTAGTGGCAATGCTCCAAAATGTTTTCATCAATTGTATTGAGTGTACCACACTAATGAAAGATGTTAATGTGGGAAAATGTGGGAGGTATAAGGAGTGGAATATATGGGAATCCTCTATATTTTTATGTAACATTTATGTAATCTAAGTATCTTTTCTTTAAAGATTCTTTTTGATTACTGATTCAATCTCTTTACTTGTTATTGGCCTTTGATATCTTCTACTTTTTCTTGAGTAGGTGTGGGTAATATGTGTGTTTCTTGGAATTTTTCCATTTTGTCTAGGTTATCTAATTTGTAGGCACACAGTTGTTCATAGTATTCTCTTTTAAACCTTTTTATTTCCATGAGGTCAGTAGTAATGTTACCCCTTCATTTCTAATTTTAATTGTTTGTATCCTCTTTCTTTTTATCTTTGTCAGTTTAGCTAAAGGTTTGTTGATTTTTGAAAATCTTTTCAAGGAACCAACTTTTAGTTTCCTTGATTGTTTTTGTTTCCCCTGTTTCATCTAATTTTTATTGCTTTCTTCCTTCCACTCACTTTGGGTTTCGTTTTCTCTTATTTTTCTAGATCTTTCCATTGGCAGGTTAGGGCAGTGATTTGAGAGCTTTCTTCTTTTTAATGTACGGATTCAGAGCTATAAATTTCCTTGTCAGCTCTGCCTTTGCTGCATCCCATAAGTTTTGCTATGTTGTGCTTTTGTTTTCATTTATGTCAAGATATTTTCTAATTTTCCTTGTGATTTCTTTTTTGACCTACTGGGTATTTAAGAGTGTATTGTTTAATTTTCACATTTCTGTGAATTTCTCAGCTCTCCCTCTGTTAATGATTACTAGCTTCATTCCATTTTGGTTGGTGAAGATACATTGTATGATTTCAATATTTTTTAATTTATTGAGACTTGTTTGGTGACCTAACATATGATCAATCCTGGAGAATGACGCATATTCATTAAAGAAGAATGTGTATTCTCTTGCTATTGGGTCAATTGTTTTATATGTCTGTTAGGTCTGGTTGGTTTACAGTATTATTTATTTATTTATTTTAAGATTTATTTATTTATTTAATTTCCCCCCCTCCCCTGGTTGTCTGTTCTTGGTGTCTATTTGCTGCGTCTTGTTTCTTTGTCCGCTTCCGTTGTCGTCAGCGGCACGGGAAGTGTGGGCGGCGCCATTCCTGGGCAGGCTGCTCTTTCTTTTCATGCTGGGCGGCTTTCCTCACGGGCGCACTCCTTGCACGTGGGGCTCCCCTACGCGGGGGACACCCTTGCATGGCACGGCACTCCTTGCACACATCAGCACTGCGCATGGCCAGCTCCACACGGGTCAAGGAGGCCCGGGGTTTGAACCGCGGACCTCCCATATGGTAGACGGACGCCCTAACCACTGGGCCAAAGACCATTTCCCTACAGTATTATTTAAATCTTCTGTTCCCTTATTGCTTTTTTTTCTCCAAATGTTCTATCTATTATTGGAAGTGGTGTATTGATGCCTCCTAATATTAACGTAGTACAGTATTTCTCCCTTCGAATCTGTCAATATTTGCTTCATATATTTTGGGTCTCTGTCATTAGGTATATATGTATTTAAACTTGTTATGACTTCTTGTCAACTGATACTTTTATCAGTATCTGTGACCTACTTTTATCTCTTGTAACAGTTTCTGACTTAGTGTTTATTTTGTCTGATATTAGTATAGCTATTGTAACTCTCTTTTGGTTACCATTTTCATGGTGTATTTTTTTTTTCTTTCTTTTCATTTTCCTCCTACTTGTATCTTTGAATTTAAGGTAAGCCTCTTGTAAGCAGTATGTAGTTGAATCATGTTTGTTTGTTTGTTTGTTTTTCTTGTAATCCATTCTGCTAATCTCTGCCTTTTGACTGGAGAGTTTAATCTATTTACATTTAAAGTAACTACTGGTAATGCAAATCTTTCTTCTGTCATTTTGAAATTTGGTTTTTGTTTTATACCTTTTATATTCCTCAATTCTTTCATTACTGCCTACTTTCACATTTATTTAATTTTTTGCAGTAAACTCTTTGAGTCTCTTCTCATTTTCTTCCATGTATATTTTTTTCAAAACTTTTTGTGGTTCTATGGGGCTTAACTTTAGTATCCAAAATCTAGAACAATCACATTTGTTTTGATACCACCTTAACTTCAATAGCATATACAAACATTTTTCATATACTGCTCTGTCCCCCCCACCTTTTTGTTGTACTTCTTTCAAATTACATCTTTATAATTGTATGTCTAAAACCATAGATTTGTCATTACTTTTTATGCACATGCATTTTAGAACCTGTGATAAGTAAAATGTGGTTTTACATACCAAAAAATACAATACAATAAAACTGGAATTTATAGTTACCTTTATGGTTGCCTTTATCAGAGGTCTTTATGTCTTTATACTGCTTCAATCCACTGTCTAGTTTCCTTTCTGAAAAAATCTCTTTAGCATTGTGGGTCTAGTGGTGATGAATTCCCTCAGCTTTTGTTTATCTGGGAATGTCTTAATCTCTTTCTCAATTTTGAAAGGCAGTCTTGCAAGATGTAAACTTCTTGGTGGGCAATTGTTTTCTTTTAGCACTTTAAATATTTCACCTCACTCTCTTCTTCCCTCAGGGCTTCTGACTTAATGTTATTGGGGCTCCCTTGTACATAACATGTGGCTTTTCTTTTGCAGCTTTCAGAACTCTCTCCTTGACCTTGACTTTGATAGTTTGAGTGTTTTGTTTCTGGATGTGGTTCTCATGGAGTTTTTCCTGTTTTGAGTTAGTTGAGATTCTTGAATGAAAATTTCAATTGCTTTGTCTTCAAGATCACGGATTCTTTCTTCTGCAAGCTCCAATCTGCTATTGAAACACTCTAGGGAATTTTTCATTTCAGTTTCTGTCATCTTCAATGCCAATATTTTAGTTTGGTTCCTTTTAAAAATTTCTATCTCTTTATCGATATTTTTGTATTATTCAATCATCATTTTCCTGATATTCTGTAGTTCTTTCTCTGTGTTTTTCTTTATCTTCTTGAATATATTGAAGTTCATTTTTTAAAAAGTTTTTGTCTAGTAAGTCCAAAGTCTGGTATTCTTTGTTGATGATTTCTGGATTTTTGTCTTGTTCCTTTGGATGAACCATCATTTTCCTGTTTCTTTGTTTGTCTTGTAATCTTTTGTTACAATCTGTACATTCTTATATTTTAATGTGTTAACTATGGGATTTAGTTCCTGAGTTTTCTGTTCCTTAATTTTGTATTCAGCCTGTGATATGAGAGAGATTTCCTTGAGTGCCAGGAACTAATAAAAGGAAAACAACAACAACAATGCAACAAATTCATTTCATAGTCTTTGCAGTTTGGCTCTATGTTGGCTGGTGCTCTCCTTCGGAGTCTCATGTTCCTATAGAAGATCAGCCTGAGGCAAAAGTGAAGTGCAGGAGCCAATCCTTCTTTTCTGAACTTAAGTCTTGTCCTGGGCTTGTGCTTGCTCTTAGCCTTAGGAATTTTCCCATCCACAGGAATCTGAATGTCATCTCCACTCACTATGAAAGAGACTCTCTCTGTCCCTCCTGGATATTCCATTGTATGTCTTAAAGCTGCAATCCTTTGCTCTAGCCCCCTTAGACTTAGTTGTTTCTTACACTGCTTTTGTTGTCTGCAAGCTGCTTCTGCCTGGCAAGTCCTGGGATGGTGAGCCAAAGATGAGTTTACTAATTCACTGTTTCAGGCTGCCATGGGACAGACTGGCACTGACATACAGGCAACCCAGTATGTGCACAGGTGTTATTCCATTCCCTCTGGAACAGATTCAGGGACTTACAGTGGGAGCACAGGCTCGCTCCCCACCATGCCTATGAGGAGGTAGAAGAGGGACCAGTGAAGGCACTATGAACTCCTCCTACAATTAAAATTTTTATTTTATTTTATTGAAGTATATCACCCACACATAAACATACATAAACAATAAGTGTATAATAATAGTCGTGAACTTACAAAACAAACATATATAACACCATACAGGACTCTCATAACTCACCCTACCACCAATAACTTGTGTTGTTGTTAAACCTTTTTAACTAATGATTAAAGAGCATTGTCAAAATATTACTACTAAATTATTTTCCTCCAACCAATCCTATTATTATTATCTTTATATCATTTATATATGAACATACATAAACAATTAAGTGTATAGTAAAAGTTGTGAACTTACAAACAAACATACATAATATCACACAGAGGTCCCATACATCAACCCTCCACCAACACCTTGCATTGTCATGAGATGTTCATTACAAATTATGAAAGAATATTGTCAAAATCTTACTACTAATCGTAGTCCTTATCTTACATTTGATTTGTTTTTCCTCCAACCCATCCTATTATTTTTTTTAATATATTTTTTTATGACAGAGGTTGTAAACTTAAAAAACAATCATGCACATGTGCAGACTTCCCAAACAACACCCTTCCATTAACACACCACAATGTGGTGTGTCATTTGCTACAGATAAAATAATGTCATCTGATTGTTACCATGTCCGTAGTGTACATTTGGCTCACATTTTTCATACTGCCTCAGGATCAACACAGTACATCTTTCACATAGATGCAAGAATATTATATTATTACTACTAACCACAGTCCATAGGTCACTCCAGCTGTATTTTTCCCATGCTTCTCCACATTACTGACACCTTGCAGTAGTGATATATATTTGCTCTAGCTAACAAAAGACACTCTTCCATCTGTACCATCAACCACAATTCTCATCCACCTCTTGGTTTACTGTGCTATCCAGTTCAGATTATTCTCTAGCATTGTCAATTGGCATTTACATAACTAGACTACCATTTTCAGTCACATCCCCACTTTTAAACTAGCTGTTACTCACTGTGTGTGGTAACCATTCACTCCATACATTTCCACACCTTTACAGTAAAGCTAATTAAAACTTGTACATACATTAAATATCAGTAGTCCACTCAGTCCTCCTCTTATCTCCTCTAAGAATCTACCACCTACCACCAAGTCTTGAAGATATTTTCCAATAATTTCTTCTAGAAGTTTTATTGGTTCTTACTTTTAGGTTTTTTTATCCATTTTGAGTTAATTTTTGGATAAGGTGTGAGGTAGGGGTCCATTTTCCTTCTTTCAGCTATGGATATCCAATTCTTTCAGCACCATTTGTTGAATGGATTGTTCTGCCCGAGCTGTGTGAGTTTGACAAGCTAGTCAAAAATCACTTGACCATACCTGTGAGGGTCTGTTTCTGAACCATAAATTTGCTTCCATTGGTCTATTGTGTCTGTCTTTAAGCCAATATCATGCTGTTTTTACCTCTATAGGTAGATATTATGATTTAAAGCCTGGAGATGAGTTCACTTTCCTTTTTATGTTTCTGCCTATTCAGGACTTCTTACCCTTCCAAATAAATTTAATGGTCATGTTTTCAATATTTTTTCTTTAATGCTGGTGGAATTTTTATTGGGATTGCATCAAATCTGTGTATCAATTTGAATAGAATTGACTTCTTAATGATATTTAGTCTTCCAATCCATGAGCATGGAATGTTCTTCCAGTTATTTAGGGCTTTTTTTATTTGTTTTAACATTGAGTTGCAGTTTTCTAAATACAAGTGCTCTACATCATTGGTTAAGTTTATTCCTATTTGAGTTTTATCTGTCATATTTTATTTTCACCACTCTTTTGAGACTTTCAGTTACTTTTATTGATATAATCTTTGTTTCTAGACTCTCTTCCAGGCTCCTCTTTCCTGTCTTTTCTTTTCAGGCTCTGATATACCCTTTAGTATTTCCTGAAAATCTGGTCTCTTGTTTAGAAATGCTTTCAGTTTTTGTTTATCTGTGAATATTCTAATTTCGCCCTCATTTTTGAAAGACAGTCTTGCTGGATATTAGATTGTTGGCTGGAAGTTTTTCTCTTGCAATATCTTAAATATATCAGACCACTGTCTTCTTGCCTCCATGGATTCTGGTGAGAAAATCAGCACTTAATCTTATTGGATATCCCTTATATGTTATGCATTGCTTTTCTGTTGCTGCTTTCAGAAGCCTCTCTTTGCCTTTGGCATTTGACATCCTGATTAGTGTCTTGGAGTTGGTCTATTTGGATTTTTTTGGATGGGAGTGTTTTGTGCTTTTTGGATAGGGGTATCTATGTACTTCAATAGGGTTGGGAAATTTTCTACCATTATTTCTTCAACTATTCCTGCTGCCCCTTTTCCCTTTTCTTCTCTGGTCGCACCTTTTGTATGTTTGTGCACATTTTGCTGTCATTTAGTTCCCTGAGACATTATTCAATTTTTTCCATTCTTTTCTTTATCTGTTCCTCTGTATGTTCACTTTCAGGGGTCATTTCTTCAAGCTCTCCAATCCTTTCTTCTACCTCCTCAAATCTGCTCTTATATGATTCCGGTGTTTTTTTATATTTCATTTATTCCACCTTTCATTCCCATAAGATCTGCTATTTTTCTAATTAAATTCTTCTTTGTGCTCATCCAGTGTCTTCTTAATATCCTTAATCTCTGTAGCCATCTCATTGAATTTATTAAAGAGATTTCTTTGAACATCTATTATTAGTTGTTTCAACAATTGGAGGCTTATCTTTTTCCTTTAACTGGACCATATTTTCCTGTTTCTTGGTGTGGATTGTAATTTTTTGTTGGTGTCTTCGCATCTGGCTTACTAGAATATTTTTTTTTGGATGCCATTTTTCTCTTTAGTTTAGGGCTTCCTATCCTTTTCTCCCTTGCTGGTTGTGCAGTAGGAGCCAAGCATGTAGTTGGTGTTGTAAGCTGTGGAGGCTTGAGCTGCCCTCATTGCACCAGGGACCAATGAAGCTTCTTCCAGTTTTCTCCTTCACCAGGGGTAGGGACAAAGTCACAGTTGTGTGAAATAATCCAAGTGCAGGCCTAGACTGTAGTTCCCCAGAGAGACTGATGAAGCTTCAGGCTGCTTTCTCCCCTGCCTGGGTCTGGGTTGGAGCTGCAGGTGTCGGCAGCAATCTATGCAGTGCAGGTCCAAGATGACTGCAGTTGCCCTGGTAGACTTCTATTTTCAGTCTATGCAAGCCAAAGTTACCTGCAGTTACTGTATAGGCTGGTTCAGGACTCCTCAGTCTCCTCCCTGCCAGAGGTGGGGCTGAAGCCTAGTCTAGGACTGCAGGCTGATCTGCATGAAAGAATCTGGTTCCTGCCGACACTGAGAGTTTCAGTCAGCCCCACTTCCCCTCAGGTTGGTTCACACCCCAGCTGTTCCCAGGGTTATATCTTAGCAAGCCAAGTCTACCAATCAGTAGCTGAAATCGGCAGCCAACTGTCTCCTCTTTCCCTGTTTCTGGGAAATGGAGCTCCTAATTCCAGCCACAGAATAGCTCCTGGGATGGCTTGTGCCGCCAGAGTAGGATGATCACTGGCCTCTGCAGTTTGGCTGGTAATTTCTTGGAGAGGCTGACGCAGGTCCCTGCAGCTTCCTCCCTGCTGGAGGTGGCACTGGGGCCTAGGTTAGACCTGCAATATGATCTGGATGGGAGGAAGCCAGTCCCCACCAACACTGGGATTTTCAGTCCACCCTGCTTCCCCTCGTGCCAGGCATGGAGTTAAGATGAAGGCTCCCAGCCTCTTTCTGACTTGGACAGGCTCAAACCTTAGTTCTTCTCAGGATTATACTTCAGCCTGCTGAATTTACTCATCAGTAGCTGAAATTGGTGCCCTACCGTCTCCTCCTCCTCTGTTTTGGGGAAGTAGAACTTTCAATTCCAGCCATGGAACAGTTCCCAAGGTGGCTTGTGCCTCCAGTGGAGGATGGACACTGGCCTCTGGGGCGTGGAGCCCTCTACTTAGGAGTCTTCTCTGCAGATTGGCAGTCGAGTCCTTCCACTCCTTCAAGGATGTTGCAGGATACTCTTCTGGTCTCCAGGAGGCCCCAAACAGGTGCTTCAGCTAGCTCCAGAGAGCTCTAGGTGTTTGCTAATTGTCCTGTAGCAGGAGCTGATTCTAGGAGCTCCTTGCTCTGCCACCATTTTGCTCTGTTTCTCTCCTACCATTTTTAAAGCTTCATTTTCCTGACTCAGCACTTGCCCAGTTACTGCAACACTTTAACTGTTTTCTGGAGCATTGAGAAAATGGCTCTCTCAGTTTTTGCTAGTTGTTTAAAGATTCTGTGAGGGAATGGCATCCCAGAGCAACTTACACCACCATCTTGATTGACCAGAGCGGGTGTAGTTTTAGCAGCAGCTAATGGTTGTTTCAAATGAAATCGTATAGACCAGTTGCTGGATCTGGTATCTGCTATTTGTATGAATATGCATAAAGAGATTGACTTCTATTCCTCAGACACTGGCTTAGGAGGATATTCAGAAGAAGGTTCCATGAGTATTTTGAGCAATGATAACAGCAGTAGATCCTATGAGGCTTCCCAAAGGGACATTTTCACAGGGGTATCTATTAAAGACATCAGTCTCATGTCATTATAGTTAGGGCTTTAGGAGAGGATTTTCCCCAAGGTTGTTTAGTTATTGATACAACAAAATAATCTGATTGTAGACGAATGTCACTTATCTTTAAACTTGACACACGATTTTGGAGCTATAGTGAGATTCAGGCAGAGGTTAGACTTTGAAAAGAAACCACCATCAAGTCCTCTCACCTTTGGCTTGAATTTGCATTTCTCTACCCCTTCTGGTCTGCAATTTAAAGATTAGACTACTTCTAATCTTTAGGAGAGTTGCTTTGAGGGTTGTTCTCCTGGTTTTGGTGAAGGTGATGGTGCTGTTCCTAGTGGTGCATACTCTCCTCCAAAACCCCTCTGGCATACAGGGCCCATTTAGGAGCTAGCTGTCAGAAGCCGGGCCTGCCGAGCCATTAGAAAAGCCGCATTTCTGGTTTTTCTCCAGAACCATACACTGACCTACTGAACCAACTCACCTACAAGCTCACTTGAGGATTTAGAAAATTAACATCTTGGGAAAGTGACACTTGGAGATTTTAGAAAGATTTAATTGTCTTCATATAAAATAGAATATTACAGTAAATTTAAAAAAATTTTTTGATATTACTACTATTCTAGACATGCAGGATACAACAGAAGTAAAAAAAAAAAAAATCCTGTACTAAGAGTATGCTTCAGAGCTAAGAGAGAAGTGCATCAGAGAATATTAGAATGGAAAGCTCCAGAAGGTACTTTAGAAATCATGTAGTGTAACATTTATCTTTGTGCATAAGGAAAAGGCACAGAGAGGCAAAGAGACATACCCATGACTGTTAACTCCCCATGGGGGTGGGGCCTGAGGCCCCTCGCCCAGTTCCAGAGCCTTGTCCACTTCTGTGGGGTGTGTCTGTGTCTTTTTACAATCTTTCCTTTTATTATACCCACCATACCATAAAATCTTAGCGAATAGGTACCAACAACTCAAACTCCATGCTCTTCATTCTCATAGAAATTTGTTTTTCTGAGTATAGCAGGCTCTACTTAAAACTTAAAAAAAAATGAAAGCAAAGAGAAAAAAATTAAAATATTGTAACTCAGTTTCAAGGTGCTCTCGTAGTCATCATAAATACTCATTTCCTTTCATTAACTTCTCATTCTAGAATATTTCCCTGAGCAACAATTTTAATGTTTCCTAAGACCAACACACATAGAGCCTAAACCAGCCCTCACCTAGAGCTGTGGTGAACCTACCTGTCTTTCCTCGGGCTTCCTTCTTTTGTGGGCCATGTTTTTTCATGAACTTCCAGAAGCCACCTCTTTTCTCGGATTGCTTCTAGATGTCCATTCCTTGTCTTAGCCAAAGTCTTGCCCTTTGCACACTTGTTGCCAAGAGTGCCCAGCTGTGAGCTGCTTGCCATTGCAGGTGCTTCCATTTTTTGAAGTAACATTTCTTGGGCAATCCTGTTGAACAGTCCCCATACCCTTGATGTCTGCAATCTTGTCCTTCTTACAGAATTGCATGCAAGTGGCAGGTAAGTGACCAAAGGAACTCTCGGTTTGCAGAGTCCCTCTTCTTGCCTTTGTGTTAGTCATTTGGGTGAACTACAAGAAGATGGCACTTCCAGCTTAGTGCCCTGTTATCCTTGAGTAAAGCGAAGCCACCCATGGATCAGCACCAAGCACTGGAAAAAGCCCGGCTTGAATGCCCTGCCGCCTCTACAGGCAGTTCCTTACAGCTCTCCCTGCTTGGATTCTTCTTCTGGCCTGGCTCTGCTCTCTGATTTCTCTGGTTATATCTTCTGGTCTTTATTGTGATTTCAGTTCCTTCCTCTGCCTCTCCTGGTCCAGTGCTCTTTCTAGTCCTTTTCTCAGCACAGCTGCTTTGGCTTCATCCTCTTCCCCCTGGCCTTCCTGATCCCAATTTCAGCTCCTTGCCAGGAGGGTTAGGATTCAGGCCAACAGGTGTTTGCAAGATAGTCATGAGAGTGAATTTTATTGATGCTTCAAATCCATTATATTCCTTTTATGAGCATGGTAGTATTAATTAGGTAAAACTTCATCTCCAGTTAGAGGCTCCCTCTGCACATTAACTGAATTGTACAGATTCCATATATTGGGAGGTGTCTATGGACATAAAGCTGCCCTTGGAGAAAGGCCATATATATATTGCATATGAAGTAGTAATAACTGAATTTATTGAGCTTTTTCCATGTGACAGATACTCATAAGTCCTTTATGTGTATTGCATGTCACTTAAGTTGAAAACCAATGATACCTCCCACCACCATAGTGTAGTTAGCTCTGGGACATTGGGTTTAGGTAATCAACTTTATAGTGGGAAATTACTGGGGTTATTCCTATTCCATTCCCAATGGAAACCCATGAATTTCCATTGCAAAAGGAGAAAATTCTCCAGCTCTGTACTTTCAGTCCCTGATGATGAATGATAGGATTTGGGTTTCTAATTGTCATTGCTACTATCTTGTGGGTACGTTTTCTTATGATTTTCCTGGAACACCAGTAGGGTTCTTTAAAAAATTTTTAATCTCTGTAATGTGTGTCCTAAGTAGGTGAGAGGCCACCCCATTTTTAAAATTTCTTCTCTCATTGATTTGGATATTGGATGAGTTGGATAAATCTGAACACGAGTTGAATATTTTTAATTTGGGCATTTTGTACATTCTCTTTAGGTCTTATAAGTTAGTCAGTTATTCATTAAGCACATAACAATAACAGATAATCTCACTGAATGCTTAGTATGTGAGAGACATCACATATTTAACACTTCAAGGTCAGTGTGGCCATTATCCTCTTTAAAAGTTTAGGTGCTTTTTCTGAGGTTTTGCATCTAGTAAAGGGATAGAGTCAGGATAAGAAATCTCTTCTTTTAGACTCCAGTGCTTGGCCTTCATCAGCACACTGCACTACCTTGGTGCTTGTTATTTGCTGTACAACTGGTACAAGTGTGTGCGTGAGCATGGAGCAGAGGGCAAAGCTCACAGGGAGAGTTAGTCAAAACGTGGCCCGCCAGGATTGTATGGCCAAGATGGGGAGATGGGGCAGAGATTTGATTGACAGATCTGATGACAATATAAGACTAGAGGACAAGAGATGTGACGGAGAAGCCCAGGGTCATCGGGGAACTGGAGAGCTTCTCCACACTGTTAGAGATGTGCCAAGTCCCCCGCGTGGAGTCCTGAGCACTTCTGCAGTCTAGTCAATGAGGGTTGTTTTAAAAAATCTTCTCGGTTTCACAGCACAGTCTGCAGGGCTCTTTCTGGAGGGACTGTGAAGGGTTTCATTTGCAAGCCTGTCTGTACGGGTGTTAAATAATTTTTACACCATGGAGCTATTTCTTGAAAAGTTGCTTTCAAATGGATTCTATAAAGCAAATTTGTTTTAAAATGCACTAAAGGAGCTCAGTGTTTAAAGATATTCTGTAAGGGATGGTCACAATCTAATTTGTCTGTTTTATAAGGTTTTAATCTAGTGTATTTCATTAGAGCAAAATTTGACCAATATGGTGGAAACGCCTGAAGTTATGCTATAGCTTGCCCTCCATTCCTCCCCACCCATCAATAAATGTTTATTGAACATCTACTGAGATCCAGGATATATGCAAGGTTAAATTGGAGATGGTCTCTATCCTCAAGACGTTGGGAAGGTAAGACTAGTGGGCTTTAACAATGGAAACAATTTTTCAGCAGGCCTCACATATATGTTAGACAACCAGGGAGATACATTTGCTGGTTGGAGGCAGCTTGGTGAAGACTAATCTCAGCTAAGCTCTCAGGGATGTTTCACATCTTCTCTTTATTTTTATTGTATTTGCTTATCTCTCCCTACCTCCTTGCTGTTTATACTTGCTGTGTCTGTCTTCCCTGTTTCTTTAGGAGGCACCAGGAACCGAACCTGAGATCCCTGATGTGGGAGGAAGGTACCTAATTGCCTGAGCCATCTCTCTTCCCTGCTTTGTTGGGTCTCATTATTGTTTTCTTTTTGTGTCTCTTGTTCATCATCTTTCTGCATCAGCTTGCCACATCTGCCCATTGTGCCAGCTCGCTCTCTTCTTTAGGAGGCACCAAGAACCGAACCAGGGGCCTCCCATGTGGTAGGCAGAAGCTCAATCTCTTGAGCTACATCAGCTTCCCTTGTCTTCTCTTTTTCTCATCCAACGCAGAGCTTTCAGCTTCCCTCTTCTTTTGTAAGACTTGAACCCTGCCTTTACCTTGTCACTCCCAGCAGAGGCCTTAAGAGACTGAGGTCCTGCAAGGTGAATTCTCTCAACTTTACCTTTTCCCTGTAAATATTGCTAGATCCTCTTATCCTGTCATGCTCCCCTTCTTTACTTCCATCTCCGTAAAGGAAATGTAGCTTCTTTGCTACCATTGCCTCCTTCTACTCTCAGGCCTGGGCTCTTGACTTCCCTTTCCCCAATCTCACTCTATCATTCACCTCCCCTTTTCCTCTATCCACTATCTCATGGATGCAAGTGTGTTCAGGAGTCCTTTGATTGTCAAAAAGGTTTTCCTCCACTGTGCTCTGACCAGGCTACTATGCAATCCCTCTCCTGCCCTTCACTATCACACTTTCTAAGAATTCTTTTCCCACACTCTTACTCCAACTTACCCTTTGAAGTCTAGTTCCTTCCATTATGATAGCTTAGAATTAACTCCTTGAAGGTCACAGATGACCTCTTCAAAATCCTCTTCTCCTTTGGTTTTCACAATTCTGTTTTCAGCTTGCTTCTTTGCCTTATCCCCACCCCTAAATATGTCCATTACTCAAGTCATCTCGTCTTCACTCTGCCAACTCTTTTTACCTGAATCTCAGTCACCTTTGGCTTTATCTTCCATGCTTGAGTGTCCTCAAATGGTATCTTTAGCCCCAAATGCACACCTAAGGTTTGGGCCCAAATTTTAAAACGCATTGCTTAATGCATCTACTGAGCTTATCATTATTCCCACCACCTCCCCAGCATCCCTGCCCCTCCTGCTGCAATCACCTTCTTCTAACCTCCTAGTTCTCTCAACTTCAGGTTCCATTGTGCTCCCAATGACCCAGCTTTTTAAGTCCTCTCTCTAATTCTTCTTCTCCCTTGGCCCCAACATGCAGATGATGGCCAAATCACATATGCTTTATCCACCCAGCATCTCCAAAATATACCTTTCCCTTTACATGCCATTCACCACCACTACTCTTGTCCAGTTACTTACCAGTTCACTCCACTCCACAAAACTAGTGTCCTAGCTAGTCATCATGCTTCCTTTCTTCTCCTATGTGATTGCATCTTGCACCCTCCTAATAAATTAATTTTACAAATACATAGTTCCAATTTAATACTCTTCTCCTTAAAATTCACTCTTATCTGTCAGTCAAGAGTTTTCACTATAAGATATCTGTATTAGCTTCCTTTTCCTTTGGGAGCAAATTACTACTACCTTAGTGCCTTAAAACCACACAAATTATTATCTTATAGTGCTGGAGGTGAGAAGTCTGAAATAGGTTTCAAGGTGCTGGCAGGGCTGTGTTCCTTCCAGAGGCTCTAGATTCCATTTTCTTGCCTCTTCCATCTTCTAGAGATCACATGCATTATTTGGCTTGTGGCCTCTTCCTCCATCTTCAAAGCCAGCAGTGTAGCATCTTCAAGTCTCTGATGATGAACTTCTGCCTTCCTTTTCCATCTTTTGAGGACCCTTGTAATTATATCGGGCCCACCCAATTATCTAGAAAGCTCTCCCCATCTCAAGATCCTTAATCACTCTTGCAGAGTCCCTTTTGCCATGTTTGGCAACATGCTCACAGGTTCTGAGGCTTAGGACGTGGGCATTTTGCTGCCTACCATAGCAATTGACCTCTCTGTCACATGATTTTTCTCTTTTCCTCAATTGTATTCTTTTTCCTAGATAAAAGGATACAAAAAAATAATAAAAATAGCAGCCAACTCTTTTGGAATGCTTGCTATGATCCAGTCTTTTTACTAAGTACTTTCCATGTATAATTTCATTTAAACCTTACAACTATTGTGTAACAGCAGTTCTTATAATCCTAGTTTATAGTCGAGGAAACTGAGGCCCAGAGAGGTTAAGCAATTTGCTCAAGGTCACACTCTAATGAATGGGGAGTTTCTTTTTTAAACAGCCTTATTGAAGTATAATGTACATGCCATCAAATTCACCTGTTTTAACTGTAAGACTCAATGATTTTTCATAAATTTAGAGTTGTATAAACATCACCTTTATTCAGTTGTAGACAGTTCCATCACCCCTGGAGGATCCCTAGAGGAGAGCTCAGTCAAGTGAAGAAGACAGCCATTTAAACTGATCATTATTACACGACGTGTTATGCTCGGCACAGAGTTACTTATGTGTATCATAGGAGTACGGAAGACAGGAAAGTTAGAAGGAGTGGTGATTTAAGGAGAGCTTTCTAACTCCTAGAAACACTGTGTCACCTCTTTGGCCAATCTCATTCGATGAGGAAATAGTCACTGAGGACCACAGACACCCCCCTGCCCTAGGCCCAGCCCTGACGAAGCTGCTGCGTTGGTGGAGGTCCCCACGAGGGCCACGGGTGGGCATTTACAGCAGGGGTTCAATATTCTGGAGCAAGTTCTGAACCATTCTGGTTTGCATGCACCTGAAATTTCCTTTCTGACATTGGAGAGGTTCATTAGAAATGAGAGCAGGGTTCACGGAGAGCAAAACCTCTCTGGAGTGGGCCCAGGTCCTGGGACAGAGTGCTTGCAAGCCAGGCTGAAGATGTTCAGCCAGGCACCCACCCTGCCTAGGGAGAGCCCTTCCCTTGTTCTGGTGCCTCACTCCTCTTCTTTACCTTGACCTAGAGACTCTCTGCCCACTTTCTTGTCTCAGTGGGCTGGGAAGATGTGATTGGTGATGACAAATTTCATCCTTTGTAAGCCCTGAAAACATTTGGATGATGTAGTTTGAACTCGATGACATGTCCAAGGGGATTTCCTAATAATGCAGACTGTTGGGTATGGGTTGTCTGGTGCACCTGAGGCCCAAAAGGGGGAGGAAAAAGACCCACAAATGTGCTGATTGCTTTTCCAAATGTGCAGTTTCTTCTATGCATTACGTCATCAAATTGGTAAAATATCAAATACCTCCGAGACAGAGGTGGTATTATCCTCATTTTGCAGATGAGGAAATTGTGGTTCGGGGAAGAATCTCAGCTTTTATGAACAGTTTTCCATTGCTCTTCCCTTCTGCCTTACCCTTTAGCCTTCCAGAGAATATGCACAGTTTAAATTTTAGAGTCATGGGTACTTGCTGAGAGTTCCAAAACAGACGAGTTTGATTTTCTTGCAAAGAGCACATGGAAGTGGGGAACGCACAAGATGGCCTGACATTTTATGCCCTTTCAGTGTAAACTCTACAAAACCATCAAGGTAGCACCCAGGGCTTCACTTTAAAATAGAATACAAATGGAATTATCTGCCTCCAGAGACTGAACTTTGTGTTATCTTCCAGCAGAGCTGCTTGTTTCTGACACAGAAAACTGAAAATGACCTCTTTCCTTGAATGATGGCTCCTTTGAAGATTGAAACACAAGACTAAGGTCCCCTGCTCACTTCTTTTTAAATGTCCCCTTTGGGGTGTCATTTCCCCACCCCCATCCCAGTGACCGGGTAATTGGAACTTAAAGAGTCAGTGACCACGGCCGAGGGTGGCAGAAGCCTGGCCTTGCTCTGTGCATGGCCTGGACCTGAGGTTACCCTGACCTTGGATTGAAGCCTCAGGACGGAGTGAAGGGACCTTCCCGTGATGAGAGGCAGGGGGATCTCCAAGTCTGCTTTCTGGCTGCTTTTGGTATTGAGTTCAATTAATGAGGTACCACCTAGGGTTTATGAAAGACCGAGTTCAGGGGAAGTGCTGTGAACTTCCTGCTCTTCTCGAGAACCAGAACTGAGTCTTCGCTCCTTGACTGGGCTTTATTTCCAACCCTGAGAGGCCGCAGTGGGAGAATCCACTCATTCCCTGTTTTACCCTAGAATGTCTACAAAAAATCAGTTGCCTTCTCTGCTGCTCATGAGTGCAAGGAGCACTGTTTTTCACTTTTTATTTTATCCTGGCACCCTTTTCCTTGTCTCTGATATATGGACAATGTTTCATTGCGCTTTGCCTCCTCCGGTGATGATTTGGAAGGCATTCCTTTGGTTTTTCATGCTCCTCGTTTTCAGAACTGGGCACGGTTTCATTTAAAGGAATGGGATCCTCTCCTTTCCCCTCTGCCCAGCTACTGCCTGGCAACTAAAAGGCACAAGGGGAAAGCACTGTCCCGTCCTGCTTTGCTGCTCTGGCCCAGGGCCACCTGCTCTACTGGGGCCAACCCAGGGTGGGCTCCCCTGGTCCCTTCTTTACATCTCACCACTTTCTGGGCACGCACCTTGAGGGGTTATGTAAAGGTTATATAGAGAAAGGTGGACATGGGAACAGCACTAGCTGCCCCTGAAGGAGGGACCCATGTGGCAGAACAGAGCTCCTGAAGGGAGGAGCACCCCAGGATTATCTGGGGTGCGTTTTCTAATATACACGCTTGAGCTGCTCTCTCAAGGTTCTGAATCAGAGTCAATTCATGTATACGAATTGGCACAAACCCACACTCTGGCGAGCAAAACCACCAAACCCAGTATAATTCCTTGGTTGATTCTGTGTTGCACCTCAATAGCAAACCACTGCTTTTCAGAGAGGTCTGCCCAGCATTCTGGGGGGCACCGCTTGGAGCTAGCATTTCTTTCCTGTGGCAGGTGTGAGTGGGGAAGGCGCCGGGCCAGGGCACTGGGGTGAGTGCCACCTTAGCGGGGCTGGCTACGTGCAGCATCCAGCACTCACATGCCACCAGCTGTGCTCCCAATCTACGCCCACCTGACTTGCAGGGAGTAGAAATTCGTCTTGGTTGCAGTTTTGGTCTTTCTTTATTTGCGGTTTGTTTCTCCACTGGCATTTAATGGGAAGTACAGAGATGCTGTCTCGCAAGCTGGCAGCCAGATGCCATTTTTATCTGGAACCAACCATGGCTTACTGGGTGCCCAGTACATGCCTGGCATTCTGGCAAGGGACTGAACTAAGACCGTCCCTGCCCTCAGGGGGCTCACTGTCTAATGGGGTAGCTGCGTGTAAACTGACAAGGCGAGAAGGTGGTCGGTGCTCAAAGGAGGCCCAGGAGGGTGTTTCAACAATTACACTTCCCCATCTAACCTGATAGCAAGGAAGCCTGGAATGGCTGTTTTTATTTCAGTACCTGATAGCAATTTTTAATCTCTCCAATGGAACTATTCCGTCTTGTTTTTTTTTAAAAATCCGGCAATGAGAACTCTTACCCAGAGTGTTTCCTGTTCCGCTGGAACTGTCAGGAATCACAGTGCTAAATTCAGTATCCAATTGTAATAATTAAATCACTCCCTACTGTCTGGCTGCAACTATTTTTCTGCCCCCTTTATCCTCCCCACCCTTTCCATTCTTATTTTTAATTGTTTTCCTTTTTTGTGTGTGTGGGGTTAGTTTTACAGGGAAAATCAAGATGTTTTGGTCTTTGGGAAGAATGTATGGGTGGAAATTCTAAATAAATAAGATTTATTGAACCAGTTGTATATCTTATATCCTCATTATGTTCCTTCTATTTATTTCCTCTTGGATATTTCACTTCGGGTTACGTAATTTATATCACATTCAGAAAATGAACTCCCTGTCTTGTTTAGAGTCACTGTAGCAGTGAGCAGGAGGCACAAGCTGATTCGGGTTGGTGTCTGCCCGGTGGGGCAGGCATAGGTTAATGGCAGGTCTGAATGGGTAGAACTCACCGGGAAAATATGAGCCAATTGAGACATGCGTTTACCTTCATTTATTTAGTCCTTCCCCTATTGCAAGCCAATTAAGTTTATTTCTATATAAGCCTGATTATAAGTAATTGCTGTGTTGATCTACTAGGGAAGAAATCTTTGCCTTTATTTGTGATTGTTTTTTAAATTAGGCTTATACCAGTCAAAACACCAGGTCAATGCACAGAAACATTTTTTTAAGGCTCTTGTTATATATTACCAAATGCTTCCCAGAAAGTCATCTCAATTTCTACTCCCACCAATTTTGTGTATGAAAATTGCCATTTCACTGTACTCTCATCAACAAGGTAGTCATAGTTTTAAAAGTGGTTGCCAGTTTGGTAGTTTTAAATGGCATTGTACTTTGATTTTAGTTTGCATCCCTTTGATTATAAGTGAAGTTGGATTTTTTTTTCTATGTGTGAGATTAGTCAAAGTATTTTCCTACATTCTTTGGTATCATCTATCCTCTTTGGGTTTAGAAAGCAGGTATTGGCTGTTCCAGGACTTTGGTATCTCAAATAACCCCACTGACAGTTCAGTAGAAATTCTTTCCTTTCAGGTATGAAAATTTCCTGTTCCATTGCCAGTATATGGTTGCATGATGTACATATATGTGTGTCTGTTTATGGATTTTAATGGGAACTTGGTTCAGGGTTTACTACATGTTACTCTACTGATTTCTATATTTACTCAGAAATTCGTTTGATTTTTTAAAAAGAAGGTTATTTGTTTTTTGTCTAATTATGCATGGCTACACGGCTGCCATCAGAGAGGAGTTTCCCACATTTTGTCCTCATGGTCAGGTCTCAAAGTGACTACAGGTGAAAATAGAAGAGCTGAGAATTTATTTAATGAATACATATTTCATCAAAGTACATGTCGTTAGACTCAGGGTCAGGGTGGGCAGATCCAGGTATGGAGTATTTTTAAATTTCAGTTGCGTGCTACCTATGGCACCTGCGGTCCCCTGGTTCCAGGTGCTTTTGGAGCAGCACAATCTCCGTCTCTCCTTCTCTCTATGACCTTTCACCTGAAGGTTAAAACAGATAAGGTGAATTTAGCCAAAGTAGTAATTGAATGAATAACGAGGCACACTCATTATCCTCCTTTTCTCCCCCAAAGAGGAAAATAGCACAGTAGACATAGTGCCTTAAGCCACTATTTCATAGGGTCACATCCATTAATGTCTGAAAGAAGGACTCAATGACACCTCTTTTTCCAGCGTTTTCCTTGAATGAGTTAATGC
The DNA here is from genome assembly GCF_030445035.2 of Dasypus novemcinctus. Classification (NCBI taxonomy): domain Eukaryota; kingdom Metazoa; phylum Chordata; class Mammalia; order Cingulata; family Dasypodidae; genus Dasypus; species Dasypus novemcinctus. The sequence goes on along the minus strand of NC_080695.1, from coordinate 23,780,475 downwards.
TTTGAAGCAACATAATATCTATTTTGTTTTTGAAACTTCATCAAACATGTTCTCTATATGAGCAAGGTAGAGATTCCCACCCAAACCCCTAACCCCACAAAATGGGAAAAGCATCAAAGCACAGCAACAACAGACTCTGCGCTGGACAAGTCACTACTACTTATGGACACGTGTGTTCTTACTAATTCCCTCCTTCTCCCAGACCTTCCCAGATGATGACCTCTGAACTTTTATGTGGCTTTTTGGCCGCATTGCTCCTTTGGCACAGGTTAGTGCCTTCAGTCTTGATCTGATTTTCAGTCTCCCACATTTTGCTTCTTTGAAGTGTACTGGTTGCCATAGAAGTGGTGATGTCAGGGCCAGGGACAGAGCTTTATTGGCATGGACGAGTGCTTCATAGAGTCGTTTACTACCATCATGTTTGGAGCTGGTGTTAGTCATACCACCAGGGGCAGGATGCCCAGTCCCAGACCTACAACCATCCTGTGGCTTGTCGATTCTGTTGCTGGAGTTCTCTGTTCTCCTCCTCTGTGCCATGTCTGATCTCCTGGAATGGCCTTGTCCATTTAGATACATCCAACAGGAGAATGGAGGACACACTTAGGGAGAGTCTTGAGGTGGGGCAAGGTTTGCATCTTTGTCAGTAGGGAAGCCAACACCCACAAAAGGCATTTTCTGCCTCCCCACCCCCAGTCCTTTCTTGCTTCCTCACTATTTCCTCTAACATCTTGTCACATCCACCCATTGCTTTACAAATGCTGAAAAGGTGCCTCTTTTGGAGAAAGAGCTCAGAGGGAGCCACCACTTGGTTGCTCTGGCCCAGCTTTACCCTTGCATCAGAGGTACACCTGGCCGGAGTTTTGTGCTCATTGTCTACAAACAGAGGCTATCTCCAACTCTATCTGATGTCAGACCCCAGGAGAGAGAAGACAGGTGAGGGGGAGGGAAATTGAAGTGAAGGTTTGAGGCCCCTCCCTCCATGCTTTCCTCCTCTGGGCTCCATGCTGACCTTGCTCTACCTCCCAGGGGTCAAAGTACTTTCCACTTTGGAGGTGCCCTGCAGTAGGCAGAGTCATGACCCCCAAAGATGTTTATGCCCTACCCCCTAGTGTTACATGGAAGGCAGAATTAAGGATGCTAATACACCAACTTAAAGATAAGCAGATGGTCCTGGTTTACCCAGGTGGGCCAAAAAAAAAAATTAATCATGAGAATCTTTATAAGTGAAAAAGGGAGGCAGGAGTGTCAGTATCAGCATGATGCAGTATGGCCATTGCTGACTTTGAAGATGTGTGGCCATGAGCCAAGGAATTCAGGGCAGCCTGAAACCTCTAGAAGCTGGAAAAGTCAAGAAAACAGATTCTCCCCTAGAAACTCCAGAATGGAACAGAGCCCTACTGATACCTTGATTTTAATCCAGTGAAACCCATTTTGTACTTCTGACCTCCAGAACTGTAAGATGATAAATTGGTGTTGTTTAAAGCCACCTAGTTTGTAGTAATTTTTTATAGCAGCAATAGGAAACTAATACATACCTCTGAGCCCTTTCAAAAATTTCACCTAAAACAATGAGTTTGCTCCTGCCACTAAAAGTCTCCAGACTCTTCCACTGGGTTCCCCATAAAATATGCCTCCTTGGGTTCATAAACACCAGAAGAAAACCCTTGCTTCAGAGGTTGGTGTGTGACCAGTTGCTGGTTTGGGTTTGGGGTGTGCATGGAAAGGGAATGCCACAGTTTAAGGTCACCAAGATTGATAGTCTGGTCTTCCTGGAAGCAGATGCTGAAGTGGGATATGCAAGGTTTACTGGGGCAGATATGACCGAAACTTAAGGAGCTGGGAGCAGGATTGGGTAGAGAGCCTCCGACATGATGCAGACCTGACAAAGTCTTGTCCAAAGTACTGGGGTATTCTAGAGCAAAGATTGTCCCTGGGAGGAGTCCCACATTGGGTGGAAATGGCCAGGCCCAGTCCATGCCTTGCTCAGTCATTGGCTGGGGACCCCATGGGGAGAGATCCAAAGCTGAGGCGGATCCCCAAAACACTGCCATAACATGAAGCTCTTTCCTGGACGGAGATCCTAGTGGTGGCCCTCCACGGCTGCCACACCAAGGCAGTGGCTACTTTTGGAGTTGCCCTTGGTTTGGATTCTTTCAGAGTTTTATGGGATGAAAATGATGTATATTGGGGCTTCAGTGCCCCTGATTCTAACGTTTAAGAGAAGTAGTAAGCAAAGGGTGTCATTTCTGCTTGGACCACACATCCATAAAGGTGACATTACTCTGACTTGGAGGCTTTGCAGAGTGAACAAGGTCCAGTTTGTGCACCACGCCACGCCTCTCACCTAGAAGCCCCAACAAGGCCGAGTGCTGCTCCTGCTGTTGTGGCATGGGGGCGAGCCTACCCCCGCAGCTTCTCTAGATCAAGGCCTCAATGTGGGAGCTGTTTCTAGACCCTCAGCTTGGTGCTGAGAAAATATCCACCTCGCTTCAAGTCTCTGTTGCCCCTGAGGGCAAGGTTTTAGTTTGCTAGGAGCCGCGGAAAGCAATACCAGAAATGGGCTGGCTTTGACAACGGGTATTTATTAGTTTACATGCTTACAGTTTGGAGGCTGAGGAAATGTCCAAACTAAGACTCCATCAGATGATGCTTTCTCCCCAGAGACTGACTGCTGGCAATGCTGGGCTCCTCTGTCACATGGTATATTAGTCAGGATTCTCTTGGGAAACAGAACTGGCAGGAGAGATCTGTAAATAGTATGAGATTTTATAAAAGTGCCTCATGTGACTGTGGGGATGCACAAGTCCAAATTCCATAGGGCAGACTGCAAACCAGGGGCTCCAGTATTGGTTTTTGATGAATGCCCCAGGAGACACTGGGTGTCCGAACTAGAGAAGAGAATTCTCTTTCTGAATGCTGAGATCACTTCCCCCTTTTAAAAATTTATTGTAAAGAAGCCTTAGATTACGTAAATGTTACATACAAAATATAGGGAATTCCCATATGCCCCACTCCGTCCCCCTCCCACACTTTCCCACATTAACAACATCCTTCATTAGTGTAGTACATTTGCTACAATTGATGAGCACATATTGGAGCATTGCCACTAGGCATGAATAATAGTTTACACTCTGTCCTGCGCAATTTTGTAAGTTATGACAAAATGTATAATGGTCTCTATCCATCATTGCAACATCATGCAGGACAATTACAATGTCCCAAAAATGCCCCCATATTACACCTATTTTTCCCTCTCCCTCCCCTCTGAACCTCCGGTGGCCACTGCTTCCTCATCAATGATAAACGTTCTTCCTTTGCTAGAGTAACACTAAGTTTCTGTAGTAGAATAATAGTAAGTCTACTTTAGTACATTGTTCATTCCTCAGTCTTGAGGGTTTGGGGATGGTGATGCCACTCTTCCTCTAATTGAGAGGAAGCTTAGATCCCATGGGGCAGATGGATGGAACTATCCTGCTTGCAGTTGCAGACTCTCTCTGTTCCTTGGGATGGGTGTTGTCCATCATCATCACCTTGCTGATTGGATGAGATGTCAATCATTGCTGATGGCAATCTCCTCAGATGATTATAGATGTAACCCTCCATCTATGCAGTCAACTCACTGGTGATTAAGCCTGTGAAGTATTCTGTGTTACAATTAGCCCACTGCTTGCTTGACCAAATAATTGGGCACCATTAACTCACCTAACCATCACACATGGCAAGGCACATGGTGGAGTCTTGTCTCTCTCTTTTCTCCCAATTTTCATTGCTTACAGTTTTTGGCTGTGTGACTTTCTCTCTCGGCTTCTGGGGCCTTCTCTCTGTGTCTCTCTCCATATTTATTCCGTTTTATAAAGGATGCCAATTAAGACGATTAAGCTCCACCTTGGGCTACACCTTACTGATGTAATCTGATCGAGAAGTCCCACCTACAATAGGTTCACACTCACAGGAATGGATTGGCTCCAAAGACATAATTTGCTGAGGTCCATCCAGCATCAAAACATCACAGCCCAGTAATGCCACTATCCTCTGTGCACATGTGGAACCCAAAAGGCTAGGGCGTTAATGTCCCTGGGGGCAGTATTGGCCAATGGTGGCCTGGACCTGGTTGGTTCGTTCTCTTCCCTCCCTGCCTGGAACGCACAGCTCTGAGACAGTACCTTCAAGATGTCAGGGGAGCAGGCACAGCTTGCTGCAACTGAGGCCGGCATGGGGTTGCATTCTCTCTTGTGGCTGCCGTCCCTGTCCTTGCCTCACTGCCCTTCACCTTCCCTTTGGCTTCCCTGGGATTGTGTTCCTAATGAAGATTATAAGCTTTTCTTTTTAAATAGTTTTATTAAGAAACAATTTACATACCACAAAACTTACCTGTTTTTAAAGGAGGCGATTCAATGACTTTAGTGAATTTACAGCATTGTGCGACCATCACCAGAATCCAATTTTAGAACTTTTCTCTCATGCCGGGAAGCATCCCTCAGGCCCACCTGCAGTCATCCTTTATTCCAACAAGTCCTTCCACTTCCCCACCCCCGCCCCAGGCAGCCTCCAATCTACTTTCTGCCTCTGTAGATTTGCCTTTCTGGTCCATACATTTTTGCCTCAGGTTTTGTTCAGAGGACTCAGGATAAGACAAATGATCCAGAAAGTTCCTTGATCTCAAAGGATTGCCACATGACCTTCTCCAAGTGTGAGCTGAGAGTGACCGTCCAGGCCAGCTTGTTAGGAATGTAGAAGTGTTAAATTTTAGTTATTTTCAATTAGACACAACATGCCTTAAAAATTATAATAACAAAGCATGATAGAGCATGTCCTAGTGGTTAAAAGATTTTTGCTGAAACAGCCCCATTTCCTGAGTGTGGCTTTCATTCCCTTCAGAAATTAGTCAACTGGTTCACATAGTCTCTGTGAAAAGGCACCTACTGAGGACAGTACTTGGAGAAGGTACAAGGTTTTCTTGACGGCTCCTGTCAAAGCTTAATTTTTCTGGCTCCCCAGCCAAAAGCTTCCCTCAGGGATTTTCTTTATGATGAGGATGAGCCACAGTTTTGTGTTAAGGTGTTTTGTACCCGAACTATTGACTGATTCACTACTCCCTTTAGGAATGATATCGTCACATTTAGATAGGTCTTCAAAAAAACACAAAAAAATTTTTGGCATTGTTGGGTGAGGGGTAGAGCACTCCTCAATTCATGCAGCTGAGGCCTCCCCATGCTCACGTCCTCATTCCCCAGCCCCACCAAGGTATTTAAGAAAGAAAAGGTTATCAAGTATAAATGTAAAACAACCAAAGGTTTGGGAGCCGCAAAACAGATTATTTGTCAAACATCTATTATGACTTAGGCATTAGATTATATATAAAACAGTATAGTTTGCCTTTCATGAGGAAGAAAATGTGTCATGTGCTTTCTATCATTTTCTTCTTCAATCCTCTTTCCATTTTAGAGATGTGGAAACTGGCCCTGCTAATCGGGGGCCAAAGAGTAATTCAAACCCAGGCCTGTCCCCAAGTGGGGTGTGGTACTGTTGTAAGGCCTCACGTCATCAACGAGGGGCTTAGATAAATTGGATGGTGCTTGGAGGGGCTCACAGTTTAGAGGCAGGGGTTGTAAATATGAACAAGCACATCTGATGATGTTCTATAGTAGCTGCTAACATTTATTGAGCAGTTGTGATGTACTGGGCACTCTTTACATGCTTTAGGTGTGTTATGCAATTTCATTCTTGCTACAGACTTATTGAGACATTTCTATTATTATCATTTTATTGATGGGAAAAAAGAGGTATGGGATTTCAGTAAATTTGCCCAAGGTCAGGAGAAGAGACAGTGTTCCACACAGTCTCTGTAATAAAAGGTGCTGTCATAAAATGGAAAATGGGGCACGTTAGGGCATAAACGAGGTGCTGGTCAGAAGTGCCTGCCACGGAGAGTCAGGGGTAGGTGCTAGTTTATCAGGCAGTCAGGGAAGGAGTTGGGAGGAAAGGGCAATTTAAACAGGTGGAAGCACGTCAGCAAAAGCAGGGGTGTGCAAGACAGTGGAAGGGCTTTGGGGGACTCTCCGGGGGTCAGCTTGTCTGGAGTAGGGTGGGCAAAGATGGCAGCCTGGAGCGGTGGAAGAGGACCCAGTCCCGGACAGCTTTGAGGGTTAGGCTAGAGGGAGTCTGAGTTGATTTCTGTTGGCAATAGAGAGCCTTTGGAAAGATGTAACGATCCAAATGCCATTTTAGTAAGATTACTCTGACAGCATAAATATCTTCACGCAAAATAATTTATTCCTCATGTTCAGCAACACTCGCAGGGGACGGAAGTTTTATAGGGGTGGGGAGACTGGGACAAACAGGCCTGCCAGCATGTACTGCTGGCCTTTTCCGGCATGGGAGAGGTGGGTAGCACCTGCCCAAAGGGGAAGTGGATGGGATGAGGGCAGCCAACTTTGCGTGCTCATGGCTGTCCCTCCTGCAGGACGGGCCAAGGGGGGTCGAGTGGTGGAGGTGCTGGGGAGGCCATGGGGGAGAGGGAGCATCTTCAGAAACAGGGGCCTGGAAACACCCAGGGGCCGGAATACCTTCCTACGGCTTCGTTTTGAATTTTCATTGTTTAGATCTTTTTATTGAAGTATCCCATACTTATAGAAAAGCACATAAAGCACAAGGGACAGCTCAGTGACTTTTCACAAAGTGGTGTCACCAGCACGAGAAGCAAGACGTATTGTGACCCCAGAAAACATGGAGCTAAGGGAAAGAAGCTGGTCGCAAGAGACCATATTGTATCATCACATTTATAGGACATGTTCAGAATCAGCAAATCTATAGAGAAGAAACTAGACTAGTGGCTGTTTAAGGCGGGGGCAAGGTGGTGGGGAGTGGAAGGGCACTAGCTAAAGGGCCTGGGGTTTCTTTTTAAGGTGATGAAGATGTTCTGAAATTGACTCTGGTGGTAGTTGCACAGATCTGTGAATACACCAAAATCCACAGAACGGTAAAAAGGGGAAAAAAAAGAAAGAAAGAAACAGAACAGGTCCAGAATTCCAGAGCTTGGCTTGTGACACCTTCTGGTCCCCTCCCCATGGGTACCCACCGCCTTTACTTTCTAAGGCTGTGTATTCACATCTCCTGTTTGGCATTTTGTGTAAAAGGAACCAGATGGCCTATTCTGTCTGGTTTCTTTAGCTCAACATTATGTTTGTGAGATTTGCCCATATTGTGCGCACCCTTTGACTTTTTTAAGAATAGCTTCTCTCAAGTCTACAGCTGCAAGCAGGAGAATTCCATCTATCAGCCATGTGGGATCTAAGCCCCCTCTCGATTTAGACGTGGAGTGGACATCACCATCCCAGGGTCCTCAGGATGGAGGAATAAAATATGGATTAGAGTGAATTTACTGGTATTCTACTATAGAATTATTGTGACTCTAGCATTGGAAGAAATTGTATCATTGATGTGGAGACAGTGGCTGCAGGAGTTGCCAAAGTCAGGGAGAGGGAAAAAGAGGTGTGATATTGGGGCATTTTCTGGACTTGGAGTTGTCTTCAAGATACTGCAGGGACAGATGCAGGGCATTATATATCTTGCCATAACCCACTGAATGAGAGAGTGTAAACTACAACATAAACTAGAATCCATGCTGGGTAGCAGTGCTCCAAAATGTACTCATCAAATGCAATGAATGTACCACACTAATGAAAGAAGTTGTCGATGTGGGGGGGGGGCACAAGGAGTGGGGTATTATGGACCTCTTATATTTTTTCATGTAACATTTTGTGTGATCTATGTATCTTTTTTTAAAAAAGATAATAAAAAATGGGAAAAATAGCTTCTCTCATGACAAATTAATGCATGTCTGGGGAGCGAGTATAGCTCAAGTGGTTGAGTGCCTGCTTCTCATATACGAGGTCCCAGTTTCAATCTCCAGGACCTCCTAAAAACAAACAAACAAAAAACTCAATTCTCATTGGGGAGCAGATGTAGCTCAGTGGTTGAACACCTGCTTCCCATGTACGAGGATCTAGCTTTGATCCCTGGTACCTCCTTAAAAAAAGTGATTCTATTTTGAGATAGGACAATGTTAGAAACTAATGTATGTCCATCAAAAAATCCCCGGAAAATGCAGAAATGCAAAGAGAAGGAATGAAGGTCTCCAAACATTCTCTCACTCAGGTAAAACCACAGCTTGCTCATTGGTGCATTTTATTCAACTCTTTTTAGTCTGCATATTTGCCAGTAGGAAGGTATAGTCCTGTGGTTTCAAAGCATGGTCTGTGAAACTGCAGTTTTCTATGGCTATGTGTCACTGGTTGTGTGTTTTATTAAAATGAACTAATGTATGTATTCTAATCTATTTGGGACTATAATAAAAACAACACACTGTCAACTGCATTATAAACCAAATTTATTAGAGATTCACCAATGTGAACATTTGTGTAGCTTGGTTAACATGTGAACGTATAAACCTAAAGATAACTTTTCTTCTATAATCCCTGTTTAATTTAAGAACATCATAAGAACAAGTGACATTAAAAAACTGTTACCATTTGCAGTTACCCATCTGTGTGAACCAGGTATTTTTCTCAACACTAAATGAATTTAAAATCAAAAAAAGTTAAGTGTCATCTGAGACTATTGCTAGATGGAAACTTTCATTCATACTCCTCAGTTTAACATTTAGGTTTTCATTAAAATAGCCTCATTGTTTTCTTGGTTGATTTCATAAGAAACAAATGTTATGATTTGAACTTTTAAAAAAGTGGATAAATAAATATACCGCTTTCATTTTTTTAATATATTAGAGTTCTGCAAAGATTTTGTGAAAAAGATTCTCAGCTAAAAACTTTAACAATGCATTTTACATATAAAATCATGTAGATGAGTTTTGGTTTTAAAATCTACTGTTTTGAGTATAAAAGTAATATATATTCATGGCAAAATATGAAAAATAAAAATTACCAAGAATCCCACCTTTCATATGTAACTACTCATCAAACAGTTGTTGCACGTCTGCTATTTACATGAAACTCTTCTACATCGTGAGGATACAGTGGTGAGAAGGCAGAAAGAAGGCCCTGATTTTCCATGACTTAGGGTTTTGAGAGGGAGAGACATACATATGAAATAAGAAAGCAAGATGTTTTCAGCTACTGGTAAATGCTATGAAGAAAATAGGCCTGTGGGATAAGAGTGACATAGAAGTGTTCAGAGGAGGGACATTTGAGGGGAGGACCTGGCAAACAAGACATTTCCTGCCATGGGAAGAGCATTCCTTCAAATGCAAGACAGAAAGAAAGTTGGTGTGCCTGAAAAGAGACTGAAAACCAGAGTAGTTGGAGCTCAGTGAATGGGGGACACAATTGGAGGAGAAAAAATTGGAGAGGGCTGGATCATGTTAGTCCTCATTAGCCATGGTCAAAGTTCAGATTTTATTTACATTTTGAGTGATTCATTAGAATCTCTTTTCCTTTGGGCCTATTTAAAATTTAATAAGATAGCATTTACATTGATATTAGATAGAGATGGTGTATGACGCAGGGTTCTCTAGTGCACGATTCTTAACAAGGGGTCAATGAGATTGAATTTAAATTCAAAAAAACATTCTTGTGGGGACGGGTTGGTGTGGGCATGATATATTTATTAAATAATACACAGTATAGTGTGGACTTAGTAAGGGGTCTATGGTTTTCACCGGACTGGCAAAGGGGTCTGTGGAACAAAAAATGTTGAGAACCCTTGCTTTAGGGAAACAGAATTGACAGGAGGTATTTGCAAATAGTATGAGATTTTATAAAATTCTCTCGTGTGACTGTGGGGATGCACACTGTCTCCACAGGCAGGCTGCAAACCAGGGACTCTGATGAAGGATCTTGATGAGTTCCCAGGAGACATTGTCTGTCCGAAGTCAAGTTGGAAATACTCGAACAATGCTGAAATCACTTCCCCTTTTAAGGCATTCAACTCTTTGGATAAAATGTCACTCACTGTTGCCAGTAATTTCAATTGGTTGATTGTAGATGAAATGAACTCACTGATGAGTAAGGTCTATAAATGTCCTTGTATAACCATTAGCCCAGTGCTTGCTTGATCAAACAACTGGGCACACTTACCTGGCTGAGCTGACACATTAGCCTACCCATCACAGATGGTATTGGAACTGTTTCAGCAGTTTTTCAATAGCTCCGCAACAGATGATGTTTACATTTAAATAGATGACTACTCTTCGTTTCTTATGAAAATCCAAGGTGCTAAGTCATTCCAAATGAATTCCAAAGATGTGAACTTTCCAACTTCCAGGTGACCAGGGGAGAAAAATACCAAGGGCTAAATCTAGTTTCACTCTCATTGACGGCTGAATAAGCAGGAACAATGAAGCACTCAATGTGGGATATGTAAACAAATTAGCAACATAAAAGGAGAGAAACACATGCAGTAAGACTTAGAGAAAGGGCATATTTTCAAAAAGGATTTTTTCTTTAAAAACAGAAATTTTATTCAGCAGCTGCTCTAATTTTAAGGAAACTTAAGAAACTATAGGCTCTAGAACAAGAGACAAAATTAATAAAGAGACGCTTATCAGATAAGGCAACAGACTATGATGAAAATTAGTTTGGGAAAATTGAGACGAGAATATGAGGAAGTCATGAAGTGGTAAAGATGTATATAGAATTAGAAGCATTAAGAAGAAAAATTCATACTATAGTGAATCTATTCAGTGATGAGAAAGATGAGTTTGGGAAAGACCCTAGAATGTAGAGGACATTTGAAAGTTATCCAAAAAGTTCTAAAAACAGAGGGCAGACAGTAAAGATCCAACATATGGATAATTTATATTTTTGAAGAACAAATAGAATAACAGCTGCTGTGTTTCAAATATAACAACAACAACAAAATTCCCACTAGGCTTTTTTTTGGGGAATGTTACAGGAATATCCTAAGTTCATCTGAAAAAGAGCCAATTAAGTCATTTAAAAAAAAACAAAAACAAAACAAAATGGTGAGTGGGCACTTGCTCTTCCAGATATTAGAATTTACTTTAAAACCATAATAACTGATAGTGGTGCTAGTGTCAGAATAAGGAGAGCAATACAACAGAATAAAGAAGCCATGGATATATTTGAGTTTATGTAGTTAATATATAGCAAATGTCCCAGATTTTGAGGAAAGAATTCAATAAATATGGTTGGGAAATTTTGTTAATATTTGCAAGGAAAATTAAGTTTCTTTTTTCATGCTAAAGCATAAAATAAATTGGACTTGGATTTAAGAGTTGAATGTAAAATAAGAAATCACAAAGAATTATTAGAGATGACAAAGTAAATGAAATACATATAAACTTGGACTTGGGATTGCTTTCCAAATATAACCCCAAAATTATAAATTGTAAAGGAAAAAAATTGATAGATTTGATGTTATGAAATTTAGAGCATTTTTATAAATCAAAACATTATAAACCAAACTGAGAAAGGCTAATGGCAAACTGAGAAAAATACTTTCAATATATATTTTAAATGCTTATTCTTAACACATAATAGCTGGTTTTTTGTTTTTTGTTTTTGGCAACCAGTAGAAAAGTATGAATACTCTTAACAAAAACTGGTCAATGAAAGTGAACAGATTTTATTTTAAAGAAAACATCACAATAATCCTGCAAGAAAAAAAGTGGTCAGCTTTATTGGTAACTGAAATGCAAAAAAAAAAAAAAAAAGTGAGAAAATGTCACTTGTCAAAGTTGGGGGGAAAGTAGCTACCCAATATTGCAAAAGCTGCATGATAACAGACATTTTCATTCTTGGTGGGGTTATAAAATTGTATAACTTTTGGGTGTGAAGTTAGACAATATGCACTAAAGTTTAAAAATGTGAATTGTCTCTGGAAGTAGCAATTCCATTTCTGAGAATTTAATCTTCAAAACACTTGCAGAAGTTCAGAAAAAACAAATTACACATAGAAAGATGCTCATCCCACAAAGTTCAAAGCAAAGAATTGGAAACTATCTAAATATAGTGCATGTTTTCCACGTTGTAGGGAGTATTCTAAGTCCTTACATGTATCAATTCATTTCATCCACACAAATCGATGAGTTAAGTACTGTTATAAACCTCTCTATGCTTACAAGAAAACAGCCACATATTGTCTATAAAGAATTTGCCCAGCATTGCATGGCTAATAATGGTGGAATGGAGATTTGATCTCAGGAAATTTCGCTACAGAATCCAAACTTTTAATTTCCTCCTTGCATAGTATAATGTATAATTCCTATGATGTCCTAAGTAAATGTCCAGTGATCAGAAATTGGTTGAGATGGGATGTGAACAATCTCTAAATGATATTGTTCAAAATTTTTTTGATATGGAAATTTAAAAAATCAAATGATGTGTGAATAAAGCAAACTACAAACTGTATCACTAATTGCTAAATACCATTAATATGAAAAACAGCAGTACTCTTATGTGAAGGATATGCATGGGAAATTGCTGCACAAACAGTATGAATCTGTGGCAGTGTTTCCTTTGGGCATTGGGATTATGGGCAATTTTTTTCTTTCCATTGGCCTTTTCTGTATTTTGAAAGTAATTTAGAAAAAAACATTGTTAAATAACAAAGAAATAGAAAATCAGTCCTCAAGTTGCTTGGCAATGAAAATGCCTTTTAGTTGTTTTCTATTGCTATGCTTTGGGGATAGAAAAATAAAGCTCTTTGTGTATTAATTCTCATATAGTGTCCAACAGTGTAAATAATTTAGCCCTTGCTAATTAGAGTGAAAGCGAGAAGTACCAGTTAGTGTTTTAAGTGGCCCTAAAACTTGGTGTAAAATATAATATGTAGGATGTGATCCAAGAAGCATGGTACCTGGTCCTGGCAAATGAGCAGAGAAGGGAAAGAGTCACAGAACAAGTGAACTTGACCCAGCACTACCCCCTCCCACCCCCCACCCCACCGTGGAAGCATCCTGACAATCCAATCCACCTGGATGTTGGAGTTTGAGGACTAAATCAACTAAGGAAAGACCAGCTGTTCCATTTACAGCATGATCTACTCATTGTTTGGCATAAATTTAAAGTGATTTTTAAAAAAATGGCAATAGGAGGTTTGTATTCTCAGTCCTGGTCCCTTTCCATTATCTTCACAGATATCAGACCACACAAGTGCATTTTCATCATCTTAAATCACTCCTTCCCTTCAGTTGTGTAGATGGTGTTCCAGTGTCTTCTAAGACTTTGTACTGCAGAGAGGCCAGGGTCAATTTGATTTTTGTTCTTTTAGGTAATTTAAATTCTCAGATCCTTAAAGAGTTTTAATTTTTCCCCATGGTTCAACAAATATTTTGCAGGATATGTCTATGTGAGGGTCTCTTTTCATAAACTGTGATTTTTCTAAGGGTCACGGAAACACGTTTTCTTTTCTTTTTTTTTTTTTCATTTTTATATTGGTTTTGTTCTGTTCTATTTTTCAGAAAAATCAATGATTTTTTATACTGGGAATTTTAAATTGATTTCACGTATCTGTATTCTCATTGCTTTCATTCGTTTATCCTTCTTGGAAATTCTCAAGGGTACCTAAACATTGCTGATTTGGTGTTTTTGCTGTATCGGTTTTGCCTCACTTCTGTCAGGATATTTAAATGCCTTTGGATTTCTTGCAGTTCTTGCTTTACCTGTATCCCTTTTCATGGCCTTCTGCTTTCTCTAAGACTGATCTTTCACTATAGTTTTACTCCTGTTTCATGAATTCTAGCTGTCTTTGAATTCTCTTGGGACATGCTCTTCCACTGGGCCGTTAGGGTATTGTTCTGAACTTTTTAAAGACCTCAAGGTCAATTTTAACTCTACTTCAAAGTCAGGCCTGTGCAGCGGTCGATCTTGCTAACCGACAAGGTATGTTCATGGCTCAGCACTGTCTTCTGTCACCTTGGGTGGGGTCAGCTGTCCTTCTGAGGCTGGGGGGGCATTTGATGTGTGATGCTCCTAATTTAGGTCCCAAGTCCTCTGTGGCTTTCACCGAGTACAGCCGCTGCTTTGATGTGGTGGCATTTTGCTGTATACCCACTGCCTGGTTTTCTCCTGCTTAATCTAACGGAGCACTGGAAAACCTACCATCAGCACCATAGGCTGCTGCCCAGGTTGGTGTTTTCTTTGTCCTTGTGTGTGGTCCTTCACCCACGGAGCCCACACCTCTCAGGGAGGAGCATGGTGCACTGATTGGTAAAGAGTAAACTATAATCCATGCAGTGCAGCAGTGCTCCAAAACGTATTCACCAAATGCAATGAATGTGCCACGATGATGAAAGAGATTGTTGATATGGGAGGAGAGGAGTAAGGGGAGTGTAGGGTATGTGGGAACCTCTTCTATTTTTTAATGTAACGTTTTGTGATCTATGTATCTTTAAAAAAAAAAAGAGAGAATTTAATAATAATAAAAAAAAGCCCAGCATTCAATGTTGAGCTTTAATTCAAGCCCCACTTCTGCCCCTTCTAGTGCCATTACTGTGGTCTAGTGACAGATTCTCTGAGCCTTTGTTTGTTCATCTGTGCAATGGAACTCAAAGCATTTTTGTGATGATTAAATGAGATAATACAAGATAGTATTTAAGTGATTGAAACCTAGAAATAATACACCTACTGAGTGCCTGCCTTCTCTGACCAAGCAGAGCTCTGATGACTTAGCATGTTTTAAAATATGAGGTAGCACTCATGATTTCCATTTCATGGATGGGAATGAGTCACAGAGAGGTTAGCTACTTGCCCGTGGTTGCACAGCCAGTAGGTAGTGACACTGGGATTCATTCCAGGTATTCTGGCTCCAGAGTCTGGGCTCTTAAGCATCATGTCACCATGTGTACTGCCTCGAATGTGTCATTGGTGTCACTGCCACTCCCTCCCACTCTCTCCATTTCCTATTCATTTGGCTCTTTTTGAGCTGACTTATCTGAATATTAGAATGCATGAAGAAAGACAGTGAGATGTGGTGGGGAAGGGGTTAGGAGGGGGAGCTGGGGAGAAGCGTGCCCTGAATGCCTCAGAGTCCTCCTAGGCAGCCCAGTTTTCAGCTCTCTGAAGACTGAGCTTGGCTAGAAGAGGTCCCCTGAAGAGTCTCACTAACCTTCCCAGCTGGCTTTCTTTGTCTCATGAGGCAGAGCCAGTGGGTGCCACGAAGCCAGGCCTGGGTAGGTGTTTGTCAAACGAACCTTATAATTTGGGGTGAGGTGAGGAGATTCCATCTAGACTTGGACTGTAGTTTGACCATCAGCTTAGTTTTTGAGGGTGACGTGGGTTTTCATCCTCCCCCCCCCCTTTCTTGGGAAGCTGGGAGACAGTGGGCTCGAGAAGCTGCCATTTTAATCCTCTATTCTTATTCTTCAGATGGTTTTGGAAAGAGCTTTCTTGGGATGTCTTTGAGGACACAAAGTTCTCTTTAAGAGCTAGTAAGGGCTTGATGACCCGATGATGCCTTCTTCTGGTTGCAGAGCCTCTCAGGTTCCCCAGGTGATAAAAATCTGTCCGGACCGAATGAAAAAGCGAGCATGAGGTCACATGGCACCCATCTGCTTGCAGTATTGACTCGAGAGTGGGAGAACAGCAAAGTAGTACATGATGACTTACGTTCTTTTCTCTGGCTCAATTCTGAACATGGATAACTTTGTGCTTTGTGATTCTTTTTTTTTTTTTTAGGTTGGTCCCATGCTATTACTGTAGCAGTTAGTGGAAGGCAGAATTGGTGGCAGTGGGCTATTTTACGGAGAGAGAGTAGCAGGCAGGAAAGAAAGAGGAGAGGGTAGAAAGGGTGGGTGGCGAATGGATTCTCTGTAGAATATACTTGGACATCCTCTTCTGGAAGCTTTGATGTCAGGACAAAGTGATCCTTGCTTGAAAATTTGCACATTATTTTAGAAAAAAGCCTAGTGCAGTTCCATAACAATGATGTTTTTAATCTAATCTCAGGTAATAAATAAAGCCGGGTACCTGCAATCCTTTGCCAAAATCAAATGTCAAATTGATTATGTAAAAAGCAGAAGAAGCCAAGACTTTTACATGAAGGTTTATATCTTTTTATGGCCATTCATCATGCTGAAGTAAAAAGCTTTGCTAGTTTTGAAATATCTGATTACAAATGGATGAGTTTATCCTGCCCTTTGATTTACTCAGACATATTCTTCCTTTTTAAACTTCTATGTTGCTTCCATTAAGAATGTATTATTGAGAAGGCCATTGCTATTTTAAAAATAATTTAAAAAGAAATTAGAATTTCCTATTTTGAAAATTTTTTAAACAACAAAATGTACTTGCTACATCAGGGGAGCACTAGGCGGTTCCTCTAGAAAGAATGAACCTTCTTTTCAAGAATCCATTAGACCACAAAGTTTATTAAATCCCTAAATGCAGAAACTGTGCAAGCCACAACATAACGCAAGTCTGAAGAAGCAAACCTACCATTCGATAATGAAAAACAAACCAAAAGAAATCAAATGTAGGATTACAAATTATTTAGACTACTAAAAATGAGGTCGAGCCAAATGACATCTGGCAAATAAATGTTCACTGAAAAATTACCCAGAGGTAATTTCATAGATTTAAGTGATTTCATTATTAAAGAAAATAAGCAATTCATTCAACTAAAAACTTTTACAAGATTACTCCTTTCCCCTATAATGAAAAGAAAGCCCCCCAACTTACCCACCAAATGTACAAACAAAGCAAAGTGGTCAAGAGCTTGTAATCTTCTTAGGTTCAGGTCCTGATTTCACCCCGTATTAACTCTGCATCTTTAGGCAAATAATTGAATTGTTTGTGCCTTGGTTTTCTCATCTGTTAAATAGGAATAAAAATATCTAACTCATAGAGATTAACTGAGAAGTTGCAGATCAGGTGCTTAGGGGTAGTGGCTGATGCATATAGTTAAAGTGTCTGCATGTTACCTCTTATTCACTTTCTTATCCTTCTCTTTCTGTCTGGATGAACATCCACCATAATTGGATCTATCTCCCAGGGAGGTTCTGGCTCTTCTTTTCTCAACTCATTGATGGATTATATTTGAATCTGAATATAACAACTTTTTTGAGTAACAGCTTTATTGGGATATAATTCTCATAGCTTGTATTTCACCAATTTAAAGGGTACAGTTCCATGGCTTTTAGTATGCTCATAGAGTTGGTAGTATGCTCATAGAGTTGGGCAACCATCGCTGCTATCTAATTTCCAAACATTTTCATCATGTGACATAGAAACCCTGTAGTCATTAAGCAGTCAGTCCTATTCCCCCCTTCCCCAGTCCTTGGCAACCACTAATCTGCTTTCTATCTTTATAGACTTGCCTGCTGTGGACATTGCATATAAATGGCATCATACTATATTTATGGTCTTTTTTGTGACTGGCTTCTTTCACTTAGCATGTTTTCAAGGTTCTTCCTTGTTGTAACATGTATTGGAACTTCATTCCTTTTTATTGCCAAATAATATTCCTTTGTGTATATGTGCCATATTTTGTTTATCCATTGGTTGATGAACTAAATATGACATCTTACAACTTGTAATGACCTCTTTTCATTATTCATCCTTCTTCACTGGTTGATTTATTCATTCAGCAAACATTTATTTTTAGTGACCATACAATGATAAGTGCTTTGTTAGCCACCAAGAATGACATGAGGAGTAAGATTTTTTTCTTGATTTTGGAATGCTTATTTTCCTTTAGAGGGAGTGTTTTCCAGCTGAGGGAGAATTGTGAGGACAAAGTATATACTTGCATTTAAAAGAATGGAAGCTTATATCTAGTTCACTGGTACAGAGAAGCCAGTGGTTACTCTATCTGGGAGGATAAGAATGAATGCCTGGAGGAGCAAAGACTCAAAAGACAGGCATGTGTGTGTAGTCACAGTTGGGACAGACACTCCAAGCAGTGGTGCCAGTATGAGCTAAGGCATGAAGGCACATAACAATGTGCTGCATTAGATAGTAGGAGCTGTAGGATAATTTTGACCTGGCTCAAGTTGGTGGTTGGAATGGGGTGAGTAGCAAGAGTTATGGCTGGAGACATGGGTACGGGTCAGACCATGAGGTGCCTTGTATTTTTGATTGAGGTGGATTTTAGCCTAGACCATGTAAGGCTGTGGAAGAATGAAGGAAAATTGTGGAAGATGGAATTGAGGGTGAGAAACAGAAGGCAAGAGACCAGCTGAGGCGATTGGGAGAATTCCTGTTGCCCAAATCTTCCCCTCCTTGGAGAGTTTCAGTCTTGGTTAATAGCATAGCCATCTACCCCATCAATGACATAGTCATTCTCCCACAATGGCGTCTGGACCTGATGGGTTCCTTGGTGAAGTATTTTATAATTTTAAGGAATGTGCTATCTTAGCTAATGGCTTAATGATCTTCAGAAATGTCAAGGTCTTCTTCTAAACTTCCTTCTCCCTTTCGCACTCTCTCCTCAACCAACCAGTCAACAAGTAGTCAGTCCTGTTTCAGCAATGAGACACTGCCTCACTATTCCCACTGTTGTTGCTTTATACATCATGTCTCATCAGGTCTTAACATTCAGGTCTGTTTCTGCTCCATGCTGCCCTTCATATAATCACCGAGTTCTCTATCATGGTCTGATGTATCAATTTCCTGCTTAAAATTCCCCCATGGCATCTCATTACCTGTAGTATAAAACCCAGGCTCTAGGCAGGTCATATGAGGGTCTTGTGGCAGACAGAATAATATCTGCTGCTTAATTCCTGGAAACGTGAATATGTTGCCTTACATGGCAAAAGGAGCCTTGCAGATGGGATTAAGTTAAGGATGTAGAGTTGGGGAGTTTATTGTGGATTATCTGGGTGCACCCAATGTAAATACAATGGACCTTATAGAAAAAAGAAGTACATAGAAAGTTAGAGTCAGAGAAGGAGATGTGATGACATAAGCACAAGGTCAGCATCAGAGAGAGCTTGGAAGATGCTATGCTGCTGGTTTTAAGGACAGAGGCATTAGTCACTACCCAGACAATGCAGGCATTCCGGAAGGTAGAAAAGGGAAGAAAACACATTCTCCAGTAGAACTGCCAGGTGAGTGTGGCCTTGCTGCCTTGAGTTCAGCCCAATGAAACCCTTTTCAGTTATTTGACCTCCAGAACTATAAGATAATTAATATGTGCTGTTCTAAGCCACTACATTTTTGTGGCCATTTATTATAGTAGCAACAGGAAATGAAACCTGTGGCTCAAACCTAATTTACCAGCCTCATCTCCTGCTTTCTTCTGGCCCATATACTCTGTACTCCATCCTTCTTTATTCATATGTGATCTTTCACTTCTCCCTTATCTTGTATAATCTGCAGAATTTTCCTAAATTACCATGTGCCTGTCTGTTCATCTTTTAAGACCTGAAATCTTCAAAGACTTCAACTCCTCCAGGCTGTGGATCACTTTATTGCTGACTTCACAGCCTGTCTGCATGCCTTTAGTATATAGCCCTTCTTACAGTGAATTTTAATTATTTGTTTATGTGTCTGTCACTCACTCTAGACCATGAGTTTCTCAAAAGCAGTAACTATGCCTTAGCCATTTTTCAGTCTGGTGCCTGCTATACAATAGGCACTTTGAGTTCTTTGTTCCATGAATGAATGCAAAAGATGTAACAAAATTAGCACTGAGAAAGTGTATATGACAACAGCTATGAAGGATATTTAAATAGCAGAGAACACATTTGAATGCTAATCAGGCATTAATATTTAAATAAAGAAATACATTTTTTTTTCAACTGAAAAAGAATTTAAATATACAAAAAGTGGAATGCTTGAAGAGGGCAGGGGAAGTATGGACTGAGTAAGAATTTACAAAATTTATCAAAGTGCTGTCCTTTCCCATGAAGCATCTGATGGAATCATGGTGAATTCTTTCAGAATTTCAAGGTGTAGGTCACTCTTACATAAGACCTTGTTTTGAAACATAAATAAATGTATTAAATTTGTATTATTAGGCAAACGTGACCCTGAATCCAAACCTCAATAAAGGTATTTCAGAAACAAAAAAACATAAGCAAGTCTCACTTTTTGATTAACCAGAAAACTGATGTTGGGCAGAACGCTCTTCTGGGAAACGTAAAAAGATGTATGCACTGGAATAAAAGTTCAATAGTCAAATAAGTTTGGCAAACGCTGCACACTCTCTCCATCTCCTTGAGATTCACACCGCATGCCTGCATGTTAAAGCTTCTGAGTATTCATGCGGTGAAGGTCTGCTAATTTTTTTTAATCCACCATTTCTCAAGCTGGAGAATGGAACACTTTTTTTTTTTTTTTTAACATTGCACATTTAATAACATCTTGCTGAACAGTTTGGGAACTGCTGATGCAGGCACAAAAGTCTAAAAAGATTTACCAGGGGACAGAACTTAGCTATATGTATTCAGATTATTGCATCCCATTGCGAGAAGGAGAGGCTTGTTTCAAGAATGTGAGAATAATTCAACATGAAGTAATTCATTGACATACTATAACTCATTAATAGCTTAAAAAGAGAAGAAAAATAATCTCAATAGATATTGAAATGATTTAATAAATTTCCAACACTTATTCCTAACTAAAGTTTTATAATTTTAATATAATGAAGTCCTCTTTGAAATCAGGGACCAACTATTTGGCTGATAAAGAAATAGAATTATTTTCGTTAAAACTTGTAATGAGGCAAGAATGTTCACCATCCCCATAATATTATGAATATTTGGAATTTTAAAAATAATTTTATTTAAACATTTCCAAAGTTTACAAACTCTCTATACCCACTAAGCAACAACTACTCTTTCTGCCTCCTCCCCATCCTCCAGTAAGTCTAAACTACTTTCTGTTTCTACAAATTTGCTATTTCTACATGCTTTTTATAGGTCAAATCATACAGTATACTCTTAAGTGCCTTGCTTATTTCATTCAGCATGATGTTTTCAAGGTTTACCCACGTTTCAGCTTCTCTGAGAACTTCATTCCTTCTTTCAGCTGAATGATACCCTGTTCTGTATGTACCACATTTTGTTTATCCGCTCATCTATTAATGGAACCTTAGATTGTTACCTCCTTTTGTCTATTGTGAATAACGCTGCTATGAACATTAGCAAACAAGGATCTGTTTGAGTCCCTGCTTTCAATTTCTTTGGATATGGTTGTATACTGAAAAGCTGAGTTGCTGGGTTGTATGGTAATTCTGTATTTAACTTTTCGAGTAATTGCAGAAAGAAGGCTTTCCACAATTCCTGTACCGTTTTACACTTTCACCAACAATGCAGGAAGGTTCCAATTTCTCCACATCTTGCCTGTTATTTTCTGTGGTTTTTTTTGTTTTCTTTTTTGGTAATAGCCAATCTAGTGGGTATGAAGTGGTATCTCATTGTGGTTTTGAGTTGCATTTCCACATTTCCATAATAGTTAATGACGTTGAGCATTTTTTCATTGGCTCATTAACCACTGTATATCATCTTTGATGTCTGTTCAAGTGCTTTGTCCACTTAATTGGATTGTTTGTGTTTTAGTTGAGTTGTAAGAGTTTTTTTGTATAGTCTGAATACTAAGCCCTTTTCAGATACAGGATTTGTAACTATTTTTTTCCCCATTCACTTTCTTGATCATGTTCTTTGATGTTCAAATGTTTTTCTTTTTTATTAAGTCCACTTTATCTGTTTCTTTTTTTGCTCATGCTTTTAGTATCATATCTAAGAATCCATTGCCAAATCCAAGATCATTGGCAGATCTGCCCTTATATTACCATCTAAGGATTTTATGGTTTAGTTCTCATATTTAGGCCATCGATCTGGTTTGAGTTAGCTTTTGTGTATGGTGGGAGCTGGGGGTCCAACTTCATTCATTTGTATATGGATATTCAGTTTTTCCAGTACCTTTCATTTAAGAGACTATTCTTTCCCCTTTGTGTGTATTTGGTACCATTGCAAAAAATCCATTGACCATATTCAACCTCTGTGGAAGACAGTTTGGAGGTTTCTCAGGAAACTAAATATAAAACTGCCATATGATCCAGCAATCCCTCTAGTAGGAATATATCCAGAAGAACTGAAAACAGTAATGCAGGTAGACTTTTGCACACCAATGTTCTTAGTGACTTTATTCACAATTGTCAAAAGATGGAAACAATCCAACTGTCCATCTACCAATGCATGGAGAAATAAAGTTGGGACATATATGACAACATGGATGAACCTTTAGGACATTATGCTGAGTGAAATAAGCCTGACCCAAAAGGACAAATATAATATGGTCTCACTAATATGATAGAGTTAAAACCTAGAGTATAGGAGGTAGGATGAGGGCTGAGAAGGGGTACTGATCCTTAATGTATGTAGAATTTTTAATTAGCTTGACTGAAAGTATGGAAATGTATAGAGTTAAAGGTAA
The DNA here is from genome assembly GCF_030445035.2 of Dasypus novemcinctus. NCBI lineage: Eukaryota > Metazoa > Chordata > Mammalia > Cingulata > Dasypodidae > Dasypus > Dasypus novemcinctus. The sequence continues at coordinate 23,758,117 of NC_080695.1, read as the reverse complement.
AACCTAGAGTTAAAACCTAGAGTTAAACCTAAAGTATAGAGTTAAAACCTAGAGTATAGGAGGTAGGATGAGGGCTGAGAAGGGGTACTGATCCTTAATGTATGTAGAATTTTTAATTAGCTTGACTGAAAGTATGGAAATGTATAGAGTTAATGGTAATACATTATATTGAGTATAACTAACACAGCTGAGTTATAAATGGTATTGTGGCTGAAAGGGGTAGTCTAGGGATGCAAATGTCAATTGAAAGAAAGCTAAGGAATAATCTAAGGTCTGAATAACATGGTGAACCCAGAGGTGAATGAGGATTGTGGTTATTAGTACAAATACAAGAATGTTCTCTGAACTAGAACAAAGGCACATCACTATTACAAGGTGGTAAGAATATGGAGATGCATGGGAATTATACAATTAACTTATGGACTATAGTTGACAGCAATATCATAATATTCTTGAATCATTATCAAAGAAGGTACTGGGTTAATTATAGGAGGGTAAGGAAAAAATAGAACAAATATATACTATAGCTCAAAGTTAGTGGTAATAGTCTGATGATGTTCATTCATAATCTGTAACATATGTTCCACAACAATGTAAGGTGTTGTGTGGGAATTCTGCACATTATGCATGATTGTTTGTAAGCTCACAATGTCTCTAATAAAAATATATATTAAAATTCCATTGACCATAGATATATGGGCCTATCTCTGGACTTTCAGTTCTAGTCCAGTGATCTGTATGTCTCTCCTTATGCCAGTACACACTTCTGATTACTATAGTTCTGTAGTAAGTTTTGAAATGGGGGAGTATGAATCCTCCAACTTTGCTCTTTTTCAAAATTGTGTTCGCTATTTGGGGCCCCTTGTAATTCCCTACGAATCTGAGAATTGGCTTTCCATTTCTGCAAAAAAATGCTACTGGAATTCTGATAGGAATTTCATTGAATCTGTAGATTGCTTTGGGTAGTATTGATATCTTAAAAATATGAAGTCTTCCAATCCATGAACACAGGATGTCTTTCCATTAATTTAGGTATTTAATGTCTTTCAGCAGTGTATTGTAGTTTTCAGTGTACAAGTCTTTCACTTCCTTCATCAAATTTTGTCTCTAAATATTTTATTCCTTTAAATGTTATTGTAAATGAAATTATTTTCTTAATTTCCTCTTCAGATTGTTCATTGCTAGTGTATAGAAACACAGCTGATTTTTTGTGAATTAAGCTGGTATCCTACAACTTTGCTGAAGTCATTTTTTAGCTCTAGTAGCTGTCTTGTGGATTCTTTGGGCTTTTCTATGTATATAGGATCATGTTGTCTGCAAATAGAGACAGTTTTACTTCTTTTCCAATTTGGATGCCTTTTATTTCTTTTTCTTGCCAAATTGCTCTGGCCAGAACTTCTAGTGCAATGTTGACTAACTTTGGTGACAGTGGGAATCCTTGTCTTATTCCTCATCTCAGAAGGAAAGCTTTAAGGTTTTTACCATTGTATATGATGTTGATTTTAGGTTTTTCATAAATGGCCATATTTTGGAAAGTTGACACAGAGAGGAAATAGGTGTACTTGGTGCTTTCACTCAACTCCAAAGGTTGGGACACTAATAAACACTTTGATTTCCTGTAATGATAATCCATGATGAATCCTGTCCCTGACTATGTTCACACCATTTCTGAAGCTAATCTATGTTTTTAACCTGAACAATGTTTGGAGTTACAAATTTGTTCATTTTAGCCCAGATCATATAAAGCAGGATCTATGGACGACTTATTCATTCTTCTGGATCTCTTTACTTGGTTTCTTATTTTCTCAATTCAGGACTCACATTCCTGCACATATTTTTTTCGGAGGTACCAGGGATTGAACCCAGGACCTCATACATAGGAAGCAGATGCTCAACCACCTGCTCCGGAGGACCCACATTGCTGAAGGCTGGGAAAGGCTCAGTAGGATCTTAGCTGCCCCTCCTATACCAGGATGGGGGAGAACCTTGGGTGTATGTTGTAGAACGAAGATGAAGGGATTCAGATGAGTGCTCCTTCCTCCTACAGAGGGCCTGCCTGCATGCTGACCCAGTTACTATATCAAGCCTTTGGTCCGCTATACTCCAGAATGCAATGGTTATCCCCTCTGTACAAAGTCTCCCAGCCTGGGAGAGCCCAGTGTTAGCCTTGTTCCTTGGCAAGTGCCACAGTTTTGGTCCTAGAGCCACCTGTCCTGTGGCCCCACTGTTTGGTATAACAAGGACAGCTCCTAGGAAGGTGATATGGGGACAGATGCATGCCATTTTGAACTTTATTAGCCACAGTAAAGTTCTACCCTACTAAAATATTACAGGAAACATTTTTGACTGTCACACAAATATAAAATGAACATGTGTCGAAGATTTTATTTAAGTAACCAGTGGAGGGAACCTGTAAGATGATACAGCCTGCTCAAAGGAAACATACAAGAACCACACATATTTAGGCAAATAAGGAGTGCTGCAAATGGGTTTACAAAAGGATGCAAAATGGGTTCATCGAGTGGGCAACGATCACATTCCACTGAACATAACTAATTTGCATTTCTGTGGTCAAGAATCACTTGCAATATTATCAGTTTTCTACAACTTACAGAGTGATATAAAAGCTCAATGATGATGAAAGGCCGATATAGCCTGGAACTATGTGTTAGACAAGATACCCAGACATCTTTTTCATTTATTTCAAAGTTTCACAGTTTCCCCCCACAAAAAGCAAAACAACACTAAGAATAATGATAATGATATTAATACCTTTCTTGCAACTCTTAACTGGCTAAAGTCACCACTGTCTTTTATCAAATTCCCATCGGGTTCAAATCAGTTCTATTTTCTCCTTCTGAACACTCCTATCTGCTCCTTCACTCCCTAGCCGGTGGCACTCTAATCTGCTTGCTTTGCAACATCTGCTCTTAGTGTCTTCCTCTTGCATACCCAAAAACTGCAGGTAGATTTCATTTCTATTCCCCTCCCGCTTTTCCACCCAGGCCTTAGTTTCCCATGGCTGGCTAGAACAAATTGTCACCAATTTAATGGCTTAAAATTACACACATTTATTATCTTACAGTTCTGGAGGTCAGAAAACTGAAATGCATCTGCAGGGCTGGGTTCCTTCCAGAGACTCTGCGGGAGAATCCTTGCCTTGTCCAGTTTCTAGAGGCTGCTGGGATTCCTTGGCTCTTGGCTCCTCATCACTGGCCTCTGCTGCCATCATCACATCTTCTCTGACCTTGACCTTCCTGCCTCCTATTAGGACACTTGTAATAACGTTAGTCCATCTGGATAATCCAGGACCATCTCCCATCTCAGGATCCTTAGCTTAATCACACCTGCAAAGTCCCCTTTGCCACGTAAGGTCACATGTTCCTCAGATGTGGGCATCTTGGGAGGGCCATTACTTTGCCCGCCATGACCTGCTTTGCTGGTCTTGAAAGGGCAGGTTCTGTACCCTGCCTGGCTCTTCCTGGGGCCTTTCCAACAAATCTTCCTGAACAGTCTTGTTTTTTTTGGCCTATTGCTGAATTCTCCCCTCCTGCCTGTTTGTCAAAGACTCAGCCTTATCCCTGTTCTTTTCCTTTCTCCTTAAGGCAGGTTTTGAACGGGATCTCTTTCAGAGTAAATTTTACATGAGAGGTAACTGTGAGTGTTGACTCTTGGGTGACCTGGCTGACTCAGAGAAGGATGCTCAGCCTTTTGAGCACGGGACTGCAAAGTCCTCACACCCCTGGAGAGAGGCCCCGGGCACCCTACCGCTTTCCTCCTGACTGCTTTATCCCTCTAATTACCTGCAGAATTCTGAGCAAATTCCTGAGCTCTCTTGGGTCCTGAGGTTCTGAAGTACATTGGAATGTTTTAGGGCAAAGTGAAACAGAGGTAGAAAGCAGTGGGGGAAGAACCAGAGAATCATGCCTCATTTTTTCAAACAGATGTAAACAGCTGTGGCCAAGGACACCACAATGTGACATTAAAAATAGTCAAAAGTTATTGAGTGCTTACTAGGTGCCAGAACTATGGCAAGCACTTTAAATAAATTACTTAATACAATAGTCAGGGTGGGAACTATTAGTGTCTTCATTTTACAGATGAGAAAACTGAAGCACAGGGACATTTCAGAATTGCTCAACATCATAGACCCAAGAGGAGCCAGAGCAAGGATACGAACCCAGGAAGTCTGGCTACAGATCATGTCTTTTTAGTAAGTAGGTGACTTTTAAGACATAGCCCAAGACATGTCAATCTGGTTGGGGAAAACAAGTGAACAGTTAACCGTGCAAGGCAGCGCCTCCGGAGTTATCCCAATGACATAAGAGTTTAGAGGAAGGAGAGTTTATCATGTCCTGGGATTAGTCAAGGATGAAAAATAGGCACTAACCCATATTAAGCATTTTAGAAAAGGTTCTTGGAGAAGGTGGGATGCCCCCTTCTGGTTGGGCAAATTCAATTTGCTCAAACTGAACCGAGTCATAGGGTCAGTTTTTAATGAGCGTTTCCCTTGCTCTTGCTTTAGATCCGTGAAAGAGTTTACTGGAGGAAAAAAAAAATGTCAGTTTTTCTC